>NC_141140.1:165265692-167665692 GCF_053477565.2 Lygodium microphyllum
GTCAAGTCTTTCTCTCATAGGCTTCATAATCTCAAGTTGATAATGTTTGAAAACACTTCAGTATTGAAAGCCAAATCTTCCATTGATTTTCATTCTCTTTGTTTCTACTTCTTTAGTTCTCTCCCAAATAGTTTGGCACCAAGTCTCTATTGCTTCTATAGATAGCACAAATAGTCTGCCATACAAAGCTCAAAACAAGATAGCATTGTGCTCTCACCATTGAGGGGAATGAATCTCTTGAAGAAAGTGGATTTTCCTATTAATTATTCTAAAAAAAATTTAGTGCTTGGAATCTTACAATCTTATGTGCATCTCTTTCTCTTCAATAATGTTATTTCGTTCATTTCCAACCTTCATTGGTCGGTGCTTGTTGTGATGGCAGTTATCCTAGTTGTTTTTGCACCAAAACATGGAGCTCCTTAGAGAGAACCAAGAAAAATGGGGGAAAAAACTACAAGAAAGTATATATTATATGTCTTTCATTCTTCAAGAAATGACAAGAAAGGAAATAATACTAGGAATAATAAATATTCATGTAGCATCATAAACAATTCCTTGCACGCATTTATCTTCATCAAATCCTCAATGTATCTTCATTATTATGCATCAACAACCCAAAAAACACTAAGATCTACTCAATATTGAATGGAATGAATCACAAAGATTTTATTCATCACGATTCATTTTCTTCATCTCTCATAAATACATAGTTTGAACCTCTCAAATAGCTATTTTCCTTACTCAATCACTATGATACATCATAACCACTTACAATAGCATCAAATGAATCATTAAAATCATCTCTTTGTTATCGATTTTCTCTCCAAGAGGCATGAGATTGATAAAAAAAGACACCAGAGCAACTATAGTGACTCTTCATAGCTCAACACTATCATTGTCAATTCAATTCTTTACTCTAGTCTTTATCAGATACATCTTCACTTCCATTGAGCTATTTTGAGCTTGTATTCTTCCTTTCCAAAGACAAGAACACATCCCCAAGCTAAAAACACATCCAACCAATCACATATAGGAACAAATAGAGTTTCATAGAGACATATATGAGCTAAACAAAACACTATAAAAGCTCAATTACAAACACTAAAACCATTCAAATTCAACCAAAATCATTCCCACTCATACAAAAAAACCATCCAAAATATGCTCAATCAATCCTTGATTCACTCATTCGAAATCTCAACCTCCCAAATAGAAAGAAAATAGACTCAAATAGAGGCAAACCAATCCTATGATGAACCACTCAAACATAGATCAAAACCTACCAAAACATCATAACTCAACCAAAAATCATTATGAGATTCTCAAATGTCTCAACCCATCCCAAAAATCTACAAAATACTTCTAAAACCACTAAAACCCAACAATTCAAACATAAAAACAACCATTCAACACCTAAAAAACAACAAAAAAAACTAAAAATCAATTATGTTTGACCCTCAAAAATGAGAGAGGAAGTAAATGCTTGGGAAAAGAAATTGAATGCTTCAAGAAAGAAAATAAATTCCCAACCAAATCAACAAATTAATCCAACACCTTGCTAATCTAAATAGCCGAAATAGAGTCAAGTAGCTAAATTAGTTGATGCACTTTGTAAATCAACTCCTTGATGATGATTATTGAATTAGAGGTAATCAAATGGGGTGCTTTTGATGATAAAGTGAATGTTTTTTCTATATGCCATTTGATTGAGCATATTGCCTTTGGATCACATTCTTCCCATTTGAGAAAATACGATCAAACATATCACAACTTTCACTTCAAACATCTTGATCTCCAAGCAAAAAAAAAAGCATTAAGGAATCAAACTTGTTTTTTCAAATTGACACTTAAGCTTGATCAAATGCCCCATTCTTAGATTAAAAACCATGCCATGGAGTATGACAATGAATAGGCATGACAAGAGGAATTGAATGTCAATTGCACTAGCTAATACTTGAGAGTAATTGGCTAATTATGAGTGTTGGAGACCCCACAATCATCATTGACTTGACAACTATTATCCAACCATCATGCTGAAGGTGACATCAATCATCAAATAAGGTAGCTAAATCATCATATTGAAAGAAACTAAAATATTTTCACTAAGATAAATTTAAAAAAACACCTAATTTTCCAAAGAGGAATGTGACAAGGCCTACAATCAAGTTTGAAACTTGAGCAAAACACCTAATTTCCCAAACATGAATGTGACTGGGCCTACTGTCATATCTAAAACTTGATCAGTAAGGGAAGTGAACACTCAAAGAGGAGACCTGTTTGGTAGCTCTAGCAAAATCTAGTTCCAATCTGTCAAAAAAATACCAATCTTGATGAAGGCTATCAACTCAAAAAATCAAACAAAATGACAAAATAAATCCTAAGCTAGACAAACACAGAAAATACAACTTCGAAACAACAAAACAAGCAGACATGGAGACAACTAAGCTAACAACACACTATCCTATCTACAATTTTTCTAGGGGTTTTTAGTTTTTGCAAAAACACTTGACATATTTAGCCCTCCCCCTAGTGTGCAAACATTCATGTGTACAAGTTTCTTTCATAAAACTATGTAGCAATCAATAATCCAATCCAACACTCCATATCTAAATTCTTCCAATTCAAAAATTAAAAAAAATCAATGGTACATTATTCTTAAACAACTCCTTTGTGAAGACACAAAAATCATTCACAAATTTCTCTTTAAAATCCACAAAATTTTCAAATCCAAAATTCTCAAAACATCCCATATTGTCAATACAAAACATCTCATCACCCACAACAATCCACACACCCCTCCCATTCTTTGAAAGGGAAAAAATGACAATTCTAGGGTTTTGGAAAAAGGTTTCAACCCTTTCTAGGTTGCCAAATGCATCAAGAAAATCCTTCGAAAATGGTAGAAAAACATTTTCGTCCTCTAGAAAACATCAAAGCAATGTCCCAAGCTTGGCGGAGGACATCGTCAAGCACCTTTCCAAGGAATTGGATGTGGCCAGGCAGCCACCACTCGAGGCAGAGGGAGAACTGCCTGTGTTGCCAACACGGAAATGTGCAAAGAAGAAGATCCGACCATGGAAGCAGAGTTTGAAAAGGTGACAGTCCATGCCGTGCTTCACAAGAAAGGCCCAAATTGCCAGTTTTTGGTGATTTTCGGACTATCAAGATAAAGGCTTCAAAACCTTGATTGATTGTGGTAGTACACATTCCTTTATCTCACTAGCTTGTGCAAGAAGATTAGGAATAGCCACAGTAGAAGCACCTACCTTGCTTGTGGAATTAGCAAATGGTCGTGAGGTCACATATACCAGGAAAACTACTAAGGAAGAATTCTTTCTAGGAGGAAAGACGACTTCGGTCAAATTCAGAGTCATGAACCTAGGTATCCACGAGTGTTTACTCAAAATGGATTGGCTTAAACGTAAGAATGCCCACATTCATTGTGGAAAGGCCAAGTTTCCTTTCGAAACTCTGAAGGGGAATTGGTCACAACTCAAGGTGAGGCTGGAAAGCCAAAAATTCAATTGGCCAAAGCATCTCGGATTATAAAGGGAGTTAGAAAGGGATTACTTGTCTACTTGATTAAGCTTAATAAGTTAGATCAGAAGTAGGTGTTTAGTGAAGAACCTTCATGGCTAAAGGAGTACGCAGACGTATTTCCTGGAGAGTTGACAGAACTCTCGCCTCAAAGAGAAGTGGATCATGAGATCAAGCTTGTGCCAGGAGTTGCGCCAATTGCAAAGAGACCTTATAGAATGTCCATCCTGGAAGCAATTGAGATGAAGGAACAACTCAAACAACTATTAGATCAAGGCTATATCTGTCCTAGCAGTTCACCATGGGGAGCTCCAGTACTATTCCAGAAAAAGAAAGATGGAATGCTTCGATTGTGTATTGATTATAGAGGGTTGAATCAATCAACTGTTAAGAACAAGTATCCTATTCCTAGAATAGATGAGCTTCTTGATCGTCTTTAGTGTGTGAAGATCTTCTCACTATCACATAAGGATCAAGGAAGAAGATATCCCAAAGATGGCCTTCAACACAAGATATGGACACTTTGAGTTCCTAGTTATGTCATTCGAGCTCACAAATGCGCCTGTCACCTTCAACAGGTTAATGCAGGATATCTTTAGGCCATATCTTGATGACTTCGTACTCGTCTTCTTCGACAATACCCTAGTCTATTCCAAACAAGAAGAAGATCATGAACCCCAGCTTCGCATTGTCCTTGAGACAATGAGGGCACACAAGCTCTATGATAAGATGAAGAAGTGTGCATTCTTCAAACGTCAGATTGAATATCTAGGATTCATCGTATCAGGGGAAGGAATCTCAGTGGATCTAGCCAAAGTCAAAGATGTTCTAGAATGGCCAATACCAAAAACTCTCAAAGAAATACACAGTTTTCTTGGATTGACGGGATGGTATAGGGTCTTCATAAAAAACTATGCTTTGATTGCAGCACCTCTGACGGATTTATTGAAGAAGCAAATATCCATTGCATGGTCAGTTGTTGCCGAACAATCTAGCTTTGATAGATTAAAGCAAGGTTTGGTACCAACACCTATACTGAAACTTCTGGACCTCAATAAGGAGTTCAAAGTAGTAATTGATGCTAGCAGACTTGCCTTAGGATATGTGCTCATGCAAGAAGGTCATCCTGTAGCATACTCTTCAAGGAAACTAAAGAGCCATGAGAAGAATTATGCTACCCATGATCTAGAAAAACTGCTAGATGTCATACATGGTCTAAAGCTTTGGAGACATTATATGTTGGGTAACAATTTCACTCTAGTAATGGATCATAAAAGCCTCAAGTTGATCTTTACCCAAAACGAGCCCAACATGAGGCAACATCGGTGGATTGAAGTACTGGAGGAGTATGATTTTGAAATCAAATACCAACCTGGAAAGGAGAATGTAGTTGCCGATGCACTCAGTCGCAAGGCATTCCTTAATTCTCTAATCTTGCAAAATCCATCAACAGCTAGATCTCTAGCCACAAAGGTATCCATGCCAAACATCCCAATACTTGAGCTAGCTAGAGAAGAGGCATGCCATGATCTAGCCTATCAAAAGATGCTAAGGGAGATCCCTATCAAGGACCAGGACCAGAAGCTATAGGCTAAGTATCATGAATTCTCTATCAATAGTGGACTTGTCTATTATAGAACGAGATTATGTATACTGGCAAGCCAGTCACTTAAGCAAAAGATACTGTGCGAAGCTCATTATTCCCCTTTCTCAGGACATCCTAGCTATGCCAAGACTCTCAATGCAATTAGGAAGAGCTACTATTGGGAGAGGCTTAAAGGTGACGTCCTCAAATATGTCACTGAGTGTTTGTATTGTCAACGTATCAAAGCCGAACATGTCTAAATTCCGGGAAAGTTGCAACCACTTGACATTCCCCAAATGAAATGGGAATTCATCAGTATGGACTTTGTTGTTGGCCTACCCCAAGTTTACGGAGGATACAACTCCATCATGGTCGTGGTTGACATGCTTACTAAGGTTGCACACCTTATTCATGTTAAGACAAACTATAAAGCCTCAGACATGGCAAGGTTGTTTATCAAGGAGATATTCAAGCTACATGGGTTACCCAGAAGAATCATTAGTGATCCTGATTCTCTCTTCACATCACACTTCTGGAGAGCTATCTTTAAAGCCATTGGGACTCAACTCTATTTTAGTATAGCCTACCATCCCCAAACTGATGGCCAAACAGAGTGAGTCAATCAAGTCATCGAGGATATGCTAAGGGCACACCGCTGCCGTGAACCAAAAAGGTGGATTCAATACTTGCCTTTGGTTGAATTTGCCTACAATGCTTCTTACCAACAAACCATTCAAATGACCCCTTTTCAAGCATTGTATGGGCATGACTGTCGAAGTGCCCTAAACTTCTCAGATCCAACCTTGAGGGTTGAATCTTCAAGGCAGATGTTGGAAGAGATGGATGACCAAGAAAAGTCAATAAGATAGGACATCCAAGCCGCCAAGGATAGACAAAAGGCATACGCGGATTTGAAGCATCAAGATATAATCTTCGAGGAAGGAGATATGGTCTTCATTGGCATACGGCAAAGAAGATTTCTTTATCCTTAGGAGATTACAAGAAGCTAAGTCCAAGGTATTGTGGACCATATAAGATCCTCAAGTGCCTAGGACCTAATGCTTATAGACAATAACTCCCTGAGAACCTAAAGGTTCATAATGTATTCCATATCAGCCTATTGAAGAAGTATGTACCTAATCCTAGCCATATACTTGATGACCAACAAGTTGTAATGCCTAGCCAAGGAGTCCTTGAGCTATGGCTTGACAGGATCTTAGATGTTAGGGAGAGATAACTGAGATCCAGAACCTTGAGAGAATGCCTCGTCTAGTGGAAAGATTATCCCGAGGAGGATGCCACTTGGATGGATAAAAGCACTCTCAACCAACAATATCCCCACTTCATCTCGAGATGAGGACATCTCGATTCCTCCAAGGGGGAGGGAATGTCATATTCTTGTTTGAAAAATATTGCTAGTCTGACTTTCCACACCCCGCATGAAACTCATGCAAAGGTAAATTCTGGCATTGGAGTTACCAGCATTGCAATCTATAAACTGTACGCGAGGAATCATGACCTCCCCATTGGCAAATCCGGACCAAGGTTCAAAACTAGGATAACCGCAAGTGAACTCCCTCTTGGGAGGAGGTTAAGAGGATAATGTTGAGATAAAATTATTGCAATTTTTTTCAATTTACCTTCCCCAGCCGATGCGTGGTTGAGGGAAGGGGATGGGCTATTAAGGGCAACATGAGAAGGTGGGGGAAGGATGCCATGCAAGGGGGCCATGTGGGGGGGAGATCCCCTCTACCCCAGACTATAAAAACCCCCCTTAAGGGGGGGGGGGGGGGGGGGGTAGGATAGGCGTGAGAGGAGGAAGAGGCTGTGAGACTGCGCCAGACTATAGGAGGCTCAAAAGCTACCATTGTAGACGTGTGTGGAGGAAGGAGGAGTGGAGCGACGAGTTGTTAAGCTATGCCACAAGTAGGAGAGGGAGTCGCTAGCTGAATCGTATGCCACCGCCTACTTTAAGCCACTAGCTACCATAGGCCGCCTGTGGCTTAACAGTTGCCGCCATCTTAAGAGAAGCTCCCCCACACTCCACATAAGCACCACCTCTTCCCTCTTCCATGTGGGTATCATCTTTCCCCCCTCCACGTAACTATTATCCTTCCCTCTTTCACGTGGCCCTGCACACACCCCCCAGAAGCTTCTTATAAGCTTTTAAGGGGGCTTCTCTAAGCCCCCTTCCCATTGGATCCACCACAAGCCATTTCCCATCCCTGGTTTTTAAGCCCCTTCCCACTAGATTTCCTCCCTAATCATCTTTACCCCTTGAGCTTCGAAGAGGAAGCCTATAAGGCCTTCCTACAAAATCCCTCACAAGCCCTCAATGCCTTGGGTCTTGTAGAGAAAAAGAGGGTTTCCTTAAACCCCCCTTTTCACAAGATCCTTGGCCAGGATTTTGAAGAAATTAAGTATAAATCCCTTTCCACCAATCACCCACAAGTCCCTAGGGTTGGGATTTAAAGTTTCTCACGATTGAAGATTGGTCATTTGTATTTTTCAATGGAATGAACGAAAAAGAACATAAGATGTCTATGCATTGTTAGCAAGTTGCCTTTGTGCATTGCAAAGTAACGAATCTAGAACAACTAATGACTATCATTACAAAGCACACCTTTGATTATGCACGGAAAGATTAAATTGCAAGTCACAATTTTAGACAAATCTTCTTCGTAATGATTCATTTAAAAAAATCGTTATTAACCATAGGAAACTGCAAAGCATGGAAAGATTCTAAGGTTGCATGAAGTAGGTTAATTCTAGCTTCAATTGGCATAAATCTCATTTAACTGCGTAGTAGTTAGGAAAGGTTGCGTAATGCTCATTCAGCGTATGAATATTTCATTCAGAAATGTAGTTAGGGAAAGGCCCCATGGTTCATTTTAACATAAAAACTTAAAAGCTTAGTAGCATGAATCGTGAATGCATGTCCTAGTAGGATCAATGGAAGTTATGCAAATTTTAACATGTGCTTGGTTTTAACAAGCAAAGTTAGGGATTGCGAATCTAGAGGAAATGAATCGCGTGCTTACATGAATTATGACGTAATTCAACTAGTTTTTCCCCTCTTTGATCAAGACAATATCTTTAGGAATAGTTCGTCCTTGTCATAAGACAATTAAATTGGATTACCCAAAACACCTAAACTGCAAAGGATTCGCATAGGATGGTTAAATCGATACAATATACACCAAGTGCTAACTAGGGTTTAGCACGTTAAGGACTTGACCTAGTCGCACTTATTGCCAAGTCAAAATCCTCATACTCTAAGGTCCTACCCTCATTCATAGAATATAGGGGTAGTCGGACACGCTTGCAAGAAACGATCTAGGGTTTCTACCCTAAGGATTACTCGTTCAAAAGATGAAACTCGGATTGAGTTGGAACCCTAGGACCAAACGTTGTCGGCCTAGTGAAATTGGGAATGGGTTGGACATGAAGACACCCTAAACCCTACTTCTAATCTAATCATGATTCTATGATTAGAAGATGTCGTTCGATGTGAAATAGTCCCATGGATTAGATGTGACACTTGTGCAACAAGTTGCATCGTCGCATGATCTTGTGGTTTGATCACAAGAGAATGGCAAATTCCTCGGAATGAGATTGGAAGATTCTTGCGCAAGTTTAACTTGCAAGAGAATGAGTAGTCATCTTGTTATAAAGTTGCCAAGATAAGGGAATTAGATATTTGCTTGGAAGAAAATGACCAAGTTAATAATTTGGAGCGACATGGTTGCCATGATTTACTATTAATATAACCTAAAGTATTGGTTAAGTTGGGTTAATAGGGTACGGCCCTAACCCAAGGACATAAGGGTTAACAAACAAACCCTTGGGGATTTTGTCAAGTCGCAATTGATCCCGAATCGAATGCTGGATGCATTCACAGAGAAGGATTTACTCCTTAGCAGTTGGTCAAATAACGACCACTGGAAATGATTGTGCTTGTAACAGTTTAGAGAGCATTGTTTGCTTTGTTTGCTCAAGGAACTAAAGGATGAAAAGATATTTAATGCTTTAGGTTGAAGGCCTGAGGGGAGAGGAAGCCTTAGTTACCCCCGATTATCTGCCTGACCCTAATCAAGGAGATTGTTAGCCGCGCCGCGAAGGTGGACCGAACCTGCTGCGTGAGGTCTCTCCGTTGGGAACTACTTGGAACAGGAGGACGCTTGGGTGCCAAGGGGGACTCTAGTCGTAAATTGCTTGCCTTCCAGGCCCTGCACAAGAGGCCAACGGGATTGGATCTTGAGGCCCGCATACTAGTCTACGCGCAGAAACTTGGATTAGTAATCCCTGTGGATTGCTGGATAGCCTTCGGGTAGATTATGGATAAGCCCGCGGGCTGGACTTTATGAATGTATTCCAAAGATAAATATGATAATCTGTTGAAAAGGAACTTGTTTGACACTCCTTTTCTATGTCAAGTGCTAAGATTATGTGAAGGAACCAGTGTCTAACGGGCTAATTAAGGAAGCTGCTTGATGCATGTCCAACTAAATGTGGTAGGTAATTAGACAGCTAAAACAACCTGAGGAAAGTGCGCTGGATGTGGCCATGGGTCTATCCTATGGATGGGTGGTCCCGGTTGGCTGGGAAATTTTCTGAATCATAATGGACAGCAAGGAGATCTTCTCAAAGGAAATGAATAGCAAGTGTGCTCACCTAGAGTCTAGGTTATAATAATCCCGGTTTATGTTGTTTTAGGGGAACAGAATGGGACTATGCCTTATGGTGGCAGAGAGGTCGAACCTTGCATCCCTCTCATTTCCCATTCTCCTTGAATCAAGTGCAGCGTGAATCCGCTTCGGCCCTGGTGTTTTTGCGTAAAGTAGTTCACTCGGGGTTCGACGCTAGTTGCCATTTAGGAAATGACCATTAGCGGAATCCCTGATGTCCTAAGTGGGAATGGCTAGAATACTTCCGCTATGTGGCAGACATGGAAAGTCCTAGATTGCAAACCCCGTAACATTCCATAGGAGTGCCGGGCGGAGCTTTCTAGACCTCCTTTCCGATGGACTGCTAAGGCATGTCCTGAGGGAAACAGGTGGACACGTTACACCGATCTAGACTAGGTCTCACGTATATATATGTAGATTGTGATCAATATGATATAGTCTTTGGGAGTGTATATGGTGTGTCTCTTCTCTCCTCCTCTCGTCTCTACATATCTTCTCTCTCTACATCTCAACTTTACTTTGATTAATGATATACATTATATGGAAAGCAAGAGATGGTGATGAACTTGTATGATAAGAAGGTATTGCTCGTCAAAAACCTCTATTTGGTTGAAAAAAGTGGCCCTTAAAGCCACAAATAGGCTTATTTTAATTAAATTCTTCAGCTATTCAAGGCTAGAAGCTCATTTGTTAATGATGGTAGACAATATCAAACCTTTTGCTTCATGCTAGATAGAGAAGATGGCGAGCTAGTAGTGGTCTCAAAATGTAACAATGATGCGATTAGATCCACGCAAACCCATTAGAGTCTTGTTGCATTATTTTGTAAGTGCAAATTTGATACTAATTCAAATTGTGTGAATCCCATATCTTCCCACACTTGCACAAATTGATTATTAGTATAGAAAATCCAAGTCAATTCTTGTATCTCTATGTAGATTTATCTTTTTCAATATTATTGTTATCCACATCTATTTCTAGGCCATAAATATTATATCTCTATGACTTCAGACATCATTAGCTATTATAGTCTTATTTTAACTAATGTCATTCTTATACAATGATGTGATTCTTATGTATCTAATAAAGTGGTTTTTATGAGTGAAATAAACAATATCTAAAAGTCACAAAGTGATGAATACTTTAAAACCCTTGATAGTGGAAGAAATTTGCTCCTTAAATATTTCTTTGAGAGTTTTCCATATGCCAAAGTTGTTTGATAGTGAATCTTTAAATGCATAGTAGCTAATCAAGCATATTAATTAGAGAAAACAATAGTGCTAATCTAACAAATGTTTTCTTTTCAATAAGTAAAACCTTATCACTACTAGATCTATGTTACAACCCTTCTTAGACCAAGGCATCAAAAAAGGCACTGTGATTTTCTAAAGACTCATTAAACTCTCCAATGGGAAGCTTAGAATCCCGTGTTTGTATGAGATGTTTACAACATGCTAGGAAGCAAGAATACAACTTTGGAAAGGAAGTACACCACTCCTAACTTATCATCTTAATTGTGATGCTTTTATTTCTCCATGAAAACAATCACATCGAATATGAAATAACAACATTAGTTGTAATCACATTGACTTAGCATGTAATAAAAGGATAATAAATAACTTGCTATCCACATGCAGATGAATCACCTAGATATTTGATAGCATCATCTAGCATAATGTGTATGCATATTACAGATGAATGTAATGCACAAATTCTTATTCTTTATTTTGTATTTGGACCTATTATACATTATTATGGTAAAGTAATTTTATTGCATCAGATTATTCTAATTGAATTCAATATCCTATGTTAGAAAAAATGTATTTGGTGGCGTATTTTTCATGTGAAGCTTTCAATTTAGAAAAAATGTATTTGGTGGCGTATTTTTCATGTGAAGCTTTCAATGTCCTCACATTAACAAGTGAATTCCTATCAGAGACACGCACACATACATTGGGAGAGAGAGAGAGAGAGAGAGATTTTGATCAAGATTAAATAAATAAAATAGTTAAAATAAGATATTGTATTGTTGTATCGAGTTTTGTTCCTAAACTCTTGAATAAGGATTCTCCTTTTCTAGGATTGAGAACATGGAGGTATTAGTTATATTAAATGCTTCTAAAGTAATAAGAACAAAAGCTATTAGAAAAATGCCACCTCCATAGTTGCTCCCAAACCTGGGTATGCAAATACTTGCATCAAGGAAGTGGTAGATGTTAGCTATATATAAACTGTCTATATATAGCGCCCTAGGTCCCCTCTATATATTCCTATCATGTGTGCTTAGTTGACACACTTCTCGGGTTCCACTTGCAGTGTCTCATATCTCTCTTCTCTCCTCTCTTCCTTTCGTCTCTTGTCTTTCTCCCAATTTCTAACATGGTATCAGAGCGCACAAATACGCCCGAGCTGGAGGAGAAGGAATGGATGCTCTCCATCAAGGGCATGCTCGATGTGTGCTTGTGCGGCCCGTGGGACTCCTCTCCCTCCATCTTCATGGCCTCCAGCCCCCTCCGCAGCCATCATGGACCTGCCCTGGGCTTCTCACACATAGGAGAACGAGGCCGCGCCTGTCGCTCTCATCAAACAGGTAGTTCTCGGAGCTTATGATACCTTGCAGGGAATTGCTTTTCAAGCCTCCCTTTGCCTCTACCTCAGAACGGCTTCCCCAGGTGCCTTATCACCTTCTCTTATAGCTTCCTAAAAGACGCTTCTCTCTCGCTCTTCATCTGTCTGGTTCTGTCTCCATTTCTTTCTCTCTCGTGTTCCCCTGAAACCTTATCACACTGCTTCATGTTTGCTATCGTCCCCTTCCCTGAAACCCTACCCTCGGGCTCCTGCTCTTCTCTACTGATTTTGGTCGCTGCAAATGGCTCTTGACCTTGTGTCTGGTCCCTTCCGAGATGAGACCCGCCCTAAGAAATGTCCGCGCCTTGGCAGGGACGTTCCATGTCCCTTCTTCTCCGATGAGGCCACCGCTCGCTTGTAGCTGCAGATTGCATGTCCGCTCAGAATGCAGCCCAGAATGGGGTTCTTGCAAATCAAAATGCTCTGAGAGTTGGCCTTCCTCACATCCTACTGCTCACAAGAAGGAATTGCCACCCAGGCATGCTGCTGATGCACATGTCTCTTCCATGGCTTGAATCACTAAAACACAGGCTGCCTTGGACCTCATACTCCAGAAGCGTTGCCACACAAGCTTCTATACAGTATGTGGAACAATCCAAAAAGAAGGCAACGAATAGGCAGCACTGGCAACCACATGAAGTCTCAGTTTTGATTGCTGCAAAGAAGTAGCAGTTGGATTTTGAGGCAACAAGGTTCAATAGTAGTGGAAAATCCAAGGAGTAGTGGAAGGAAATAGAAGCATTTTTTCACAATAATGGAATAGGAAGGAATGCATAGCAATGCATGGATAAATGGCAGAGGCTCTTACGGGTATACTCAAAGGTTAATGACTGGGAAAAAAAAAAGGTCTCCTGAAAAATTGAGTTTTTGGCAGATGAAGTTGGATGAAAGGAAGGCATAAGGTTTGCAGTTTGGTCTTGACCAAGAGACATTTGATGCTTTGAAGGAACTCCACAGCAATGTATGTGGAACAAAACCTGGAGTTGAAGAGTTTGCAGAATCCAAGGGTACTCAAGGTATAGTATCTAATGTAGGTGAGGTGCAACAACTTGAAGAGGTTGCACAAAATTTTATTCCAGGTATTTTGGAGCATGGGGATAAGGAAATTGATGGACAGTCTTTTGAAGAATTAGAGGATACTGTTTTGAGTGAGAAAGATCATTGTACTTTTGAGGATAGAATAAAAACAAAAAATGTAGAAGAAACTTGCAATGGACAACTTGATATTATAGAAACAAGGACAGAAGTAACAGATACAACAGGAGTTTCAACAAGTGTTTCTCAGGATGTGAAATGCATTGAAAGAACATTGGAGGGTGAAGGAGATGTTGCCATGGTAGAGATTCCCCATGGAGACATGCTAGGAAAATCAATTGAGAATGGGCCAACATCTCATATCCTGGATGGTTTGGAAAATGGGTTTCAACATGCTACTAGCCACTTAGTAGATAAGTTTCCTCTCTCTCTCTCTCTCTCTCTTTCTCTCTCTCTCTCTCTCTCTCTCTCTACATTTCAACATCAACATTACTTTTGGATGTTGATATTGTTAGCTATATATAGTCTGACTATATATAGTGCTTAGCTATATATAGTCTATCTATATATAGCGCCCTAGGTCCCCTCTATATATTCCTATCATGTGTGCTCAGCTGACACACTTATGGGGTTCCACTTTCAGTGTCTCCTGTCTCTCTTCTTCTCTCTCTCTTCCTCCATTCCTCGTCCCCCTCTCGTGCACTGTTCAACATGGTATCAAAGCAAGCACAGGTCGGTAGCTGAGAGTATCTTGCCATCGGCCATGGTAACCTACCCCCTCCATCTCTCCCATTATGTTCGTCGCCAGGAGGCTCCTTTGCCTCCACCATCACTAGCATAAGACAAGAATGCCCAGTCGGGCTCCGTTCAACAATCGGTGCGCCCTACCGGCAATAGGGGTGTGCGCTTGATGCACAGGGATTGGCCCTCCTTGAATAGGCATATGCGTCAGAAGAGCAGCAAGATTGGGAGAATGCCCAGCCCACAGGCAGTCGCTGTGGCATCAGACAGGGCGTAGCGGTCTACAGGCACGAGCCTCTGCCATCCCCTTCGAGGTCGAGCCTTCCTCTAGTAGCGGTCCTACAAGTGTGAGACTCTGCCGTCCCCTTCTGAGCTCGACCTCGAGAAGCATGTGGCCAAAATCGACATCGATCCTAAGAAGATGATGCAGAAAAGGGACCCCATAAGTGTGTCAACTGAGCATACATTTTTGATGGGCATGCATCTTAGGCGTGGTGCCAATATTTATTTTGATGCGCTTATTTATTTAAGCACTTGACATTTATTTATTATTTTCTATGCGCATGGGTGCACGATTTAAATATTTATTATTCGACATTGTATTTGGGCACCGCCCGACTCTATGGGCGCCCAATAGCTTTAATTCTTTAGTGGGACAAAAGAAAACACAAAATCTAAAGTGTGCTAATTGTAAATTGGGCTATTTTGTTTTAGCTTGGAGATCAATAATATATCAAATACATGCTTTGTGGAGTACTCATGCAAGGCATGGGGGGAGATTGTACCCAAATGGTCTTTTGATTCATGTCGTGCAAGATTGCTCTCTTATTATTTGTGCAAAAGTAGAGTTCTTTTGTTCTTGAGGACCTTTCGACGCTCACTACACGTGCATACAACATTTGATCTGTGCACCTGTGGTATTAGAGCAAAGTTGAGATCGAAAGCTTCCAATCACCTACTATCTCCCGCGAAGGCGGAGCTCTTGGAACGATCGAGCTCTATAGTCAGTCTTGTGGCAATCTGTCAATATCAGCGTGTTCCTGGTAGTCAAGAACCCCCTGCTACATGTTGTTTACATCGATGATATAGGAGTCACCAATGTCATAAGTGGCTACTTATTTTGATGATGTACTATTGTACAAGTGCTTATGTTGTGTAGCTATGCTGACATAGTTATTTTTCCTATTTATTGGGCTCTTAGATCATAGTGACCACAATGCTTAGACTGTGGGGTGCGGTCTTTATAATATGGGAGATGATGTTCACTCCTTGTATAAAGAAGGGACCTCAACAAGTACCCTCACAAATGATCCATCAATGATGGTCGCATCCACTTCCACCACATCAACTACCATCGAAGTTGATGTTTCTAACTTTACTATTGAATATGAGCCTCTCACTCCTGCATCTTCAAACAATGGACGATGTCTCATGGACGTCTCACCCATTTGTGTTGGCCAAGGTTATCTTCTCATACCTACGGTCTATTATTCACTATTATTTAAGAGAAAGACCATTCTCTTTCATGGTTGGTTAAAATTATCAAATTGTTCGTCCTTCCACACAATACAGACATTCATGGATCATCATTCCATAGCATTTCTTCATGCACTCATGTATGTGCATGTCAAACCTACACACATATATGTATATATGGGTATCACATTGTTATCATCTTATGACTAATATTAGTTTCTCACACATATATGTATGTCAAACCTACACACATATATGTATGTATGGTTCTCGCATTGTTATCATCTTATGACTAATATTCGTTTCTTAGCTATGTTGACTGTGCATGACTCGACATGTTTGTGATCCAATGCTCATGTACTTGTCTTTGAGGTATTATATACTCCAAAGATACCATAAATCACATATCTAACTAGAGCTCCCAATCAACTCTAGGTGCTGGTGGTGGTGACATATTTGGAGTAGCTGGTGCACTGTTCACATGTCTTGCAATTGATCCAATACTTGGGCCTTTTTGTACAATAGTTTTGGTGGGAATTAACACTCTTGTAGGTGTGGGAGCAAGATGTGCCGCAGATGCCATTGGAAGCTGTGTTAAAGGTTGCATCATTCATCCATGATCCTTTGCTTAGGCCTACGCACGCATCTTTATGACTTGACGTTATCTATTTTTGAATTTGATGCACCTCATTTCGAGATTTGAGAAAGATATAGTAATGTTGTAGCTAATGAAAACACAATAAGAGCTATGGGCATCCATAATTAATTGAATGCATTTATGGTGTAGGAACCTCCATGGTCATGACACATGTTGGACATCGAAAAAAGATATGTGACATTAACATTGGAGAAAAGGTTTCAGAACATTTTTCTATTTACACTTGAAATGGTTGCACTATCCTAACAATTAATTTTTGTCTCTCATTTTTTTAAATATTATTTAGTCACTTCAATTTTACTACTTCATCATGTGCAACTTATTCTTTTTTACCTTCTATTTTCATAAAAGGTTGTAGTCTCAAATATCAATCTACAAAAGCTAGAGTTCAATGATAAATATGGATTCTGGCATGCTGGTGCAAATGCATTGTCAATGTTTTTGCAACTCGATCTCTTTCAAAATCATGGTTCTTTTGGCACACAAATAAAGAAGATTGAGCTCACTCCTTTGCAATTTCTTTTAATTCATTCTGGTAATTGATCAAATAAAGAAGATTGAGCTCACTCCTTTGCACTTTCTTTTAATTCATTCTCGTAATTGATCAATATGGTGGATTTCCCCTCAACAATTTGACATTCTCATATATTTAAACCCATACATTCTCAAACTCATTCATTTAACGACCTCTTTTCTTAGTAGGAAACGACCATCTTTTTTATTACAAATATGCAAAAGACATTGTCCTTGGTGATGAAATGTAGCCTTGGGATGAGAATATCAACCAAATGGTTTCCTACTCGATTACATGTAAGTTTTTAATTGTTGGAAAATGATACTATGATAGAAGGCATCAATTTTCATGCTTGCTAAATAAGAATAATTGCTTGTTTGAATAATAAATGTATAGTTTGTAGATATTCATTCTACTATGGCCAAAGGGCTCTATAATCCATTCACCTTGGAGGGAACAATCGTAATTGATGATGTTGTGATCTTAGTTCATAGTGAATGGTTTCTTGATAGCCTTTTTGCTGCACTCAAAATTACACATTGGCTTCCATCAACTTATCACATATATATACATGCATGTTGTTCTCATTTCTTAGCATACATAAAATATTGGACTCTTCATTATAAAGTGTTTCCAAATTCTTGAATGGTTACTAGTTTCTTCCTAGCATGTGTCTCACACAAGTTTTATGATTGTAAACCTTGCATGTTATACCATGACCCTTGTATTAAATTTTGGAAAATGATGCTTATAGTAGACTCTACCACTTCCTTGATGCAAGTATTTGCATACCCAGGTTTGGGAGCATCTATGGGGGTGGAATTTTTCTAAAAGCTTTTGTTTCTTATTACTTTAGGAACATTTAATATAATTAATACCTCCATGTTCTCAATCCTAGAATAGGAGAATCCTTATTCAAGAGTTTAGGAACGAAATTCCACACAATAATACAAGATCTTATTTTATATATTTTATTAATTTATTCTTGATCAAAATCTCTCTTTCTCTCACTCCGCCAATGTATGTGTTTGTGTCTCTAATAGGAAGCAACTTGTTAATGTGAGGACATTGAAAGCTTTACATGAGAAATATGCCACCAATTACATTATTTCTAACATAGGATATTGAACTCAATTAGAATAATTTGATGCAATAAAATTAATTTACCATAATAACGCATAATATGTCCAAATACGAAATAAAGAATAAGCATTTGTGCATTACATTCATCCGTAATATGCATACACATTATGCTAGAAGATGCTATTAAATATCTAGTTGGTGCAATTGCTGTGGATTGCAAGTTATTTCTTATCCTTTTATAACATGCTAAGTCAAGGTGATTACAACTAATGTTTTTATTTCATACTTCATGTGATTGTTTTCATGGAGAAATAAAAGCATCACAATTTTGATGATAATTTAGGAGTGGTGTACTTCCTTTCCAAAGTTGTGTTCTTTCTTCCTAGCATGTTGTAAACATGTCATACAAACATGGGATTCTAAGCTTTCCATTGGAGAGTTTAATGAGGCTTTAGAAAATGACAATGTCTTTTACAATGTCTTGGTCTAAGAAGGGTGGTAACATAGATCTAGTAGTCATAAGGTCTTGCTTATTGAAAAGACAGCATTGGTTAAATTAGCACTATTGTTTTGTCTAATTAATATGCTTGATTAGCTACTATGCATTTAAAGATTCACTATCAAACCACTTTGGCATATGAGAAACTCTCAAAGAAATAATTAAATAGCAATTTACTTCCATTATCAGTGGTTTTAAAATATTCATCATTTTGTGACTTTTAGATATTTTTTATTGCACTCAAACAAACCACTTTAATAGATACATAAAAATCACATCATTGTATAAACAATGACATTAACTATAATAGCTAATGATGTCTCAAGTCATAGAGATATAATATTGATGGCCTGGAAATAGATGTGAATAAAATAATAGTGAAAAAGATAAATCTAGATAGAGATACAAGAATTGGCTTAGATTTTCTATACTAATAATCAATTTGTGCAAGTGTGGGAAGATATGGGATTAACACAATTTGAATCAGTATCAAATTTACACTTACAAAATAATGCAACAAGACTCTAATGGGTTTTTGTGGATCTGCTCAGATCATTGTTACATTTTGAGACCACTACCAGTTCGCCATCTTCTCTATCTAGCATGAAGCAAAAGGTTTGAGATTGTCTGCCATCATTAACCAATGAGCTTCTAGCCTTGATTAGTTGAACAACTTAATTAAACTAAGTCTATCTATGGCTTTAAGGGGCCAATTTTTCCAACCAAATAGATGTTTTTGACGAGCAATACCTTCTTCTCATACAAGTTGATCATCATCTCTTGATTTCCATATAAGGTATATCATTAACCTAAGTAATGTTGAGATGTACAGAGAGGAGATATGTAGAGATGCGAGGGGAGAGAAGAGACACACCATATACACTCCCAAAGACTACATCATAATGATCACAATCTACATATATATAGGTGAGACCTAGTCTAGATAGGGTGAGCTATATATATCTCCAACACCCCCACTCCAACAAAGGTCTCCAACTGTAGATGAAAAAGGCCTTCAGGAGCACAAGGCAAAAACTTGAGCTTCTATATACAAAAGTATAAACAATGGCACTAAAATGTCATAGTAGATTAATTCCCAAAGATTGAAGTTGAGAAAACTCCAAGTTCTGAGTGCAACAGAGTAAAGCGTGCTTCATTGAGTCCTTTGGTGAATATATTTGCAATCATTTGATCACTTGGACAATTTTCAATCATGATCATTCATTTCTTTACTTCATATCAAACATAATGATAACACACTACAATATATTTAGACTTGTTATGTTGAACAAAGTCTTTATCAAGACTAATAGCACTTTGGTTATCACATGGAAGTGGTGTGCTGGAGAGAGGAGGATTGCCAATATCTAATAGAACTCGTCGAAGCCATACTAACTCTTGAGCCGCTAAAGATGCAGCTACATATTTAGCCTCTCTAGTGGAAAAAGTAACACAACATTGTTTCTTACTAGTCCAAGAAACAAGACAACCATTGATAAAGAAACAATTTCCACTTGTAGAATGCATAGATAAGTGAGAGCTTGCCCAATTTCCCAAAATTTGAAGTGAATGTAGAGAATTAGAGTTTTGTTTGTGTCGATAAAGCAACCTGAAATCTTTAGTGCCTTTAAATACTTCAAAACTCATTTAGTTGTAGTCCAATGTTTAAGGCATGAAGAACTAAGTTGTCGAAGAAAATTTGCAACAAAAAGAATGTCAAATTGAGAATTTAAGCCAAAAATTTGAAGACATCCAACAAGATTAGCATAAGGTTGATGTAATGCTAATTGTCAATCATTTTGTCAAAAGTGAAAGTTTTTGGTAGAGTTCACAAGACAATAAGTACTATAGGATGCGTAGAATCCAAACCAAACTTCTAAATAATATCTTCAATGACCTTTGTTTGATGCAGTAATAAAACACCCTTTTCTTGATAGCATTGAATTTGAATACCTAGACATGAGTGTATGTCTTCAATTCCACCATGTCAAATGTAGAAGATAAAACCTTATTTACTTCTTGAAGAAAGTTGAGATTGTTAGAAACAAGTATGGTATCATCCATACATAGAGCACGAATAACAAAACTATCATTTGCAGTGCTTGATATATTAGTTAGCATTTGAAGAACAAGAGATAAAACCTTATTTTGCAAGGAAGAGATCAATATTTTGATACCAAGCTGGTGAAGATTGTTTGAGACCATAGAGTGCACAATGAAGTCTACAAGCAAGATTTTCCTTATGTTTGACTACAAATCCCTTTGGTTCCTCCATGTATCTCTCTTCCTTTAAATGAGCATTAAGAAAAGGAGTTCTCACATCCATTTTGTGAACCTCCAAATCAAACTCAATAGCAAAAACTTACAAGACCCGAATACTTATAATACGAACAACAAGTGAGAAAGTTTCCTGATAAATCAATTCCAGCAATTTGTGAGAAACCTTTGGAAACTAGCATTGTTTTGAATTTTTCAAATGTTCCATCTGCTTTTATTTTAGACTTATAAACCCAATTGCATTTAATAGTAGTACATCCAGTTGGTAACCCTGTTAGAACCCACGTATCTTTAGAGATAAGAGATTCATACTCAGCTTCCATGGCCTCCTGCCATTGTTCCTGTTGTGGGGATGACATGGCATCACCATAAGAGATAGGGTCTTCAAAAATATTGAGAGTGTTCTCAAGAATATCAACATCATAAGCATGACAAATACCATGCTCATTATCAATTGGAAGATGAACATAAAGATCAATTCCAAGGTCATCATCAGCAATAATAGGTGCCGGTTGTGAATCTCGATTTAAAGAGTCATTATTATCTTGTCAAGGAGGTGCATCATCATATAGAAAAGGAAAACAAGTGAGTAATGTCTTTGTATCATCAACGTCCTCTAGTGATCACCTCTGCCTCTAGCATCCTCTTGAGACCATGTGTTGCCCATAAGTAGCTTATTGAAAATAGCATCACCACTTATGATTACCTTCTTGGAAGATGGATCTTGAAAATTGTATCCCTTAGAAAAAGTTGAATATCCAATGAAAATAACTTTCAAACCGGGAGGATCAAGTTTTCTGCGAGCCTCTTTGGGTACATGAGTATAAGCAATACATCCAAAAGATCGAAAATACGAAACAGAAGAATTTTCACCTATGCAAGTAGTAATCCATATTTTACCAGAAGGAGGAGTTGTAGGAAGATAATTTTGCACAAATACTGCTATGAAATCTACTTTAGCCTGGAAACATTGAGATAAGCCAAAATGAATGAGCAAACCTCGCATGGCATTGAGAATAGTTCTATTTTTACATTTAGCAATAACATTCTATTGAGGAGACTAGGGAACTGTAGATTCATGATAATTACCCCAATTATTAAAATAATCATCAGAATCATTTGAAATATATTCTTTACCATTATCACGGAAGTTTCTTGATGCGACGACTATGAAGTTATGTAGCTTTCTGATATTTCTTACAAGATAATAAAGCTTCTGATTTGTGTTGCAAGAGAAAAAATGTGTTGTATCTTGAGAAGTCATCAATAAAAGTCATGAAATACCGATATTGATATTTTGATGGAGGAAAAGGTCCATGAATATCAGTGTGAATAAGATTAAGTAAATCTCTAGAATGAGATGTGGTGGAAGTAGAAAATGGTTTGCGAAAATGCTTTCTAAGTGCATAATATTCACAAATAACCATATGAGGAGGAGCTTTGAATTCCATACCTTGAACAAGGTCACACTGATAAAGATTCACAAGCATTGAAAGATCAGAGTGAACAAAGTGATGATGCCATTTTTTTTTGTTAAGATCACTCGGTGGTGTAACAACATTTGCAACATCTTCATTTAAAGCTAACTCAAAAAGATTACCATTTTGAGGAACAATAGGGATTGTTTGGCCATCTTTCTCAATTCGACACTTAGTATGGTCACAGATGACAAAGAGACCAAGATCCACAAGTCTTGTAATTGAAAGAAGATTCCTTTGTAGATTTGGGACATGTAAAAATCCACACAAAGTTATTTTTGAAGAAAGAGTACCTAGATATATATCACCTATACCTTTGACTTGGCAGATTGTGTCATCTACAAGATAAACCAATTTGTTGAGAGGAGTATAATGATAATTATGTAACCATTGGGACTGATTTTTCACATTTCTCGTAGCACTAAAATCAATAAATAAAAGAGATCCATCACAAAAATGAAGTATCCTTTCTTTTATTCAGTAGTGTTGTCATGTGTAGTAGCATATGCTCTATTATGATATGAATCAAAACGTCTCTTGAAACATAGATGGGTTGGATGATCACTTTTTTGCAGTAATCACAAGGAGAATAATCTTTGAATAAACGTGATTGTTTATTTGTAATACCATGTACTTCATCATAGTTTTTTGCACAACAATCATCTGTAGTGTGACCATTTCTATTGCAATAAGAACAATGTCCGTTAGGAAACTTGAGATGAGAGAAGTTACCACCACAACCATTCCTACATGTAGAGCGTGGAAATGAATGCCTTCAAGAAAGTAATGCTTGGCTGATTTGTTTTGACTGTGTGTCCTCTTGTGAGACCATAACAAATTCTTGATTTTTGTGGCATTGTTCATGTCGTTCTGAATATTCAATCAAAGATATACAAGCTCGATCAAAATTGATCCCATCTTTGTTAGATAATATGGTAACAATATTATCATAAGTAGGATCCTTTAAAATATCAAGAAGTTATGTTACCCATTCTGTTCGTGGAATAGCATCACTAGCCACATCAAGCTTATTAATAATGTTCTTGAATGATTAGATATGTGTTGCCATACAAGTTCGAATGTTGTATTGTAACTCAGCGAGTTTACTACAAAGATAAAGTATTTTTGTAATAGATTTCTTCTCATAATTTGCTATCAAATACTCCCATATAGCTTGTGAGGTTGAAAGATAACATACATCAAGCATAAGAGATTATTAAAGAGTAGAAAGAATACATCGACGAGCTGGTTTGTCACCTTTGACCCACTCATTGTAAAGAGTTTGCAACTCTTCAAAGATAGATCCTTCACTTACAAGGGTATTATCATGGGCCTGATCAATATGAAATCCTCTATGGAAGGGAATTAAAGCTCATACTACCAAAGGTGCTACATGATTCTCAATATGAACTCCTCTATGGAAGGAAATTAAAGCATGACAGAACCCTCAATTTAATGGTTAGACTAGGAACAGGGAGACAACCTTACCATATGGTGATTATAGTCTTCAACAATGTAGTCACAAAAGTGGGGGTCAACGATGCCTATCCCAACCTTTTTGGTTTAACTAGATTAGTCAAATAAGGAGGTTTACTTATACCTATGCTCTTCACCAAAATTGGTGATCCAGTAGCTAGGATGGTGGATACCAAAGTGCAGAAAGGACCAATCCATGGTCTCCCTCTACTAATAACTTCCAAATATACACCCAACTTTTTATCATTGATAAGTCAAATCTAATTTTAGCTAATGTGGTGAATTTGGGGCTAACATTTATGAGCAGCTCTTAGGCATAAAAAATAGTAAGCTTAACAAGTATATTCTCTATCTAGGTTTGGAAGATACCTAGGATTCTTCCATTGGGTTGTAAGATAATCAAGGCGAGGGAATTTTCCTTGTATCTAGAGTGCCCTCTAGGGTTGGGCATATGGATTGGATACTAGGAAAGAGAGGAAATAGACTAAACACATTTTGTGTCTTGGCTCTATGTTTTTGAGGCAACTAAGTAGTGGTAGACAAGATATTCTCAGCTTCCTTAATGATTTTAATATTAGTAACCCTTGTTAAAATCACCTAGATAATTCAATATATTGCTAATGTACAACTAATCCTTATTAACTGTCCATGGATAATTCAATGTTGTCCATATGAAAGACAACAAATTGTCCCCTCTTTCTAATCAAACTGTCATATCTACTAGTGTTTGTATATATTGAGCTACTCAAATGTTGGCTAGCAAGTAGTCATATGTTACCTTCACATGGCTTGCTGCACTAGTGAAATAACTTTTGAAGGATTAGGGAGGAGAAATTCTCAAATTATTGGAGAAAATTATTAGAGCAAAAGCAACAAGCATTGTACTTACATTAGATGGGCATGAAATAAACAAATTAGAGCCATGTTTGGCATAGGATTGAGTAACTAACTAGGTTGAGACTACCCCTTTGTACAATATGCACCATTTCTAGCTAGTTTCTAAGACTTAATTCAAGAAAAAGCAAGTCCATAACTACATCTACATATGACTATTTAAGTAAGAGTCGAGAGGGCATGTGTAATGGTGCATGGGTGCACACATGTGTATATGCATGTACTTGGGGTAGATGGCTCTTAGACAATATAAGGTTCATCTCCATAAGTTCAATCAAAACTTTAACAAATGTATACTTTTTTCAAAGTGCTAGATATTAAATACCTAGATCAATGCTTTTATTCCCTATATTCTCCTATATAAAGAGCTTTTAGAGAATACAAACAATTCTCTATATGTACAGATAATTTCCTACTATTAGAGATGGGAAACTAAATTCTTACTTACATTCTCTTATATAGGAAATTTTTAGAGAATATAGGAATTCACTAAAGTGATCTATAATTACCTACTATTAGAACTAGGCGACACATGATCCTATTCTCTTATATGGGAAATTTTGAAAGAACGTAGGAAAATCTATATTTTGATGTGTAATTCCCTACTAGTAGATGTAGGGACTTTAATTCACTAGTTATTTGTAGGGAATATTTGAATACATATATATGAAATATCATCAAATTTCCTACATTTTATAAAATTTCCTATATAGGGAATGATTAAAAGTTCCTTGTGCCCATAGTGCATGTCACTAAAAGAATAATGAGTGCAACCCATAGCTCACATCGAGTTTAGAAATCAACAAAAGGAATCGTTCATAGGGAGTATGCCAATGTGCACACTTGATGGTGTATCAATGCATCCCAACCCATTTGGCATAGTTGTAAGAAGGAAGGCCAAGGAGCCTTATAGTGTAGTGAGGAAAGAGAATTATGTATAGAGTGATGGCATAGGAGGCATGTCTCATGTGTGCATAGGGAAACGAGAATGTACTTTTTCTCCAACTGTCAAAGCATCCCTTAATCCTCACCTCTCAATTGATGAAAGGGAAATAAATCACACTAATCCCCCTCTCTATCTCAAGCTATGCTGATGATTACAAGAGGTCAACATAGTTCCTCACATCTCGTTGATTCAATCCTCACTGACACTTGTACAAAGGTTGTATGCCTTATGCACAATTGATGGTGCAAGAGTGTATCCCACCTTATGCCGCTGGCATACGGTATGAGAAGGAATGCCATGGAGCCTTATAGTGTCGTGCACAAGAACAATTTTGTGCTTTGTGCATTGAGAGGCCCATCTCACCTCTACATTGGATATAAAGGGCAAGGATTTGTCACTCACCCCACCCTTTGTCCTATTCTCAGTTGATGAATACATAGGGGATCCCATACTCACATTCTTATCTAGTTAGGAAGAAATGTCACATCACTCAATGTTTGTTGATGAAGATCGGCTTCGTCTGGTTGAACATGTCCACGTGGCTTTGTTGATGAAGAGGCATACCCATGGAGGTAGCCAACAAGTGTAGTACCTGGATTGAATATGAGAAGTATTGTCTGTTGGAGGAGTTAGAGGCATTGATGCAGTTATAGGATTCGCGGTGCCAAAGGGAGGCAGCTTTGAAACTCTGCTACAAGAGTTTTTCTAGAGATTTGGTTGTCCTAGTTTGAGGGGTGTGACCATCTTTTCCACAGCCAGTTTCCCATTGAAGGGTGTTTGTCACCTTTTCTTGGAATGAAGTATGTCATGATAGGGAATTTATTTCTTTTCTCCCATAATATTTTTGTTTGTGTTTTTTTTTTCCATTCTTTTCTTTTCTTTTGCCCTACAACTGAGGGTGTTTCTACCTTTTCTCAAATAATAGATCCGCATGAGAGGGACCTAAGTCCTTTTCTCCCATGACCGATATATATTGATTTCTTTTTTCCCCCTTCTTTTTGTTGGAAGAGGAGAATGGCAAGAATGCCATGTACTTCCTTTCCAAAGTTGTATTCTTGCTTGCTAGCATGTTGTAAACATGTCATACAAACATGGGATTCTGAGCTTTCGATTGGAGAGTTTAATGAGGCTTTAGAAAATGACAGTGTTTTTTACAATGTCTTGGTCTAAGAAGGGTGGTAACATAGATCTAGTAGTCATAAGGTCTTGCTTATTGAAAAGAAAACATTAGTTAAATTAGCACTATTGTTTTCTCTAATTAATATGCTTGATTAGCTACTATGCATTTAAAGATTCACTATCAAACCACTTTTGCATATGGGAAACTCTCAAAGAAATAATTAAATAGCAATTTACTTCCATTATCAGTGGTTTTAAAATATTCATCATTTTGTGAATTTTAGATCTTTTTTATTTCACTCAAACCAACCACTTTCATAGATACATAAAAATTACATCATTGTATAACAATGACATTAACTATAATAACTAATGATGTCTCAAGTCGTAGAGATATAATATTTATGGCATGGAAATAGATGTTAATAAAATAATAGTGAAAAAGATAAATCTACATAGAGGTGTAAGAATTGGCTTAGATTTTCTATAGTAATAATCAATTTGTACAAGTGTGGGTGTAACGTGTCCGCCTGTTCGCTTGCAGGACGCGTCTTAGAAGCCCATCAGAAAGAGGGTCAAGAAGGCTTCGCCCAGCACTCCCATGGAATGTTACGGGGTTTGCGATTTAGGTCTTTCTGAGTCTGCTGCGTAGCGGAAGTATTCTCGACGTTCTCACTTAGGACCGACCTGAATCAGGGTTTCCCCTAATGGTCAATTTCCTAAAATGGTAGCTAGCGTCGAACCCCAGGCGAACTACTTTACGCAAAAATGTCAGGGTCGAAGCGGATTCATGCTGCACTTGGTTCAAGGAGAATGGGAAACGAGAGGGATGCAAAGCTCGACCTCTCTGCCCATAAGGCATAGTCCCATTCCATTCCCCTAAAACAGCATAAATTGGGATTCTAGAGCCTAAACTCTAGGTCAGCGCTCTTGCTGTTCATTTCCTTTGTGTAACAGCTCCAAAAAGGATAAATAGACCATTCGCATAGGAAACCCTCTTAAGGGTAGGATAATTATGGGGATAATTCCTTTTAAAGAAATAATGGCAAAATTTTTTCTTATTCCCCTCCCTAGCCGCCTCTCGTGCTCGAAGGGGGGGGGAATAGAAAGCATGATAAAGCTCCTTGGTGGAGTTCGATGCTTCTAGCTGCCATGGTGCATCAACACGTTAGGGGAGGGAGGATCCCCCTCCCCCCCCTATTTAACCAGAAGGGGGGCTGCTGCCAGAAAAAAAAAAGGAGGTACGAGACACTGAAGATGAAGGGAGGGCCGGTGGGCTCAAACGCTGAGGGAGAGAGAGTGGGGCTACCGTGATGCTAGACGGAGGGCCGCTGCCATGAGGGGGGACAGAGGAAGGAACATCAATCGCCATGCCACATGCCGAGTGTGAGAAGGGAAGGCCTTGAAAGAGGGGAGGATGACCGGGAGCTGCTGCAGAGCGTGAACAGGCCACCGCCATGGAGATGCCCCGCCGCTGAGGACCTACACCACTGCCAACTGTACTCTCTCCCTTAGAAACGTAAAAGCTTCCAGAAGCTTCTAGAAGCTTCTAGAAGGGAGCTTCATAAGCCCCCTTTCACCCCCTTAAGCCCTTTTCCCTTGGAACAACACCCCCCCCCCCCCCCATGTTTAAAACCCTCACAAGCCCCCTTATGCCCTTTCCCATGAATGTTGGAAAACCACCATTTTCCCCCCGTACTTAATCCCTTAAACCCCTTCCCCTTCACCTTGAAGTCACCTCCCCCGATTTGAACCCCCTATAAGCCCTTTTCCCTTGGGCTTTGTTTTTTCTTCCCACTCGTAAAAGAGACGAGAGTGTTGAGGGCTTTTGACACCTTTCTTATCCACTCAAAATGCCTCGAGAGATCCTTCTAAACTACTTTCGACAGACGGTGCAAGGGAGCGACGATGGAATTCCAAAGAAGAGTTGTAAAGCTACTTCCATGTCCAAAAAATCACAATTGTGATGCCTCCTAAGAAAGTCCAAGGCGCAGCCGCGGGAGGGTCGTCTCCCAGCATCCATGTGGATATCTCACCCCAAACCCATGTTTTCCTTCCTAAATTTTGATATTGTTGTAATTCAATCATGCAAGGTTAATTGTTAGAAATAGGATATATTTTCGTCCTAGTTGTTCACGACTAAGGAACTTAGTCATCGATACTTTAAAATGATACATGCAAATTAAGAAAGTATAAATGCATTTCTAGCAAATAGCTTATGCATTGAAATGAATTATAAGACTAGATTATTATCCATTAAAATAGTATACTTCGGTTAAGCCTAGAAGTATAAACTGCATCTCGCACTATTAACACATATCGCAATGAATCATCATGGAAAGTGCAAAGCATGAAACGATTCTTATGATGCATAAACTCTATGAAATTATTTCTAGCAAATGCGTTTATACTTTCTTTGCGAACCTATAATTTATTTGCTAGAAAGTCTTATAGGTTCGCAAAGAAAAGCTTAATTATAGGTTCACAAAAAAAAGCTTAATTTCTAGCAAATGAATTATAAGACTAGATTAGTTGAAATTAAGCTAACCTATGCCTGACCGCAAACCGATAAGTTAGGGTCAAAAAAATCAATTTACGCATAGTCAATGAATCATGTGGAAGTAATCTCAAAATTATCTTCTATAATTAACCAAAGTGGCATAAAACCCAAAACACCTAAGTCGTGGAATACTCGTTCCAAATAAGTTAAATTCTAGAAAACGCCTATACCTTAAATACTTGCCCACAACACTAAATGTAGGGATAGTGAATTGTAATGGTAAAGTGAACTAGGGTTTTTCCCTAAGAATCTTATAAGATGAAACTTGGAAACCCTAGGTCTAATGGCGATAGCCTAAAGAACTTGAAACAGATTGTTTTGTAACTCCATTGTCTCATAGTTTGATGCGATACTTGCACAACAAGTGCGGAGTCATATGATCTTGTGATTGGATCACAAGAGAATGGCCAAATTCTCACAATGAGGTTGGCAGATCCATATGCAAGTTGTCTTGCAAGAGGATGAATACTTTAGTATCCTTCTTGAGTAAATTGGAACTAAAGACCAGTCGATAAATTGAAGTAACCAATGAACTTAAGGTTTGACAAAGTTAGGTTAATAGGGTACACCCTAACCCAGGATATAGGGGAACTTGCCAAGTTGCAAGTCATCCCAGATTGAGTGCTAGATGCATTCGAAAGCAAGGATTCATTCCTTAGCAGTTTTCCATCAAGCACGATCAATGGAAATGTTTGTGCTTGCTAGAGATTTTAGAGCACTATTTGGCTTTGTTTGATCAATGAATAAAAAGATAAATGGATATCTATTCTTCAGGTTGAAGGCCTGAAGGGGGAGGCAACTTTAGTTACCCCCGACTACTTGCCTAACCCTAACCAAGGGGGTTGTTGACTGTACCGGGATAGTGGACCAAACACACCGCGAGAGGTCTCTCCGTTGAGTGCTACTTGGAGCAGGAGGATGCTTGGGTGCCAGGGGGGCTCTAGCCATAAATCCCTTGCCTTCTGAGCCCTTCACAAGAGGCTAACATGAATTGGGATTGGATCTCGAGGCCCGCATACTAGTCTACGGGCGGAAACTTGGATTAGTGATCCCTGTGGATTGCTGGATAGCCTTCCGGCGGATTGTGGATAAGCCTACAGGCTGGACTCTCTCTATTTCAAAGATAAATATGATAACCTGTTAATAAGGAACTTGTCTGATGTTGTTTTTCTATGTCAAGTGATAAGATTACGTGAAGGAACCAATGCCTAACGGGTTAATTAAAGAAGTTGGTTGTTACATGTACAACTAATGTGTTAGGTAATGAAATAACTAAAAAAACCCAAGGAAAGTGCGGAGGATGGGACATAGGTCCGTTCTACAAATGGGTGGTCTCGATTGGTCAGGAACTTTTCTCAAATCATGATGAACAGCTGGAAGATTGTCAAAGAACACGAACAACAAGAGTGTTGACCTACAGTTATACTTGAAAATGATTTACACTGTTTTAGGGGAACGGAATGGGACTATGCCTTATGGCAGAGAGGTTGAGCTTTGCATCCCTCTTGTTTCCCATTCTCCTTGAACCAAGTGCAACGTGAATCAGCTTTGAACTAGCGTTTCTGCGTAAAGTAGTTCGCTTGGGTCTGACGCTAGTTGTTGTTAGGAAATGACCAATCAGGAAAACCCTAATTCAGGTCGATCCTAAGTGTGAACGGTTGGAATACTTTCACTACATGGCAGACGGGAAAGCCCTAGATCGCAAACCCTGTAACATTCCATGGGAGTGCCGATCAGAGATTTCTAGACACGCTTTCCGATGGATTGCTAGGATGTGTCCTAAAGATACAAGTGGACACGTTACGGTTGGTATCAGAGCTGACCAACAACGGAATTGTTTTTATGAAATCTTAATAAGTTGAAGTAAAGCAAATGTTGATGTCCAAACATTTTCTTACCTTCAATGCTGTCTTGCAGAATTACGAAGCGTGGAACAAGTTCTTGGTATTTCGAATCATGTTTATGACTGCAATGCATTCTCCGCATTATCGACAAAGGGTTGAGATGATGAACATCTTGGAGCAAATCTATCATCCATCACCTTTGTACATGGAACAAAGATGGACGGGTGCTTCAGGAATCTACTATATAGCCGCCCACTGGTTTGCTTATCTACAAACCAACCTAAAGAGAATCAAGTGGTTAGAAGACCTGAAAGTCGTGAAGCTATTCATTTTGTGGAAGCTCACGTAAACTCAACTTTACATATTCGAGGTCGGAGGGTTGAGATGAACTCATATGTATATGAGGAAGTAACCCATGTAATCTCCGCCGACAAGATTAAAGTGTTGGGCCGCCATGAGAAGAATGGATTCCGATGGAAAGGATATCCTGAACTTCCAATGATTTACCGATTCCTGAAGATTCATGACCCGAAACCATTCACTATATAATTATTGTAGATTAATGTAAAACAACGTTGTTCTCCCCAAACTAAATGTAACAGTTGGCTTATCATCGCAATAAATGTTGTATTCCGAAAGGACTATGCCCATATAAATACAAATAAGACTTCCTTTTAATAATGCCTGATTGTGCATGAGAATTGATAAAAAGTTAAGTAGCTACATTGCTTACGTGATAGTAGAATTGAAGATGTAATATAAATCAATAACGATTATCGTATAATAACGTTAAGAAACCTTTATCTAGGCACAACCCCAGGTAAAGGTTCCTAATTCACCTCCTACATTAAGTATTGCTGTAATCCAGGAGAAGAAGTTCCTTCTCAAGCAGATTAAGCCACCCGAGTTTGACGGGAGAGGCAGGTTCATCCAAGCCGATGCTGAAATTTGGATTGAATCCATGGAGGATTACTTCAAAGCAGCCGGTACTGCACCCGCCAATCAGGCTATGCTCGCCAAGCTAAAGCTCACCGGTGAAGCTAGGCTTTGGTGGAAGCAATGGTGCAGGGATCAAGGGATCGCGGAGGGATCCGTTACCTGAGAGAAGCTGAATAAAGCCGTGCAAGGAAGATATTTACCATCTGCATATCGCACACAGAAAATGAATGAGTTCTATGAGCTAAAATAGCTGGGGCTCACGCTTGATGCATACTATTCTAAAATTATCTCACTTCTTAAGTATACACCACAGATGGACATGACATAGCAGGTGTCCAAATTTTGTGTGGGTTTAAATCCACCAGTAAATATCTATCTCGAGTCTATGCATCCATCAGATCTTCAAGATGCACTCATTCGAGCGGCGCCTATAATTCAGGAAGTGCAGTCTAGCCCAAGAGGTAAGAAAACTTGGTCTTATAATGACCCGAACAGAGGAGCATTCAAACCTCAGATAAAGAGAGTTCAAGGTCATAATAAGGGACAAAGAAAGAAAGCAAGGACCAACAACGTCAACAACTTTGTTCCTACTCAAGGCAATGGCCAAAACCTCCATTGTTTCCACTGCAACAAACTCGGTCACTTCAAGAGGCAATGTCCCAAGCTTGGTGGAGGACATCGCCAAGCGCCTTTCCAAGGAACAGGCCGTGCTCAAGGAGCTGCTACTCAAGGTAGAGGAAGAACCACCTGCGTTGCCAATAGGAAAATGTGTGAAGAAGAAGAAGAAGAAGAAGATCCAACCATGGAAGCAGAGTTTGAAAGAGCGACAGTCCATGCCGCCCTACACAAGAAAGGGTCGAATCGCCAATTCTCGATGATTCAGACACCATCGGGGACTATCAAGGTAAAAGTTTCAAGACCTTTATTGATTGTGGCAGTACACATCCCTTTATCTCACCAGCATGTGCAAAAAGATTAGGAATAGCCACAGTAGAAGCACCTACACTGCTTGTGGAATTGGCAAATGGTTGTGAGGTTACTTGTACCAAGTAAACTGCTAAGATCGAATTCTTTCTAGGAGGAAAGAAGACTTCGGTCAAATTAAGAGTCATGAATTTAGGTATCCATGAGTGTCTACTCGGAATGGAGCCTAACGACGCCCACATTCATTGTGGGAAGGGTCAAGTTTCCTTTCGAAACTCTAAAAGGGAATTAGTCACAACTCAAGGTGAGGCTGCAGTGCCAAGAATCCAATTGGCCAAAGTATCTCGGATCATAAAAGGAGTCAGAAAAGGATTGCCTGTCTACTTGATCAAACTCAACAAGTTAGATCAGAAGCAAGAGTCTAATAAAGGACCTTCTTGGCTAAAGGAATACGCGGATGTATTCCCTAAAGAGCTGACAGAACTTCCACCTCAAAGAGAAGTGGATCATGAGATTAAGTAAGTACCAAGAGTTGTGCCAATTGCAAAGAGACCTTATAGAATGTCCATACCAGAAGCAATTGAGCTAAAGGAACAACTCAAGAAATTGCTAGAGCAGGGCTATATCCATCCTAGTAGTTCACTATGGGGAGCTCCAGTACTATTCTAGAAAAAGAAACATGGGACACTTCAACTATGTATTGATTACCGAGGGTTGAATCAATCCACGGTCAAGAACAAGTACCCTATTCCTAGAATAGATGAGCTTCTTGATCGTCTTAAAGGTGCAAACATCTTCTCCAAGATTGATCTCAGGTCAGGTTACTATCAGATAAGGATCAAGGAAGAAGATATCCCCAAGACGGCATAGGGGCACTTTGAGTTCCTAGTTATGTCATTCAGACTTACGAATGCACCTGCCACCTTCAAAACAGGTTAATGCATGATATCTTTAGGCCATATCTTGATGATTTCGTGCTTATCTTCTTCGAAGACACTTTAGTCTATTCTAAACATGAAGAAGATCATGAACCCCAACTTCGGATTGTCCTTGAGACAATGAGGTCACATAAGCTGTATGCTAAAATGAAGAAGTGTGCATTCTTCAAGCGTCAGATTGAATATCTGGGATTCATAGTATCAGTAGAAGAAATCTGAGTGGACCCAGCCATGGTCAGAGATGTGCTTGAATGGCCAATACCAACATCTGTCAAGGAAATACGCAGCTTTCTTGGATTGACAGGATGGTATAGAGTCTTCATCAAAAGCTATGCTTTGATTGTAGCACCCCTGATGGACTTACTGAAGAAGCAAACTTCCATTGCATGGTCAACTCCCGAACAAAATAGCTTCGAATAATTGAAGCAAAGTTTGGTATCAGCACCTATTCTAAAACTTTCGGACCTCAATAAAGAGTTTGAGGTAGTAATTGAAGCTAGCATTCTTGCCTTGGGGTGTGTACTCATGCAGAAAGGTCATCCTGTAGGATACTCTTCAAGGAAATTGAAGAGTCATGAAAAGAATTATGCTACGCATGATCTAGAATTGCCAGCTGTCATCCATGCTCTAAAGATTTGGAGACACTACCTGTTGGATAACAAGTTTACTCTAGTAACTGACCATAAGAGTCTCAAATGGATCTTTACCCAGAATGAGCTCAACATGAGGCAACGTCGGTGGATTGAAGTGTTGGAGGAGTATGACTTGAAAATCAAGTACCGACCAGGAAAAGAGAATGTAGTTGGCGATGCACTCAGTCTCAAGGCATTCCTTAATTCTCTAATCTTGCAGAATCCATCAACAGCTAGATCTCTGGCTACAAAAGTATCTATGCCAAACAATCCAATACTTGAGTTAGCTAGAGAGAATGCATGCCGTGATCCGGCCCACCAAACAATGCTAAGAGAGATCTCTATCAAGGATCAGAACCAAAGGTTGCAGGCAAAGTATCAGGAATTTTCTATTAATCGTGGACTTGTCTACTACAGAACAAGGCTGTGTATACCAGCAAGCCAGCCACTTAAGTAGAAGATATTGTGGGAAGCTCATGATTCCCCTTTCGCAGGACGTCCTGGCTATGCCAAGACTCTTAATGAAGTTAGGAAGAGCTACCATTGGGAGAGGCTTAAAGGTGATGTTCTCAAATATGTCACCGAGTGTTTGTCTTGTCAACGTATCAAAGCTAAACATGTCAAGATGCCAGGGAAACTGCAACCGCTTGACATTCCCCAAATGAAATGGGAATTTATCAGCATGGATTTTGTTATAGGCCTACCCCAAGTCTAGGGAGGATACAACTCCATCATGGTTGTGGTTGACATGCTCACTAAGGTTGCACAACTTATTCCAGTAAAGACAAACTATAAAGCCTCAGACATTGCAAGATTGTTTATCAAGGAGATATTCAAGCTACATGGGTTACCCAAAATAATCATTAGTGATCGTGATTCTCTCTTCACATCACACTTCTGGAGAGCTATCTTTGAAGCTATTGGGACTTAACTCTGTTTTAGCACCGCCTACCATCCCCAAATGGATGGCCAAACAGAGCGAGTAAATCAAGTCATGGAGGACATGCTTAGGGCATACTGCTGTCATGAGCGGAAGAGGTGGATTCAATACTTGCCTTTAGTTGAATTTGCCTACAATGCTTCTTACCAGCAAAGCATTCAAATGGCCCCTTTTCAAGCATTGTATGGTCATGACTGTCGAAGTCCCCTAAACTTTTCAGATCCAACCATAAGGGTTGAAGCTTTGAGGCAGATGTTGGAAGAGATGGATGACCAAATAAAGTCAATAAGATAGGACATCCAAACGGCCAAGGATAGACAGAAGGCATACACGGATTTGAAGCATCAAGATAGAGTCTTCGAAGAAGGAGACATGGCTTTCATTTGCATACTCCCTAAAAAGAGTTCCCTATCTTTAGGAGATTGCAAGAAGCTAAGTCCAAGGTATTGTGAACCGTACAAGATCCTCAAGTGCCTAGAACCTAATGCTTATAAATTGCAGCTCCCTAAGAACCTAAAGGTTCATAATGTATTCCACATCAGCCTATTAAAAAAGTATCTACCAAATCCTAACCATGTACTTGATGACCAACAAGTTGTAATGCCTAGTCAAGGAGTCCTTGAACTAAGGCTTGACAAGATCTAAGATGTTAGGGAGAGACAATTAAGATCTAGAACATTTAGAGAATGCCTCGTCCAGTGGAAAGATTATCCCGAAGAGGATGCCACTTGGGTAGATGAAGGCACTCTCAATCGTCAATATCCTCAGTTTATCTCGAGATGAGGACATCTTGATTCCTCCAAGGGGGAGAGAATGTAACAACTCCGAAAAGAATAAATAGACCATTTGCATAGGAAACCCTCTTAAGGGAAGGATAATTCCTTTCAAAGAAATAATGGAAATTTTTTTTCTTATTCCCCTCCCTAGCCGACTGTTGTGTTGGAAGGGGAGGGGAATAGAAAGCATGATAAAGGTCCTTGGTGTAGCTCGACACTTCTAGCCGCCATGGCGCATCGACACGTTAGGGGAGGGAGGATCCCCCTCCCCCCTATTTAACCAGAAGGGGAGCTGCTGTCAGAAAAAAAAAGGAGGTACGAGGGACTGAAGATGAAGGGAGGGCCGCTAACTAAAACACTGAGGGAGAGAGAGTGGGGCTGTCGTGATGCTAGATGGAGGGCCACTGCCGTGAGGGGGGACAGAGGAAGGAACATCAATCGCCATGCCGCATGCCGAGTGTGAGAAGGGAAGGCCTTGAGAGAGGGGAGGATGACCGGGAGCTGTTGTAGAGCGTGAACAGGCCGCCGCCATGGAGACGCCCTGCCCATTGAGGACCTACGCCACTACCGGCTGTACTCTCCCCCTTGGAAATGTAGAAGCTTCTAGAAGCTTCTAAAAAGGAGCTTCATAAGTCTCCTTAAGCCCTTTTCCCTTTGAACCACACCCCTCCCCCCGTTTAAAACCCTCACAAGCCCCCTTAGGCCCTTTCCCATGAATGTTGGAAAACCACCCTCCCCCCCCCCCCCCCCCCATGCTTAATCCCTTAAACCCCTTCCCCTTCACCTTGAAGTCACCTCCCCCCATTTTAACCCCCTATAAGCCCTTTTCCCTTGGGCTTTATAAGTCCCTTTCCCCCCAAAAAGTACTAAGGCTTTAAAAGGTCTTATTACCCCCCCCCCTCTGTGTTTTAACCCCTTAAGGCCCTTTCCTTGAGGCATCTTGAAACCCCCGTGTTTTATAAATTCCCTTAAGCCTTTCCCTTGGACTATGGGATTACTCCCCACTCCCCCCCCCCTCCCCCCCCTCCTCGTGGTTAAACCCCTTAGCCGTTCCTTGCCCTTTTGCAAAATACCCTTGGGCTTTGTTTTTTTTCCCCACTCGTAAAAGAGATGAGAGTGTTGAGGGCTTTTGACACCTTCCTTCTCCACTAAAAAAGCCTCGACGGAGCCTTTTAAACTACTTTCGACGGACAGTGCAAGGGAGCAAGGGTGGAATTCCAAAGAAGAGTTGTAAAGCTGCTTCCACGTCCCAAAAATCACAATTGCGATGCCTCTTAAGAAAATCCAAGGCGCAACCACGGGAGGGTCGTCTCCCAGCATCCATGTGGATATCTCACCCCAAACCCAGGTTTTCCTTCCTAAATTTTGATATTGTTGTAATTCAATCATGCAAGGTTAATTGTTAGAAATAGGATATATTTTCGTCCTAGTTGTTCACGACTAAGGAACTTAGTCATCGATACTTTAAAATGATACATGCAAATTAAGAAAGTATAAACATATTTCTAGCAAATAGCTAATGCATTGAAATGAATTATAAGACTATATTATTATCCATTAAAATAGTATACTTCGGTTAAGCCTAGAAGTATAAACTACATCTGGCACTATTAACACATATCGCAATGAATCATCATGGAAAGTGCAAAGCATGAAACGATTCTTACGATGCATAAACTCTATGAAATTATCGTTGTCAACTGTATATATTGGCAAGAAAAAGGTTGCTTATTTAGCATGAATTTTGTTCTCAAAGAAAAGGGAAGATTAGTTAAAATTAATCTAACCTATGCCTGACCTCAAACCAATAAGTTAGGGTCAAAAAAATCAATTTACGCATAGTCAACAAATCATGTGGAAGTAATCTCGAAATTATCTTCTAGAATTAACCAAAGTGGCATAAAACCTAAAACACCTAAGCCACGGAATACTCATTCGGAATAAGTTAAATTCCAGGAAACGCCTATACCTTAAATACTTTTCCACATTCACTGAATGTAGGGATAGTGAATTGTAATCGTAAAGTGAGCTAGGGTTTGTCCCTAAGAATCTTACAAGATGAAACTTGGAAACCATAGGTCTAATGGCGTCAGCCTAAAGAACCTGAAACAGATTGTTTCCTAACTCCATTGTCTCATAGTTCGATGCGACACTTGCACAGCAAAAGTGTGGAGCCATATGATCTTGTGATTGGATCACAAGAGAATGGACAAATTCTCGCAATGTGGTTGGCGAATCCTTACGCAAGTTATCTTGCAAGAGGATGAATACTTTAGTATCCTTCTTGAGAAAATTGGAACTAAAGACCAGCCAATAAACTGAAGTAACCAATGAACTTAAGGTTTGACCAAGTTGGGTTAATAGGGTACGCCCTAACCCAGGATATAGGGGAACTTGCCAAGTTGCAAGTCATCCTAGATCGAGTCCTGGATACATTCGAAAGGAAGGATTCATACCTTATCTATTTGCCATAAAAAACTATCAATGGAAATATTTGTGCTTGCTACAGATTTTAGAGCACTATTTGGCTTTGTTTGATCAATGAATAAAAAGACAAATGGATATCTATTCTTCAGGTTGAAGGCCTGAAGGGGGAGGTAGCTTCAGTTACCCTCGACTGCTTGCCTAACCCTAACCAAGGGGGTTGTTGACCGCGCCGGAAAAGTGGACCGAACCCGCCACGAGAGGTCTCTCCATTGAGCGTTGCTTGGAGCAAGAGGATGCTTGGGTGCTAGGGGGGGCTCTGGCCATAAATCCCTTGCCTTCTGGGCCCTTCACAAGAGGCTAACACAACTCGGGATTGGATCTCGAGGCCTGCATACTAGTGTACGGGTTGAAACTTGGATTAGTGATCCCTATGGATTGGTGGATAGCGTTCGGGCGGATTGTGGATAAGCCTATGGACTGGACTCTCTGTATTTCAAAGATAAATATGATAACTTGTTAATAAGGAACTTGTCTGATGTTGTTTTTCTATGTCAAGTGATAAGATTACGTGAAGGAACCAGTGCCTAATGGGTTAATTAAAGAAGTTGGTTGTTACATGTCCAACTAATGTGTTAGGTAATTAAATAACTAAAACAACTCAAGGAAAGTGCGAGGATGGGCCATAGGTCCGTCCTACGGATGGGTGGTCTCGGTTGGCCGGGAACTTTTCTCAAATCACGATGAATAGTTGGAAATTGTCAAAGAACACGAACAAAGGCAAATAAACACATTGCAATTAAAGCCTTAGACTAGGTCATGTATGCATGTGTAACGTGTCCACCTATTCCCTTCAGGACATGTCTTAGCAATACATCGAAAAGAAGGTCTAGAAAGCTCCGCCTGGCACTCCCATAGAATGTTCTCGGGTTTGCGATCTAGGACTTTCCGCATCTGCCACGTAGCAGAAGTATTATGACCGTTTTCACTTAGGACTTGAATCAGGGTTTCCCCTAATGGTCATTTCCTAAATGGCAACTAGTGTCGAACCCCAAGCGAACTACTTTACGCAGAAATGCCACGGCCGAAGTCGATTAACGCTGCACTTGGCTCAAGAAGAATGGGAAACGAGAGGGATGTAAGGCTCGACCTCTCTGCTAAGGCATAGTCCTATTCCGTTCCCTTCAAATAGCATAAATCGGGATTATAACCTGGACTCTAGGTCAGTGTCCTTGCTATTCATTTCCTTTGAGAAGATCCCCTTGTTGACCATTATGATTGAGAAAAGTTCCCTGCCAACCGGCACCACCCATCCATAGGACGGACCCATGGCCACATCCACCACACTTTCCTCAGGTTGTTTTAGTTGTCTAATTACCTACCACATTTAGTTGGACATGCATCAAGCAGCTTCCTTGATTAGCCCATTAGACACCAGTTTCTTCACGTAATCTTAGAACTTGACATAGAAAAGCGGTGTCAAACAAGTTCCTTTTCAACAAGTTATCATATTTATCTTTGGAATACATTCATAAAGTCCACATCCCGCAGGCTTATCCATAATCCACCCGAAGGCTATCTAGCAATCCACAGGGATTAGTAATCCAAGATTCTGCCCATAGAGTAGCATGTGGGCCTCGAGATCCAATCTCGAGTCACGTTGGCCTCTTGTGTAGGGCCCAAAAGACGAGGGATTTATAGCCAGAGTGATTTATAGCCAGAAGTGTGTCAATTGAGCACACATGTTAGGAATATATAGAGGGGACCTGGGGCGCTATATATAGACAAACTATATATATAGATAGACTATATATAGCTAACACCCCCGCTCAAATAAATGTCCCTTACTATGGATGAAAAAACCCTTGGGGGCTTAAGGGAAGAACCCACAGCTCTATATAGGCCTACCGTTATATTAATATTCAAAATATAAAATTACAAAGTTGAACTTACAAGAGCCTATCCATAGGCATCAAAGGAGATGTATAATTATAACATCAACATAGAAGGAGCTACATCACTCCTGAATTACAATAGTCTATTTAGAGGCATCAAAAGAGCTTTATCACTCCTAAATATACAACATGTAAAATAAGGATAAGTGACATCACTACAAAAGATAAAATCTCCAAGAAATTCCTTCAACTGAACTTGGGATGTAAGCAGTATATCTGTCACATAAAAACTTAAAGAAAAACGTTATAGTGGCATTAGAACAACACAAGGTCTATAGAGACGGTTCACGACGCCACTCTATAGACAACATAACACATGTGGGGCCCCATGAACAGAATATAAATAAAACAATTTGTCATCAGTTGGAATATAGACGCTCATCAACTGGAAAGAATATAAACGAAATAATGTGTCATCAGCTAGAATATAGACCCTCATTAGCTAGAAATAATATAAACGAAATAACATGTCATTAGCTGGAATATAGACCCTCATCAACTAGAAATAATATAAACAGATCAAGGTAGTCGAAGAGAAGGCACCAAGAATACACTTCCTTGTGGCACCAGCAATACCACAGGCCTTTAAGATAGATGAAAAGGTAGCTTGATCCCCCTTTACATCCTTCTTTAGGAATATTTCAAATAGTTCAAGAGCCAGAAAACCCTGTCCATGTTGAGCATATCCAACAAGCATTGTGTTCCATGACAGTATGTCTTGATAGACCAAATTGTCAAACACGTTGCGTGCCTCGTTAAGACACCACATTTAGCATACATGTCGACTAAGGCATTTCCTACCGCATGATCAGATTGCAATCCAAGCCTAATAATTTGCTCATGTATCAGCAAGGCATTTGTTCAAAGAGCTCAAGTGCAGAATGGTCCTCCCCATGCTCCACACAACCAGCAATTATAGCATTCCAGGACAAAAGATCCCCGGACTTTTAACTTATTAAAGACTTTAAGTGCATCTTTTAGCATCCTGTATTTTATATATAGATCAACAAGAGTGCTTGCAACAACCAAATCTGCTTCAAGTTTATTGATAATGATCTGACTATGTATAATCATGCCTTGGCCAAGGTTTTCAATGCTGCCACATGCTTTCAAGGTACTTGAAAATGTACAAGCACCTGGAAAAAATCCCTCCTCTTGCATTTTGTGAAAGAGTTTAACAGCAAGCAAGCCATGGCCATGCTTGGCACACCCTGCCAACATTGCATTCCAGGCCACTAGATTTTTGTTTGGTAAATACTCGAGCAATATGTGGGCATCTTCTAAAGCTTCACATTTAGCCGATAAACATCAGTCTCAGTGAAGAAACATCATACAAATCCACTAGTGAAGATACACACTGAGAGTTTCATCGGGACATCCCCATTCTCAGAGATTTAATCAGGAAACGCAGTCTCAGGGCCTTGCAGTTAGATTCATTAGAACACAACTTGTGCCGGCCTATAGAACCCACTATAGGCAACAAGCCCTCTGGGTATATGATGGGCACCATAACTTTTTCCAAAAAAAAAACATCTGCCCCTTGGGACAAAGTACTTGGATGCAGCTTCCCTCAACACTATGTCCAGTGCCTACAAGGTTTCATGTGGAAGCATCCCTTGTCTTCCTTGCAAGAAATCTTCAAGGTGCTTCATGTCTAGAACTAAAGCTTTGCACATGGTGACCTTAAACTGATTTCGGGGCCTCCTGGGAGCATCACTGTCACCTGCAAGCTCTACACTCAACTCAAGCTCCTGCGGTAGCAGTTTCGCAATGTACAAGGCTCTTTGACTGTCATATGCAGGTTGTGCACCATCCATCTTCTCAATACGGTACATATTAATAGCCTGGTTGATGATATCCCTGTGTTGCCCCTTGTCGGGCTCGGGCTCAATAGTGACATCGTAATGATAATTTTCCGCGCACAGAAGCGGACACAGAAGTGATTGGCAACAATTTGAGTCGGCATACCGAGGGTGCCAAAACCTAGCCTTCTTTCGAGGAAGGCGCCGCCCTACTGGAAGACCCGTTGCTACTTCTGCCACTGGCACTGCAGCCATGGCTTGCATTGTGGCTACTTAAGGCTGCAGAGGGGGCTAGAGGCCATGACCAAGGAGGTGTCCAACATGCCCTTGATGGAGAGCATCCATTGCTTCTCCTCCAGCTCCAGCATATTTGTGCGCTCTGATACCATGTTGGAAACTGCGAGGAAGATGAGAGACGAAAGGAAGAGAGGAGAGAAGAGAGATATGAGACACCAGGAAGTGGAACCCTAGAAGTGTGTCAACTGAGCACACATGATAGGAACATATAGAGGGGACCTGGGGTGCTATATATAGACAGAATATATATAGCTAACACGGTCCACCTTCCCGGCACGGCTAACAACCCCCTTGGTTAAGGTCAGGCAGACAGTCGGGGATAATTGAGGCTGCCTCTCCCTTTAGGCCTTCAACCTGAAGCATTAGATATCTTTTCATCCTTTAGTTCCTTGAGAAAACGAGGCAAATAGTGCTCTTTAAACTATTACAAGCACAATCATATCCAATGGTCATTATTTGGCCAACTGCTAAGGAGTGAATCTTTCTCTCCGAATGCATCCATCATTCGATCTAGGATCAATTGCGACTTGGCAAGATCCCCACGAACTTGTTTGTTAACCCTTATGTCATTGGGTTAGGGCCGTACCCTATTAACCCAACTTAACCAATACCTTAGGTTCTATTAACAGTAATTCATGGCGACCATGTCGCTCCAAATTATTGATTGGTCCTTTGCTTCCAAGCAAGTATCTAATTCCCTTATCTTTGTCACTTTTCCCAAGAAAGGTGCTATATCAGGATGACTACTCATCCTCTTGCAAGATAAACTTGCGTAAGAATCTGCCAACCTCATTCCCAGGAATTGGCCATTCTCTTGTGATCAAACCACAAGATCATGTGACGTTGCAACTTGTTGCACAAGTGTCGCATCGAATCCATGGTACTATTTCACCCATCAAATGGCGTCTTCTAATCATGGAATCATGATTAGATAAGAAACAGGGTTTAGGGTGTCTTCATATCCAATCCATTCCCGATTGCACTAGGCCAACATCGTTCGGTCCTAGGGATTCCATCTCAATCCGAGTTTCATCTTTTGATCAAGTGATCCTTAGGGTAGAAACCCTAGTTCGTTTCTTGCGAGTATGTCCAATTGTCCCTACATTCCATGAATGTGGGCAAGACCTTTGGGTATGAGGGTTTCGACTTGGCAACAAGTGTGAAACTAGGTCAAGTCCTTAATGTGCTAAACCCTAGTTAGCACTTGGGGTATATTGTATCGATTTAACCATCCTATGGGAGTCCTTTGTGGTTTAGGTATTTTTGGTAATCTAGTTTACTTGTCTTACAACAAGGGCGAACCAATCCTAGGGATGTTGATTTGATCTAAAAGGGGAAAACTAGTCGCATTACATTGTAATTCACGTAACAACGTGATTCACTGCCTCTACATATGACTAGATTCACAATCCCTAAATTTACTTGTTAAGACCAAAACACATGTTAAATTACAGCATAATCTCCATAGATCCTACTAGGGCTTGCATTCACGAGTTATGCCACTAATGCTTTTAAGGTTTTATGTTAAAATAAACCATGCAGCCTTTCCCTAACTACATCTCTTGATGAATGAAATTCTTCTTACAATGAATGTGCATTATGCAACCTTTCCTAACTAGTACGTCGTTAATTGAGATTTATGCCAATTGAAGCTAGAGTTAACCTACTTCATGCAGCCCTTAGAATCTTTTCCATGCCTTGAAATTTCCTATGGTTGATAACGACTTCTTTTTAATGAATCATTATGAATAAGATTTGTCTAAAATATGCGACATGTGATTTAATTTTTCCATGCATAATCAAAGGTATACTACAATAATTTCGACTTTGTGATGGTAGTCATTAGTTGTTCTAGATTCGTTACTTGCAATGCGCAAAGGCAACTTGCTAAAAATGCTTAGACACCTTATGTTCTTTTTTGTTCATTCCTTTGAAAGTACAAATGACCAATCTTCAATCATGAGTTACTTCTAGTAAATTTAAAATAACCAATTTATTTCAATAGCATCTAATTAGGTGGATTTGACAAGCACAAGTGCATCCTAATTCCATGAAATAACAATGCATAATTGCAATATTTGAACGTAAATTAAAAATAGAAAGAAAACCTGGACCTGTGGGCTTAGTGAGATATCCACATGAATGTTAGGAGATGATCCTCGTGTAGGTGCACCTTGTGACTTTTTAGGGGCCATCGTGAATCCGGCTTCTAGTTTGCCTTTGTGGATTCAAACTTCTTACCTTGGCTCGCAGTCTTATGATCTTTGGCTGTCTCCCTTGTACACACAAATACCTTTGAGGTATGGCTTTCTTGATAGACGTATCGACTTGCTGAATTTGGCTTTGAAAGTCCTTAGGGTTCTTGTGAAGGCCCTTGCAGCAATGGAGGCTTGAAATTCTAGGGGAAAAAGGGGTAGGAACGGACTTATGTGGAATCCAGTGGGGAGGGGGTCCAACGAAGCCCTCTTCTTTTCAACAAAGACCCGAGGGGTAAGGATGGGCTTATTGGGGGATCTAGTGAGAAAGGAGTTTATCAGCTTTCTCCTCTTCTTTTCAAATCCCGAACTAGGGATGATTGGTGGGAAGGGCTTTGTAGCTTCCTCTCCTTCAAAGTCCCAGAAAGGGCTTATTAGGAAAGGCCTTATAGTCTTCCTCTTCAAAGCTAGGGGGAAAAAATGACCTTTTTGAGGATGCAATGGGAAGGGGGGCTTAAATCTCGGGGTAAAATGGACTTTATGGAGGGATCCAATGGGAAGGGGGCTTAGAGAAGCCCCCTTAGAAGCTTCTAACAGCTCTTGCCAGCTATGTTGTGGCATAGAGATGGACGACTTGGAGGGCTTTATGGTGGCCGAAACTCCACGACAACAGGCGGTGGCATTCTGAACTCGCGGCCTGAGCAGGCGGAAACCTCCACTCTCTCTCCAGGACGACCTCCTGCAACGACGTAGCCTCTTCCTTCCTCTTACCTCCATTACCCCCCCCCCCCCCCAAAGGGGGGTTTTTATAGTCTGGGGGAGAGGGGACCTCCCCCCCCACGTGGTACCTTGTATAGCCCTTTCCCCCCACCTCCTCATGTTGCCCTTACTAGCCCATCCCCTTCCCTCAGCCACCAATCGGCTGGGGAAGGTAAATAAAAAAATTTGAAATTTATCTCAACATTATCCTCTCAACCTCCTCCCAAGAGGGAGTTCACCTGCGGTTTTGAACCCTGGTCCCGGTTTGCTAATGCAGAGGTCATGATTCCTCACATACGTCTTACAGGTTGCACTGCTGGTAACTCCAATGCCGACAATAACCTTAGCATGAGTTTCACGCGGGATGTGGAAAGTCAGTCTAGTAATATCTTTTAAACAGGAATATTACATTCTCTCCCCCTTGGAGGAATCAAGATGTCCTCATCTTGAGATGAACTGGGGATATTGTTGGTTGAGAGTGCTATCATCCATCCAAGTGGCATCCTCCTCGGGATAATCTTTCCACTGGACGAGGCATTCTCTCAAGGTTCTAGATCTCAGTTATCTCTCCCTAGCATCTAAGATCCTGTCAGCCGTAGCTCAAGGACTCCTTGGCTAGGCATTACAACTTGTTAGTCATCAAGTATATGGCTAGGATTAGGTACATACTTCTTCAGTAAGTTGATATTGAATACATTATATACTTTTGGTTCTCAGGGAGTTGCAGTCTATAAGCATTAGGTCCTAGGCACTTGAGGATCTTGTATGGTCCACAATACCTTGGACTTAGCTTCTTGAAATCTCCTAAGGATAGGGAACTCTTCTTTAGGCGTATGCAAATGAAGACCATGTCTCCTTCCTCGAAGCCTCTATCTTGACGCTTCTAATCTGCGTATGCCTTTTGTCTATCCTTGGCGGCTTGGATGTCTTGTCTTATTGACTTTACTTGGTCATCCATCTCTTCTAGTATCTGCCTTGAAGCTTCACCCCTCAAGGTTGGATCTTAGAAGTTTAGGGGACTTCGATAGTCATGCCTATACAATGCTTGAAAAGGGGTCATCTGAATGCTTTGTTGGTAAGAAGCATTGTAGGCAAACTCAACCAAGGGCAAGTATTGAATCCACCTTTTTGGTTCACGGCAATAGTGTGCCCTTAGCATATCCTCGATGACTTGATTGACTCGCTCCATTTGGCCATCAGTTTGGGGATGGTAAGGTGTACTAAAACAGAGTTGAGTCCCAATGTCTTCAAAGATAGCTCTCCAGAAGTGTGATGTGAAGAGAGAATCACGATCACTAATGATTCTTCTGGGTAACTCATGTAGCTTTAATATCTCCTTAATAAATAACCTTGCAATGTCTGAGGCTTTATAGTTTGTCTTAATAGGAATAAGGTGTGCAACCTTAGTAAGCATTTCAACCACAACCATGATGGAGTTGTATCCTCCCTGAACTTGGGATAGAGGCCAACAACAAAGTCCATACTGATTAATTTCCATTTCATTTGGGGAATGTCAAGTGGTTTCAACTTTCCAGGCATTTTAACATGTTCGGCCTTGATACTTTGACAAGACAAACACTCAGTGACATATTTGAGAACGCCACCTTTAAGCCTCTCCCAATAGTATCTCTTCCTAACTACATTGAGAGTCTTGGCATAGCCAGGATGTCATGAGAAAGGGGAATCATGAGCTTCCCACACTATCTTTTGCTTAAGTGACTGGCTTGCTGGTATACATAATCTCGTTCTATAGTAGACAAGTCTACTATTGATAGAGAATTCATGATACTTAGCCTGTAGCTTGTGGTCTTGTTTCTTAATAGGGATTTCCCTTAGCATATTTTGATAGGCTGGATCATGGCATGCTTCTTTTCTAGCTAGCTCAAGTATTGGGTTGTTTGGCATGGATACCTTTCTGGCTAGAGATCTAGCTGTTGATGGATTTTGCAGGATTAGAGAATTAAGGAATGCCTTGTGATTGAGTGTATCGGCAACTACATTCTCCTTCCCAGGTCGGAGTTTGATTTCAAAATCATATTTCTCTAGCACTTCAATCCACCAATGTTTCCTCATGTTGAGCTTGTTCTGGGTAAAGATCCATTATGATCCGTCATTAGAGTAAACTTGTTACCCAATAGGTAGTGTCTCCAAGTCTTTGGAGTATGGATGACAGCTAATAGTTCTAGATCATGGGTAGCATAATTCGTCTCCTAGCTCTTCAGTTTCCTTGAAGAGTATGCTACAAGATGACCTTCTTGCATGAGTACACATCCTAAGGCAAGCGTGCTAGCATCAGTTACTACTTCGAACTCCTTACCAAGGTCCGAAAGTTTCAGTATAGGTACTGATACCAAACTTTGCTTTAATCTATCAAACCTAGATTGTTCGGCAACTGACCATGCAATGGATGTTTTCTTCTTCAGTAAGTCCATCAGAGGTGCTACAATCAAAGCATAGTTTTTGATGAAGACCCTATACCATCCTGTCAATCCAAGAAAACTTCATATTTCTTTGACAGTTGTTGGTATTGGCCATTCTAGAACATCCTTGACTTTGGCCAGATCCACTGAGATTCCTTCCGCTGATACGATGAATCCTAGATATTCAATCTGACGCTTGAAAAATGCACACTTCTTCATCTTGGCATAGAGCTTATGTGCCCTCATTGTCTCAAGGACAATGTGAAGTTGGGGTTCATGATCTTCTTCCTATTTAGAAAAGACTAAGGTATCATCAAAGAAGACGAGTATGAAGTCATCAAGATATGGCCTAAAGATATCCTGCATTAAGTTGTTGAAGGTGGCAGGCACATTCGTGAGCCCGAATGACATAACTAGGAACTCAAAGAGTCCATATCTTGTGTTGAAGGCCGTCTTTGGGATATCTTTTTCCTTGATCCTTATCTGATAGTAACCAGACCTGAGATCAATCTTGGAGAAGATCTTCGCACCTTGAAGACGATCAAGAAGCTCATCTATTCTAGGAATAGGGTACTTGTTCTTAAGAGTTGATTGATTCAACCCTCTGTAATCAATACACAGTCAAAGCATTCCATCTTTCTTCTTCTAGAACAGCACTGGAGCACCCCATGGTGAACTGCTATGACAGATGTAGCCCTAATCTAGCGGTTGCTTGAGTTGCTCCTTCAGCTCAATTTTTTTCTGGATGGACATCCTATAAGGTCTCTTTTTAATTGGCGTAGCTCCTAGCATGAGCTTGATCTGATGATCCACTTCTCTTTGAGGCGGGATTTTTGACAGCTCTTCAGGAAATACGTCCGCATACTCCTTTAGCCATGAAGGTTCTTCACTAGACTCCTGCTTCTGATCTAACTTATTGAGCTTAATCAAGTAGACAGGTAGTCCCTTCCTAACTCCCTTTATGATCCAAGATGCTTTGGCCAATTGAATTTTTGGCTTTCCAGCCCCACCTTGAGTTGTGACCGATTCCCCTTCAGAGTTTCGAAAGGAAACTTGGCCTTTTCCACAATGAATGTGGGCATCCTTAGGTTTAAGAAAATCCATTCCGAGTAAACACTCATGGATACCTAGGTTCATGACTCTAAATTCGACCAAAGTCATCTTTCCTCCTAAGAAGAATTCCACCTTAGCAGTTTGCCTGGTACAAGTGACCTCATGACCATTTGCTAATTCCACAAGCAAGGTAGGTGCTTCTACTGTGGCTATTCTAATCTTCTTGCACAAGCTGGTGAGGTAAACGAAAGGTGTACTGCCACAAACAATCAAGGTTTTGAAACCTTTACCTTGATAGTCCGATGGTGTCTGAATCACCGAAAACTGGCGATTCAGGCCTTTCTTGTGAAGGGCAGCATGGACTGTCGCCCTTTCAAACTCTGGTTCCATGGTCGGATATTCTTCTTCGCACATTTCCTTGTTGGCAACACAAGCGGTTCTCCCTCTACCTTGGGTAGTGGCTCCCTGTCCACCACAGCCAGTTCCTTGGAAAGGTGCTTGACGATGTCCTCTGCCAAGCTTGGGACATTGCCTTTTGAAATGACCGGGCTCATTGTAGTGGAAACAATGGAGATTTCAGCCATTGCTTTGGGTAGGAACAAAGTTGTTGCAATTATTAGTCCTTGCTCTCTTTCTTTGTCCTCGGTTTTGACCTTGAACTCTCTTCACTTGGGGCATGTATGCTCCTCTGTTCTGGTCATTATAAGACCAAATTTTGTTACTTCTTGGCCTAGCCTGCACCTCTTGAATTATGGGTGCAGCTCGAATGAGTGCATCCTGTAGATCTGTTGGGCGCATAGATTTGCGAAGGGTATTCTCACTGGTGGATTTAAACCAGCACAAAATTTTGACACCTGCTTCAAAGTAATCTTCCATGGACGCTATCCGAATCTTAGCATCCACTTGGACAGTCCTACCTTTCCCGTCAAATTCTGGCAGCTTGATTTGGTTGAGAAGAAAATTATTCTCCTAGATCACGACAGTACTTGATGTAGGAGGCGAACTAGGAACCTCTACACCTGGGGTTGTGCTTGGATAGAGGATTTTTAACGTTACAACTTGCTAATCGTTATGATTTATATCTCATACCCAATTCAGCTACTATCAACCAAGAAACCTAGCCACTTAACTTTTTATCAATTCTCATATACAAGACAGACCACAGCCTATCCATAATCTGCCTGAAGGCTATCCAGTAATCCACAGGGATTACTAATCAAAGTTTCCGCCCGTAGACTAGTATGCAGGCCTCGAGATCCAATCTCGAGTCACATTAGCCTCTTGTGTAGGGCCTGAAAGGCGAGGGATTTACAGCTAGAGCCCCCCTGGCACCCAAGCGTCCTCCTGCTCCAAGTAGCGCTTAACGGAGAGACCTCACGCCATGGGTTCGGTCCGCCTTCCCGGCGCGGCTAACAACCCCCTTGGTTAGGGTCAGGCAGATAGTCGGGGGTAACTGAGGCTGCCTCTCCCTTTAGGCCTTAAACCTGAAGCATTAGATATCTTTTTGTCCTTTAGTTCCTTGAGCAAACGAAGCAAACAGTGCTCTTTAAACTGTTACAAGCACAATCATTAGTTGGCCAATTGCTAAGGAGTGAATCTTTCTCTCGAAATGCATCCAGCATTCGATCTGGGATCAATTGTGACTTGGCAAGATCCCCATAGACTTATTTGTTAACCCTTATGTCATTGGGCTAGGGCCATACACTATTAACCAAACTTAACCAGTACCTTAGGTTCTATTAACAGTAATTCATGGTTGCTCCAAATTATTGATTGGTCATTTGCTTCCAAGCAAGTATCTAATTCCCTTATCTTAGTTACTTTTCCCAAGAAAGGTGCTATATCACAACGACTACTCATCCTCTTGTTGCAAGATAAACTTGCGCAAGAATCTACCAACCTCATTCTGAGGAATTGGCCATTCTTTTGTGATCAAACAACAAGATCATGTGACGTTGCAACTTGTTGCACAAGTGTCGCATCTAATCCATGGGACTATTTTACCCATCAAACGACGTCTTCTAATCACGGAATTATGATTAGATAAGAAACAGGGTTTAGGGTGTCTTCATATCCAATCCATTCCCGATTGCACTAGGCCGACATCGTTCGGTCCTAGGGATTCCCACTCAATCCGAGTTTTATCTTTTGATCGAGTGATCCTTAGGGTAGAAACCCTGGTTTGTTTCTTGCAAGTACGTCCAATTGTCCCTACATTCCATGAATGTGGGTAGGACCTTTGGGTATGAGGGTTTCGACTTGGCAACAAGTGCAAAACTAGGTCAAGTCCTTAATGACGTGCTAAACCCTAGTTAGCACTTGGGGTATATTGTATCAATTTAACCATCCTATGTGAGTGCTTTGTGGTTTAGGTATTTTGGGTAATCTAGTTTACTTGTCTTACGACAAGGGCGAACCAATCCTAGGGATGTTGATTTGATCTAAAAGGGGAAAACTAGTTGCATTATGGTGTAATTCACATAAGCACGCGATTCACTGCCTCTATGTATGACTAGATTCACAATCCCTAACTTTACTTGTTAAGACCAAAACACATGTTAAATTACGGCATAATTTCCATAGATCCTACAAGGGCTTGCATTCATGATTTATGCCACTAATGCTTTTAAGGTTTTATGCTAAAATGAACCATGTATCCTTTCCCTAACTTCATCTCTTGATGAATGGAATTCTTCTTATGATGAATGTGCATTATGCAACCTTCCTTAACTACTACGTCGTTAATTGAGATTTATGCCAATTGAAGCTAAAGTTAACCTACTTCAAGCAGCCCTTAGAATATTTTCCATGCCTTGAAATTTCCTATGGTTGATAACGACTTCTTTTTAATGAATCATTACGAATAAGATTTGTCTAAAATATGCGACATGTGATTTAATTTTTCCATGCATAATCAAAGGTGTACTACAATAATTTCGACTTTGTAATGGTAGTCATTAGTTGTTCTAGATTTGTTACTTGCAATGCGCAAAGGCAACTTGCTAAAAATGCTTAGACACCTTATGTTCTTTTTCGTTCATTCCTTTGAAAGTACAAATGACCAATCTTCAATCGTGAGTTACTTCTAGTAAATTTAAAATAACAAATTTATTTCAATCGCATCTAACTAGGTGGATTTGATAAGCACAAGTGCATCCTAATTCCATGAAATAATAATGCATAATTGCAATATTTCGACGTAAATTCAAAATAGGAAGAAAACGTGGACTTGTGGGCTCGGTGAGATATCCACATGAATGTTAGGAGATGATCCTCCTGTAGGTGCGCCTTGTGACTTTTTAGGGGCCATTGCGAATCTGGCTTTTGGTTTGCCTCCGTGAATTCGAACTTCTTGCCTTGGCTCGCAGTCTTATGATCTTTGGCCGTCTCCCTCATACGTGCAAATCCCTTTGAGGTACGGCTCCTTAACAGAAGTACTGACTTGTGGAATTTGGCTTTGGAAGGCCTTAGGGTTCTTGTGAAGGCCCTTGCGGCAACGGAGGCTTGAAATTCTGGGGGAAAAAGGGGTAGGAACGGACTTATGTGGAATCTAGTGGGGAGGGGGTCTAAGGAAGCCCTCTTCTTTTCCACAAAGACCCGAGGGGTAAGGATGGGCTTATTGGGGGATCTAGTGAGAAGGGAGTTTATAGGCTCTATCCTCTTCTTTTCAAATCCCAAACTAGGGATGATTGGTGGGAAGGGCTTTGTAGCTTCCTCTCCTTCAAAGTCCCAGAAATGGCTTATTAGGGAACTAATGGGAAGGCCTTATAGGCTTCCTCTTCAAAGCTGGGGGAAAAAAATGACATTTTTGAGGATGCAATGGGAAGGGGGGACTTAAATCTTAGGGTGAAATGGACTTTATGGGGGGATCCAATGGGAAGGGGGCTTAGAGAAGCCCCCTTAGAAGCTTCTAAGAAGCTTCTAACAGCTTCTGCTAGCTATGTTGCGACATGGAGATGGACGACTTGGTGGGTTTGATGGCGGCCAAAACTCCACGACAGCAGGCAGCGGCGTTCTGAACTGGCGGCTTGAGCAGGCGGCGACCTCCACTCTCTCTCCATGATGGCCTTCTGCAGCGACACAGCCTCTCCCTTCCTCTTACCTCCATTATCCCCCCCCAAAGGAAGGTTTTTATAGTCTGGGGGAGAGGGGACCTCCCCCCCACGTGGTACCTTGCATGGCCCTTTCCCCCCACCTCCTCATGTTGCCCTTACTAGCCCATCCCCTTCCCTCAACCACTCATCAGCTGGGAAAGGTAAATAAAAAATTTTGAAATTTATCTCAACATTATCCTCTTAACCTCCTCCCAAGAGGGAGTTCACCTACGGTTTTAAACCCCAGTCCCGATTTGCTAATGCGAAGGTCATGATTCCTTGCGTACGGCTTACAGGTTGCACTACTGGTAACTCTAATGCCGACAATAACCTTAGCATGAGTTTCACACGGGATGTGGAAAGTCAGTCTAGTAATATATTTTAAACAAGAATATTATAGCATGGCTTATTAAAACCATAGTTGGTGAATACCATGGTCACTTTCCACCTTTCTCCACCTATCAATACGACCTACTATAAGCCTATAAAAGGCACTCACCCCCACACTCATTCTATCGGTTATTTTCTCATCAATTGTACATGCATTATGCTTGGATAATATGAGTTGTTCTTCTTTGTCAATGCTTCTGCCTCGTTATGATTGTCTATTTTCTCATCAGAGATCCTCCTTAGCATGCATGCTCAATATTTTATCACCCTCCCCATCCTATTGCCTCCCTTGCCCACCTACGGTAGTGACCGCGCACCCCCCCACTAGGCAACCACCCACCACTGTGATGCCCATCACCTATCCAAAAAGGCCCCTACACTCCCCCCACGTGCCCATCCATTGCCCTCCTAAGGTGCCCCCCCCTCCCCCTCCCCCCCCCCCCCCCCCCACCATGATACCCTACCCACCCCCTCTACCTGTTAAATTCTTACCCTTAAAATTTAAAAAAAAACAATAGACAACATTCAAATTAAGTTTCATTTAATTTCACAAAAATAACCCCATACACAAATTTCCCCACCATCCTTTGTATATATATATATATATATCTTCCTTTTTACCCCATTCACAAGAAAATAAAAAAGAAAAACAACAAACACAAAACCACTCTATTCATAATTCCTACCACCCCTTTTCCCTCACCTTACCCCCGCACTTGTTGGCCCCTCATCTTTTCATTCGTCTTCCACGCATGATCCCCCCTTCCTTTGTGTCATGCACGTCGTCATGATGTAATGAGGACACAGTGTGAAAAAGTATGGAATGCATCATCATCCGACTTCTCTATTGATCTCGAGAGTCAATGTGATCTGAGCCATTAGTACTAGTGTGAGTTGCATGGATTATTAAAAAATACTAGATTTTTGGATAATTTTAGCCTGTTTTTTATATTATTTATTGTAAAAATTTGAAAAAAGTTAGAAAAAGCTTCCAAATTAGGATGACATGCAAAAAGCTAGTTGCTTTTTCAGCCAATTAGGAGATTTTTCATAAAAAGGACAGATGGATGAAATCATGCGTGTCGCGATCGCTGTAAATAGGCTGAAAACTGTAGATTGAATGGAAAGAAGACGAAGGAGTGATCTGGGAGATCCGTGATCAGGCGTCTTGTCGTGGATTTTCATCCCCCTTTCGGAGCCAATGGATCCATTAGATTTGGGTTCCGGGTAGCAGAGAAAGAGCTGATTTTTTTAATCTACGTTTTTGGTCTACAAAGGAGCTCCAGGAGAACTAATGCCTAGAGATTGCTTCTGAGTAGTACAAAGATTCCAGGTTCTTTCAATATATATTGAATCAATTCATTGTGATTTGTTTTTGTTGTGTTTACCACTTGGGTATTCTCTATCTTCTCTTCCATCTCCTATCTCTATTTCCTTCTACTTCTGATCCCCAATGGATTCAACCTTTCGACAAAAACCCCTCCAACATTGGTGAACCCGACGTGAAAGGTCGTTCAGAAGAAGGAAAGAGAAGATGTGAGAATCTTTGAATACAATCTCCAATGATGTTTTGCAACAGTTGGTGCAAAATATGAATATGCTTATGTAGGTACAACAACAACAATAGGTGATGCCAGCTTCAGCTCAAACAGAAAGTGTTGTGATGAATGCTTTGCAAGTAGTTGAGCATGAGATGAAGTTACTCAATGGCTGGAATGTACCTGTATATGTACACACCTATGCTCAAAAGATGGAATTCTTTGGGGTGGCTCAATCTGCATGGAGCCGATATTTTGGACATGTTATTGTTCATGAATTTAAAGCACGGATTACGGAATTATACTTGCAAGATGCAGACTGGGTAGCCTTCAAGAAGACACTCAGGGAAGAATTTTACATTGAGGACACCAGTTTGATTACGCACAAGACTTTTCTAGAGTGGGTTATACAATTCAATAAGAGTCTTGTGGCTACAGAATTGTTAAGAGAATTTGAAAGTAGATTTGAGCAGTTAGATCTTCCAGAACAGCAAGCTCTTGCAAGTCAAAAAATTGAATTGTTTCTACAGGCAGATGATACTGAGCTAAGAGAAGCTTGATGATTTGCTAGAGGATCTGACTATAGAGACAAGTTTGAAAACAGAGTGGAGACATGTCGATGAAGCTGTTATTGCACTTGTGAAGAAGCATAGAAGAAGAGAAAGATTGCATGTCTCTAGCTTGCCCATTGTTACGGGTAAGACAGTTGAAGTATCCAGTAAGCCACCCGCTTCTGTGGCTAACCCTATGGCTGTAACTATTATTGTTTCCTCTGTTAGGGAAGATGTCTTGGATGAATTGGTCAAAGGGATATGGGATCTTCAATTGAAGGTTGCAAAATTGGATGAAAAAGGACAAGAGGAAAGGGGACGTGCAGCAACCCCTAAGCCTAGAAAAAGATGTATGTGGTGTGACAGTTTGCAGCACGAGAGAAAGGATTGTGGTGCCTATGAGGAGGCCTTGGCACAGTACCTTATCTTTTGGAAAGATGGCAAGATCCATGCACAAAAAATGGGATTGCCTCTTGCTTTGAATTTTGGAAAGGGAGGTATGCAGAAGTTGTTGGAAGACTTGGCTGTCCGAAATGCTTATGCAGCGATACATGATTCTACTTTTGGTCTACAGTTAGATAGAATCCATGGCCAAGTGATCCAAAGGCTGAAATATGGAAAGATGCTTTACATGCAACTGAAAAGAGAAAGGTCATAGATAGTGAAACGTCTCATGTAGGGCAAGGCATTCATGGCATAACTAATCATCGATAGTTGCATATTCATTGTATGCATATTTAGCAAAGGTACAAAACACGAATGTACTTGTGGAAGAAAAACGAAAAAGAGATGAAGATATTGCAGGGACATCTAAAAGAATGCCAAGAAGAAGTGTGGATCAGCCTAAAGCTACAAATCACTCACCTGCCAAGCATGTTATGGAAGAGGTCAATCAGAAGAAAAAATAGGATAACAAACAAGAGAGCAAAAAGAAGGGCAAGCAGCCAGGATATAAGTTGCAATCTGGCATTGAGAAAACCAATTATCTTAAGAATGTTCTTGAAGAACGGATCTTAAACAGCCGGGTGGAATTTACCTTCGAAGAGGTGCTTGGCATTGCCAAGCGAGAATTTCATGATGAGATCATTGACATAATTAAAAGAAAGTGCCAGTTTCTGGTGATACCACTAGTGTATTGCTGCAATTTGAAGAGGAAACTGATTTGTTGGGTATTCGGGCTGAATATGAGCATCAAGTAAGTACTAGATTATCTATGCAGGATGCTACTAATCAGTGGACAGCATGTGGAAAAGAGAAGAAAGTGGCTGAAAATGCATTGTCTTGTAGCAATATGCATGGTGGAGTAAGGCAAATGCAACAATATAGAGAAGAGACTCTAGGATTTATTCCTCAAAGTCACTACACAAGAAACCATTAGGCTAGAGCTACCACTGAAACGGTAGTGAAAATAGGGGAGTGTGAAACTCCTTGTGTTGCTTTACTTAGCCATGGGTCTGAGATAAATGTCATTGAGCATGGATTGTATGAAAATGGTGCATGGCCTGTAGACACTGATCATTGTTGGCAAATGAGGGCTGCAAATAATTCTTCAAGGGAGCTCTATGCTGCATGTCCTAATGTAAAAGTGATGATTGGTGATGTACAGGAAGAGCAACACTTCTTTGTGCAAGATAATTCCTCATATGTAGTGATTTTGGAACAGCCCTATATTATAGGTGTGTATATGGAAACAAAGGTGCTTGATGATGGTTCTGCATATGCAAGAGTGAGAAGCAAGGATGGGAGAAAAGCAGTCCAATTTCTTATTGTTTGTGTTAATCATCCTAGAAATTGTGAAACACTTCGAGAGTCTCCTTTGGTTCCAAATGCAAGGGAATTCAAAGACCTGGATTTTCATTAAGCACTGCTATAATGCGGGGCTACAGTAGTGCTGTTCAGAGGGTGTACTCGTCTCTTGATGAAATGAAGCATGTATTTACTATTGGTAATTCTCAATTTATAGCAAATAGTTCATGTTGGTTTAAGCCTATGGAAGCTATGTGTAGGACTCAATGCATATCTATGAAATGGGTTACTAAGAAATTGAAAGCATTGGGGTTGTTAGCTGAAAATGATGGCATTTCAGGCATCTTTTATGGGTTGAATATTGCTAACACTATGGCTAAAATTTCAGCAACCATACATGCAGAAAATGAGGCTGAAAATAGAGTGTTGTCAGTATGTTCTTTGGATATGTATGATGTTATAGCATTGTTTGCTCTGGAGGAAGGATTACAATGGGCTAAAGCACTTGTGGAGACAAAGTATAAGACAGTTGACAAAAAGATGAAACCAATTGCTTTGCCACTTCCGCCAGAGAGTGAGGGTATGTATGAAAAAGTGTCAAGACAGCCAAGCTTACGAGATCTCAAAGATATAGGTCATCTGTTTACATCTAAAACATTACAGGAATTGAAAGTTGGTGCAGAAGGGTTTCTTTGGCTTGCTGAGAGAAATTGTTTTATGTAGATGTTGGCTAGACATGGGAAGGCATTTGCGTTTCAACCAAGTGAAATAGGTTATGTGGATCCAAATGTTATCTCTCCTATGGTCATATTTACTCTGCCACATGTACCATGGAACTTGAGGCCTATTCCAATGCCTAAAGCTTACTTGCCAAAGCTGATGTATTTGCTAAATGAAAAGATTCGCATGAAGATCTTGGAGCCTTCTTCAACCCCGTACTCAAATTGTTGGTTTACTGTGCCCAAAAAAAATGGGGCTTTGACATTTATTCAAGACATGCAACCGGTCAATAAAGTGACCATAAGAAATGTGGATGTAGGTCTTGTGGTTGATGGATTTGCAGAGGCTTTTGCAAGCAAATCGATCTATTCTTAGGGTGATCTTTACTCGGGTTATGATCAGTTTCAGCTTGCAATTGAAAGCAGGGATATCACAACCATGAAGACTCCTTTAGGGTTAGTACGGATGTGTACTCTCCCACAGGGTGCAAAAAACTCAGTGGCACACATGAAAATGCTATGAATAGGGTACTTAGGGATTTTATACCACAATTGACTTTGCCCTTCTTGGATGATGTTCCAATCAAAGGGTGTGCAGTGGATGAAAAGAATGAAGATATGGATGCTCATGGATGCAAACAGTTTGTTGCAAACCATATTTTGGATTGTGAGAGAATTTTGACACGTCTAGAAGAGGTGCATTTAACTCTTCTTGGACAAAAGTCCGTCTTTGGAGTTGAGGAGGTTCTAATTGTTGGGCATATGTGTGGGCCTTTTGGGCGAAGGCCATCACCAGAATAAATAGATGGGATTGATAGAATGCAAGATGTATGCACGAATGTGTCAGAGGTTTGTAGATTCTTGGGTGCATGTGTGTTCTACTTGATATGGATTACTCACTTTGCACATGTAGCCGATGTTCTTTATCAACTTCTAAGGAAAGGTCAAAAATTGCATTTGGAAAGGAAGCATCAGAAAGCAATGAAGAAATTTAAGCAACTGTTAAAATTTGCTCCAATGTTGAGAAAGGCTGACTATTCACATGGAAAGCCTATCATTATTACTATTGATACAAGCCCAATCAGGATTGGATGGGCAATTGGGCAAGATGATGAGGAAGGGCAAAGATATGCAATATGCTTTGGTGCAAAAGTATTGACTGAACGATAGAGAAGATATCCACAGGTAAAAATAGAATTATGGGGAATTGTGACAGCCCTTAAATGTGATAAGGAGTATTTTATGGGTTCTCATGTAGTCATTGAGGCTGATTGTTTGTCGGTATTGGGTGTGATTACTAGTTGTGCTACCCCAGACATTGCTATGCTCTGGTGGATTGCATACATCAAATCTTTGAACCCTGAATTTCAGCATATTGTAGGAAGAGATAACCTAGTGGCAGACATGTTATCTCGAGCACGCTATGAGAATGAAGATGGGATGATGGATGAGGAGGAAGAAGATGACTTTCTTATGGCTGAAAATGATGTTGCAAGAGTGAATTTCACAATGTAAGGTGTTGCTACAGCATTAACAGAAGCTTGGACAACAAAGAGAAGACACTTTAGATGTTTTGCATACAAATATGCAGGAGAATGGCTGAGAATTGGTCAATATCTCAGTACATTAACAAAGAGAGATGAATGGTTAGATGAGGAGTTTAAGAAGATCAAGAGGAAAGCCTATGGATTTTTCTTAAAAGATGGATACTTATGGAAGCATGCTAAAAAGAAACAAGGTATGCCATTGCGAGTTTTGGGTGACAGAGCTTCACAATTAAAATTAATACAAGAATTTCATGCAAGCTTATGGGCTAGTCATAGAGGTGTTTGGGGTGTTTTTACAAAAATCGAAGAAAGATATTAGTGGCAATGAATGTATAAGGATGATGCTCACTTTGTGGAAACATGTACGACATGTCAAATGTATTCAACTTTGAGACATCGGGATGGATTGTAACCCACATATCCATTGTCTCTTCATTTTAAGTGGGTGGTGGATTTGGTCACAATGCCTACAGGTCTTTGGCAAATGAGGTATCTTGTGCTTGCCCGTGAAGAGTTGACTAATCAAGTGGAAGGGAGAGCTCTACATGCTAAGACGACAAATGTCGTATGTACTTTTCTCTTAGAAGAGATATTTTTTCGATATGGCTATGTGGGAAAAATTACAGCAGATAGGGGTGAGCTGGATGCAGATGAAGATCATGATTTCTTTGCATGGTTGGGGATAAAGCTTGCTTTAACTTCAGCCTATAACCCTGAAGAAAATGGAAAAAGTGAATGAGGTCATCCACCTATTGTGAAGGCATTGGCAAAAGCATGTGGAGAGAAGGTAAAAGAGTGGCCACGATTGCTCCCTTATGCTTTGTGGGCCGACAAAACAACTCATAGTGCTGTTACAGGATATATGCCTGCAGAGTTGATGTATGGTCAAAAACCTATCATGTCGATAGAAGAGATGACAGTCACATGGAGTGTGTTACCTTGAGAGGAGGAGTTTAATGGAGAGGAGTTGTTGGCCTTACGCATTAGACAATTGGAAAGAAAGTCAGAAGAGATAGAGGCAGCAATTACAAAGTTAAGGGCAGCAAGGATACATAACAAGAAACAGTTTGACAAAAGACATAGATTGAGACCAAGAACCATACAAGATGGGGATTGGGTACTGTTTTATGATAGCATTTTAGATAACCAGCATAATGCCATGTGTAAAGGTTCCAAAAGATGGTTTGGACACTATGTGGTAAGACAAGTGTTTGATAATGCTACTTATGCATTAAATGAGCTGGATGGGACAACCATAAAACTTCCAATAGCAGGGAAAATAATCAAATTATTCAAAAGGCAGGAATCTACTACCTATGAGTTGCTAGAATTGGAAGAAAATAGTGGCCATGATACAGGGGCTAGCCACAAAGATATGGAAGATAAAGAAGTAAAGGATATGGTTGGAGAAGATGAGGAGGACTCAGAATTTGGTGACAACTAGGATTTTGGCACATACCAGAGGATGTACAGGTGCAGAGGGGGTGGATGTCGTGATGTTATGAGGACATAGTGTGAAAAAGTATAAAATGCATCATCATCCGACTTCTCTTTTGATCTAGAGAGTCAATGTGATTTGAGCCATTAGTACTAGTGTGAGTTGCATGGATTATCCAAAAATACTAGATTTTTGGATAATTTTAGCTTATTTTTTATATTATTTATTGTAAAAATCTGAAAATTTTTAGAAAAAGTTTCTAGATTAGGATGGCATGCAAAAAGCTAGTTGCTTTTTCAGCCAGTTAGGAGATTTTCTTAAAAAAGACAGATGAACGAAATCGCGTACATCGCGATCGCTGTAAATACATTGAAAACTGTAGATTGAACGAAAAAAATAAGGAGTGATCAAGGAGATCCGTGATCAGGCGTCTTGTCCTGGGGTTTTACCCCCCTTTCGGAGTCAACGGAGCCATCAGATTTGGGTTCCGGGCAGTAGAGAAAGAGTTAATATTTCTGATCCACGTTTTTGGTCTACGAAGGAGTTCTAGGAGAACTAATGCCTAGAGATTGCTTCTGAGTAGTACAAAGATTCCAGGTTCTTTCAATACATATTGAATCAATTCATTGTGATTTGTTTTTGTTGTGTTTACCACTTGGGTATTCTCTATCTTCTCTTCCATCTCCTATATCTACTTCCTTCTACTTTTGTTCCCTGGTGGATTCGACCTTTCAATAAAAACCCCTCCGACAGCGTGTGTGCCTTCTTAGGCCTTGTTCGCATGCGGGCTTTGTACATCTTGTGATGTGTGTTTGTGATTGTGATTGTGATTGTGCAAGGATGTGCGTGCGGTTTTTTCCATGGGGTGATGCTTTAACTAATGTTCACACGGAGCTAACACTCAACCCATTCCTAGGTAGATTTTTCTGAATTTTTAAATCTCTCAAAATCGAAAAACAATAAAAAAACACATGAAAACTTATAAAAATTCATATCAAAGCATAAAAGTTTTATTTAAATGCCAAATAGATATTTAAAAATTCTAAAATATTTGTTGAAAGGATTTGATATTTTTTGAAAATTTTGAAAATTTTTCTCAGCTAGCAATGCGAACAGAAATTTTAAAAATAGTGAAAAGCCATTAATTTCATGGAGATTTATCAAAAAAATGTTTGAAAATTTCTTTTAAAAAATTCTAAACATTTTCTAGAAAATCATACACACCTTTCTATATATTTTTAGATCACTTACACGTGCTAAAGTGATCAAAATTAATTGGCAACCAATTAATTGAATAAGAAGCCCTTATTTGACTTCTGAACTCATTGCAAAATTCTTTTTCCACTCCGAAAATGGCTTAAAAATTTTAGAAAACTTTGAAAAATCTATCGAACTTGTGTGCTTAAATTTCAACCCATAATTTTTTAATTTTTTTAAAAATAAAATATTAATCAAATATTCATATCCAAATTTATTAATATTTGAAAAAACATTCAACTTGTTAGATTTTCATGTTAGATTACATTGTGGTTGCATTCTCTCTATTACTAACAATGCATTCAAATTGTGCTTACATACATATCCCTCCCAAGTATTTTTTAAATTTCTACTCAAAATCCACAATGAATTATTAGAAGAAATCAAGATCACCAAGTTTTTCACATGTGTTCATGTCATATACACACATATTTTTTAAATTAAAATCAATCCACCATTCACTTAGCACGCACTTCGTGCGCTATAAACACATTTCATTTTAATTTAAAATGAACCAATCGTTACCAAAAAGCACGCGTTGGCTAAAAAAACACCTAATATACAATTAAATTTTAATAAATGAATGTGCATTTAGAGACCCTCAATCAAGGTTCGAAGTCTGGGTTACCCTAAAAGTATTGTTTCAAAATTAATAATTTTTAAATAAATGATAATAAGAAACCGTGGTTTTCTTTTAAAGATTTATTACCAAATAAAATTTCACCCATTATTAATAGTTTTATTAAAATGAATCCTTCATTATATTTCTTTCCCCTCACACTATACATTTTCCTTTTTAATGAACGTGCTTTGTGGGGATGGAAACACTGGAGTGTTATCTAGTCCCTCTTGTCGTGATGATGGTTAAAGAGTTCAAGTGTCATGTTAGTATGATCAGTTCTTATGTGATTCTATGTTTTTGTTTTGCTCATATTGATGATTCAAGGTATGGTATGTTTTTTCATTTTTTCTTTTTTTGCTTGATATGGGGTTTCATGGTGTGTGATTATTTGCATCGCATGAAACTTTTGATTGTATGTATATAGAGGTCATGCCAGATTCTTTCTAGATTGTGGACTACTAAGGGTGGTTAGTCGATCGGTCGAGTCATGTGGGTTTATTATGATTGATATCATATATGTTCCTATCTTGTTGTTTTGCAGGCATTCATTGTGACTGTCTATGTGTGTAAACCATCTTAATGGTGCCTCAAACCCCTCCCCTGATCCAGTATGTGTCTTTCGTATTGCATGATTATTCCTTACTGCTAGATTCAGATCTCGTTGCTAAAGCAAGATTATCTAAGTTTGTGAGTATTTCCTTACGACTAGTTCCAGATAATCTTGACATTTATGATCAATTTTTAACCTCTTACAATAAGAGGTTTAGTCCTGTTTATGGTATAACTATTCTTATGACACCTAAGAGTTTGGGGAAGGATCTTTCTTTGCCATATTTTGGGGAGTCCTTCCCTAGTACCCGCCGTCAATTGTTCTCCAACAAGGATATTTTGAAGCTATTATAGAAGTAGCCTTTGGATGTTTTGGATCCAAAGAAGGTTATCACCACGTCAGGGGTCAGCGTCTCTATGATTTCCAACTCGCTATGGAAGAAGTTGTGCCAATTTCTTCATGATAGGTTTATGCCTACCAAAACCTTGTCTCATTACCTCTCAAAGGATTTGTTCACAGCTTCTTGTATGGTCTTGAAAGGTATTACCATTGATTGGAGTACCTATCTCCTAGCAAAGATGGATCAACAATTGATTAGAGCTAGTAGAGGAAATGTGACTAATGCCAGATTTGGATCGTACATTTATGTATCCTTGATGCATGTTGCCCCTGGCAAAGGAAGTACCTTTACCTCTAGTTCATCCTCCAGAGGTTCCTCATCCTCCTCATGAAGATGATGCTGCAATCATTGAGGATGATGATTCTTCCTCACCTCTAGTCATTCAGAGGAAGTGCCTGAAACGCACTATTGCATTAGTGGCAGTTGCTACTCCTTCAATTCATGTTACAATTCCTGCTCAGTCTTGTAGCACACTACATGCGTTTCTTCAAATGTCAAAACTTTTTAGAGCCCAGAGGAATGGTATGCTAGACATTAATATTCCTTCTATGCAAGGCCTGGTAACAGGAGATGCCATTCTTTTTTTATGCAAGGATATTCAGAGCTCAATTGAACTTTCAGTTACTGCCTCTATCCAATAGTTTTCTTCTTCTTTTTATGAAGAAGTTTTATATGGTGTGTCTCTTCTCTCCCCATTGCATCTCTACATATCTTCTCTCTCTACATCTCAACATTACTTTGATTAATGATATACATTATATGGAAAGCAAGAGATGGTGATCAACTTGTATGATAAGAAGGTATTGCTCGTCAAAAACCTCTATTTGGTTGGAAAAATTGGTCCCTTAAAGCCACAGATAGGCTTAGTTTCATTCAATTCTTTAGCTAATCAAGGCTAAAACATCATTGGTTAATGATGATAGACAATTTCAAACCTTTTACCTCATGCTAAATAGAGAAGATGGCAAATTGGTAGTGGTCTCAAAATGTAACAATGATGCGATCAAATCCACACAAACCCATTAGAGTCTTGTTGCATTCTTTTGTAAGTACAAATTTGATACTAATTCAAATTTTGTGAATCCCATATCTTCCCACACTTGCACAAATTGATTATTAGTATAGAAAATCTAAGCCAATTCTTGTATCTCTATGTACATTTATCTTTTTGGCTATTATTGTTATCCACATCTATTTCTAGGCCATAAATATTATATCTCTATGACTTGAGACATCATTAGCTATTATAGTCTTGTTTTAACTAATGTCATTGTTATACAATGATGTGATTCTTATGTATATATTAAAGTGGTTTGTTTGAGTGAAATAAAATATATCTAAAAGTCACAAAATGATGAATATTTAAAACCCCTAATAATGGAAGAAAAATAATATTTAATCATTTCTTTAAGAGTTTCCCATATGCCAATGTGGGTTGATAGTGAGTCTTTAAATGGATAGTAGCTAATCAAGCATATTAATTAGAGAAAACAATAGTGCTAATTTTACCAATGTTTTCTTTTCAATAAGCAAGACCTTATGACTACTAGAACTATGTTACCAACCTTCTTAGACCAAGGCATCGTAAAACACACTGTCATTTTCAAAAGCCTCATTTAAACTCTCCAATGGAAAGCTTAGAATCCCACATTTGTATGAGATTTTTACAACATGCTAGGAAGCAAGAATACAATTTTGGAAAGGAAGTACACCACTCCTAACTTATCATCTTAATTTTGATGCTTTTATTTCTCCATGAAAATAATCACATCCAATATGAAATAACAACATTAGTTGTAATCACCTTGACTAAGCATGTTATAAAAGGATAAGAAATAGCTTGCAATCCACATGTAGATGAACCACCTAGATATTTGATAGCATCATCTAGCATAATGTGTATGCATATTATGGATGAATGTAATGCACATATGCTTATTCTTTATTCTGTATTTGGACCTATTATACATTATTATGGTAAAGTAATTTTATTGCATCAAATTATTCTAATTGAGTTCAATATCATATGTAAGAAAAAATATATTTGGTGGTGTATTTTTCATGTGAAGCTTTCAAAGTCCTCACACTAACAAGTGAATTCCTACTGAGACACACACACATACATTAGAGAGAGAGAGAGAGAGAGAGAGAGAGAGAGAGAGAGAGAGAGAGAGAGAGAGAGAGATTTTGATCAAGATTTAATTAATAAAATAGATAAACTAAGATCTTGTATTGTTGTGTGAAATTTTGTTCCTAAACTCTTGAATAAGGATTCTCCTTTTCTAGGATTGAGAACATGGAGGTATTAATTATATTAAATGTTCCTAAAGTAATAAGAACAAAAGCTATTGAAAAATGCCACCTCCATTGTTGCTCCCAAACTTGGGTAGGCAAATACTTGCATCTATGAAATGGTAGAGTCTACTTTAAGCATCCTTTTCTAAAATTTGATGCAAGAGTCATGGTATAACAAGCAAGGTCTTCAATCGTGAAACTTGTGTGAGACACAAGCTAGGAAGAAACTAGTAACCACATGTAAGAATTTGGAAACACTTTATAATGAAGAGTCAAATATTTTATGTATGCTAAGAAATGAGAACAACATGCATGTTTATTTACCTGATAAGTCGATGGAAGCCAATGTGTAATTTTGAGTGCAGCAAAATGGCTATCTAGAAACCATTCACTATGAAGTGAGATCACAACATCATCAATGACGATTATTCCCTCCAAGGTGAATGGATTATAGAGCCCTTTGGCCATAGTAGAATGAATATCTACAAACCATAGATTTATTATTCAAACAAGCAACTATTCTTTTTTAGAAAGCATGAAAATTGATGGCTTTTATAATAGCATCATTTTCTAACAATTGAAAAATTACCTGTAATTGAGTAGGAAACCATTTGGTTGATATTCTCATCCCAAGCCAACATTTTATCACCAAGGACAATGTCGTTTTCATATTTGTAATAAAAGATATGGTCATTTCCTACTGAGAAAATAGGTTCTTAAATGAATTGGTTCTAGAATGTATGGGTTTAAAGATATGAGGTGGTCAAATTGTTGAAGGAAAATTAACCATATTAATCAATTACCAGAATGAATTAAAACAAAGTGCAAAGGAGTGAGATCAATCTTCTTTATTTGTGTGCCAAAAGAACCATGATTTTGAGAGAGGTCGAGTTGCAAAAACATTGATGATGCATTTGCAACTCATGTCTTGGTATTCAAATTCAATGCTATCAAGAAAAGGATGTTTTATTACCGCATCAAAAAAATTTCATTGAAGATATTATTTAGAAGTTTGGTTTGGATTTTGCACATCCTACTAGTACTTATTGTCTTATGAGCTCTACCAAAAACTCTCACTTTTGGCAAAATGATTGACAATTAGCATTACATCAACCTTATGCTAATATTTTTGGATGTCTTCAAATTATTGGCTTAAATTCTCAACTTGACATTCTTTTTGCTGCAAAATTTTATGGGACAACGTAGTTCTTCATGCCTTAAATATTGGACTGCAACTAAATGAGTTTTGAAGTATTTAAATGCACTAAAGATTTTGGGTTAGTTTATCAAGCAAACAAAACTCTGATTCTCTACATTCACTTCAACTTTTGGGAAATTGGGCAAGCTCTCACTTATCTATGCATTCTACAAGTGGAAATTGTTTCTTTATCAATGGTTGTCTTGTTTCTTGGACTAGTAAGAAACAATGTTGTGTTACTTTTTCCACTAGAGAGGCTGAATATGTAGCTGCATCTTTAGCGGCTTAAGAGTCAGTATGGCTTCGACAAGTTCTATTAGATATTGGCAATCGTCCTCTCTCGAGTACACCACTTCCATGTGATAACCAAAGTGCTATTAGTCTTGCTAAAGACTTTGTTGAACATAACAAGTCTAAATATATTGTAGTATGTTATCATTATGTTTGATATGAAGTAAAGAAATGAATGATCATGATTGAACATTGTCCAAGTGATCAGATAATTGCAAATATATTCACCAAAGGACTCAATGAAGCATGCTTCACTCTACTGCACTCGAAACTTGGAGTTGTCTCAACTTCAATCTTTGGGAATTGGTCTACTATGACATTGTAGTGCCATTGTTTATACTTTTGTATATAGGAGCTCGGGTTTTTGCCTTGTGCTCCGCAAGGGCTTTTTCATCTACAACTGGAGACCTTTGTTGGAGTGGGGGTGCTGGAGATATATATAGCTCACCCTATCTAGACCACGTCTCACCTATATATATGTAGATTGTGATCATTATGATGTAGTCTTTGGGAGTGTATGTGGTGTGTCTCTTCTCTCCCCCTCGCATCTCTACATATCTCCTCTCTCTACATCTCAACATTACTTAGGTTAATGATATACCTTATATGTAAATCAAGAGATGATGATCAACTTGTATGATAAGAAGGTATTGCTCGTCAAAAACATCTATTTGGTTGGAAAAATTGGCCCCTTAAAGCCATAGATAGACTCAGTTTAATTAATTTCTTCAACTAATCAAGGCTAGAAGCTCATTGGTTAATGATGGTAGATAATCTTAAACCTTCATCTTCATGCTAGATAGAGAAGATGGTGAATTGGCGATGGTCTCAAAATGTAACAATGATGTCAGCACATCCACAAAAAACCCATTAGAGTCTTAATGCATTATTTTGTAAGTACAAATTTGATACTAATTCAAATTGTGTGAATCCCATATCTTCCCACTGTAATATTTCCGCTCAAAAATATTGTTGAACTTGACTCCCCACATGCTGCATAAAAATTGGTGCGATGGTTATCTCCCGCATCATAATTATCAACAGCTTAATTCATACCCTGCACGCACAAAGATGAGGCCTCCGCATTGTGAAATCAAGCCTAGGCGTTCAAGATTGCATAACCATGGGGAAACACCCTTTTGGAAGGGGGCAAGATGGATAATGATGAAAATAAAGAAAATTATTTTACTAATTCCCCCAGCCGATGCATGGCTAGAGGGAAGGGAGTAAGAGAAGACGGTGAAGAAGTGGAGATGCATGGGAGAGGAGGGAAGCATGGGGGGCTCCACGTGTGTGGAGTCTCTTCCCCCCCTTAAGCTCTATATGAACCCCCCCTTAGCCTTGGGGGGGGACTGGGAGGAAAAGGCTGCCGCCGTGTTGTCGTGGAGGGTCCCTGCCTATCGTGGAGGAGCGCCAGTTTGCCCCCAGCCTGGCGACGCAGCCATGCTGTCGCCATCACGATCCTCCTTTTCATCATTATAATTGCCCCCTGTCATCGTTCATATTCTTTCCCCCTCAATCATTACCTTTAACCCCATGTGGTTCCTAGGGAAGCAGAAGCTTCCTAAAAGCTTCTTGGAAGCTTCCAAAGGCAAGGCTTAAGGCCTTGTGCACATGGATTGACCTTGAGGGTAAAAATCCCAGCCTCCTTAGGCCCTATGCATACATTTTATTCACGGGGTTCAATATCGAAGCTCCCAAGGGCCTGATCCTATGAAGGAGAGAAAATTCGCAGACCACAAGCCTTCTCGTAAAGCTCCATTCCCGCAAGTCTTCTCGTAAAGCTCCATTCCCACAAGCCTTCTCGTAAAAGCCCCAATCTTACACACCTTCTCATAAGCTCCAATACCACAAGCCTTCCCATAAGCCCAAATCCCACAAGCCTCGGGTTGTTAAAGATCTGCAATTCAGTGAAGGAATCTCCTGCGTACGAGGGAGAAGGAAAATCTTCAGGCCATTCGGAGAATGCGTGGAAGCAAGGGTAATCCGCGGAGTTCAAGTCATCAACGATGGCTCCCAAGAAGTCGCAAGGCATGCCTGCGGGAGGTTCCTCCCTCAATTTACACCTAGATATCACCAAGGATCCACAAAACTAGGTTCCACGAATTTATTTTCCACATAAAGAAATGCTTTAAAGTGCTTATGCATGTTTCTAATTCACCTAGCATAGGGACAATACATTTCTCACTTATCGTTAGTTCAAGTAATAGTGATAAAATAACATTTGATAAACTATCTCTTTGAGCGATAGATAAGGAATAATGCATGTCACGCAATTGGATCATTTGCATTTCCAGAGTTGTCCATCTTAGGAGATTAGCTGCATGTTGCTATTTTGGTGCATTTCCAAAGTAATGAGTCTAAAGGCCTATTACTTAGGGCAAAGGAATGAAATTGTTAAGTGCATTTTATACTGGACATGAAAGGAATAAGCGTATGTCGCATTTTAGGCAATATCTTCCTTGTAATGATTACCATGAGGAAAAGTCGTTAACACCCGTAGGATGTTATTAGAAAAGAAATAGCACAGCACGAAAATGATTCTATAGACTTGCATGTGGCATGTGCTTGCAAAATGGAATAAGCCAACACTAGTCCTACAATATCCACTTTGCATGAACTTCATTAACTACGTTGTAGTTAGGAAAGGGTTTCATTTTGCACATTCGTCGTGCGTAAATTTCAATTCATCAAGTTGCATTTAGAAAAGATTGCATGACTTATTAAAGCATGAAATTCAAACACTTAGACAAAAGGTTGTAGGCGTTACTCCTCGATGTAAATCCTAGTAGGCCCTATGTAAGTTATCCTTCAAATTATCATGCATTTGACTTTAGCAAGAAAAGATAGGGCTATTGCAAATCTAGTGGTACGTAGAAGCAATGAATCACATGCTGACATGTATTGTGACATTTTGCAACTATTTTTCTCCTTTAGATCAAGTTTATCATCTCTAGGAAAGGCTCCTCCCTGTTGCAAGATAAGTAGATCAAATTATCTAAATCACCTAACCCGCAAGGGATTCGTATAGGAATGGTTTAGTCGATACGATAAATACCCCAGGTGCTAACTAGGGTTTAGCACATTAAGGATTCGACCTAGTTTTGCACTTGTTTCCAAGTAGAAACCCTTAAACCCAAAGGTCCTACCCACATTCATGGAATGTTTGGGTCAATTGGATGCTCATGCAAATAACGATCTAGGGCCAAATCGGATTGGGTTGGGTAAGAAGACACCCTAAACCCTACTTCTTGTCTAAACATAATTCCTTGATCAGGAAAGTTGTTCAATGGGTGAAATGATCCCATGGAATAGATGCGACACTTTGCAACAAGTTGCAACCTCTCATGGCCTTGTGGTTTGATCACAAGAGAGTTTTGCCACTCCTTGGAATGAGGTTGGCATGTTCTTGCGCAAGTTTAACTTGCAAGAGGATGAGTAGTCATCTTGTTACATCACCTTTCTTGGGGAAAATTGCCAAGTTAAGGGAAGTTAGGTACTTGCTTGGAAGCAAAGGATCAATCAAGTTAGAGTGACTTTTTCGCCAGGATTTAGTGTTAATTTATGAAACCTAAGGTATTGGTTAAGTTGGGTTAACAGGGTATGGCCCTAACCCAAGGACAAAAGGGTGAACAAACAAACCCTTGGGGGATCTTGCCAAGTCGCAATTGATCTCGGATTGAATGGTGGATGCATTCGGAGAGAAGGATTCACTCCTTAGTAGTTGGCCAAATAAATGACCACTGGATTGATTGTGCTTGTAACAGTTTAGGAGCACTATTTGCATTGTTTGCTCAAAGAACTAAAAGATGGAAAGTTAAATAATGCTTCAGGTTGAAGGCTTGAAGGGAGAGGCAGCATAAGTTACCCCCGACTTTCTGCCTTATCCTAACCAAGGGGGTTGTTAGCCGTGCCAAGAATGTGGACCGAACCCATCGCATGAGGATGCTTAGGTGCCAGGGGGCTTTGGCCTCCCTTGCCTTCTAGGCCCCGCACAAAAGGCCAACGTGACTCGGGATTGGATCTCGAGGCCCGCATACTAGTCTATAGGCGAAATCTTGGATTAGTAATCCCTATGGATTGCTGGATAACCTTTGGACAGATTATGGATAGCCTTCGGGCAGATTATTGATTGGCCTACGGGCTGGATTTTATGGATGTATTCCAAAGATAAATAAGATAACCTATTGAAAAGGAATTTGTTTGGCACTGTTTTTCTATGTCAAGTGCTAAGATTACATGAAGGAACCAGTGTCTAACTGGCTAATTAAGAAAGTTGTTTTATGCGTGTCTAACTAAATGTGGTAGGTAATTAGACAACTAAAGCAACCTTGAGGAAAGTGCATGGATGTGTCCATGGGTCCGTCCTACAGATGGGTGGTCTTGGTTGGCCAAGAACTTTTCTCAAACAAAATGGACGACAAGGAGCTCTTCTTGAAGGAAATGAACAGCAAGAGTGCTGACCTAGAGTTTAGGCTCTAGAATCCCGATTTATGCTGTTTTAGGGGAACGGAATGGGACTATGCCTTATGGGCAGAGAGGTTGAGCTTTGCATCCCTCTCGTTTCCCATTCTCCTTGAACCAAGTGTAGCATGAATCCACTTCAACCCTGACGTTTCTACGTAAAGTAGTTAACCTGGGGTTCGATGCTAGTTGCCATTTTAGGAAATTGACCATTAGGAAAAACCCTGATTCAGGTCGGTCCGAAGTGGGAATAGCCGGAATACTTTTGCTACATGGCAGACTTGGAAAGACCTAGATCGCAAACCCTGTAACATTCCATGGGAGTGCCGGGCGGAGCCTTCTAGAACCTCTTTCTGATAGGCTGCTAAGAGCGTCCTGCAAGCGAACAGGCGGACACATTACAATTGGTATCAGAGCGAACCAACGAAGGATCTGTCTTTATAAGAAAACTTAATAAGAAGAAGTAAAGCAAATGTTGCTGTCACGAATATTTCCTTACTTATCGATATTGTCTTGCAGAATTATGAAGCATGGAACAGATTCATGGTGTTCCAGGTCATGTTTATGACCGCGATGCATGCCTCAGATTATCAACGAAGGATCGATATGATGAACATCCTAGATGGCATTTACAATCCATCGCCTCTATACGTGGACCAGAGATGGATGGGTCTTTCAGGGATCTATTACATAGCTGCCCCCACTGACTTGCATATCTTCGAATTAACTTAAAGAGAATCAAGTGGATGGAGGACTTAAAGATCGTGAAGCTATTCGCCTTTATTGAGGCTCACGCAAACACGACCCTACATGTCGGAGGTCAAAGGGTTAATTAGAATAAGTATGTGTACGGGGAAGTGTATTGAGTAATCCCTGCCGACCGAATCAAGGTGTTGGGACATCATGAGAAGAACAGATATCAAAGAAAAAGATACCCTAATCTTCCAATGACCTATTGATTCCTGAAAATTGATGATCCCAATCCGTACTACTACTCAATTCCTATAGCTGAATGCAACAACATCTTATTCTCCTCGAATTAATGTATCAGCTTATTCCATCGTCCCAAGAATAATTGTACTCCGAAAGGGCTATGCCCATATGAATGAAATAAGACTTCTTCTCAATCAATGATTGTCTTGATTGTGAATATTGATAAAGAAGTAAAGTGACTTGGTCACTTGGCTAAAAGCCAAAGTAGATATGTAGTGTAATTTGGAACTCTTACTAGGAGGGAAAGTCGACTTTGGTCAGATTTAGAGTCATGAACCTAGGTATCCATGAGTGTTTGCTCGGAATGGATTGGCTTAAATGTAATGATGCCCACATCCATTGTGGAAAGGGCAAAGTTTCATTTTGAAATTCTGAAGGGGAATTGGTCACAACTCAAGGAGAGGCTGGAAAGCCAAAAATTCAATTGGCTAAGGCATCTCAGATTATAAAGGGAGTTAGAAAGGGACTACCTGTCTACTTGATTAAGCTTAACAAGCTAGATCAAAATCAGGATTCTAGTTAAAAACCTTCATGGGTAAGGGAGTACGCATACGTATTTCCTGAGGAGTTGATAGAACTTCCGCCTCAAAGGGAAGTTGATCATGAAATTAAGCTAGTGCCAAGAGTTGCACCATCTACAAAGAGGCCTTATATAATGTCCATCCCGGAAGTTATTGAGTTGAAGGAGGAACTCAAGCAACTGTTAGATCAGGGCTATATCCATCATAGCAGCTTGCCATGGGGAGCTCCAGTGCTTTTCCAAAAGAAGAAGGATGGAACGCTTTGATTGTGTATTGATTACAGAGGGTTGAATTAATCAATCGTTAAGAACAAGTACCCTATTCCAAGAATAGATGAACTTCTTGACTCTCTTCAAGGTGCAAAGATCTTCTCCAATATTGATCTCAGGTCTGGATACTATCAGATAAGGATCAAGGAAGAAGATATCCCAAAGACGGACTTCGACACAAGATATGGACACTTTGAGTTCCTAGTCATGTCATTCGGGCTGACAAACACACCTGCCACCTTCAATAGGTTAATGCAGGATATCTTTAGGCCATATCTTTATGACTTCATACTTGTCTTCTTCGACGATACCTTAGTCTATTCCAAACAGGAAGAATATCATGAATCCCAGCTTCTCATTGTCCTTGGGACAATGAGGGCACACAAGCTTTATGCCAAGATGAAGAAGTATGCATTCTTCAAGCATTAGATTGAATATCTGGGATTCATCATATCAGCAGAAGAAATCTCAGTGGATCTAGATGTTCTAGAATGGACAATACCAACAACTGTCAAAGAAATACGCAGTTTTCTTGGATTGACAGGATGGTATAGAGTCTTTATCAAAGACTATGCTTTGACTGCAACACCTCTGACGGATTTATTGAAGAAGCAAACATCGATTGCATGGTCAACTGCCAAACAATCTAGCTTTGATAGGTAAAAGCAAAGTACGGTATTAGCACCTATTCTAAAACTTCTAGACCTCAATAAGGAGTTCAAAGTAGTAACTGATGCTAGCACCCTTGCCCTAGGATGTGTGCTTATGCAAGAAGGTCATCCTGTAGCATACTCTTCAAGGAAACTGAAGATCCATGAGAAGAATTATGCTACCCATGACCTAGAGCTATTAGCTGTCATCCATGCTCTCAAGCTTTGGAGACACTACCTACTGGGTAACAAGTTTACCCTAGTGACAGATCATAAAAGTCTCAAGTGGATCTTTACTCAGAACGAGCTCAAAATGAGGCAATGTCGATGGATTGAAGTGCTAGAGGAGTATGATTTTGGAATCAAATATCGGCCTGGAAAGGAGAATGTAGTTGCCGATGCACTCAGTTGCAAGGCATTCCTTAATTCTCTAATCTTGCAAAATCCATCAACAGCTAGATCTCTAGCCACAAAGATATCCATGCCAAATAATCCAATACTTGAGCTAGCTAGAGAAGAAGCATGCCATGATCCAACCTATCAGAAGATGCTAAGGGAGATCCCTATCAAGGATCAAGACCCGAAGCTACAGGCTAAGTATCAAGAATTCTCTATCAATAGAACGAGATTATGTATATCGGCAAGCGAGTCACTCAAGCAGAAGATACTTTGGGAAGCTCATGATTCCCCTTTCTTAGGACATCTTGGCTATGCCAAGACCCTCAATGTAGTCAGAAAGAGCTACTATTGGGAGAGGCTTAAAGGTGATGTTCTCAAATATGTCACTAAGTGTTTGTCTTGTCAACGTATTAAGGTCGAACATGTCAAAATGTCAGGAAAGTTGCAACCACTTGACATTCCCCAAATGAAATGGGAATTCATCAATATGGACTTTGTTGTTGGCCTACCCCAAGTTCAGGGAGGATACAACTCCATTATGGTTGTGGTTGATATGCTTACAATGGTTGCACACCTTATTCCTGTTAAGACAAACTATAAAGCCTCAGACATTGCAAGGTTGCTCATCAAGGAGATATTCAAGCTACATGGGTTGCCCAGAAGAATCATTAGTGATCATGATTCTCTCTTCACATCACACTTGTGGAGAGCTATCTTCGAAGCCATTGGACTCAACTCTGTTTTAGTACAACTTACCATCCCCATACCGATGGTCAAACGGAGCGAGTCAACCAAGTCATTGAGGATATGCTAAGGGCACACTACTACCGTGAACCAAAAAAGGTGGATTCAATACTTGCCACACTGGTTGAGTTTGCCTACAACGCTTCTTACCAACAAAGTATTCAGATGACCCCTTTTCAAGCATTGTATGGGCATGACTGTTGAAGTCCTTTAAACTTCTCGGATCCAACCTTGAGGGTTGAAGCCTCAAGGCATATGTTGGAAGATATGGATGACCAAATGAAGTCAATAAGACAGGACATCCAAGCTGCCAAGGATAGACAGAAGGCATACATGGATTTGAAACGTCAAGATAGAACCTTCGAGGAAGGAGACATGGTCTTCATTCGCGTACACCCAAAGAAGAGTTCCCTATCCTTAGGAGATTGCATGAAGCTAAGTCCAAGGTATTGTGAACCATACAAGATCCTCAAGTACCTAAGACCCAATGCTTATAGAATGCAGCTCCTTGAGAACCTAAAGGTTCATAATGTATTCCACATCAGCCTACTGAAGAAGTATGTACTTAATCCTACCCATGTACTTGATGACCAACAAGTTGTAATGCCTAGCCAAGGAGTCCTTGAGCTATGGCCTGATAGGATCTTAGATGTTAAGAAGAGACAATTGAGATCTAGAACCTTGAGAGAATGTCCCGTCTAGTGGAAAGATTATCCCGACGAGGATGCCACTTGGATAGATAAAAGTACTCTCAACCAACAATACCCCCAGTTCTTCTCTAGATGAGGACATCTTGACTCCTCCAAGGGGGAGAGAATGTAATATTTCCGCTCAAAAATATTGTTGAACTTGACCCCCCGCATGCCACGTAAAAACCGGTGCAATGGTTATCTCCCGCATCATAATTACTGATAGCTTAATCCATACCCCGCACATGCAAAGATGAGGCCTCCGCATTGTGAAATCGAGCCCGGGGGTTCAAGACTGCATAACCACGGGGAAACACCCTTTTGGAAGGGGGAAAGATGGATAATGATGAAAATAAAGTAATTTTTTTTACTAATTCCCCCAGTCGACTCATGGCTGGAGGGAAGGGAGTGGGAGAAGGAGGTGAAGAGGTGGAGATGCATGGGAGAGGAGGGAAGCATGGGGGGGCTCCACATGTGTGGAGTCTCTCCCCTCCTTAAGCTCTATATAAACCCCCCCTTAGCATTGGGGGGGACTCGGGGGCGGGGGGGGGGGGGGGGGGGGCTGGGAGGAAAAGGTTGCCGCCGTGTTGTCGTGGAGGGTCCGCCACCTGTCGTGGAGGAGTGCCAAGTTTGCCGCTAGCTGCCGACGCAACCGCGCTACCGCCATCACAATCGTCCTCTTTATCATTATAATTGCCCCCCTGTCGTCGTTCATATTCTTCCCCCCCTCAATCATTACCTTTAACCCCACATGGTTCCTGGGGAAGCAGAAACTTCCTAGAAGCTTCTTGGAAGCTTCCAAAGGCAAGGCTTAAGACCTTGTGCACATGGATTGACCCCGAGGGTAAAAATCCCGGGGTTCAAGATCCAAGCTTCCAAGGGTCTGATCCCGCGAAGGAGAGAAAATTTGCAGACCGCAAGCCTTCTCCTAAAGCTCCATTCCCACAAGTCTTCTCGTAAAGCTCCATTCCCACAAGCCTTCTCGTAAAAGCCCCAATCTCACAAACCTTCTCGTAAGCTCCAATCCCGCAAGCCTTCCCATAAGCCCAAATCTCATAAGCCGCGAGTTGTTAAAGATCCGCAGGTCGGTGAAGGAATCTCCTACATATGAGGGAGTAGGCAAATCTTGAGGCCATCTGGAGAACGCATGGAAGCGAGGGTAATCACCGTGGATCCAAAAATCCAGGTTCCACAAATTTATTTTCCACATAAAGAAATGCTTTAAAGTGCTTATGCATATTTCTAATTCACCTAGCATAGGGATAATACATTTCTCGCTTATCGCTAATTCAAGTAATAGTCATAAAAGTACATTTGATAAATTATCTCTTTGAGTGATAGATAAGGAATAATGCATGTCACACAATTGGATCATTTGCATTTCTAGAGTTGTCCGTCTTAGGAGATTAGCTGCATATTGCTATTTTGGTGCATTTCCAAAGTAATAAGTCTGAACACCTATTACTTAGGGCAAAGGAATGAAATTGTTAAGTGCATTTTTGACTAGACATGAAAGGAATAAGCGTATGTTACATTTTAGGCAATATCTTCCTTGTAATGATTCCCACGAGGAAAAGTCGTTAACACCCGTAGGATGCTATCCGAAAAGAAATAACAGAGCATGAAAATGATTCTATAGACTTGCATGTGGCATATGCTTGCAAATTGGAATAAGCCAACACTAGTCCTACAATATTCACTTTGCATGAACTTCATTAACTACGTTGTATTTAGGAAAGGGTTGCATGTTGCACATTCGTCATACGTAAATTTCAATTCATCAAGTTGCATTTAGAAAAGATTGCATGGCTTATTAAAGCATGAAATTTAAACACTTAGACAAAAGGTTGTAGGATTTATTTCTCGATGTAAATCCTAGTAGGCACTATGCAAGTTATCCTTCAAATTATCATGCATTTGACTTTAGCAAGAAAAGATAGGGCTATTGCGGATCTAGTGGTATGTAGAAGCAATGAATCACATGTTTACATGTAGTGTGACATTTTGCAACTATTTTTCTCCTTTAGATCAAGTTTATCATCTCTAGGAAAGGCTCCTCCTTGTCGCAAGACAAGTACATCGAATTATCTAAATCACCTAACCTGCAAGGGATTCGTATAGGCATGGTTCAGTCGATACGATAAATACCCCAAGTGCTAACTAGGGTTTAGCACTTTAAGGATTTGGCCTAGTTTCTCACTTGTTGCCAAGTCGAAACCCTCAAACCCAAAGGTCCTACCCACATTCATGGAGTGTTTGGGTCAATTGGATGCTCATGCAAATAACAATCTAGGGCCTCTACCCTAAGGATTGACCGACTTAATGTTAAAAACTCAGTTTGAGTTTGGAATCCCTAGGACCAGCCTAGTGCAATTAGGATTGGGTTGGGTAAGAAGACACCCTAAACACTACTTCTTGTCTAAACATAATTTATTGATTAGGAAACGTCGTTCAATGGGTGAAATGATCCCATGGAATAGATGCAACACTTGTGCAACAAGTTCCAATGTCGCATGGCCTTGTGGTTTGATCACAAGAGAGTTTTGCCATTCCTTGGAATGAGGTTGGCAGGTTCTTGCACAAGTTTAACTTGCAAGAGGATGAGTAGTCATCCTGTTACGTCACCTTTCTTGGGGAAAATTGCCAAGTTAAGGGAAGTTAGGTATTTGCTTGGAAGTAAAGGATCAATCAAGTTAGAGCGACATGGTCGCCAGGATTTACTTTTAACTTATGAAACCTAAGGTATTGGTTAAGTTGGGTTAACAGGGTATGGCCCTAACCCAAGGACAAAAGGGTGAACGAACAAACCCTTGGGGGATCTTGCCAAGTCGCAATTGATCTCGGATCGAATGCTGGATGCATTCCGAGAGAAGGATTCACTCCTTAGTAGTTGGCCAAATAAACGACCACTGGATTGATTGTGCTTGTAACAGTTTAGGAGCACTGTTTGCATTATTTGCTCAAAGAACTAAAAGATGGAAAGTTAAATAATGCTTCAGGTTAAAGGCCTGAAGGGAGAGGCAGCATGAGTTACCCCTGACTGTCTGCCTGACCCTAACCAAGTGGATTGTTAGCCATGCCGGGAACATGGACCGAACCCGCCACGTGAGGTCTCTCCGTTGAGCGCTACTTGGAGCAGCAGGACGCTTGGGTGCTAGGGGGGCTCTCGCAAATCCCTTGCCTTCTGGGCGCTGCAAAAGAGGCCAATGTGGCTAGGGATTGGATCTGGAGGCCTGCATAGTAGTCTACGGGCGGAATCTTGGATTAGTAATCCTTGTGGATTGCTCGATAGCCTTCGGATAGATTATGGATAGCCTTTAGGCAGATTATGGATTAGCGTGTGGGCGGGATTTTATGGATGTATTCCAAAGATAAATAAGATAACTTGTTGAAAATGAACTTGTTTGGCACTGTTTTTCTATGTCAAGTGCTAAGATTACGTAAAGGAACCAGTGTCTAACTGGCTAATTAAGAAAGCTGTTTTATGCGTGTCTAACTAAATGTGGTAGATAATTAGACAACTAAAGCAACCTTGAGGAAAGTGCGGTGGATGTGGCCATGGGTCCGTCCTACAGATGGGTGGTCCCGGTTGGCCGGGAACTTTTCTCAAACAAAATGGACGACAAGCTCTTCTCGAAGTGTAACGTTTCCACTTGTATCTTCAAGACACGTCCTAGCAGTCCATCGGAAAGGGTGTCTAGAAAGCTCTACCCGACACTCCCATGGAATGTTAAGGGTTTTGCGATCTAGGGCTTTCCACGTCTACCACGTAGCGGAAGTATTTCGGCCGTTCCCGCTTAGGATCGACCTGAATTAGGGTTTTCCTGATTGGTTATTTCCTAACAGCAACTAGCGTCAGACCCAAGCGAACTACTTTACGCAGAAACACTAGGTCCGAAGCTGATTCACGTTGCACTTGGTTCAAGGAGAATGGGAAACAAGAGGGATGCAAAGCTCAACCTCTCTATCATAAGGCATAGTCCCATTCCGTTCCCCTAAAACAGCGTAAATTGGTTTCAAGAGCCGCTACCGTTTCCAAAATTTCTTTAAACAATTCATTAAATTCTACCCTATCCCAAGCTTCCCTTTCTTCCCTTGAGCATCTGGTGCCCGAGCGTACGTTGGGGGTTTGTGCCACTGGTGTTGCCACATTGTGTGCTTCTCCTTGAGTGTCTGCTCCCCTGGCCCACAGATTCTTCGGCCTTCATCCGGGGTGGTGTCACTTGGGGCTGCATTTCTTGGCATACCTTTTAAGAGTGGGCATGTAGCGCACCAGCGAAGGGGCGTGTGCTGCATGTTTCTGTCAGCTCTGCGGAGAGCGTCCTTGTAAGCTAGCTGCCCTTGGTTCTCCATGTTTTCCTCGCGGGGGGCCTGTAAGATGCGAATCAAGGATTAGGATTTGTCACATGATAAGACCCTTCATATGTAAGGGATTATAGTGTAGGTTATCAAGCGCATAGGACAAGAAGGGGAGGGGTGGGGGATGCAGTGTTGTTGTAGAGGGATGGCCCCCGTGATGTATATTTAGCCTCCTACCATTAGTAGATCTTGGTTCACGCGAGTTACGTCGATTGGCAGTCATGGATTTAGGCAAGGCTCCCCCTCGGAAGGATAGACCAGAAAGGGAAGAAGGTGTATAGAAAGGGACTACACACTGTCTACACCATTAGAGTCATTGGTCAAGGCTTCCTATGGCAGTAATGTGGGTTGCATGCCCTTCACTTGGAGGTGGGGATGGTCACACGGCTTTTAAATGCGTGATGAGAGGAGGACTTGAGGAGCTTAGCCTGTCAAACCCAACTCTTCTCCCTACGCTTGACTATCATTACTTGTGTGTGTTGATATTGTTTATACATGGTGACACAAAAATCAGTGTTTATTTATATACATATTTATGAATCCATGTCACTTCACAAGGATAAGAACCAATTGTAGAACTCGGGGTTATACTAGAGCGTGGCACACGCATCCAGCACTCGTGGCAACTTCTTAGTATCGATAGATATTTTACCACATCGAGCAGCATGGACCCTTGTCCGAGTCTACTAGCAACATGTAACTCCTCTTCAGTGAGAACATTATCAAACAGAGAGTTTTCTTGGCTAGGTTCAGCCAAGTCGGTACCCCAAATGGCAGTCAGCACTCGAAGGGAAGTTGGTGCCACATAGGTTGGGTCTCTTTGAGATCGCCATTTGGCCAATCGCTCCTAAGAGACTGTCATGATTTGAGCCCCTATTTCGGCCATTGCAATGCGGCGTTTGCACCAACGCTGCTCAAATTGACTCTAGCCTGCTGACAATCGCTTTAGTTGCTCTATGTCTACGAGATTCGGTCGATAGAGCACTTCATTGAACGTGACGATTAAGCGCAGTTCGTCAGCCTCCTCGTCAGAGATGAGTCGCGTGCGTTCATGTAAGAGCATGTTATAGTGCTCGTCAAGATGTTCTTTCTCTTCCCAAGATAAGGGGAGGGGCAAGTAATCTCCAAGCTGCTCTTTAGGGAATACGCACATGTCTGCTAGGACATAGACACGAGCGAACACCTTGAGCTTAGCATCCAACTCAGCTAAGCATTCTGTGGCACTTCTATGTTCGACAAGGGCTTGCTCGGTTGCTATCTCATGCAAGGTTCTAGGAGTTTTCCTAGGCTTAAGCATAGCTGGGGATTTAGGCCTATATGAGCAAGATTGGTCAACGCTAGGATTGTTCATGCTCTTGGGGTTTCCATGTTTCTCTTGAGGCTTCGTTATTGTGTCATGGTTCTCCTTGGGTGTGATTGGTGCGAATTCGTCACCCCGTCGTGAGAGTGTTGTATCCACTCTTGATTTGTCAATGCGAGTTCTATTGTCAGTGGATAGAGTGTTGCAAGCAGCCATTGATAGTAACGACTGCTTTGATTTGTCGGACCACACGGATGTGACTTAGGTTTCACCGCTATTAGGAGAGACATCAATGGGTTCATTGGTGGATGGACTTGATGCTTTATTCCCCAGCTCTCCAGCACTCTTCGTTCCAATGTCCTTGGGGTCCGCAACCACGTACAACTGTTGTTGTTTTCACTGTTTCCTCCTCTTTTTCTTGGTCAGCACAGGTGCATCTAACATCTCAGGATCCTGGGCTATATCGACCGTTGATGTGCTTGGTCGGGCCTCAGGATTTTCCTTCTCTAGAGGGTCCTCATGGGACCTAGCCATGGCCTACGGAGTAGCCTTGCCAGGTTGCATGGGTACAACTATCTCCCTTTTGGGGGAGTCTAGCTTTTTCGCCCGTTTCCCTGTGCTTAACTCCTCCGGCCCAGGTTTTTGGAACTTTGGAAGTGCTGAGTTGTTAAGGAGGTAGGTCACAACACCTCCTTCACAAGTAAACCACTAAGGACACGTTTCTCAAGGGGCCTTGTCACGGCCAAGGGCTGTGACTACTGTGATCCTTGATTTGTAGTAGTAGCAGCTAGTTTAGTGGACTTCGTACTATTGGTGGATTGCGGTGTCAAGTCCTTAGGGCAAGTGGAAGTGGTTGTTTCTCTTAGAGCATTAACTTGCGTAGATCGAGTATCAGTTGAGCTAGCCACGGTGGATTGCATAGACATATCCTTAGGTTGAGAGCTAAGGGGGGTGTCGTGTCCCACCTCTTGGATATTTGGAAGCTCTAATGTAGGTAGAGATCGGGATCGAGTAGCCGCACTTGATGAGTGTTGTGCTTCCCATGTCCGTTTAGGGGAAGAGGGTGTAGGAGTCTTGGGACTCCTAAGTGGCTTTGACACTGGTTGGGAGATTTTCTCGTGGCTGTTATATGATTTTGCTATTTGCTTTACTGATTATTTAACCTTGCTATGAGCAATGTTGTGCCTATGATGCCTGCTATCCTCTTGGGGAATCAAAGGCTCCTTGGGCACTAGTGGCTTTTGTGTATCCTCAACGATTACATCTGATGTCTGCTTGTCAAGCACACTAGGCTGAGGATCTACCCTCCAATTGGTCCCATTGGGTTTCTTGATTTTGACCATGAGAGGCTCGGTCACTCCACTGTTTTTGACTTGGGACTTGGTTTTTCGTTTAGATCTCCTCCTATGCTTCTTTGCTCTTGGTACGTCCTGGCCTTCAGTCGACAAAGGAGGTTTAACAGGGGGTTTTGGTACCCAAATCCATCGGTTGCTTGCATAATACCCTTGAGCACGTAGCAACTCTTTGGATATCTATCGCGGCGTTGTGCTGACTGTCCATCGATGCCTTCGTCTATAAGGCGTGGACTTCTTTTGGGGTCTTCTACGATATTTGTAAGTCCAAAGCCCATCCTTGGCATTGTCTCTTGACCTTCTTGTTTCAGGCCTGGCCTCACTCACTGGTTCTCGTTGTTCGACCTGTGCTTGTATCAATTTTTCCAACAAGTCCTTACTCTCCTTAGTAGGCTTGACTGTTATGTCAGCACCTTGCTTGCCTTTCCCTTGAGGTTGATGAGGTTACCCTTGCTGAAGGTTGTGACTATCCTCACACCCGATAGTGTCAAGTATATCCTCTATGCTACATAGTCGGCCTCACACTTGGTCGCCCTTTTGAAGGTTCTTCCTAGGAGGGTTTCTTTCCAGTAACTAGCACTATTTGGAGGATCATGAAATAGGATAGGCAAGCTTTCCATTTCAATTGTCGCAAGGATTTTGCACTTCCCTATGAGTGCTTGTGGATGTCCCCCATAAGGGCTAAGAGTTTCACCAGTCTGTTTGAGCTCTGGTTGACCTAGTAGATTCCATGCTTCGTAAGTCAAGATATTGAAATCTGCTCCTTCATCAATGAGAGCATCAACACTATGCTCTCTTTTTGCGGTGAGTTTGACCCAAAGATAAGCAGGTGGTACTATGTCTTCATCTTCCGGCTCCTGGCTTGTAAATTTAAGCCTTCTGACAAATTCCCTTGAGTTCTCAACTGTATGACCAGATGTGGATTCTACACTGATGTCTTGGATCGTCAGTGCAGTGCTATTCAAGGTACATCTCTCATCAAGAGTGTCATGTCTAGTCATCTTGGCATTTGTAGCTTGCTGATGTTGCATTTTGCGCTGACTAGACATGGTATGAATACAATGTCTTTGTGTTCTTCTAGTGTGGCCTTTTTTCCCTTGATGGATAGATTGGCCCATTGACGTTCTAGGGTCTCTGTTTCTCTCTATTCGGGTATGGGCTTTTAGTTGCTCTTTTGCAAGTGAGAATCCATGCTTCTGTAGAGCCATTACTACACTAGGGTCCAATTTGGAGGACCTGTCATAGCGTGCGTTTTCTCTCCAACCTACTTGGGGGAGGTGCGGAGGGGGCAGACCCCCCTCTCCGGGGGTCCGGGGGGGGCAATCCCCCCCGAACCGCATGGCCGTTACGGTAAATGCCATACGTAATTTGGAGGATATTGCCCCCCCGAACCGCATGGCCGTTACGGTAAATGCCATACGTAATTTGGAGGACCGTTTATAGCCAAATTTTGAACTAAGTGCTCTAAATTTTAGCCCAGTGATGGATCTATGATGTGTCTTTAGCTCTACGTAGCCTTTGGGGTCAATATCAGGATTTAGATGTGTCAAAATTTGTGTTCTAGATACCTGTCCGATTTTGACAGTTTTTTGTCCGATTCTCAGATGTCTGATTTTCAGGAGTCCAATTATCAGAATCGTACGTCTGATTCTGGGTTGGTCCGATCGGCCCAGTGGTCCGATTTTGGTCACGTCCGATTTCTGGAATCAGACGTCCGATTTTGACAGGCGTTTGATTCTGAACTCATTTGATTCCTTGCGTCCAATTTTAGTGTGTCCAACTCTGAAGTCCGATTTTGAGTATGTCCAATTTTCAAGGTCCGAGTGTTCGATTTTGAGACTGGGTCCAATTATAGCAGTCGTACAGGGTGATTCGATTTTGGGAGTCGGATCGGACAAGGTGGTCCAATTCTAGTAGTCGGATAGTCCGATTCTGGGGCTGGTCCGATTCTAGGACTCGAACGGCGTGGTCCGATTCTGGTGGTCAAATTCTAGGAATCGGACCAGGAGGGTGGTCCGATTCTAGGACTCGGATGGCTTGGTCCGACTACGCGTCGACGGCCTATGAGTTGTGTGCAATGCCTCTACGTCAATGTCTACTCCACTAAATCATCTAGCGCCTTTTGAATAGGTAAAAAACACTATAAGGAAATGCCAAACATGCGTGGAATCATTGTGGTGCTCGAATCAAATGGCACTCCAAGGATCTATGCCCCTATTTCCCTGTTTTAGCATGTTATACAGCAACAGCAAACCCTACTATTTGTTTCTTTTTCTTGTTTTTTCCTATCCTAAATGCATACAAATCACAAAGTAAATACCTACACTACTCCATCTCACAACATAAATCTCAAAAAATCAAAAAACCTACTTGCCAAGGAGATCAAATACCATCTTCAACCCCCTCACTTCCTACCTATCTCAAGCACGGGTTTGGGAAAAATCCTACTCCAATGCTCGATTCGAAGTGCACAAGCACTCAAGGCTTGAATCCGTTGGTCCCGACATGTCAAAACCCTCATACTCTAAGGTCCTACCCTCATTCACGGAATGTAGGGGCAGTTGGACACGCTTGCAAGAAACGATCTAGGGTTTCTACCCTAAGGATCACTCGTTCAAAAGATGAAACTCGGATTGAGTTGGAACCCCAGGACTGAACGTTGTCGACCTAGTGAAATTGGGAATGGGTTGGACATGAAGACACCCTAAATCTTGCTTCTTATCTAATCATGATTCCGTGATTAGAAGACGTCGTTCAATGGTGGGTGAAATAGTCCCATGGACTAGATGCCACACTTGTGCAACAAGTTGCATCGTCGCATGATCTTGTGGTTTGATCACAAGAGAATGGAAAATTCCTCGGAATGAGATTGATAGATTCTTGCACAAGTTTAACTTGCAAGAGGATGAGTAGTCATCCTGTTATAAAGTTGCCAAGATAAGGGAATTCGATATTTTCTTGGAAGCAAAGGACCAAGTTAATAATTTGGAGCAATATGGTTGCCATGATTTACTATTAATAAAACCTAAGGTATTGGTTGAGTTGGGTTAATAGGGTACGGCCCTAACACAAGGACATAAGGGTTAACAAACAAACCCTTGGGGATCTTGCCAAGTCGCAATTGATCCCGGATCAAATGCTGGATGCATTCGGAGAGAAGGATTCACTCCTTAGCAGTTGGCGGATGCTTGGGTGCCAGGGGGGCTTTGGCCGTAAATCCCTTGATTTCCGGGCCCTGCACAAGAGGCCAACGTGACTCGGATTGGATCTCAAGACCCGTATACTAGTCTACGGGTAGAATCTTGGATTAATAATCCTTGTGGATTATTGGATAGCCTTCGGGCGGATTATGGATAAGCCTGTGGATTATGGATAAGCTTGCAGGTTGGACTTTATGAATGTATTCCAAAGATAAATATGATAACCTGTTGAAAAGGAACTTGTTTGACACTGCTTTTCTATGTCAAGTACTAAGATTATGTGAAGGAACCAGTGTCTAACGGAATAATTAAGGAAGCTGCTTGATGCATGTCCAACTAAATGTGGTAGGTAATTAGACAGCTAAAACAACCTGAGGAAAGTGCGATGGATGTGGCCATCGGTCCGTCCTACGGATGGGTGGTCCCGGTTGGCCGGGAACTTTTCTCAATCATAATGGACAGTAAGGAGATCTTCTCAAAGGAAATGAATAGCAAGTGCGCTGACCTAGAGTCTTGGTTATAATAATCCCGGTTTATCCTCTTTTAGGGAAACAGAGTGGGACTATGCCTTATGGCAGAGAGGTTGAGCCTTGCATCCCTCTCGTTTCCCATTCTCCTTGAACCAAGTGCTGCGTGAATTCGCTTTGGCCCTGGCGTTTCTGCGTAAAGTAGTTCGCTCGGGGTTCGACGCTAGTTGCCATTTTGGAAATGACCATTAGGGGAAACCCTGCGGTCCTAAGTGGGAATGACTAGAATACTTCCGCTACGTGGCAGACGCGGAAAGTGCTAGATCGCAAAACCCATAACATTCCATGGGAGTGCCGGGCAAAGCTTTCTAGACCTCCTTTCCGATGGACTGCTAAGGCGTGTCCTGAGGGAAAGAGGTGGACAAGTTACACTGATCTAGACTAGGTTTCACCTATATATATGTAGTTTGTGATCAACATGATATAGTCTTTGGGAGTGTATATGGTGTGTCTCTTCTCTCCCCCTCGCGTCTCTACATATCTTCTCTCTCTACATCTCAACATTACTTTGATTAATGATATACATTATGGAAAGCAAGAGATGGTGATCAACTTGTATGATAAGAAGGTATTTCTCATCAAAAACCTCTATTTGGTTGAAAAAAATGGCCCGTTAAAGCCAGAGATAGGCTTAGTTTAATTAAATTCTTCAGCTAATCAAGGCTAGAAGCTCATTTGTTAATGATGGTAGACAATATCAAACATTTTGCTTCATGCTAGATAGAGAAGATGGTGAACTAGCAGTTGTCTCAAAATATAACAATGATGCGATTAGATCCACAAAAACCCATTAGAGTCTCGTTGCATTATTTTGTAAGTGAAAATTTGACACTAATTCAAATTGTGTGAATCCCATATCTTCCCACACTTGTGAGAGCAGAGTTTTGATGCCGAGAAGTGCTTAAAAATAGCCAAAAATTATGAATATCAAGGGAACATGTAGCATATGAAAAAAACATGATATGGGATGAAGAAGAGTGGCCAGACAGGCGCCGATTTTCGCACCATCAATCTTGATGATGGAGATGCCAGCCTGCACGCAACCCCCCCAATTGATCATGGGGCTTAACTACCTTCTCCCTGTTGATCATATTGCCACTTCTCACTCGCGCAATGATGGCCCAGATGAAGATCTCTAATTTTAGTATTTCTCTCTCCTCCCTCTCTCTCCCTTAAGGGTCTGTTCTTGTGTGGAAGAAGACAATGAAGAATGATGGAGGAAAGCTTGTCTGGATGAGACCGGATTGCCTCCGGATGGATGAAGACATGAAGAGTGCTATTCTTGAAGATGTTGAGCATTAAATTCATCCTGGAAATCAGTCCCATAATCAAGACCAAGAAACCGAGACCTGAAAATAAGCGGTAATGCTATTTTATAAAGAAAAATGATCTTTTTATGCTATTTGCTTTATGAAATCTTGTTCATATGGGATGAAAGCTCATTATGGCATTGTTTTCCATGATTTTCAACTATTTGCAACCTGAAAATCATAAAATATAAAGCCATATGGCTGGAATTAGTGTTAAAATACATGAAAAACACGCGTTTTAAGGGTAAAATTGGGTTTTTTGCTATATAAATGAGAAATATGATATGTGACACCAACTAAATATGAGTTTTTTCTCTATCAATGAACCTAAGGGCCATAGCCCACAATCAACTTTCATTTTCAATCATTATTTATTAAAGAAAAATAGGGAAAAAATGCCTAAAAAGAGAAAAAATGGGTTTAAAATTAGGGAAAAATAGAAAACGGGCTGAGGAAAATTAGGGAAAATTATATCTATGTTTGTGCAATGTATAACGATGGCAAAGCATGAGGTTGGCCTTGGTTTGTCCCCGTTTCTATGTTTTGTGCATATTTATTATTCTTTTAAAAGGAAAAAATGCATAGGAACCCTATCTAACCGATCAATGATACAAAATGCTAAGAGTTGGATGAAAAGGGACTAAAACACTGAAAGATAAATAAAAGATTTGATTTATGCATTGCAATTGGCATATAGGAAATGGTTTAAATAAAGAGGATGGTAGCATGAGCATATGGCTCGGTGCCTCCTTTCAACGCAGCACGCGCTAGTAAAATTCATGGAAAGAATACTTTATGCACCATTCACGATGCTGATTTTTTCTTTTGTATGAGCACATAGGCATAAATGATTTGCATTCAGCATAGTAACTAAAAGGTATCAAAAAAATCTCATGGACTGCATAGCAATTATTTTCTTAGGACTTTGACCCATGATTGAGAGTGTGAGGTTATCCCTTGCCATAGGATAGAGGGTCGGTTTCCTAAAGGACTGTTAAGCGAGGAAACATGGTATATCTCCTGGAAATACAAGAAATATAAAAGAAAGGAGTTTGTGTTCGGTTGTGTTATATGTTTAGCAGCGCATCAAAGGGCCAATCCCTGCGATGTAGGAGAGCTGTGGTGGGGCTCGTCGGTGGAGTGCCTCCTATGTGTGTGTGACGAGGCGTTATGCCTATGTACTTTGGGTTCTCCCTTTAAGGAGTTTTAGAAAAAGGTTGGACTATAAACTATAAATGCAGAGATTAAGCTTTAGGCAGTTTGTCCTTTAGCATTAGATTGATGCTCCTGGTCCGCGAGGCTGTGAGGGTGTTTTGTGTCATGAGCATGAGGTCTGGCTAGTGCTATCTCCAGTGGTGGCCCATTTTAGGTCCCATCAGTGGTGCGTCTGCCGGGAGCTGCCAATAAGTGGTGGTTTTCGGACCTAGGGTTTCTAGGGACCAAAAGAAAGTTGGTTTATGTCCTTTGATAAGGACCGTCAAGCCAAAATCCAAAAAGCAGAACATCTTGAGAGGGCTAGGTGGCGGTTAGAGATCGTAAGTCGTTATTCTCCTCAAAGGAGTAGCCCGGTACGTATAAGAGGCAATGGTCTTAGTAACCCAACTGCTTTACATAGTCCGTTAGGTGCAGGAGGAAGCGTAAGTTCTTCCTCTCCTCCACCAAGTCTACCCACTTCAAGTGGGGGGGTGAATTCACCCGTTCAAGCTCGTATTGCTAATCGGATTGTCGCCATGGCACAACGAATTGCAATTCCTGCAAGGACGCCAGATTTACCAGGCTTAGGAGTTCCCTTGCCTATTTTTAATGGGTTAGCGAAAGAGGATGCAGAATTTCACATTTGTGAGCTCCAAAGATTGATGTTTAATTATCGCATCCAAGACGAGGGACATCTCATGATGTTCTTCAATATGACGTTAAAAGGAAGGGCTGGGGTATAGTATCACAGCATAGAGTCTGGAACCATAACCACAATTGATCAATTCTATGCAACTTTCCGAGTGCAATATACCCCTGAAAAAGAGGTGGCCAATATTGGTTGCGGGTCTTAAATGTAACGTGCCAAGATCCTCATGAGAATGTGAAAGCTTATGCCAAGAAGCTGAAGGAAGTATTCCGTAAGTTGCAAACTTACATTCCCATTCTGTCGACTACCCAATTGCAATACTTTTTGCATAGGTTGGATTTTAATATCCAAGTACAATTAAGCAGTGTGGCCTTGGCATATATAGACACTGCTATTATGCGGACAGAGGGAGTAGAAGCATGATTACAAACCGCCTACTCCTCTCAAATGAATGTTAATGGGAGTTTAGTACCTGGAGGCAATCTAACATTGATGAATGGAAGTCAAGGGATGCCTATGACTAACCCTATTAGGAGAGGGAGTGTGGTTCAGAATGTACCTTTACTGCTAGGTCCTCCCAGTGTCACTATGCCTATGGCAAGTCAGTTGGCTCCACCAAATGTTGGAGGCCAAGTTTTGAATTCTAATGTTGTTCGTGTGGGTCCACACCTAATGCCAAATCGGATTGTTAGGCCAATGGACCAATGGGTCGATGATCGAGGCTATGAGTCGAGTGCATCTAATGTCCTTGGCGAAGCCAAGGATATGATGAAGCATTATACCGATATGATTTCCGAACAATATCGACAAATATCTGTCCACGTTAATTTCTTGAAGAAGCAACAAAATCTGATAAGGAATCGACGCCCTGAAGAGGGTGGACCCTTTAGATTCAGTTGAAAGTGGTATGGTGGATAACACTTCCCGAGAAACTATCCAAATGTGAAATGTGACATTTGTGGGAAGTCGGGCCATTTAGCTGCTACCTGTTGGAGTAAGATTAGTTCTCTCCAACAAGGGAGTAAACAGCTGGGGCCAGTGAGTCATAGAGCGCAAGGAAATAACTTGCAGCAGAATGATGCACCAAGACAAATATTGTAGAGGGGAAAAACAACTGTAGAGGAGTTGCCACAGGGGCAACGGAGTCAGCCTTATTGAGGCTGTACGAGTCAATGATGCTGAGACCTCTAACTTAAGAGCATGAAAAGAGGCCAAAAGCCTAAAGAGATTGACAAAGATAATGCAAAACTGGTTGAGGGAAACCCTAAACAAGGGGATAAGGGGACGCAAGTCCAAAATCCTAGCGTATAAGGGGGACCGCTAAGGCCGGTTGACAGAAAATGCGATCCTAAGAAGGATGAGGAAGTGCCAAGAACGAAGGCAAGAGCCAATAAAGAAGCACCAAAACCAGTCCAAAGACCAAAAGAGAGGATGGTTTGGCGAGAAAAGAGAGCTTTGGCTACTTATCATGACTTTGATTTAGGAAGTTCTCTTTGCAAAGTTAAACCAGATGTGAATCTCTTGCAATTGATTAAATTATCTCCAGGAGTATGCAAGGAATTTAAGAAGATCCTGTGTATTGGGTATATTGTGGAACCTTTGGGCATAGCACGAGTAGGGGAAGATTGGTTTGACCATGCTGAAAAGAATTGCCCTAGGGTTCCAACTTATGTGGATGGAATATTAGTGGAACATGCCATTGTAGACACTGGATCCTCCGTCAATATCATGAGTTCAGAGTTGATGGGGAGGTTGGGTCTAGGCATCCAAAAGGATAGCTCCACCCTCCTTAGAATGGCGATGATAGTCTAAGACAACCAAAAGGTTGCATTACTAAGGTCCATGTTACAGTTGCAAGTGTAGAATGCTTCTTGGAATTTAGGGTGATAAGATTTGCAGGACGTCCTAGCTATCGAATTTTGCTAGGTAGGCCTTGGATTTTACGAATGGACTGTCAAGTCAATATACTCGTCTGTCGAGTGGTTCTAGGTAGACGTGCTAATCAAGTAATAGTCAATGATTACCCTGAGTCTCCTCAGAGTGAGAGAGCTCCTTTATCTTCTACTGAATTAGAAACAACCGACGATCCATCTGGTAGTGAGACATCATCTAGTGATGAATCTAAAGAGGGATCCACTACAGAGGATATTTATCAGATAACTCTAAATGAGCCAATAGAGCCGCAAGATAGGATAAGAGATGCAGATGTGATTGAGTTAGACCTTGGCACGCCGAATGATTTGCGGCCGATTAAATTAGGTTCCATGCTCAGTTCAGCAAAAAGGGAGGACTATGTGTCATTGATTCAAGAATTCCGCGACATCTTTGCTTGGAGTTATGACAAGCTGAGAGGCATTCCTCCCAACCTGACTCTTCATACTATTCCTGTAAAAGAAGGCAGTCGTCCTGTGCATTAGAAGGTAAGACGTATGCCTTTTGAATTAAGGGATGGTCTGTTTGAGGAGTTAGAGAAGTTAAGAAAAGCTGGTTTAATCTTCCCTGTACAACACACAGAATGGTGTTCACTAGTCGTTATCAGGAAGAAGAAAAATAACCAAATCCGATTATGTATGGATTTTAGAGAGCTGAATAAGCAGATGGTTAAGGATTACTACCCGTTGCCATTTATTGACCAGATTTTGGATCAATTAGCGGGTAGGGAAATATATTGGTTTATGGATTGCTTTGCGGGATATAACCAGATGGAAATTGCAAAAGAGGACAAGTTGAAAACAACTTTTATTATTGTCTTTGGTACTTTTGCGTACCATGTGATGGCCTTTGGTTTGTGCAATGCACCTAGATCATGGCAGCGAACAACAGACAAGACCTTTGGTGACATCTCCCCAAATGAGTTGAAAGTGTTTATCGATGACCTGGGGGAAGCCACTGCAAGGGAGAGGATGTTGATTATTTTAAGAAAATTCTTTGAGCGCTGTAGATAATTTTGTATTGCTCTTAACCCACAGAAGTGCGTCTTTGGAGTACCTTATGGGCTATTGCTAGGTCATGTGGTCAGTTGAGTAGGGATATCAATTGACCTTGAAAAGATCAAGGTCATAGTCACTATGAGTCCACCACGCACTCCGAAAGAGGTTCATAGCTTTCTGTCATCGATATGATACTATCAGAGGTTTATAAATGCCTTGGCTTAAAGGACGTTTCCATTAACAAACTTATTATCCTTTAGCTGTTTATTTGAATGGAGCGACCTTTGTAAGGTAGCTTTCGAGGATGTGAAATAGGAGCTAGTAAAAGCACCAGTTTTAAATACACCTAAAAGGGGCTAGGTATTCTATATATTTTCAGTAGCCACCATGCATAGTATCAGCTCGCTGTTTGGCCCAAATTTGGGAGGAAAAGTGGTATCATCCGATAGCTTTTGCTAGTCAAAAATTGGGCATTTCAGAGATCAATTATACCTACATGGAGAAGTTGTGTCTTGCGACGGTCTTTGGGACTAAGAAATTCAAGCACTACATCCTCTATGAAAAGGTAGTTTTCTATACAAAGACAGAGGGGCTTAGATTGCTTATGAATAAGCTACAACCGCGTGATCGGTTGGCAAAGTGGTTAATCACTTTGCAGGAGTTTGATTATGAGATTAAGAGTAAGCCACCGAGGCTGCAGGGTATTGTGAAATGCCTTGTGGATTTCAAGGAGCCGAAAGAGATCTTAGCTAAAGGAAGTGATATTGAAGAAATGTTTAAAATTGATACAGCTTCTATCCCATCTTGGTATGCTGCTATTATCAACAGGAGAGACTGGAGCTGGTTTGTCAAAATCAGAAAAGAGGAAAATCAAACAACAGGCTTGGAAGTTTTCCTTGATCGCAGGGACACTATATCGACAGGGTGTTGATGATATCTATCGCCGATCTGTGATGCCTCACGAGGTTCCTTTTATCTTGGAAGAGTGCCATGACTCTGCATGTGGAGGGCACTTCGCTGGATGGTTGACGATGCAAAAACCTTTACGAGCTGGATATTGGTGGCCGTCCATCTTCCAAGATTCCTTTGAGTATGTTAAGATATGTGATACCTGTCAAAGATATGACAGTAGAGAGAATATGAAATGCCCACTTACGCCTATCATGGCTATCCTTCCGTTTGAGAAGTGGGGCATTGATTTTGTGGGTTCTATTACCCCGTCGTCTACTACCCAGAAGAGATACATTATAGTAGCCACTGATTATTTTACAAAATGGTCAAAAATGCGGGCGATGAGGCAGGACAATGCAAAAGAGACTGCAAGTTTCCTTTTAGAGCAGATTATCTGCCGTTTCGGTCCACCGAAGGAATTAATGTCGAACCGTGGAATCCATTTTTTGAATAAAGTGATCAAAAGCCTGACTAAGGCTTGGCAAATCAAGCACAATAAAACGACTCCCTATAATCCACAAGAAAATGGGCAAGTCGAAAGTACTAATAAGCAGCTTGTGGGGATCTTGTCTAAAATAGTCTCTGAGAAGAAACAAGATTGGGACAGGAAGTTATATGTGGCAGTATGGGCATACAATACCACGTTCAAGCGAGCTATCGGCCATACTCTATTTAAATTAGTTTATGGAGAAGAGTGTGTGTTACCCCTCAAAATTGAGTTGCCAACCATACGGTTTACAATTAACCACTCTTTGGGAGATGAGGATTTCCTTTTTGAACATTTCACGACCATAGCCCACCTGGATGAACTAAAGTTGCAGAGCTTATTACACCAAGAGGTAGCCAAACGTCGGATGAAGTAGTTGCATGACCTTAGAGCAAAGAAGTATACCTTTAGAAAAGGGCAATTAGTTTTATATTATGATATACGTAGGGAGCTGTTTCCAGGGAAGCTGGAACCTAAATGGGATGGACCCTACAAGATTGTGAGGCTAGGGAAAAATAGGGCTACGACTCTATTAGCTGATATACAGGGAGTAGAGTTTAAAAATTAGGTTAATCTTAATAAGATTAAACCTTATTATTTCTAAGTATGCTAATATGGAGAAATGCATTGCAAGTCCATGCTGGGGATGATTTGAGACCTGCAAAAGAGCTTAAAGCTAGTTGATGGGGCGGTTAATCCCTTATTTGGAGCACCATATCTGGAGCAGAGATACCATCAGGGGAAACTCATCTGGTGGAGCAAAGGATACAAAGTGGAGCCTATAGCCAACTCACCAAGGACGGTTAATTATGAGGATACTTGTTAATATGAGGACTTTTCTCACATATCTGAATCCTCATACTTAGCTTTGGTACCCTCATGTTAGTCTTAAACATCTCTATCAAAGCATATGTCTCATGCAATAATTTACATTCATCAGATTTAGTTTAATCCTGTGTAGAAAATTGTCCTACAACACCACCCTATAGAAAATTGTTCCTATATTTTGAATGGTAACTTAGATCGCCAAGATTTGAAAAGAAAAATTGTAGCCCCACTTGTGATCTACAATATTTCTAAAGACCCCAAGACCAAATCTTGAAGGTATCAACCCCTAAAATTTTATGCGTAGCAGCCTGCAACTATTCATTACAGCATGCAGCCCAAGCCAAACATTTACCTTCCCAACTCTATCTTGGAGGCATAGGAACGCAGATTTCAACCACATTTTGTAGGACCCTTCCTAAGGTATCAAGTCCACATTAGATGCATCAATCATCATTAATACTCTCCCAATTGAAACAATTTGACACGTTTAGTTTAGCCATGCCTATTCATTGCATTCTCCAACTCTGTAGCATTCGTATCCAAAAAATTTGAGTTTGACATTTCTAGGTCTACTTTATACCTAACACTTCTAGGCATTTTATTGTGGCCATTATGATGTCTATTTGGGCATTTTATGCTAGTCTTGATGTACTCTATTTACGGCATATTTTTGTTCTTTATATTCAAGCTCCTCGCAAGTCATTCATTATCACCTACTAGTTCTATTGGAGAGAGGGAGCTTGTGCCATTGCCTATGCAGCTAGTGACTCATTGTTGTATGCCATTGTTTCGCGTTTCATATATGGATTTCATTTTTTTATCATTCTTCTAATTTCTCTTCTTTGTAGCATTCTTCTGTGTTTCTTTTTCTTTTGTCCTTGTGTTTAGTTAACAGCTTATTACAACAGTTGTTTATGCTTCCATTGCTACATCCACTTTTGACATGGTATTAAATTTCAGGATCCAAGTTCGTGTGATTGTTTTTTGCTCTTTTAGGTTCGTGTTTTTTGTTTTTTCCAGTTGATTGGACTCATTCTTGATTGCTACGAGGACTTATTTTTCAACATGGTTGACCACCTTTTGGTAATTTTTGGCCTGGTTTCTTCTCTTTTTCTTAGTGTTTTTAAGTTCAACATTTGCATTTTAGGGATAATAGGTTGAGGTGACTTACTTTTATGCAGGTTGACTGCATTTATTGCATTCATTTGACTGTGTTTTGAATCTAGCCTTTGCATTTTCATTGCTTATGCTTGTGCAGGGCTGAGCGATAGTATTTCAAGTTGATTCTTGCTATGTTTGGTCCTATTTTCACCTTCTCCATTGTGTCTGAACTTTCTGGTGAGCACCCTTGGTTGTATGAGAGACAAGATTGAGATCAATATTGCAATGTATGAGAGCTAAAATATAGTATTATGATGGTGAAATTGTAGATTTTTCTATTTCTATTTTATTTATCATATTCAATGACCCACAAGTCTCACTTTTGGCTCACTTTGAAGTAGGCTTGAGCAACTAGCTTATTAGCACATGTACACCATAGCTTGTGGATTTTAGGCAATGCTAAATTGTGTTAAAACTTTCTAGGATCACTTTCTTTTTAATGAAAGCTTGAAAGTTTTGGGATCTTATATGTTATGGGTCTGCTTTAATGAGCTGATGAAGTTTAGAATGCATTTTTAGCTCAATAAACATGTGGTTGCACATTGAGTCCACTTGTCATATCTTCTTTAGATACGCCCTTCATGGTGTTTAGTGGTGAGAACCATTAATATGCTTGCACCCTTCCACAGAATAGCTTGAAGTTGTGTCTCAACTAGTTTGTGATCAATTCTATGATAGAGCTAGTGTTTTCTATCCATTACATAAGAATTTGTTAAATTCATTTATGAAAAAAATAAAAGCACAGTAAGGGATCTATAAATTATGGTAAAAAGTTATAGATGTTGAGAGAGAGAGCGACTACAAGAGAGATACACAAGACATGCTCCCAAAGAATGATTCATATTGATGTAGAGTTAGTATATATAGGTGAGACCCAAGTCAAGTGAGAGATTATATATATAGTTGTAACATCCCCACTGAAACAAAGGTCTCTGGATGCGAGTGAAAAAACCCTTGGGGAGAACAAGGGAAAAACCCGAGCCCCTACACATACCTACGATATAGGTACAATGATACATGCCTCAATCAGTGAGACAAGAACTTGAAACAATACCAAGTGCATGCCTTAATGAACTAAAGCGAGCTTCACTAAGAGATTTTGTGAAGATGCCTGCAACCATTTGATCACTGGGACAATGCTCCACCATAATGGAACCTTTCTTGACTTTATGTCGAACATAATGATAATGAATAGCAATATGCTTTGATTTACTATGTTGTATATAGTCTTTGGTAAGACTAATAGCACTTTGGTTATCGCATCGAAGAGGTGTACTAGATGATGAAGGATGTCCCAAATCTGCAAATAGTTGTCGAAGCCAAACTAGCTCGTGAGCTGCTAATGATGCAGCAACATATTTGGCCTCAGTTGTAGAAACCGCAACACATCGTTGTTTCTTGCTGGACCAAGAAACCAAACATCCATTTACAAAGAAACAATTCCCACTTGTAGATTGCATGGATAAGTGTGAACTTGCCCAATCAGCATCTGTATATCCAATAAGGTCAAGAGAAGTTGAAGAAGATAAAGAAGAATCCTCTCGACGATGATAAATAAGACCAAATTCCTTAGTACCCTTGAGGTACTTAAGAATACATTTTGCAGCACTCCAATGAATAGTGGAAGGGGAAGAAAGATACTGTCCCAAAAAATTAGCTGCAAATAAAATATCTGGTCTTGTGTTTAAACCAATAAATTGAAGACAACCAACAAGATTAGCAAAAGGTTGATGAATGGCTGATTCTTCATTGCGTGTTGTAGATGTACCCTTGGTAGAGCTTGAAAGAATGGGAGCGTTGGGCAGAGTGCGCATTTGTCAACCCAAACTTCTTAACAATATCATTAATAAACTTTGTCTGGTGAAGAAGAAGAATGCCTTGTTGTCGATGTCGTTGAACTTGAATACCCAAACAAGAATGTATCTCACCAAGATCCACCATTTCAAATGCAGTCAATAAAAGCTTCTTCATAGCATCCAAGAAAGCAATATTATTTGACACAAGAATAGTATCATCAACATATAGAGAAAGAATAATAAAATATTTTTCCTCCCTTTTGATGTAAAGATTTGGGTTAGCAAAACATGCAACAAAACCTTTAGATGTGAGGAACTGATCAATCTTAATATACCAAGCACGAGAGACTTGCTTCAATCCATATAATGCACGATGAAGCTGGCATACAAGATGCTCCTTTCCTGCAATCATAAAACCTTCTAGTTGCTCCATATAGATTTCTTCTTCAAGATCTCCATTGAGAAAAACCGTTTTAACATCCATTTGGTGAATTTCTAGATCAAATAGTGTTGCAAAAGCCAAAATCATACGAACAGTTGTGGAGCGCACAATGAGAGAAAATGTTTCTTGATAATCTACTCCTGCAATCTGTGAGTAACCTTTTGCAACAAGTTGTGCTTTGAACTTATCAAATGAGCCATCAGCTTTGGTCTTGGTTTTATAAACCCATTTACATTTGATAGGAACATGATTTGGGGGAGTTCAGTAAGAATCCATGTACCTTTGGAGATTAAAGAATCGTACTCAACTTGCATAGCTTCTTGCCATTGATCCCTTTGAGACGAATTGATAGCTTCCATATACAATATTGGATCCTTTTGGACAAACATAGCATCATCAAAGACATTATATTCAATAGAATAGAATCCATGCTCTCTCTCAATAGGAAGATCGACATAGATCTCCAAATTTTCATCAATCTTCTTTGGAGGTGAAGGAGGTTTCTGATCATCACAACTAGTAGAATCACAAAGCAAGTAAGGAAATGCACTAAGCAAAGACTGTGTATCATCTGAAACATCTGACGACCATGTGCCACCCATAGTCTTCTCATCAAATATAGCATCACGACTAATGATAACCTTTTGAGTAGAAGGATCATAAAATTTGTAACCTTTGGAATGATCTGAATAACCAAGAAAAATAACCTTCAAACCTGGAGGATCCAACTTATGTCGAGTGTCCTTGGGCACATGAATATAAGCAATGCAACCAAATGTGTGAAAGTGAGATACTGAAGGTGTCTTCCCTGTCCAGATTGTTATAGGAATTTTACCAGCAGGTGCAGTAGTTGGAAGATGATTTTGAATAAAAACAGCTGTTAGAAGTGCTTCAGTCCAAAACTTTTGAGACAAACCAGAGTGTATAAGCATGCAATGTATAGCATTAAGAATAGTGCGATTTTTGTGCTCAACAACACCATTTTACTGAGGAGAATAAGGAACTGTAAACTCATGATGAATACCTTGATCCTTACAAAAGTCATCAAATAGATTGGATACATATTCACCGCCATTGTCACTGCGAAGCGTCTTTATAGAAAATCCAGTTTCAAGCTCCACACTTATCTTGTATTGTTTAAATATAGATAAAGCCTCAAAATTATGTCGAAGAAGATAGACATGTGTGTACCGTGAGAAATCATCAATGAAAGCTATAAAATATCGATATTGAGACTTTGAGGCAGGAAAAGGATTGCAAATATCGGTATGAACCAAATCCAAGAGAGCACAGGAATGTGATGAAATAGAAGTGTGGAAAGGCGAACGATGGTGTTTTCCAAGTGCACAGTACTCACATATTCCCATACGTGGATGAGATTTAAGATCCATACCTTGCACAAGACCATGACAATGAAGATCAAGAATTTTGGCAAAATCGGAGTGTGCAAATCGTTGATGCCATAATTTGCAATCTGCATCTCCAGGGGTAGTAACAACATTTGCAACTGTATCGTTCAATGATAGCATGTCGAGGAGCCACTACTATAGTATGCCCGTCTTTCTCTATACGACATTGATTATGATCAAAGCCAACAAACAAACCAAGATCAACTAGACGAGCAACAGAAAGAAGATTTCTTTGCAAATCTGGAACATGAAGAACTCCTCTTAATATTCTAGTGGATGAAACAATCCCCAGATATAAATCACCCACTCCTTTGACTTGACAAGTCGTATCATCCGCAAGGTAAACAAACTTCTTGATAGGAAGAGAATGATAATTGTGAAGCTATTGCGATTGGTATGTCATGTTTCCAGTGGCACCTGAATCAACGATGAATAGAGAACCATCATGAACATGAAGTACCTGTTCTGGACAGATATCATGATGGACGAAATTGAGCTCCTGATGAGTATGATCATCATCAGTTGTAGTTTGTTGAACAATATAAGCTCAAGAAGGTTCTTCATCATATCTGCATTTATAACAACGACGAGATGGATGATCTGTATGTGCACAATAATAACAAGGAGGAAAAATTTTGGACAAGCGAGATTGCTTTGTAGTAACTCCATGCTCCTCATCATATTGACGTGCCCAACAATCAGAAGCCACATGGCCTTTCTTATCACAATAAGAACAATGTTTGTTAGGATAAGCAAGACAAGAAGATTTACTACCTTGATTAGGGCGTCCACCCTGCTGAAAACGTGAAGCGGGACGCTTGCAAGCAACAAAAGCAGCATCAAAATCCCTTTGTTCACGAGTGACCAAAACAGCATCAGATTTTTCCAAATGATGCTCATGCCATTGAGAATATTCAATAAGAGATATACATGCTTTGTCAAAGTGGATATCATCCTTGTTAGACAAAATAGTGATGATATTTTCATATAAAGGATCTTTGATGGTATGAAGAAGTTGAGTAACAATCTGATTTTTAGCAACAGGAGCACCGGCAACACCAAGCTGATTAATAATGTCTTTAAAAGCCTTAATATGAGAGTGCATAGAAGTACCAACCTTATATTGAAGATTCTTCAAACAAGTTTGGAGATATAAAATTTCGGTGATGGATTTCTTCTCAAACGTTGAGATAAGATACTCCCAAATAGCATGAGAGGTTTCTAGATGAAAGACATCCAACATAATTGAGTCAGGAACTGCAGACAATATATAACGACGAGCCGCTTTGTCATGACGAATCCAATCAGTATGATCAATTTTCCATTGTTCAAATAATGGACCATCAGTAATCACAGAATTGTTATTCATTACATCAATAGGTTGAACTGGGCAAGACAGGTCGCCCAAAACAATATCAAATAATTCGTCACCTTCAAGAATTAGCATCATCTTTGCTTTCCACCCAGGAAAGCCTTGTCCTTGGAAGAAGGGAACCGAACATTGGCCAGATGGATATTCATTAACAATTACGCAATTGGCCATGCCTGTATGTTGAGAGAAAACAAATAAGATGAGATCGCAGAATCTGCAAACCATGATCAAGACAAGCGTAGTTGAGACGCATGACAATCAAAATAGGGATATGCACGTAAGAACGACAAAAAGTATTGAGTGACTAAAAAGAAAGCCCGAAATAGAGAGGCGTAATGTGCAAGACGAGATGGCGCATATAAGAAAAGTACTAAAACATCGCTAAAATTAGCAAGATGTTTGCTTGTCGTAATGAGAGCGGAATTTAGGTGACGGGAAGTGCTTAAAAATAGCTAAAAATTATGAATATCAAGGGAAAAATATTCACTGTCAAAGGCGGTGGCTCGATCTAGGACGATTTTAAGCGCCAAAGTGCTTTAAAGGCGCCCGAGCGACACTTGGTGATTTTTCATAATTTTTCAGACAGTCGTGCGGGTTGACACAAGCTACTGGCCAATGCGGGATGCTAAGCCGGACGCCCAGGATTTTTCAGAGCTCGATTCCGAGTCCGGACGGGGAAATGGCCAAGAAACCGGTCAAGATTTGAAGAGGTGGACAAAATTTGGCCAAAATGGGCAAGTGACCCTTGGGAGCCCAAATTTAAATGTCACATGAAAGTTTGGGAGAGAAGAGATGCAACAAATCGTGGGAAGCAAACGTGAGCAGATGGCGCCGAAATTCACGCCATGATGTTGATCATGCTTCTCCCTGCCTGCAAACAACCCCCCTGTTTGACAATGGCCCCTCATTCCCCTCCGTATCCTGACTCTATCGCCGCCCTTCGCCCGTCGAATGATGGCCTGGTTTGGAATTTCTGATTCTAGTCTTTCTCTCTCCTCCCTCTCTCTCTTCTAAGAGGCAGTTCATGTGTGGGAAGGAGCAATGAAGAAAGAATGATGGAGGCTTGTCCGGCATGGACCGGATTGCTCCACGGGCTGAGAATGGTGATTTGTGATGTTGCTGGACATGAAGTGTTGCTGTTTTCCTGATCTACAGCCATGGACACAAAACCCGAAACACGCGTTTAAGCGGTAAACTACAAAATTACAAAGAAAATTTAGTGTTTTATGCTTTTGATTGATGGAATGCCGTTCATATGGACTAAGATTTGATTATGCTGCTGATTCTTCTGAGTTCTTACTGTTTATAACCAGAAATCATGAAAAACATGCATTTCATGGCTCGAAATAATGCCAAGAAATCCGAAAACGCATGAAAAAGGGGGAAAAACAAGGGTTTTGGGCATATAAATGGGGAAAACCGTCGATACACATCAACTAATCTTTCAATTTTGTTGCAAATGAACTAAGGGCCACAGCCCACAAACTGGTTTTCATTTTCAGCAATTTAAAAAATACAAGAAAATGAAGAAAATGGGGGAAAATGATAAAAAAACCATGAAAAATAGGGGAAAAATACATTTGAGGCTACGAAAAATATAGAAAAATGGGATTTATGTTTGTTGATGTATAACAAGGCTGGGGCATGAAGTTATGCTTCAGTTCAGCCTTGTTTATATGTTTTAGTGCGTGTTTCCTTCCTTTCTTCACATAAAATGACAAGGAAACCCTAAAAGAAATGAATGTAATGATGCACTATCAAAACGGGGAAGGGTAGAGTTGTGGAAAAAATGGTTAAATGCCGCTGAGCATGATGAATAATTTGCTGATTTTATATGTATTGCATCTAGGACGGAATAATAATGATAAAAATTAAAACCTAGTAGCACGAAGATCACTTCGGTGCTAGGTGTTGCAGCGAAGCACAAAGCGGTTAGAAAGAAAAGCATGAAAGAGATGTTTTGCACTTGCACGCTGCTGGTTTTTTAAAATGTTTGAGCACTAGGCATCCACCTCTTTGCATGATCATTTAGAGGAAATTAAAAGTATCAGAGTTAGCTCCTGGATATGCATAGCAATTGTCTTCAGTAGGCCCTTGACCCACCGTTGAGAGCGTGAGGTTCCTATGCTGTAGGCTAGTCGAGGGTTATAGGGGAAGTCAAGTAAGGACAATGGTACATTCCTGGATACGTTTATTTGGTACCTTGAGTGACGTTTGTGCGAAATGTCTAAATGTTGAGCGACGCATCGAGGGGCCAATCCCCAAGGTGTAGGAGAGTCACAGAGGGTTGACGGCATTCAGTCGTAGGAGGAACCCCATGTGTATGTGATTCGAGCCTTTTGGCCATGTGAAAGGGACTCCCTCTGAGGAGCAATATTGGGTTAGGATCAGTTGGACTACAACGTATTACAAACGCAATGTTTAGGAAGGCAGAGATTTTGATAGACGCTCCTGGCCGCGAGGCCGAGGGGTTGTCTTGTGCGTAGTGACGAGGTCCGGCTAGTGCATGAGCCAGTGCCGGCCCGTTTTTAGGTCCATCAGTGGTGTGTCTGCCGGGAGCTGCTTAAAAGTGGCGGTTCTCGAATCCTGGTTGTTTAAGGACCAACTAGCAGTTTATGCCAAAGGATACTGAGATTGATCCGTTATTTATTGATAAGCATCGTCTAGCAGAAATCCAAAAGCAAGAAAGAGACGAAAGAGCTAGGCGACGTGCTGAAATTTTTAGGAGATATTCCCCTAAGCGTAGCGGTGCTGAACCCTTACGAGGGAGTGGATCTAGTGGTCTTAGGACCACAAGTAGTAAGTTAGGAGAAGGTGGAAGCTCTAGTGCTCCCCTTCCTGCCATAAGCCAGTCCACGTCAATTGCGGGAGGTGTAACCCCACCGTTCCCTATTCCTAGTGCAAATCCAATCCACGTCATGGCGCAGCCTATTGCAATTCCAGCAGGAACGACGGATTTGCCGGCTCTAGGTTATCCGCTACCCATTTTTAATGGGCTAGTTGAGGAAGATGCGGAACTCCACATTAGGGAGTTTCAAAAGCTGATGTTTAATTGTCGCATTCAAGAAGAAGGGCATTTAATGATGTTCTTCAATATGACTCTCAAAGGAAGAGCCGCTATATGGTATCATGGTTTAGAAGCCGGAACCATATTGAACATTGATGCATTTTATGGAGCTTTTCGAAGGGAGTTTGCCCCTGAAAGGGGTGGGCAATATTGGTTGCGTGTACTCAACGTGACCCACCAAGATCCACACGAGGATATTCGTGCTTATGTGAAGAAGATAAAAGAGGTCTTCCGTAAGTTGGACACCTCTATTCCTATCCCCGCAGCTGCCCAATTGCAATATTTCCTACATGGTTTGGACTTTAATATCCAATTGCAGTTGAGTAGTGTTCCCTTGGGGGATATAGATACTGCCATTATACGAGCACAAGAGGTGGAATCCCGACTACAAGCAGCCTATGCTTCTCGCGGCAATTCGAATATGGGTTTAGTATTGGGAAACAATATGGCAATAGCCAATGGCAGTAGTGGCCAAGGGATAGCGATGGCTAATCCTAGTGGGAGAGGGAACATGACGCAGAATGTCCCTTTATTACCAGCTCCCCCTAGCATGTCGATGCCTACGGGCAGTCAAATGGCTCCAAGTAGTGGAGGCCAGGCGGTCAATTCTAACACCATGCCTGCAGCTCAACAGCCTGTGCCTAATCGAATTGTTAGGCCGATTGAACGACATGGTAATGACCAAGGCTATGAGTCGAGTTCTTCCAATGTTCTTGGCGAGGTTAAGGACATGATGAAGCATTATACCGACATGATTACGGAGCAGTATCGACAAATAGCGGTTGATGTCAACTTCCTTAAAAAACAACAAAATTTGATAGGAAGTAGATACCCGGAGGAGGGTGCACCGTCGAGGTTTAGTTGCAAATGGTGTGGCGGGCAGCACTATCCAAGAAATTGCCCAAATGTTAAGTGCGATATTTGTGGAAAATCCGGCCATCTAGCGGCTACTTGCTGGAGTAAGATCAGTTCTCTCCAGCGGGGTAGTCGGCAACCAGGGCCTATTAATCATCGTGCTCAAGGAAATGATTCCCAGCCAGAAAATGGGCCTAAACAAATACTTCAACGACCAAAGACTACAGTGGAAGAGCTACCAAGTGGTAGTGGGGTTAGTTTGATTGAGGCTGTACGCGTTAATGATGCTGAAACCTCTAATCTACGAGCTGTCCTTACAAGAGGTAAAAAGGGTAGAGAAGCCGACATGGATAAGCCTGTCGACGGAAACCCTAAACAAGGCGACAAAGGAACGCAAGTTTTGGACCCTGCCCTAGAAGGGGGACCTTTGAAGCCCGTAGAGAGTAAAGCCGATAAGGAAGCACCAAAGAAGAAGGTGAAAGTTAAGAAAGAGGCAATAAAGCCAGCTCAGCGACCTAAAGAGCGGATGATTTGGCGTGGAAAGCGAGCTCTTTCGAACTATCATGAATTCGATTTGGCGGGCTCTCTTTGCGAAGTCAAGACGGATGTGAACCTTTTGCAGCTTATTAAGCTTTCCCCAGGAGTACGCAAGGAATTTAGAAAGATCCTACGTACCGGGTACATCGTAGAACCTTTGGGTATTGCGCGAGTTGGTGATGACTGGTTTGAGCATGCTGAGAAGCATTGCCCAAGGGTTGCAGCCTATGTCGATGGGATATTAGTAGATTATGCCATTGTCGACACGGGATCATCTGTTAACATTATGAGTTCTGAACTGATGGAAAGGTTGGGTCTTGCGATTCAGAAAGATACTTCCACAATTCTCAGAATGGCAGATGACAATTTGAGACAGCCGGAAGGCTGCATTACTAAGGTCCATGTCACTGTTGCAAATGTAGAATGCATGTTGGACTTTAGGGTGATTCGTTTTGCAGGGCGGCCAAGTTACCAAGTATTACTTGGACGACCTTGGATCTTGCAAGCGGATTGCCAAGTGGATATACCCGCCGGTCGATTAATATTCGGCAGAGGTGCTCAGCGTGTGGTGGTTGATGCTTATCCTGAGTCCCCGCAGAGTGAGAGGGCTCCTCTATCTTCTACAGAATTGGAGACATTAGAAGATTCATCTGTTAGTGAGGCATCATCGAGTGATGAGTCCAAAGAGGGATCCACCACGGAGGACATCTATCAGATCACTTTGAACGAGCCGATAGAGGCCCAAGATCGTATAAGAGATGCAGATGTTATCGAGCTAGACCTTGGTACGCTTGATGATTCGTGGCCAATCAAATTAGGCTCTATGCTCAGCTCAGCAGAAAGGGAGGACTATGTGGCCTTGATCCAGGAATTCCGTGATATCTTTGCCTGGAGTTATGATGAGTTGAGAGGCATCCCTCCCAGTCTTGCTGTTCATACAATTCCGTTGAAAGAGGGCAGTCGTCCTGTACGGCAGAAAGTAAGGCGTATGCCTTTCGAATTGAGGGACGGGCTGTTTGAAGAGTTACAGAAGCTTCGAAAAGCGGGTTTGATTTTTCCTGTGCAACACACGGAATGGTGTTCGCCAGTTGTGATTAGAAAGAAGAAGAATAATCAGATCCGTTTATGTGTAGACTTTAGGAAGCTGAATAAGCAGACAGTTAAGGACTACTACCCATTACCATTTATTGACCAGATTTTGGATCAATTAGCGGGTAGGGAGATATATTCATTTATGGATTGCTTTGCAGGATACAACCAAATGGCAATTGCAGAAGAGGACAAGTTGAAAACAACTTTTATCACTGTATTTGGTACTTTTGCGTACCACGTGATGGCTTTTGGTTTATGCAATGCGCCTGGTTCGTGGCAACGAACAGCCGATAAGACATTCGGTGACATATCCCCTAAAGAGTTGAGGGTGTTTATTGATGACTTAGGGGCCGCCACCGTGAGAGAAAGGCAGTTGATCATTTTGAGAAAATGCTTTGAGCGCTGTAGACAATTTTGCATTGCCCTAAACCCACGGAAGTGTGCTTTTGGAGTACCTTATGGGCTATTGCTGGGCCATGTGGTCAGTTCGGTAGGAATTGCGACAGACCCCGAGAAGGTCAAAGTTATAGTTGCCATGGGTCCACCACGCACTCCGAAAGAGGTTCATAGCTTTCTGTCTTCGGTTGGTTACTACCGTAGATTCATTAACGCCTTAGCAGAAAGAACGTTGCCGCTTACAAATTTATTGTCCTTTAGCTGTTCGTTTGTATGGGGTGACCCTTGTAAGGTAGCATTCGAGGATGTGAAACAAGAGCTAGCAAGAGCGCCCGTTTTAAAAGCACCTAAAAGAGGTGAGGTGTTCTATATATTCTCAGCAGCCACCATGTATAGTATCAGCTGCTGTTTAGCCCAAATTTGGGAAGAGAAGTGGTACCACCCGATTGCTTTTGCTAGTCGGAAGCTGGGGGTATCCGAAATCAATTACACCTACATGGAGAAGCTGTGTCTAGCGATGGTCTTTGGGACCAAGAAGTTCAGGCATTACATTCTCTATGAAAAAGTCGTGCTTTATACGAAGGCGGAGGGACTTCGACTATTGATGAATAAGTTACAGCCGCCTGATCGTTTAGCGAAGTGGTTGATCACTTTGCAGGAATTTGATTATGAAATCAAGAGTAAGCCACCAAGGTTGCAAGGCATCGTGGAATGTCTAGTGGACTTTGGGGAGCCGAAAGAATCTGTGGCTGAAGGTAGTGACATGGAGATGATATTTAAAATAGATACGGCATCTATTCCCTCCTGGTATGCTGCAATAACGCATTATTTATCAACAGGAGAGGCAGGATCCGAATTATCTAAGGCTGAGAAAAGGAAAATTAAGCAGCAAGTGTTAAAGTTTGCCTTGATCGCAGGTACATTATATCGGCAAGGGGTTGATGATATCTATCGCCGATGTGTGACGCCTGACGAGGTGCCATTCATTTTGGAAGAGTGTCATGATTCTGCTTGCGGTGGCCATTTTTCTGGACGGCTTACAGCACAAAAGGCTTTAAGAGCAGGTTATTGGTGGCCTGCCATCTTCCAGGATGCGTTTGCGTATGTTAAGAGATGCGATATTTGCCAACGACATGATAGTCGAGAGAATAGGAAACGACCACTCACCCCTATTATGGCGATACTTCCATTTGAGAAGTGGGGAATAGACTTTGTGGGTCCTATTACTCCGTCATCGACTACGCAAAAGAGGTACATCATTGTAGCAACTGACTACTTCACAAAGTGGTCAGAAGCACGTGCAACAAGGAAAGATGATGCTAAAGAAACTGCTAGTTTCCTTTTAGAGCAGATAATATGCCGGTTTGGTCTGCCGAAAGAATTAGTGTCGGACCGCGGAACCCATTTCCTGAATAAGGTGATCAAAGGTTTGACAGAGTTGTGGAACATCAAGCATAACAAGACAACCCCATATAATCCGCAAGCCAATGGGCAAGTCGAAAGCACCAACAAGCAGCTTGTGGGCATCCTGTCCAAAACTGTGTCGGAAAAGAAACGGGATTGGGATAAAAAGTTATACGTGGCAGTGTGGGCCTATAATATGACTTTCAAACGAGCCACTGGCCATACCCCGTTCAAGTTAGTATATGGGGAGGAGTGTGTCTTGCCTTTAGAAATTGAGCTGCCGACTATTCGATTTGCTATCAATCATTCTTTGAGCGATGAAGACGCTCTTTTTGAGCGCTTGACGACATTGGCCCATTTAGACGAGCTTAAGTTGCAGAGCTTATTGCACCAAGAAGTGGCGAAGCGTCGAATGAAGAAGCTACACGACCTCAAAGCCAAGAAATACACCTTCAAGAAAGGACAGCTTGTTCTGTATTATGACGCACGACGTGAATTATTCCCAGGCAAGCTAGAACCCAAATGGGATGGGCCCTATAAGATCGTTAGGATAGGGAAGAATAAATCTACAGTGTTGTTAGCTGACCTTGAGGGGATAGAATTTAAAAATAAGGTTAATCTTAATAAGATTAAACCTTATTACTTCTGATTGCACTAATGCTATGACTGCCTTGCAGGTCTAGGCAAGATTGATCAAACATCTGCAAGGAAATCGTGATAGAGGTTGATGGGTCGTCTGATCCCTTATTTAGAACACGCATATTTGGAACAGAGATATCATCAGGGAAAGCTCATTTGGTGGAGCAAAGGATACAAGGTGATTGAGCAAGAAGGCGGGACATTTATTTGGGAAATCAAGGTCTTCTGCCATCATTGCCTACAACTTTTGACGAGCATCCCTGTCGAATTCAATGATGATGGAGGGATGGAGCCTACAGTCCACCCGTTGAATATGCTGAATTTCGATTACCATAATTACGAGTAGAGTTCAGGATGGCAGGATATGTAAACCCTTTATGGACGTACACCTTGTACTTTGATGGGGCGTCCAGGGGTGCATGCAAAAAAGGAAGTGTAGGAGTTGTCATCCGAGACCCCTGCCGACGCATTGTCATGAAGTTAGCTGCTTATCTCGGGGCGAATTTTACCAATAATATGGCAGAATACAAAGCCCTGATCATGGGTTTGAATATTGCAAAAAAGGGTGGTATCCGCCAGTTGTTGATAAAAGGGGACTCTCAGTTGGTTTTAAATCAACTCAATGGGACGTACATGGTGCGGAACCCGATCCTTTGTATGTACCATCACACTGCCATAGCCCTGCTAGACGAATTCGATAGAGTGTCTTTTCAGCCGATTCCACGGAATTGGAATCAGTTTGCCGATTCATTGGCTAATCTTGCGTATGAAGAGGACCTCTTCTTTAATTGTGGCCCTTGTCCTGATATATCTATTGATGGTGAGACAGGACCTGGTCGTTTGTGGGGTATGCTTTCTGAACATGCCCTCTTTGGCAGACGATGGTTGATTTGGGTGATGCAGAGGGTAAGCGAGACTCATCTACCTTTATTCTCAGACCCACAGACTGATTCGACGACATGTGATGCGCACACCTCTTGCGATATACGCAGGAGGGATAGGTCATAATTTAATGCACCTAGTTTAGGGCTACAAGCCCTGTTCCCCTGGGAATAGTATGCTTTGATGTCTATCATGGTTGTTTCCAGGTGGATGTTCTGCATAGTATTGTTTGATTTCATTAGGCCAAGAGGGCCGATTTAGTTTTGTAGCAAAGTCATGTCTGATTTCATTAGGCCAAGAGGGCCATTTCCCTGTCTAGTGCGGGTGCGTTTAATTGGGTTTTGGTTTAGTGTTGTGCTGGACAGGTTTCGCGGGTTGTGGAATTTTGTGGAGCCTGGAGGAGCCTTTGCTGCGATGGAAGCTTCTTGTGGCCACTCCAGGTGATATTTCTCCTTTACGAGTACCTTTCTTTCCTGTTATATGTGTATTTGTACTTGTTGAGGGGATACTTTTTGTTTGGGACCGGCAACCAAGGCATGAAGTCCCAGGTTTAGGCTAAGTATGTTTGAGGGAGGTCGGAGTAGTCATTGCCTCCTGTAAAGACATTGTTAGACATTGAAAGACCTGTTTTAGAAGGAAGCCCTAGTGGCTCTGTTCTGCTAGCCTGCTAGGCAGCCGTTCTAGGAGTTCCTGTTAGTAGTGAGGCAGTTAGAGAAGCCTGCTAGAAGATCATAATAATGATGTCAAGAAATCCTGAATATCCTAAAAGATGAATATCAATACGAAGGTGTGTAAAAAGGGGTTCTAACCCCTATCAATGAAAACAAAAGAAATGAAAATATATAAGCAGTTGATCATTGCCTTGCGAAGGCCTGGTAGGTTCCTGGGGACGAGTCAGACCTGGGGCCGATACCTTGTCTTCCTAGGGGTGGCTTCTTGCTGGAAAATAATATCACAACAAGGAAGGTTGGAGCGAAAATAAAAGTGAGCGTTAGAAAAGGATTAAGTGTCGCCTTGCGAGGGCTTGGTAGGTTCTTGGGTGCCGAGACAGGTCCTGAGACCGATGCCCTGTTCTCCTTGGGTCACTACGCTCAGCTCCCTCCTTTTTACATGCCCAAGTATGTTCATCCAATAAAAATCCTAAAAGAAGATATGTACTGAAAGAAACTGCTCTTTGATCAGGCTATAGGAGTCCTCGCCTTGTAGGAGCTCCTAGTTGTGTTGTCTTTAGTTGGTCAGTAGTTCAGACTACCACTTAGGGCAACCTCTTTGATAGTTTTTTTTGTTTGGCTGTGTTGGAGCAGCTGGTTAGTGACTCGCTTTGGATCTTCTATTAAATGATGCTAGGCCTACTCCTTGTGGATGTCATGCCTTGGTTTTGTCCAGGGGTAGGGGGAGCATTGTAATGAGTTTTATGATGATAATTGGTTTTATGATGATAGAGCAGAATTTAGGTGACGGGAAGTGCTTAAAAATAGCTAAAAGTTATGAAAATCAAGGGAAAAATATTCACTGTCAAAGGCGGCGGCTCGATCTAGGACGATTTTAAGCGCCAAAGTGCTTTAAAGGCGCCCGAGCGACACTTGGTGATTTTTCATAATTTTTCAGACAGTCGTGCGGGTTGACACAAGCTACTAGCCAATGCGAGATGCTAAGCCGGACGCCCAGGATTTTTCAGAGCTCGATTCCGAGTCCGGACGGGGAAATGGCCAAGAAACCGGTCAAGATTTGAAGAGGTGGACAAAATTTGGCCAAAATGGGCAAGTGACCCTTGGGAGCCCAAATTTAAATGTCACATGAAAGTTTGGGAGAGAAGAGATGCAACAAATCGTGGGAAGGAAACGTGAGCAGATGGCGCCGAAATTCACGCCATGATGTTGATCATGCTTCTCCCTGCCTGCAAACAACCCCCCTCTTTGACAATGGCCCCTCATTCCCCTCCGTATCCTGACTCTATCGCCGCCCTTCACCCGTCGAATGATGGCCTGGTTTGGAATTTCTGATTCTAGTCTTTCTCTCTCCTCCCTCTCTCTCTTCTAAGAGGCAGTTCATGTGTGGGAAGGAGCAATGAAGAAAGAATGATGGAGGCTTGTCCGGCATGGACCGGATTGCTCCACGGGCTGAGAATGGTGATTTGTGATGTTGCTGGACATGAAGTGTTGCTGTTTTCCTGATCTACAGCCATGGACACAAAACCCGAAACACACGTTTAAGCGGTAAACTACAAAATTACAAAGAAAATTTAGTGTTTTATGCTTTTGATTGATGGAATGCTGTTCATATGGACTAAGATTTGATTATGCTGCTGATTCTTCTGAGTTCTTACTGTTTATAACCAGAAATCATGAAAAACATGCATTTCATGGCTCGAAATAATGTCAAGAAACCCGAAAACGCATGAAAAAGGGGGAAAAACAAGGGTTTTGGGCATATAAATGGGGAAAACCGTCGATACACATCAACTAATCTTTCAATTTTGTTGCAAATGAACTAAGGGCCACAGCCCACAAACTGGTTTTCATTTTCAGCAATTTAAAAAATACAAGAAAATGAAGAAAATGGGGGAAAATGATAAAAAAACCATGAAAAATAGGGGAAAAATACATTTGAGGCTACGAAAAATATAGAAAAATGGGATTTATGTTTGTTGATGTATAACAAGGCTGGGGCATGAAGTTATGCTTCAGTTCAGCCTTGTTTATATGTTTTAGTGCGTGTTTCCTTCCTTTCTTCACATAAAATGACAAGGAAACCCTAAAAGAAATGAATGTAATGATGCACTATCAAAACGGGGAAGGGTAGAGTTGTGGAAAAAATGGTTAAATGCCGCTGAGCATGATGAATAATTTGCTGATTCTATATGTATTGCATCTAGGACGGAATAATAATGATAAAAATTAAAACCTAGTAGCACGAAGATCACTTCGGTGCTAGGTGTTGCAGCGAAGCACAAAGCGGTTAGAAAGAAAAGCATGAAAGAGATGTTTTGCACTTGCACGCTGCTGGTTTTTTAAAATGTTTGAGCACTAGGCATCCACCTCTTTGCATGATCATTTAGAGGAAATTAAAAGTATCAGAGTTAGCTCCTGGATATGCATAGCAATTGTCTTCAGTAGGCCCTTGACCCACCGTTGAGAGCGTGAGGTTCCTATGCTGTAGGCTAGTCGAGGGTTATAGGGGAAGTCAAGTAAGGACAATGGTACATTCCTGGATACGTTTATTTGGTACCTTGAGTGACGTTTGTGCGAAATGTCTAAATGTTGAGCGACGCATCGAGGGGCCAATCCCCAAGGTGTAGGAGAGTCACAGAGGGTTGACGGCATTCAGCCGTAGGAGGAACCCCATGTGTATGTGATTCGAGCCTTTTGGCCATGTGAAAGGGACTCCCTCTGAGGAGCAATATTGGGTTAGGATCAGTTGGACTACAACGTATTACAAACGCAATGTTTAGGAAGGCAGAGATTTTGATAGACGCTCCTGGCCGCGAGGCCGAGGGGTTGTCTTGTGCGTAGTGACGAGGTCCGGCTAGTGCATGAGCCAGTGCCGGCCCGTTTTTAGGTCCATCAGTGGTGCGTCTGCCGGGAGCTGCTTAAAAGTGGCGGTTCTCGAATCCTGGTTGTTTAAGGACCAACTAGCAGTTTATGCCAAAGGATACTGAGATTGATCCGTTATTTATTGATAAGCATCGTCTAGCAGAAATCCAAAAGCAAGAAAGAGACGAAAGAGCTAGGCGACGTGCTGAAATTTTTAGGAGATATTCCCCTAAGCGTAGCGGTGCTGAACCCTTACGAGGGAGTGGATCTAGTGGTCTTAGGACCACAAGTAGTAAGTTAGGAGAAGGTGGAAGCTCTAGTGCTCCCCTTCCTGCCATAAGCCAGTCCACGTCAATTGCGGGAGGTGTAACCCCACCGTTCCCTATTCCTAGTGCAAATCCAATCCACGTCATGGCGCAGCCTATTGCAATTCCAGCAGGAACGACGGATTTGCCGGCTCTAGGTTATCCGCTACCCATTTTTAATGGGCTAGTTGAGGAAGATGCGGAACTCCACATTAGGGAGTTTCAAAAGCTGATGTTTAATTGTCGCATTCAAGAAGAAGGGCATTTAATGATGTTCTTCAATATGACTCTCAAAGGAAGAGCCGCTATATGGTATCATGGTTTAGAAGCCGGAACCATATTGAACATTGATGCATTTTATGGAGCTTTTCGAAGGGAGTTTGCCCCTGAAAGGGGTGGGCAATATTGGTTGCGTGTACTCAACGTGACCCACCAAGATCCACACGAGGATATTCGTGCTTATGTGAAGAAGATAAAAGAGGTCTTCCGTAAGTTGGACACCTCTATTCCTATCCCCGCAGCTGCCCAATTGCAATATTTCCTACATGGTTTGGACTTTAATATCCAATTGCAGTTGAGTAGTGTTCCCTTGGGGGATATAGATACTGCCATTATACGAGCACAAGAGGTGGAATCCCGACTACAAGCAGCCTATGCTTCTCGCGGCAATTCGAATATGGGTTTAGTATTGGGAAACAATATGGCAATAGCCAATGGCAGTAGTGGCCAAGGGATAGCGATGGCTAATCCTAGTGGGAGAGGGAACATGACGCAGAATGTCCCTTTATTACCAGCTCCCCCTAGCATGTCGATGCCTACGGGCAGTCAAATGGCTCCAAGTAGTGGAGGCCAGGCGGTCAATTCTAACACCATGCCTGCAGCTCAACAGCCTGTGCCTAATCGAATTGTTAGGCCGATTGAACGACATGGTAATGACCAAGGCTATGAGTCGAGTTCTTCCAATGTTCTTGGCGAGGTTAAGGACATGATGAAGCATTATACCGACATGATTACGGAGCAGTATCGACAAATAGCGGTTGATGTCAACTTCCTTAAAAAACAACAAAATTTGATAGGAAGTAGATACCCGGAGGAGGGTGCACCGTCGAGGTTTAGTTGCAAATGGTGTGGCGGGCAGCACTATCCAAGAAATTGCCCAAATGTTAAGTGCGATATTTGTGGAAAATCCGGCCATCTAGCGGCTACTTGCTGGAGTAAGATCAGTTCTCTCCAGCGGGGTAGTCGGCAACCAGGGCCTATTAATCATCGTGCTCAAGGAAATGATTCCCAGCCAGAAAATGGGCCTAAACAAATACTTCAACGACCAAAGACTACAGTGGAAGAGCTACCAAGTGGTAGTGGGGTTAGTTTGATTGAGGCTGTACGCGTTAATGATGCTGAAACCTCTAATCTACGAGCTGTCCTTACAAGAGGTAAAAAGGGTAGAGAAGCCGACATGGATAAGCCTGTCGACGGAAACCCTAAACAAGGCGACAAAGGAACGCAAGTTTTGGACCCTGCCCTAGAAGGGGGACCTTTGAAGCCCGTAGAGAGTAAAGCCGATAAGGAAGCACCAAAGAAGAAGGTGAAAGTTAAGAAAGAGGCAATAAAGCCAGCTCAGCGACCTAAAGAGCGGATGATTTGGCGTGGAAAGCGAGCTCTTTCGAACTATCATGAATTCGATTTGGCGGGCTCTCTTTGCGAAGTCAAGCCGGATGTGAACCTTTTGCAGCTTATTAAGCTTTCCCCAGGAGTACGCAAGGAATTTAGAAAGATCCTACGTACCGGGTACATCGTAGAACCTTTGGGTATTGCGCGAGTTGGTGATGACTGGTTTGAGCATGCTGAGAAGCATTGCCCAAGGGTTGCAGCCTATGTCGATGGGATATTAGTAGATTATGCCATTGTCGACACGGGATCATCTGTTAACATTATGAGTTCTGAACTGATGGAAAGGTTGGGTCTTGCGATTCAGAAAGATACTTCCACAATTCTCAGAATGGCAGATGACAATTTGAGACAGCCGGAAGGCTGCATTACTAAGGTCCATGTCACTGTTGCAAATGTAGAATGCATGTTGGACTTTAGGGTGATTCGTTTTGCAGGGCGGCCAAGTTACCAAGTATTACTTGGACGACCTTGGATCTTGCAAGCGGATTGCCAAGTGGATATACCCGCCGGTCGATTAATATTCGGCAGAGGTGCTCAGCGTGTGGTGGTTGATGCTTATCCTGAGTCCCCGCAGAGTGAGAGGGCTCCTCTATCTTCTACAGAATTGGAGACATTAGAAGATTCATCTGTTAGTGAGGCATCATCGAGTGATGAGTCCAAAGAGGGATCCACCACGGAGGACATCTATCAGATCACTTTGAACGAGCCGATAGAGGCCCAAGATCGTATAAGAGATGCAGATGTTATCGAGCTAGACCTTGGTACGCTTGATGATTCGTGGCCAATCAAATTAGGCTCTATGCTCAGCTCAGCAGAAAGGGAGGACTATGTGGCCTTGATCCAGGAATTCCGTGATATCTTTGCCTGGAGTTATGATGAGTTGAGAGGCATCCCTCCCAGTCTTGCTGTTCATACAATTCCGTTGAAAGAGGGCAGTCGTCCTGTACGGCAGAAAGTAAGGCGTATGCCTTTCGAATTGAGGGACGGGCTGTTTGAAGAGTTACAGAAGCTTCGAAAAGCGGGTTTGATTTTTCCTGTGCAACACACGGAATGGTGTTCGCCAGTTGTGATTAGAAAGAAGAAGAATAATCAGATCCGTTTATGTGTAGACTTTAGGAAGCTGAATAAGCAGACAGTTAAGGACTACTACCCATTACCATTTATTGACCAGATTTTGGATCAATTAGCGGGTAGGGAGATATATTCATTTATGGATTGCTTTGCAGGATACAACCAAATGGCAATTGCAGAAGAGGACAAGTTGAAAACAACTTTTATCACTGTATTTGGTACTTTTGCGTACCACGTGATGGCTTTTGGTTTATGCAATGCGCCTGGTTCGTGGCAACGAACAGCCGATAAGACATTCGGTGACATATCCCCTAAAGAGTTGAGGGTGTTTATTGATGACTTAGGGGCCGCCACCGTGAGAGAAAGGCAGTTGATCATTTTGAGAAAATGCTTTGAGCGCTGTAGACAATTTTGCATTGCCCTAAACCCACGGAAGTGTGCTTTTGGAGTACCTTATGGGCTATTGCTGGGCCATGTGGTCAGTTCGGTAGGAATTGCGACAGACCCCGAGAAGGTCAAAGTTATAGTTGCCATGGGTCCACCACGCACTCCGAAAGAGGTTCATAGCTTTCTGTCTTCGGTTGGTTACTACCGTAGATTCATTAACGCCTTAGCAGAAAGAACGTTGCCGCTTACAAATTTATTGTCCTTTAGCTGTTCGTTTGTATGGGGTGACCCTTGTAAGGTAGCATTCGAGGATGTGAAACAAGAGCTAGCAAGAGCGCCCGTTTTAAAAGCACCTAAAAGAGGTGAGGTGTTCTATATATTCTCAGCAGCCACCATGTATAGTATCAGCTGCTGTTTAGCCCAAATTTGGGAAGAGAAGTGGTACCACCCGATTGCTTTTGCTAGTCGGAAGCTGGGGGTATCCGAAATCAATTACACCTACATGGAGAAGCTGTGTCTAGCGATGGTCTTTGGGACCAAGAAGTTCAGGCATTACATTCTCTATGAAAAAGTCGTGCTTTATACGAAGGCGGAGGGACTTCGACTATTGATGAATAAGTTACAGCCGCCTGATCGTTTAGCGAAGTGGTTGATCACTTTGCAGGAATTTGATTATGAAATCAAGAGTAAGCCACCAAGGTTGCAAGGCATCGTGGAATGTCTAGTGGACTTTGGGGAGCCGAAAGAATCTGTGGCTGAAGGTAGTGACATGGAGATGATATTTAAAATAGATACGGCATCTATTCCCTCCTGGTATGCTGCAATAACGCATTATTTATCAACAGGAGAGGCAGGATCCGAATTATCTAAGGCTGAGAAAAGGAAAATTAAGCAGCAAGTGTTAAAGTTTGCCTTGATCGCAGGTACATTATATCGGCAAGGGGTTGATGATATCTATCGCCGATGTGTGACGCCTGACGAGGTGCCATTCATTTTGGAAGAGTGTCATGATTCTGCTTGCGGTGGCCATTTTTCTGGACGGCTTACAGCACAAAAGGCTTTAAGAGCAGGTTATTGGTGGCCTGCCATCTTCCAGGATGCGTTTGCGTATGTTAAGAGATGCGATATTTGCCAACGACATGATAGTCGAGAGAATAGGAAACGACCACTCACCCCTATTATGGCGATACTTCCATTTGAGAAGTGGGGAATAGACTTTGTGGGTCCTATTACTCCGTCATCGACTACGCAAAAGAGGTACATCATTGTAGCAACTGACTACTTCACAAAGTGGTCAGAAGCACGTGCAACAAGGAAAGATGATGCTAAAGAAACTGCTAGTTTCCTTTTAGAGCAGATAATATGCCGGTTTGGTCTGCCGAAAGAATTAGTGTCGGACCGCGGAACCCATTTCCTGAATAAGGTGATCAAAGGTTTGACAGAGTTGTGGAACATCAAGCATAACAAGACAACCCCATATAATCCGCAAGCCAATGGGCAAGTCGAAAGCACCAACAAGCAGCTTGTGGGCATCCTGTCCAAAACTGTGTCGGAAAAGAAACGGGATTGGGATAAAAAGTTATACGTGGCAGTGTGGGCCTATAATATGACTTTCAAACGAGCCACTGGCCATACCCCGTTCAAGTTAGTATATGGGGAGGAGTGTGTCTTGCCTTTAGAAATTGAGCTGCCGACTATTCGATTTGCTATCAATCATTCTTTGAGCGATGAAGACGCTCTTTTTGAGCGCTTGACGACATTGGCCCATTTAGACGAGCTTAAGTTGCAGAGCTTATTGCACCAAGAAGTGGCGAAGCGTCGAATGAAGAAGCTACACGACCTCAAAGCCAAGAAATACACCTTCAAGAAAGGACAGCTTGTTCTGTATTATGACGCACGACGTGAATTATTCCCAGGCAAGCTAGAACCCAAATGGGATGGGCCCTATAAGATCGTTAGGATAGGGAAGAATAAATCTACAGTGTTGTTAGCTGACCTTGAGGGGATAGAATTTAAAAATAAGGTTAATCTTAATAAGATTAAACCTTATTACTTCTGATTGCACTAATGCTATGACTGCCTTGCAGGTCTAGGCAAGATTGATCAAACATCTGCAAGGAAATCGTGATAGAGGTTGATGGGTCGTCTGATCCCTTATTTAGAACACGCATATTTGGAACAGAGATATCATCAGGGAAAGCTCATTTGGTGGAGCAAAGGATACAAGGTGATTGAGCAAGAAGGCGGGACATTTATTTGGGAAATCAAGGTCTTCTGCCATCATTGCCTACAACTTTTGACGAGCATCCCTGTCGAATTCAATGATGATGGAGGGATGGAGCCTACAGTCCACCCGTTGAATATGCTGAATTTCGATTACCATAATTACGAGTAGAGTTCAGGATGGCAGGATATGTAAACCCTTTATGGACGTACACCTTGTACTTTGATGGGGCGTCCAGGGGTGCATGCAAAAAAGGAAGTGTAGGAGTTGTCATCCGAGACCCCTGCCGACGCATTGTCATGAAGTTAGCTGCTTATCTCGGGGCGAATTTTACCAATAATATGGCAGAATACAAAGCCCTGATCATGGGTTTGAATATTGCAAAAAAGGGTGGTATCCGCCAGTTGTTGATAAAAGGGGACTCTCAGTTGGTTTTAAATCAACTCAATGGGACGTACATGGTGCGGAACCCGATCCTTTGTATGTACCATCACACTGCCATAGCCCTGCTAGACGAATTCGATAGAGTGTCTTTTCAGCCGATTCCACGGAATTGGAATCAGTTTGCCGATTCATTGGCTAATCTTGCGTATGAAGAGGACCTCTTCTTTAATTGTGGCCCTTGTCCTGATATATCTATTGATGGTGAGACAGGACCTGGTCGTTTGTGGGGTATGCTTTCTGAACATGCCCTCTTTGGCAGACGATGGTTGATTTGGGTGATGCAGAGGGTAAGCGAGACTCATCTACCTTTATTCTCAGACCCACAGACTGATTCGACGACATGTGATGCGCACACCTCTTGCGATATACGCAGGAGGGATAGGTCATAATTTAATGCACCTAGTTTAGGGCTACAAGCCCTGTTCCCCTGGGAATAGTATGCTTTGATGTCTATCATGGTTGTTTCCAGGTGGATGTTCTGCATAGTATTGTTTGATTTCATTAGGCCAAGAGGGCCGATTTAGTTTTGTAGCAAAGTCATGTCTGATTTCATTAGGCCAAGAGGGCCATTTCCCTGTCTAGTGCGGGTGCGTTTAATTGGGTTTTGGTTTAGTGTTGTGCTGGACAGGTTTCGCGGGTTGTGGAATTTTGTGGAGCCTGGAGGAGCCTTTGCTGCGATGGAAGCTTCTTGTGGCCACTCCAGGTGATATTTCTCCTTTACGAGTACCTTTCTTTCCTGTTATATGTGTATTTGTACTTGTTGAGGGGATACTTTTTGTTTGGGACCGGCAACCAAGGCATGAAGTCCCAGGTTTAGGCTAAGTATGTTTGAGGGAGGTCGGAGTAGTCATTGCCTCCTGTAAAGACATTGTTAGACATTGAAAGACCTGTTTTAGAAGGAAGCCCTAGTGGCTCTGTTCTGCTAGCCTGCTAGGCAGCCGTTCTAGGAGTTCCTGTTAGTAGTGAGGCAGTTAGAGAAGCCTGCTAGAAGATCATAATAATGATGTCAAGAAATCCTGAATATCCTAAAAGATGAATATCAATACGAAGGTGTGTAAAAAGGGGTTCTAACCCCTATCAATGAAAAGAAAAGAAATGAAAATATATAAGCAGTTGATCATTGCCTTGCGAAGGCCTGGTAGGTTCCTGGGGACGAGTCAGACCTGGGGCCGATACCTTGTCTTCCTAGGGGTGGCTTCTTGCTGGAAAATAATATCACAACAAGGAAGGTTGGAGCGAAAATAAAAGTGAGCGTTAGAAAAGGATTAAGTGTCGCCTTGCGAGGGCTTGGTAGGTTCTTGGGTGCCGAGACAGGTCCTGAGACCGATGCCCTGTTCTCCTTGGGTCACTACGCTCAGCTCCCTCCTTTTTACATGCCCAAGTATGTTCATCCAATAAAAATCCTAAAAGAAGATATGTACTGAAAGAAACTGCTCTTTGATCAGGCTATAGGAGTCCTCGCCTTGTAGGAGCTCCTAGTTGTGTTGTCTTTAGTTGGTCAGTAGTTCAGACTACCACTTAGGGCAACCTCTTTGATAGTTTTTTTTGTTTGGCTGTGTTGGAGCAGCTGGTTAGTGACTCGCTTTGGATCTTCTATTAAATGATGCTAGGCCTACTCCTTGTGGATGTCATGCCTTGGTTTTGTCCAGGGGTAGGGGGAGCATTGTAATGAGTTTTATGATGATAATTGGTTTTATGATGATAGAGCAGAATTTAGGTGACGGGAAGTGCTTAAAAATAGCTAAAAGTTATGAATATCAAGGGAAAAATATTCACTGTCAAAGGCGGCGGCTCGATCTAGGACGATTTTAAGCGCCAAAGTGCTTTAAAGGCGCCCGAGCGACACTTGGTGATTTTTCATAATTTTTCAGACAGTCGTGCGGGTTGACACAAGCTACTAGCCAATGCGGGATGCTAAGCCGGACGCCCAGGATTTTTCAGAGCTCGATTCCGAGTCCGGACGGGGAAATGGCCAAGAAACCGGTCAAGATTTGAAGAGGTGGACAAAATTTGGCCAAAATGGGCAAGTGACCCTTGGGAGCCCAAATTTAAATGTCACATGAAAGTTTGGGAGAGAAGAGATGCAACAAATCGTGGGAAGGAAACGTGAGCAGATGGCGCCGAAATTCACGCCATGATGTTGATCATGCTTCTCCCTGCCTGCAAACAACCCCCCTGTTTGACAATGGCCCCTCATTCCCCTCCGTATCCTGACTCTATCGCCGCCCTTCGCCCGTCGAATGATGGCCTGGTTTGGAATTTCTGATTCTAGTCTTTCTCTCTCCTCCCTCTCTCTCTTCTAAGAGGCAGTTCATGTGTGGGAAGGAGCAATGAAGAAAGAATGATGGAGGCTTGTCCGGCATGGACCGGATTGCTCCACGGGCTGAGAATGGTGATTTGTGATGTTGCTGGACATGAAGTGTTGCTGTTTTCCTGATCTACAGCCATGGACACAAAACCCGAAACACACGTTTAAGCGGTAAACTACAAAATTACAAAGAAAATTTAGTGTTTTATGCTTTTGATTGATGGAATGCTGTTCATATGGACTAAGATTTGATTATGCTGCTGATTCTTCTGAGTTCTTACTGTTTATAACCAGAAATCATGAAAAACATGCATTTCATGGCTCGAAATAATGTCAAGAAACCCGAAAACGCATGAAAAAGGGGGAAAAACAAGGGTTTTGGGCATATAAATGGGGAAAACCGTCGATACACATCAACTAATCTTTCAATTTTGTTGCAAATGAACTAAGGGCCACAGCCCACAAACTGGTTTTCATTTTCAGCAATTTAAAAAATACAAGAAAATGAAGAAAATGGGGGAAAATGATAAAAAAACCATGAAAAATAGGGGAAAAATACATTTGAGGCTACGAAAAATATAGAAAAATGGGATTTATGTTTGTTGATGTATAACAAGGCTGGGGCATGAAGTTATGCTTCAGTTCAGCCTTGTTTATATGTTTTAGTGCGTGTTTCCTTCCTTTCTTCACATAAAATGACAAGGAAACCCTAAAAGAAATGAATGTAATGATGCACTATCAAAACGGGGAAGGGTAGAGTTGTGGAAAAAATGGTTAAATGCCGCTGAGCATGATGAATAATTTGCTGATTTTATATGTATTGCATCTAGGACGGAATAATAATGATAAAAATTAAAACCTAGTAGCACGAAGATCACTTCGGTGCTAGGTGTTGCAGCGAAGCACAAAGCGGTTAGAAAGAAAAGCATGAAAGAGATGTTTTGCACTTGCACGCTGCTGGTTTTTTAAAATGTTTGAGCACTAGGCATCCACCTCTTTGCATGATCATTTAGAGGAAATTAAAAGTATCAGAGTTAGCTCCTGGATATGCATAGCAATTGTCTTCAGTAGGCCCTTGACCCACCGTTGAGAGCGTGAGGTTCCTATGCTGTAGGCTAGTCGAGGGTTATAGGGGAAGTCAAGTAAGGACAATGGTACATTCCTGGATACGTTTATTTGGTACCTTGAGTGACGTTTGTGCGAAATGTCTAAATGTTGAGCGACGCATCGAGGGGCCAATCCCCAAGGTGTAGGAGAGTCACAGAGGGTTGACGGCATTCAGTCGTAGGAGGAACCCCATGTGTATGTGATTCGAGCCTTTTGGCCATGTGAAAGGGACTCCCTCTGAGGAGCAATATTGGGTTAGGATCAGTTGGACTACAACGTATTACAAACGCAATGTTTAGGAAGGCAGAGATTTTGATAGACGCTCCTGGCCGCGAGGCCGAGGGGTTGTCTTGTGCGTAGTGACGAGGTCCGGCTAGTGCATGAGCCAGTGCCGGCCCGTTTTTAGGTCCATCAGTGGTGCGTCTGCCGGGAGCTGCTTAAAAGTGGCGGTTCTCGAATCCTGGTTGTTTAAGGACCAACTAGCAGTTTATGCCAAAGGATACTGAGATTGATCCGTTATTTATTGATAAGCATCGTCTAGCAGAAATCCAAAAGCAAGAAAGAGACGAAAGAGCTAGGCGACGTGCTGAAATTTTTAGGAGATATTCCCCTAAGCGTAGCGGTGCTGAACCCTTACGAGGGAGTGGATCTAGTGGTCTTAGGACCACAAGTAGTAAGTTAGGAGAAGGTGGAAGCTCTAGTGCTCCCCTTCCTGCCATAAGCCAGTCCACGTCAATTGCGGGAGGTGTAATCCCACCGTTCCCTATTCCTAGTGCAAATCCAATCCACGTCATGGCGCAGCCTATTGCAATTCCAGCAGGAACGACGGATTTGCCGGCTCTAGGTTATCCGCTACCCATTTTTAATGGGCTAGTTGAGGAAGATGCGGAACTCCACATTAGGGAGTTTCAAAAGCTGATGTTTAATTGTCGCATTCAAGAAGAAGGGCATTTAATGATGTTCTTCAATATGACTCTCAAAGGAAGAGCCGCTATATGGTATCATGGTTTAGAAGCCGGAACCATATTGAACATTGATGCATTTTATGGAGCTCGATTCCGAGTCCGGACGGGGAAATGGCCAAGAAACCGGTCAAGATTTGAAGAGGTGGACAAAATTTGGCCAAAATGGGCAAGTGACCCTTGGGAGCCCAAATTTAAATGTCACATGAAAGTTTGGGAGAGAAGAGATGCAACAAATCGTGGGAAGGAAACGTGAGCAGATGGCGCCGAAATTCACGCCATGATGTTGATCATGCTTCTCCCTGCCTGCAAACAACCCCCCTGTTTGACAATGGCCCCTCATTCCCCTCCGTATCCTGACTCTATCGCCGCCCTTCGCCCGTCGAATGATGGCCTGGTTTGGAATTTCTGATTCTAGTCTTTCTCTCTCCTCCCTCTCTCTCTTCTAAGAGGCAGTTCATGTGTGGGAAGGAGCAATGAAGAAAGAATGATGGAGGCTTGTCCGGCATGGACCGGATTGCTCCACGGGCTGAGAATGGTGATTTGTGATGTTGCTGGACATGAAGTGTTGCTGTTTTCCTGATCTACAGCCATGGACACAAAACCCGAAACACGCGTTTAAGCGGTAAACTACAAAATTACAAAGAAAATTTAGTGTTTTATGCTTTTGATTGATGGAATGCCGTTCATATGGACTAAGATTTGATTATGCTGCTGATTCTTCTGAGTTCTTACTGTTTATAACCAGAAATCATGAAAAACATGCATTTCATGGCTCGAAATAATGTCAAGAAACCCGAAAACGCATGAAAAAGGGGGAAAAACAAGGGTTTTGGGCATATAAATGGGGAAAACCGTCGATACACATCAACTAATCTTTCAATTTTGTTGCAAATGAACTAAGGGCCACAGCCCACAAACTGGTTTTCATTTTCAGCAATTTAAAAAATACAAGAAAATGAAGAAAATGGGGGAAAATGATAAAAAAACCATGAAAAATAGGGGAAAAATACATTTGAGGCTACGAAAAATATAGAAAAATGGGATTTATGTTTGTTGATGTATAACAAGGCTGGGGCATGAAGTTATGCTTCAGTTCAGCCTTGTTTATATGTTTTAGTGCGTGTTTCCTTCCTTTCTTCACATAAAATGACAAGGAAACCCTAAAAGAAATGAATGTAATGATGCACTATCAAAACGGGGAAGGGTAGAGTTGTGGAAAAAATGGTTAAATGCCGCTGAGCATGATGAATAATTTGCTGATTTTATATGTATTGCATCTAGGACGGAATAATAATGATAAAAATTAAAACCTAGTAGCACGAAGATCACTTCGGTGCTAGGTGTTGCAGCGAAGCACAAAGCGGTTAGAAAGAAAAGCATGAAAGAGATGTTTTGCACTTGCACGCTGCTGGTTTTTTAAAATGTTTGAGCACTAGGCATCCACCTCTTTGCATGATCATTTAGAGGAAATTAAAAGTATCAGAGTTAGCTCCTGGATATGCATAGCAATTGTCTTCAGTAGGCCCTTGACCCACCGTTGAGAGCGTGAGGTTCCTATGCTGTAGGCTAGTCGAGGGTTATAGGGGAAGTCAAGTAAGGACAATGGTACATTCCTGGATACGTTTATTTGGTACCTTGAGTGACGTTTGTGCGAAATGTCTAAATGTTGAGCGACGCATCGAGGGGCCAATCCCCAAGGTGTAGGAGAGTCACAGAGGGTTGACGGCATTCAGTCGTAGGAGGAACCCCATGTGTATGTGATTCGAGCCTTTTGGCCATGTGAAAGGGACTCCCTCTGAGGAGCAATATTGGGTTAGGATCAGTTGGACTACAACGTATTACAAACGCAATGTTTAGGAAGGCAGAGATTTTGATAGACGCTCCTGGCCGCGAGGCCGAGGGGTTGTCTTGTGCGTAGTGACGAGGTCCGGCTAGTGCATGAGCCAGTGCCGGCCCGTTTTTAGGTCCATCAGTGGTGCGTCTGCCGGGAGCTGCTTAAAAGTGGCGGTTCTCGAATCCTGGTTGTTTAAGGACCAACTAGCAGTTTATGCCAAAGGATACTGAGATTGATCCGTTATTTATTGATAAGCATCGTCTAGCAGAAATCCAAAAGCAAGAAAGAGACGAAAGAGCTAGGCGACGTGCTGAAATTTTTAGGAGATATTCCCCTAAGCGTAGCGGTGCTGAACCCTTACGAGGGAGTGGATCTAGTGGTCTTAGGACCACAAGTAGTAAGTTAGGAGAAGGTGGAAGCTCTAGTGCTCCCCTTCCTGCCATAAGCCAGTCCACGTCAATTGCGGGAGGTGTAACCCCACCGTTCCCTATTCCTAGTGCAAATCCAATCCACGTCATGGCGCAGCCTATTGCAATTCCAGCAGGAACGACGGATTTGCCGGCTCTAGGTTATCCGCTACCCATTTTTAATGGGCTAGTTGAGGAAGATGCGGAACTCCACATTAGGGAGTTTCAAAAGCTGATGTTTAATTGTCGCATTCAAGAAGAAGGGCATTTAATGATGTTCTTCAATATGACTCTCAAAGGAAGAGCCGCTATATGGTATCATGGTTTAGAAGCCGGAACCATATTGAACATTGATGCATTTTATGGAGCTCGATTCCGAGTCCGGACGGGGAAATGGCCAAGAAACCGGTCAAGATTTGAAGAGGTGGACAAAATTTGGCCAAAATGGGCAAGTGACCCTTGGGAGCCCAAATTTAAATGTCACATGAAAGTTTGGGAGAGAAGAGATGCAACAAATCGTGGGAAGGAAACGTGAGCAGATGGCGCCGAAATTCACGCCATGATGTTGATCATGCTTCTCCCTGCCTGCAAACAACCCCCCTGTTTGACAATGGCCCCTCATTCCCCTCCGTATCCTGACTCTATCGCCGCCCTTCGCCCGTCGAATGATGGCCTGGTTTGGAATTTCTGATTCTAGTCTTTCTCTCTCCTCCCTCTCTCTCTTCTAAGAGGCAGTTCATGTGTGGGAAGGAGCAATGAAGAAAGAATGATGGAGGCTTGTCCGGCATGGACCGGATTGCTCCACGGGCTGAGAATGGTGATTTGTGATGTTGCTGGACATGAAGTGTTGCTGTTTTCCTGATCTACAGCCATGGACACAAAACCCGAAACACGCGTTTAAGCGGTAAACTACAAAATTACAAAGAAAATTTAGTGTTTTATGCTTTTGATTGATGGAATGCCGTTCATATGGACTAAGATTTGATTATGCTGCTGATTCTTCTGAGTTCTTACTGTTTATAACCAGAAATCATGAAAAACATGCATTTCATGGCTCGAAATAATGTCAAGAAACCCGAAAACGCATGAAAAAGGGGGAAAAACAAGGGTTTTGGGCATATAAATGGGGAAAACCGTCGATACACATCAACTAATCTTTCAATTTTGTTGCAAATGAACTAAGGGCCACAGCCCACAAACTGGTTTTCATTTTCAGCAATTTAAAAAATACAAGAAAATGAAGAAAATGGGGGAAAATGATAAAAAAACCATGAAAAATAGGGGAAAAATACATTTGAGGCTACGAAAAATATAGAAAAATGGGATTTATGTTTGTTGATGTATAACAAGGCTGGGGCATGAAGTTATGCTTCAGTTCAGCCTTGTTTATATGTTTTAGTGCGTGTTTCCTTCCTTTCTTCACATAAAATGACAAGGAAACCCTAAAAGAAATGAATGTAATGATGCACTATCAAAACGGGGAAGGGTAGAGTTGTGGAAAAAATGGTTAAATGCCGCTGAGCATGATGAATAATTTGCTGATTTTATATGTATTGCATCTAGGACGGAATAATAATGATAAAAATTAAAACCTAGTAGCACGAAGATCACTTCGGTGCTAGGTGTTGCAGCGAAGCACAAAGCGGTTAGAAAGAAAAGCATGAAAGAGATGTTTTGCACTTGCACGCTGCTGGTTTTTTAAAATGTTTGAGCACTAGGCATCCACCTCTTTGCATGATCATTTAGAGGAAATTAAAAGTATCAGAGTTAGCTCCTGGATATGCATAGCAATTGTCTTCAGTAGGCCCTTGACCCACCGTTGAGAGCGTGAGGTTCCTATGCTGTAGGCTAGTCGAGGGTTATAGGGGAAGTCAAGTAAGGACAATGGTACATTCCTGGATACGTTTATTTGGTACCTTGAGTGACGTTTGTGCGAAATGTCTAAATGTTGAGCGACGCATCGAGGGGCCAATCCCCAAGGTGTAGGAGAGTCACAGAGGGTTGACGGCATTCAGCCGTAGGAGGAACCCCATGTGTATGTGATTCGAGCCTTTTGGCCATGTGAAAGGGACTCCCTCTGAGGAGCAATATTGGGTTAGGATCAGTTGGACTACAACGTATTACAAACGCAATGTTTAGGAAGGCAGAGATTTTGATAGACGCTCCTGGCCGCGAGGCCGAGGGGTTGTCTTGTGCGTAGTGACGAGGTCCGGCTAGTGCATGAGCCAGTGCCGGCCCGTTTTTAGGTCCATCAGTGGTGCGTCTGCCGGGAGCTGCTTAAAAGTGGCGGTTCTCGAATCCTGGTTGTTTAAGGACCAACTAGCAGTTTATGCCAAAGGATACTGAGATTGATCCGTTATTTATTGATAAGCATCGTCTAGCAGAAATCCAAAAGCAAGAAAGAGACGAAAGAGCTAGGCGACGTGCTGAAATTTTTAGGAGATATTCCCCTAAGCGTAGCGGTGCTGAACCCTTACGAGGGAGTGGATCTAGTGGTCTTAGGACCACAAGTAGTAAGTTAGGAGAAGGTGGAAGCTCTAGTGCTCCCCTTCCTGCCATAAGCCAGTCCACGTCAATTGCGGGAGGTGTAACCCCACCGTTCCCTATTCCTAGTGCAAATCCAATCCACGTCATGGCGCAGCCTATTGCAATTCCAGCAGGAACGACGGATTTGCCGGCTCTAGGTTATCCGCTACCCATTTTTAATGGGCTAGTTGAGGAAGATGCGGAACTCCACATTAGGGAGTTTCAAAAGCTGATGTTTAATTGTCGCATTCAAGAAGAAGGGCATTTAATGATGTTCTTCAATATGACTCTCAAAGGAAGAGCCGCTATATGGTATCATGGTTTAGAAGCCGGAACCATATTGAACATTGATGCATTTTATGGAGCTCGATTCCGAGTCCGGACGGGGAAATGGCCAAGAAACCGGTCAAGATTTGAAGAGGTGGACAAAATTTGGCCAAAATGGGCAAGTGACCCTTGGGAGCCCAAATATAAATGTCACATGAAAGTTTGGGAGAGAAGAGATGCAACAAATCGTGGGAAGGAAACGTGAGCAGATGGCGCCGAAATTCACGCCATGATGTTGATCATGCTTCTCCCTGCCTGCAAACAACCCCCCTGTTTGACAATGGCCCCTCATTCCCCTCCGTATCCTGACTCTATCGCCGCCCTTCGCCCGTCGAATGATGGCCTGGTTTGGAATTTCTGATTCTAGTCTTTCTCTCTCCTCCCTCTCTCTCTTCTAAGAGGCAGTTCATGTGTGGGAAGGAGCAATGAAGAAAGAATGATGGAGGCTTGTCCGGCATGGACCGGATTGCTCCACGGGCTGAGAATGGTGATTTGTGATGTTGCTGGACATGAAGTGTTGCTGTTTTCCTGATCTACAGCCATGGACACAAAACCCGAAACACGCGTTTAAGCGGTAAACTACAAAATTACAAAGAAAATTTAGTGTTTTATGCTTTTGATTGATGGAATGCCGTTCATATGGACTAAGATTTGATTATGCTGCTGATTCTTCTGAGTTCTTACTGTTTATAACCAGAAATCATGAAAAACATGCATTTCATGGCTCGAAATAATGTCAAGAAACCCGAAAACGCATGAAAAAGGGGGAAAAACAAGGGTTTTGGGCATATAAATGGGGAAAACCGTCGATACACATCAACTAATCTTTCAATTTTGTTGCAAATGAACTAAGGGCCACAGCCCACAAACTGGTTTTCATTTTCAGCAATTTAAAAAATACAAGAAAATGAAGAAAATGGGGGAAAATGATAAAAAAACCATGAAAAATAGGGGAAAAATACATTTGAGGCTACGAAAAATATAGAAAAATGGGATTTATGTTTGTTGATGTATAACAAGGCTGGGGCATGAAGTTATGCTTCAGTTCAGCCTTGTTTATATGTTTTAGTGCGTGTTTCCTTCCTTTCTTCACATAAAATGACAAGGAAACCCTAAAAGAAATGAATGTAATGATGCACTATCAAAACGGGGAAGGGTAGAGTTGTGGAAAAAATGGTTAAATGCCGCTGAGCATGATGAATAATTTGCCGATTTTATATGTATTGCATCTAGGACGGAATAATAATGATAAAAATTAAAACCTAGTAGCACGAAGATCACTTCGGTGCTAGGTGTTGCAGCGAAGCACAAAGCGGTTAGAAAGAAAAGCATGAAAGAGATGTTTTGCACTTGCACGCTGCTGGTTTTTTAAAATGTTTGAGCACTAGGCATCCACCTCTTTGCATGATCATTTAGAGGAAATTAAAAGTATCAGAGTTAGCTCCTGGATATGCATAGCAATTGTCTTCAGTAGGCCCTTGACCCACCGTTGAGAGCGTGAGGTTCCTATGCTGTAGGCTAGTCGAGGGTTATAGGGGAAGTCAAGTAAGGACAATGGTACATTCCTGGATACGTTTATTTGGTACCTTGAGTGACGTTTGTGCGAAATGTCTAAATGTTGAGCGACGCATCGAGGGGCCAATCCCCAAGGTGTAGGAGAGTCACAGAGGGTTGACGGCATTCAGCCGTAGGAGGAACCCCATGTGTATGTGATTCGAGCCTTTTGGCCATGTGAAAGGGACTCCCTCTGAGGAGCAATATTGGGTTAGGATCAGTTGGACTACAACGTATTACAAACGCAATGTTTAGGAAGGCAGAGATTTTGATAGACGCTCCTGGCGGCGAGGCCGAGGGGTTGTCTTGTGCGTAGTGACGAGGTCCGGCTAGTGCATGAGCCAGTGCCGGCCCGTTTTTAGGTCCATCAGTGGTGCGTCTGCCGGGAGCTGCTTAAAAGTGGCGGTTCTCGAATCCTGGTTGTTTAAGGACCAACTAGCAGTTTATGCCAAAGGATACTGAGATTGATCCGTTATTTATTGATAAGCATCGTCTAGCAGAAATCCAAAAGCAAGAAAGAGACGAAAGAGCTAGGCGACGTGCTGAAATTTTTAGGAGATGTTCCCCTAAGCGTAGCGGTGCTGAACCCTTACGAGGGAGTGGATCTAGTGGTCTTAGGACCACAAGTAGTAAGTTAGGAGAAGGTGGAAGCTCTAGTGCTCCCCTTCCTGCCATAAGCCAGTCCACGTCAATTGCGGGAGGTGTAACCCCACCGTTCCCTATTCCTAGTGCAAATCCAATCCACGTCATGGCGCAGCCTATTGCAATTCCAGCAGGAACGACGGATTTGCCGGCTCTAGGTTATCCGCTACCCATTTTTAATGGGCTAGTTGAGGAAGATGCGGAACTCCACATTAGGGAGTTTCAAAAGCTGATGTTTAATTGTCGCATTCAAGAAGAAGGGCATTTAATGATGTTCTTCAATATGACTCTCAAAGGAAGAGCCGCTATATGGTATCATGGTTTAGAAGCCGGAACCATATTGAACATTGATGCATTTTATGGAGCTCGATTCCGAGTCCGGACGGGGAAATGGCCAAGAAACCGGTCAAGATTTGAAGAGGTGGACAAAATTTGGCCAAAATGGGCAAGTGACCCTTGGGAGCCCAAATTTAAATGTCACATGAAAGTTTGGGAGAGAAGAGATGCAACAAATCGTGGGAAGGAAACGTGAGCAGATGGCGCCGAAATTCACGCCATGATGTTGATCATGCTTCTCCCTGCCTGCAAACAACCCCCCTGTTTGACAATGGCCCCTCATTCCCCTCCGTATCCTGACTCTATCGCCGCCCTTCGCCCGTCGAATGATGGCCTGGTTTGGAATTTCTGATTCTAGTCTTTCTCTCTCCTCCCTCTCTCTCTTCTAAGAGGCAGTTCATGTGTGGGAAGGAGCAATGAAGAAAGAATGATGGAGGCTTGTCCGGCATGGACCGGATTGCTCCACGGGCTGAGAATGGTGATTTGTGATGTTGCTGGACATGAAGTGTTGCTGTTTTCCTGATCTACAGCCATGGACACAAAACCCGAAACACGCGTTTAAGCGGTAAACTACAAAATTACAAAGAAAATTTAGTGTTTTATGCTTTTGATTGATGGAATGCCGTTCATATGGACTAAGATTTGATTATGCTGCTGATTCTTCTGAGTTCTTACTGTTTATAACCAGAAATCATGAAAAACATGCATTTCATGGCTCGAAATAATGTCAAGAAACCCGAAAACGCATGAAAAAGGGGGAAAAACAAGGGTTTTGGGCATATAAATGGGGAAAACCGTCGATACACATCAACTAATCTTTCAATTTTGTTGCAAATGAACTAAGGGCCACAGCCCACAAACTGGTTTTCATTTTCAGCAATTTAAAAAATACAAGAAAATGAAGAAAATGGGGGAAAATGATAAAAAAACCATGAAAAATAGGGGAAAAATACATTTGAGGCTACGAAAAATATAGAAAAATGGGATTTATGTTTGTTGATGTATAACAAGGCTGGGGCATGAAGTTATGCTTCAGTTCAGCCTTGTTTATATGTTTTAGTGCGTGTTTCCTTCCTTTCTTCACATAAAATGACAAGGAAACCCTAAAAGAAATGAATGTAATGATGCACTATCAAAACGGGGAAGGGTAGAGTTGTGGAAAAAATGGTTAAATGCCGCTGAGCATGATGAATAATTTGCCGATTCTATATGTATTGCATCTAGGACGGAATAATAATGATAAAAATTAAAACCTAGTAGCACGAAGATCACTTCGGTGCTAGGTGTTGCAGCGAAGCACAAAGCGGTTAGAAAGAAAAGCATGAAAGAGATGTTTTGCACTTGCACGCTGCTGGTTTTTTAAAATGTTTGAGCACTAGGCATCCACCTCTTTGCATGATCATTTAGAGGAAATTAAAAGTATCAGAGTTAGCTCCTGGATATGCATAGCAATTGTCTTCAGTAGGCCCTTGACCCACCGTTGAGAGCGTGAGGTTCCTATGCTGTAGGCTAGTCGAGGGTTATAGGGGAAGTCAAGTAAGGACAATGGTACATTCCTGGATACGTTTATTTGGTACCTTGAGTGACGTTTGTGCGAAATGTCTAAATGTTGAGCGACGCATCGAGGGGCCAATCCCCAAGGTGTAGGAGAGTCACAGAGGGTTGACGGCATTCAGCCGTAGGAGGAACCCCATGTGTATGTGATTCGAGCCTTTTGGCCATGTGAAAGGGACTCCCTCTGAGGAGCAATATTGGGTTAGGATCAGTTGGACTACAACGTATTACAAACGCAATGTTTAGGAAGGCAGAGATTTTGATAGACGCTCCTGGCCGCGAGGCCGAGGGGTTGTCTTGTGCGTAGTGACGAGGTCCGGCTAGTGCATGAGCCAGTGCCGGCCCGTTTTTAGGTCCATCAGTGGTGCGTCTGCCGGGAGCTGCTTAAAAGTGGCGGTTCTCGAATCCTGGTTGTTTAAGGACCAACTAGCAGTTTATGCCAAAGGATACTGAGATTGATCCGTTATTTATTGATAAGCATCGTCTAGCAGAAATCCAAAAGCAAGAAAGAGACGAAAGAGCTAGGCGACGTGCTGAAATTTTTAGGAGATGTTCCCCTAAGCGTAGCGGTGCTGAACCCTTACGAGGGAGTGGATCTAGTGGTCTTAGGACCACAAGTAGTAAGTTAGGAGAAGGTGGAAGCTCTAGTGCTCCCCTTCCTGCCATAAGCCAGTCCACGTCAATTGCGGGAGGTGTAACCCCACCGTTCCCTATTCCTAGTGCAAATCCAATCCACGTCATGGCGCAGCCTATTGCAATTCCAGCAGGAACGACGGATTTGCCGGCTCTAGGTTATCCGCTACCCATTTTTAATGGGCTAGTTGAGGAAGATGCGGAACTCCACATTAGGGAGTTTCAAAAGCTGATGTTTAATTGTCGCATTCAAGAAGAAGGGCATTTAATGATGTTCTTCAATATGACTCTCAAAGGAAGAGCCGCTATATGGTATCATGGTTTAGAAGCCGGAACCATATTGAACATTGATGCATTTTATGGAGCTCGATTCCGAGTCCGGACGGGGAAATGGCCAAGAAACCGGTCAAGATTTGAAGAGGTGGACAAAATTTGGCCAAAATGGGCAAGTGACCCTTGGGAGCCCAAATTTAAATGTCACATGAAAGTTTGGGAGAGAAGAGATGCAACAAATCGTGGGAAGGAAACGTGAGCAGATGGCGCCGAAATTCACGCCATGATGTTGATCATGCTTCTCCCTGCCTGCAAACAACCCCCCTGTTTGACAATGGCCCCTCATTCCCCTCCGTATCCTGACTCTATCGCCGCCCTTCGCCCGTCGAATGATGGCCTGGTTTGGAATTTCTGATTCTAGTCTTTCTCTCTCCTCCCTCTCTCTCTTCTAAGAGGCAGTTCATGTGTGGGAAGGAGCAATGAAGAAAGAATGATGGAGGCTTGTCCGGCATGGACCGGATTGCTCCACGGGCTGAGAATGGTGATTTGTGATGTTGCTGGACATGAAGTGTTGCTGTTTTCCTGATCTACAGCCATGGACACAAAACCCGAAACACGCGTTTAAGCGGTAAACTACAAAATTACAAAGAAAATTTAGTGTTTTATGCTTTTGATTGATGGAATGCCGTTCATATGGACTAAGATTTGATTATGCTGCTGATTCTTCTGAGTTCTTACTGTTTATAACCAGAAATCATGAAAAACATGCATTTCATGGCTCGAAATAATGTCAAGAAACCCGAAAACGCATGAAAAAGGGGGAAAAACAAGGGTTTTGGGCATATAAATGGGGAAAACCGTCGATACACATCAACTAATCTTTCAATTTTGTTGCAAATGAACTAAGGGCCACAGCCCACAAACTGGTTTTCATTTTCAGCAATTTAAAAAATACAAGAAAATGAAGAAAATGGGGGAAAATGATAAAAAAACCATGAAAAATAGGGGAAAAATACATTTGAGGCTACGAAAAATATAGAAAAATGGGATTTATGTTTGTTGATGTATAACAAGGCTGGGGCATGAAGTTATGCTTCAGTTCAGCCTTGTTTATATGTTTTAGTGCGTGTTTCCTTCCTTTCTTCACATAAAATGACAAGGAAACCCTAAAAGAAATGAATGTAATGATGCACTATCAAAACGGGGAAGGGTAGAGTTGTGGAAAAAATGGTTAAATGCCGCTGAGCATGATGAATAATTTGCTGATTCTATATGTATTGCATCTAGGACGGAATAATAATGATAAAAATTAAAACCTAGTAGCACGAAGATCACTTCGGTGCTAGGTGTTGCAGCGAAGCACAAAGCGGTTAGAAAGAAAAGCATGAAAGAGATGTTTTGCACTTGCACGCTGCTGGTTTTTTAAAATGTTTGAGCACTAGGCATCCACCTCTTTGCATGATCATTTAGAGGAAATTAAAAGTATCAGAGTTAGCTCCTGGATATGCATAGCAATTGTCTTCAGTAGGCCCTTGACCCACCGTTGAGAGCGTGAGGTTCCTATGCTGTAGGCTAGTCGAGGGTTATAGGGGAAGTCAAGTAAGGACAATGGTACATTCCTGGATACGTTTATTTGGTACCTTGAGTGACGTTTGTGCGAAATGTCTAAATGTTGAGCGACGCATCGAGGGGCCAATCCCCAAGGTGTAGGAGAGTCACAGAGGGTTGACGGCATTCAGCCGTAGGAGGAACCCCATGTGTATGTGATTCGAGCCTTTTGGCCATGTGAAAGGGACTCCCTCTGAGGAGCAATATTGGGTTAGGATCAGTTGGACTACAACGTATTACAAACGCAATGTTTAGGAAGGCAGAGATTTTGATAGACGCTCCTGGCCGCGAGGCCGAGGGGTTGTCTTGTGCGTAGTGACGAGGTCCGGCTAGTGCATGAGCCAGTGCCGGCCCGTTTTTAGGTCCATCAGTGGTGCGTCTGCCGGGAGCTGCTTAAAAGTGGCGGTTCTCGAATCCTGGTTGTTTAAGGACCAACTAGCAGTTTATGCCAAAGGATACTGAGATTGATCCGTTATTTATTGATAAGCATCGTCTAGCAGAAATCCAAAAGCAAGAAAGAGACGAAAGAGCTAGGCGACGTGCTGAAATTTTTAGGAGATGTTCCCCTAAGCGTAGCGGTGCTGAACCCTTACGAGGGAGTGGATCTAGTGGTCTTAGGACCACAAGTAGTAAGTTAGGAGAAGGTGGAAGCTCTAGTGCTCCCCTTCCTGCCATAAGCCAGTCCACGTCAATTGCGGGAGGTGTAACCCCACCGTTCCCTATTCCTAGTGCAAATCCAATCCACGTCATGGCGCAGCCTATTGCAATTCCAGCAGGAACGACGGATTTGCCGGCTCTAGGTTATCCGCTACCCATTTTTAATGGGCTAGTTGAGGAAGATGCGGAACTCCACATTAGGGAGTTTCAAAAGCTGATGTTTAATTGTCGCATTCAAGAAGAAGGGCATTTAATGATGTTCTTCAATATGACTCTCAAAGGAAGAGCCGCTATATGGTATCATGGTTTAGAAGCCGGAACCATATTGAACATTGATGCATTTTATGGAGCTCGATTCCGAGTCCGGACGGGGAAATGGCCAAGAAACCGGTCAAGATTTGAAGAGGTGGACAAAATTTGGCCAAAATGGGCAAGTGACCCTTGGGAGCCCAAATTTAAATGTCACATGAAAGTTTGGGAGAGAAGAGATGCAACAAATCGTGGGAAGGAAACGTGAGCAGATGGCGCCGAAATTCACGCCATGATGTTGATCATGCTTCTCCCTGCCTGCAAACAACCCCCCTGTTTGACAATGGCCCCTCATTCCCCTCCGTATCCTGACTCTATCGCCGCCCTTCGCCCGTCGAATGATGGCCTGGTTTGGAATTTCTGATTCTAGTCTTTCTCTCTCCTCCCTCTCTCTCTTCTAAGAGGCAGTTCATGTGTGGGAAGGAGCAATGAAGAAAGAATGATGGAGGCTTGTCCGGCATGGACCGGATTGCTCCACGGGCTGAGAATGGTGATTTGTGATGTTGCTGGACATGAAGTGTTGCTGTTTTCCTGATCTACAGCCATGGACACAAAACCCGAAACACGCGTTTAAGCGGTAAACTACAAAATTACAAAGAAAATTTAGTGTTTTATGCTTTTGATTGATGGAATGCCGTTCATATGGACTAAGATTTGATTATGCTGCTGATTCTTCTGAGTTCTTACTGTTTATAACCAGAAATCATGAAAAACATGCATTTCATGGCTCGAAATAATGTCAAGAAACCCGAAAACGCATGAAAAAGGGGGAAAAACAAGGGTTTTGGGCATATAAATGGGGAAAACCGTCGATACACATCAACTAATCTTTCAATTTTGTTGCAAATGAACTAAGGGCCACAGCCCACAAACTGGTTTTCATTTTCAGCAATTTAAAAAATACAAGAAAATGAAGAAAATGGGGGAAAATGATAAAAAAACCATGAAAAATAGGGGAAAAATACATTTGAGGCTACGAAAAATATAGAAAAATGGGATTTATGTTTGTTGATGTATAACAAGGCTGGGGCATGAAGTTATGCTTCAGTTCAGCCTTGTTTATATGTTTTAGTGCGTGTTTCCTTCCTTTCTTCACATAAAATGACAAGGAAACCCTAAAAGAAATGAATGTAATGATGCACTATCAAAACGGGGAAGGGTAGAGTTGTGGAAAAAATGGTTAAATGCCGCTGAGCATGATGAATAATTTGCTGATTCTATATGTATTGCATCTAGGACGGAATAATAATGATAAAAATTAAAACCTAGTAGCACGAAGATCACTTCGGTGCTAGGTGTTGCAGCGAAGCACAAAGCGGTTAGAAAGAAAAGCATGAAAGAGATGTTTTGCACTTGCACGCTGCTGGTTTTTTAAAATGTTTGAGCACTAGGCATCCACCTCTTTGCATGATCATTTAGAGGAAATTAAAAGTATCAGAGTTAGCTCCTGGATATGCATAGCAATTGTCTTCAGTAGGCCCTTGACCCACCGTTGAGAGCGTGAGGTTCCTATGCTGTAGGCTAGTCGAGGGTTATAGGGGAAGTCAAGTAAGGACAATGGTACATTCCTGGATACGTTTATTTGGTACCTTGAGTGACGTTTGTGCGAAATGTCTAAATGTTGAGCGACGCATCGAGGGGCCAATCCCCAAGGTGTAGGAGAGTCACAGAGGGTTGACGGCATTCAGCCGTAGGAGGAACCCCATGTGTATGTGATTCGAGCCTTTTGGCCATGTGAAAGGGACTCCCTCTGAGGAGCAATATTGGGTTAGGATCAGTTGGACTACAACGTATTACAAACGCAATGTTTAGGAAGGCAGAGATTTTGATAGACGCTCCTGGCCGCGAGGCCGAGGGGTTGTCTTGTGCGTAGTGACGAGGTCCGGCTAGTGCATGAGCCAGTGCCGGCCCGTTTTTAGGTCCATCAGTGGTGCGTCTGCCGGGAGCTGCTTAAAAGTGGCGGTTCTCGAATCCTGGTTGTTTAAGGACCAACTAGCAGTTTATGCCAAAGGATACTGAGATTGATCCGTTATTTATTGATAAGCATCGTCTAGCAGAAATCCAAAAGCAAGAAAGAGACGAAAGAGCTAGGCGACGTGCTGAAATTTTTAGGAGATATTCCCCTAAGCGTAGCGGTGCTGAACCCTTACGAGGGAGTGGATCTAGTGGTCTTAGGACCACAAGTAGTAAGTTAGGAGAAGGTGGAAGCTCTAGTGCTCCCCTTCCTGCCATAAGCCAGTCCACGTCAATTGCGGGAGGTGTAACCCCACCGTTCCCTATTCCTAGTGCAAATCCAATCCACGTCATGGCGCAGCCTATTGCAATTCCAGCAGGAACGACGGATTTGCCGGCTCTAGGTTATCCGCTACCCATTTTTAATGGGCTAGTTGAGGAAGATGCGGAACTCCACATTAGGGAGTTTCAAAAGCTGATGTTTAATTGTCGCATTCAAGAAGAAGGGCATTTAATGATGTTCTTCAATATGACTCTCAAAGGAAGAGCCGCTATATGGTATCATGGTTTAGAAGCCGGAACCATATTGAACATTGATGCATTTTATGGAGCTCGATTCCGAGTCCGGACGGGGAAATGGCCAAGAAACCGGTCAAGATTTGAAGAGGTGGACAAAATTTGGCCAAAATGGGCAAGTGACCCTTGGGAGCCCAAATTTAAATGTCACATGAAAGTTTGGGAGAGAAGAGATGCAACAAATCGTGGGAAGGAAACGTGAGCAGATGGCGCCGAAATTCACGCCATGATGTTGATCATGCTTCTCCCTGCCTGCAAACAACCCCCCTGTTTGACAATGGCCCCTCATTCCCCTCCGTATCCTGACTCTATCGCCGCCCTTCGCCCGTCGAATGATGGCCTGGTTTGGAATTTCTGATTCTAGTCTTTCTCTCTCCTCCCTCTCTCTCTTCTAAGAGGCAGTTCATGTGTGGGAAGGAGCAATGAAGAAAGAATGATGGAGGCTTGTCCGGCATGGACCGGATTGCTCCACGGGCTGAGAATGGTGATTTGTGATGTTGCTGGACATGAAGTGTTGCTGTTTTCCTGATCTACAGCCATGGACACAAAACCCGAAACACGCGTTTAAGCGGTAAACTACAAAATTACAAAGAAAATTTAGTGTTTTATGCTTTTGATTGATGGAATGCCGTTCATATGGACTAAGATTTGATTATGCTGCTGATTCTTCTGAGTTCTTACTGTTTATAACCAGAAATCATGAAAAACATGCATTTCATGGCTCGAAATAATGTCAAGAAACCCGAAAACGCATGAAAAAGGGGGAAAAACAAGGGTTTTGGGCATATAAATGGGGAAAACCGTCGATACACATCAACTAATCTTTCAATTTTGTTGCAAATGAACTAAGGGCCACAGCCCACAAACTGGTTTTCATTTTCAGCAATTTAAAAAATACAAGAAAATGAAGAAAATGGGGGAAAATGATAAAAAAACCATGAAAAATAGGGGAAAAATACATTTGAGGCTACGAAAAATATAGAAAAATGGGATTTATGTTTGTTGATGTATAACAAGGCTGGGGCATGAAGTTATGCTTCAGTTCAGCCTTGTTTATATGTTTTAGTGCGTGTTTCCTTCCTTTCTTCACATAAAATGACAAGGAAACCCTAAAAGAAATGAATGTAATGATGCACTATCAAAACGGGGAAGGGTAGAGTTGTGGAAAAAATGGTTAAATGCCGCTGAGCATGATGAATAATTTGCTGATTCTATATGTATTGCATCTAGGACGGAATAATAATGATAAAAATTAAAACCTAGTAGCACGAAGATCACTTCGGTGCTAGGTGTTGCAGCGAAGCACAAAGCGGTTAGAAAGAAAAGCATGAAAGAGATGTTTTGCACTTGCACGCTGCTGGTTTTTTAAAATGTTTGAGCACTAGGCATCCACCTCTTTGCATGATCATTTAGAGGAAATTAAAAGTATCAGAGTTAGCTCCTGGATATGCATAGCAATTGTCTTCAGTAGGCCCTTGACCCACCGTTGAGAGCGTGAGGTTCCTATGCTGTAGGCTAGTCGAGGGTTATAGGGGAAGTCAAGTAAGGACAATGGTACATTCCTGGATACGTTTATTTGGTACCTTGAGTGACGTTTGTGCGAAATGTCTAAATGTTGAGCGACGCATCGAGGGGCCAATCCCCAAGGTGTAGGAGAGTCACAGAGGGTTGACGGCATTCAGCCGTAGGAGGAACCCCATGTGTATGTGATTCGAGCCTTTTGGCCATGTGAAAGGGACTCCCTCTGAGGAGCAATATTGGGTTAGGATCAGTTGGACTACAACGTATTACAAACGCAATGTTTAGGAAGGCAGAGATTTTGATAGACGCTCCTGGCCGCGAGGCCGAGGGGTTGTCTTGTGCGTAGTGACGAGGTCCGGCTAGTGCATGAGCCAGTGCCGGCCCGTTTTTAGGTCCATCAGTGGTGCGTCTGCCGGGAGCTGCTTAAAAGTGGCGGTTCTCGAATCCTGGTTGTTTAAGGACCAACTAGCAGTTTATGCCAAAGGATACTGAGATTGATCCGTTATTTATTGATAAGCATCGTCTAGCAGAAATCCAAAAGCAAGAAAGAGACGAAAGAGCTAGGCGACGTGCTGAAATTTTTAGGAGATATTCCCCTAAGCGTAGCGGTGCTGAACCCTTACGAGGGAGTGGATCTAGTGGTCTTAGGACCACAAGTAGTAAGTTAGGAGAAGGTGGAAGCTCTAGTGCTCCCCTTCCTGCCATAAGCCAGTCCACGTCAATTGCGGGAGGTGTAACCCCACCGTTCCCTATTCCTAGTGCAAATCCAATCCACGTCATGGCGCAGCCTATTGCAATTCCAGCAGGAACGACGGATTTGCCGGCTCTAGGTTATCCGCTACCCATTTTTAATGGGCTAGTTGAGGAAGATGCGGAACTCCACATTAGGGAGTTTCAAAAGCTGATGTTTAATTGTCGCATTCAAGAAGAAGGGCATTTAATGATGTTCTTCAATATGACTCTCAAAGGAAGAGCCGCTATATGGTATCATGGTTTAGAAGCCGGAACCATATTGAACATTGATGCATTTTATGGAGCTCGATTCCGAGTCCGGACGGGGAAATGGCCAAGAAACCGGTCAAGATTTGAAGAGGTGGACAAAATTTGGCCAAAATGGGCAAGTGACCCTTGGGAGCCCAAATTTAAATGTCACATGAAAGTTTGGGAGAGAAGAGATGCAACAAATCGTGGGAAGGAAACGTGAGCAGATGGCGCCGAAATTCACGCCATGATGTTGATCATGCTTCTCCCTGCCTGCAAACAACCCCCCTGTTTGACAATGGCCCCTCATTCCCCTCCGTATCCTGACTCTATCGCCGCCCTTCGCCCGTCGAATGATGGCCTGGTTTGGAATTTCTGATTCTAGTCTTTCTCTCTCCTCCCTCTCTCTCTTCTAAGAGGCAGTTCATGTGTGGGAAGGAGCAATGAAGAAAGAATGATGGAGGCTTGTCCGGCATGGACCGGATTGCTCCACGGGCTGAGAATGGTGATTTGTGATGTTGCTGGACATGAAGTGTTGCTGTTTTCCTGATCTACAGCCATGGACACAAAACCCGAAACACGCGTTTAAGCGGTAAACTACAAAATTACAAAGAAAATTTAGTGTTTTATGCTTTTGATTGATGGAATGCCGTTCATATGGACTAAGATTTGATTATGCTGCTGATTCTTCTGAGTTCTTACTGTTTATAACCAGAAATCATGAAAAACATGCATTTCATGGCTCGAAATAATGTCAAGAAACCCGAAAACGCATGAAAAAGGGGGAAAAACAAGGGTTTTGGGCATATAAATGGGGAAAACCGTCGATACACATCAACTAATCTTTCAATTTTGTTGCAAATGAACTAAGGGCCACAGCCCACAAACTGGTTTTCATTTTCAGCAATTTAAAAAATACAAGAAAATGAAGAAAATGGGGGAAAATGATAAAAAAACCATGAAAAATAGGGGAAAAATACATTTGAGGCTACGAAAAATATAGAAAAATGGGATTTATGTTTGTTGATGTATAACAAGGCTGGGGCATGAAGTTATGCTTCAGTTCAGCCTTGTTTATATGTTTTAGTGCGTGTTTCCTTCCTTTCTTCACATAAAATGACAAGGAAACCCTAAAAGAAATGAATGTAATGATGCACTATCAAAACGGGGAAGGGTAGAGTTGTGGAAAAAATGGTTAAATGCCGCTGAGCATGATGAATAATTTGCTGATTCTATATGTATTGCATCTAGGACGGAATAATAATGATAAAAATTAAAACCTAGTAGCACGAAGATCACTTCGGTGCTAGGTGTTGCAGCGAAGCACAAAGCGGTTAGAAAGAAAAGCATGAAAGAGATGTTTTGCACTTGCACGCTGCTGGTTTTTTAAAATGTTTGAGCACTAGGCATCCACCTCTTTGCATGATCATTTAGAGGAAATTAAAAGTATCAGAGTTAGCTCCTGGATATGCATAGCAATTGTCTTCAGTAGGCCCTTGACCCACCGTTGAGAGCGTGAGGTTCCTATGCTGTAGGCTAGTCGAGGGTTATAGGGGAAGTCAAGTAAGGACAATGGTACATTCCTGGATACGTTTATTTGGTACCTTGAGTGACGTTTGTGCGAAATGTCTAAATGTTGAGCGACGCATCGAGGGGCCAATCCCCAAGGTGTAGGAGAGTCACAGAGGGTTGACGGCATTCAGCCGTAGGAGGAACCCCATGTGTATGTGATTCGAGCCTTTTGGCCATGTGAAAGGGACTCCCTCTGAGGAGCAATATTGGGTTAGGATCAGTTGGACTACAACGTATTACAAACGCAATGTTTAGGAAGGCAGAGATTTTGATAGACGCTCCTGGCCGCGAGGCCGAGGGGTTGTCTTGTGCGTAGTGACGAGGTCCGGCTAGTGCATGAGCCAGTGCCGGCCCGTTTTTAGGTCCATCAGTGGTGCGTCTGCCGGGAGCTGCTTAAAAGTGGCGGTTCTCGAATCCTGGTTGTTTAAGGACCAACTAGCAGTTTATGCCAAAGGATACTGAGATTGATCCGTTATTTATTGATAAGCATCGTCTAGCAGAAATCCAAAAGCAAGAAAGAGACGAAAGAGCTAGGCGACGTGCTGAAATTTTTAGGAGATATTCCCCTAAGCGTAGCGGTGCTGAACCCTTACGAGGGAGTGGATCTAGTGGTCTTAGGACCACAAGTAGTAAGTTAGGAGAAGGTGGAAGCTCTAGTGCTCCCCTTCCTGCCATAAGCCAGTCCACGTCAATTGCGGGAGGTGTAACCCCACCGTTCCCTATTCCTAGTGCAAATCCAATCCACGTCATGGCGCAGCCTATTGCAATTCCAGCAGGAACGACGGATTTGCCGGCTCTAGGTTATCCGCTACCCATTTTTAATGGGCTAGTTGAGGAAGATGCGGAACTCCACATTAGGGAGTTTCAAAAGCTGATGTTTAATTGTCGCATTCAAGAAGAAGGGCATTTAATGATGTTCTTCAATATGACTCTCAAAGGAAGAGCCGCTATATGGTATCATGGTTTAGAAGCCGGAACCATATTGAACATTGATGCATTTTATGGAGCTCGATTCCGAGTCCGGACGGGGAAATGGCCAAGAAACCGGTCAAGATTTGAAGAGGTGGACAAAATTTGGCCAAAATGGGCAAGTGACCCTTGGGAGCCCAAATTTAAATGTCACATGAAAGTTTGGGAGAGAAGAGATGCAACAAATCGTGGGAAGGAAACGTGAGCAGATGGCGCCGAAATTCACGCCATGATGTTGATCATGCTTCTCCCTGCCTGCAAACAACCCCCCTGTTTGACAATGGCCCCTCATTCCCCTCCGTATCCTGACTCTATCGCCGCCCTTCGCCCGTCGAATGATGGCCTGGTTTGGAATTTCTGATTCTAGTCTTTCTCTCTCCTCCCTCTCTCTCTTCTAAGAGGCAGTTCATGTGTGGGAAGGAGCAATGAAGAAAGAATGATGGAGGCTTGTCCGGCATGGACCGGATTGCTCCACGGGCTGAGAATGGTGATTTGTGATGTTGCTGGACATGAAGTGTTGCTGTTTTCCTGATCTACAGCCATGGACACAAAACCCGAAACACGCGTTTAAGCGGTAAACTACAAAATTACAAAGAAAATTTAGTGTTTTATGCTTTTGATTGATGGAATGCCGTTCATATGGACTAAGATTTGATTATGCTGCTGATTCTTCTGAGTTCTTACTGTTTATAACCAGAAATCATGAAAAACATGCATTTCATGGCTCGAAATAATGTCAAGAAACCCGAAAACGCATGAAAAAGGGGGAAAAACAAGGGTTTTGGGCATATAAATGGGGAAAACCGTCGATACACATCAACTAATCTTTCAATTTTGTTGCAAATGAACTAAGGGCCACAGCCCACAAACTGGTTTTCATTTTCAGCAATTTAAAAAATACAAGAAAATGAAGAAAATGGGGGAAAATGATAAAAAAACCATGAAAAATAGGGGAAAAATACATTTGAGGCTACGAAAAATATAGAAAAATGGGATTTATGTTTGTTGATGTATAACAAGGCTGGGGCATGAAGTTATGCTTCAGTTCAGCCTTGTTTATATGTTTTAGTGCGTGTTTCCTTCCTTTCTTCACATAAAATGACAAGGAAACCCTAAAAGAAATGAATGTAATGATGCACTATCAAAACGGGGAAGGGTAGAGTTGTGGAAAAAATGGTTAAATGCCGCTGAGCATGATGAATAATTTGCTGATTCTATATGTATTGCATCTAGGACGGAATAATAATGATAAAAATTAAAACCTAGTAGCACGAAGATCACTTCGGTGCTAGGTGTTGCAGCGAAGCACAAAGCGGTTAGAAAGAAAAGCATGAAAGAGATGTTTTGCACTTGCACGCTGCTGGTTTTTTAAAATGTTTGAGCACTAGGCATCCACCTCTTTGCATGATCATTTAGAGGAAATTAAAAGTATCAGAGTTAGCTCCTGGATATGCATAGCAATTGTCTTCAGTAGGCCCTTGACCCACCGTTGAGAGCGTGAGGTTCCTATGCTGTAGGCTAGTCGAGGGTTATAGGGGAAGTCAAGTAAGGACAATGGTACATTCCTGGATACGTTTATTTGGTACCTTGAGTGACGTTTGTGCGAAATGTCTAAATGTTGAGCGACGCATCGAGGGGCCAATCCCCAAGGTGTAGGAGAGTCACAGAGGGTTGACGGCATTCAGCCGTAGGAGGAACCCCATGTGTATGTGATTCGAGCCTTTTGGCCATGTGAAAGGGACTCCCTCTGAGGAGCAATATTGGGTTAGGATCAGTTGGACTACAACGTATTACAAACGCAATGTTTAGGAAGGCAGAGATTTTGATAGACGCTCCTGGCCGCGAGGCCGAGGGGTTGTCTTGTGCGTAGTGACGAGGTCCGGCTAGTGCATGAGCCAGTGCCGGCCCGTTTTTAGGTCCATCAGTGGTGCGTCTGCCGGGAGCTGCTTAAAAGTGGCGGTTCTCGAATCCTGGTTGTTTAAGGACCAACTAGCAGTTTATGCCAAAGGATACTGAGATTGATCCGTTATTTATTGATAAGCATCGTCTAGCAGAAATCCAAAAGCAAGAAAGAGACGAAAGAGCTAGGCGACGTGCTGAAATTTTTAGGAGATGTTCCCCTAAGCGTAGCGGTGCTGAACCCTTACGAGGGAGTGGATCTAGTGGTCTTAGGACCACAAGTAGTAAGTTAGGAGAAGGTGGAAGCTCTAGTGCTCCCCTTCCTGCCATAAGCCAGTCCACGTCAATTGCGGGAGGTGTAACCCCACCGTTCCCTATTCCTAGTGCAAATCCAATCCACGTCATGGCGCAGCCTATTGCAATTCCAGCAGGAACGACGGATTTCCCGGCTCTAGGTTATCCGCTACCCATTTTTAATGGGCTAGTTGAGGAAGATGCGGAACTCCACATTAGGGAGTTTCAAAAGCTGATGTTTAATTGTCGCATTCAAGAAGAAGGGCATTTAATGATGTTCTTCAATATGACTCTCAAAGGAAGAGCCGCTATATGGTATCATGGTTTAGAAGCCGGAACCATATTGAACATTGATGCATTTTATGGAGCTCGATTCCGAGTCCGGACGGGGAAATGGCCAAGAAACCGGTCAAGATTTGAAGAGGTGGACAAAATTTGGCCAAAATGGGCAAGTGACCCTTGGGAGCCCAAATTTAAATGTCACATGAAAGTTTGGGAGAGAAGAGATGCAACAAATCGTGGGAAGGAAACGTGAGCAGATGGCGCCGAAATTCACGCCATGATGTTGATCATGCTTCTCCCTGCCTGCAAACAACCCCCCTGTTTGACAATGGCCCCTCATTCCCCTCCGTATCCTGACTCTATCGCCGCCCTTCGCCCGTCGAATGATGGCCTGGTTTGGAATTTCTGATTCTAGTCTTTCTCTCTCCTCCCTCTCTCTCTTCTAAGAGGCAGTTCATGTGTGGGAAGGAGCAATGAAGAAAGAATGATGGAGGCTTGTCCGGCATGGACCGGATTGCTCCACGGGCTGAGAATGGTGATTTTTGATGTTGCTGGACATGAAGTGTTGCTGTTTTCCTGATCTACAGCCATGGACACAAAACCCGAAACACGCGTTTAAGCGGTAAACTACAAAATTACAAAGAAAATTTAGTGTTTTATGCTTTTGATTGATGGAATGCCGTTCATATGGACTAAGATTTGATTATGCTGCTGATTCTTCTGAGTTCTTACTGTTTATAACCAGAAATCATGAAAAACATGCATTTCATGGCTCGAAATAATGTCAAGAAACCCGAAAACGCATGAAAAAGGGGGAAAAACAAGGGTTTTGGGCATATAAATGGGGAAAACCGTCGATACACATCAACTAATCTTTCAATTTTGTTGCAAATGAACTAAGGGCCACAGCCCACAAACTGGTTTTCATTTTCAGCAATTTAAAAAATACAAGAAAATGAAGAAAATGGGGGAAAATGATAAAAAAACCATGAAAAATAGGGGAAAAATACATTTGAGGCTACGAAAAATATAGAAAAATGGGATTTATGTTTGTTGATGTATAACAAGGCTGGGGCATGAAGTTATGCTTCAGTTCAGCCTTGTTTATATGTTTTAGTGCGTGTTTCCTTCCTTTCTTCACATAAAATGACAAGGAAACCCTAAAAGAAATGAATGTAATGATGCACTATCAAAACGGGGAAGGGTAGAGTTGTGGAAAAAATGGTTAAATGCCGCTGAGCATGATGAATAATTTGCTGATTCTATATGTATTGCATCTAGGACGGAATAATAATGATAAAAATTAAAACCTAGTAGCACGAAGATCACTTCGGTGCTAGGTGTTGCAGCGAAGCACAAAGCGGTTAGAAAGAAAAGCATGAAAGAGATGTTTTGCACTTGCACGCTGCTGGTTTTTTAAAATGTTTGAGCACTAGGCATCCACCTCTTTGCATGATCATTTAGAGGAAATTAAAAGTATCAGAGTTAGCTCCTGGATATGCATAGCAATTGTCTTCAGTAGGCCCTTGACCCACCGTTGAGAGCGTGAGGTTCCTATGCTGTAGGCTAGTCGAGGGTTATAGGGGAAGTCAAGTAAGGACAATGGTACATTCCTGGATACGTTTATTTGGTACCTTGAGTGACGTTTGTGCGAAATGTCTAGATGTTGAGCGACGCATCGAGGGGCCAATCCCCAAGGTGTAGGAGAGTCACAGAGGGTTGACGGCATTCAGCCGTAGGAGGAACCCCATGTGTATGTGATTCGAGCCTTTTGGCCATGTGAAAGGGACTCCCTCTGAGGAGCAATATTGGGTTAGGATCAGTTGGACTACAACGTATTACAAACGCAATGTTTAGGAAGGCAGAGATTTTGATAGACGCTCCTGGCCGCGAGGCCGAGGGGTTGTCTTGTGCGTAGTGACGAGGTCCGGCTAGTGCATGAGCCAGTGCCGGCCCGTTTTTAGGTCCATCAGTGGTGCGTCTGCCGGGAGCTGCTTAAAAGTGGCGGTTCTCGAATCCTGGTTGTTTAAGGACCAACTAGCAGTTTATGCCAAAGGATACTGAGATTGATCCGTTATTTATTGATAAGCATCGTCTAGCAGAAATCCAAAAGCAAGAAAGAGACGAAAGAGCTAGGCGACGTGCTGAAATTTTTAGGAGATGTTCCCCTAAGCGTAGCGGTGCTGAACCCTTACGAGGGAGTGGATCTAGTGGTCTTAGGACCACAAGTAGTAAGTTAGGAGAAGGTGGAAGCTCTAGTGCTCCCCTTCCTGCCATAAGCCAGTCCACGTCAATTGCGGGAGGTGTAACCCCACCGTTCCCTATTCCTAGTGCAAATCCAATCCACGTCATGGCGCAGCCTATTGCAATTCCAGCAGGAACGACGGATTTCCCGGCTCTAGGTTATCCGCTACCCATTTTTAATGGGCTAGTTGAGGAAGATGCGGAACTCCACATTAGGGAGTTTCAAAAGCTGATGTTTAATTGTCGCATTCAAGAAGAAGGGCATTTAATGATGTTCTTCAATATGACTCTCAAAGGAAGAGCCGCTATATGGTATCATGGTTTAGAAGCCGGAACCATATTGAACATTGATGCATTTTATGGAGCTCGATTCCGAGTCCGGACGGGGAAATGGCCAAGAAACCGGTCAAGATTTGAAGAGGTGGACAAAATTTGGCCAAAATGGGCAAGTGACCCTTGGGAGCCCAAATTTAAATGTCACATGAAAGTTTGGGAGAGAAGAGATGCAACAAATCGTGGGAAGGAAACGTGAGCAGATGGCGCCGAAATTCACGCCATGATGTTGATCATGCTTCTCCCTGCCTGCAAACAACCCCCCTGTTTGACAATGGCCCCTCATTCCCCTCCGTATCCTGACTCTATCGCCGCCCTTCGCCCGTCGAATGATGGCCTGGTTTGGAATTTCTGATTCTAGTCTTTCTCTCTCCTCCCTCTCTCTCTTCTAAGAGGCAGTTCATGTGTGGGAAGGAGCAATGAAGAAAGAATGATGGAGGCTTGTCCGGCATGGACCGGATTGCTCCACGGGCTGAGAATGGTGATTTTTGATGTTGCTGGACATGAAGTGTTGCTGTTTTCCTGATCTACAGCCATGGACACAAAACCCGAAACACGCGTTTAAGCGGTAAACTACAAAATTACAAAGAAAATTTAGTGTTTTATGCTTTTGATTGATGGAATGCCGTTCATATGGACTAAGATTTGATTATGCTGCTGATTCTTCTGAGTTCTTACTGTTTATAACCAGAAATCATGAAAAACATGCATTTCATGGCTCGAAATAATGTCAAGAAACCCGAAAACGCATGAAAAAGGGGGAAAAACAAGGGTTTTGGGCATATAAATGGGGAAAACCGTCGATACACATCAACTAATCTTTCAATTTTGTTGCAAATGAACTAAGGGCCACAGCCCACAAACTGGTTTTCATTTTCAGCAATTTAAAAAATACAAGAAAATGAAGAAAATGGGGGAAAATGATAAAAAAACCATGAAAAATAGGGGAAAAATACATTTGAGGCTACGAAAAATATAGAAAAATGGGATTTATGTTTGTTGATGTATAACAAGGCTGGGGCATGAAGTTATGCTTCAGTTCAGCCTTGTTTATATGTTTTAGTGCGTGTTTCCTTCCTTTCTTCACATAAAATGACAAGGAAACCCTAAAAGAAATGAATGTAATGATGCACTATCAAAACGGGGAAGGGTAGAGTTGTGGAAAAAATGGTTAAATGCCGCTGAGCATGATGAATAATTTGCTGATTCTATATGTATTGCATCTAGGACGGAATAATAATGATAAAAATTAAAACCTAGTAGCACGAAGATCACTTCGGTGCTAGGTGTTGCAGCGAAGCACAAAGCGGTTAGAAAGAAAAGCATGAAAGAGATGTTTTGCACTTGCACGCTGCTGGTTTTTTAAAATGTTTGAGCACTAGGCATCCACCTCTTTGCATGATCATTTAGAGGAAATTAAAAGTATCAGAGTTAGCTCCTGGATATGCATAGCAATTGTCTTCAGTAGGCCCTTGACCCACCGTTGAGAGCGTGAGGTTCCTATGCTGTAGGCTAGTCGAGGGTTATAGGGGAAGTCAAGTAAGGACAATGGTACATTCCTGGATACGTTTATTTGGTACCTTGAGTGACGTTTGTGCGAAATGTCTAAATGTTGAGCGACGCATCGAGGGGCCAATCCCCAAGGTGTAGGAGAGTCACAGAGGGTTGACGGCATTCAGCCGTAGGAGGAACCCCATGTGTATGTGATTCGAGCCTTTTGGCCATGTGAAAGGGACTCCCTCTGAGGAGCAATATTGGGTTAGGATCAGTTGGACTACAACGTATTACAAACGCAATGTTTAGGAAGGCAGAGATTTTGATAGACGCTCCTGGCCGCGAGGCCGAGGGGTTGTCTTGTGCGTAGTGACGAGGTCCGGCTAGTGCATGAGCCAGTGCCGGCCCGTTTTTAGGTCCATCAGTGGTGCGTCTGCCGGGAGCTGCTTAAAAGTGGCGGTTCTCGAATCCTGGTTGTTTAAGGACCAACTAGCAGTTTATGCCAAAGGATACTGAGATTGATCCGTTATTTATTGATAAGCATCGTCTAGCAGAAATCCAAAAGCAAGAAAGAGACGAAAGAGCTAGGCGACGTGCTGAAATTTTTAGGAGATGTTCCCCTAAGCGTAGCGGTGCTGAACCCTTACGAGGGAGTGGATCTAGTGGTCTTAGGACCACAAGTAGTAAGTTAGGAGAAGGTGGAAGCTCTAGTGCTCCCCTTCCTGCCATAAGCCAGTCCACGTCAATTGCGGGAGGTGTAACCCCACCGTTCCCTATTCCTAGTGCAAATCCAATCCACGTCATGGCGCAGCCTATTGCAATTCCAGCAGGAACGACGGATTTCCCGGCTCTAGGTTATCCGCTACCCATTTTTAATGGGCTAGTTGAGGAAGATGCGGAACTCCACATTAGGGAGTTTCAAAAGCTGATGTTTAATTGTCGCATTCAAGAAGAAGGGCATTTAATGATGTTCTTCAATATGACTCTCAAAGGAAGAGCCGCTATATGGTATCATGGTTTAGAAGCCGGAACCATATTGAACATTGATGCATTTTATGGAGCTCGATTCCGAGTCCGGACGGGGAAATGGCCAAGAAACCGGTCAAGATTTGAAGAGGTGGACAAAATTTGGCCAAAATGGGCAAGTGACCCTTGGGAGCCCAAATTTAAATGTCACATGAAAGTTTGGGAGAGAAGAGATGCAACAAATCGTGGGAAGGAAACGTGAGCAGATGGCGCCGAAATTCACGCCATGATGTTGATCATGCTTCTCCCTGCCTGCAAACAACCCCCCTGTTTGACAATGGCCCCTCATTCCCCTCCGTATCCTGACTCTATCGCCGCCCTTCGCCCGTCGAATGATGGCCTGGTTTGGAATTTCTGATTCTAGTCTTTCTCTCTCCTCCCTCTCTCTCTTCTAAGAGGCAGTTCATGTGTGGGAAGGAGCAATGAAGAAAGAATGATGGAGGCTTGTCCGGCATGGACCGGATTGCTCCACGGGCTGAGAATGGTGATTTGTGATGTTGCTGTACATGAAGTGTTGCTGTTTTCCTGATCTACAGCCATGGACACAAAACCCGAAACACGCGTTTAAGCGGTAAACTACAAAATTACAAAGAAAATTTAGTGTTTTATGCTTTTGATTGATGGAATGCCGTTCATATGGACTAAGATTTGATTATGCTGCTGATTCTTCTGAGTTCTTACTGTTTATAACCAGAAATCATGAAAAACATGCATTTCATGGCTCGAAATAATGTCAAGAAACCCGAAAACGCATGAAAAAGGGGGAAAAACAAGGGTTTTGGGCATATAAATGGGGAAAACCGTCGATACACATCAACTAATCTTTCAATTTTGTTGCAAATGAACTAAGGGCCACAGCCCACAAACTGGTTTTCATTTTCAGCAATTTAAAAAATACAAGAAAATGAAGAAAATGGGGGAAAATGATAAAAAAACCATGAAAAATAGGGGAAAAATACATTTGAGGCTACGAAAAATATAGAAAAATGGGATTTATGTTTGTTGATGTATAACAAGGCTGGGGCATGAAGTTATGCTTCAGTTCAGCCTTGTTTATATGTTTTAGTGCGTGTTTCCTTCCTTTCTTCACATAAAATGACAAGGAAACCCTAAAAGAAATGAATGTAATGATGCACTATCAAAACGGGGAAGGGTAGAGTTGTGGAAAAAATGGTTAAATGCCGCTGAGCATGATGAATAATTTGCTGATTCTATATGTATTGCATCTAGGACGGAATAATAATGATAAAAATTAAAACCTAGTAGCACGAAGATCACTTCGGTGCTAGGTGTTGCAGCGAAGCACAAAGCGGTTAGAAAGAAAAGCATGAAAGAGATGTTTTGCACTTGCACGCTGCTGGTTTTTTAAAATGTTTGAGCACTAGGCATCCACCTCTTTGCATGATCATTTAGAGGAAATTAAAAGTATCAGAGTTAGCTCCTGGATATGCATAGCAATTGTCTTCAGTAGGCCCTTGACCCACCGTTGAGAGCGTGAGGTTCCTATGCTGTAGGCTAGTCGAGGGTTATAGGGGAAGTCAAGTAAGGACAATGGTACATTCCTGGATACGTTTATTTGGTACCTTGAGTGACGTTTGTGCGAAATGTCTAAATGTTGAGCGACGCATCGAGGGGCCAATCCCCAAGGTGTAGGAGAGTCACAGAGGGTTGACGGCATTCAGCCGTAGGAGGAACCCCATGTGTATGTGATTCGAGCCTTTTGGCCATGTGAAAGGGACTCCCTCTGAGGAGCAATATTGGGTTAGGATCAGTTGGACTACAACGTATTACAAACGCAATGTTTAGGAAGGCAGAGATTTTGATAGACGCTCCTGGCCGCGAGGCCGAGGGGTTGTCTTGTGCGTAGTGACGAGGTCCGGCTAGTGCATGAGCCAATGCCGGCCCGTTTTTAGGTCCATCAGTGGTGCGTCTGCCGGGAGCTGCTTAAAAGTGGCGGTTCTCGAATCCTGGTTGTTTAAGGACCAACTAGCAGTTTATGCCAAAGGATACTGAGATTGATCCGTTATTTATTGATAAGCATCGTCTAGCAGAAATCCAAAAGCAAGAAAGAGACGAAAGAGCTAGGCGACGTGCTGAAATTTTTAGGAGATGTTCCCCTAAGCGTAGCGGTGCTGAACCCTTACGAGGGAGTGGATCTAGTGGTCTTAGGACCACAAGTAGTAAGTTAGGAGAAGGTGGAAGCTCTAGTGCTCCCCTTCCTGCCATAAGCCAGTCCACGTCAATTGCGGGAGGTGTAACCCCACCGTTCCCTATTCCTAGTGCAAATCCAATCCACGTCATGGCGCAGCCTATTGCAATTCCAGCAGGAACGACGGATTTCCCGGCTCTAGGTTATCCGCTACCCATTTTTAATGGGCTAGTTGAGGAAGATGCGGAACTCCACATTAGGGAGTTTCAAAAGCTGATGTTTAATTGTCGCATTCAAGAAGAAGGGCATTTAATGATGTTCTTCAATATGACTCTCAAAGGAAGAGCCGCTATATGGTATCATGGTTTAGAAGCCGGAACCATATTGAACATTGATGCATTTTATGGAGCTCGATTCCGAGTCCGGACGGGGAAATGGCCAAGAAACCGGTCAAGATTTGAAGAGGTGGACAAAATTTGGCCAAAATGGGCAAGTGACCCTTGGGAGCCCAAATTTAAATGTCACATGAAAGTTTGGGAGAGAAGAGATGCAACAAATCGTGGGAAGGAAACGTGAGCAGATGGCGCCGAAATTCACGCCATGATGTTGATCATGCTTCTCCCTGCCTGCAAACAACCCCCCTGTTTGACAATGGCCCCTCATTCCCCTCCGTATCCTGACTCTATCGCCGCCCTTCGCCCGTCGAATGATGGCCTGGTTTGGAATTTCTGATTCTAGTCTTTCTCTCTCCTCCCTCTCTCTCTTCTAAGAGGCAGTTCATGTGTGGGAAGGAGCAATGAAGAAAGAATGATGGAGGCTTGTCCGGCATGGACCGGATTGCTCCACGGGCTGAGAATGGTGATTTGTGATGTTGCTGTACATGAAGTGTTGCTGTTTTCCTGATCTACAGCCATGGACACAAAACCCGAAACACGCGTTTAAGCGGTAAACTACAAAATTACAAAGAAAATTTAGTGTTTTATGCTTTTGATTGATGGAATGCCGTTCATATGGACTAAGATTTGATTATGCTGCTGATTCTTCTGAGTTCTTACTGTTTATAACCAGAAATCATGAAAAACATGCATTTCATGGCTCGAAATAATGTCAAGAAACCCGAAAACGCATGAAAAAGGGGGAAAAACAAGGGTTTTGGGCATATAAATGGGGAAAACCGTCGATACACATCAACTAATCTTTCAATTTTGTTGCAAATGAACTAAGGGCCACAGCCCACAAACTGGTTTTCATTTTCAGCAATTTAAAAAATACAAGAAAATGAAGAAAATGGGGGAAAATGATAAAAAAACCATGAAAAATAGGGGAAAAATACATTTGAGGCTACGAAAAATATAGAAAAATGGGATTTATGTTTGTTGATGTATAACAAGGCTGGGGCATGAAGTTATGCTTCAGTTCAGCCTTGTTTATATGTTTTAGTGCGTGTTTCCTTCCTTTCTTCACATAAAATGACAAGGAAACCCTAAAAGAAATGAATGTAATGATGCACTATCAAAACGGGGAAGGGTAGAGTTGTGGAAAAAATGGTTAAATGCCGCTGAGCATGATGAATAATTTGCCGATTTTATATGTATTGCATCTAGGACGGAATAATAATGATAAAAATTAAAACCTAGTAGCACGAAGATCACTTCGGTGCTAGGTGTTGCAGCGAAGCACAGAGCGGTTAGAAAGAAAAGCATGAAAGAGATGTTTTGCACTTGCACGCTGCTGGTTTTTTAAAATGTTTGAGCACTAGGCATCCACCTCTTTGCATGATCATTTAGAGGAAATTAAAAGTATCAGAGTTAGCTCCTGGATATGCATAGCAATTGTCTTCAGTAGGCCCTTGACCCACCGTTGAGAGCGTGAGGTTCCTATGCTGTAGGCTAGTCGAGGGTTATAGGGGAAGTCAAGTAAGGACAATGGTACATTCCTGGATACGTTTATTTGGTACCTTGAGTGACGTTTGTGCGAAATGTCTAAATGTTGAGCGACGCATCGAGGGGCCAATCCCCAAGGTGTAGGAGAGTCACAGAGGGTTGACGGCATTCAGCCGTAGGAGGAACCCCATGTGTATGTGATTCGAGCCTTTTGGCCATGTGAAAGGGACTCCCTCTGAGGAGCAATATTGGGTTAGGATCAGTTGGACTACAACGTATTACAAACGCAATGTTTAGGAAGGCAGAGATTTTGATAGACGCTCCTGGCCGCGAGGCCGAGGGGTTGTCTTGTGCGTAGTGACGAGGTCCGGCTAGTGCATGAGCCAGTGCCGGCCCGTTTTTAGGTCCATCAGTGGTGCGTCTGCCGGGAGCTGCTTAAAAGTGGCGGTTCTCGAATCCTGGTTGTTTAAGGACCAACTAGCAGTTTATGCCAAAGGATACTGAGATTGATCCGTTATTTATTGATAAGCATCGTCTAGCAGAAATCCAAAAGCAAGAAAGAGACGAAAGAGCTAGGCGACGTGCTGAAATTTTTAGGAGATGTTCCCCTAAGCGTAGCGGTGATGAACCCTTACGAGGGAGTGGATCTAGTGGTCTTAGGACCACAAGTAGTAAGTTAGGAGAAGGTGGAAGCTCTAGTGCTCCCCTTCCTGCCATAAGCCAGTCCACGTCAATTGCGGGAGGTGTAACCCCACCGTTCCCTATTCCTAGTGCAAATCCAATCCACGTCATGGCGCAGCCTATTGCAATTCCAGCAGGAACGACGGATTTGCCGGCTCTAGGTTATCCGCTACCCATTTTTAATGGGCTAGTTGAGGAAGATGCGGAACTCCACATTAGGGAGTTTCAAAAGCTGATGTTTAATTGTCGCATTCAAGAAGAAGGGCATTTAATGATGTTCTTCAATATGACTCTCAAAGGAAGAGCCGCTATATGGTATCATGGTTTAGAAGCCGGAACCATATTGAACATTGATGCATTTTATGGAGCTCGATTCCGAGTCCGGACGGGGAAATGGCCAAGAAACCGGTCAAGATTTGAAGAGGTGGACAAAATTTGGCCAAAATGGGCAAGTGACCCTTGGGAGCCCAAATTTAAATGTCACATGAAAGTTTGGGAGAGAAGAGATGCAACAAATCGTGGGAAGGAAACGTGAGCAGATGGCGCCGAAATTCACGCCATGATGTTGATCATGCTTCTCCCTGCCTGCAAACAACCCCCCTGTTTGACAATGGCCCCTCATTCCCCTCCGTATCCTGACTCTATCGCCGCCCTTCGCCCGTCGAATGATGGCCTGGTTTGGAATTTCTGATTCTAGTCTTTCTCTCTCCTCCCTCTCTCTCTTCTAAGAGGCAGTTCATGTGTGGGAAGGAGCAATGAAGAAAGAATGATGGAGGCTTGTCCGGCATGGACCGGATTGCTCCACGGGCTGAGAATGGTGATTTGTGATGTTGCTGGACACGAAGTGTTGCTGTTTTCCTGATCTACAGCCATGGACACAAAACCCGAAACACGCGTTTAAGCGGTAAACTACAAAATTACAAAGAAAATTTAGTGTTTTATGCTTTTGATTGATGGAATGCCGTTCATATGGACTAAGATTTGATTATGCTGCTGATTCTTCTGAGTTCTTACTGTTTATAACCAGAAATCATGAAAAACATGCATTTCATGGCTCGAAATAATGTCAAGAAACCCGAAAACGCATGAAAAAGGGGGAAAAACAAGGGTTTTGGGCATATAAATGGGGAAAACCGTCGATACACATCAACTAATCTTTCAATTTTGTTGCAAATGAACTAAGGGCCACAGCCCACAAACTGGTTTTCATTTTCAGCAATTTAAAAAATACAAGAAAATGAAGAAAATGGGGGAAAATGATAAAAAAACCATGAAAAATAGGGGAAAAATACATTTGAGGCTACGAAAAATATAGAAAAATGGGATTTATGTTTGTTGATGTATAACAAGGCTGGGGCATGAAGTTATGCTTCAGTTCAGCCTTGTTTATATGTTTTAGTGCGTGTTTCCTTCCTTTCTTCACATAAAATGACAAGGAAACCCTAAAAGAAATGAATGTAATGATGCACTATCAAAACGGGGAAGGGTAGAGTTGTGGAAAAAATGGTTAAATGCCGCTGAGCATGATGAATAATTTGCCGATTTTATATGTATTGCATCTAGGACGGAATAATAATGATAAAAATTAAAACCTAGTAGCACGAAGATCACTTCGGTGCTAGGTGTTGCAGCGAAGCACAGAGCGGTTAGAAAGAAAAGCATGAAAGAGATGTTTTGCACTTGCACGCTGCTGGTTTTTTAAAATGTTTGAGCACTAGGCATCCACCTCTTTGCATGATCATTTAGAGGAAATTAAAAGTATCAGAGTTAGCTCCTGGATATGCATAGCAATTGTCTTCAGTAGGCCCTTGACCCACCGTTGAGAGCGTGAGGTTCCTATGCTGTAGGCTAGTCGAGGGTTATAGGGGAAGTCAAGTAAGGACAATGGTACATTCCTGGATACGTTTATTTGGTACCTTGAGTGACGTTTGTGCGAAATGTCTAAATGTTGAGCGACGCATCGAGGGGCCAATCCCCAAGGTGTAGGAGAGTCACAGAGGGTTGACGGCATTCAGCCGTAGGAGGAACCCCATGTGTATGTGATTCGAGCCTTTTGGCCATGTGAAAGGGACTCCCTCTGAGGAGCAATATTGGGTTAGGATCAGTTGGACTACAACGTATTACAAACGCAATGTTTAGGAAGGCAGAGATTTTGATAGACGCTCCTGGCCGCGAGGCCGAGGGGTTGTCTTGTGCGTAGTGACGAGGTCCGGCTAGTGCATGAGCCAGTGCCGGCCCGTTTTTAGGTCCATCAGTGGTGCGTCTGCCGGGAGCTGCTTAAAAGTGGCGGTTCTCGAATCCTGGTTGTTTAAGGACCAACTAGCAGTTTATGCCAAAGGATACTGAGATTGATCCGTTATTTATTGATAAGCATCGTCTAGCAGAAATCCAAAAGCAAGAAAGAGACGAAAGAGCTAGGCGACGTGCTGAAATTTTTAGGAGATGTTCCCCTAAGCGTAGCGGTGATGAACCCTTACGAGGGAGTGGATCTAGTGGTCTTAGGACCACAAGTAGTAAGTTAGGAGAAGGTGGAAGCTCTAGTGCTCCCCTTCCTGCCATAAGCCAGTCCACGTCAATTGCGGGAGGTGTAACCCCACCGTTCCCTATTCCTAGTGCAAATCCAATCCACGTCATGGCGCAGCCTATTGCAATTCCAGCAGGAACGACGGATTTGCCGGCTCTAGGTTATCCGCTACCCATTTTTAATGGGCTAGTTGAGGAAGATGCGGAACTCCACATTAGGGAGTTTCAAAAGCTGATGTTTAATTGTCGCATTCAAGAAGAAGGGCATTTAATGATGTTCTTCAATATGACTCTCAAAGGAAGAGCCGCTATATGGTATCATGGTTTAGAAGCCGGAACCATATTGAACATTGATGCATTTTATGGAGCTCGATTCCGAGTCCGGACGGGGAAATGGCCAAGAAACCGGTCAAGATTTGAAGAGGTGGACAAAATTTGGCCAAAATGGGCAAGTGACCCTTGGGAGCCCAAATTTAAATGTCACATGAAAGTTTGGGAGAGAAGAGATGCAACAAATCGTGGGAAGGAAACGTGAGCAGATGGCGCCGAAATTCACGCCATGATGTTGATCATGCTTCTCCCTGCCTGCAAACAACCCCCCTGTTTGACAATGGCCCCTCATTCCCCTCCGTATCCTGACTCTATCGCCGCCCTTCGCCCGTCGAATGATGGCCTGGTTTGGAATTTCTGATTCTAGTCTTTCTCTCTCCTCCCTCTCTCTCTTCTAAGAGGCAGTTCATGTGTGGGAAGGAGCAATGAAGAAAGAATGATGGAGGCTTGTCCGGCATGGACCGGATTGCTCCACGGGCTGAGAATGGTGATTTGTGATGTTGCTGGACACGAAGTGTTGCTGTTTTCCTGATCTACAGCCATGGACACAAAACCCGAAACACGCGTTTAAGCGGTAAACTACAAAATTACAAAGAAAATTTAGTGTTTTATGCTTTTGATTGATGGAATGCCGTTCATATGGACTAAGATTTGATTATGCTGCTGATTCTTCTGAGTTCTTACTGTTTATAACCAGAAATCATGAAAAACATGCATTTCATGGCTCGAAATAATGTCAAGAAACCCGAAAACGCATGAAAAAGGGGGAAAAACAAGGGTTTTGGGCATATAAATGGGGAAAACCGTCGATACACATCAACTAATCTTTCAATTTTGTTGCAAATGAACTAAGGGCCACAGCCCACAAACTGGTTTTCATTTTCAGCAATTTAAAAAATACAAGAAAATGAAGAAAATGGGGGAAAATGATAAAAAAACCATGAAAAATAGGGGAAAAATACATTTGAGGCTACGAAAAATATAGAAAAATGGGATTTATGTTTGTTGATGTATAACAAGGCTGGGGCATGAAGTTATGCTTCAGTTCAGCCTTGTTTATATGTTTTAGTGCGTGTTTCCTTCCTTTCTTCACATAAAATGACAAGGAAACCCTAAAAGAAATGAATGTAATGATGCACTATCAAAACGGGGAAGGGTAGAGTTGTGGAAAAAATGGTTAAATGCCGCTGAGCATGATGAATAATTTGCCGATTTTATATGTATTGCATCTAGGACGGAATAATAATGATAAAAATTAAAACCTAGTAGCACGAAGATCACTTCGGTGCTAGGTGTTGCAGCGAAGCACAGAGCGGTTAGAAAGAAAAGCATGAAAGAGATGTTTTGCACTTGCACGCTGCTGGTTTTTTAAAATGTTTGAGCACTAGGCATCCACCTCTTTGCATGATCATTTAGAGGAAATTAAAAGTATCAGAGTTAGCTCCTGGATATGCATAGCAATTGTCTTCAGTAGGCCCTTGACCCACCGTTGAGAGCGTGAGGTTCCTATGCTGTAGGCTAGTCGAGGGTTATAGGGGAAGTCAAGTAAGGACAATGGTACATTCCTGGATACGTTTATTTGGTACCTTGAGTGACGTTTGTGCGAAATGTCTAAATGTTGAGCGACGCATCGAGGGGCCAATCCCCAAGGTGTAGGAGAGTCACAGAGGGTTGACGGCATTCAGCCGTAGGAGGAACCCCATGTGTATGTGATTCGAGCCTTTTGGCCATGTGAAAGGGACTCCCTCTGAGGAGCAATATTGGGTTAGGATCAGTTGGACTACAACGTATTACAAACGCAATGTTTAGGAAGGCAGAGATTTTGATAGACGCTCCTGGCCGCGAGGCCGAGGGGTTGTCTTGTGCGTAGTGACGAGGTCCGGCTAGTGCATGAGCCAGTGCCGGCCCGTTTTTAGGTCCATCAGTGGTGCGTCTGCCGGGAGCTGCTTAAAAGTGGCGGTTCTCGAATCCTGGTTGTTTAAGGACCAACTAGCAGTTTATGCCAAAGGATACTGAGATTGATCCGTTATTTATTGATAAGCATCGTCTAGCAGAAATCCAAAAGCAAGAAAGAGACGAAAGAGCTAGGCGACGTGCTGAAATTTTTAGGAGATGTTCCCCTAAGCGTAGCGGTGATGAACCCTTACGAGGGAGTGGATCTAGTGGTCTTAGGACCACAAGTAGTAAGTTAGGAGAAGGTGGAAGCTCTAGTGCTCCCCTTCCTGCCATAAGCCAGTCCACGTCAATTGCGGGAGGTGTAACCCCACCGTTCCCTATTCCTAGTGCAAATCCAATCCACGTCATGGCGCAGCCTATTGCAATTCCAGCAGGAACGACGGATTTGCCGGCTCTAGGTTATCCGCTACCCATTTTTAATGGGCTAGTTGAGGAAGATGCGGAACTCCACATTAGGGAGTTTCAAAAGCTGATGTTTAATTGTCGCATTCAAGAAGAAGGGCATTTAATGATGTTCTTCAATATGACTCTCAAAGGAAGAGCCGCTATATGGTATCATGGTTTAGAAGCCGGAACCATATTGAACATTGATGCATTTTATGGAGCTCGATTCCGAGTCCGGACGGGGAAATGGCCAAGAAACCGGTCAAGATTTGAAGAGGTGGACAAAATTTGGCCAAAATGGGCAAGTGACCCTTGGGAGCCCAAATTTAAATGTCACATGAAAGTTTGGGAGAGAAGAGATGCAACAAATCGTGGGAAGGAAACGTGAGCAGATGGCGCCGAAATTCACGCCATGATGTTGATCATGCTTCTCCCTGCCTGCAAACAACCCCCCTGTTTGACAATGGCCCCTCATTCCCCTCCGTATCCTGACTCTATCGCCGCCCTTCGCCCGTCGAATGATGGCCTGGTTTGGAATTTCTGATTCTAGTCTTTCTCTCTCCTCCCTCTCTCTCTTCTAAGAGGCAGTTCATGTGTGGGAAGGAGCAATGAAGAAAGAATGATGGAGGCTTGTCCGGCATGGACCGGATTGCTCCACGGGCTGAGAATGGTGATTTGTGATGTTGCTGGACACGAAGTGTTGCTGTTTTCCTGATCTACAGCCATGGACACAAAACCCGAAACACGCGTTTAAGCGGTAAACTACAAAATTACAAAGAAAATTTAGTGTTTTATGCTTTTGATTGATGGAATGCCGTTCATATGGACTAAGATTTGATTATGCTGCTGATTCTTCTGAGTTCTTACTGTTTATAACCAGAAATCATGAAAAACATGCATTTCATGGCTCGAAATAATGTCAAGAAACCCGAAAACGCATGAAAAAGGGGGAAAAACAAGGGTTTTGGGCATATAAATGGGGAAAACCGTCGATACACATCAACTAATCTTTCAATTTTGTTGCAAATGAACTAAGGGCCACAGCCCACAAACTGGTTTTCATTTTCAGCAATTTAAAAAATACAAGAAAATGAAGAAAATGGGGGAAAATGATAAAAAAACCATGAAAAATAGGGGAAAAATACATTTGAGGCTACGAAAAATATAGAAAAATGGGATTTATGTTTGTTGATGTATAACAAGGCTGGGGCATGAAGTTATGCTTCAGTTCAGCCTTGTTTATATGTTTTAGTGCGTGTTTCCTTCCTTTCTTCACATAAAATGACAAGGAAACCCTAAAAGAAATGAATGTAATGATGCACTATCAAAACGGGGAAGGGTAGAGTTGTGGAAAAAATGGTTAAATGCCGCTGAGCATGATGAATAATTTGCCGATTTTATATGTATTGCATCTAGGACGGAATAATAATGATAAAAATTAAAACCTAGTAGCACGAAGATCACTTCGGTGCTAGGTGTTGCAGCGAAGCACAGAGCGGTTAGAAAGAAAAGCATGAAAGAGATGTTTTGCACTTGCACGCTGCTGGTTTTTTAAAATGTTTGAGCACTAGGCATCCACCTCTTTGCATGATCATTTAGAGGAAATTAAAAGTATCAGAGTTAGCTCCTGGATATGCATAGCAATTGTCTTCAGTAGGCCCTTGACCCACCGTTGAGAGCGTGAGGTTCCTATGCTGTAGGCTAGTCGAGGGTTATAGGGGAAGTCAAGTAAGGACAATGGTACATTCCTGGATACGTTTATTTGGTACCTTGAGTGACGTTTGTGCGAAATGTCTAAATGTTGAGCGACGCATCGAGGGGCCAATCCCCAAGGTGTAGGAGAGTCACAGAGGGTTGACGGCATTCAGCCGTAGGAGGAACCCCATGTGTATGTGATTCGAGCCTTTTGGCCATGTGAAAGGGACTCCCTCTGAGGAGCAATATTGGGTTAGGATCAGTTGGACTACAACGTATTACAAACGCAATGTTTAGGAAGGCAGAGATTTTGATAGACGCTCCTGGCCGCGAGGCCGAGGGGTTGTCTTGTGCGTAGTGACGAGGTCCGGCTAGTGCATGAGCCAGTGCCGGCCCGTTTTTAGGTCCATCAGTGGTGCGTCTGCCGGGAGCTGCTTAAAAGTGGCGGTTCTCGAATCCTGGTTGTTTAAGGACCAACTAGCAGTTTATGCCAAAGGATACTGAGATTGATCCGTTATTTATTGATAAGCATCGTCTAGCAGAAATCCAAAAGCAAGAAAGAGACGAAAGAGCTAGGCGACGTGCTGAAATTTTTAGGAGATGTTCCCCTAAGCGTAGCGGTGCTGAACCCTTACGAGGGAGTGGATCTAGTGGTCTTAGGACCACAAGTAGTAAGTTAGGAGAAGGTGGAAGCTCTAGTGCTCCCCTTCCTGCCATAAGCCAGTCCACGTCAATTGCGGGAGGTGTAACCCCACCGTTCCCTATTCCTAGTGCAAATCCAATCCACGTCATGGCGCAGCCTATTGCAATTCCAGCAGGAACGACGGATTTGCCGGCTCTAGGTTATCCGCTACCCATTTTTAATGGGCTAGTTGAGGAAGATGCGGAACTCCACATTAGGGAGTTTCAAAAGCTGATGTTTAATTGTCGCATTCAAGAAGAAGGGCATTTAATGATGTTCTTCAATATGACTCTCAAAGGAAGAGCCGCTATATGGTATCATGGTTTAGAAGCCGGAACCATATTGAACATTGATGCATTTTATGGAGCTCGATTCCGAGTCCGGACGGGGAAATGGCCAAGAAACCGATCAAGATTTGAAGAGGTGGACAAAATTTGGCCAAAATGGGCAAGTGACCCTTGGGAGCCCAAATTTAAATGTCACATGAAAGTTTGGGAGAGAAGAGATGCAACAAATCGTGGGAAGGAAACGTGAGCAGATGGCGCCGAAATTCACGCCATGATGTTGATCATGCTTCTCCCTGCCTGCAAACAACCCCCCTGTTTGACAATGGCCCCTCATTCCCCTCCGTATCCTGACTCTATCGCCGCCCTTCGCCCGTCGAATGATGGCCTGGTTTGGAATTTCTGATTCTAGTCTTTCTCTCTCCTCCCTCTCTCTCTTCTAAGAGGCAGTTCATGTGTGGGAAGGAGCAATGAAGAAAGAATGATGGAGGCTTGTCCGGCATGGACCGGATTGCTCCACGGGCTGAGAATGGTGATTTGTGATGTTGCTGTACATGAAGTGTTGCTGTTTTCCTGATCTACAGCCATGGACACAAAACCCGAAACACGCGTTTAAGCGGTAAACTACAAAATTACAAAGAAAATTTAGTGTTTTATGCTTTTGATTGATGGAATGCCGTTCATATGGACTAAGATTTGATTATGCTGCTGATTCTTCTGAGTTCTTACTGTTTATAACCAGAAATCATGAAAAACATGCATTTCATGGCTCGAAATAATGTCAAGAAACCCGAAAACGCATGAAAAAGGGGGAAAAACAAGGGTTTTGGGCATATAAATGGGGAAAACCGTCGATACACATCAACTAATCTTTCAATTTTGTTGCAAATGAACTAAGGGCCACAGCCCACAAACTGGTTTTCATTTTCAGCAATTTAAAAAATACAAGAAAATGAAGAAAATGGGGGAAAATGATAAAAAAACCATGAAAAATAGGGGAAAAATACATTTGAGGCTACGAAAAATATAGAAAAATGGGATTTATGTTTGTTGATGTATAACAAGGCTGGGGCATGAAGTTATGCTTCAGTTCAGCCTTGTTTATATGTTTTAGTGCGTGTTTCCTTCCTTTCTTCACATAAAATGACAAGGAAACCCTAAAAGAAATGAATGTAATGATGCACTATCAAAACGGGGAAGGGTAGAGTTGTGGAAAAAATGGTTAAATGCCGCTGAGCATGATGAATAATTTGCCGATTTTATATGTATTGCATCTAGGACGGAATAATAATGATAAAAATTAAAACCTAGTAGCACGAAGATCACTTCGGTGCTAGGTGTTGCAGCGAAGCACAGAGCGGTTAGAAAGAAAAGCATGAAAGAGATGTTTTGCACTTGCACGCTGCTGGTTTTTTAAAATGTTTGAGCACTAGGCATCCACCTCTTTGCATGATCATTTAGAGGAAATTAAAAGTATCAGAGTTAGCTCCTGGATATGCATAGCAATTGTCTTCAGTAGGCCCTTGACCCACCGTTGAGAGCGTGAGGTTCCTATGCTGTAGGCTAGTCGAGGGTTATAGGGGAAGTCAAGTAAGGACAATGGTACATTCCTGGATACGTTTATTTGGTACCTTGAGTGACGTTTGTGCGAAATGTCTAAATGTTGAGCGACGCATCGAGGGGCCAATCCCCAAGGTGTAGGAGAGTCACAGAGGGTTGACGGCATTCAGCCGTAGGAGGAACCCCATGTGTATGTGATTCGAGCCTTTTGGCCATGTGAAAGGGACTCCCTCTGAGGAGCAATATTGGGTTAGGATCAGTTGGACTACAACGTATTACAAACGCAATGTTTAGGAAGGCAGAGATTTTGATAGACGCTCCTGGCCGCGAGGCCGAGGGGTTGTCTTGTGCGTAGTGACGAGGTCCGGCTAGTGCATGAGCCAGTGCCGGCCCGTTTTTAGGTCCATCAGTGGTGCGTCTGCCGGGAGCTGCTTAAAAGTGGCGGTTCTCGAATCCTGGTTGTTTAAGGACCAACTAGCAGTTTATGCCAAAGGATACTGAGATTGATCCGTTATTTATTGATAAGCATCGTCTAGCAGAAATCCAAAAGCAAGAAAGAGACGAAAGAGCTAGGCGACGTGCTGAAATTTTTAGGAGATGTTCCCCTAAGCGTAGCGGTGCTGAACCCTTACGAGGGAGTGGATCTAGTGGTCTTAGGACCACAAGTAGTAAGTTAGGAGAAGGTGGAAGCTCTAGTGCTCCCCTTCCTGCCATAAGCCAGTCCACGTCAATTGCGGGAGGTGTAACCCCACCGTTCCCTATTCCTAGTGCAAATCCAATCCACGTCATGGCGCAGCCTATTGCAATTCCAGCAGGAACGACGGATTTGCCGGCTCTAGGTTATCCGCTACCCATTTTTAATGGGCTAGTTGAGGAAGATGCGGAACTCCACATTAGGGAGTTTCAAAAGCTGATGTTTAATTGTCGCATTCAAGAAGAAGGGCATTTAATGATGTTCTTCAATATGACTCTCAAAGGAAGAGCCGCTATATGGTATCATGGTTTAGAAGCCGGAACCATATTGAACATTGATGCATTTTATGGAGCTCGATTCCGAGTCCGGACGGGGAAATGGCCAAGAAACCGGTCAAGATTTGAAGAGGTGGACAAAATTTGGCCAAAATGGGCAAGTGACCCTTGGGAGCCCAAATTTAAATGTCACATGAAAGTTTGGGAGAGAAGAGATGCAACAAATCGTGGGAAGGAAACGTGAGCAGATGGCGCCGAAATTCACGCCATGATGTTGATCATGCTTCTCCCTGCCTGCAAACAACCCCCCTGTTTAACAATGGCCCCTCATTCCCCTCCGTATCCTGACTCTATCGCCGCCCTTCGCCCGTCGAATGATGGCCTGGTTTGGAATTTCTGATTCTAGTCTTTCTCTCTCCTCCCTCTCTCTCTTCTAAGAGGCAGTTCATGTGTGGGAAGGAGCAATGAAGAAAGAATGATGGAGGCTTGTCCGGCATGGACCGGATTGCTCCACGGGCTGAGAATGGTGATTTGTGATGTTGCTGGACATGAAGTGTTGCTGTTTTCCTGATCTACAGCCATGGACACAAAACCCGAAACACGCGTTTAAGCGGTAAACTACAAAATTACAAAGAAAATTTAGTGTTTTATGCTTTTGATTGATGGAATGCCGTTCATATGGACTAAGATTTGATTATGCTGCTGATTCTTCTGAGTTCTTACTGTTTATAACCAGAAATCATGAAAAACATGCATTTCATGGCTCGAAATAATGTCAAGAAACCCGAAAACGCATGAAAAAGGGGGAAAAACAAGGGTTTTGGGCATATAAATGGGGAAAACCGTCGATACACATCAACTAATCTTTCAATTTTGTTGCAAATGAACTAAGGGCCACAGCCCACAAACTGGTTTTCATTTTCAGCAATTTAAAAAATACAAGAAAATGAAGAAAATGGGGGAAAATGATAAAAAAACCATGAAAAATAGGGGAAAAATACATTTGAGGCTACGAAAAATATAGAAAAATGGGATTTATGTTTGTTGATGTATAACAAGGCTGGGGCATGAAGTTATGCTTCAGTTCAGCCTTGTTTATATGTTTTAGTGCGTGTTTCCTTCCTTTCTTCACATAAAATGACAAGGAAACCCTAAAAGAAATGAATGTAATGATGCACTATCAAAACGGGGAAGGGTAGAGTTGTGGAAAAGATGGTTAAATGCCGCTGAGCATGATGAATAATTTGCCGATTCTATATGTATTGCATCTAGGACGGAATAATAATGATAAAAATTAAAACCTAGTAGCACGAAGATCACTTCGGTGCTAGGTGTTGCAGCGAAGCACAGAGCGGTTAGAAAGAAAAGCATGAAAGAGATGTTTTGCACTTGCACGCTGCTGGTTTTTTAAAATGTTTGAGCACTAGGCATCCACCTCTTTGCATGATCATTTAGAGGAAATTAAAAGTATCAGAGTTAGCTCCTGGATATGCATAGCAATTGTCTTCAGTAGGCCCTTGACCCACCGTTGAGAGCGTGAGGTTCCTATGCTGTAGGCTAGTCGAGGGTTATAGGGGAAGTCAAGTAAGGACAATGGTACATTCCTGGATACGTTTATTTGGTACCTTGAGTGACGTTTGTGCGAAATGTCTAAATGTTGAGCGACGCATCGAGGGGCCAATCCCCAAGGTGTAGGAGAGTCACAGAGGGTTGACGGCATTCAGCCGTAGGAGGAACCCCATGTGTATGTGATTCGAGCCTTTTGGCCATGTGAAAGGGACTCCCTCTGAGGAGCAATATTGGGTTAGGATCAGTTGGACTACAACGTATTACAAACGCAATGTTTAGGAAGGCAGAGATTTTGATAGACGCTCCTGGCCGCGAGGCCGAGGGGTTGTCTTGTGCGTAGTGACGAGGTCCGGCTAGTGCATGAGCCAGTGCCGGCCCGTTTTTAGGTCCATCAGTGGTGCGTCTGCCGGGAGCTGCTTAAAAGTGGCGGTTCTCGAATCCTGGTTGTTTAAGGACCAACTAGCAGTTTATGCCAAAGGATACTGAGATTGATCCGTTATTTATTGATAAGCATCGTCTAGCAGAAATCCAAAAGCAAGAAAGAGACGAAAGAGCTAGGCGACGTGCTGAAATTTTTAGGAGATGTTCCCCTAAGCGTAGCGGTGCTGAACCCTTACGAGGGAGTGGATCTAGTGGTCTTAGGACCACAAGTAGTAAGTTAGGAGAAGGTGGAAGCTCTAGTGCTCCCCTTCCTGCCATAAGCCAGTCCACGTCAATTGCGGGAGGTGTAACCCCACCGTTCCCTATTCCTAGTGCAAATCCAATCCACGTCATGGCGCAGCCTATTGCAATTCCAGCAGGAACGACGGATTTGCCGGCTCTAGGTTATCCGCTACCCATTTTTAATGGGCTAGTTGAGGAAGATGCGGAACTCCACATTAGGGAGTTTCAAAAGCTGATGTTTAATTGTCGCATTCAAGAAGAAGGGCATTTAATGATGTTCTTCAATATGACTCTCAAAGGAAGAGCCGCTATATGGTATCATGGTTTAGAAGCCGGAACCATATTGAACATTGATGCATTTTATGGAGCTCGATTCCGAGTCCGGACGGGGAAATGGCCAAGAAACCGGTCAAGATTTGAAGAGGTGGACAAAATTTGGCCAAAATGGGCAAGTGACCCTTGGGAGCCCAAATTTAAATGTCACATGAAAGTTTGGGAGAGAAGAGATGCAACAAATCGTGGGAAGGAAACGTGAGCAGATGGCGCCGAAATTCACGCCATGATGTTGATCATGCTTCTCCCTGCCTGCAAACAACCCCCCTGTTTGACAATGGCCCCTCATTCCCCTCCGTATCCTGACTCTATCGCCGCCCTTCGCCCGTCGAATGATGGCCTGGTTTGGAATTTCTGATTCTAGTCTTTCTCTCTCCTCCCTCTCTCTCTTCTAAGAGGCAGTTCATGTGTGGGAAGGAGCAATGAAGAAAGAATGATGGAGGCTTGTCCGGCATGGACCGGATTGCTCCACGGGCTGAGAATGGTGATTTGTGATGTTGCTGGACACGAAGTGTTGCTGTTTTCCTGATCTACAGCCATGGACACAAAACCCGAAACACGCGTTTAAGCGGTAAACTACAAAATTACAAAGAAAATTTAGTGTTTTATGCTTTTGATTGATGGAATGCCGTTCATATGGACTAAGATTTGATTATGCTGCTGATTCTTCTGAGTTCTTACTGTTTATAACCAGAAATCATGAAAAACATGCATTTCATGGCTCGAAATAATGTCAAGAAACCCGAAAACGCATGAAAAAGGGGGAAAAACAAGGGTTTTGGGCATATAAATGGGGAAAACCGTCGATACACATCAACTAATCTTTCAATTTTGTTGCAAATGAACTAAGGGCCACAGCCCACAAACTGGTTTTCATTTTCAGCAATTTAAAAAATACAAGAAAATGAAGAAAATGGGGGAAAATGATAAAAAAACCATGAAAAATAGGGGAAAAATACATTTGAGGCTACGAAAAATATAGAAAAATGGGATTTATGTTTGTTGATGTATAACAAGGCTGGGGCATGAAGTTATGCTTCAGTTCAGCCTTGTTTATATGTTTTAGTGCGTGTTTCCTTCCTTTCTTCACATAAAATGACAAGGAAACCCTAAAAGAAATGAATGTAATGATGCACTATCAAAACGGGGAAGGGTAGAGTTGTGGAAAAAATGGTTAAATGCCGCTGAGCATGATGAATAATTTGCTGATTCTATATGTATTGCATCTAGGACGGAATAATAATGATAAAAATTAAAACCTAGTAGCACGAAGATCACTTCGGTGCTAGGTGTTGCAGCGAAGCACAAAGCGGTTAGAAAGAAAAGCATGAAAGAGATGTTTTGCACTTGCACGCTGCTGGTTTTTTAAAATGTTTGAGCACTAGGCATCCACCTCTTTGCATGATCATTTAGAGGAAATTAAAAGTATCAGAGTTAGCTCCTGGATATGCATAGCAATTGTCTTCAGTAGGCCCTTGACCCACCGTTGAGAGCGTGAGGTTCCTATGCTGTAGGCTAGTCGAGGGTTATAGGGGAAGTCAAGTAAGGACAATGGTACATTCCTGGATACGTTTATTTGGTACCTTGAGTGACGTTTGTGCGAAATGTCTAAATGTTGAGCGACGCATCGAGGGGCCAATCCCCAAGGTGTAGGAGAGTCACAGAGGGTTGACGGCATTCAGCCGTAGGAGGAACCCCATGTGTATGTGATTCGAGCCTTTTGGCCATGTGAAAGGGACTCCCTCTGAGGAGCAATATTGGGTTAGGATCAGTTGGACTACAACGTATTACAAACGCAATGTTTAGGAAGGCAGAGATTTTGATAGACGCTCCTGGCCGCGAGGCCGAGGGGTTGTCTTGTGCGTAGTGACGAGGTCCGGCTAGTGCATGAGCCAGTGCCGGCCCGTTTTTAGGTCCATCAGTGGTGCGTCTGCCGGGAGCTGCTTAAAAGTGGCGGTTCTCGAATCCTGGTTGTTTAAGGACCAACTAGCAGTTTATGCCAAAGGATACTGAGATTGATCCGTTATTTATTGATAAGCATCGTCTAGCAGAAATCCAAAAGCAAGAAAGAGACGAAAGAGCTAGGCGACGTGCTGAAATTTTTAGGAGATGTTCCCCTAAGCGTAGCGGTGCTGAACCCTTACGAGGGAGTGGATCTAGTGGTCTTAGGACCACAAGTAGTAAGTTAGGAGAAGGTGGAAGCTCTAGTGCTCCCCTTCCTGCCATAAGCCAGTCCACGTCAATTGCGGGAGGTGTAACCCCACCGTTCCCTATTCCTAGTGCAAATCCAATCCACGTCATGGCGCAGCCTATTGCAATTCCAGCAGGAACGACGGATTTGCCGGCTCTAGGTTATCCGCTACCCATTTTTAATGGGCTAGTTGAGGAAGATGCGGAACTCCACATTAGGGAGTTTCAAAAGCTGATGTTTAATTGTCGCATTCAAGAAGAAGGGCATTTAATGATGTTCTTCAATATGACTCTCAAAGGAAGAGCCGCTATATGGTATCATGGTTTAGAAGCCGGAACCATATTGAACATTGATGCATTTTATGGAGCTCGATTCCGAGTCCGGACGGGGAAATGGCCAAGAAACCGGTCAAGATTTGAAGAGGTGGACAAAATTTGGCCAAAATGGGCAAGTGACCCTTGGGAGCCCAAATTTAAATGTCACATGAAAGTTTGGGAGAGAAGAGATGCAACAAATCGTGGGAAGGAAACGTGAGCAGATGGCGCCGAAATTCACGCCATGATGTTGATCATGCTTCTCCCTGCCTGCAAACAACCCCCCTGTTTGACAATGGCCCCTCATTCCCCTCCGTATCCTGACTCTATCGCCGCCCTTCGCCCGTCGAATGATGGCCTGGTTTGGAATTTCTGATTCTAGTCTTTCTCTCTCCTCCCTCTCTCTCTTCTAAGAGGCAGTTCATGTGTGGGAAGGAGCAATGAAGAAAGAATGATGGAGGCTTGTCCGGCATGGACCGGATTGCTCCACGGGCTGAGAATGGTGATTTGTGATGTTGCTGGACACGAAGTGTTGCTGTTTTCCTGATCTACAGCCATGGACACAAAACCCGAAACACGCGTTTAAGCGGTAAACTACAAAATTACAAAGAAAATTTAGTGTTTTATGCTTTTGATTGATGGAATGCCGTTCATATGGACTAAGATTTGATTATGCTGCTGATTCTTCTGAGTTCTTACTGTTTATAACCAGAAATCATGAAAAACATGCATTTCATGGCTCGAAATAATGTCAAGAAACCCGAAAACGCATGAAAAAGGGGGAAAAACAAGGGTTTTGGGCATATAAATGGGGAAAACCGTCGATACACATCAACTAATCTTTCAATTTTGTTGCAAATGAACTAAGGGCCACAGCCCACAAACTGGTTTTCATTTTCAGCAATTTAAAAAATACAAGAAAATGAAGAAAATGGGGGAAAATGATAAAAAAACCATGAAAAATAGGGGAAAAATACATTTGAGGCTACGAAAAATATAGAAAAATGGGATTTATGTTTGTTGATGTATAACAAGGCTGGGGCATGAAGTTATGCTTCAGTTCAGCCTTGTTTATATGTTTTAGTGCGTGTTTCCTTCCTTTCTTCACATAAAATGACAAGGAAACCCTAAAAGAAATGAATGTAATGATGCACTATCAAAACGGGGAAGGGTAGAGTTGTGGAAAAAATGGTTAAATGCCGCTGAGCATGATGAATAATTTGCTGATTCTATATGTATTGCATCTAGGACGGAATAATAATGATAAAAATTAAAACCTAGTAGCACGAAGATCACTTCGGTGCTAGGTGTTGCAGCGAAGCACAAAGCGGTTAGAAAGAAAAGCATGAAAGAGATGTTTTGCACTTGCACGCTGCTGGTTTTTTAAAATGTTTGAGCACTAGGCATCCACCTCTTTGCATGATCATTTAGAGGAAATTAAAAGTATCAGAGTTAGCTCCTGGATATGCATAGCAATTGTCTTCAGTAGGCCCTTGACCCACCGTTGAGAGCGTGAGGTTCCTATGCTGTAGGCTAGTCGAGGGTTATAGGGGAAGTCAAGTAAGGACAATGGTACATTCCTGGATACGTTTATTTGGTACCTTGAGTGACGTTTGTGCGAAATGTCTAAATGTTGAGCGACGCATCGAGGGGCCAATCCCCAAGGTGTAGGAGAGTCACAGAGGGTTGACGGCATTCAGCCGTAGGAGGAACCCCATGTGTATGTGATTCGAGCCTTTTGGCCATGTGAAAGGGACTCCCTCTGAGGAGCAATATTGGGTTAGGATCAGTTGGACTACAACGTATTACAAACGCAATGTTTAGGAAGGCAGAGATTTTGATAGACGCTCCTGGCCGCGAGGCCGAGGGGTTGTCTTGTGCGTAGTGACGAGGTCCGGCTAGTGCATGAGCCAGTGCCGGCCCGTTTTTAGGTCCATCAGTGGTGCGTCTGCCGGGAGCTGCTTAAAAGTGGCGGTTCTCGAATCCTGGTTGTTTAAGGACCAACTAGCAGTTTATGCCAAAGGATACTGAGATTGATCCGTTATTTATTGATAAGCATCGTCTAGCAGAAATCCAAAAGCAAGAAAGAGACGAAAGAGCTAGGCGACGTGCTGAAATTTTTAGGAGATGTTCCCCTAAGCGTAGCGGTGCTGAACCCTTACGAGGGAGTGGATCTAGTGGTCTTAGGACCACAAGTAGTAAGTTAGGAGAAGGTGGAAGCTCTAGTGCTCCCCTTCCTGCCATAAGCCAGTCCACGTCAATTGCGGGAGGTGTAACCCCACCGTTCCCTATTCCTAGTGCAAATCCAATCCACGTCATGGCGCAGCCTATTGCAATTCCAGCAGGAACGACGGATTTGCCGGCTCTAGGTTATCCGCTACCCATTTTTAATGGGCTAGTTGAGGAAGATGCGGAACTCCACATTAGGGAGTTTCAAAAGCTGATGTTTAATTGTCGCATTCAAGAAGAAGGGCATTTAATGATGTTCTTCAATATGACTCTCAAAGGAAGAGCCGCTATATGGTATCATGGTTTAGAAGCCGGAACCATATTGAACATTGATGCATTTTATGGAGCTCGATTCCGAGTCCGGACGGGGAAATGGCCAAGAAACCGGTCAAGATTTGAAGAGGTGGACAAAATTTGGCCAAAATGGGCAAGTGACCCTTGGGAGCCCAAATTTAAATGTCACATGAAAGTTTGGGAGAGAAGAGATGCAACAAATCGTGGGAAGGAAACGTGAGCAGATGGCGCCGAAATTCACGCCATGATGTTGATCATGCTTCTCCCTGCCTGCAAACAACCCCCCTGTTTGACAATGGCCCCTCATTCCCCTCCGTATCCTGACTCTATCGCCGCCCTTCGCCCGTCGAATGATGGCCTGGTTTGGAATTTCTGATTCTAGTCTTTCTCTCTCCTCCCTCTCTCTCTTCTAAGAGGCAGTTCATGTGTGGGAAGGAGCAATGAAGAAAGAATGATGGAGGCTTGTCCGGCATGGACCGGATTGCTCCACGGGCTGAGAATGGTGATTTGTGATGTTGCTGGACACGAAGTGTTGCTGTTTTCCTGATCTACAGCCATGGACACAAAACCCGAAACACGCGTTTAAGCGGTAAACTACAAAATTACAAAGAAAATTTAGTGTTTTATGCTTTTGATTGATGGAATGCCGTTCATATGGACTAAGATTTGATTATGCTGCTGATTCTTCTGAGTTCTTACTGTTTATAACCAGAAATCATGAAAAACATGCATTTCATGGCTCGAAATAATGTCAAGAAACCCGAAAACGCATGAAAAAGGGGGAAAAACAAGGGTTTTGGGCATATAAATGGGGAAAACCGTCGATACACATCAACTAATCTTTCAATTTTGTTGCAAATGAACTAAGGGCCACAGCCCACAAACTGGTTTTCATTTTCAGCAATTTAAAAAATACAAGAAAATGAAGAAAATGGGGGAAAATGATAAAAAAACCATGAAAAATAGGGGAAAAATACATTTGAGGCTACGAAAAATATAGAAAAATGGGATTTATGTTTGTTGATGTATAACAAGGCTGGGGCATGAAGTTATGCTTCAGTTCAGCCTTGTTTATATGTTTTAGTGCGTGTTTCCTTCCTTTCTTCACATAAAATGACAAGGAAACCCTAAAAGAAATGAATGTAATGATGCACTATCAAAACGGGGAAGGGTAGAGTTGTGGAAAAAATGGTTAAATGCCGCTGAGCATGATGAATAATTTGCTGATTCTATATGTATTGCATCTAGGACGGAATAATAATGATAAAAATTAAAACCTAGTAGCACGAAGATCACTTCGGTGCTAGGTGTTGCAGCGAAGCACAAAGCGGTTAGAAAGAAAAGCATGAAAGAGATGTTTTGCACTTGCACGCTGCTGGTTTTTTAAAATGTTTGAGCACTAGGCATCCACCTCTTTGCATGATCATTTAGAGGAAATTAAAAGTATCAGAGTTAGCTCCTGGATATGCATAGCAATTGTCTTCAGTAGGCCCTTGACCCACCGTTGAGAGCGTGAGGTTCCTATGCTGTAGGCTAGTCGAGGGTTATAGGGGAAGTCAAGTAAGGACAATGGTACATTCCTGGATACGTTTATTTGGTACCTTGAGTGACGTTTGTGCGAAATGTCTAAATGTTGAGCGACGCATCGAGGGGCCAATCCCCAAGGTGTAGGAGAGTCACAGAGGGTTGACGGCATTCAGCCGTAGGAGGAACCCCATGTGTATGTGATTCGAGCCTTTTGGCCATGTGAAAGGGACTCCCTCTGAGGAGCAATATTGGGTTAGGATCAGTTGGACTACAACGTATTACAAACGCAATGTTTAGGAAGGCAGAGATTTTGATAGACGCTCCTGGCCGCGAGGCCGAGGGGTTGTCTTGTGCGTAGTGACGAGGTCCGGCTAGTGCATGAGCCAGTGCCGGCCCGTTTTTAGGTCCATCAGTGGTGCGTCTGCCGGGAGCTGCTTAAAAGTGGCGGTTCTCGAATCCTGGTTGTTTAAGGACCAACTAGCAGTTTATGCCAAAGGATACTGAGATTGATCCGTTATTTATTGATAAGCATCGTCTAGCAGAAATCCAAAAGCAAGAAAGAGACGAAAGAGCTAGGCGACGTGCTGAAATTTTTAGGAGATGTTCCCCTAAGCGTAGCGGTGCTGAACCCTTACGAGGGAGTGGATCTAGTGGTCTTAGGACCACAAGTAGTAAGTTAGGAGAAGGTGGAAGCTCTAGTGCTCCCCTTCCTGCCATAAGCCAGTCCACGTCAATTGCGGGAGGTGTAACCCCACCGTTCCCTATTCCTAGTGCAAATCCAATCCACGTCATGGCGCAGCCTATTGCAATTCCAGCAGGAACGACGGATTTGCCGGCTCTAGGTTATCCGCTACCCATTTTTAATGGGCTAGTTGAGGAAGATGCGGAACTCCACATTAGGGAGTTTCAAAAGCTGATGTTTAATTGTCGCATTCAAGAAGAAGGGCATTTAATGATGTTCTTCAATATGACTCTCAAAGGAAGAGCCGCTATATGGTATCATGGCTTAGAAGCCGGAACCATATTGAACATTGATGCATTTTATGGAGCTCGATTCCGAGTCCGGACGGGGAAATGGCCAAGAAACCGGTCAAGATTTGAAGAGGTGGACAAAATTTGGCCAAAATGGGCAAGTGACCCTTGGGAGCCCAAATTTAAATGTCACATGAAAGTTTGGGAGAGAAGAGATGCAACAAATCGTGGGAAGGAAACGTGAGCAGATGGCGCCGAAATTCACGCCATGATGTTGATCATGCTTCTCCCTGCCTGCAAACAACCCCCCTGTTTGACAATGGCCCCTCATTCCCCTCCGTATCCTGACTCTATCGCCGCCCTTCGCCCGTCGAATGATGGCCGGGTTTGGAATTTCTGATTCTAGTCTTTCTCTCTCCTCCCTCTCTCTCTTCTAAGAGGCAGTTCATGTGTGGGAAGGAGCAATGAAGAAAGAATGATGGAGGCTTGTCCGGCATGGACCGGATTGCTCCACGGGCTGAGAATGGTGATTTGTGATGTTGCTGGACACGAAGTGTTGCTGTTTTCCTGATCTACAGCCATGGACACAAAACCCGAAACACGCGTTTAAGCGGTAAACTACAAAATTACAAAGAAAATTTAGTGTTTTATGCTTTTGATAGATGGAATGCCGTATATATGGACTAAGATTTGATTATGCTGCTGATTCTTCTGAGTTCTTACTGTTTATAACCAGAAATCATGAAAAACATGCATTTCATGGCTCGAAATAATGTCAAGAAACCCGAAAACGCATGAAAAAGGGGGAAAAACAAGGGTTTTGGGCATATAAATGGGGAAAACCGTCGATACACATCAACTAATCTTTCAATTTTGTTGCAAATGAACTAAGGGCCACAGCCCACAAACTGGTTTTCATTTTCAGCAATTTAAAAAATACAAGAAAATGAAGAAAATGGGGGAAAATGATTAAAAAACCATGAAAAATAGGGGAAAAATACATTTGAGGCTACGAAAAATATAGAAAAATGGGATTTATGTTTGTTGATGTATAACAAGGCTGGGGCATGAAGTTATGCTTCAGTTCAGCCTTGTTTATATGTTTTAGTGCGTGTTTCCTTCCTTTCTTCACATAAAATGACAAGGAAACCCTAAAAGAAATGAATGTAATGATGCACTATCAAAACGGGGAAGGGTAGAGTTGTGGAAAAAATGGTTAAATGCCGCTGAGCATGATGAATAATTTGCTGATTCTATATGTATTGCATCTAGGACGGAATAATAATGATAAAAATTAAAACCTAGTAGCACGAAGATCACTTCGGTGCTAGGTGTTGCAGCGAAGCACAAAGCGGTTAGAAAGAAAAGCATGAAAGAGATGTTTTGCACTTGCACGCTGCTGGTTTTTTAAAATGTTTGAGCACTAGGCATCCACCTCTTTGCATGATCATTTAGAGGAAATTAAAAGTATCAGAGTTAGCTCCTGGATATGCATAGCAATTGTCTTCAGTAGGCCCTTGACCCACCGTTGAGAGCGTGAGGTTCCTATGCTGTAGGCTAGTCGAGGGTTATAGGGGAAGTCAAGTAAGGACAATGGTACATTCCTGGATACGTTTATTTGGTACCTTGAGTGACGTTTGTGCGAAATGTCTAAATGTTGAGCGACGCATCGAGGGGCCAATCCCCAAGGTGTAGGAGAGTCGCAGAGGGTTGAGGGCATTCAGCCGTAGGAGGAACCCCATGTGTATGTGATTCGAGCCTTTTGGCCATGTGAAAGGGACTCCCTCTGAGGAGCAATATTGGGTTAGGATCAGTTGGACTACAACGTATTACAAACGCAATGTTTAGGAAGGCAGAGATTTTGATAGACGCTCCTGGCCGCGAGGCCGAGGGGTTGTCTTGTGCGTAGTGACGAGGTTCGGCTAGTGCATGAGCCAGTGCCGGCCCGTTTTTAGGTCCATCAGTGGTGCGTCTGCCGGGAGCTGCTTAAAAGTGGCGGTTCTCGAATCCTGGTTGTTTAAGGACCAACTAGCAGTTTATGCCAAAGGATACTGAGATTGATCCGTTATTTATTGATAAGCATCGTCTAGCAGAAATCCAAAAGCAAGAAAGAGACGAAAGAGCTAGGCGACGTGCTGAAATTTTTAGGAGATGTTCCCCTAAGCGTAGCGGTGCTGAACCCTTACGAGGGAGTGGATCTAGTGGTCTTAGGACCACAAGTAGTAAGTTAGGAGAAGGTGGAAGCTCTAGTGCTCCCCTTCCTGCCATAAGCCAGTCCACGTCAATTGCGGGAGGTGTAACCCCACCGTTCCCTATTCCTAGTGCAAATCCAATCCACGTCATGGCGTAGCCTATTGCAATTCCAGCAGGAACGACGGATTTGCCGGCTCTAGGTTATCCGCTACCCATTTTTAATGGGCTAGTTGAGGAAGATGCGGAACTCCACATTAGGGAGTTTCAAAAGCTGATGTTTAATTGTCGCATTCAAGAAGAAGGGCATTTAATGATGTTCTTCAATATGACTCTCAAAGGAAGAGCCGCTATATGGTATCATGGTTTAGAAGCCGGAACCATATTGAACATTGATGCATTTTATGGAGCTCGATTCCGAGTCCGGACGGGGAAATGGCCAAGAAACCGGTCAAGATTTGAAGAGGTGGACAAAATTTGGCCAAAATGGGCAAGTGACCCTTGGGAGCCCAAATTTAAATGTCACATGAAAGTTTGGGAGAGAAGAGATGCAACAAATCGTGGGAAGGAAACGTGAGCAGATGGCGCCGAAATTCACGCCATGATGTTGATCATGCTTCTCCCTGCCTGCAAACAACCCCCCTGTTTGACAATGGCCCCTCATTCCCCTCCGTATCCTGACTCTATCGCCGCCCTTCGCCCGTCGAATGATGGCCTGGTTTGGAATTTCTGATTCTAGTCTTTCTCTCTCCTCCCTCTCTCTCTTCTAAGAGGCAGTTCATGTGTGGGAAGGAGCAATGAAGAAAGAATGATGGAGGCTTGTCCGGCATGGACCGGATTGCTCCACGGGCTGAGAATGGTGATTTGTGATGTTGCTGGACATGAAGTGTTGCTGTTTTCCTGATCTACAGCCATGGACACAAAACCCGAAACACGCGTTTAAGCGGTAAACTACAAAATTACAAAGAAAATTTAGTGTTTTATGCTTTTTGATTGATGGAATGCCGTTCATATGGACTAAGATTTGATTATGCTGCTGATTCTTCTGAGTTCTTACTGTTTATAACCAGAAATCATGAAAAACATGCATTTCATGGCTCGAAATAATGTCAAGAAACCCGAAAACGCATGAAAAAGGGGGAAAAACAAGGGTTTTGGGCATATAAATGGGGAAAACCGTCGATACACATCAACTAATCTTTCAATTTTGTTGCAAATGAACTAAGGGCCACAGCCCACAAACTGGTTTTCATTTTCAGCAATTTAAAAAATACAAGAAAATGAAGAAAATGGGGGAAAATGATAAAAAAACCATGAAAAATAGGGGAAAAATACATTTGAGGCTACGAAAAATATAGAAAAATGGGATTTATGTTTGTTGATGTATAACAAGGCTGGGGCATGAAGTTATGCTTCAGTTCAGCCTTGTTTATATGTTTTAGTGCGTGTTTCCTTCCTTTCTTCACATAAAATGACAAGGAAACCCTAAAAGAAATGAATGTAATGATGCACTATCAAAACGGGGAAGGGTAGAGTTGTGGAAAAAATGGTTAAATGCCGCTGAGCATGATGAATAATTTGCTGATTCTATATGTATTGCATCTAGGACGGAATAATAATGATAAAAATTAAAACCTAGTAGCACGAAGATCACTTCGGTGCTAGGTGTTGCAGCGAAGCACAAAGCGGTTAGAAAGAAAAGCATGAAAGAGATGTTTTGCACTTGCACGCTGCTGGTTTTTTAAAATGTTTGAGCACTAGGCATCCACCTCTTTGCATGATCATTTAGAGGAAATTAAAAGTATCAGAGTTAGCTCCTGGATATGCATAGCAATTGTCTTCAGTAGGCCCTTGACCCACCGTTGAGAGCGTGAGGTTCCTATGCTGTAGGCTAGTCGAGGGTTATAGGGGAAGTCAAGTAAGGACAATGGTACATTCCTGGATACGTTTATTTGGTACCTTGAGTGACGTTTGTGCGAAATGTCTAAATGTTGAGCGACGCATCGAGGGGCCAATCCCCAAGGTGTAGGAGAGTCACAGAGGGTTGACGGCATTCAGCCGTAGGAGGAACCCCATGTGTATGTGATTCGAGCCTTTTGGCCATGTGAAAGGGACTCCCTCTGAGGAGCAATATTGTGTTAGGATCAGTTGGACTACAACGTATTACAAACGCAATGTTTAGGAAGGCAGAGATTTTGATAGACGCTCCTGGCCGCGAGGCCGAGGGGTTGTCTTGTGCGTAGTGACGAGGTCCGGCTAGTGCATGAGCCAGTGCCGGCCCGTTTTTAGGTCCATCAGTGGTGCGTCTGCCGGGAGCTGCTTAAAAGTGGCGGTTCTCGAATCCTGGTTGTTTAAGGACCAACTAGCAGTTTATGCCAAAGGATACTGAGATTGATCCGTTATTTATTGATAAGCATCGTCTAGCAGAAATCCAAAAGCAAGAAAGAGACGAAAGAGCTAGGCGACGTGCTGAAATTTTTAGGAGATATTCCCCTAAGCGTAGCGGTGCTGAACCCTTACGAGGGAGTGGATCTAGTGGTCTTAGGACCACAAGTAGTAAGTTAGGAGAAGGTGGAAGCTCTAGTGCTCCCCTTCCTGCCATAAGCCAGTCCACGTCAATTGCGGGAGGTGTAACCCCACCGTTCCCTATTCCTAGTGCAAATCCAATCCACGTCATGGCGCAGCCTATTGCAATTCCAGCAGGAACGACGGATTTGCCGACTCTAGGTTATCCGCTACCCATTTTTAATGGGCTAGTTGAGGAAGATGCGGAACTCCACATTAGGGAGTTTCAAAAGCTGATGTTTAATTGTCGCATTCAAGAAGAAGGGCATTTAATGATGTTCTTCAATATGACTCTCAAAGGAAGAGCCGCTATATGGTATCATGGTTTAGAAGCCGGAACCATATTGAACATTGATGCATTTTATGGAGCTCGATTCCGAGTCCGGACTGGGAAATGGCCAAGAAACCGGTCAAGATTTGAAGAGGTGGACAAAATTTGGCCAAAATGGGCAAGTGACCCTTGGGAGCCCAAATTTAAATGTCACATGAAAGTTTGGGAGAGAAGAGATGCAACAAATCGTGGGAAGGAAACGTGAGCAGATGGCGCCGAAATTCACGCCATGATGTTGATCATGCTTCTCCCTGCCTGCAAACAACCCCCCTGTTTGACAATGGCCCCTCATTCCCCTCCGTATCCTGACTCTATCGCCGCCCTTCGCCCGTCGAATGATGGCCTGGTTTGGAATTTCTGATTCTAGTCTTTCTCTCTCCTCCCTCTCTCTCTTCTAAGAGGCAGTTCATGTGTGGGAAGGAGCAATGAAGAAAGAATGATGGAGGCTTGTCCGGCATGGACCGGATTGCTCCACGGGCTGAGAATGGTGATTTGTGATGTTGCTGGACATGAAGTGTTGCTGTTTTCCTGATCTACAGCCATGGACACAAAACCCGAAACACGCGTTTAAGCGGTAAACTACAAAATTACAAAGAAAATTTAGTGTTTTATGCTTTTTGATTGATGGAATGCCGTTCATATGGACTAAGATTTGATTATGCTGCTGATTCTTCTGAGTTCTTACTGTTTATAACCAGAAATCATGAAAAACATGCATTTCATGGCTCGAAATAATGTCAAGAAACCCGAAAACGCATGAAAAAGGGGGAAAAACAAGGGTTTTGGGCATATAAATGGGGAAAACCGTCGATACACATCAACTAATCTTTCAATTTTGTTGCAAATGAACTAAGGGCCACAGCCCACAAACTGGTTTTCATTTTCAGCAATTTAAAAAATACAAGAAAATGAAGAAAATGGGGGAAAATGATAAAAAAACCATGAAAAATAGGGGAAAAATACATTTGAGGCTACGAAAAATATAGAAAAATGGGATTTATGTTTGTTGATGTATAACAAGGCTGGGGCATGAAGTTATGCTTCAGTTCAGCCTTGTTTATATGTTTTAGTGCGTGTTTCCTTCCTTTCTTCACATAAAATGACAAGGAAACCCTAAAAGAAATGAATGTAATGATGCACTATCAAAACGGGGAAGGGTAGAGTTGTGGAAAAAATGGTTAAATGCCGCTGAGCATGATGAATAATTTGCTGATTCTATATGTATTGCATCTAGGACGGAATAATAATGATAAAAATTAAAACCTAGTAGCACGAAGATCACTTCGGTGCTAGGTGTTGCAGCGAAGCACAAAGCGGTTAGAAAGAAAAGCATGAAAGAGATGTTTTGCACTTGCACGCTGCTGGTTTTTTAAAATGTTTGAGCACTAGGCATCCACCTCTTTGCATGATCATTTAGAGGAAATTAAAAGTATCAGAGTTAGCTCCTGGATATGCATAGCAATTGTCTTCAGTAGGCCCTTGACCCACCGTTGAGAGCGTGAGGTTCCTATGCTGTAGGCTAGTCGAGGGTTATAGGGGAAGTCAAGTAAGGACAATGGTACATTCCTGGATACGTTTATTTGGTACCTTGAGTGACGTTTGTGCGAAATGTCTAAATGTTGAGCGACGCATCGAGGGGCCAATCCCCAAGGTGTAGGAGAGTCACAGAGGGTTGACGGCATTCAGCCGTAGGAGGAACCCCATGTGTATGTGATTCGAGCCTTTTGGCCATGTGAAAGGGACTCCCTCTGAGGAGAAATATTGGGTTAGGATCAGTTGGACTACAACGTATTACAAACGCAATGTTTAGGAAGGCAGAGATTTTGATAGACACTCCTGGCCGCGAGGCCGAGGGGTTGTCTTGTGCGTAGTGACGAGGTCCGGCTAGTGCATGAGCCAGTGCCGGCCCGTTTTTAGGTCCATCAGTGGTGCGTCTGCCGGGAGCTGCTTAAAAGTGGCGGTTCTCGAATCCTGGTTGTTTAAGGACCAACTAGCAGTTTATGCCAAAGGATACTGAGATTGATCCGTTATTTATTGATAAGCATCGTCTAGCAGAAATCCAAAAGCAAGAAAGAGACGAAAGAGCTAGGCGACGTGCTGAAATTTTTAGGAGATGTTCCCCTAAGCGTAGCGGTGCTGAACCCTTACGAGGGAGTGGATCTAGTGGTCTTAGGACCACAAGTAGTAAGTTAGGAGAAGGTGGAAGCTCTAGTGCTCCCCTTCCTGCCATAAGCCAGTCCACGTCAATTGCGGGAGGTGTAACCCCACCGTTCCCTATTCCTAGTGCAAATCCAATCCACGTCATGGCGCAGCCTATTGCAATTCCAGCAGGAACGACGGATTTGCCGGCTCTAGGTTATCCGCTACCCATTTTTAATGGGCTAGTTGAGGAAGATGCGGAACTCCACATTAGGGAGTTTCAAAAGCTGATGTTTAATTGTCGCATTCAAGAAGAAGGGCATTTAATGATGTTCTTCAATATGACTCTCAAAGGAAGAGCCGCTATATGGTATCATGGTTTAGAAGCCGGAACCATATTGAACATTGATGCATTTTATGGAGCTCGATTCCGAGTCCGGACTGGGAAATGGCCAAGAAACCGGTCAAGATTTGAAGAGGTGGACAAAATTTGGCCAAAATGGGCAAGTGACCCTTGGGAGCCCAAATTTAAATGTCACATGAAAGTTTGGGAGAGAAGAGATGCAACAAATCGTGGGAAGGAAACGTGAGCAGATGGCGCCGAAATTCACGCCATGATGTTGATCATGCTTCTCCCTGCCTGCAAACAACCCCCCTGTTTGACAATGGCCCCTCATTCCCCTCCGTATCCTGACTCTATCGCCGCCCTTCGCCCGTCGAATGATGGCCTGGTTTGGAATTTCTGATTCTAGTCTTTCTCTCTCCTCCCTCTCTCTCTTCTAAGAGGCAGTTCATGTGTGGGAAGGAGCAATGAAGAAAGAATGATGGAGGCTTGTCCGGCATGGACCGGATTGCTCCACGGGCTGAGAATGGTGATTTGTGATGTTGCTGGACATGAAGTGTTGCTGTTTTCCTGATCTACAGCCATGGACACAAAACCCGAAACACGCGTTTAAGCGGTAAACTACAAAATTACAAAGAAAATTTAGTGTTTTATGCTTTTTGATTGATGGAATGCCGTTCATATGGACTAAGATTTGATTATGCTGCTGATTCTTCTGAGTTCTTACTGTTTATAACCAGAAATCATGAAAAACATGCATTTCATGGCTCGAAATAATGTCAAGAAACCCGAAAACGCATGAAAAAGGGGGAAAAACAAGGGTTTTGGGCATATAAATGGGGAAAACCGTCGATACACATCAACTAATCTTTCAATTTTGTTGCAAATGAACTAAGGGCCACAGCCCACAAACTGGTTTTCATTTTCAGCAATTTAAAAAATACAAGAAAATGAAGAAAATGGGGGAAAATGATAAAAAAACCATGAAAAATAGGGGAAAAATACATTTGAGGCTACGAAAAATATAGAAAAATGGGATTTATGTTTGTTGATGTATAACAAGGCTGGGGCATGAAGTTATGCTTCAGTTCAGCCTTGTTTATATGTTTTAGTGTGTGTTTCCTTCCTTTCTTCACATAAAATGACAAGGAAACCCTAAAAGAAATGAATGTAATGATGCACTATCAAAACGGGGAAGGGTAGAGTTGTGGAAAAAATGGTTAAATGCCGCTGAGCATGATGAATAATTTGCTGATTCTATATGTATTGCATCTAGGACGGAATAATAATGATAAAAATTAAAACCTAGTAGCACGAAGATCACTTCGGTGCTAGGTGTTGCAGCGAAGCACAAAGCGGTTAGAAAGAAAAGCATGAAAGAGATGTTTTGCACTTGCACGCTGCTGGTTTTTTAAAATGTTTGAGCACTAGGCATCCACCTCTTTGCATGATCATTTAGAGGAAATTAAAAGTATCAGAGTTAGCTCCTGGATATGCATAGCAATTGTCTTCAGTAGGCCCTTGACCCACCGTTGAGAGCGTGAGGTTCCTATGCTGTAGGCTAGTCGAGGGTTATAGGGGAAGTCAAGTAAGGACAATGGTACATTCCTGGATACGTTTATTTGGTACCTTGAGTGACGTTTGTGCGAAATGTCTAAATGTTGAGCGACGCATCGAGGGGCCAATCCCCAAGGTGTAGGAGAGTCACAGAGGGTTGACGGCATTCAGCCGTAGGAGGAACCCCATGTGTATGTGATTCGAGCCTTTTGGCCATGTGAAAGGGACTCCCTCTGAGGAGCAATATTGGGTTAGGATCAGTTGGACTACAACGTATTACAAACGCAATGTTTAGGAAGGCAGAGATTTTGATAGACGCTCCTGGCCGCGAGGCCGAGGGGTTGTCTTGTGCGTAGTGACGAGGTCCGGCTAGTGCATGAGCCAGTGCCGGCCCGTTTTTAGGTCCATCAGTGGTGCGTCTGCCGGGAGCTGCTTAAAAGTGGCGGTTCTCGAATCCTGGTTGTTTAAGGACCAACTAGCAGTTTATGCCAAAGGATACTGAGATTGATCCGTTATTTATTGATAAGCATCGTCTAGCAGAAATCCAAAAGCAAGAAAGAGACGAAAGAGCTAGGCGACGTGCTGAAATTTTTAGGAGATGTTCCCCTAAGCGTAGCGGTGCTGAACCCTTACGAGGGAGTGGATCTAGTGGTCTTAGGACCACAAGTAGTAAGTTAGGAGAAGGTGGAAGCTCTAGTGCTCCCCTTCCTGCCATAAGCCAGTCCACGTCAATTGCGGGAGGTGTAACCCCACCGTTCCCTATTCCTAGTGCAAATCCAATCCACGTCATGGCGCAGCCTATTGCAATTCCAGCAGGAACGACGGATTTCCCGGCTCTAGGTTATCCGCTACCCATTTTTAATGGGCTAGTTGAGGAAGATGCGGAACTCCACATTAGGGAGTTTCAAAAGCTGATGTTTAATTGTCGCATTCAAGAAGAAGGGCATTTAATGATGTTCTTCAATATGACTCTCAAAGGAAGAGCCGCTATATGGTATCATGGTTTAGAAGCCGGAACCATATTGAACATTGATGCATTTTATGGAGCTCGATTCCGAGTCCGGACGGGGAAATGGCCAAGAAACCGGTCAAGATTTGAAGAGGTGGACAAAATTTGGCCAAAATGGGCAAGTGACCCTTGGGAGCCCAAATTTAAATGTCACATGAAAGTTTGGGAGAGAAGAGATGCAACAAATCGTGGGAAGGAAACGTGAGCAGATGGCGCCGAAATTCACGCCATGATGTTGATCATGCTTCTCCCTGCCTGCAAACAACCCCCCTGTTTGACAATGGCCCCTCATTCCCCTCCGTATCCTGACTCTATCGCCGCCCTTCGCCCGTCGAATGATGGCCTGGTTTGGAATTTCTGATTCTAGTCTTTCTCTCTCCTCCCTCTCTCTCTTCTAAGAGGCAGTTCATGTGTGGGAAGGAGCAATGAAGAAAGAATGATGGAGGCTTGTCCGGCATGGACCGGATTGCTCCACGGGCTGAGAATGGTGATTTGTGATGTTGCTAGACATGAAGTGTTGCTGTTTTCCTGATCTACAGCCATGGACACAAAACCCGAAACACGCGTTTAAGCGGTAAACTACAAAATTACAAAGAAAATTTAGTGTTTTATGCTTTTGATTGATGGAATGCCGTTCATATGGACTAAGATTTGATTATGCTGCTGATTCTTCTGAGTTCTTACTGTTTATAACCAGAAATCATGAAAAACATGCATTTCATGGCTCGAAATAATGTCAAGAAACCCGAAAATGCATGAAAAAGGGGGAAAAACAAGGGTTTTGGGCATATAAATGGGGAAAACCGTCGATACACATCAACTAATCTTTCAATTTTGTTGCAAATGAACTAAGGGCCACAGCCCACAAACTGGTTTTCATTTTCAGCAATTTAAAAAATACAAGAAAATGAAGAAAATGGGGGAAAATGATAAAAAAACCATGAAAAATAGGGGAAAAATACATTTGAGGCTACGAAAAATATAGAAAAATGGGATTTATGTTTGTTGATGTATAACAAGGCTGGGGCATGAAGTTATGCTTCAGTTCAGCCTTGTTTATATGTTTTAGTGTGTGTTTCCTTCCTTTCTTCACATAAAATGACAAGGAAACCCTAAAAGAAATGAATGTAATGATGCACTATCAAAACGGGGAAGGGTAGAGTTGTGGAAAAAATGGTTAAATGCCGCTGAGCATGATGAATAATTTGCTGATTTTATATGTATTGCATCTAGGACGGAATAATAATGATAAAAATTAAAACCTAGTAGCACGAAGATCACTTCGGTGCTAGGTGTTGCAGCGAAGCACAAAGCGGTTAGAAAGAAAAGCATGAAAGAGATGTTTTGCACTTGCACGCTGCTGGTTTTTTAAAATGTTTGAGCACTAGGCATCCACCTCTTTGCATGATCATTTAGAGGAAATTAAAAGTATCAGAGTTAGCTCCTGGATATGCATAGCAATTGTCTTCAGTAGGCCCTTGACCCACCGTTGAGAGCGTGAGGTTCCTATGCTGTAGGCTAGTCGAGGGTTATAGGGGAAGTCAAGTAAGGACAATGGTACATTCCTGGATACGTTTATTTGGTACCTTGAGTGACGTTTGTGCGAAATGTCTAAATGTTGAGCGACGCATCGAGGGGCCAATCCCCAAGGTGTAGGAGAGTCACAGAGGGTTGACGGCATTCAGCCGTAGGAGGAACCCCATGTGTATGTGATTCGAGCCTTTTGGCCATGTGAAAGGGACTCCCTCTGAGGAGCAATATTGGGTTAGGATCAGTTGGACTACAACGTATTACAAACGCAATGTTTAGGAAGGCAGAGATTTTGATAGACGCTCCTGGCCGCGAGGCTGAGGGGTTGTCTTGTGCGTAGTGACGAGGTCCGGCTAGTGCATGAGCCAGTGCCGGCCCGTTTTTAGGTCCATCAGTGGTGCGTCTGCCGGGAGCTGCTTAAAAGTGGCGGTTCTCGAATCCTGGTTGTTTAAGGACCAACTAGCAGTTTATGCCAAAGGATACTGAGATTGATCCGTTATTTATTGATAAGCATCGTCTAGCAGAAATCCAAAAGCAAGAAAGAGACGAAAGAGCTAGGCGACGTGCTGAAATTTTTAGGAGATATTCCCCTAAGCGTAGCGGTGCTGAACCCTTACGAGGGAGTGGATCTAGTGGTCTTAGGACCACAAGTAGTAAGTTAGGAGAAGGTGGAAGCTCTAGTGCTCCCCTTCCTGCCATAAGCCAGTCCACGTCAATTGCGGGAGGTGTAACCCCACCGTTCCCTATTCCTAGTGCAAATCCAATCCACGTCATGGCGCAGCCTATTGCAATTCCAGCAGGAACGACGGATTTGCCGGCTCTAGGTTATCCGCTACCCATTTTTAATGGGCTAGTTGAGGAAGATGCGGAACTCCACATTAGGGAGTTTCAAAAGCTGATGTTTAATTGTCGCATTCAAGAAGAAGGGCATTTAATGATGTTCTTCAATATGACTCTCAAAGGAAGAGCCGCTATATGGTATCATGGTTTAGAAGCCGGAACCATATTGAACATTGATGCATTTTATGGAGCTCGATTCCGAGTCCGGACGGGGAAATGGCCAAGAAACCGGTCAAGATTTGAAGAGGTGGACAAAATTTGGCCAAAATGGGCAAGTGACCCTTGGGAGCCCAAATTTAAATGTCACATGAAAGTTTGGGAGAGAAGAGATGCAACAAATCGTGGGAAGGAAACGTGAGCAGATGGCGCCGAAATTCACGCCATGATGTTGATCATGCTTCTCCCTGCCTGCAAACAACCCCCCTGTTTGACAATGGCCCCTCATTCCCCTCCGTATCCTGACTCTATCGCCGCCCTTCGCCCGTCGAATGATGGCCTGGTTTGGAATTTCTGATTCTAGTCTTTCTCTCTCCTCCCTCTCTCTCTTCTAAGAGGCAGTTCATGTGTGGGAAGGAGCAATGAAGAAAGAATGATGGAGGCTTGTCCGGCATGGACCGGATTGCTCCACGGGCTGAGAATGGTGATTTGTGATGTTGCTGGACATGAAGTGTTGCTGTTTTCCTGATCTACAGCCATGGACACAAAACCCGAAACACGCGTTTAAGCGGTAAACTACAAAATTACAAAGAAAATTTAGTGTTTTATGCTTTTGATTGATGGAATGCCGTTCATATGGACTAAGATTTGATTATGCTGCTGATTCTTCTGAGTTCTTACTGTTTATAACCAGAAATCATGAAAAACATGCATTTCATGGCTCGAAATAATGTCAAGAAACCCGAAAACGCATGAAAAAGGGGGAAAAACAAGGGTTTTGGGCATATAAATGGGGAAAACCGTCGATACACATCAACTAATCTTTCAATTTTGTTGCAAATGAACTAAGGGCCACAGCCCACAAACTGGTTTTCATTTTCAGCAATTTAAAAAATACAAGAAAATGAAGAAAATGGGGGAAAATGATAAAAAAACCATGAAAAATAGGGGAAAAATACATTTGAGGCTACGAAAAATATAGAAAAATGGGATTTATGTTTGTTGATGTATAACAAGGCTGGGGCATGAAGTTATGCTTCAGTTCAGCCTTGTTTATATGTTTTAGTGCGTGTTTCCTTCCTTTCTTCACATAAAATGACAAGGAAACCCTAAAAGAAATGAATGTAATGATGCACTATCAAAACGGGGAAGGGTAGAGTTGTGGAAAAAATGGTTAAATGCCGCTGAGCATGATGAATAATTTGCTGATTTTATATGTATTGCATCTAGGACGGAATAATAATGATAAAAATTAAAACCTAGTAGCACGAAGATCACTTCGGTGCTAGGTGTTGTAGCGAAGCACAAAGCGGTTAGAAAGAAAAGCATGAAAGAGATGTTTTGCACTTGCACGCTGCTGGTTTTTTAAAATGTTTGAGCACTAGGAATCCACCTCTTTGCATGATCATTTAGAGGAAATTAAAAGTATCAGAGTTAGCTCCTGGATATGCATAGCAATTGTCTTCAGTAGGCCCTTGACCCACCGTTGAGAGCGTGAGGTTCCTATGCTGTAGGCTAGTCGAGGGTTATAGGGGAAGTCAAGTAAGGACAATGGTACATTCCTGGATACGTTTATTTGGTACCTTGAGTGACGTTTGTGCGAAATGTCTAAATGTTGAGCGACGCATCGAGGGGCCAATCCCCAAGGTGTAGGAGAGTCTCAGAGGGTTGAGGGCATTCAGCCGTAGGAGGAACCCCATGTGTATGTGATTCGAGCCTTTTGGCCATGTGAAAGGGACTCCCTCTGAGGAGCAATATTGGGTTAGGATCAGTTGGACTACAACGTATTACAAACGCAATGTTTAGGAAGGCAGAGATTTTGATAGACGCTCCTGGCCGCGAGGCTGAGGGGTTGTCTTGTGCGTAGTGACGAGGTCCGGCTAGTGCATGAGCCAGTGCCGGCCTGTTTTTAGGTCCATCACGTAATCAACATCATTAACGAAGGCGAGCAATTAACAAACTGTAATTGGGGATTAACGAACTGTAATTAGAATTACAGATTTAAATAAAGAATTGCAGATTCGAGCAAAATTGCTATCTTGAATCTTGAACTGTCATAACTTTTGATCCAGAACTCCAATTGACAAGCGGTTTTGACAGGATTTGAGATCACGACGAGAGCTACACAGCCAGACCTGGTTTTTAGAGAAAAAATTAACTAATAGTTCTAATTTGAATAAGTTCATGTATCAAATCATCACTTGTGCAAAGAATTCAATCAAGTATAAACAATGAAACAACTTATCTTCCTTGTTGTTGCTACGCATCCATAGCTCTAATACCATGTTGAGAGAGAGAGAGAGAGTACGAGAGAGATACACAAGACATGCTCCCAAAGAATGATTCATATTGATGTAGAGTTAGTATATATAGGTGAGACCCAAGTCAAGTGAGAGATAATATATATAGTTGTAACATTATCGACCCGTGCCGGTGATGGCGTTAAAACGATGGGATAGAGGCCTAGGAGGGTAGCCATAGGATCTAGTCACTTGTTGGACTTACAGACACCCGGTCATGTCTCATCACGCTGCCCTGAAAGGGAGCAGCAAAACAGGGACAAGGCTAACCAAAAGTGCACAGAGTGTGGAATCACCCATCTTTTCATTGATTGCCCAAAGTGGAAGCCGCCCTCTAGCACAGCTAATTTGCCATCCGTCCCTTTAGGGCTGTTTGGTGTCGAAAACCCCGATGGGGAGGCCACACCTATTCCCTTACGAGTTATGACCCGAGCCCAAAGCAAGCAGGCCGGCATCTCTCTGCCAGGACCTAGCAATCTGGACGCAGCCTCAATAGGAAAGAAAAGCCGCAGGCGGAAAAAGAAGAGATCGGACGCTAAGGTCGCATTGAAGACCGAGAGTGCTACGACTTTACCTGTTGGGAAGAAAGTCTCAGACGCAGAGGTAGAGACTTTAGCCCCTAAGACAGCCGAAAAGGGAAGTGCTAAGATAGGGGAATACCCGCACCCCAAGCGACAATTGGAGGCCATAGAAAAGGTGAAGGAATGGGTGAGGGAGGCTCAACAACACCTCAAAGATGTTGAACCCATCACGGAGGACAAGATCGATGATCTCTCCAGCATAAGTATGCCAATGTCACTGCCTCAACCTCAATCGGCCGAGGCTACTATGCCACAAGCAGTGACACTGAGACCAAGCCTAGACGCAATAGAGCCGCAGATCGGCCGCGGCCATTGGCCCGGACAGTCTAGGCTAAAGGAATGACGAGTATTTAACAATCTCCTGACCACACTAGTGACCACCCCTGTAACATTTGGCTTGGGAGATCTGCTTAAGCAGCACCCTGCCCTATGGCAAGACCTTAGGCAGTGGGTTGAGGGCTCACAAGTGCAAGTCACGGTAGATCCTCAAGACCAGGATGTAGAAACACAATTGCCCAGTCTAATGCTGCGCTCCGTGCCTAAATCTTTGCACATCAACGCCTTTTGGGAAGGCTCTAAGATGCATGCAGTCGTGCCAGTCCTAGCCCTGGGTGATGCAATAAGGAAGGGAATCGTAGACATGAGAGCCGGGGTTAGTGTGCTTAGCCACGCGGTGCTGCAGACTTGGGGAAACTTGCCTGTTGAAGCTGCTAGGTTTAATGTCACGCTAGCAAACGGTATGAGAGTGAAACCATTCGGGGTCTTGAAAAATTGGCCAATGAAGATGGCAGGTGTCCAATTCTCCATTGACTTTATAGTCATGAAGGGAGTGGACTATGATGTCCTATTAGGCGGACCTTGGATGCGCAACACTAGAGTCATCGAAGATTGGGGTAACGGCTTAATCTTCCTTGGCAATAGAACTAATTTCGTAAGAATAGAGATGGACATTTGGAAGACCTCACCAGTCGACCTCGACGCCATCTCTACTATGCTCAAAGGGAACACTTAGGTAAGGAAGCCCTATGAGTCCTTGACCAAGTATATCCCATACCCAGAGGATGAGTGGGATTGGATGCACGTCCTCGCTACAATTGACCTGCCCTTCTTTGACCAGGAGGCGTACAAGCAGGCCATCAAAACGGTCGGCAAGACAAACGAAACACTTCCTACGCCACTCTACATGATGGCAGCAAGCCTCCATGGAGGGCCTAAGCCTGTTACCTTCCAACAAAAGGGAACTCCAGGGAATACTGGAATACTTAATGTACCAGCTAGCGGGCAACTCAGCCGCCAACTTCAAGCCGCTCCAGGACCTCTTGGAGGATTCCGAGTGGTAGTGGACCAAGGTGCACGAGCTCAACCTCATGTATAATTAGGCCTTGGTTCCCGACCAACAAGACAAGGCAGAGCAAGCCTCAGGAGACGATGAGCATTCGAGTGATAAAGATTCCTGTGATGAATACGAAGAAAGCCAATCCTTCAGGGATGAAAGCGAGAGTGAAGTGGATACCATAGAGTATGACACTGAAGGATGAGAAATTGAGCAGATATGGGCAGTCGCCAAGCCGCAGAAAAAACAGGGCCTTATAATGGACCAAGGAGTCATATGCATGAAATATGATCGTGCTTGGTTGGAATGCATAGGATCCATAGACTTTGAGCAAGCCGGCCTAGCCCTACCAGGAACGACATCAATACTTAGAACCGAATCGCCATCTGAACTGCGACCACTAGGGGAGACCACCTCTTTTAGTGAAAATGGAGGGTTTGACTCTAAATCGGAAGTTACTTGTGATAGCAACCCAGAGATCCCCAGGCCGCCCATGACCAGACGCACCAAGGGGGACTTACCCCTCCACCTGAGGCACAGACGGTTAAGGCAGGATAAGGTAAAGCATCCCAAGGATGTATGATCAAAGGAGCAGCGAAAGTTGCAAGACCTCCCTAAACGCTTCACTAAATTCAAAAAAAGGGATAGGGTAGTGGTTCTGCTAGGTGCCAAGTGTGCCAAGGGCAGACAAGTGAACCAATCAAAGGGCCAGCCAAGGTCAAGGAGGTAAACCTAGCCCTGGAAGGGGAAGTACCTTGACCAGTGTTCATTGCCAATGACTTGACTAGTGAAGAAGAGTTGAGTCTTGTCGCTCTCTTGCGGGAGTACATAGACGTATTTTCTTGGTCCTTAGAAGAGCTACTGGGGGTAGATCCGAGTGTTGTGACTCACAACATACCCATGACATCGGATGCAACGCCGGTCAAGCAGCGACTGTACCCCATGAATCCAAAGCATGCTTATGCTGTCAAAGAGGAAATCGACAAGCTGATGAGAGCTGGATTCATTTACGAAATTGAGAACATAGACTGGGTGTCACCCATAGTCATTGTGATGAAGAAGAAAGGTAAAATTCGAGTGTGCGTCAATTACAAGAAGGTAAATGCTGCTACAAAGAGAGACAACTACCCCTTATCGTACATCGAGCACATGCTTGAGAGGGTGGCAGGCAAGGAAGCCTACAGTTTTTTGGATGGCTTCTCAGGGTACAACCAGGTGCAAGTGCATCCTGTAGACAAGCACAAGACTGCCTTTGCCACTGACTGGGGCGTCTTTGCAAACGTAGTCATGCCCTTTGGGTTAACCAATGCCCCCGCCACCTTTCAATGCCTTATATGCACCATATTCAAGGACATGCTTTGCAAGGAGTTAGAGGTCTTTGTCAATGACCTATGTGTCCATTCGACCTGGATTGAACACCTAGACAAACTCCGCACGGTCTTTGAACGGTGTCGCTTATATCGCCTCTCCCTGAACCCCTTGAAATGTCAGTTTTGGGTGAAGCACCGATGCATCTTAGGACACATGGTGTCGAAGAACAGCATTGCCACGGACTTCTCGAATGTCAAGGTTATCATTGACCTTCCACCCCTAAGTAATTACAAGGGAGTTCAATGCTTCTTAGGTCACATAGGATACTATCGGCGGTTTGTACTGAACTACGCGCTGATTGCTAGGCCATTGTACAACTTGCTAATCGTCTTCGAGTGGACCGAAGCATGCCAATAGGCATACGAACAATTGAAAAAGGCTCTAACAATGGCACCGATTCTACGAGTCCCGGACTGGACCATTACCTTTCACGCACACATTGACGCCTCTAAGTTTGCCGTGGGAGCAGTGTTGTGCCAACTTGGTGAGCATAACTTAGACTACCTAGTAAGCTTTGTTAGCACACAACTCACTGAGATTGAGATGAATTATTCAACAACAAAAAGGGAGGGACTAGCCATGGTGTTGGCCGTGAAGAAATTCCGGTACTATCTATTGGCCACACCTTTCATTTTCTTCGTGGACCATCAAGCCCTGCTCTACTTAGTGATCAAACCTTGTGCTACAGGACGTAGAGCTCGATGGCTCCTCTTGCTCCTAGAATTCGATTTCTCCGTGGTGGTACGAAGGGGAAAACATCATTACATGGCTGATCACATGTCCCGTATACCCACAGGAGAAGCAGCTGGACAAGGCATCATTGACGAGTTACCTGACGCCGACTTATTCCACCTGTCCAGAGAGAGAGACCTATTTAAGGCTGATCTAACACCATACTAGGCAGATGACATAGTCCAAGTGCTCGAGCACAGACTACCTAAGCCACCAATAGAAAAGACACGACTTAGGCGCTTGATCTTGAAGCTCCAGCCCTACCAGTTGATTGCAGGCCAACTCTATAGGTTGGGGCAAGACGGATTGCTACGTAGGTGTGTGTGAACATGAGATGCATGATGCGCTCTCAGAAGCGCATATCAGCATTGCAGGTGGACACTTTAGCGGAGACACGACAACACGGAAGGTGTTGCAGTCCCAACTATGGTGGCCCATGCTTTTCCGTGACACCAAGCAATTTGTCAAGCATTGTGACAAAAGAAAGTAGGCAAAAGTTCCGATTCGTAAGGATCAAATGGAGTTAACCCCAATTATTGCTCGCCAACCCTTCAAAAAATGGGAAATTGACTTCATAGGACCAATCAGCCCCGCAGCGCAATACTCACAAGCCAAGTACATCGTGGTGGCCACGGATTACCTCACCAAATGGGCAGAGGCAAGAGCAACACGAAAAAACGATGCTAGAACGACTGCCAAGTTCTTATGGGAGCAAGTGATCTCGTGCTTCGGTTGTGCCATCAAACTGGTTAGCGATCAAGGCACACACTTCATCAATGAAGTGATAGCACATCTCCTATCCACCTTTCTTATCATCCATCGCAAATCCTCACCATACTACCCTCAGGCTAATGGCCAAGTAGAATCAACTAACAAAATTCTTATTAACATCTTGACTAAAGTAGTCTCAGCCTCAAGAAGCGACTGGGACAACAAGTTGATGGCAGCCTTGTGGACCTATCGCACAACTTATAAAATGGCCGTCGATCAAACCCCCTTTAGGATGACCTATGGGACTGAAGCAATTCTACCAGTAGAATTCTTTGTCCCTAGCCTGAGAATAGCACTCCAAGAACGATGGGAAGGGAATGAAGCATGGACGCAACGCCTGACCGAGCTTGAATGCCTATCAGAAACTCATCTTCTAGCCACCCATGCTCTCATCTGCGAGAAGGCTTGACAAAAGATGTGGTTTAACAAGCATGTCAAGCAGCGAGACTTTGAACAAGGGGATCCTGTTTTGCTATACTCGGTAAAAGGACACAAACAGAAGATGAAGTTCCGAGGACTACAGCCTTTTAGAGTACGCATGATTGATAGAACCGGGAATGTTGAGTTGGAGACACTTGACGGTGAAGAAGTAGGCTTTTTTAACGGCAGCCGTGTAAAGAAGTACTATCCTCCTTCCCATCCATTACATGAGCCACCCATGCTAGAAGCCCCACTGAACATCTGCATGGCAACTGTAACCAACCTTACCGATCAGGTTGAGGAAGCAGTGGCACCGGCATATCTACGAATTGCAGTCACAGCAGGCGCGGTGTATTCTTTCGATGCCTTGATTGATGAAGGGGCCGACTACAACATCTTGACGCATGACCATTGGACACGCATTGGTCAACCGACACTATAGCCCACTAATGCCAACCTCACCCCGTTTGGGGGTACTGCCTATTCACTCCTGGGGAAGTGCAAGGTACTTGTTTCCATCGAGACTGAAAGTTTACCAGCCTTCTTCCATGTGTTGCCTAACACTAAAGCAGCCGATAATGTGTAACTATTGGGTCGTACCTTCAAGAAGCTAATGCACTATAATGTGGATTACAACCTAAACTGCATTCATCTTGCCATCGGCAACACCCGTATAGTGACGACCTTCAGCAAGGGCTATCATGATTCCTCCACCATCACGACACCACCAGTAGAAACCCCTAGGACCACACTCTAGCCCCAGTCTAAACTAGAGAAACCTGTGGCTTGTGCCACTCTCTCGACCCTAGGCCCAAATCCACCAAGAAAGGCTCACAAGGCCAAGGAGTCCAGACTTATGTGGGTGCCAAAATGGCAGAAGCCACATTCGGGAACACCACCCAAATGGGACCCTAACGGCCAAAAACATCAGTCGTTCCGGCCTAGGAGGCAGTATAGACGCTATTGCCATAGACAAACAACCACGCCGCGATGGATTCCTAAGGATCTCTTGCAGACACAAGGATACTACGAGGGCATCCCCTGGATTTGGGTGCCTAAAAATGGTCGGCTAAAAAGCTCATCTACAAGTGATATCACCCTAAAGGGGAAGGCTTGCACACGTAGTACCCAACACATAATCAGCATGCCATTGCCAACTGTGGCTAGTAAGCCTCAGCTCATCTATTGACCAAAGCAAATGCCACAAGCCTTAAACCTGCTTAATCTAGAGGGCTTAAAAAGCCCTATGACTGCTCACTCAGAACCCAACACAACCCCAAGGCCCCCAGAGCTTTCTGCAGCACCTCAATGTGCTTCGGAGTGCAAAGCCCAACGTGTGACACCGATGAGGGAGTCACCACTATCCAGTCTAGTTGCACCATCCCCACCAGCAGGTCTTAAACCTTCATACGCGATACGACCTTTCCTCTCCTTGGCTAAGGACCTTGCTGCGACCTTTGGGGATGACTTAATAACTTGCATCAGGATATTGGACAACACTTTCACCACATTCGCTAGAAGCTATGAGAGGCTAGACCTAGGCCTTCTTGACAGAACCCTTGCTTCGGAGGTTCGTGCATTACCATGCACTTGGGAGGAATATAAACTTATCACCACTAAATCCCCCAAAGTCGCTGCCGAACTAATAGCAACTAATAGCAAACGATGAAATCTCAAAGGAGCAAGCGGCCCTCAGACGCCTAGTCACTTCATATCGAAAGCCTCCCCGTTCTATTCCTGAACACGAGATGCACGAGCTCATGCATATGGCAACCTACATCTCCCAGGTCTCTATCCAACCGACTGCTCTTGATTGTCATGCTCAACAGGAATACAACCCAAGATTCTACACGTGGCTTCTTCACACGTAAATTCCTACCCCAACAAGACCAACGCCACCCTTTAACTCCCAATCCTAGGAAGGATTCTTCTCTCAGCCGGAAGAGGGGTGGGTATGTATGTGGGGTATGTGGTGAAAGAAATCTGATAGGAAATGAATAAAAAGGGGGTATGGTAAAGTAAAAGTAGTGAAAGACATAAGCATTAGTATGAGAAAAATGGCTTCCAAAAATTCACTCAAGAGTTTAAAAACAGCAAAGTGCTATGTGGAAAATACTAACGGAGGTTACAAATTATGGCAGGAGCAGAAAATGTCGCAGCAAGACCGCACCCATCGACTCCCGCTCACTGACGAGGAAAGGGAGCTATATTGCATCCAATTGCAGAACCGCGCCTTCGGCCAACTCAAGTTCCGAACCATCCACAACATCGGAGTCGTGGTGGTGAAGGAGGAGGCAACCAAGAGGGTAGTGGAACAGTGCAACCTGACAAAGTACATTGAAAAATTCTCACAGGAGCCGGATCACTTTAAATGCGTAGAATTCCTCAGAACATACAATTCGGACCAGGAAGGGGGCATTGTAACAGTAGGCCAAGGAGAGGGCACAAAGAAGGTATAGGTCCGATTGGACCCATCCTTGGTGGAAAAAGCTCTAGGATTGGTACCTAGGACAGAAAGGCGACAAAAAAGGGATGTTTATGCCTTGCTAAAAATGAAGAAGGAAGAGGTACTCATGAACGACGACATAAGCATCCAAGACATCCCTGACACTGACGCCAGGCTGCAGGCCAAGTTGGTGCACGTGCTCTTCTCTAGCCAACGTTACAATTTCTTAATGCATCGGATTAGTGTGCCAATGCTGGAGAATGTAGCAGCCCACACTCTAGATGAGGTGGATTGGAATGGCTACGTGTGGAAGACTATCAATCAAGCGGCCAAAGCACTAGCCTTGGGAAGTGCACCAACAGGAGGAGAATCTCCGGCTTCTAAGGTGATGGAAAGGAAGAAAGCCTCCTCCAAGGCCTCTTTCATTGGCTACGGAGGAGTCTTGACTGCACTCATTCAGGAGGCAGTAAAGGCAGCACAGAAGCCGGAGGAGTGAGAAGGAGGAATGCTGGAGAAGTCGCCCCCTCGACAGGACAAAGACAGGTCCACCGACATAATAGAAATAGAAGAAGAAGGGGAGGGATAAACTAGTAAGAAGGCAATCAGGACAATAAGAAGAAGGCGACGCAGGGGAATAAAAAGGGTGATGAAGGCAGGAAGAAAGAAAGGGAAGACTTGGAAAGGGCGAAGAAGGAATCCCTGAAAGAAGCAAAAGAGAGAGAGAGAATGAAAAAGCAGGAGGAGCAGAGGGAAAGAGAGGAGTTGCAGAAAGCCAAGGAGGCGTAAAAACAAGAAGCTGAAGCAGAGAAAAGGAAGGAAAAAGAACAGAAAGGGAAAAAACAGGAGGAGCAGAAGAAAAGGTAAGAGGAAAGGAAGGGAAAAGCGGAGGAAGAAGAGGAGGAGCTGCGAAGGAAGGAGGAGGAGGACCTGGCGGAGGCCCCACGACGGTCCATCGAACAGCAGTGCCGAGCAGACAAACTAAGGAACCTGAGCCCATGTAGAGAAGAGGGGCCTGGATCCAGCATAGAGGTGTTAGAGTTCATGCCACCTCCAGTCTCCGAAGGTAAAGGCAAGGCCCCGCTCCATCCGATCCCTACCCTCCTGGTATCTCCCGCGGAACTCACCACCATCACCCCTAGCATCCCCACTAGCACAGATGTGTCAAATTTTGTGGCGTGGATGCAGTATTTTATCAACAAAGAAATGGGCCAGGGGCAAAGCATGGAGACAACAGCCATATGACAGAAAATGCCAGCCACGGATGCAGAGTCCAGGCAAGAGCCCAAAAAGTAAAAAGTCGAAGCCTCCATCTCGCCTATTCACGCAACGATGATGCCACCAGCTAATTATGAGGAATACGTCACCGAGCTACTCTCCCAGTTGGAGAGAGTGAAGGAGGAACGCAAAACAGCCATGGCTGAGTTGGCAGCCAAGAAGGAAACCATGGCTACCTTCCAGTTGGACAAGACAAGAATGGTAGCCTTGCAGTAGCACAAAATTAAGGAGCTGAAACAGGAACTGAAGGCTAGGGATGAGAGGGAGGAACATTGGAGGCAGCTACTCGAAAATGAGACGCAAGAGTTAGTAAACATGCAAAGAGGGCACAAGCTCCTAATAGTGCAGTACTAGGAGCTTGCTGCTAAAGCTGCTAAGGTGGATGCACTCAAGGTGGAGCTGAGTGCTAGGGACGAAGAAAGGCAACGAGGCATGGAGGAGCAGGAGGAGGAGCTCAAGCGCCTAACAAATCAGCTGACCTCTGAATGACAAGAACAAGAGAGGCTAGTCAGGGAACTAGAGGATTATGGACAGAAAATCATAATGCTGACCTTAAGACAAGGGGAGGGCCTAGAAGTGATGAACAAAAGGGCACAGGAGTGGGCGGTACACAACGAGAGGAGGGTGAAGACACTGGCGCACTGCCTTGCTTTAACAGAAAAAGAGAAAATCATAGTGGAGAGCAAGGCGGAGGCAACCCAAGTGGCCTTCAGCGCCGCTCAACAGAAGACCTTCCTCGATACCATCTTGGACACCACCCACACAGTACAAGGAGAGTCGCTGGAAGCAGTGCAGAGGAAGCTCGGCATGACAAGAAGAGCCCTACACGCTAGACTACAGATGCCACCACTACCGGCGGAGGTTAGGCTGGGTCTTGAGGAACAGCGGAAATACCTGACGAGAGGCAGCCTAACCCCCTAGGAAATAGATGCCCTTGGGTTCGAGGAAGAAGCAGTACACGCAGAATGGCAGGGGAAAGAAGCAGAGCTGGAAATCGATGTGAATCGCTTTAAGGAAGATGTGGTCCCACAACCCCCCTCGCCACAAGCCCAAGACCCGCCACAAGCAGATCCAGCTGCTGCAGAAAGAAAAGCCATCTCTAAAGAAAGGCGAAAAAAGCTGGTGGAGGAGGCCAGACAGAAGCTGAGAGTCAAACCAGCCGTACTACTGTCCATGCCTCTCCCTGCGTGCCTAGATGATCTCTCAGCGGGATTCCACGCAGAATTGGTGGTGTGGGAGGTGCATAAACTAGGAAAGGAGCCATTCTCCTTCAGTTTCCTCCTACCCAACAATCTGCAGAAGGTCCTACCTCTCAAAGTGATGGACAAGGTGATCACAGTCGGTGGCCGGCTGGGGAAAATATGGCTGGAAGAGCGGGAAAAGACCCCAACCTCTTGGGGCACCGAAGTGGCCGACTATTGGCAAGATAAAATTTTTAAAATCCCCCACACTGTACAAAACTATAGGGACCAACCCGTGTGGAGAAGACGAGTATGCGACATAAGCATGCTTGCCTGGATGGCTTTTTGTAATACCCTGCCGTTTGAGCGGAACGACCCCACTTATATGGCGTACCCTCGAAGGGTAGGCGTAGATTTTGATGCCACCCTCCACGGGAAATATGACTTTCCCGTCATTTATAACTCCACTGTAGCATCCTTTGACAAGGCCCTTCTTTTTACCGCAGAAATCCTAGACAAGTCTATGATGCGCTTCCTTGCGGACTTTTCCTCATGTCCTGACCCCACTTTTATAACCACCTGTAACTATCTTAGGCTACTTAGGCTACTTAGGCTACTTCTTAAGTGGGACTCGACTACACAAGAGCATGGCCTGCCTCCCCTATTCTTCGACCCTAATGCTATAGATAATTGTGCCATGGCTCGTCTCATGATGAGGGCTACTCTCCTTCCCTCTTTTTGCCTAGCCCTCCTAGAGGACATGAACGACAGCTAGTTCACTAGATGCAACCACCCCTTTCTCTCCACTACCTCCCTACATGTCCGCATGAATTTAAAGAATTACATGTAGAGTCGCCAATTTTTGAGCAAGTCTCTCCGCCCACCTTCTCCTCCTCATTCCGACTAAGATACTTGGGCCTATGTCTCATCTCCAAAAAAAAAAAAAAACTGCACCTAGGGATCTCCCTAGCCCCCTCCTCCACTTCACGCTTCGGGCTCATCAAGGACAGGACTTCCCGACCTGTCACCCTAAGAGTGCACTGCACCTTCAATGAAGCATGAACTGGGTCCTCAAGTGTGGGACATTACCAAGGGCTTGCCCAAGGTTAGACCCATCTCCCAGTTCCACTGCCACAACCACCACACATTACACGGCAAGTAGGCACGCCCTTAGGGAGTGCACAACTTTTCTTGCAGGCTATGTTCGAATCTCAAGAGATGACTACCTGCGGAAGACAATTACCACGGCACCATTTAATGACCCACATGTGCCGGCATCCAGCCATCCGCCTGCTACTGATGGCCACCATGATCGAACCAGGTCAAGGTAGAACTGCCATTGGCATAGATCTTGGAACTCCATCATCCAACTATCCAGGCCCAACGCTTCAAAGCTCCACGGATTGCCCATCGATTCCACAAGCCTGAAGACCTTCAACTCAAAACTTAAGACCTTCAACTCAACGACAAGGATCTTCAATAGAAACCACAGTTTTTCAAGGGAAAGCAACGTTCAAGGGGTTTTCTCCAGAATAAATCCCTCCAATACCATCATCCTAAGGGATTGCTTATTGCTTCAAGCTTTTCTAATGCTTAAAGACAAGCGACTACGTAACCAATGCCACAACCGTGTGACAGAGGCCGAGTGTCTTCATGGAGCCTAAAGCACGCCGGTCCCTCTCCGGGTCATCACCCCTAACTACCCACCTACCTGTTCCATCTAACAGCCAACCTGACTTGCCACCATGTCCCACCGCAGTGCCATGGGACTGGCACTTAGCTAGGAGGGGGTAATGTTATCGTGCTTCTGTAGCACAAAGGAGTGGAAAATGGAAAAAATGAAAATAGTAAATAAGGCACAGGATAAAAGCAGAAGAAGGCGCCTTGACCGGCAACCAATCCCTGAAAAATTCAATTGTTCAGACATGACTCTCAGAAAGCTTCGGTGTCAGGCCAAGGCAATGAAAGAGAAAAAAGGCGCACCACTAAAATGCGAAAGCGCCCCCGAATCTGTGTAAAAGAGCGGCAGGCTCACTCTTGTGCAAAGTGTATGCATTAGTTGGCAATAGGATAAATTAGAATGGTGGGAAATGGGAGAAAGGGCCCAGGCCACGGCCGGCCATGTAAAAGAGAAAAAAGGGGATGATCGCCCAAAAAGGATTTAGGGCTTTGTATATAAAGTTGAAAAGTAAATGGAAAGCTCATTCTTTGGTGTGTGGCAAAAGGAGTCTTCTTCTTCCTCTCTTCTTCTCTCCTTCTTGCTTGTGTGTGCTCTTGAGAGAGGGAGTGTGAGAGTGTGAGGGAGTGAGTATGTGCGAGAGTGAGGGATCAAGAGGGTGAAGCTCTTCACCATCTCCTCTCCTCTTCTTCTCTTCTCTCCCCTTCTCTTCTCTTGCGCGCGCGGCTATGGAGGATGGAGCTTGGAGATGGAGAAGGCTTGAGGATGCTTGAGCTAGCATCTAGGATCGTGGAGCTACCAGAGTGCAAGAGAGAGGAGGGTACTCGATCAAGCATCAAGGTAAGCTCACTACACTCGTAGGATGGACGGCGCGTCGGCTAGGTGAGAGATAGCCATTAGAGATCGCTTGAAACGCTTGAAAGAATAAGCGGTCCGAGGGTCTTGGCGGTTGAACGAAAGCTCCCACACTCTGTCTCATTACCTCTCCAAGGATTTGTTCACAGCTTCTTGTATGGTCTGAAAGGTATTACCATTGATTGGAGTACCTATCTCCTAGCAAAGATGGATCAACATTTCATTAAAGCTAGTAGAGGAAATGTGACTAATGTCAAATTTGGATCGTACATTTATGTATCCTTGATGCATGCTGCCCCGGGCAATGGAAGTACCTTTAGCTCTAGTTCATCTTCTAGAGGTTCCTCGTCCTCCTCATGAAGATGATGATGTAATCATTGATGATGATGATTCTTCCTCACCTCTAATCATTCAGAGAAAGTGCTTGAAACGAGCTATTGCATTAGTGGTAGTTCCTACTCCTTCAATTCCAGTTACAATTCCTGCTCAATCTTGCAGCACACTACATGCCTTTCTTCAAATGTCAAACCTTTTTAGAGCCCATAGGAATGGTATGTTGGACATTTCTATTCCTTCTATGCAAGGCCATGTAATAGGAGATGCCATTATTTTTTGGTGCAAGTATATTCAGAGCTCAATTAAACTTTCAGTTACTACCTCTATCCAATAGTTTTCTTCTTCGTTTTATGAAGAAGTTTTATATGGTGTGTCTCTTGTCTCCCCATTGTATCTCTACATATCTTCTCTCTCTACATCTCAACATTACTTTGATTAATGATATACATTATATGGAAAGTAAGAGATGGTGATCAACTTATATGATAAGAAGGTATTGCTCATCAAAAACCTCTATTTGGTTGGAAAAATTAGTCTCTTAAAGCCGCAGATAGGCTTAGTTTCATTAAATTCTTCAGCTAATGAAGGCTAGAAGATCATTGGTTAATGATGATAGACAATCTCAAACCTTTTGCTTCATGCTAGATAGAGAAGACGGCGAATTGGTAGTAGTCTCAAAATGTAACAATGATGCAATCAAATCCACACAAACCCATTAGAGTCTTGTTGCATTATTTTGTAAGTACAAATTTGATACTAATTCAAATTGTGTGAATCCCATATCTTCCCACACTTGCAAAAGTTGATTATTAGTATAGAACATATAAGCCAATTCTTGTATCTCTATGTAGATTTATCTTTTTCGCTATTATTGTTATCCACATCTATTTCTAGGCCATAAATATTATATCTCTATGACTTGAGACATCATTAGCTATTATAGTCTTGTTTTAACTAATGTCATTATTATACAAGGATGTGATTCTTATGTATCTATTAAAGTGGTTTGTTTGAGTGAAATAAAATCTATCTAAAATTCCTAAAAATATGAATATTTAAAACCACTCACAAATGGAAGAAAATTAATATTTAATTATTTCTTTGAAAATTTTCCATGTGCCAATGTGGTTTGATAGTGAATCTTTAAATGCATAGTAGATAATCAAGCATATTAATTAGAGAAAACAATAGTGCTCATTTGACCAATGTTTTCTTTTCAATAAGCAAGACCTTTTGACAACTAGATCTATGTTACCACCCTTCTTAGACCAAGGCATCATAAAAGACACTGTCATTTTCTAAAGCCTCATTAAACTCTCCAATGGGAAGCTTAGAATCCCACGTTTGTATGAGATGTTTACAACATGCTAGGAAGCAAGAATACAACTTTGGAAAGGAAGTACACCACTCCTAACTTATCATCTTAATTTTGATGCTTTTATTTCTCAATGAAAATAATCACATTCAATATGAAATAACAACATTAGTTGTAATCACCTTGACTTAACATGTTATAAAAGGATAAGAAATAACTTGCAATCCACATGTAGATGAACCACCTAGACATTTGATAGCATCATCTAGCATAATGTGTATGCATATTACAGATGAATGTAATGCACAAATACTTATTCTTTATTTTGTATTTGGACCTATTATACATTATTATGGTAAAGTAATTTTATTGCATCAAATTATTCTAATTGAGTTCAATATCCTATGTTAGAAAAAATTTATTTGGTGGCGTATTTTTCATGTGAAGCTTTCAAAGTCCTCACATTAACAAGTGACTTTCTTCTGAGACACACACACATACATTAGGGGAGAGAGAGAGAGATTTTGATCAAGATTAAATTAATAAAATAGATAAAATAAGATCTTGTATTGTTGTGTGGACTTTTGTTCCTAAACTTTTGAATAAGGATTCTCCTTTTCTAGGATTGAGAACATGGAGGTATTAATTATATTAAATGTTCCTAAAGTAATAAGAACAAAAGCTATTAGAGAAATGCCACCTCCATAGTTGCTCCCAAACCTAGGTATGCAAATACTTGCATCAAGGAAATGGTAGAGTCTACTATAAGCATCCTTTTCAAAAATTTGATACAAGAGTTGTGGTATAACAAGCAAGGTCTACAATCATGAAACTTGTGTGAGACACATGCTAGGAAGAAACTAGTAACCACATGTAAGAGTTTGGAAACACTTTATAATAAAGAGTCAAATATTTTATGTACGCTATGAAATGAGAATAAGATGCATGTTTATTTACCTGATAAGTCGATGGAAGCCAATGTGTAATTTTGAGTGCAGCAAAAAGGCTATCAAGAAACCATTCACTATGAATTGAGATCACAACATCATCAATGACGATTGTTCCCTCCAATGTGAATGGATTATAGAGCCCTTTGGCCATAGTAGAATGAATATTTACAAACTATAGATTTATTATTCAAACAAGAAATTATAATTTTTTAGCAAGCATGAAAATTGATGCCTTCTATAATAGCATCATTTTCTAATATTTGAAAACTTACCTGTAATTGAGTAGGAAACCATTTGGTTGATATTTTCATCCCAAGCCAACATTTTATCACCAAGGACAATGTCTTTTGCATATTTGTAATAAAAGAGATGGTCATTTCCTACTAAGAGAAGAGGTTGTTAAATGAATTGGTTCTAGAATGTATGGGTATAAAGATATGAGGCGGTCAAATTTTTGAAGGAAAATTAACCATATTAATCAATTATCATAATGAATTAAAACAAAGTGCAAAGGAGTGAGATCAATCTCCTTTATTTGTGTGCCAAAAGAACCATGATTTTGAGAGAGCTCGAGTTGCAAAAATATTGATGATGCATTTTCATCAGCATGCCCAAATCCATATATATCATTGAACTCTAGCTTTTGTAGATTGGTATTCCAAACTGCAACCTTTTATGAAAATAGAAGGTAAAAGAGAATAAGTTGTGCATGATGAAGTAGTAAAATGGGAGTAGCTAGATAATATTTTAAAAAATGAAAAACATAAATTAATTGTTAGGATAGTGCAACCATTTCAAGTGTAAATAGAAAAATGTTCTAAAAACTTTTCTCCAATGTCAATATCACATATCTTTTTGCCATGTCTAACCTCTATCATGACCATGGAGGTTCCTACACCATAAACCCATTCAATTAATTATGGATGCTCGTAGCTCTTATTTTGTTTTCATTGGCTACAACATTACTATATGTTTCTTAAATCTCGAAATGAGGTGCATCAAATTCAGAAATAGATAACGTCAAGTCATAAAGATGCGTGCACGAGACTAAGCAAAGGATCATGGATGAATGATGCCACCTTTAACACGGGTTCCAATTGCATCAGAGGCACATCTTGCTGCCACACTTGCAAGAGTGGTAAGTCCCACCACAGCTACTATACAAAAAGGCCCAAGTATTGGATCGTCTACAAGACATGTCAATAGTGCACCAGCTACTCCAAATATGCCACCACGAGCAGCACTTGGAGTTGATTGGGAGCTCTAGTTAGATATGTGATTTATGGTAACTTTGGAGTATATAACACCTCAAAGACAAGTAAATGAGCATTAGATCACAAACATGTCGAGTTGTGCACAATCAACATACCTGAGAAAGGAATATTAGTCATAAAAATGATAAAAATGCGAGAACCATACATACATATATGTGTTTAGGTTTGACGTACATATATGTGTGAGAAACTAATATTAGTGATAAGATGATAACAATGCGATACCCATATATACATATATGTGTGTAGGTTTGACATGCACATACATGAGTGCATGAAGAAAGGCTATGAAATGATGATCCATTAATGTCTATACTATGTGGAAGGACCAATGCTTTGATAATTTTAACCAACCATGAAAGAGAATGGTCTCTTTCTTAAATATTAGTGAATAATAGACCGTAGGTACAGGAAGATAACCTTCGCCAACACAAATGGGTGAGACGCCCATGAGACGTCGTCCATTATTTGAAGAGGCAAGAGTGAGAGGCTCATATTCAACAGTAAAGTTAGAAACATCAACTTCGATGGTGGTTGATGTGGTGGAAGAGGATGCAACCATCATTGATGGATCAGTTGTGAGGGTACTTGTTGAGGTCCCTTCTTTATACAAGGAATTGACATAATCTCCTGTATTATAAAGACCGCACCCCACAGTCCAAGCATTGTCGTCACATATGATCTAAGAGCCCAATACATAGAAAAAATAACTATGTCAGCATAGCTACACAACATAAGCATACAATAGTACATACTCAAAACAAGCAGCCAACTACAACATTGGTGACTCCTGTATCATCGATGAAGACAATCTCTACACTAGTAGGGGAGTTTGATGATGCATCGCAGCCCCCAGTGGCTTGGATCTAATACACATACATGGTACTGAAGTGAGTATGAAAGGAACCGAAGCAATACAAATAGTAAATTGAGAGTGAATCACACGCACAATCCACATACCTGCAAGTTCCACAAGGGACTTTTAATCAATCCCTATATAGGAAATCTTGTGAAATGTAGGAAATGTTGCAATATTTCCTATGTGTGTATGCATGTATTCCCTATGTACAACTAGGAAATCACATTTCCCACATCTAATAGTAGGGAATTAAAGGTCAATATAGACTATTTCCTACATTCTTTTAAAATTCCCTATGTAAGAGTACACATGAATGTTATTCCCTACTTCTCCTTGTAGGGAATCATAGGTCACTATGAAGATTTCCTATGTTATCTCTAAATTCCCTATATAACAGAATTTTTAAAGAGTGCCATTTTCTAATTGTAATAGTAGGAAACTATAAGTACATAGAGAATTTCCTACCTTCTCTCAAAAATCTCTATATGGGAGATTATAAGAAATTCAAGCTTTGCTCGAGCTCGTAAACACAAATCAAAATTAATGAAATCAGAAGTAGCCATATGAAGGTGATCCTAGATTTTCTAACCCCCCTAAACACATATGAACATGTTGCATATACACGTGCCTACATTTACATGTGCACACATACACACAGAAACACAAGTGTACATGCTTACATGTGCACATGATAGACACACACACATGCAAGCCTCTTTAGTTTTAGTCACAAGGCCATATCTAAATATAGTCATGGGCTTATTTATCCCTCGAGTAAGTTACTCTTGAATATATGTGTGCATCACATGGGTTCAAAATAAGGTATTTTTAAAATAACATTTTTATACATTTTTTATATATAGAAGGCTATAATATAAAGGGGTTATTTACAAATTGAATAGAAAAGGGTTATGTTTTGTTCAAGAAAAAATCATAGATTAGGATATTTATAAATAGGCCATGAATGCATGTGATGTAGAGGATATACATAGAGTAACTTCCTCGAGGTTTATCCTAGCACTAAATGTTTGAAATGACCACCATGTTGTAGAAAAATGAGGCCTCAAACCAAGTAGTTACATACCTATTTTGTGCAACATTACTCTCTTTTCTCTAACTTTTTTCGGTGATATAACCATTCAATGCCTATGTTTTGATATTTCATGTAGACATAGAATATTGTATTATGGCATACATGGCAATGTTTGGATTAAAAACCTAATAGATCTTCATGCATGCCTTAAATAAAATTTTCTACAAATCATGGTTACAAGAACAATAGTAAAATACTCATCCTTGCAAGCTTGGACATGTCAATGTAAACATAATCTTGGTCTAGCACTATGACCCTTGGATGAGAAACCATCAAGATTTTGAATGGTTATAGTGTTTGGACTAATGACCTAGATGGTTTAAATGGTCCAATTTTTTTGAGATATCCTATTACTCTTGTTAGAAAAGAATGTTGATATTTGTATAACTTCTTTAAATGAGAAAGATGGTGCTTGCCTTTGACTGCCATAGTGAAAACAAGTGTCCAATGAGCCATAATCTTCCTTTAGTAGTTCTTCAAATAGCAAGACACATATGTTGTATACTCTAGATTACTCAAAAACCATGGGATCTCCTAGTAACGCCCCTTATGGACTAACTTTTAGAGGTCCTTAGAAAGGAGGAGTTACACTGTATGACTATTGCAACCATAAAAAGGAAAAATACAAAATACAAAGCAACATAGTTCAACAATCCATTGTGATGGCTTGGTTTGTAGTCATTGTGATAGAGCAATTCTCTAAATGAATGTAAGGATGGCACTATAAGCTTGGATTATCAACAATTTGTAATCAATCATTCATATTGCATCAAAGAATTGTAAGGCACAACATGAGAGCAATTTTGAAAAACCAATAAAAATGCATTTGTATATTTGTGACAAAAGTGCATCATATAGTTTCCCTTCATTAGAGTCTTGGATATATGTATACCACTTTATAATTGAAGATGATACCAAAGGAAAACCCATGTCTATGTGTCATTCATTAGATGCCTCCCAAACCTAAAAAACTATTGAAAACTCTTGGAAAAATAGCACTTTCTATTCGATTGCCAATGTGGCATCACTTGGGTGCTTTTATTACCCTCCCCCTCTCCCTACTAGTTTGGTACCCCCCCCACAACCACACACACACACACACACACACACTCTCTCTCTCTCTCTCTCTCTCTCTCTCTCTCTCTCTCTCTGTGTGATGCCCTCAAGGGTCTTCAGGTGATGTTCCCCAAAGCCATATGGAAACAGATTACAAAAAAATCTTGTGAACCCATCACTTTGAGAAAAAGTTGTTGGCTTAACCATTCTAGAGCATGAATCCAAATGGCAAACACTTTTGGCTTCATTTGTATGCTTACTAGAAGATCCTAAGCTTTTTTAGGTAGCTAGAGTATATAACATACTATCCTTGCATTTTAAGAACTTGTACAATAAAATTAGAGCTCATTGGAAGCTTATGATCATTAGGGTAGTCAAAGGCGAGCAACATCATCCTTAATTAAAGAGTATATTTTCTTCTACTAAGATCAATAGGATGCCCCAAAAATTTCAACCATTTGAATAAGCAATTAAAACACTACAACAATTGATGGTTTCTCATCCAAAGCATATAAGGTGTAGAACCAAGACTATGTTTATATTGGCATGTTCAAGTTTGCAATTAGGAGTAGATTCTCACCATAGATCTTTAGCCTTGTTGTAACCCACATTATAAAAGCTTGCCTTAATTACTACAACCATATCAGCCATTGCTTTAAAAACACCCATCCATTACGTAGATACAATGTGAAAATGGACACACTAATTCAAACAAGAAATCTTCATAAGTTGGGAACAAGGATTCAACCATTGTATCTAGAAGACATTCCCAATATGTTCTACTCAGGGATAGTAAGTGCTATAGAGCCACACAACAATTGGGAGGAATCGATCCTTTGACCAGTTGAAACACATACACCCACCTTAGCCAACTAAGCTAGGGCTCCTTGATATGGGTTCACAAGTTACCTTTGGCTCTTTATGTCCTTAACCTAGTACATCCAAGTGACATTGTAGCACTATTCCAAGTCCATTCATACCTTGGTTGGTTTGTTAGGAGTTGAAACATGCTTCAACTTAGAATTATCACTATCATTATGAAAGGTACAATTTTAATTAAATTGATGAGAATACGTCAAAGAGAGAAACACACGCGAACAAAAACACTGAGAACAGAGAAGCAATAATAGTTTTTATTTTGGTTATGTTGCATCAGCTCCTAATGGAAATGGAGCGTTGGAAACTAGTGGTGATGATTGAAGGCAGATTCTAGGCTCTCATCATATGCTGTCGTCCCCCATCCTCTCCTGCAAGGACAAGAGCCCCTGCATCCAGATCTGCACAGTCCTCCAGAAGAGCTGCCACAACCTCCTCTGCTGCTCCTTTGCGCGCCACTACTACTGCTGCAATTTTTTGGTGCTCCTTCGCGCACCACTACTAACGCCCTAAACAGTAGGCATGTGGGTGTCAGTATAGCAGGTCTGCCTATATATATTTACATACACATATGTATGTATGTAGAGAGAGAGAGAGAGAGAGAGAGAGAGAGAGAGAGAGAGAGAGAGAGAGAGAGAGAGAGAGAGAGAGAGAGAGAGAGAGAGAGAGAGAGAGAGAGAGAGAGAGTGTGTGTGTGTGTGTGTGCGTGTGTGTGTGTGTGTCTAAAAATCTCGTAAGTTTGAATAATCTATACTATGGATATTGACACTAATAACTAATATTGCATTTGCTCTCTAGATTAATAAGAAAGACAGATGATGTTACACTTTAGGATTTTTCACGCTGTGTTTGCGTAGGGGCATCACAACATAAGAGAGAAAAGAAAGAAAAGGATGGAGAGAACAACAAAAGAAAAAAGGAAGAGAAGTTGTAGCATAGCAACTTTGCTTCCCTTACAATGTCCTTCATGGCAATGTCATGCAATAGTGGAAGCTATCGCAAAGTGGCCTAGCATTCCTTTCGTGCAAAGAATGCAAGGAATGCTATTAAGTCAATTAATCATTAAAGAAAAGTTGATCCATTGGGGAATCTTCTAAATAGTTTCCATAGCTCCTCAAGCAAGGTGTAAGAAGAAGAAAGGTTCAGTATCTATTCTTTTAGGCAAACATTGATTTGATTACACTTGCATTCTCTATAAATCTAGTGGGTGTTATATGTGTATCATTGTATTTGGTTACATGGCATGTTTCTATCATTCTCTTTGGTTACATAGTGCATTTCTATCATTGTCTTTTCTTACATAATGCATTTTGAGTTTTTCATTTTCATGAAAGCCGATGCCCCTCTTGGAGTTCAATTACTGATATGGTCCTACCTAGCAAATTGCTAGAGATATCAACCTAACATACACCTATCAAATTGCTAGATGTCTCAACCTAACATGCCTTTTGAGATAGTACAATAGGTAATTTCCTTGTTGGATGAATCAACACCACCATGAATTACAATGGAAAAGACCCATCTAAAAGAGAAAAAGACATTCAATGTAAATGTCATCATAAAATGTTGAGAATACATTTGTTATAATACACACACAGTTAGACACAAGGCAAGCAATAGGATCTATGGCTATGGTTTACCAAGATGCTCACATGTAGATGCAAAGCAAAAATTTTGAATGTCAACATGCACACATTCGATTCTCAAGAGCAAGAACACAATACATGGTACAATTGAAATGGTGCATACGTCATAAGTGTAGTGTAATGTATGTTGATATTGGGAGCAAGCTCAAAGGTTCCATCATCATTGAAATTGGCATATTGGTTGATCCTTGTCACAAGTCCACAAGTCCAATAAATAGGGCGTCTAATAAGGTAATGCAGAGTGAGTGAGTGGCACATTGATCAACCAATATTGCGGCTGGCCGATGGCTGGTGCAAGAAACCGCCATCTAATGCCTCCAACAATGACGTCGAGAAATCTGTGCACGTAGGAGAAGGCAAAACTCTTAGCAGTCGATCTCTATAACACCAAGAGACTCAACAGAAGAACATTGAATCATCATATAGCGCCAAGATCAGTCAAAGAAGAAGACAAAGAAGAAATCGTTGCCCCGAGCTCGGATATGCTATATTCCGTGCAGACACCATCTGTGAAAGCACGAGTATAAGTAGGAGGCTCGGGATTCAGGGCTCCTTGGAGGGATTTCAGGGCTGATCAGGCGGTTGCATGCCATGCTATCTTCATGGACGGCCACAGGTCCCTGTTCATGTACGAAGCCCTAATGGCCTGCAACGCACAGAACCAGACCCTCACCTGCAGACCTGGGAACAAACCCCTAGCCTGCTTACCGGGACGAAGGCCAAACGGCCAACGCACAGGAAGCAGCCTAGCTAGTTTCCACACACATTGTGCAGGATGAATCTCAGGAGAGTCAGAACAATAGCATGCTCCTGTTCAATGTCCCTGGAAGCACAGACTTTCCCTCTCATCCCCATCGAATAGAGCCCCCTGTTCAAAGTCATGTAACTCCACCTAATTTGGAGCCCCCTCAGAGCCATCATCAGCATCAGTATGCTAAGATATTGGATACATGATCTGGTCAATTGGGTCCGTGGCTCCCAGCCGAGCTCTTGGCACTTTGGCCTCCAGCTCTAGTCGAATGAGCCCCATATATCCACCACAGGACCTAGATCCAACAGGTTCTAATTTGTGTATTGATCAGAATACTACGAATTGGAATCAGATTCTGGATGACTTTGAGGATGATCAGTGCCAAATGCACATTGACCACATGAACATCGCAAGTCACGATGATGCTGCAGTACCGTCGTCGTCGATGTCTATTAATTATCAGTCGTGGGATCACATTTTGGACGACTTCGAGGAGTACGAGCAACAACAGCAGCTATTGCTGCGCATGACTTATGAACATGATCAGGTGTTCGTGCAAAATACCTTGCAAACAAGCAAATATAATATTGATCTGAAATTTATACACGGCATGACTCTGCCATTAATGGATAATGCACAGATGAATGCAAGTACCGATGTTCCTCAAGGGTACTAGGGCCAGATTCTGGACAAATTCGACAAATATGAGCAGCACAGCAAGTGCTGGACGCACAAACCAAGAACGGTATATGTACTAAGCATTCGTCGGTGAGTAGAGTCGATCCACTACTAGTTGATGATTATCTGCAATATAATATGGTTATGAATGTAGGTGGTACCTGCATGAGTACCCATTGTCCCTCTCAGTTTGCAGAAATTGGTAGCAAAAATATATTCCCCTGGTGCCATGCAGAGCAACAAGAACCACTGTTTGAATTAATAGCAGAAAAATCCACTGGCACCACAGACACAGGTGATCAACATGATGACAGTATGTCTGTAGTGCAGACATTGAAAACCGATAAGGATGATCAGTTCCAACTGATGCAAGACTGCATGCATACATGCCACGGTATTGATGAAGCAAGCATACTGTCCTCGACGTCGGTTCCGCAGTCCTGGGATCAATTTCTTGATGACTTTGAGGAGTATGATCGGCAGCAGCAGCTACGTAACATGAATCATGATCAGGTGAGCGTGCTGCAGATAGCCCCCTTGCTCATTTGATAGCCAGTGTGGTGGAAACTCCACATGCCTGCCTGACTCTACAACTGGCCTCACCAAGGTCTGTTTGTGCAACAAGGGCTACCTCTGGGAATCGAGCACAGGCATATGCCTTGAAGGTACTATGCTTGTTTGTTGTTTTGGTAACTTTTTACTATTTACCTTCATGTTAATTGTGTCACCAATAACCAAATAGGTATTTGCATTTCCAAAACCTCATGGAGGTAAAATTATTGCTGCTGGAGAGGTATATATCATCTTCAAAATGACTGCGATTTCAATCGTCCACCAACAGTTAGTTGAAAAGTTATGTAGAGAGCCATAGGGCTGGAGGTTTCTTGGCACTAAGCTGGGTGGTTTTTTGTTGTTTTAGTCTGGGCATCAGCCAGCTACTGTTATTTGGGATGTGACAAATGGGTCTTGCCTAGCTGAGCTGAAATTGCACAAATATGGAGTTCCTATTATGACAAATGGGTCTTGCCTAGTTGAGCTGAAATTGCTACTGTTATCAAGAATGGCAGTGTCTTGTTCCTTGGAATCATAATGCCAAATGTGGTGGAAGCTTCTCAACTTGCTAACTTACCTATATCCATCATAGTGGCTCTGTTTACAGTTGTCAGTTTTTTTTAGCAAGGCCCTTGATTCTGAAAATCATTTGGCCCATGCTACTTGCCATGTGAGCTATGTTTGCATGCTTGGAAAAGGTCTAGAGTTGTAGCTAGCAATCAGAATATTGGTAGCTACTTGTGGAGAGAGCTTGTTATAACACTCATGATTTTTTAGAGCTGCTTAGAACAAGCGACTGTGGGCTGCAGGAATAGAGAGATCATGAAGAATTTGGTCACTTCAGGTGATAATCATGGCGAATTCGGTCAAGATATCCTGAACAACAACAACCTCCTCGAGATCAAGGCCAACATGGCTACAAAGGATTCTGATCCATCTGATAAGTCCGGCCATATCATGAATCAAGCTGATATTGCAGGGTCAGGTGGTATGATTAACATGTCCTTAAATTGACCATGGACATCCATGCTACTTAGCGGATCAAGCCCATGCAACACTGGTCAAGCATGTGCTGCAGCTCAACAACATGGGTGGATCAAGAGGCATGATTGGTGATGATGATCTACAGAATTTGCAGGATAACTTCAATTGGGTATCTTCTGCTGCTAGACATCTTCAAGTTGATAACTCAGCAAAAGTGATGGATTTGGAGTCAGTAAACAGCAGCCTGAATGCAGGTTTGGTTGGAGCCGCTGGTTCTGAAGGCCTCTGGAGCCAACCTATCTTCTCAACCATGCATCATGAATAACCCTGCATCATTGTCCTACCATCATCAACATCAACATCACAATGTGAGATCAGCTACAGCTGGACTAGCTGCTACAACAACTTGTTGTGATTTGAAGGTACATCTATATTACATCATCATCTTGCATTTTCTTGCAAGCACAATATTACAAGAGCTGACATTGGTGGTTGTCATGTCTATTTTAAGTATGATCAACCCTGTAGTCAAACAAGAATATCAAGATGTGTAAGTACCATTAAACTGGCCTCCAGTGCTTGATCAACATCAAATCAAGATGCATAATCCTCTGAATCCATTGATGAATATTAGTGCTCCTAGTGATCACAGACTGGCCTGTCAAAACCAGATCAATTCAAACTAGAGCTCTATGCAAGATGTGACAAATAGTTTATCTGTTAATTATTTACATCAGGGAGCTTTGCCAGCTACATCAATAGTAGGGCAACACATGCAGAATCCAAGTATCATGAATAACCCTGCATCATTGTCCTACCATCATCAGCATCAACATCACAATGTGAGATCAGCTGGAGCTGGACTCGTTGCTGCAGCAGCTAGTAGTTGTGATCTGAAGGTAAATCTATATTACATCATCATCTCTTAAAAGGGACAACACTAGCCGAGAGTACATTGGTGGTCAGGTTTTCTCACTCTCAATGTTCAAAATGTGTGCTAATATTTCAAGGACTAGCAACATCAAGCACCATGGCATGGATTTCATTAGAGGCTACATGTTTGTTGGCTTTGTTGGCTAGGCTTTTCTATGATTTTGTAGTATTAGGTGGTGTTGGGTACATGTTTGCTAGGCTTTTCTGTGATTTTGTAGTATTAGGTGGTGTTAAGGTGTAACCAACTAAAAGCTTTGTATTTATGAGTGTATAAACAATGAATTTGGTTTCTTTATAATGCTATCAGTATACTAACTCCAAAATTTGCAGCCATCATGTGAAGGATTGCAAGCTGCAACTTTACATGGTGCTAATTTTAACTATTCAAACAGGTTATCACTGAGGGAGCAACAACATATCATTTGAAATTATTGATCCCTACATTGCCTAGGTATGAATTTTCACCAACAGAAATCTTAATTTTGATGCACAATCACTATCAAAAATGTTTCTAGGACAGCAATTAAGAACATAGTGCATGCCTTTCTCCTTTGAAGCACCCCCTATCATAGGTACTATCAAAAAGCATGTGGATAGACATGTTTGGGAGTACATTGATCAGTGCAAACATCACTAGCAGCAATGGATAAGATAAGGACTACAAGCTCACGGTGACATGTGGAAGAAGTAGGAGATGTATTTAGTAGACTTCATGCTAAATTCCATGATGCACAGAATCTGTAGAAGTAAAGTAAAAAATGATCCCTTTTGTATCGACTTCTTGGAGCTTAATGAATTAATAAGAATCATTGGGCATATTGGATTTGAAGGAGTGGATTCTTGACTTCTCTTGAGACCATCTATGGATTAGTACTTTAGTTCACCTTGGATATTCAATAGCTAGGACCAATCTAACTTCTTGTGAAATATGGCTTGCTTGTAGGACAGTTTTCATCAACATCATCATTTCTAATAAGAGTATCAATGTTTAGCTAGTATTTGAGCAAATCAAGGCTTATTTCTTGTGAATCTTTGTCTAATCTTTTAGATGAATCCTATGCCCACTTGAAACCTCACTATTGAGAGGCTTGTTCTATCTAGCAACTTTTGCCTATGGAGTAAGAGTGGTCATGGTAGGAGCTCTTCTAGACACGGGCAATGCCAACAATGTGCTTGGAGGAGGTGAAGCACATCAAACCCTGGACTGCCACCACAAGGTATGTATTCTTATAAAGGAAATCCATAGAAGGTACATCTATTGCTACTTTGGTGCTCTTACATTAGCTGCACCTCTTGCTACTTTGGTTGTAGCAAGCCCAATAAAAGGTTAGATTGGTTGAAGTTTGAGCTTGATGGATCTGTATGTTTCATCCGCCTATCTAAAAAACTTGCTAAAACATTGAAAATGAAGAATGTAAGGTGAGGGTTTTGATATCCTATTTGCATGTAGTGGTAAGCTAAATCAATTTGACTTGGTATGATACTTCAATCTATTGGATTCCTATCTTGTGGGCAAACTCAACGCCAGCATATGTGTTTGGTAAATCTTATTGTTTGAGAGTCTAGCAAGCTTTGCATTCGACGATCACCCTTCTTCTTATGTACAGAGCTAAGAAAAGGCCTCTGTCCTCTTTCGCATGTGATAGCCAGCTCTACAGGGCCTTTCCTTCGTGAGTGGAGATGGCGGCTTCCACAGGATGGAGCAAACTGGAGGACCTCGTGGAGAATCTTAGCTCGCTTGACACGACTGCCAGACTCAAGACTCTTCGGGATGTCAAGAACCAGATTATTGGCAACAAGACCAAGAAACTTTCGTACATCAAGCTAGGGGATGTACCTCGAGTGGTGGAGATACTGGCCAGCGACACAAAGACACCATTGTTGGTACAGTCTCCTACTGCTATTGGGAGTTTTTGCATGTGGAATTGAAGCTGGTGTAAAGGCTGTTCTGGATAGCGGTGTTCTTAACCAGGTCAAGTCCTGTCTATGAATAGGCTCTTTTTCCAACATTCATCAGGTCAGGATACTTCTTCTATTGGCTTCAATGAATCTGGTGAGGAAACCAGGTCAAATCCTATCGGAGGTGATGGTCCCTTTCAGCAACAACTTGCAAGTAGATTTGTGGAAGTTGATACTCTGTCACACAGGGACAACTTCAATGGTACTGATTTGTGTGGTGAAGGGGGTTGTGACATGATCCTAGAGACTTCGTGAGTAGGAGGCCCAACGTCAAGATTTGTGGAAGTTGATACTCTATCACACAGGGACAACTTCGATGGTACTGATTTGTGTGGTGAAGGGGGTTGAGGCCCAATGTCAAGATGTTACTTATTTGCTGATATTGCAAATTTTCTTGCTCAACGTTGGGTTGATGCCATCTCATCTTCTGATTCAGTAGTGGTGGAGGTATATTTGGGTGAAAGTGAACATCTCCCAAGATTGTCTGCAAGATCTGGGAATGCTAGTCTAGAGAATCTGCAACAGGGCTGATTACATCTGGTTTTGTCATGGTAGATGACAACCTGGGTGAAAGTGAACATCTCCCAAGATTGTCTGCAAGATCTGGGAATGCTAGTCCAGAGAATCTGCAAGCAGGGCTGATTACATCTAGGTTTGTCATCTTTCACCGAACATCTCCCAAGATTGTCTGCAAGATCTGGGAATGCTAGTCCAAAGAATCTGCATCAGGGCTGATTACATCTAGGTTTGTCATGGTAGACGACAATTTGCAGATGTGGGAATGCTAGTCCAGAGAATCTACAGCAGGGCTGATTACATCTGGGTTTGTCATGGTAAACGACAACCTGGGTGAAAGTGAACATCTCCCAAGATTGTCTGCAAGATCTAGGAATGCTAGTCCAGAGAATCTGCAGCAAGGCTGTTTACATCTAGGTTTGTCATGGTAGATGACAACCTTCGCATGAGAATGTTGAGGTTTTAAATTTCATGTTGAACATGGTTCCAGAAAGCTGATATTGCCATGCTTCATGATGATCATCCTTGTTCATTATTATGATCGTCCTCGTTCGTTATTCCATTGATGAGCGTCTATATTCCAGCTGATGATACATTGTTTCGGTTATATTCTTTCCAGCTGATGAGGGTCTATATTCTCGTGCGAAGGTTCAGTACTAAGCCCCAGCCTTGCAAATACAATCCAAAGCAGGAATGTGCCCTAGCTCTCTTTACAGCAATTTTCACTACAGTTGCATTTATATTGGGAGATTTGACGTCCATAATGTCAGGATTTTTGGGCATGATGATCGCAACATATGCGAATGCTCGCACAACTTTGGAAGCCAGAAAAGGGATAGGCAAAGTATTCAAAATCGCCTTCCAATCAAGTTCGGTGATGGATTTCTTACTTGCTGCTAATGGCCTCATAGTTTTATACATCACTATAAAACTGTTCTAGCTTTATTGCAAGGATGATTGGGAGGGCCTTTTTGAGGCCATCACTGGCTATGGGCTTGGATGCTCATTCGTGGCTCTATTTCAAAGGGTTGGAGGTGGAATCTATACCAAAACTATGGATGTTGGAGCAGATCTTGTTGGAAAAGTAGAAAGGAATATCCTAGAGGACGATCCGCGAAATCCAGCGATCATTGCTGACAATGTGGGTGATAATGTGGGAGATATTGTTGGAATGGGTTCAGATTTGTTTGGCTCCTTTGTTGAAGCTTCTTGCGTAGCTCTTGTTGTGGCTTCCATGTCATCATTTGGCACAAATCATGACTTCACTGCTATGTGCTTCCCTCTACTCATTAGCTCTATGGGCATTGTGGCATGCCTCATCACAACCTTGTTCGCAACTGATGTGTTCGAGATCTCAAATCTAAGGGATATTGAATCTACACTGAAGAGACAGTTGCTGATATCCACCATCTTAATGACATTCGGTGCAGCTTTTGTTTGTTTGTTGGCACTACCATCCACGTTTTACATATATGATCCTAACGGTGGTGCAAAGATGGTTCAAAACTGGAAACTATTTTTTTGCATTAGAGTAGGGCTTTGGGTAGGGTTGGTAATTGGCTATGTTACAGAGTATTTCACCAGTAATACATACAGACCAGTCCAGGATGTTGCTGATTCTTGAAGGACAGAAGCTGCTACTACCAATGTCATATTTGGTTTGGCACTTGGCTACAAGTCTGTAATTGTTCCAATATTTGCTATTGTTGTTGCCATCTATGTTAGCCATACCCTAGCAGCCATGTACGGGATCACAGTTGCAGCTCTTGGAATTCTTTGTACCATTGCCACCTATCTAGCCATAGATGCATATGGTCCCATAAGTGATAATGCTGGTATCGCAACTGGTCTCTGGATGACCATGATACTTCTTACACATCTCTCCACAAGAAGCGCAGCCGCAGTATAGACTATGAGGCCGCGAAGGCTTTCAAGATGGACAGATTCCTCAACCATAGGACTTCTTCAAAGTCCAGCTTGCGGCATTAACAGCCCCCAGTTGACAGCACTTTGGGGGAGCGCTTTCTCAGATTAGAAGAGATGAAATTCCAGATGCAGAGAGTCTGAGCGATTTCGTGATGATCTGGAGGCCAGGCGTACAAAGATGTTCCTAGAGTCCCAGAAGCAGATTGCTGAGATGTTTGCTTGGGCTCTGAGCAGTAGTAAGAAAACTGATGAGCTCTTGCTGATGATTGTCAGTATTTTGTTCATCATTTGATTATTCTAAATGTTTCTTTCTTCCAGCTGATTTTTGGCTCTTCATGCTACGTTTCATATCATTTCATCTATATTATAGCTAATGCATTGAAATTATTCCACGCTTTGTTTATAAGAAATGTTTCGAGCTGATGGGATGATATTTCATTTCATTCTTATTCCAGCTCTTGATTTGTTTCAGCTGATGTTTCATTATTATTCCAGCTGTTGAGTTGTTCTAGTTGATGTTTCATTGTTTCCAATTGTTGTTTGTCTATTTTCAGTTGATTCGTCTGTTCAAGCTTATGTTTATTCTACTTGATGTTTTATCTATTCTAGCTAAGGAGCTGATGTTGCAGCTAATGTGTGCTCACTTGATGCACTTCTGGGATTCCACTTCCGGTGTCTCGTGTCTCTCTTCTCTTCTCTCTTCCTCCATTCCTCGTCTCCCTCGCACGCTGTTCAACAGGAAGTCTGTAAGATGCTTCAAACCAGAAGGAGAAGTTGGTGAGCCCATAAAAGTATGAACAATGAATTCCTTGTTTTCACCTGCTCAATTTACTATCAGATGGTGTAAAGAACAGGGCAAAAAAGGTATGCGTGTTTTGATGTTTTGATGTTTTACAAATGTGTGTTTTGATGTTTTACAAATGTCTCTTACGTTTCTAAACTTTGGTTTATTATGTGTACATAAAGGTAACAAAATCACAAATGATGGCACAAGGGATAATGGAACAATGAAAGCTAAGCAGGTCATTGGCCCTAATGTCTCTTCAAATCACGATACAGGTATATGTCTTTATTTCTACTAAACTTTGAAAATTAAAATTTGTACATATTTTACATCTTGCTTTATTAGGTGATTCATTTTGAGATTAACTAGCTTTAATTAATCTCTTTGTCTAATTTAAAATGTTCATAGTTATTTATATTTTTAAACTTTGAGTAATTGTGTATATATATATAAATATAGATTAAAGAACAACAAAAGGTGGGAAAAGAGGTAATGTAAGGAAGGGAGATCAGGAGGTTACTTGCAATAATGTTTCTTCAAGTCAAGATGTAAGTACCAACTTTAAGGATCAAAAACTTGTTCAAATTTGGTGACCCAAATTGATACAAAATATCTAATTACTTTCTTTTGTGTTATTGAAATTTTTCATAATCTTGTATTATCGTGAACTTTGGTTAGCTCTATGTATATATAGGTAAACAAGTTACTAAAGATGACATGAGACAATGCAAGAAAGGAAGACATTGAGATTGCTTGCCTTAACACTTCTTCAAGCCAAGAATCAAGTATTACCAGCTTTCTTATGTTGATAATGAGTCATTTTTTGAAATGGTTATACTAACTAATGATATTTGATCACTTATCAATACGAGTGATACGCATACCATCATATGATGATATCTATCGGCTATCCATGTTGAAATTTAGAGAAGAGGGTAGACAAACATTTATTACTTTGCAACATATTGGAGATTTAAGGGATAAAACAATCAAGACACACATGTTGCTTAACTAGTTTTTAGTTCTATGCTCCTTTAAAATTATTTTCATTTTTCTTTTGGTTGCTAGAAGTAGATGTTGATGTTTTAATTTGTTTAATCTATTTTGATCATTAGATGTATGTTATTGATCCTTACTTAGAAATGATGACATTCTCTATATAATTTTCTAGTTAAAAATTTATTGTGCAATTTCTTGTTTGATTTTAGCATGTCTAAGAGGAAGGGCAAAGTAGATAAAGTGATAAGGAAAAAAGAGAATTTCCACGGCATTCCTATTTGAAAGTACATATAAGTAGGGAATGTAAAAAATAGGAAAAATGAGAGATTTCCTAGTGAGAGTACCTAGAGAATCACCTCTAGAAAAATTTTCCTATATATGAAATATTTATTATATAGGAATTATTCCCTACATAGAAAATTTTGTATTTTCCTATGTAGGAAAAATTTCCTACGTAGGAAAGGTCTTATGTGATTCCCTACTCGTTCTCACTAGGAAATGTCCCATTTTCCCTAGTTTTTACTTTCCGCACTTATATGTATTTTCAACTAGGGAATTCCATGGGGAATTCTATTTTTTTCCTATATGGGGATCGATTGAAAGTTCCTTGTGAATTCCAATCACGGGTCACACCGTAAGTAGTGACAGTAGCCGGGATGGTGAGATATCTAGCCTCGACCATCTGAGAAGTTGACTCTAGCGCATCTGCCGGGACAGCACCCCGGAATAGGCCGGGCGTGCCTTGACCCAACAGGGCCGACGCCAAGAGCGATATCCATGACGAGTTCTCTGGATAGCCACCGTCAGGAGGCGTGTACACGGATAGCTGCAATGTGGCCTCTGCTCCCTCCATAATGTTGCCGTAAGTAATGACGACGGACATGAATGCTATTAGGATCAGACAGAGGGGGCGCTGCAGGCGCATCAACGTGGCCACCACCGATGATACTGACTGGTAATTGTAATGATGTGAAGCTTGTTTCTTCATAGATTTCCTACGCGGGCCCGTGCAGACCATGATCAGGGACCAAGATTACCGCTTTGTGCACCGGCCGATGTTTCTGCAACCCAGCCAGGAGGGGTATATCACACACGTACAAGGTGGCTTAGTTCTATGTGTGCGTGTATATCGATTATTAGAGCAAAGGCGGGCTCGCTCGATCGTGCAATACTGTGGCTGAGCGGGGCGCAGCTTATGTATGCGTACGTTGCCACTCTCAAACACTTACAACATGCCAGGTTCAATGCTTGGCCGATGATGCTGGGCATTCGGCTGCCGCCATCGTCGCCGATTGAGAGTTTTACAACCAGACAGCTGACGCGGTGTTATGGGTTTGAAACGGGTTAGACTCGCTCTTAACAATCCAAGGGAAAATATGCTAGCAAGAGTGTGGAAGAGGGAGCTTTTTATCGTTTCCTACATGGAAGATTTCAACATTTCCCACATGTTCATGTCGTGTCCCCCACATGTAATTAGGGGATTGCATTCCCCATTTGCAATAATGGGGACTCGTAATGAGAATGTACCAACATTTCTTATCCATCTATACCTACAACTAGGGAATGGCATTGTGCATCTATAATTCTAGGGAATTTTTCAATATCTCCTACATGTCTATATATGTGCTCTTGCATAAGACTAGGGAATTACATTTCACATTTGCCAATGTAGGGAATCGCGGATATAGAGAATTACCTAAATACTCCAAAAACTCTCTAGATGAGATTAAGGGAATTCAAGCTTATGGTCTATATCTTGTACATTCAACCTATATCTATTGGAATTTGCAGTGGACTATATAAAATTAACCTGCATTGTGTAAGAGGTGCACATGCACATGCACACCCCACACACATACCCTCTACTTCCATTTGAATGCTATTTGATTAATAGGATAAGGTTTTCTTGTGGTTCCATGTGGCGTGGCGGCTCCCTGTCGGCGGCTTCCCAGCGGCCAGCGGCTCCCCACACAGCGTCCTCTCCTTCCACAGCGACCTCCCTCCACACGGCGTCCTTCTCTCCCCTTCACACGACCCGTTCCCTCCTTCTCACAGCCTGGCGACCTCCCCCTCCTTCATGGCAGCCTGGCGACCTCCTCCACCTCCTCTCACCCTCCTGCTCATCCAGCACCCTCCTCTCCACGGCGCGTCCTCTCCTTCCACAGCCGGCCTTCACACGATCTTCTGCCTCCATGTCCTTCTCTCCTTTCCCCCCTCCCCAAGAGGGGGTTCTTATAGTCCAAGGGGGGAGAGGGAACCTCCCCACGTGGTCAGTTGCATGGCTCTCTCCCTCTCACCTCCCTCATGCTAGCCCATCCCTTTCCCCCCAGCCACACATCGGCTGGGGAAAATAATAAAAAAATTTGCTCTAATTCCACCTTTATCCCCTTATCCTCCTCCCAAGAGGGAGTTTCCCCGTGGCTATGCCGGTTTGAATCCCTGACCTTATTTTCCTAAGGTGGAGTGTCTCCATTTCCCGCGTATGGCTATAGATTAGCTACTGGCACTAGTGATAATCTTTGCACGAGATTTACACGACATGCGGGAAGTCAATATTTACGGCACGCAGTGTGCGGAAATATTACATTCTCTCCCCCTTAGAAGAATCGAGATGTCCTCATCTCGAGATAAACTGGGGATATTGAAGATTGAGAGAGCTTTCATCCATCCAGGTAGCATCCTCCTTAGGATAATCTTTCCACTGGACGAGGCATTCTTTTAAGGTTCCAGATCTTAACTGTCTCTTTCTGATATCTAAAATCCTGTCCGGCCTTAGTTCAAGGATTCCTTGACTAGGCATTGCAATATGTTGGTCATCAAGTACATGATTAGGGTTAGGTACATACTTCATTCTTCAATAGACTGTTATGGAATACATTATGAACCTTTAGGTTTTCAGGGAATTGCAGTCTATAAACATTAGGTCTTAAGCACTTGAGGATCTTGTATCGTCCACAATACCTTGGACTTAGCTTCCTGCAATCTCCTAAGGATAGAGAACTCTTCTTTGGGCATACATGAATGAAGACCATGTCTCCTTCCTCAATATTCTATCTTGACACTTCAAATCCGTGTATGCCTTCTGTCTATCCTTCGCAGCTTTGATGTCCCGAGAAAGTGAAATCATAAGCTTCGCACAATATCTTCTATTTAAATAGCTGGCTTGCTCGTATACATACTCTCATCCTATAGTAGACAAGTCCATTATTGACAGAGAATTCACGATACTTAGCCTCTAGCTTTTGTTCCTGGTCCTTGATAGAGACTTCCCTTAGCATCCTTTGATAGGCTAGATCATGGCATCCTTCCTCTCTAGCTAGCTCAAGTATTAGGTCGTTTGGCATGGACACCTTTGTAGCTAGAGATCTAGCTATTGATAGATTTTGCAAGATTAATGAATTAAGGAATGCCTTGCGATTGAATGCATCAACAACTACATTCTTCTTCCCTGGTCGATACTTGATTTCAAAATCATATTCCTCCAATACTTCAATCCATCGACGTTGCCTCATGTTGAGCTCGTTCTGGGTAAAAATCCATTTGAGACTCTTATGATCTGTTACTAGAGTAAACTTGTTACCCAACAGGTAGTGTCTCCAAAGCTTTAGAGCATGGATGACAGCTAATAACTCCAGATCATGAGTGGCATAGTTCTTTTCGTGACTCTTCAATTTCCTTGAAGAATATGCTACTGGATGACCTTCCTGCATAAGAACACACCCCAAAGCAAGAATGTTGGCATCAGTTACTACCTCGAACTCCTTATTGAGATCCGGAAGTTTCAGAATAGGTGCTGATACCAAACATTGCTTCAATTGGTCGAAGCTATTTTGTTCGGGAGTAGACCATGTAATTGAAGTCTGCTTCTTTAATAAGTCGGTAAGAGGTGCTGCAATCAAAGCATAGTTTTTTGATAAAGATCCTATACCATCCTGTCAAGCCAAGAAAACTACGTATCTCTTTAACGGATACTGGTATTGGCCATTCAAGCACATCTCTGACTTTGGCTGGATCTACTGATATTCCTTTTGATGATACTATGAATCCCAGATATTCAATCTGACGTTTGAAGAATGCACACTTCTTCATTTTTGCATACAACTTATGAGACCTCATTGTCTCCAACACAATCCGTAGTTGAGGTTCATGATCTTCTTCCTGTTTAGAATAGACTAAAATGTCATCGAAGAAGACAAGCACGAAGTCATCAAGATATGGTCTAAAAAAATATCATGCATTAATCTATTGAAGGTGGCAGGTACATTTGTAAGCCCGAATGACATAACCAAGAATTCAAAGTGCCCATATCTTGTATTGAAGGCCGTTTTTGGAATATCCTTGATCCTGATTTGATAGTAGCCTGACCTGAAATCAATTTTTGGAAAAGATCTTTGCACCTTGAAGGCGGTCAAGAAGCTCATCTATTCTAGGAATAGGGTACTTGTTCTTGATTGTTGATTGATTCAACCCACGGTAATCAATACATAGTCGAAGTGTCCCATCTTTCTTTTTCTGGAATAGGACTGGAGCTCCCCATGGTGAATTGCTAGGTCGAATGTAGCCTTGGTTTAATAGTTGCTTGAGTTTTTCCTTCAACTCAATAGCTTCCGATATAGACATTCTATAGGGTCTCTTCGCAATTGGCGCAACTCCTATTACTAGCTTGATCTCATGATCTACTTCTCTTTAAAGTGGGCGTTTTTGTTAACTCTTCAGAAACTACGTCCATGTATTCCTTCAGTCAAGTGACCAATTCACTTTACTTCTTTATCAATATTCATAGTCAAGACAATCGGGAAAAAGTTTTATTCCATTCATATCAGCATAGCCCTTTCGGGGCACAATTATTTCTTGGGCCGATGGAACAAGTTAATACATTAATTCGAGGAGAATAAGATGTTGTTGCATTCAGCTACAGGAACTGAGTAGTAGTACGGATTGGGGTCATTGATTTTCAGGAATCGATAGTTCATTGGAAGGTTAGGGTATCTCTTCCTTCGATATCCATTCTTCTCACGACGCCCCAAAACCTTGATTCGGTTGGCAGGGATTCTTTGAATCACTTCCCCGTACACATACTTATTCTGGTTAACCCTTCGACTTTCAACCTGTAGGGTCGCGTTTGCATGAGCCTCAATAAAGACGAACAGCTTTACGATCTTCAAATCCTCCATCCACTTGATTCTCTTCAAGTTAATTTGAAGGTACGCAGGTTGATAGGCGGTTATGTAATAGATCCCTGTAACACCCATCCATCTCCATTCCACGTACACAGGTGATGGATTGTAAATGCGGTCTAAGATGTTCATCATCTCAACCCTTTGTCGATAATTTGTGGAATGCATCGCGGCCATAAACATGACTCGGAACACTAAGAACCTGTTCCATGCTTCATAATTCTGCAAGACAGTATTCAAAGTAAGGAAATGTTTGGGACACAACATTTGCTTTACTTCTTCTTATTAAAATTTCCTAAAAACAAATCCTTTGTTGGTTCGCTCTGATACCAACTGTAACGTGTCCACTAGAACCCTCTAGTCTAGGACACGTCTTAACAGTCCATCGGAAAGGTTATCTAGAAAACTCCACTCGGCACTCCCATGGAATGTTACGGGTTTTGCAATCTAGGTCTTCCCAAGTCTGCCACGTAGCGGAAGTATCCTGGCCGTTCCCACTTAGGATCGACCTGAATTTGGGTTTCCCTGTTTGGTCATTAGCTAGCAACAACTAGCGTCAGTCCCGAGCGAACTACTTTACGCAGAAACGCCAGGTCCGAAGCGGATTCACGCTGCACTTGGTTCAAGGAGAATGGGAAACGAGAGGGATGCAAGGCTCGACCTCTCTGCCATAAGGCATAGTCCCATTCCGTTCCCCTAAAACAACGTAAATCGGGTAGGATGTAAGTCTAGGTCATCATCCTCGTTATTCGCTTTGATGCTGAAGATTAACCTGCTGCTCGTCGAAGACTTTGAGAAAAGTTCCCGGCTAACCGGGACCACCCATCCGTAGGATGGACCCATGGTCCATCCTCCGCACTTTCCTCGGTTTGTTTTAGTTATGTAATTACCTACCACATTAGTTTGACATATAACAAACAACTTCCTTGATTAACCCTGTTAAGCACTGGTTCCTTCACGTAATCTTATCACAGGACATAAAGAAAACAATGCCAAACAACTTCTTTGTTATCATTTTATCCTTTTATCTTTGAAATACAAGGAGTTCCCGCCTGTAGGCGTATTCATAATCCACCCGAAGGCTATCCAGTAATCCACCAGGGATCACTAACCCAAGTTTCCGCCCGTAGACTAGTATGCGGGCCTCGAGATCCAATCCCGAGTCACGTTAGTCTCTTGTGCAGGGCCCGAAAGACGAGGGATTTACAGCCAGAGCCCCCCCTGGCACCCAAGCGTCCTCCTGCTCCAAGCAGAACTCAACGGCGAGACCTCTCACGGCGGGTTCGGTCCACGTTCTCGGCGCGGCTAACAACCCCCTTGGTTAGGGTTAGGCAGGCAGTCGGGGGTAACTGAAGCTGCCTCTCCCTTCAGGCTTCAACCTGAAGTATTTAGATATGTTTTCCTCCTTTAGTTCATTGAGCAAACAATGCAAACAGTGCTTTCTAAACTGTTACAAGCACAATCAAATTCCAGTGGTCATTTGGCTGGCAAACCGTTAAGGAGTGACTTCCTTTCCTCCGAATGCAACCCGCATTCGATCCGGAATCAATTGCAACTTGGCAAGATTCCTATCATTCTTGGGTTAGGGTCATACCCTACCCATACTTTAGGTTTGTTGTGGTAGGTTCCAGCGACCATGTCGCTTTAGTTTATTGTCTGGTCATTTGCAAATACCTAACTTTCCTTTCCCTTGGCAATTATTTCCCAAGGAAAGTGAGTAACAGGATGATTACTCATCCTCTTGTAAGTTAAATTCCTTCAATAACTTGCCAACCTCATTTCGAGAGATGACAAAAACTCTCTTGTGGACAAATCTCAAGTCTATACAATGTTGCAGTTTTTTGCACATGTATTGCATCTAATTTCACGGGATCATTCCACCCATTGCTTAGCGTTTTCCGGTCACGGAATTTACCTTCAGGGTTTTAGGGTATTCTCCAAACCATTCCTAGTTATGTGGCCCATGGTACTAAAGATAGGCAACTCCGTCGGGGTTCCCATCATTTTGAACGAATGATCCTTAGGATAAAACCTTAGATCATTTTATGCATAAGCACCCAATTGACTCGACATTCCAAATGTGTGTAAGATCTTAGGGTTTGCGGTTCTAACTTGGCAACAAATGTAAAACTAGGTCAATTCTTGCCGCACCAAACCCTAGTTAGCACTTGGGATACTTATCATATCGACTGAACCATGCCCAAATGAATCCCTTGTGGTTTATGTGATTTAGACAACACAATATACTTGTCTTGCGACAAGGATGAACCTTTGCCAAAGGTGATAAACTAGATCAATAGTTACAACTACACCAATACGTGTAAACATGCGATTCACTGCTTCTACGCATCACATGGTTCACAATAACCCTATCCTTTCTTGGCAAAGTAAAAATGCCAGATAATCTGGACACTAACTTTCCTAGGTCCTACTAGGATTTATGTCAAATAATCATGCCACTTGCAAGTCCATAGATCATTTTCGTGCCTTCTATTCCTTTTCGAATAACATCTTATGGGTGTTAACTTATTACAAGGAAGATTTATCCAAAAACGGGACATGCCATTAATCTTTCCATGCCTATTAAAAAGGTGTACCTCAATAATTTCAACCTTGTAATGAGGCAACAGATGTCCTAGGTTCGTCACTTTTGAATGCACAAAAGGAACTTACTAATAAGGTCCTGCGAATGCATAGACACCTTATGCTCTTTTCATTAACTCCATTGAACGTACCAATGATCAATTTCCATATCTTAGGCTATCTCTAATAAATGTTCAAATAGCCAATTCATTTTCCAATTGCACTTAACTTGACTAGTTGAATTCGAGCATGCATGAGTGCTTCCTAATCCGTGAAGTTATCGTGATTAATTCAATACTTTTGTGTGGAATCCAAATAGATCAAACCTGGACTTGTGAATTCCGGGAAATGTCCACGTATGCTCGGGGTGAACCTTCCGCATCGCACCTTGTGATCTTTTTAGAGGCCATCGCGAATTCGATCTCCAGTTAGCCTTTGTGGGTTTCAACTTTTGGCCTTGGCTTGCAGTCTTATGACCTTGGTCCGTCTCCCTTGTATGCGCAACTCTCTTTGATATATGGCTTCCTTGACCGAAGTTCCGACTTGCGGAATTTGCCTTGGGAAGGCCTTAGGGTTCTTATGAGGTCCCTTGGACAATGGAGATTTGAGAGCTTTAATCCACCTTGAAATTCCGGGTTTAGGAAGGATTGTGTGGGCCTTACGATGATGTTCGCGGAAAAGGGATCTTGCGAATGGGCCTTGCAAGAATGGGATTTAGAGTTCTTCTTCTCCTTCCCAAAAATCCTAGGACCGGCCTTGTAAGTGATTAGTGGGAGGGCCTTTATGGGCTTCCTCTCTTATTCTTTAAAATCCCGAGGGTTAAGGATATTGTGGAAAGGTGTTTAAGGACCCTCTTCTTCTCTACAAGCCCTGGGCCTAGAGGGCTTATGGAAAATCGGTGAGAAGGTTCGTCGCCTCCTTCTCTTCAAAGTCCCGGGGGGTGTGTGGATAGACCTATGGGCAATGTAATGGGAAGGGGGGCTTAAGAAGCCCCTTAGAAGCTTCCTAGAGAAGCTTCTAAGAGCTTCTGGCAGCACGTGGGCACGTTGGGGGGGGGTCCCAATGATCATGGGAGAAAAGGCGTGGTCTAGGCGAGGACTGCGGCGGCCTGGTGGTTCCATGTGGCGTGGCGGCTCCCTGTCGGCAGCTTCCCAGCGGCCAGCGGCTCCCCACACAGCGTCCTCTCCTTCCACAGCGACCTCCCTCCACACGGCGTCCTTTTCTCCCCTTCACACGACCCGTTCCCTCCTTCTCACAGCCTGGCGACCTCCCCCTCCTTCATGGCAGCCTGGCGACCTCCCCGCGTCCTTCACGGCAGCCTGGCGACCTCCTCCACCTCCTCTCACCCTCCTGCTCGTCCAGCACCCTCCTCTCCACGGCGCGTCCTCTCCTTCCACAGCCGGCCTTCACACGATCTTCTGCCTCCATGTCCTTCTCTCCTTTCCCCCCTCCCCAAGAGGGGGTTCTTATAGTCCAAGGGGGGAGAGGGAACCTCCCCACGTGGTCAGTTGCATGGCTCTCTCCCTCTCACCTCCCTCATGCTAGCCCATCCCTTTCCCCCCAGCCACACATCGCCTGGGGAAAATAATAAAAAAATTTGCTCTAATTCCACCTTTATCCCCTTATCCTCCTCCCAAGAGGGAGTTTCCCCGCGGCTATGCCGGTTTGAATCCCTGACCTTATTTTCCTAAGGTGGAGTGTCTCCATTTCCCGCGTATGGCTATAGATTAGCTGCTGGCACTAGTGATAATCTTTGCACGAGATTTACACGACATGCGGGAAGTCAATATTTACGGCACGCAGTGTGCGGAAATATTACAGTCACCCATTACATAAACCTGGATATGCTTTAAAAAATCTGCAATGGTACTTACATAAATTATATAATTATTGTATGATAATTTTTGTTTGTTTTGTATAAATTATACCTTTTTAGAGCAAGTGCTTGTTAAATGTGAGGTATTGTACTTAGTAAGAGAAATATGAACACTTAATTTCCAATAGTTATAGTTCTAAATAATTTTTACACAATTCATAGTACTTTATGTTAGTATTCTAATGGAAAAGACATCAATTTTACATACTAATCAACCTTTGAGATATTACCTAATTATGAGCTCTTGTATATGACAAGCTATTAAAAATAAATTATTTAAAAAATAGCTTATGTCAAGAAGAATCTTGCATAAATTACAAAAAGGTAATGAAGTAGATTGACTCGGAGAGAAAAGACTATAGAGAAAAGAGAAAGGGGAGTGTAGAGGAGAGAGAGAGACTTGAGAAGAAGAGAAAATATTATAAGTGGAGAGAGAAAGACGGGAAAGAGGGAGACAAATGGCTAACACCTATGAAAGGATAGGCAGAAGCTTTGCAAGGTGAAAGGACAAAGTTTTTTCTTGCATAGATTCTTGTGAAGGTGATGTTGTAGCACTTATCAAAAGAGATATTGCACTAGTATTATATAAGAACCACCTAATTCCTTTTGTGATTTCAATAAGAGTGCTCTTAATCCACTAGCTAGTTCAACTCTAACAAATATATCATTATCAAGGAACATGAGTTTCGGTAGTAGTGAATCGAGTACCCAATCACAAAAATTAGTAAAAATTTTCTCCACATTTTCTTGTAAGACCTTCACTCAATTAATATCCTTGCCCTCTCTAAACATTGAAGTCTTCATATTATGTGGTCTAGAGAACTCCATGTTAGAAAACTGTGTACTCCCTTGAGAAGCTAGCATCTATCCCCTAGGAAAAAAACTAAAATATTTGACAATGCTCCATGACTTACACTTTTGAAAAATTTGTCAGAGTTACCTATCTCTCTAGAAGGTACACATTGTGCTCGATTATCTATAGATTTCATACTAGCCACTACATTAGAAAGTATTCTCCTATCCTACACTTGTTTTGAGTAAGATAGGGTAGGAAAATTAGTAATGCAACCATTCTTAATATTTGTGGCTTTTTGACCCCTACAATTGGGCATTTTGATAGCTTTCTGAATGTGTGAAACACTAGTTAGAGAACTTGTGACAATGTTTCCTTATGGTACACTATAGTGAGTTGCTCGAGTTAGATCACTAACCATTCTTGCTGCAACAATAGCTATTGTGGCTACTCCAAATAATTGAAGACCCTGTTTGAACTTCCAAAAATCTACGAATAAAGTTGTTTTCCTACATACCTTGAGACATAGATATTGTTATCATTGCTAGGTTCACTTGCTTTTTTCAATTCCGAAATGAGTGGCCTTACAAAGGTTTAGCAAATTGATCTTCTTTTTCATTAGAGAAGGGATTTTTCCTCAAATGGCCCAATCCCTGAAGAATATGTGATTATTTTGCATGCTTTAGATTTTGAGAGACACTCCCATTCTTCTTCTTACTCAACTTAGATTCATCATTTGAAGGAGCAAAGGCTTGCATGTTGCACTATGTAGTTGCAGACTTCTCTTCTCAAGCTATACAATGGATGTTGTATACAACTGCAAACTTCTGTTCTCAGGCTATAGATTTGAAAACTTTCCTTCTCACGCTATGAAGTTAGTTATGGTGTGGACTATATTACTCAAGCAACTCATCAGTCTTTTGATGCTGCAAGTGGTTGTTGTTGCTACTAATGAACTTGTTGAATATACATTAAACAAGCTCATACAATTATTCTTATGACTAGTATTCTGCCATTTTTCTTGATGTTCCAATTACTCCTCTTTTTGAGCTTTGGTGTTTTGGTATCTTGCATGCTAGGTATATAAAATGTCCATACCATTCCAATTAATCAACGTCCATCATATTAGCTTTGGTGCATGCCGGAATTTGAGGCTTCTTATTATGAGTCTATGTAAGCTTTCCCTTGTTTTCAATAGATCCTTGATCCACTACACATGGTTTCTCCTCAACTACTCTCTTGGCACAGCTCAAGGTATAGAACAAGTTCTTTAAACCCAAAATACGAGAGTGGTGGTCTAGATAGTAACGTAATTCTTGGAGTGGAGGTGGCCTAGCATGCGAGTACTCAAATCCATGATCTTATGTTGCCAATGCATAGGTAAGAGATATAAGATTCAATCTACCTCAGAAAGCTATGGTAAATATGTCTACTTATGGATATAATTGTATTATGTGATACATATCATATAGATATATTGTATAAGTATGTTTGTCATGATTTCTTTTAAAAATAACATAGAAATTTAGCTAGATTCTTATACTTTTGTCAAAAACAATACAAGAGCTTCACGAGGTGCAATAGTAGCTTTTATACCCAATAGCATAAATAGCCGTTAGAGCATCATAAGCATCAATCATTGCATCAAGAGCTCCCTAGAACCTCATATTCAACTCTTCTACATGGACCTTATACACTTGGAATTCATGTAGCCATTCCCATTGCAACTCATGCAGCCTTTATACTTGATTCAACATCACTCAAAAAATATTTCCAAGTATCATTAGCTTTGGGCAAGTCCATTTTATTGAGGATCTCAAATACATTTTCAAGGGTTGAATCTTCTTTAATATGATTATTTATTATATGTAGAGTCACAATACCTAAATGAACATTCACTAGAGTGTTGGTGCGGCTTTCTTGGAGATGAAAGCATATTTGAGGCAGTAAGTTTTACGTCATCTTCAACCAAAGGATATTGGGGATTTGGAAAACTTTACCCATATTGAAAATATCCATGTATATATTTGATAGAGTCCACGTTGTGGTCACAAATCCCCAGCAGTGTTGAATCCCTCCTAATTGAACTTCCCATCCTCTCCTCCATATCTTTGAGTAACAAGCCCCTGCAGATTGTAGAAGCCCTCCAAGCACATTCTAGTGTCTATAGCTAGGGTTGCAAAGATTGAAGGAATCAAGAAAAATAATTAAGTCTTGCTTGATACAAAAGTTTGTAGTTGATAAAAATTAGCATTGTCATGTGGTTACATGTTTGATTGGTTTTCTAGATTCAAATCTAGTCTCTGAAATTGGATGAATATCATTGATTGATTTCTAATAATTAAATGATAATTTTGGTTGAATAAAGACACATGTAAGGAGTTATCTTAAGTGCTATAAGATGTCTAGACCTAAAAATATAAAAAATACATGTGCTTTATGAAAAAAATATTTTTTAATAATTTTGCGATGATATTTGAAATTCTACCCATGCTAGCTTGTAGACCAAGTGTATCCCAGTCAATTTGAGTACCGAGACAACTATATTCGGAGTTTGGAGGAGAAAGTTGAAGAAAAAAGAGTTGCACAGCAAGTTCACGATGGGACTGTTGTACTCATGATTTTGATAGAGGGTTTCTTACTTAAGGATTCTACTTGCCTACTATTGTCCGATCCTTTAGGCTATTAGAACAATGTTTGTAATCTAAGATGGTATATACAATATATATTTGTGGAGTAATATATAGAGTAGTTTTGGTTCTCTTGATTCTTCATTCCATCTTGTCTATTCTTCTAAACCCATATCAGTTATGACTTGACATATACCCTCCTTGTTTACATTTGGTAAACCTGACATGAAAAGCCACATGATCTAATCTATGACAAGATGGTAGAATTAGTAGTACCTTCACGATCTACATGACCTATAGAACTTGGAGATATTTGTCATGACATAAAATGGATGTTACAAGATTCGAGAAGACAACTAAGTTGATAGATTTTTCTTAATAATACCTTGTCAAAATGAAACAGCTATAAAAGGTATTGAGATGTGTAAATTTGATCACTTTAACAAATAATATAGTTATTGTCTCTCATTTCACCATTTTTTCCATAACTTTTATGTCTTCACACTCTTCCTTGTATCTTTCTAGTCTTTCTTTCTCCTTGTCATTCATTCTTTCTCCTCTTTTCTCTCTCTTCTACACTCTCTTCTTTCATTGCTCAGCTCTGTTCTTAACAAGGGTCTCTTACTTTTTCAAATACACTTTCTCTTTCAACTTTCTTTTATGTTTTTGTAAAAGCTCTCATGGTGGCTGTAAGATGTTGAACAGTGCGTGAGAGAGACAAGGAACGGAGGAAGAGAGAGGAAAATAGAGACAAGAGACACGGAAAGTGGAACCCCAGAAGTGTGTCAACTGATCACACATGATGGGAATATATAGAGGGAACTTGGGGCGCTATATATAGACAGACTATATATAGCTAACAAGGGCGCTATATATAGATAGACTATATATAGCTAACACCCTCGCTCAAATAAAGTTCCCTTACTATGGATGAAAAAACCCTTGGGGGCTCAAGGGAAAAACCCACAGCTCTATATAAGCCTACCATTATACTAATATTCAAAATATAAAATTACAAAGTTGAACTTACAAGAGCCTATTCATAGGCATCAAAGGAGCTACATCACTCGTGAATTACAACATCAACGGAGAAGGGGCTACATCACTCAAGAGCTACATCACTCCTCAATTACAACAACCTATTCAGAGGCATCAAAAGAGCTTTATCACTCCGAAATTTGTGCAACTGAACTTGGGATGTAAGTAGTATATCTGTCACATCTAAACTTAAAGAAAAACATCACAGTGACATTAGAACAACACAAGGTCTACAGAGATGGTTCGCGACGCCCCTCTATAGACAACATAACACATGTGGGGCCCCATGAACAAAATATAAATAAAAAATTTTGTCATCAGCTGGAATACAGACGCTCATCAGCTGGAAAGAATATAAACGAAATAATGTATCATCAGTTGGAATATAGACCCTCATCAGCTGGAAAGAAAAAATATAAACAAAATAATGTGTCATCAGCTGGAATATAGACCCTCATCAGCTGGAAAGAATATAAGACTTGAGTGGCAATGCCATATAGGCAATCTAGCAAGTGCTTCTAACTGTGTATATTGTTGACGACAACGTGGAAGCTTTCCTCAGAGATGAAATAAAATGGAAGAACCTCAAAGGCTACTTTGGTGACCAGTTTTCCAATACTTTGAGTGCTTCTGCACTTGAGTCTTGCGCATTGTTGTCCTTTGTCATGCTTATTCTAATGACCTCCAGAAGTAAGAACATTCAACAAGACAAAAGTCCTGGAGGATGGATTTTCGCAAAGGGCGAGGGAACCGAATGTTGTTACATAATGGAGTTGCCAATCTTGAAGAATGTCTAGGCCCCCAACGACCACCAAGCAAGAAGGAAGATTTAGTTCAGCCAACTGTGGTGCCAGGGGAGAGAAATATTACAAGCAGGGTGCTCTCTGTTTTCCCCGACAGGAAGAAAAGCTTGCCAATACCAATCTCTATCCCTTATTGTAACGAAGTACCTACCATCCAATAATTTCTTTGCAGGAGTCCTCTGTTGTCCTCCAAACATAGGCATTAAGAGAATCGTTCTTGTAAGATGTATGCTCTCTTCTGAAGCCCTAACTCCAACATTGTGGGCTATGTTCCCCCCTGAACTGTCTCCTACAAGAATGCACTTGTTTGAGCAGCAACCCAAATAAAGAAGACATTGTCTCCCCATGTCTCTCCTTGCCCATCTCACACATGTCAATCCATCTTCATATCTTGTTGGATACCTGTGCTCGGGTGCTTGTCTGAAATTGAGGGAAAGCACAACATCAACAGCATTACAGGTCTTGACTAACCTCTTGCACATCGCATTGTATATGGCACTATTGGCAGAGGAGTGGGCAAAGCTTCCCCCATGGAAAAAGATGATCAGAGGCCTCAATAATAACATACGTCCTTCATCCTGTACTGATCTTACACGTCCTTCATCCTGTACTGATCTTACACCTATGTCTACATTCAGATCATTAGTACTGCCATTCACAAGGAGATCTACCATCGACCCCACAGGTGAGTTGCTCTTTCTATGATCACATCAACACTAGCAATGCCTTCGACAGGTATTGCATTTGCAGCTACTTTTCTGTCTAGGAACTCGGCAAGGTGACGGTCAAGAGTTCCATCTGGCCTGCGAAGCAGACTGTACAACACCTTGAAATTGAAAATCGGGACATATGTTGTTAAGGGGACAATTGCGTTTGACTGTGTAGAAGCGAGTGCATAGTCTGCAGCAGCTGCGGTAGCCATGGAAGAGTTGCATGAATCCCCGCGAATCAAGATTAAAGGCTGGCTGGAGCAGCCATCTTGGTGAGGCTGGATGAATCCAGCATCCATCCTCCAAACAGGGCACACCCGTTCCTTCCTCTGCTTCTCCATTGCTTTTTCCCACGCAGGATCCGGGGGACACAGTACCTCCCACGGAGCACAAGTTAGACGACTCCACATCGGTCCTATTGAGGAAGCCAAAGACTTGGAGCCTACGGCGAAGCATGCCACTATCTCGCGTGATACTGTAGCGGAGCCAGATTCACATGAAGCAGATGGTGATGAAGCGCTTGCACCTTATGAAAATGACGTTCGTAATTCTGAGCAGGAGGCTGAAAAGCCTGAACAAGATCTTCCACCCGTGTCTTCTTTGCTTGCTTCTCAGATTGTGGAACAGTAGGAGCCAGAAAAGCTAGACCTGGAGCTTGAAAAGCAAGAGCCACAAAAGGTGGGCCCAAGCACCCGTCTTGGTGAGGCTGGACGAATCCGGCATCCATGGCATCAGATATTTGTGCGCTCTGATACCATGTTGAACAGTGCATGAGGGAGACAAGGAACGGAGGAAGAGAGAGGAAAAGAGAGACAAGAGACACGGAAAGTGGAACCCCAGAAGTGTGTCAACTGATCACACATGATAGGAATATATAGAGGGGACTTGGGGCGCTATATATAGACAGACTATATATAGCTAACAAGGGCGCTATATATAGATAGACTATATATAGCTAACATAAGAGACCCTTCCTCTTGCTCTTGAGTAACCATATCTTTCTCTCTAACCATGGGAAAACTGTTCCATGAATCTTGAGGAACATATGGAGTATAGGTTTGATGACATTGCTTGAAAATCATAGTACATTTTGCATTGAATTTCCTACTCTGTCCATCTCTCATTGCTACCTCTGATCTTTGTTATGTTGATGAAGTACTAATTGAGCACTCATATCAAAGATATTTCAACAAGTCTTGGTAAGATTCAACATTTGATCTTTATCCATTTCTCTAAAACCGTAAATGTGCAGGAGGGCAATTAGAGGGTAGCCATAGCTTCAACCCTGAAGCTCAAGATTTCTTCAAGTTTTGGTATGTTAAGGAGGAGCTGCATAAAACTAATACTTAGTTAGCTTTTTCTCAAGATAACTTTTTTCACCTTTGTATACAAATGGAGCAACAAACTAAGGTCATGGATACACAGAAAGATGAAATCTCTACTTTGAAAGCTCAGTTGGCAAAAACTCAATTCCAAGTTGTTACTGTAATAAAGAAGAGGGATAAGTTAAAGAAGGAGGTGACTAGAGCAATGCTCAGATCGAGCAACGTAAGGATCAGTTGGCTTTGTCTTGCTCTTCTTCACAAAGTCCTATGTATCCAGTTCCTTCTTTGTCCCTTGCAAACTTAGCAGTTCTTCAAAGACAAGCTACGTTTTTCCCTTTGTTCCAGGCTAAGGTGAAAAGACTTCAATCTCAAATGGATTTGATGCGGTCTTCATTTGAGCAGTTCCAAGAATATGTTCCTCTAGATCACTCCTTTTTCTTGCATTATTAGCAACAAAAGTTGGCCTTCTACATTAAGCTTTCAACAATGGATCTACCTCTCCCAGAGGATGGGTCTTTTGAATTGTTGACTGAAGTAGTTGGAATGGTTTTTCAAGACTATGTGACTTCAGATACTATGCTTCTATCTTATATGTATTTGAGAAGTGATTTGCTAATTCTAGACAATGAATATTTAGCTTGATATGTTGGGGATGTGGTACTACAAGCTGCCTTGTATGTTAGACATTTGGAGTTCCGGATAGATGAGATATTTCAGTGTTATTCTTCCAAAGTGGCTGATTATCCTGAGAGTTCGTGGCACACTATGATTGACTCTATCATTTTGAATCAAGAAGGACTTGGTGTGGTGTGAAGCCCTTGAACAACATCTCATACACCCAACATCTCATCTCCTTCCACAACCATGGAGAAAATGACATCTTTGCAAATGTTTGACCAGTGTAACGTGGGCCATGGCACACATTTCCTTTCTGGTCCACATGATGGAATTGTATATAATTGATCCGATAGATCATGAGCCATAAGTATAGTTGCGAAACCACAAAATGGCATTGACACCCTACAAAACGTCTCTCTGAAGAGACTCTTCTTTTCTTATGTGTGGTGGAAGGAGGAAATTCAAGTGCATCTTTGGGACCAAATGCACACCAATACCTATGAAGTATCTTTCATTTATGAGACACATGTTGAATATGCACCCCTTATATGCTTCTTTAAAAATTCAAATTAATTTGTAATAACCTTCTTGATTGACATAATAGTGCAAAGAAACTTATGCAGTTTGCAAGAGGTAGCTGCCAATGTTGGGTTGCGTGAGGCTTCCAGGTGCATGCTTCTTGGTCCATTGCTTCTAAAAATTTGTTGGGCCATCTGGTCTTCTATTCTCTCCATTCAAAAAATGGATGAGCCTACTCCAAGGGATGTAAGCGAGGTGCAATACATTGTACCTAGATTAGGGGCCTTATTTCCCATTGAAGTTGCGCACCATCAAATGAACCAGGAGGCGGGTTTTGCAAGTTAATGCGATCAACATTGCTTTGGTTGTCCATGTGTTTAGTGTGCACGCGAGATGGAGAGAGGGAGGGGAGATTATGTGAAAGAGATAGATGATATGAGAATAGAGAGAGAGAGAGAGAGAATGGGGGGAAGGGGGAGAGAGTCTTTTACTTCTTAGCCTTTTATGTAGTCCAATCTTATTCCCCAAGAGTCATGCACATCAAGATGCATTGATAGGTTAGATGATATGAGAATAGAGAGAGAGAGAGAATGGGGGAAAGGGGGAGAGAGTCTTTTACTTCTTAGCCTTTTATGTAGTCCAAGCTTATTCCCCAAGAGTCACGCACATCAAGATGAATTGATAGGTTAGTGGTTTTGAAATTAGTCTTTTTTTTGGAATTTTTTTGCTTCAATTCATTTGCTTAATTATTCACTTAATCCACTAATTGTTGAATGAGCATGCACCACTTGATTATTCACTTCTATTCTACTCAGGATCCACCAATTACGTACTCAAAACATGGGGCTTTGATATCTTTAAAATAATATTTTATTTCAAAGAGGATAGCATGAGGTTCAGAAGGCGGCTCCAACATCGTTGGTCATTTAGTTTTCACAGTGGCGTGTCAACGCACATTCCCTCGTCATTATTCATTCCTTGCAATGATTGTGGGCCCAACTTCTCACATCTCCGGAGTCGTGATGCTATGTGTCCACCATTGCAAGTTTGAGGGCAGAGCTTTTTGCAAAGAATTTGATCACATTAGTCAGTATAATTAGGATCTTATTTTCCCTTGTGTGTGTTTCTTTGTTTGCATTTGCATGACACACAAACACCTGTAGTTAGGTTAGGCACAATTTCTTCAATGCATTCTTTTTTTCTCGTGAAAGCATCATTTGATTGATTGCATTGCATGGATTTTAATTTTCAAACTGCATGAATGTTTGGGCACGAAATTCTCTTCAAAAGCATATTCTTGATAAGGCACATTGCATGGAAAAACAGATTCATATGAAGGTCGTAAGTTTTACATCGTCAGCGAGTATTTCTTGAAGACAAACAAAACATGTGTGTTGAAAGTGTGTGCAACTACAAGAATAATAGGCCAAGGAAGGTTGGTACATAAACACGCCTATCTTGGATCTTAGAAGCTGTAATTTGTGTGAACTTCAAAGCACACAAAGGAAGCATGTAATTAGATATATATATTTTCCATAAAATTTATAAAAGAGCTAGATATTTGACTTTATGAGGGGTATAGTGCATTTTCAAGTCACACTTTTCTTCCATTGGAATGGATAGCTCAAATTAAATGCTTAAGTTGCTACTAGTTATGATGCCCTGTTTCTTCATACTATGTTTAAAGTGATTATGATGACCTACCACTTTTCTGTAGCAACAGTCTAAGTTGATCTGGCAATAAGGCTACTGGTATGGAGGAGGATGCAGGTTTATCATGATTGGGATGCTCCATATTCATCTCAAGGCATGAGCATCTCAATCGATAGTTGTGATGATAAGTAAAGTTCTTGGTAGTTTATCTAGTAGGTTTAGTTTATGTCAGATTCTATCCATCATAGCTATGTATATCATGCTTTAGATGGTGATATTGGTCCTCTCGATCTAGTACTAATAATCAAATTATTATGCTCTTTCTATGATCTCACAGGAACAAATACATAATTTAGTTCTTTCTTGTTGTCTACAATATTAAAATTTTGGCTACAAGTAGGTGTCTCATGTTGCTTTTAGCAAATAATCCTCTTATATATGTCATATCATGCTTTAGATGGTGATATTGGTCCTTTTTTTAGTACTAATAATAAGGTTCTTTTTTCTAACATGTTGATTTAGCAATAAAGAGCCTCATGAGCTTCATGTGGGTTTGGATGGAATAATAGACATTTATCTACTATTAAGGGCTCACAATCAAACTCTCTACTTAGGCTTTCATCACAAGGTAAGTATTGGTTAAAATGCATATATGTGGAAATATCATGCATGCACAACTAGTGTTGTCATCGATCATGCTTGATGAATGAACATATGCAATGAAACTTTACACCAAGGTAGGTTACAATTTCTCTTCCATTATGCTCATCTTTATGTTGATGTTAAAGTTGATAGTTTGATAGCCAGTTGATTAGAAGGGTAATGACCAAGTTGTAGGTTGCATCGAAAAGACCTTCTAAGGGCATATTGTTCCTTGTTATGATCGTCACACTAGATTGTTGTGGAATCTTTACCGAAGAGTTAGATCTTTGACTTTATCAAGGGTAGAATGCATTTTCAAGTCACACTTTTCTCGCACCGGGATGGATATCTCAGACTATATGCTTAAGTTGCTACTGGTTATCATGCTTTGTTGCTTCATACTCTGTTGAAACTAATTTTGATGACCTACTACTTTTTTGAATTAGTCTAAATTGATCTGGCAGTAAGGCTACTAGTATGGAGGAGGATGCAAGTTCTTACCTCCAACATTACCTGCACCGACATGTCACAAATTTCGTCTTTAAACCTATCAATATAAGTAGTGATTATTCTCATTTTGGATATGTAGTTCTTCATGTCATTGTAATACTCTTGTTATATCCTTGTTAAATATTTTATGCATACGGTACCATGGTAGTGATGTTTTGAATACATACACATCCGCCGATGCATCTTTTTCTTCTTAGCCATGCATTGGGGAAGAAATATTGGCTACAGGATCAGCTACATCTACATCTATATAGAGATCTGTTTCATCATTGGCACCCTTTTATTGGGCAAAGAGATTGGCAGACATAGATCACAGGTGGTCAGATTCTTGTTCATGATCTTTGATCATTGGAGCAGGGTCAGCATCCACCATAGCCATGATGGGCATGGGACAAAGGTTCTCCTGGGATAGGTCTTTTGCAGGAAAGGTAGGCTTTAGGAGAGCAAGTAAGGTTGCAATGGTATCTTCTAGATCATCTATGGTATTGGATATGTAAGCATCATCATTGACCATCACTAGGTTGGCTTCCACTGAGGGTAATGTGGGCATCAAAGGGCAGAAATCTTTGAAATCAAGTGCACCAAGACCATTGATAGGTCATTCATCTTCCTCTCGTTGGATGGGCATCAAGCCCCAGTCCATTACCAAGTGACTAATACCATGTGGATGGCCATGGACAAGAGGCCTCCCACTATCAGAGTGAAGCAGAGAAAGCATGATAGAGAGGAGAATTAGAGTTGAAAGTAGAGAATACTATTAAGAAGAGATATGTATTGAAGTAGGCATCACATCTACTCGAATAATAGTCAATGTCATTATTGTCATTGTTTCCTCTAGCTTGGACCTTGATGCTGTTTTTTGGAAATTTTTGGTTATCTACAGGATAGGTTACATTGGTTCTTACAATCAACAATCATGCAATAGGGTTGCCATGGGCCCTCATGTACTAAAGGTAATAGTTAATATCCTAATATACCCTAATGAATAGGGTTTGTATATACATTTTTGTAACATAAATATTCACATATAATAGTCTGGCATCTTAGTCTATAACCGACCTTATTTCTTTCCTTAAAATCATTCTTGGATTCACTTAGCTTTACATGTTTCCTTGTTCTATTGTCTTATTTTATGTTATCTAGTTGACTAAATGCATGAGCATTATCCATGTGTCTGGTATTTTTGACAACTTGTTGAGTGTCTTTAGGTAGTGGATTGGCTTTCTATTTCAGAGTATGCACAAAGGCAATGTGTGAATGGGAATCCATGGCATGACATTCAATGTCATAGTAGGATCTTCTGTATGCGATAGCAAGTCGTCCTTTTGTGTGTAGATCAGTGGCTACTATTTTTTATGGCAGAGCATGACTACAAGGGATCAATAATCAGACTAAGGGAGTGTTTCTCAAGTCTATCATATAAACTCAAAAGAGGCTACATCTTCAAGCAAGTATGGAAAGTTTTACAATGGCAAGTGCTATATAGTCTTGTACTCTGATCCAAGAGAACAGAGAGATGAACATCTTCTATTTTCTTAGTTGGGAGACCAGAGCACTGTGGTGATCAAACATGTTTTATGTGGTGCAATGGTGTGTATATGTGATTATCTTCTTTTTTCACGATTGCAATCTTGTGTATTGGTAGGAGACTCTTTCTTCAACACAATATTTTTATTTGAATTGCAAGTCCCATGCTTGAATTTTCAATTCAGGCAATGCCTTTTGTTAGAATATAGTGCTTCTAGATTGTCTTGTCACTGTAATTGTGAAATTGTCACTATAATTGTGGTGGAAAATAGAAAGTTTTAGTTTAAAAAACAAGCTTGAATAAATTGAAAGTTTACCATGCTATCAACCAACCATCATAGTTGTATTTTTTTTGCCTAGATAGCCACAGAATTGGGTGGGATCATTCTTGAATCATAGATGGACTACTATTGTTGTGTTTAGGATGTGTCTTGGGTACAACACTCTTTTAGAGATACTTCAAAACTCATGGGTACAAGACATTCTCAAAGGAGCTTAAGATTTGTCTTATTAGTAAAAAAAATATATAGGTTTAAAGATGTTTGGAGTATTATCGTAGATTTGTTATAACAACTATGGATAGATTGCTCTCCTGATCCATGGGATTCCCTATAATAGCTAAAGATAGATTCCTCCATCTCCTATTGATAGCGTTGACTCTTATTTCATAAGGAACTTTCAATCATTTCCTGCGTTGTCGCAGCGCGTAGGGTTGAAGGTCACCATAGGGATTTGGCAAGAGAAGAATGTATGGGGGTTCAAGAGCTTAGACTCTAGAGATGGTAGAGATAAGAGAAGGGTTGAAGGTTTCAAGCTAGGTTCTTGAAGATAAGTGACAATAGGGTGAAGGTAGATTCAAGGAGAGGAGTAGACAAAAGAGAAGGGGTTCAAAGAGATTGAAGATGTAGAATAATACTTCAAAATAGAATTAGAAAATATACAAGAATACTAAGAAAGATAAAGCCTATTAGTTTCTTTCAACATTATGAAAAAATTTAACTCTAATAATAAAAACGTGTACAAAATAATACCTTCCTCTATGCTACTCAGATTGCCAATCTGATCCTTCCAATGGCTCCGAAAGGGGGGTTAAATACTAGGACACTTGGCCAGAATCCTTCGAGATCACTCCTTCTTCATCTACCACTTTCGAATTTCTATTCATTGCTTGAAAACAACGATCGCGCGTCACGCAATTTTGCTCATCTCTCTTTTTACATAAAATCCTCTCAAATAAGCTTGAAGCTATATGATTGCTTTTACATGTCATCCTAATCTAGAAGTTGTCTATAGTTTTGTAGATTTTTTTACAAGAGATAATATCTAGAATATTAAAAACTGACTAAAATTTAATATTTTTGAACCATGGACACTAACACTAATGTCTAAAAATGGCATTGGCTCTCTAAATCTAAAAGGAACCCACACTCTAGATTTTTTTACACGGTGTTCGCGTAGCGGAACGACAATGTCATAGGAAAAAAGGGAATTCCCTATCAATTTCCTAGTTAAGAATATACATGAGTAGGGAAAGTAACTGATAGGAAAAATAGAACATTTCCTAGTTAGAGAAAATTCCCTATATAGTTCCTAGGAAAATTTCCCTATGTAGGAAATTTCAGATGTGATTCCCTAGTTTCTCTAACTAGGAAATTTTCAATTTTTTGTATCATTTACTTTTTCTGCTTATGTGTATTTTTAACTAGGGAATGGATAGGGAATTCCCTATTTTCCTATGTAGGAAATGATTAAAATTTCCTTGTGCTGGGGTGAGCGAAAGATCTATCATTTCAACATGAGTGACTGTTAAGATTGAGTGTTGTACACCTCGCCATCCACAACCTAACCAACATTTCATAAGCAAAGCTACCTCCTTGGGTGTTGTTAGGTGGTCCTTGTCGTGTTGGATGAGTGCGACATGGCAATCTGTGGTACCTCCTACACCCACAACAACGATCCTTCATGGGACAACGATATTCTCCTCGATCATGTGTAAATTGGGAGAAGTTTTTCTAGTCCTACCCCTTTTGATTTCACAAGTCATTCATGTTTCAAGTGTGGGGATATACGTGTATGGGATATGATCTCCTCTTAGGCCCATGTTGCATCGTTAATCTGATCTATTAAGGTCTTAAGTGTGTTGATGCATCCCTGCACATCTGCTTTGTATACCCTTATGGACACATCTCTCTTGAACACAATATTACTGAGTTTGGGAATCTCCCAATTCCCATTTTTTGAATACTAAAAAGGTGGCATCCGGATAACATGCCCATAAGTTTTTCAAAACCATATGATGTGACCTACCATTGGAAAGCTCTTGAAAAATGGAATCTATTGGGCTATAGAGTACTTGATTTGGAGTTATAGTGTTCAAGTTATGACAAATCAAAAGATTTGACCATGTGTCCCAAACTTATGCGAAATTCCCATATTCCCCAATATGGTGTTCTTGGATAATTTTAGCCTACCAAATCTTGGTCTCAACCCGAATAGGGTCCTTTCCCCACCCACCCATTCTCTTTTCAACCCGTCTTAGGGTTGTTCATTGTCCATTTGCCTTTTTTTTCCTATTTTTTCCTACTTTACCATGTGAATGCATCCTACATTCACCAAATTTAAAATCTAACCTTACAACCTTGTTCATCCCTTTCAATTGGCTACTTTTCTTTTTTACAACCCCTTATTCTGAGCCACCGACCATGAGTTATTAATCTTTGAAGATTTTTTTACACATTTAACGTGTTTCCATGTGAACGTGCCTTTTTTACTTCGAAACAACGCTCTGATATGACAACCCCAACCTACCCCTTCCTTAGGATATTTTTCGTTTTTACTGCCCATCATTTCGATGTATGGTTTGTTTTTTTTTGTATTTTTAGAAAATTTCGTGTGCATTTTTTATCATTTTTAGATGTGAACTTGCCTTAACCACCTCGAAAAATAACCCTAACCACTGTTTGGTACCTTGTACCACTTTTCTTTTTCTCTCATCCTAATTTGACCTACCAATTTTATTTTAATAAATTTTCCATGTGTTTTTGTACTATTTTTTCTACTTTTTTCCATGAGAATGCCCCTTAACACCATCACAACTGCATTTTTACCCAACAAACCTGTCTCACAAGCTACCCTTGCCATTTTTTATTTTCTTTTCCCTCTATTCAATGCACAAATATTGTCATATAAATTTTAGGCTCTATTTTCATTGTTATTTTTATTCTTTTTTCTTTGCGAATGCACTCTACTATCCCAGAAACCACGTTCAACCTCACCAATCTTGTCTAGCATCTTCCTGTGGACATTTTTTGTGCTCATCTTGCCGGGTTTCGACCTCTGCATTTCTCCGTATTAATTTTTATTTCTAATTTTGGGTGTTTTTTTTGGTTTTTCCCATGTGAACACATCCTGTCCTTGTCAAAACTACGTTCTCATCCGACAAGCCTACCCCACTCATCATTCTGCTTACTTTTTCTATTTTGTGTGCTTCATTTTGATGGCCGAATTTTTCAGTGCTAATTTTTCTAGGAATTTACCTTTCTAATATTACGTTGTTTGCACATGCACATTTCAAATTCCGGCTTCTCAAGTAAATCAACGTGTTCATCCTACCGTTCTTTCCCCATGCATGTTCCTGCACATCCTCTCAATCCTCACAATGTAAATTTTTTTACCTTCGCCCCATGCACATGTGTGGGATGAGGGCACCAACGGTTGTTTGTTTTCAAATTTAATAAAAAAACAAACAAAAACAAACCCCTACCCCCCCCTTAGACCCTACCCCCCCCGTTCCTGACCCCTATTCCCCCCCCCCACGCCTTGAGTGACGCTTCCCCCCCTTAGTGACACCTACCCCCCAACTCCTACCCCCCTTATCCCCCCCTCCCCGGTCCCCACCCCATTTCTAACTTCCCTACCTGCCCCTTAGTGACCCTACCCTCCCCTTAATGCCTTTCCCTACCCCACCCATGACCCCCCGCCTCGCCCCTATACTATCCCTCTAATGGGCCCTCCCTTCCATGTGCCCCATCCCACCTCCCCCCTTCCCCCCGTCTTACTGACCATCCCTCCCCCCCTTCCCCCCCACGTACTCTCTTCCCCTCCCCTCCTCTTTCCCCCTCCCTCCTTCTCCTCCCCTGTGCTCGCTCTCCTTCCTCTCTCTCCACCCCAGCTCCTTCCACTCTCCCCACTAGTGGACACCAACTATGCAACCCGTCGCCCAGAATTTCCCATTAGCATCGCAAGACGCCCGCAACCCATCGCCAAGATTTGCCCCATTGCCACCACAAAGATCCGTGGCTCGCTAGTGGTCGATGTCACGCACTATGTTTGCTACAAGGCCACCATCCAAAGCACTTGGGCTGCCCACTTAGCGTCGACTTCACCCCTCGCCATCAACGCCATGTTCCATCCCTACCCGCGTCGATGGTCGCCCCGTTTGCCATGTGCCTCAGCGCCTGATAGCACTATTGCCGCCACCACATGAAGCGCTCAGGCTGCCTCTCACACACGCCTCTCCTGCATCCTCCCCCCTTTTCTCCTCGACTTCACTTTGTTGAGAAATGTGCAATCACATCCACCATAGCCTCTTTGCAAGGAACAAACAAGGCCAAGAAACACAAAGCCTTAGACTAGGTCATGAATGCATGGTTTATTAAAACCATAGTTGGTGAAGACCATGGTCACTTTCCACCTTTCTCCACCTACCAATACCATCTCCTGTAAGCCTATAAAAGGCACTCACCCCCACACTCATTTTATTAGTTATTTTCTCATCAGTTGTACTTGCATTATTCTTGGATAATATTAGTTGTTCTTCTTTGTCAATGCTTCTACCGCATTATGATTGTCTATTTGCTCACTGGTGATCCTCCTTAGCATGCATCCTCAATATTTTAACATGGTATCAAAGCAAGTCTCAAAGTAATGAATCATTGGGTCGCTTCAGTTTGAAATTTTGAGTCCCTCCATTTTCCCATGAATCTCTCACCTACCTACATAGCTACCCAACTTCAGTGGAGGACTTGAATCTCTCTTCACAGGCCATTTCAACTCGTGCTTCCTTTTGGGAAAATCTTCCTTGACTCAGGGCGCTCCTCCCTATCATCTCAGAGTCTGACATTGTCGCCTCTCAACCCCAACATTGTTCCTGCAAGGAATCATTGCCTAGATTTGTGCCATTTTCATTCGTAGTGCTCAGTCCACCCGCACATGCCACAGTGCTGACTATCATCATGGGGCTTTGATAGCCCATTTCTAAAAAAGAAAATTTTGAAAATGATCAACTATTCAATTCACAAGAGCTAAAAAAACAAGATGTCCCTAGAAACCCTAATGTACACTTCATAGCCGTCAAGCTTCAAGCTTCTATTTCACTTCATTTTGTCACTTTTGTCAGGTAATTGGAGTTTTTTTGCCATGGGCTAGAATTCTCACTGAATTTTTCGTAAGATAGCAAAAAGGGGACATTTTGGAAGATACAAGCACAATGTTCATTCATACTCATCTAGTGCTTTATTACTTATGTTATCTAACACAATCAGATTTGCCTCTGATCAAATCTAAGATTCTTTTTTGCTACTCCAGCATCAAATCAAGGAGGGGAAGACTCAGACTTGCAAGACCTTGAAGATCCCAGTTCAAAGGGCATACTAGTCACCTAATCACCTAGTATCTCTTGATACCAATCACCTAGTGTTTTTTGGCACTTGTGCTCAACTCTTGTGCTGCTGAAATCTCAAATTTTTGGCGTTGATTTGCTGCTAATTTTGCAACCTCAACATGGTCAAGGACTCACCGACATCCCGATTCAATGCTGTCGGGAAACTGATCCTAATGAAGAAAGGCTTGTGGTCAATCAGAAGTGGTGAAGAGAAGAAACCAAGGGAAGCTTCACTTTCAATCGTATGGGATAAAAAAGATGATCGTGCTCAAGCTATTATTAAGCATGAACTTGATGACAGCTACATTCATCATGTTGATGATTGTGAAACCTCTCATGCGACATGGGATCTATTAGAAACCCTATTTGGAGCTCATTCAAGATCCTCCAAATATGGCTTACTAATTGAATTTTTTAGGCTTTACATGCAAAGTAGTACCTCACAACTCATTTGAATTATATGGAAAACTTGTTGACACAACTTGCAGGAATCAACTTGAAGATGGATGAAGACATTTGCATTGGAGTGCTTCTCATGAGTCTTCCACCTGAGTTTGAAAATATCTCTACCACATTAATCAACATGCAAAAGCCAAAGCTTGTGGATATCAAATCCTCTCTCATGGAAGAGGATAAAGAAGATCAAGAACAAGGGAGAAACAAGCATCCCAAGAGGAGACCAACTCCTCCTCTATGTGAAAGGGAAGAAAAGCATAGTCTGTGACTTTTGTAAGAAAACTAGGCATATTGAAAAAATTTGCTACGCTAAGAAAACGTCTTAAAGAGCATATCTTCCTTTAGTCAAAGAAATGAAGACAACAAAGAAGAAGAAGAAGAAGAAGAAGAAGAAGAAGAAGAAGAAGACCAAGAACAAAAGGATAGGACTTACCAGTCCCTCTTTTGTAGCTCATTTTCTGATAGACTTTTGTAAGTTTCAAAATGTGGACTTGCCTAATGTTCCCACCATAAGATCCTATACTCCTCATGTAACCTCTGCACACTATAGCCTCTACATACTTATTGAGGCCTTGTAACAACCTCTAGCTTTGTATGGTTGGTTCTTTCCATCTCTACACTTAGCAAGGTTCTACTCATGACAGCCTTTGTATACTTTGTGTCTTTCTTGGTTGTGATTGAGGAGAGGTGTTGAGAAATGTGCAATCACATCCACCATAGCCTCTTTGCAAGGAATAAAAAAGGCAAAGAAACACATTGCAAATAAAGCCTTAGACTAGGTCATGTATGCATGGTTTATTAAAACCACAGTTGGTGAATGCCATGGTCACTTTCCACCTTTCTCCACCTACCAATACCACCTATTCTAAGCCTATAAAAGGCACTCACCCCCACACTCATTCTATCAGTTATTTTCTAATGAGTTGTACTTGCATTATGCTTGGATAATATGAGTTGTTCTTCTTTTTCAATGCTTATGCCTCATTTTGATTGTCTATTTGCTCATCTGAGATCCTCCTTAGCATGCATCCTCAATATTTTAACACCCTCCCCATCCTATTGTCTCCCCCGCCCACCTGTAGTGGTGACGTTGCACCCCCCCACTAGGCCACCACCCACCTCTGCGATGCCCACCATGCACCCAAAAAGGCCCCTACACTCCCCCCACATGTGCATCCATTGCCCTCCTAAGGTGCCCACCCCCTCCCCCACAATACCCCACCCACCCTCCCTACCTTTTAAATTCTTACCTTCAAAATTAAAAAAAAAAACAACAGACAACATTCAAATTAAGTTTCATTTAATTTCACAAAAATAACCCCACCACAAAGTCCCCCACCCTCCTTCTCTGTATATCTATATATATATATATATATTCCTTTTTACCCCATTCACAAAAAATGAAAAAAGAAAAACACCAAACACAAAACCACTCTACTCATAATCCCTACCACCCCTTTTCCCTCACCTCACCCCCACGCTTGTTGGCCCTGCATCTTTTCATTCGTCTTCCACGCATGATCTCCCTTTCCTTTGTGTCATGTGCATGTGTGCCTTCTTAGGCCTTGTTTGCATGCGGGATTTGTACATCTCATGATGCGTGGTCGTGATTGTGATTGTTCATGTGCAAGGATGCGCGTGTGGTTTTTTCCATGGGCTGACTAATGTTCACACGAAGTTGACACTCAACCCATTCCCAGGTACATTTTTCTAACTTTTTAAACCTCTCAAAATAAAAAAACAACTAAAAAACACATGAAAACTTACAAAAATCCATTAAAAAATCATAAAATTTTCATTAAAATGCCAACTAGATATTAAAATATCTAAAATATTTACTAAAATGATTTGATATTTTTTGAAAAATTTCAAAATCTTTCTCAGTTAGCAATGCAAACAAAAATTTAGAAAATAGTGAAAAGCCATTAATTTCATGGAAATTTATAAAAAAATGCTTGAAAAGTGTTTTAAAAAAATTCTATTTAAAAAATTTATACACACCTTTTTGTATATTTTTAGATCTCTTACATGTGCTAAAGTGATGAAAATTAATTGGCAACTTATTGATTGAATAAGAAACCCTTATTTAACATGTAAATTCATTGCAAAATTCTTTTTTCACTCGAAAAATGGGTAAAATATTCTAGAGAATTTTGAAAAATCTATTGGACTTGTGAGCTTAACTTTCAACCCATAATTTTTATATTTTTAAAAATAAGAATATTACTCAAATATTTATATCCAAATTCATGAATATTTGCAAAAGTTTTCAACTTGTTGGATTTTCTTGTTAGATTACATTTTGGTTGCATTTTCTTTATTACTGACAATGCATTCAATTTGTGCTTGCATACATATACCTCCCAAGTATTTTTTAAAAAATTTCTTTCTTCAATTTTTGCTACCCAAAATCCACAATGAATTATTAGAAGAAATCAAGATCACCACATTTTTCACATGTGTTCCTGACACATACACATATTTTTTAAATTAAAATCAACCCATCATTAACTTAGCGTGCACTTTGTGCGCTACAGACACATTTAATTTTAATTTAAAATGAACCAATGGTTACCAAAAAGCACACGTTGGCAAAAAAATGCCCAATTTACAATTATTTTTTAATAAATGAATGTGCATTTAGAGACCCTCAATCAAGGTTCCAAGTCCGGGTTACCCTAGAAGTACTGTTACAAACTTAATAATTTTAAAATAAATGATAATAAGGAATCATCATTTTCTTCTTAAGAATTATTACCTAATAAAATTTCACCCATTATTAATACTTTTATTAAAATGAATCCTTCAATATATTTCTTTCCCCTCACACTGTACATTTTCCTTTTTATTAAATGGGCTTTGTGGGCATGGGAACACTAGAGTCTTATCTAGTCCCTCTTGTTGTGATGATGGTAAAATAGTTTGAGTGTAATGTTAGTATGATTAGCTCTTATGTGATTCTATGTTCTTGTTTTTCTCATGTTGATGAGTCAAGGTATGGTATGTATTTTTCTTTTTCTTCTCTGCTTAACATGGGGATTCATGGTGTCTGTTTATCTGCATCACATGAAGCTTTCAGTCGCATATGTATGTAGAGGTCATGCTACATTCTTCTTAGGATGTGGACTACTAAGGGTGGTTAGTCGATCGGTTGAGTCATGTGAGTTTATTAAGATTGATATCATATATGTCCCTATCCTTTTGTTTTGCAGGCATTCATTTTGCCTATCTATGTGTGTAAACCATCTTAATGGTGCCTCAAACCCCTACCCTGATCTAGTATGTGTCTTTGGTATTGCATGATTATTCCTTGTTGCTAGATTCAAACCTTGTTGCTAAAGCAGGATTATCTATTTTTGTGAGCATTTCCTTACGGCTAGCTACAGATGATCCTGACATTTATGATCAATTTTTAACCTCTTACAATAAGAGGTCTAGTCTTGTTTATGGTATAACTATTCTTATGAGACGTGAGAGTTTGGGGAATCCTCTTTCTTATAGAAGAAGTCTTTGGATGTTTTGGATCCAAAGAAGATTATTACCATGTCAACGGCCAGTGTCTCTTTGATTTCCAACTCACTATGGAAGCAGTTGTGCCAATTTCTTCATGATAGGTTTATGCCTGCCGAAACCCTATCTCATTACCTCTCCAAGGAGTTGTTCACAAATTCTTGTATGGTCTTGAAAGGTATTACCATTGATTGAAGTACCTATCTCCCAGCAAAGATGGATCAACATTTCATTAGAGCTACTATAGGAAATGTGACTAATGTCAGATTTGGATCGTACATTTATGTATCCTTGAAGCATGCTGCCCCTGGCAAAGGAAGTACCTTTACCTCTAGTTTATCCTCCAGAGGTTCCTTCTCCTCCTCATGAAGATGATGATGTGATCATTGAGGATGATGATTCTCCCCCACCTCTAATCATTCAAAGAAAGTGCCTGAAACGAGCTACTACATTAGTGGCAGTTCCTACTCCTTCAATTCCAGTTACAATTCCTGCTCAATCTTGCAGCACACTACATGCCTTTCTTCAAATGTCAAACGTTTTTAGAGCCTAAATGAATGGTATGCTGGACATTTCTATTCCTTCTGTGCAAGGCCTGGTAACACGAGATGCCATTCTTTTTTTGTGCAAGGATATTCAGAGCTCAATTGAACTTTGAGTTACCGCCTATATCCAATAGTTTTCTTCTTCTTTTTATGAAGAAGTTTTATATGGTGTGTCTCTTCTCTCCCCATCGCATCTCTACATATCTTCTCTCTCTACATCTCAACATTACTTTGATTAATGATATACATTATATGGAAAGCAAGAGATGGTGATCAACTTGTATGATAAGAAGGTATTGCTCATTAGAAACCTCTATTTGGTTGGAAAAATTAGTCCCTTAAACCAACATATAGGCTTAGTTTCATTAAATTCTTCACCTAATCAAGGCTAGAAGATCATTGGTTAATGATGATAGATAATCTCAAACCTTTTTCTTCATGCTAGATAGAGAAGACGGCGAATTGGTAGTGGTCTCAAAATGTAACAATGATGCAATCAAATCCACACAGACCCATTAGAGTCTTGTTGCATTATTTTGTAAGTACAAATTTGATACTAATTCAAATTGTGTGAATCCCATATCTTCCCACACTTGCACAAATTGATTATTAGTATAGAAAATCTAAGCCAATTCTTGTATCTCTATGTAGATTTATCTTTTTTGCTATTATTGTTATCCACATCTATTTCTAGGCCATAAATATTATATCTCTATGACTTGAGACATGATTAGCTATTATAGTCTTGTTTTAACTAATGTCATTATTATACAATGATGTGATTCCTATGTATCTATTAAAGTGGTTTGTTTGAGTGAAATAAAATATATCTAAAAGACCTAAAATGATGAATATTTAAAACCACTGATAATGGAAGAAATTTAATATTTACTTATTTATTTGAGAGTTTCCCATGTGCCAATGTGGTTTGGTAGTGAATCTTTAAATGGATAGTAGCTAATCAAGCATATTAATCAGAGAAAAAAATTGTGCTAATTTGACCAATGTTTTCTTTTCAATAAGCAAGACCTTGTGACTACTAGATCTATGTTACCACCCTTGTTAGACTAAGGCATCGTAAAAGACACTCTCATTTTCTAAAGCCTCATTAAACTCTCCAATGGGAAGCTTAGAATCCCGTGTTTGTGTGAGATGTTTACAACATGCTAGGAAGCAAGAATAAGACTTTGGAAAGGAAGTACACCACTCCTAACTTATCATCTTAATTTTGATGCTTTTATTTCTCCATGAAAATAATCACATCCAATATGAAGTAACAACATTAGTTGTAATCACCTTGACTAAGCATGTTATAAAAGGATAAGAAATAACTTGCAATCCACATGTAGATGAACCACCTAGATATTTGATAGCATCATCTAGCATAATGTGTATGCATATTACACATGAATGTAATGCACAAATGCTTATTCTTTATTTTGTATTTGGACCTATTATATATTATTATGGTACAATAATTTTATTGCATCAGATTATTCTAATTGAGTTCAATATCCTATGTTAGAAAAAATGTATTTGGTGGCATATTTTTCATGTGAAGCTTTCAATGTCCTCATATTAACAAGTGACTTCCTTCTGAGACACACACACATACATTAGGAGAGAGAGAGAGAGAGAGAGAGAGAGAGAGAGAGAGAGAGAGAGAGAGAGAGAGAGAGAGAGAGAGAGAGAGAGAGAGAGAGAGAGAGAGAGAGAGAGAGAGAGAGAGAGAGAGAGAGAGAGAGAGAGAGAGAGAGAGAGAGAGAGAGAGAGAGAGAGAGAGAGAGAGATTATGATCAAGATTAAATTAATAAAATAGATAAAATAAGATCTTGTATTGTTGTGTGGAATTTTGTTCCTAAACTCTTGAAGAAGGATTCTCCTTTTCTAGGATTGAGAACATGGAGGTATTAAATATATTAAATGTTCCTAAAGTAATAAGAACAAAAGCTATTAGAAAAATGTCACCTCCATAGTTGCTCCCAAACCTGGGTATGCAAATACTTGCATCAAGGAAATGGTAGAGTCTACTATAAGCATCCTTTTCCAAAATTTGATACAAGAGTTATGGTTACAAGCAAGGTCTGCAATCGTGAAACTTGTGTGAGACACATGCTAGGAAGAAACTAGTAACCACATGTAAGAATTTGGAAACACTTTATAATGAAGAGTCAAATATTTTATGTACGCTAAGAAATGATAACAACATGCATGTTTATTTACCTGATAAATCGATGGAAGCCAATGTGTAATTTTGAGTGCAGCAAAAAGGCTATCAAGAAATCATTCACTATGAACTGAGATCACAACATCATCAAAGACATTTGTGCATTATATTCATTCGTAATATGCATACACATTATGCTAGATGATGCTATCAAATATCTAGTTGGTTCATATGCATGTGTATTGCAAGCTATTTCTTATCCTTTTATAACATGGTAAATATGCATGTTGTTATTTCATATTTGAGGTGATTCTTTTCATGGAGAAATGAAAGGATCACAATTAAGGTGATAAGTTAGGAGTGGTGTACTTCCTTTCCAAAGCTGTATTCTCGTTTCCTAGCATGTTGGAAACATCCCATACAAACATGGGTTCTAAGCTTCACATTGGAGAGTTTAATGAGGCTTTATAAAGTGACAGAGTCTTTTAGGATGCCTTGATCTAAGAAGGGTGGTAAGATAAATCTAGTAGTCATAAGGTCTTGCTTATTAAAAAGAAAACGTTGGTTGAATTAGTACTATTGTTTTCTTTAATTAATATGCTTCATTATCTACTATGCATTTAAAGACTCGCTAGCAAACCACTTTGGCATATGGAAAACTCTCAAAAAATACTTAAATAGTATTTTTCTTCCACTATGAGTGGTTTTAAAATGTTCATCGTTTTGTGACTTTTAGATATCTTTTATTTCACTCTAACAAACCACTTTAATGGATACATAAGAATCACATCATTGTATAATAATGACATTATTTAAAACAAAACTATAATAGGTACTGATGTCTCAAGTCATAGAGATATAATATTTATGGCCGAGAACTAGATGTGGATAACAATAATAGTGAAAAAGATAAATCTACATAAAATTTCATGTTATTGTATAAAAACAATCTAAATGATATAGAGATACAAGAGTTGATTTAGATTTTCTATACTAATAATCAATTTGTGCAAGTGTGGGAAGATATGGGATTCACACAATTTGAATTAGTATCAAAATTTCTACTTACAAAATAATCCAACAAGTTATAACATAATTTGTATTGAAGGTATGGGATCTTGCGAAGGATGCAAATAGATAAGAAAATTGCAACCTTGATACTTTGTCGGATAGGTCAACTACATATTTCATAGACTTATCCAACAAAGGCAAGCCTCAAAATATCTTGATTATCACACATTGAGGCCATACATTTCCGTCTAGGATTCTTGTTGAGATTGGAGAAAAGTGAAGATTGAAATCTTGTCTCTTACTGAAGACCTATAGAGATTGACAAAATGTAAGTACTCAAATCTTTTTTTGAGATGTTTTAGAACCTTAAGGTAATATATGTATGCAATAAGAATTTTCGTTTTGTTTTCTTCAGCATTTTATTTATATTGTTACTCAAACTTACTTTAAACGTTTCCAAAGATTTTATGTTATGAGCCTGGGGAGTATGTAAATATATTGTTGTAAGTTATGATCTTAGAGAAAATGTCAATGGTAAGGAAAGGGGATTCTATAAAGAAACGATTGATATTGCATAGGCTATCGAATTTCTTGAGGGTTGTGGGGCTATCATGAATGCAATAGCCTCCTCTAAATTAATAGGGAGGTCTACTTTGATTAATGATATACAGTATATGGAAAGCAAGAGATGGTGATCAACTTGTTTGATAAGAAGGTATTGATGGTAAAAAACCTCTGCTTAGTTGGACAAAATTGGCCCTTTAAAGTCATAGATAGACTTAGTTTAAAGTTAAAATCTTTAGCTAATCTAGGCTAAAAACTCATTGGTTGATGATGGTAGACAATATCAAGCCTTTTGCTTCATGCTAGATAGAGAAGATGGCGAATTGGCAGTGGTCTCAAAATGTAACAATGCTGCAATCAAATCCATGCAAACCCAGTAAAGTCTTCTACCCTATAAGAAAAATCCACTCTATCCTCCAATACCAAGTTTAGTGGCTTCTTTCTGAATTGTAGATTTTCATGTGCTGATCCCAAAAATGTCACGCTCTATGGACCTAAGGGTAGAAGGAGAGGTCAGGTCTTAATCCATGAGAAAGAGCTCTTTTCTAGTAGGAAATTGATGGTACCGTCATATGTTGATGAAGATGACTCCAATGATCAATGGATGCCTACCCTTTTAATGTTGATGTAGAGACCAATCACCTTGCTTTGATATCATTGTTGAGGTCCTTCATCATACAATTGAACAAGTTAACTAAAATTTGAAGAGAACAAAAAATTGTATGAGAGAAAGAAAATAGAAAAATCATACATTGCACAAGATTACGTAAAATCTCCCCCTATGCATGGGTGAGCATCTTCCCCATTGATTCATTTACGAGTTTTTATTAAGGCTTTGCACTCAAAAATCATTGAAAAGCATCTCCATTTTGAGCTCTTATTTTCTTTTTATGAATGCAATATTTTTTTCCTAATATTTTCCAACTATTTTATGAAACCTACTTTAAGGTTTGTAAAATAATAATCAAGCTTTGTAGGCCTTGCCCAATAATTATATCCAAATGAATAAATTGCACATATATACATACAACATCCTTGCACTATCACATGGTATTATGTCCAATAGATGAAAAAGTAAAAGAGTCTACCTTTATAAGAAGCTCACATATATAACTACAAACACGTTCATCTATTTCCATGACGAGCTTAGTGTGGAGGCTAGAAAAGGAGATTCAGCAAGTGTCTTGCATATTCAATGAAACTTTAGTCTTCTTAATATTACTTGACATGTTCATGTGGTTCCTGCTTAAGCTTAGATGTTAGTAGGATACATAGAACATGAGAGAGAAGAGAGCCTTTAAATAGACCTTAATGTATGATGTTGGGGGAGATTAAAGAGAGTTGTATGTGCTTAATTTTATATGGAGGAAAAGAGTATGTCCTCTTCATAGACTTTGCCTCGCACATTGTTAGACACGTGTGTTTAGCTACAAAGTGCGAGGGTTCTTAAGAATGGGCAAGACAAAAGATAAGATAGAAGCTAAATCAATTGATGCCAAAATCCTCTATGTATATTTGGAAACAAAAGCACTACACTAATTCTTGTTATGTATAACAATGAGATCCCAAGTAAAATGTCTTGTTTAGTAAGGTCCCAACTCAAATACAAGAAGAGAGGCCTTTCTAGCCCAAGGCACTCCTAAACTCCATTTTAAATTTGCTTTTTGTTGTTATTACAACAAAAATGATCCGCTTAAGATTTTCCCAATGCCATATTAGTATAGGTTTGTGCATTAACTTCATGAGAACTTTCTTTCACCTCTTCCTCTTCTTCATCTCTTTCAATTTGCTCATCTTTCACTAGGCTCTCCACCACATTTGCCTCTTATGTATCACTTTTCTCACATATCTGAATCCTCATACTTATCTTTGGTACCCTCATGTTAGTCTTAAACATCTCTGTCAAAGCATATGTCTCATGCAATAATTTACATTCATCAGATTTAGTTTTATCATGTGTAGAAAATTGTCCTACAACACCACCCTATAGAAAATTGCTCCTATCTTTTGAATGGTAACTTAGATCGCCAAGCTTTGAAAAAGAAAATTGTAGCCCCACTTGTGATCTACAATTTTTCTGAAGACCCCAGGACCAAGTCTTGAAGGTATCAACCCCTAAAATTTTATGCGTAGTAGCCTGCAACTATTCATTATAGCATACAGCCCAAGCCAAACATTGACCTTCCCAAATCTATCTTGGAGGCATAGGAATGTGGATTTCAACCAAATGTAAGACCCTTCCTAAGGTATCAAGTCCACATTGGATGCATTAATCATCATTAATCCTCACCCAATTAAAACAATTTGACATGTTTAGTTTAGTGAATCCTGTCCATTGCCATCTCCTATAGTCATATCTTACTTTTGGGTCAAACACCTTTGCATACTCAGCCGATTGATCATGTACACAACCCCAGACACTATTTTGTGCATCAAATGGTAGTCCCTTAATCATGTTGTGCATGTCTATATCCTTGAATCATACTCTTGTATGCATACTTTTCCTTGGAAGAAAAGTGGTAGTATCATCACAATGCCTTCTCTTTATGCTTCTCTTGGTCGTCTATATCCACCTGAACATCGGGTAAGACATGAGTATCTTGTAATCCTTGTGCTAGTATTTCATTTGCATTCTCCAACTCTGTAGCATACGTATCCAAAAAAATTGAGTTTGACATTTCTAGGTCTATTTTATACCTAACACTTCTAGGCATTTTATTGTGGCCATTATGATGTCTATTTGGGCATTTTATGCTAGTCTCGATGTACTCTATTTATGGCATATTTTTGTTCTTTATATTCAAGCTCCTCTCGAGTCATTCATTATCACCTACTAGTTCTGTTGGAGAGAGGGAGCTTGTGCCATTGCCTATGCAACTAGTGACTCATTGTTGTATGCCATTGTCTCGCGTTTCATATATGGATTTCATTTTTTGATCATTCTTCTAATTTCTCTTCTTTGTAGTATTCTTCTGTGTTTCTTTTTCTTTTGTCCTTGTGTTTAGTTAACAACTTATTACAACAGTTGTTTTTGCTTCCATTGCTACATCCACTTTTGACATGGTATTACATTTTAGGATCAAAATTGTGAGATTGTTTTCTGCTATTTTAGGTTTGTGTTTTTTGCTTTTTCCAGCTAATTGGACCCGTTCTTGATTGCTAAAGGACTTATTTTTCAGCATGGTTGACCATCTTTTGGTAATTTTTGGCCTGGTTTCTACTCTTTTTCTTAGTGTTTTTAAGTTCAACATTTGCATTTTAGGGATAATAGTTTGAGGTGACTTACTTTTATGCAGGTTGACTGCATTTATTGCATTCATTTGACTGTGTTTTGAATCTAGCCTTTGCATTTTCATTGCTTATCCTTGTGCTGCAGGGTTGGGCGATAGTATTTCAAGTTGATTCTTGCTATGTTTGGTCCTATTTTCACCTTATCCATTGTGTCTGAACTTTCTGGTGAGCACCCTTGGTCGTATGAGACACAAGACTGAGATCAATATTGCAATGTATGAGAGCTCAAATATAATATTATGATGGTAAATTTGTAGATTCTTCTATTTCTATTTTATTTATCATGTTCAAAGACCCACAAGTCTCACTTCTGGCTCACTTTGAAGTAGGCTTGAGCAAGTAGCTTATTAGCACATGTACACAATAGCTTGTGAATTTTAGGCAATGCTAAAATGTGTTAAAACTTTCTAGGATCACTTTCTTTTTAATGAAAGCTTGAAAGTTTTGGGATCTTATATGTTATGGGGCTATTTTAATGAGCTGATGAAGTTTAGAATGTATTTTTAGCTCAGAAAACATGTGGTTGCACATTGTGCCCACTTGTCATATCTTCTTTAGATACGCCCTTCATGGTGTTTAGTGGTGAGAACCATTAATATGCTTGCACCCTTCCATAGAATAGCTTGAAGTTGTGTCTCAACTAGTTTGTGATCAATTCTATGATAGAGCTAGTGTTTTCTATCTATTACATAAGAATTTGTTAAATTCTTTGATGAAAAAAATAAAATCACAGTAAGGTATCTATAAATTATGGTAAAAAGTCACAGAAGGGTCAAGAAAATATCACAAAAAAGGTTACATTTGGATATATAAAATATGCCATGAATGCATGTGATATATATGATTAATTTACCACTGAGAGAGTCGAGGATTTACATTCCTTTAGTTGTACTATTTTCTTTGCAATAATAGGGTCATTGGTTGAACTATCTTTCATTCAATGTAGTTTCTACGTTATTATTAAGAAAATTTTACCATCTTGAGTTCAAAAATAGCACTTTAAACCTTTTATTACTTTATTATCTTCATAAAAATATTCTTCGGCTAATTGTAGTATGTTTTCAGTTTAGAGAACAAATCACTACACTTTTGAAAGTCCAAAATACAAGTTTCAACACATATTCTATAACATGAAAGTATACATTGGCTCTCAAAATCATCCATGCCTGCCACCCTCCTTAATTGGTATAGGTATTGTCTCATCTTGCAACTATCTAAGACTAGTTCTTATGGTTGTTATAAAAAGAAAAGGCCATCCACAATCATGTGGGAAACATTGTAAAATATTACACGGCGCAGCGAACAGAATCTGAGAAAGAGATAGAGAGTACACAACAGATAAGAGGAGAATCAGTAAAATTCTTTAACTCCAAACAACTGATACAAAGATGGCTCTGTCCACCCGTGCGCTTCCACTGTATGAAGCTTAGATGGCGATCTAGACAGAAGATAGGTGAAGAGCTTAAGGCTAGCTGGAACAACAACTCTGACTGGGTGAAAGATGAGTGTAAGATGGCTGCGAAGGGGTTTAGCTTTTATAGCCCGCGAAGGTCGTTAGGTCGGCCTGCTGACCGACCTACCATATGAGCCTCCACTAGTCGGCCAGGGAATATTCCAGGGAATATTCCCTTTACCATCGGGCCGGGGGCGCTGCCCCCGGACCCCCGCCAGGGAATATTCCAGGGAATATTCCCTTTACCATCGGGCCGGGGGTGCTGCCCCCGGACCCCCGCCAGGGGGGCCGCTGGCCCCCCTAGGACCCCCCAGCCAGGGCCCGCTTCCGCGGCCCCCGGACCCCACAATAGGGGCCCCTTTTAACTCCCTTACCACGCAACTCAATGCAATGTGCCTCGAGTTGCTACCAGCTTAACCACTCTGTCTAACCCAAAGATTAGACCCACAATGGTCACCTTTTTGCCATCCGGTCACATAGACCTCATCTGATATACAAGTCAGGACTCAACCAATGTCCGGGCTCACATTTGGCTTCTCCTCATAATGGGGGCCTTACAACTTTGAGCACAATGGATCATTGGTAGTACCTAATGAGGGTGGGGCATTGATCATATCTAACAAACATCCAACAAATCATATGTCCTTTTCAAGTGATGCAATTTTTCCTTCTCATATGCAATCATGGTGCAATTTTCATGCAACTAGTTACCCTCACTTGGCATCTTGTTCGAGTCCCTTGCCAAGATGGTACACTCTTGTGAAAATTGTCCTTCAAAGTTTTCCAAAGCCCTAATCTACTCATGGATGCAAGAGGGCCATATATTGACCACACGACAACTACCATTTTGTTGTATTTCAAGGAAGGAGCAACAACAACCCCTCCTTCCTCCCATTTTAGCATGGGACTGAACTCCTCCTCTATCAATATGATCACTCCTCCCTTTCCTTTACCTGAAGAGGAGTAAAAACACACATAGCTAGGAAGGTCTAGTGCTTGGATGTATTCACTAGTGAGCTTTAGCCCTTGCATGGCCAATGCATTAGGTTTCTTGGCCCTTTACAACCTTCTCCAAGCTACCTTCTGGCTTTCTAAATATAGGTCTTTAGCATTCCATGAGGTGAGGTTAACTTCTTAGAGGTGTAAACCATAGATTTAGTCACCATCATGATCCAATATCTCGTCATCTTTGTTAGTTAGAGGATCCTAAATATTCCTATCAACAAGAGGTAATCTAACCATTAAGAGTTATATTGTCCATACATGTGACATACTTTCTGCTACTTAGGGGTGCATGCATGGGTACGAGGTACACATACACAAAAAGAGATTATTTTGAAAAATATATAAGTAACATTTTTCAATTGCATTTCTTATGAAAGGCAATTAAAAATTTAATAAAGGAAGGAATGAATAAATGGGGATTTAGAGCTCATGCTACAAAAAGGTATCAAATCCATTCATTTGAATTTGTTGTTGAGGCTAAATATTCCACATGTAGGGTTTTCTGTGAGGACAATCTTGAGTGAGATCGTCTTCTTATTACTAGAAACCCAATAGTGGTTCTTTTTCTTCTTGCCTTCTTCACTATGAAGGCATTTGTAGTGGATATTGCCTACAACTAACTATGCACTTACATTGACAATGCTTCATCAAGTATTATATCACTAATTTTTTGAAAAGATATTGAATCCCTATGATATGAATTAATTTCACCAATGCACAAAAGTCATGTAGAAGCTTGCTCAAAAATGAAAGAAAATATTTGACTTGTCATATTGACCCCAAAAGTTGACAATGTGATCCTATATAGAGAGATCACTATATTGGTATCACTGTACCATGATAACCTTCATCCTTCATCATTAATGCCAGGACAATAGTACGATAATATTTTCCTTTAGTAGAAAATTGTATTGTGATATAGTACAAAGTTATGTGTGTTTGAAATTTAAGTTTGGGAGCCATAGAACGTGGGAGATTTGAATTATGCAAAAGGAAATGGAAAGATTAAAGTGTATTACGTATGAGAGAGAGAGAGAGAGAGAGAGAGAGAGAGAGAGAGAGAGAGAGAGAGAGAGAGAGAGAGAGAGAGAGAGAGAGAGAGAGAGAGAGAGAGAGAGAGAGAGAGAGAGAGAGAGAGAGAGAGAGAGAGAGAGAGAGAGAGAGAGAGAGAGAGAGAGAGAGAGAGAGAGAGAGAGAGAGAGAGAGAGAGAGAGAGAGAGAGAGAGAGAGAGAATAGACCTTTACAAAACCTAGGCACAACAAATGTTGTACACATTGGAGATATATTGAAAGATGGACTTGAAGCTTAAAATATTTGACTTGTGGCTCCCTTGCCATCATGAAGGGACATTGATTACATCTTTGTTAACTAAGTGCCATGATTGATCCCTTTTTAAAATATTAATGAATATCCCAAATCATGTCTCATGTAATTAGATATATATTTTTCCATAAACTGTATAGAAGAGCTAGATATTTGACTTTATGAGGGGTATAGTGCATTTTCAAGTCACACTTTTCTCCCATTGGAATGGATAGGTTAGGCTATATGGTTAAGTTGCTATTGGTTATAATGCCTTGTTGCTTCATACTATGTTTAAACTGATTATAATGACCTACTACTTTTTTGCAGCAGGAATCTCAATTGATCTGGCAGTAAGGCTAATGGTATGGAGGAGGATGCAAGTTTATCATGATTGGGATGCTCCATATTCATCTCAAGGCATGAGCATCCCAATTGATAGCTGTGATGATAAGTAAAGTTCTTGGTATTTTATCTAATAGGTCTAGTTTATCTCAATAGTTTATCTCAAATTCTATCCATGGTAGCTATGTATATCATGCTTTAGATGGTGATATTGGTCATCTCGGTCCAATATTGATAATAAAATTGTTATTCTCTTTCTATGATCTCACTGGAAGAAATACATAATTTAGTACTTGCTTGTTGTTTACAATACTAAAAGTTTGGCTACAAGTAGGTGTCTCATGTTGCTAGTGATTAATCCTCTTATATATGTCATATCATGCTCTAGATGGTGATATTGGTCATTTTTTAAGTACTAATAATCAAGTTCTTTTTTTGTAATAGGTTGATTTAGCAATAAAGAGCCTCATGAGCTTCATGTGGGTTTGGATGGAAGAATAGACATTTATCTACTGTTAAGGGCTCACCATCAAACTCTCTAGTTGGGCTTTCATCACAAGGTAAGTTTTGGTTAAAATGCATATATGTGGAAATATCATGCATGCACAGCTAGTTTTGTCATGTATCATGTTTGATGAATGAACATATGCAATGAAACTTTACACCAAGGTAGGCTATTTCTCTTTCATTATGCTCATCTTTGTGTTGATGTTGAAGTTGATAGTTTGATGGCTAGCTGATTAGAAGAGTAATGACCAAGTTGTAGGTTGCATCTAAAAGACCTTCCAAGGGCATATTGTTCCCTGCTATAATCCTCACACTAGATTTTTGTGGAAGATTTATAGGAGAGCTAGATCTTTGACTTTATCAAGGGTATATTGCATTTTCAAGTCAAACTTTTCTCCCATTGGAATGGATATCTCAGACTATATGCTTAAGTTTCTACTGGTTATCATGCTTTGTTCCTTCATAATCCGTTTAAAATAATTTTGATGACCTACCACTTTTCTGAATTAGTCTGAGTGTGCTTTGTGGGGATGGGAACACTGGAGTCTTATCTTGTCCCTCTTGTCGTGATGATAGTGAAAGAGTTTGAGTGTCATGTTACTATGATCAGTTCTTATGTGATTCTATGTTTTTGTTTTGCTCATATTGATGAGTCAAGGTATGGTATGTATTTTTCTTTTTCTTTTCTGCCTGATATGGGGTTTCATGGTGTGTGATTATTTGCATCGCATGAAGTTTTCGATCGCATGTATGTGGAGGTCATGCCAGATTCTTCCTAGGATGTGGACTACTAAGGTGGTTAGTCGATCGGTCGAGTCATCTGGGTTTATTATGATTGATATCATATATGTTCCTATCGTGTTGTTTTGCAGGCATTCATTGTGACTGCCTATGTGTATAAACCATCTAAATGGTGCCTCAAATCCCTCCCCCAATCTAGTATATGTCTTTGGTATTGCATGGTTATTCCTTGTTGCTAGATTCGGATCTCGTTGCTCCCAAGCCAACATTTTATCACCAAGGACAATGTCTTTTGCATATTTGTAATAAAAGAGATGGTCATTTCCTCTACTGAGAGAAGAGGTTGTTAAATGAATTGGTTCTAGAATGTATAGGTTTAAAGATATGAGGTGGTCAAATTGTTGAAGGAAAATTAACCATATTAATCAATTACCAAAATGAATTAAAACAAAGTGCAACGGAGTGAGGTCAATCTTCTTTATTTATGTGCCAAAAGAACCATGATTTTGAGAGAGCTCGAGTTGCAAAACATTGATGATGCATTTTCATTAGCATGCCCAAATCCATATATATAATTGAACTCTAGCTTTTGTAGATTGATATGTCAAGATTGTGGGAGAGAAGGAAGGAGTCTCACTTGTAGCTTTCTTGCTTGCACAATGGGGGAATACACACAAGGGTGGAGGCTGAAAACTGTTTTCCTCTTCTTAGTTGTGTAAGCCAAAAAGAACTCTCTTACAAAGAAATAGAAGAACCCTATATATGGGTCTCAAACCAAACTCAACTAACTAAGGTGGCATACTAACTGAGCCACGAACTAGAGTAGATAAGGATAGCTATCATGTAGCTATTATTCATGGGCGGTGTACCAACCGCGTCTGCAACTGACAAGTCGGTGACATAAATACACAATGGTCACCCTGGCGTATCACGAGTGGAGCTCGATATCTCAACACTCCCCCTTGAGCTCAATCCCAATTCTTGCACACCAAGCAGGTCTCTGAACTTGCGCAGCTTCTCTGCGCCCAATGCCTTCGTGAATATGTCAGCTACCTGATCCTCTGTGCTGACATAAACTAGATCAATAAGACCTAGTAAAACTCTCTCTCGCACATAGTGATAATGCACCTCAATGTGCTTTGTTCTAGCATGATAGACTGGGTTATTTGCCAAGTGTATACTACTCATGTTGTCACAATAAATGACAACTGGCCCATCTGTAGGCTGATGCATATCATAAAGTAGCTTATGCAACCAAGCTACCTCACATGCAGCCATTGCTGCACCCTTGTACTCGGCCTCTGTGCTCGACAAGGCAACTGTAGGCTGTTTCTTACTGCTCCAAGTGACTGCAGCACTCCCAAAAGAGAACACATATCCACTGGTAGATCGTCTATCAGAGATACTACCAGCCCAATTAGCATCAGTGTATCCATGCAGCTGTATCTGAATCCCAGTCTCATAAAATAGTCCATACTGCAATGTGGACTTCACATACCTGAGTATGCGTCTAGCCGCATCCAAATGCGATTTCCTTGGAGTCTGCATAAACTGACTTACCAATCCAATAGCATAGCTCAAATCTGACCTGGTAATAGTCATATGAATCAAGCTTTCTACTATGCGCCTGTACATAGTAGGGTCTTCTAGAAGCTCACCTGCATCTGCGCTCAGCTTCACATTCTGCTCCAAAGGAAGTGAAATAGGCTTACAGCCTGTCATCCCATATTTGGACAGCATGTCCAATCCATACTGCCTCTGCAAGAGCTGTATCCCACTTGGTGATCTAATCACCTCAATGCCCAAGAAATAACGCAGCTCTCCCAAATCCTTCATCTCAAACTTTTGCTTCAATAGCATTTTCACATGAAGGATATCTTCATCACTGTCACTTGTCATAATCAAATCATCAACATAAATGACAAGTAGCATAATACCTTTCTCTGTTTTTCTCACATAAAGTGAGAAATCTGCCTTGGAAATCTGAAAGCCAATAGTGACAAGATACTATCTTATCTTGTCAGACCATGCTCTAGGTGCTTGCTTCAAGCCATACAAGGCTTTCTTCAACTTGCAAACAAACTCAGGATGATCAGCATGCACATAACCTGGTGGCTGCTCCATATAGACCTCTTCTTGCAAATCACCATGCAAGAAGGGATTCTTTACATCCATCTGATGTAAAGACCATTCCTTTGATGCAACCATAGCAATGACTGCTCTTACGGTTGCCATCCTTGCAACCGGACTGAATGTTTCTTCATAGTCAATGCCATATGTTTGTGCATACCCCTTGACTACTAATCTTGCCTTGTATCTATTCACAGAACCATCTGCATTGTGCTTCACCTTATAAACCCACTTACAGCCAATTGCATTCTTACCTTTAGGCAAAGGTACCAATTTCCATGTAGCATTTGCTTCCAAGGCATCCATTTCTTCATCCATGGCTTTCTCCCATTTTTCTTTTCCCATGGCTTGCTCAAAAGAAGTGGGTTCTGGTTCCTGTATCACTTTGACCATATATGCATAGTGAATTGCTGTAAATCCATCATATTTCAGCCTATCCACAGGATACCTAGCTCTCGTAGACCTGCGCAAAGCAGGTTCACTCCCAGGTGCTCTCAAAACATCCCTGGTCTTCCTTACTCCAGGTGTAACAATAGAAGGAATACCCAACTCATCATCAATGCTCTATTCTGAGCCACTGGATTCACCATCCACATAAGAGTGACCTGCATTCACATCAAACATGGGCTGATCTACCTTCTCTTGTCCTTTTCGTGATGCCTGCATACCACTATTTGCGCTGCCTTCAGAAGATTCTCCTGATCTCAATCTGCTTGTCCATGGTGAAGAATGTGAACCACTGCTAGAGGACGCTCCAGGTCCACTAATATCTTGTGAGACTGCTGCTGAGAATTCTGTGCAACATTACCATTTTGTGCATCTACATTATCAATCACATTTACTGGTTTATACTAGCTACTCATCTCATCAAAAACATCTCTGCTCACTGTAAACTTACGAGTAGAAGGGTTATAGCATCTATACCCTTTTTGCTGCAGAGAGTAACCAATAAAGATGCACTTCTCAGCTTTTGGATCCAACTTGGATCTCAACTCATCTGGCACATATACATAGGAAATGCAACCAAAAATTTTCAAATGAGAAATATTTGGTTTCCTACCAGTATACCTCTCCTTTGGAGTCATCCCATGTATTGCTGCAGTGGGAGTCCTGTTCATTATATAGACTGCTGTAGCAACTGCTTCAACCCAATAAAAATCTGGCAAGTCTTTTTCATTGAGCATGGCACGAGATACCTATCCAATATGCCTGTTTTTTCTTTCTGCAATTCCATTTTGCTGTGGGGTATGACTGCATGAATATTGTTGCTTTATGCCATGCTCCTGCAAGAACCTTGCAAACTCATTTGAGAGGTACTCTCCCCCTCCATCTGACCTTAGGCATTTTATTTGCAGGCCCGTTTCTTTTTCAACCATAGCTTTAAGAGTTTTGAAATGCCCAAAAACTTCACTTTTCTTTTTCATAAAATACACCCAAACTTTTCTGCTATAGTCATCAATAAAAGTAACAAAATAATGACAGCCTCCAAGAGATGCAGCTTTAGTAGTCTACACATCAGAGTGGATTAATTCCAATGGCTTCTTACTCTCTTGAACATGTCTAAGAAATGGTTTCCTTGCCTGTTTTCCAAATTGGCAGGCTTCACATACCTTATGCATTTCTGCAACCTTGAATTTAGGCAATCCTGCAACAATATTTTGGTCCTGCATTGATTTAAGTCGTTGCACATTAACATGACCAATGCGTTTATGCCAGATATCAATATTTGCAACTACACCGGTTCCACGTACAAACATTGCTGCACTCAATTCAAACATGTCTGCATCCAACGTAAACATTCTGCCCTTCTTCTTTCCTTTTTCTATCAAGCGACCTTTATTTTTCATATCCTCAACAAAGCATCCAAGAGGATTAAATTTGACCTGCAAGCCCTGCTCAACCATTTGACCAACAGAAACCAGATTCTTGGTGATATTCGGGACATGAAATACATCGGACAGGTATTTCTTTTTCCCATCCTGCATAGACAAATGAATTTTTCCAATCTGCACAATAGGATGTGCAGTATCATCACCAGTCTCCACAAATCTTGGTTTTTCCATTTTCCTTGCATCCTCCATCCATTCTGCATGACCTGTCATGTGGTTTGATGCACCTGAGTCAACATACCATACATAATTGCTTTCTTCTGCACTTGTCACAGAATTGTTCATGTACTGCACCATGAACAAATGCTCATTTCTGTCATCAGCCTGTCTACTAGAAGATGCATAATTCCCTTGTTGCAGTTTTCCATTCATGATGTCATTCTGCTTTTTATAGCAGTCTTTAGCCATATGACCCATTTTACCACAGTAGTAGCATTCAACATTACTGTTTGCATTTTGACCTCTTTGCCATCCACCACGACCTCTTTGACTCCCCCTGCCTCTAAGTTACCACGTCCTCCTCCATAGGACTGGTTTTCTTGAGTTTGCTGCATATTCTGATTTCTACCACGGCCTCCAAATCGACCTCCTCTACCTCTGCCTCTACCTCTTCCAGCATTTGAGTAGAAGACAGTTTCTTTTGAAGTTCCTCCTGAAGAAGATGCACCACCATTTCTCTGCTCCTCAAAAATTAGAAGAGCAATCGACTCCTCAAAATCAGGAAATCTTTCATGAACTGAAATGGATGTCCGAAACTGTGCATAATCCTTTCCTAGACCATTCAAGGTCACAGAAACTAAATCATCATCTTCCACTGGCGACCCAATGGAAGCAAGTGCATTTGCAATCTTCTTCACCTTCATGTGGTAGTCATTGATGCTCATATTTTCTCTTTGCACATTGTGCAACTCTTGCTTGAGCTGCATTTTCCTAGCTTGTGTATTTGTGCTATACATCTTTGATAGAGTATCCCATGCCTCCTTTGGCGTACTTGCATCCTGAATATGCACAATCATAGAGTCTGAAATACGGATAGACAGCCAGTACATAACTTTCCTGGCTCTCTCATGCCATGCCTTAAATGCCTGCATTTGCTGTTGATTGGGAACATCAGGAAGAACTGGTTCTTCTTCATTTCTTGCAACAAATTCCCAATATCCTTTTCCCATAAGGAAATTCGTCATTCTAAACTTCCATGCTTGGAAGTTGTTCTTGTCAAGCTTTTCAGTGGCAATCTGTGAAAGAGAATCAGACGCCATTACAGAATACTGCAAAAAATTCTGTGACTGCAAAAAACACAGCTTCACCCTCACAAGGGCAAATCTGCAAAACTGGTGAAAGTGGTATTTGACCACACAGTCACTTCCTAGTGACAATTTTGCATAAACAAGAACCAAGGATGATTTTGTAACTCCCAATGTCTCTACACATAAGCATACGATGCAATTTCCTGTGGTAACTTTTCACCAACCTGTAGAACAGTGGTCGCACAGCATAAAACTGGGCCTTTTCCTGAGTGCGTGCAGAAAACTTCTACCTCCAAAACAAGCCCCGAAATGGCCTCAAATCAAAAAAACAGGGTCGCCGAGGGCTAAAACCTTCTCTCGCAACATATACTGCCCTCTTGCTTCACCGCGAAGGGCGTCTCAACCTAAGACAATGCACTCTTGCAATTTTCGACTGTGCTACCTGCAAAGATCTGCTCCCAAAACAGAAAATGAAAGCAAAACTGCTCCTCTTACCAGAACACCGCGAGCTTGGCTTGCTTTCTTGAGCTCCTTACCACGAACAAGGCTCTGATACCATGTCAAGATTGTGGGAGAGAAGGAAGGAGTCTCACTTGTAGCTTTCTTGCTTGCACAATGGGGGAATACACACAAGGGTGGAGGCTGAAAACTGTTTTCCTCTTCTTAGTTGTGTAAGCCAAAAAGAACTCTCTTACAAAGAAATAGAAGAACCCTATATATGGGTCTCAAACCAAACTCAACTAACTAAGGTGGCATACTAACTGAGCCACGAACTAGAGTATATAAGGATAGCTATCATGTAGCTATTATTCATGGGCGGTGTACCAACCGCGTCTGCAACTAACAAGTCGGTGACATAAATACACAACGGTCACCCTGGCGTATCACGAGTGGAGCTCGATATCTCAACATGGTATTCCAGACTGCAACGTTTTATGAAAATAGAAGGTAAAAAAGAATAAGTTGTGCAGTAAAATGGGAGTAGCTAGATAATATTTAAAAAAATGAAAAACATAAATTAATTGTTAGGATAGTGCAACCATTTCAAGTGTAAATAGAAAAATGTTCTAAAACCTTTTCTCCAATGTGAATGTCACATATCTTTTTGCCATGCCCAACCTCTGTCATGACCATGGAGGTTCCTACACCATAAACCCATTCAATTAATTATGGATTCTCATAGCTCTTATTGTGTTTTCAATGGCTACAACATTACTATATGTTTCTCAAATCTCGAAATGAGGTGCATCAAATTCAGAAATAGATAACGTCAAGTCATAAAGATGCGTGCACGGGACTAAGAAAAGGATCATGGATGAATTATGCCACCTTTAACACAGCTTCCAATTGCATCAGAGGCACATCTTGCTGCCACACCTGCAAGAGTGGTAACTCCCACCACAGCTACTGTACAAAAAGGCCCAAGTATTGGATCCTCTACAAGACATGTCAATAGTGCACCAGCTACTCCAAATATGCAACCACTAGTAGCACTTGGAGTTGATTGGGAGCTCTAGTTAGATATGTGATTTATGGTAACTTTGGAGTATATAACACCTCAAAGACAAGTAAATGAGCATTGGATCACAAACATGTCGAGTCGTGCATAATCAACATAGCTGAGAAAGGAATATTAGTCATAAGATGATAAATACATATATATATGTGTTTAGGTTTGATGTACATATATGTGTGAGAAACTAGTATTAGTGATAAGATGATAACAATGCGATACTCATATATACATATATTTGTGTAGGTTTGACATGCACATACATGAGTGCATGAAGAAAGGCTATGGAATGATGATCCATGAATGTCTATACTGTGTGGAAGGACCAACGCTTTGATCATTTTAGCCAACCATGAAAGAGAACTGTCTCTTTCTTAAATATTAGTGAATAATAGACCGTAGGTACAGGAAGATAACCTTCGCCAACACAAATGGGTGAGACGTCCAAGAGATGTCGTCCATTATTTGAAGATGCAAGAGTGAGAGGCTGATATTCAACAGTAAAGTTAGAAACATCAACTTCGATGGTGGTTGATGTGGTGGAAGAGGATGCGACCATCATTGATGGATCAGTTGTGAGGGTACTTGTTGAGGTCCCTTCTTTATACAAGGAATTGACATCATCTCCCGTATTATAAAGACCGCACCCCACAGTCCATGCATTGTTGTCACATATAATCTAAGAGCCCAATACATAGAAAAAATAACTGTCAGCATAGGTACACAACATAAGCACGTGTACAATAGTACATACTCAAAACAAGCAGCCACCTACAACATTGGTGACTCCTGTATCATCGATGAAAGACAATCTCTACACCAAACTCCTCGACAATCTCTACACCAGCAGGGGAGTTTGATGATGCATCGCAGTCCCCCAGTGGCTTGGATCTAGTACACATACATGGTACAGAAGTGAGTATGAAAGGAAATGAAGCAATACAAACAGTAAATTGAGAGTGAACCGCACGCACAATCAACATACCTGCAAGTTCCAATCACGGGTCACACCGTAAGCAGTAACAGACTAGAGTAGCCGAGATGGTGAGATATCAAGCCTCGATCATCTGACAAGTTGACTCTACCGCATCTGCCGGGACAGCACCCCAGAATAGGCCGGGCGTGCCTTTACCCAGCAGGGCCGACTCCAAGAGCGATATCCATGACGAGTTCTCTGGATAGCCACCGTCAGGAGGCATGTACACGGACAGCTACAATGTGGCCTCTGCTCCCTCCATAATGTTGCCATAACTGATAACGACGGACATGAATGCTATTAGGATCAGACAGAGGGGGCACTGGAGGCGCATCGACGCGGCCGCCACCGATGATACTGACTGGTAATTGTAATGATGTGAAGCTTGTTTCTTCATAGATTTCCTACGCCGGCCCGTGCAGACCATCATCGGCGACCAAGATTACCGCTTCGTGCACCGACTGATGTTTCTGCGACCCAGCCAGGAGGGGTATATCACACGTACAAGGTGGCTTAGTTCTATATGTGCATCTATATCGATTATAAGAGCGAAAGCGGGCTCGCTCGTACAATACTGTGCGCGTTCGCTCATACAATACTGTGGCTGAGCAGGGCGCAGCTTATGTACGCGTACGATGCCACTCTCAAACACTTACAATACGCGAGGTTCAATGCTTGGCTGATGATGCTGGGCCTTCGGCTGCCGCCACCGTCGCCGATTGAGAGTTTTACAACCAGACAGCTGACGCGGTGTTATGGGTTTGAAACGGGTTAGACTCGCTCTTAACAATCCAAGGGAAAAGGTGCTAGCAAGAGTGTGGATGAGGGAGCTTTTTATCGTTTCCTACATGGAAGATTTCAACATTTCCCACATGTTCATGTCGTGTCCCCCACATGTAATTAGGGGATTGCATTCCCCATTTGCAATAATGGGGACTCGTAATGAGAATGTACCAACATTTCGTATCCATCTATACCTACAACTAAGGAATGGCATTGTGCATCTATAATTCTAGGGAATTTTTCAATATCTCCTACATGTCTATATATGTACTCTTGCATAAGACTAGGGAATTACATTCTTCATTTGCCAATGTAGGGAATCGCGGGTATAGAGAATTACCTAAATACTCCGAAAACTCTCCCTAGACGAGATTAAGGGAATTCAAGCTTATGGTCTATATCTTGTACATTCAACCTATAACTAGTGGAATTTGTAGTGGACTATATAAAATGAACCTGCATTGTGTAAGAGGCGCACATGCACATGCACACCCCACACACAGACCCTCTACTTCCATTTGAATGCTATTTGATTGATAGGATAAGGTTTTCTTATGAAACTATATTATAAACAATCACCATATTCATTAATCATCAAGAAGCAATTAAACAGAAGGGGCATTTAGTCACCATGCTATGTACTGCATGGATATGCCTTATTCATTTCAGATCAACATTGTCTATTCTTCTCATATTAGGTTTGCATGGATTGTTTGATGCACTACAAGATATAGACCTTATAGCGACGAAAATACAAACAACAAAATTTGCCCCCGTCGTCGCAAAAAGCGTTGTTATTGACGACACCATAGAATCATCGCTATAACCGTCGCTATATGCGTCGCTATATTCGACGCATATAGTGACGGTTACAGAGAATTTGCGACGCTGATAGCGACGACAATAGCGACGCGTACAGTAAATTTGCGACACAAATAGCGACGGTAACAGAGAAAAAAAAAAATTTGTGGCAGGGCAGCTAGCACTGTGTGCTGTATGAGAGCCATACAAAATAGTTTCTGCACTGCTTCATACAAAGCGTTTGCAAACAAAAAGAATGTATACTAAAATCATAAAACTGATGGATGAAATAAATACATGATATCGCATAAAATGCGATTGGTACAATCATAAAACAATATCACTAATACATAGAAAATGTCTACATAGATCGGGCGACTAAAAACTAAAGGTATGTGAGCTCTAAGGATCCAAGGGCGAGCTACAAATCGTCGTCCCCCGAAAGCTCTTCCCGCTGTAAAGGAGCATCAAACGGATTCTACAGAAAAAGAAACAACATATCAATCCACCATACAATAATGCATTCAAATATCTCATGGTAACTACGGACGAGAAAGATGAGTGACTTACTGGGCCGCCGCGTCTATACAATCGGTCGATCAATGATCTGAGACCGTGCCTCTCCGCATATCGAGTCTCAAGGCCTTGCGGATCACGATTTGTAATGGAGTGCTGCAAAGAAAACAAAATGCTAACTGTTAGAAACATGATTGTCAGTACAAAGAATATCTCAAAAAAACAAATAAGCAAAACAAAAGAGAATCTTACAAAGTCCTCCAAATATGTCCTGTGGCCGCCACTCCCAAGATGATGTACCGATCCGGCCTTGATTTGTGCCCTCGCTGCCTCCCGCTGCTGACTCCAACGTCCTAGCAAATTTGTAGCCTCCTCCCTCAGTCGGTGCCAGTCGTCTGTATCTAACCACTCGGGCTTTGGAGCCCCACTCTTGATTGCCTTGCGTGCGTCGGATCGTCTATGTGACATGTATGCACGCATGCAATCCATCATCCAGCCCGTAGAGAATCTATTCACTGTGGCTGGCACCGGGAACTCCTCGTGCAAGGATGCTACTATGTACTCCTTGCTCCCCTCCGGTATGTTCCTCCAATGATCCAGGACGTTGTGCCGAAAAACTTGTTGGCACAACTCCCTCATGCGAGCCATCACCCTCCTCCCCTCATCATTCATGATGATGGCTCCTGACCTGCCATCCACTAGGTATCCATAATCCCTAGGAGTGTGCCTTGTATGGGCCCTCTCCCATCTCCGTCCACGCTCCTGGGCATATCCAGGAGACCCCTGAACATCCGGTGTACCGACGGGGGTACCCTCTCCTGGAGTGCCACACAAAGGGGTGCCACGAGAGGGTGTGCCACCAAAAGGAGTGCCACCAAAAGGCGTGACATCTGTCGATGGCTGCACAAAAGCCAGAGTAACTGGAGTGGACGTCCCCACAGGTGTGACAAATCCTGGAGGTGACCGAGCTCCAGCTGAACGATGAGACGGAGACATCGCGTCCGTGTCTCCACAGCAGCACCCCCCTGATCCTCCTGCAGTCGCAGTCTCTCCCTCTGGCCCAAGTCGCGAGCGTCGAGATCGTCTACTCGAAGCTGAAGCATCTGATCGCACCGAAGCTGATCTAGCAGAGCGCCGTGACGAAGAACAAGACATCTCCTGATGTGCTATCTCTCTGAATCTCGCGAGCTGATCTGGAGACATACGTGCCATCATCTCCTGAAACTCCTCATCGCTCATCCCTCGACTCATCCTGAAAATGTCGATACCTGCACAGATAAAAAATAATGTTAGAATAATCAATTTAAACTATACAAAGCACATTAATAAAATCATTTTTGAAAAATCCCTCTTAAAATGCATATCTTATCTACCTTTATGGAAGATCTAAACAACGAATTGAGTAATACAATTCTCCAAGAATGAAGTATTCTATGGTCCCATGTTAATCTCCTGACACAACTCTGCATACACTGGAAGGTCGATAGACATGTCACCACAAAACAACGAGTCTGTCTCGTTCTCAAAAAATTCTACGACTTCTGTATTTCCATCATTGTTAGCCGATGCGGGCTCCAAGCTTGCGGTGGCCTCCACCCCTTGTAATTTCGATCCCTCTATTTGCATATTTTCTTCATCTATGCCTGGAACATCACTTTGATCGTATACTCTCGCACCTCGAGGAGTTGAAGGTATAACATACCACCATCAAGGTTGTCGGGGATTTGGATAGAAGATTACCTGTTCACAAACACTTACAAACCGTCTTCAAACCATTGTGACATAAACCATGTCGTATTACAATTAGCAAGCAAATGCCCAGTTGCACCTGTTCACAATGGGCCGGCAACATAAAGGTGTCGCGCAAATCCATCCATTTTTTTTCGGAATCTATTTCGAGAAATCCAGATGGACCTCGTCGAACTGTTGCGCCAGCTCCTCCAAGTACCACTTTGAACCACTGCACGTCGAATATTATCATGGAGAAGCTACGATAATCCACCGTAATAATACTTTGCAAATTCCCAAAATACTCCATCTCATCCACAACCGTGTTCGGATCCGTTGCTCGTCACCGGCTCTCTTGCTCAAACCTTGCCATGACACCATAGTCCATTGTGGAGCGCATTTTGTCAATACGCTCCACCCGAAAATGCCGTCCGCACGACCACGCTGCACTATATATTTTGTACTGCACATTGAAACACTCAAATTAGATGTAGCAAGCAAATTTAGATACGACACATTCTAAACCCCTCATTACCTTTGGACTACATCCCCTCGAGAACTCCCACTCCTCCATTGAGACCTCTGTCCCTTCGCTGGATGCTACGGTCAAGGCTCCATGCAACCATCGTGTTGACATAAACCACGGCATCTCCTCCATGCCTTCGTGATATCGAATCGGTCGGTGACACGTACTGCGTCGAAATTCAGCTCGTGCTTCCTCTTGATCTTGCCTTGCAATCTGGTACTTGGCGAGCCACGTCTCCATGGAGGCATGGTGCAACATACAAAAGCGAATCACCTTCTCTTCCATTGAGGCATCCATTCTTTTTTCTACCCCATTTCCAACCACCACATCTCCAGTCAGCCTGTCATCGTCCTTCAGCATCCATAGCATTTCATTGTCTGGTTCCACTGTTGGTAGCCATTGTGAGATATGCACTAACGCCTCTGACACCAACCAACCTTCCGCCATGCTACCTTCCGGACGAGCTCGTTGTCGCACAAAGCCTTTCAGGGTTTTCATGAAGCGCTCCAGGAAGAACATCCATCCCGTATGGACATGTCCAGCAATCTCCACTTCATCCACAAGATGCACAAGAAGGTGAACTTGTATCGTGAGCATGCTAGTGGGCAGGTATTTCTCAAAGAGACAGACCGTCTCAACTGCTCCCCGCCTTGTGGATTCAATAGAGGACGTCTTAATCTCTTTCTGTGAGATCCATTGCACCAAAGTCAACAGCTTGTAAATGGCCCCGCGAATTTCTGGAGTTAGGCATCCCGCGATCGCGATCTGTAGGACAAATTGCCACAAATGAGAAAGCATTAAGAATAATGGTCACTTTTCAAATTTCAAAATGTCCACGCTAATTAAAATCCATTCTGTTCACAAACCTGACATATCTTATGCCAATCATGGGATTTTAGCCCAGAAATCTGGTCATCTTTAGAAAATGCGGACCTGAGAGAACGCATCATACCCGTCGGAGTGTGGATAGACTTGATTACTTGCTTCACAATGCGCTCTTCTTTGGTAGACAAAACCCAGGGAGCGCGAGGAAGCTGCACTCCCCCTTCAGCACTCGACTGCGGCCAAAGCGCCTCCATCTTACCTACCTCCTTTAAATCCATTCGTGACCCTATAGTGTCTCTCTTTCCTGTGATGCGGTCCCATATTAAGCTGCCCACATTCTTAAAAATGTGCATGGGATTCAACAAGTGGTTGACCTGTAAGTGGGTCCAATATGGCAACTCGTAGAAAACTGAGAACCGCCGCATTCCATTTGGATGTGAATCCGGGTTTACCATTTTCAGCTCGTACCAGCTTGCAGCGTTCATATGTGCTGGAGGTCGTCCAAGAAAACCTTCCTTGAGTTCATGATCCTCCGGCAAGAAAGCGGCGTGTCCTTGATATACCATCTTCTTCATGGTTCGTGACCTTCGGGAGTCTAACTGTGGCCCACACAATGGACATGCATGATAACCTGAGGTAACGAGACCTGCAAGGCGATCTACGACCTAGTGAATACTTGATTGAATGAAATAAAATATAGATATTACCGACGAGAACAAAGGTCTGCCCACCTGAGTACTCTCCCAATTCCGGAAAGTCATGCATCGTCCACATGAGAATGGCTCGAATGTTGGCTGACCGCCGACCATCGCGCCTACTCATATCTTGCACCGTGACCCCTCCTCCCACAAAATCTTAAGCTCATCGACTAATGGACGAAGATACACGTCCATATTTTTTACTTTGTAGCGGCCCAGGACGAGCAAGCTAAGGATGAGATGTCCTTTCTTGTAGAAAGCCATGGAGGAATGTTGTAGTTGACAAGCACTATAGGCCACACACTGTAAGAAGTCGAGCGCAGACCGAATGGGTTCACACCATCCATGGCGAGACCGAGCCGAAGATTCCTTGGCTCTTGCGCAAAGCCTGGGAAGGTAGAGTCAATGTGGCTCCATGCGCGCGAATCTGCTGATATTCATTGCACTCCATCCATGGACCTATTCTGCACATGCCACGTTGTCAAGCTTGCCATGGCAGACGTGCGAAACATGTGGTTTATGCGGGGGATGAGCGGAAAGTGTCTGAGGACTTTTTGAGGGATGGTCTGCCCTTGCAAGTCCTGTTGATACCTGTGAGCACCACACTTTGGGCATGTCTCCATAGTCCCGTATTCATCTCGAAACAATATGCAGTCGTTGATACATGCATGGATGTTATTGTAGTCCATGCCAAGCTTCCGTAAAACATGCCGCGCATCATCACGAGACTCAGGCATGGTGTTTGCAGGTGACAATATATGATATTTCAATAACCTGAAAAAATCATAAAACACCTTGAAAAATCCATCCATGTTTGCAATAATACTGTTTTTAAAAAAAACAATGAAGTCTGTGTGCAAGGTACCTGAATAACTCAGTCACACTCGTATCGCTCCAACCGTATTTTGCTTGCACACTTAAGAGTGCAAGCAATGTCTTCAACCGAGATACTCGGCACCCATCATATAATGGTATGGATGCTTCCTCTCTAAGCGGGTCAGATGTCTCAACATCCATGGGAATCAATGCATCGATCATTGCCTCCATCTCAGGCTCCAAGATTGTAGGCAAGTCGGGAAGGTTGTCTGTCTCCTCTGGCATTGATGGTATAGATGGGCCTTGCAAGTGGTCGATTGGCTCCTGCAATCCATCCATCGCACGTCCACGAACTCTTCTAATTGGCTGCAAAGGGTGCACTCTCCCTTGGGTCGAGACATCACCCCCTTGGATACAAAATTTACCAACAAGACCCAATCTTATTGTGTATTGTTTTCAATTAGCTTGAGAGTACAATGCATGAAAAATGCTAACTTCAAATTACCATTTGCTGAAAGTCTGCAATCGCCTGATCAATGATCTCAGATTGAAACTCGCCAAATCATCGTACGTGTTCTATAGACAATCGGCGTTTTCGTCTAATTGCCAACTTGCATTGAGAGCAAGGACATGGGACACGCTGATTAAGATACGACTCGCGGTCTTGAACAATAGGACCTTCTTCGTTTGCCATCTTATCTACATTACAGCAAACAAGGCTTAAATGGATAGCTTTATGGAGATATACGTCAAGTTGCAAGTTGACCATAAACCTTGCATTGTATATAGTAGTCGAGAGATTTTCCGATGTTATATCTCGGCCTTGTATCATGCTCAACGATTTGTTTGTCCCGGTAGATAATTTTTTGTTATATCTCGGCTTTGAGTATAAGTAATCCATTTTAAAATTAATGCGCGCCATCTATGAAATTTTATAACTATAGTAATAAAATTTATTTCAATCAATTCTACTCATAGTCATAAGACCTGAGAGAAATTATCCTATACTCAATTTAAGGGTTTCTTCTTCTATAACAATAATTTTGGGTTCATTTTGATGAAGTACGTGGCCGTATGCAAAGCACATTGCTTACCATTATCAATACGTATATTATCTTAAATTTCCTTCACTTCCCTCTCCCTCTCTTTCTCTCCCTCTCCCTCTCTTCCTCTCTTTCTCTCACCCTCTCCCTCTCCCTCTCGTTCTCTTTCTCTCCCTCTCTCATTTCCTCCCTCCCCCTCCCTCTCCCTCTCCCTCCCTCTTTCTCCCTCTCCCTCTCCCTCTCCCTCTCCCTCTCCCTCGCTCCCTCTCCCTCCCCCTCCCTCTTTCTCTCCCTCTCTCATTTCCTTCCCCTCCCCCTCCCTCTCCCTCTTCCTCTCCCTCTCCCTCTCTTTCTCTTTTTCTCCCTCTCCCTCTCTATCTCTCTTTCTCTCTCATTTCCTAAACAAGCAAAAAATAAAGTGATTTAAACATCCTCTAAGCAAAAGGGAGAGGGAGAGATACAATGCACTCTCCCTCTCTTTCTCTTTCTATCCCTCTCTCATTTCCTTCCCCTTCCTCTCCCTCTCACTCTCTTTCTCTCTCATTTCCTCTCCTAAACGAGCAAAAAATAAAGTGATTCAAACATTAAACAAGCAAAAGGGAGAGGGAGGGAGAGAGAGAATGCACTCTCCCTCCTTCTCCCTCTCTTTCTCTTTCTCTCCCTCTCCTATTTCCTCCCCCTCCCTCTCCCTCTCCCTCTATTTCTCTTTCTCTTTCTTTCCCTCTCCCTCTCCCTCTCCCTCTCCCTCTCTTTCTCCCTCTCTTTCTCTCTTACTCTCTCGTTTCCTCTCCTAAACAAGCAAAGAAGAGAGTAATTTAAACATTAAACAAGCAAAAGGGAGAGAGAGAGAGAGAGAGAATGCACTCTCCCTCTCTTTCTCTCCCTCTCCCTCTCTTTCTCTCCCTCTCTCTCCCTCTCCCTCTCCTTCTCTTTCATTTCCTCTCCTAAACAAACAAAAGAGAACGATTTAAACCTTCAACAAGTAAAAGAAAGAGAGAGGGAGACTCACCAATGAGATATGGCGAGCGTGGGCGGCTTCTCTTTGCAATGAGGGCTCCTCCTCTCCTTCGCGAACAATGACGGTGGTGGCGGCGGCGGCAAGTCTCTTCCTCCTCTTCTCTCACAAAGCCTTGGCTCTCTCCCTCGCTCTCGCTCTCAAAAGGCGAAGAAAACAAAATGAAAACAGCGCTATGGTTTCGGCCGCTCTTTTTTTCCTTGCGGCGTCGCAATTGGCGTCGCTATAGCGTCGCATATAGCGACGCCAATTGCGACACATATAGCGACGCCTATAGCGATGCCGATATCCGCCGTCGCTAATCGGCGTCGCTATTGCCCCATTCCCTTGTAGTGATGTTACCATAAACACACGACACACTCCATCATGAGCTCATTCAGGTTTATGATTCCTATAAACCTAAGGGATAAGCCAAAAGCAAGTATCATACTTGTGTCAATTAGAGAATTTTCCTACTTAGCATTGAGATGTTTTGCAATATGGGATCAAGGTTTGAGCTCAATCTCAAAATAGTTGATTTGATTAAGGCAATTAATGGGAACTAGGAGGTTGGTGTAAGTGATGTGAATGTGTGAACCTTAGGTTATTAAAAGAAATGTATAACATACATACTATTACATACATTTCAATCCTTAGAAAATTAATCAAAAACTCACGAGGTTCGCTCATAATTATATAAGTCTACCACATGGAAATTTTTAAATAACCTTTATTAGATCTTTTCTATATACAGAAGGGTATTATTTAATGGGGATATTCACAAATTCAATGGGAAAAAGGTGTGTTTTATTCATGATAAATTTGCATGTGAGGGGTTTTTTAATTAGGCCTTGAATGCATGTGATAACTAGGGTTTAGATATAGTGAGCACCTTGAGTTCAAACAGAAAAGAGGACACTTCAATGGGTTGAGAAATTCAAGAAGCGTTTATCATCCAGATCCTAAAAACTGGATAATGACTTAAACTATGGAAGAAAAAAGCCATTGAATCGCTCAAGTTGAGAAGGAGAATAGTTAAGTAAATGGCTTTTAAATATTTGTTTGCTTTCATAGATCTTCAAAGAAATTCCTACTTTCAAGAATCCATATTAACAGAGATTTCCACAGGTTCTTAGTTGTTAAAATACTTGCTAATGGATATGCTTAAAAGTATTACCCATTACATAAACCTAGATATGCTTTAAAAAATTTGCAATAGTACTTACATAAATTACATACTTATTGTATGATAATTTATGTTTGCTTTGTATAAATTATACCTGAAGCATTAGATATCTTTTCATCCTTTAACTCTTTGAGAAAACAAAGCAAACAGTGCTCTCTAAACTGTTACAAGCACAATCATTTCCAGCGGTCGTTATTTGGCCAACTGCTAAGGAGTGAATCCTTCTCTCCGAATGCATTCAACACTTGATTCGGGATGAATTGCGACTTGGCAAGATCCCCAAGGTTTGTTTGTCGACCCTTATGTCCTTGGGTTAGGGCCGTACCCTATTAACCAAACTTAATCAATACCTTAAGTTCTATTAACAAAAAATATGTTGCTCCAAATTGTTGATTCGTCCTTTTCTTCCAAAATATCTAATCCCCTTATCTTGGTCACCTTTCCCAAGAAAGGTACTATATCAGGACGACTACTCATCCTCTTGCAAGATAAACTTGCGCAAGAATCTGCCAATCTTATTCCGAGAAATTGGCCATTCTCTTGTGGTCAAACCACAAGATCATGTGACTCTGCAACTTGTTGCACAAGTGCCACATCTAAACCATGGGACTATTTTACCCATCGAATGATGTCTTCTAATCACAAAATAATGATTAGATAGGAATAGGGTTAGGCTGTCTTCATATCCAATCTATTCCTGATTGCACTAGGTCGACATCGTCGGTCCTAGGGTTCCAACTCAATCTGAGTTTCATATTTTTAACGAGTGTTCCTTAGGGTAGAAACCCTAGATCGTTTCTTGTGAGTATGTCGTATTGTCCCTAGAATCCGTGAATGTGGATAGGTCTTTAGGGTATGAGAGTTTTAACTTGGCAATAAGTGCGACTAGGTCAAGTCCTCAACATGCTAACCCCTAGTTAGCACTTGGGATATGTTGCATCGATTTAACCATTCCTAAGCGATTTCTTTGCGGTTTAGGTGTTTAGGGTAACCCCATTCACTTGTCTATTCCAGAAGATTTTTTCGATACCATTCTCGAAATCGCATGATTCATTGCCTATGTATGATTTAGATTTACAAACCCTAAGTTTTCTAGTTACGATCAAAGCATATGCTTAAGTTACGGCATAATTTCTATTAATGCATTCACAAATTATGCTACTAAGCTTTTAAGGTTTAAGTTAAAACGAACCATGCAGCCTTTTCCTAATTTCATTTTTGAATGAATTATTCGTATGTTGAATGAGAATTACACAACCTTTCCTAACAACTTACGTAATTGATTGAGATTTATGCCAAACTGACTAGAGTTTAATCTACTTCGTGCAGCCCTAGAATCATTTCTATGCCTTGCAAATTCCTGCAATTGTTAGCAATCTTCTTCAATGAATCCTTGTGAAGAAAGAGATGTCTAATAATGCAACATGCGATTTTATCTTTCCATGAATAATCGAAGTGTACTACAATAATTTCGACTTTGAGATGATGGTCATAGTTGATCTAGAATCGTTACTATGTAATGCATAAAAACAATTTGTTAAGAATGCATAGATGTCTTATGTCCTTCTTTCGTTTGTTTCTTTGAGAAATACAGATGACCGATTCATCAATTGTGAGTTATTTCCCCTAAGATAGCCAATGTTTTTCAATCGTAAAAGTGCATCTTACTTTCTGAATTAACCATGCATAATTACAATATTACGACGTAAATCAAAATTAGGAGGAAAACCTGGACTTGTGGATTCGGTGAAATGTCAACATGAATGCTAGGAGATGATCCTCCTGCAGTCGTGCCTTGTGCCTTTTTAGGGGCCATTGTGAATTCAACCTTCTTGCCTTCGCCCCGCAGACTTATGATCTTGGCCCGTCTCCCTCGCACATGCAATTCCGTTTTGAGAATCGACTTCCTGGACTAATTCCACCGTCTTTTAGAACCCGGCTTTAAAAATGGAAACTTATGAACTCCCTTTCTTTTCGTAGACGTTTCGGCAATACAATTGATCTTCACCGAAAGGGGCTTAACCGTCTAGTGTGGGTATCTATTGAAAGGAGAAAAATATCTTTGTAGTATGCAAGGGGGAAAGGTTGCTTAAATTCCAGGGGTTATAAAGACCCCTTGGGAAGGGTTTATAAAAGTCCCCAAGAAGGCTTTAAAAGAACTTGTGTGGGGCAAATTCATTGGAATGGCTTTGTGGAAACGCTAAGGGGAGGGCTATGAAAAACCCAGCTATGGTGTCTTTTTAGGAAACCAAGGGGGGGAAAAGGGTTTAATTCTTGGAGTAAGGTGAATTTTAAGGGACTTGGGTGGAAATTGTAAGGAGAAAGGGGACTTGGGTGGAAATTGCAAGGAGAAAGGGGCTTTGGGTTGAACCCCACGGGAAGGGGTGCTTAAATCCGGGGGGAGGGGGGGGAAAGAGGTTTATAAAAACCACTTTGGAAGGGCCTTATGAAAGCCCACAAGAAGGGGGGCTTCCTAAGGGGCCCTTAGAAGCTTCCCAAGAAGCTTCTGAGAAGCTCCTGGGGCGTGGAGTACCCACGTCAATGAAGAGGAAGGTGGTAGATTTTTTTAAGCTGGTGGTGTCCGACTTCAAGCGGCAGCTTCTCGAACCCAGGCGGCTTTGGCGGTTTCCTCTCCTCCTCATGATCTCCTTCAGCCTCATGAGGGCGGGCTGGTGTAGTATTACTTCTCGATTTCCTCCTTACACTCAATCCCCTCAGCTTCCCTCCTTCCTTTTCCTCAAGCCCTTTCTCTCTCTCTCAACCTCCAGCGTTATAGCTCTCCCTCCTTCACCCCTTAGAGGGGGTATTTATAGGGTAGGGAGAGGAGACCTCTCTCCCTACGCAGCCAGTTACATGTCCCTACTCCCTTCCACGACCTCCAGCAAGAGAGCTAAGTCATCCCTACCTACTCCCTCTCCTCCATCATAGCCTTCGGCTGGGGGAAAGAAGGGTTAAAAAAAGTTTGCCACAAATTAATTAGTTTCCTCTTCACCTCCTCCCAAGAGGAGGTTCATATGAATTTATACGGTTTCTTTTACTTTGGTCGCGTTTTTTGCTAATCATGATACGTCGGGTAGAATCGCACCATTTGTATTTTCAATGCTAGCATTGTCATTGCAAGAGACTCACACGTGCACGTAATATTTTACAACAGAAATATTACATTCTCTCCCCCTTGGAGGAATCAAGATGTCCTCATCTTGAGATAAACTGGGGATATTGATGGTTGAGAGTGCTCTCATCCATCCAAGTGGCATCCTCCTCCGGATAATCTTGCCACTAGACAAGGCATTCTCTCAAGGTTCAGGATCTCAGTTGTCTTTGCCTAACGTCTAAGATCCTGTCAAGCCGTAGTTCAAGGACTCCTTGACTAGACATTACAACTTGTTGGTCATCAAGTACATGGTTAGGATTAGGTATAAAGTTCTTCAATAGGCTAATATGGAGTACATTTTGAACCTTTAGGTTCTCAGGGAGTTGCAGTCTATAAGCATTAGGTGCTAGGCACTTGAGGATTTTGTTTGGTCGACCATATCTTGGACTTATCTTCTTGCACTCTCCTAAGGATAGGGAACTCTTCTTTGGGCATGTCTCCTTCCTTGAAGATTCTATTTTGATGCTTCAAATCCGCATATGCCTTCTGTCTATCCTTGGCGGCTTGGATGTCCTGTCTTATTGACTTTACTTGGTTATCCATCTCTTCCAGCATCTGCCTTGAAGCTTTAACCCTCAAGGCTCGATCTAAGAAGTTTACGAGACTTCGACAGTCATGACCATACAATGCTTGAAAAGGGGTCATCTGAATGCTTTGTTGGTAAGAAGCATTGTAGGCAAATTCAACCAAAGGCAAGTATTGAATCCACCTCTTTGGTTTACGACAGCATTGTGCCCTAAGTATATCCTCGATAACTTGATTGACTCGCTCTGTTTGGCCATCAGTTTGGGGATGGTAAGCTGTACTAAAACAAAGTTGAGTCCCAATGGCTTCAAAGATAGCCCTCCAAAACTGTGATGTGAAGAGAGAATCACGATCACTAGTGATTTTGTTGGGTAGCCCATGTAGCTTGAATATCTCCTTGATAAACAACCTTGCAATGTCTGAGGCTTTATAGTTTGTCTTTACTGGAATAAGGTGTGCAACCTTAGTAAGCAAGTCAACCACAACCATGATGGAGTTGTATCCTCCCTGAACTTGGGGTATGCTAACAACAAAGTCCATACTAATGAATTCCCATTTCATTTGGGGAATGTCGAGTGGTCGTAACTTTCCTGGCATTTTGACATGTTCGGCTTTGATACGTTGACAAGACAAACACTTAGTGACATATTTGAGAATGTTACCTTTAAGCCTCTCCCAATAGTAGCTCTTCCTAATTGCATTAAGAGTCTTGGCATAGCCACGATGTCCTCAAAAAGGGAAATCATGAGCTTTCCACAATATCTTTTGCTTAAGTGACTGGCTTGCTGGTATACATACTCTTGTTCTACAGTAGACAAGTCAACTATTGATAGAGAATTCATGATACTTAGCCTGAAGCTTGTGGTCCTGTTTCTTGATAGGGATCTCCCATAGCATCTTTTGATAGGATGGATCATGGCACACTACTTCTCTAGCTAGCTCAAGTATTGGGTTGTTTGGCATGGACACATCGAAAGGCAAGTGTGCTAGCATCAGTTACTACCTCGAACTCCTTATTGAGGTCTGGAAGTTTTAGGATAGGTGCTAATACCAAACTTTGCTTCAATCTATCAAAGCTGATTCGTTCGGCAGAGTTGACCATGCAATGGATGTTTGCTTCTTCAGTAAGTCCGAAGGTGCTGCAATCAAAGCATAGTTTTTTATGAAGACCCTATACCATCCTGTCAATCCAAGAAAACTATGTATTTCCTTGACAGTTCTTCGTATTGGCCATTCTAGAACATCTCTGACTTTGGCCGGATCCACTGAGACTCCTTTCGCTAATACAATGAATCCCAGATACTCAATCTGAAGTTTGAAGAATGCACATTTCTTCATCTTAGCATACAGCTTGTGTGACCTCATTATCTCAAGGACAATCCGAAGTTGGGGTTCATGATTTTCTTCCTATATGGAATAGACTAAAGTATCGTCGAAGAAGATGAGCATGAAGTCATTAAGATATGGCCTAAAGATATCCTGCATTAACCTGTTGAAGGTGGGAGACGCATTCGTAAGCCCGAATGACATAACTAGAAACTCAAAGTGTCCATATCTAGTGTTGAAGGCTATCTTTGGGATATCTTCTTTCTTGATCCTTATTTGATAGTAACCAGACCTGAGATCAATCTTGGAGAAGATCTTCGCACCCTGAAGACAATCAAGAAGCTCATCTATTCTAGGAATAGGATACTTGTTCTTGGTAGTTGATTGATTCAACCCTCTGTAATCAATACACATTCGAAACATTCCATCTTTCTTTTTCTGGAACAATACTGAAGCTCCCCATGGTGAAGTGCTAGGAAGGATGTAGCCTTGATCTAGCAGTTGCTTGAGTTGTTCCTTTACCTCAATTGCTTCCAAGATGGACATTCTATAAGGTTTCTTTGCAATTGGCGCATCTCTTGGCACTAGCTTGATCTCATGATCCACTTCTCTTTGAGACGGGAGTTTTGTCAACTCTTCAGGAAATACGTTAGCGTATTGCTTTAGCCATGAAGCTTAATCAAGTAGACAGGTAGTCCCTTTCTAACTCCCTTTATAATCCGAGATGCTTTGGCCAATTGAATTTTTGGCTTTCCAGCCCACCTTAAGTTGTGACCAATTCCCCTTCAGAGTTCCGAAAGGAAATTTGGCCCTTTCCACAATGGATGTGGGTGTCATTAGGTTTAAGCCAATCTATTCCAAGTAGACACTCATGGATGCCTAGGTTCATGACTCTGAATTTGACCGAAGTTGTCTTTCCTCCCAGAAAGAATTCCACCTTAGCAGTTTTCCTGGTACAAGTGACCTAACGACCATTTGCTAATTGCACAAGCAGGGTAGGTGCTTCCACTATGGCTATTCCTAATCTTCTTGCAAAAGCTCGTGAGATAAAGGAATGTGTATTGCCACAATCAATTTAGGTTTTGAAACCTTTACCTTGATAGTCCGACGGTGTCTGAATCACTGAGAACTGGCGATTTGGGCCTTTCTTGTGTAGAGCGGCATGGATTGTCGCCCTTTCAAATTCTGCTTCCATGGTCAGATCTTCTTCTTCGCACATTTCCTTGTTGGCAATGCAGGCAGTCCTTCCTCTGTCTCAGGTAGCGGCTTGGCCACGGCCAGTTTCTTGGAAAGGTGCCTGGCGATGTCCTCCTCCAAGCTTGGGACATTGCCTCTTGAAATGACCGGGCTCGTTGCAGTGGAAACATTAGAGGTTTTGGCCATTTCTTTGAGTAGGGACAAAGTTGTTGACATTATTAGTCCTTGCTTTCTTTCTTTGTCCCCAATTCTGACTTGAACTCTCTTCATTTGAGGCCTATATGCTCCTTTGTTTGGATCATTATAAGACCAAGTTTTGTTACTTCTTGGCCTAGGCTGCACCTCCTGAATTATAGGCACAACTCGAATGAGTGCGTCCTGAAGATCTAATGGGCGCATAGATTCGAGACAGGTATTCACTTGTGGGTTTAAACCAGCACAAAATTTAGATACCTGCTGTGTCATGTCCATCTGTCGCGCATACTTAAGAAGTGAAACGAATTTAGAGTAGTATGCATCAAGAGTGAGTCCTAGCTGTTTCAGCTCATAGAACTCATTAATTTTCTACGTGCGATACACATGTGGTAAGTAATCTTCCTTGCATGGCTTTCTTTAGCTTCTCCCAGGTAATGGATCCTTTTGCAATCCCTTGATCTCTGCACCATTGCTTCCACCACATCCTCGCTTCGCCCGGTGAGCTTCACTTGGCGAGTATAGCGTGGTTGGCGAGTACAATACCGACTGCTTCAAAGTAATCCTCCATAGACTCTATCGAAATTTCAGCATCTGCTTGGACAAACATGCCTTTCTCGTCAAATTCAAGTGGCTTAATTTGCTTGAAAAGAAACTTCTTCTCCTGGATTACGGCAATACTTGATATAGGAGGCAAACTAAGAATCTGTACCTGGGGTTGTGCCTAGATAAAGGTTTCTTAACGTTATTACTCGTTAATTGTTATGATCTATATTTCATCTCCATTTTAGCTATCAACCAAGCAATCTAGTCACTTAACTTTTTATCAATTCTTATAGACAAAACAAACATTGATAAAAAAAAGTCTTATTTCATTTATATGGGTCTAGCCCTTTCGGGGTACAATATTTTCTAAGATGATAGAGTAATTGTTACATTTAGTTTGGGGAGAATAATGTTGTATTACATTTATCTACAGAAACTACATAATCGTATGGTTTTGGGTCATGGATCTTTAGGAATCAGTAAGTCATCAGAAGATTAGGGAATCCTTTCCTTTGAAACCCATTCTTCTCATAGTGCCCCAACACCTTGATCCTGTCGGTGGGAATTACACAGGTCACTTCCTCATATACATATGATTTTAACTCAACCCTCCGACCTCGAATATGTAAAGTTGAGTATATGTGAGCCTCCACAAAAATAAACAACTTCACGATCTTTAGGTCTTCCAACCACTTGATCTCTTTAGGTTGGTTTGAAGGTATGCAAACCGGTGGGCAGCTATGTAATAGATTCCTAAGTCACCACCCATCTTCGTTCCATGTACAAAGGCGATGGATTATAAATACAATCTAGGATGTTCATCATCTCAACCCTTTTTCGATAATCGGGGGAATGCATTGCGGTCATAAACATGACTCGGAACACTAAGAACCTGTTCCATGCTTCATAATTCTGCAAGAGAGCATCAAAAGTAAGGAAATGTTCCGAATAGCAACATTTACTTTACTTGTTCTTATGAAGATTTCTTTTAAAAAAGAAAATCCTTTTTTGGTCCGCTCTGATACCAACTGTAACGTGTCCACCTATTTCCTTCAAGGCACATCTTAGCAGTCCATCGGAAAGGAGGTCTAGAAATCTCCGCCTGGTACTCCCATGGAATGTTAGGGGTTTTGCAAACTAGGACTTCCCGCGTCTGCCATGTAGTGGAAGTATTCTGGCTGTTCCCACTTAGGACTGACCCGAATCAGGGTTTTCCCCTACTGGTCATTTCCTAAACGGCAAGTAGCGTCGCACCCCAAGCGAACTACTTTACGCAAAAATGCTAGGGCCAAAGCGGATTCACACTACACTTGGTTCAAGGAGAATGGGAAACGAGAGAGATGCAAAGCTCGACCTCTTTGCCATAAGTCATAGCCCCATTCCGTTCCCCTATAACATCGTAAACCGGGATTATTGTAACTTAGACTCTAGGTCAGCGCCCTTGCTATTCATTTCCTTTGAAGCAATCTTCTTGCTGTCCATCATGATTGAGAAAAGTTTCCGGCCAACCGGGACCACCCATCCGTAGGATGGACCCATGGCCACGTCCACCTCGATTTTCTCAGGTCGTTTTAGTTGTCTAATTACCTACCACATTTAGTTGGACATGCATCAAGCAGCTTCATTAATTAGTCCGTTAGGCACTGGTTCCTTCACGTAATCTTAGCACTTGACATAGAAAAGCAATGTCAAACAAGTTTCTTTTCAACAGCTTATCATATTTATCTTTGGAATACATTTATAAAGTCCAGCCCATAGGATTATCCATAATTTGCTCGAAGGCTATCCAGCAATCCACAGGGATTACTAATCCAAGATTTTGCTCGTAGACTAGTATGCGGGCCTCGAGATCCAATCCCAAGTCACGTTGGCCTCTTGTGAAGGGCTGGAAGGCGACGATTTTACGGCCAAAGCCTCCCTGGCACCCAAGCGTCCTCCTGCTCCAAGTAGCGCTCAACGGAGAGACCTCTCACCGCGGGTTCCGTCCACCATCCTGGCGCAGTTAACAACCCCCTTGGTTAGGGTCAGGCAGATAGTCGGGGGTAACTGAGACTGCCTCTCCCTTCAGGCCTTCAACTTGAAGCATTAGATATCTTTTCATCCTTTAATTCTTTGAGCAAACAAAGCAAACAGTGCTCTCTAAACTGTTACAAGCACAATCATTACCAGCGGTCGTTATTTGGCCAACTGCTAAGGAGTGAATCCTTCTCTCCGAATGCATTCAACACTTGATTCGGGATCAATTGCGACTTGGCAAGATCCCCAAGGTTTGTTTGTTGACCCTTATGTCCTTGGGTTAGGGCCGTACCCTATTAACCAAACTCTATCAATACCTTAAGTTCTATTAACAAAAAATATGTTGCTCCAAATTATTGATTCGTCCTTTGCTTCCAAAATATCCAATCCCCTTATCTTGGTTACCTTTCCCAAGAAAGGTACTATATTAGGACGACTACTCATCCTCTTGCAAGATAAACTTGCGCAAGAATCTGCCAATCTTATTCCGAGGAATTGGCCATTCTCTTGTGGTCAAACCACAAGATCATGTGACTCTACAACTTGTTGCACAAGTGCCACATCTAAACCATGGGACTATTTTACCCATCGAATGATGTCTTCTAATCATAGAATAATCATTAGATAGGAATAGGGTTAGGCTGTCTTCATATCCAATCTGTTCCTGATTGCACTAGGTCGACATCGTCGGTCCTAGGGTTCCAACTCAATCTGAGTTTCATATTTTTAACGAGCGTTCCTTAGGGTAGAAACCCTAGATCGTTTCTTGTGAGTATGTCGTATTGTCCCTAGAATCCGTGAATGTGGATAGGTCTTTAGGGTATGAGAGTTTTAACTTGGCAATAAGTGCGACTAGGTCAAGTCCTCAACGTGCTAAACCCTAGTTAGCACTTGGGATATGTTGCATCGATTTAACCATTCCTAAGCGATTCCTTTGCGGTTTAGGTGTTTAGGGTAACCCCATTTACTTGTCTATTCCAGAAGATTTTTTCAATACCATTCTCGAAATCGCATGATTCATTACCTATGTATGATTAGATTTACAAACCCTAAGTTTTCTGGTTACGATCAAAGCATATGCTTAAGTTACGACATAATTTCTATTGATGCATTCACAAATCATGCTGCTAAGCTTTTAGGGTTTAAGTTAAAACGAACCATGCAGCCTTTTTCTAATTTCATTTCTGAATGAATTATTCGTATGTTGAATGAGCATTACACAACCTTTTGTAACTACTTACGTATTTGATTGAGATTTATGCCAAATTGACTAGAGTTTAATCTACTTCGTGCAGCCCTAGAATGATTTCTATGCCTTACAAATTCCTGCGATTGTTAGCAATCTTCTTTAATGAATTCTTGCGAAGAAAGAGATGTCTAATAATGCAACATGCGATTTTATCTTTCCATGAGTAATCGAAGTGTACTACAATAATTTCGACTTTGAGATGATGGTCATTAGTTGATCTAGAATCGTTACTATGTAATGCATAAAAACAATTTGTTAAGAATGCATAGATGTCTTATGTCCTTCTTTCGTTTGTTTCTTTGAGAAATACAGATGACCGATTCATCAATTGTGAGTTATTTCCCCTAAGATAGCCAATGTTTTTCAATCGTAAAAGTGCATCTTACTTTCTGAATTAACCATGCATAATTACAATATTATGACGTAAATCAAAATTAGGAGGAAAACCTGGACTTGTGGATTCAGTGAAATGTCCACATGAATGCTAGGAGATGATCCTCCCGCAGTCGTGCCTTGTGCCTTTTTAGGGGCCATTGTGAATTCAACCTTCTTGCCTTCACCCCGCAGACTTATGATCTTGGCCCGTCTCCCTCGCACATGAAATTCCGTTTTGAGAATCGGCTTCCTGGACCAATTCCACCGTCTTTCAGAACCCGGCTTTAAAAATGGAAACTTATGAACTCCCTTTCTTTTCGTAGACGTTTCGGCAATACAATTGATCTTCACCGAAAGGGGCTTAACCGTCTAGTGTGGGAATCTATTGAAAGGAGAAAAATATCTTTGTAGTATGCAAGGGGGAAAGGTTGCTTAAACTCCGGGGGTTATAAAGACCCCTTGGGAAGGGTTTATAAAAGTTGCCAAGAAGGCTTTAAAGGATCTTGTGTGGGGGAAATTCATTGGAATGGCTTTGTGGAAACGCTAAGGGGAGGGCTTTGAAAAACCCAGCTATGGTGTCTTTCGGGAAACCAAGGGGGGGAAAAGGGTTTAATTCTTGGAGTAAGGTGAATTTTAAGGGACTTGGGTGGAAATTGTAAGGAGAAAGGGGACTTGGGTGGAAATTGCAAGGAGAAAGGGGCTTTGGGTTGAACCCCACGGGAAGGGGTGCTTAAATCCGGGGGGAGGGGGGGGAAAGAGGTTTATAAAAACCACTTTGGAAGGGCCTTATGAAAGCCCACAAGAAGGGGGGCTTCCTAAGGGGCCCTTAGAAGCTTCCCATGAAGCTTCTGAGAAGCTCCTGGGGCGTGGAGTACCCACGTCAATGAAGAGGAAGGTGGTAGATTTTTTTTAGCTGGTGGTGTCCAACTTCAAGCGGCGGCTTCTCGAGCCCAGGCGGCTTTGGCGGTTTCCTCTCCTCCTCATGATCTCCTTTAGCCTCATGAGGGCGGGCTGGCGTAGTATTTCTTATCGATTTCCTCCTTACACTCAATCCCCTCAGCTTCCCTCCTTCCTTTTCCTCAAGCCCTTTCTCTCTGTCTCGGCCTCCAGCGTTATAGCTCTCCCTCCTTCACCCCTTAGAGGGGGTATTTATAGGGTATGGAGAGGAGACCTCTCTCCCTACGCGGCCAGTTGCATGGCCCTTCTCCCTTCCACGACCTCCAGCAAGAGAGCTAAGTCATCCCTACCTACTCCCTCTCCTCCAGCATAGCCTTCGGCTGGGGGAAAGAAGGGTTAAAAAAAGTTTGCCACAAATTAATCAATTTCCTCTTCACCTCCTCCCAAGAGGAGGTTCATATGAATTTATACGGATTCTTTTACTTTGGTCTCGTTTTCTGCTAATCATGATATGTCGGGTATAATCGAACCATTTGTATTTTCAATGCCAGCATTGTCATTGCATGAGACTCACGCGTGCACGTAATATTTTTCAACAGAAATATTACATTCTCTCCCCCTTGGAGGAATCAAGATGTCCTCATCTTGAGATAAACTGGGGATATTGATGGTTGAGAGTGCTCTCATCCATCCAAGTGGCATCCTCCTCTGGATAATCTTTCCACTAAACGAGGCATTCTCTCAAGGTTCAGGATCTCAGTTGTCTTTGCCTAACGTCTAAGATCCTATCAAGCCGTAGTTCAAGGACTCCTTGACTAGACATTACAACTTGTTGCATCAAGTACATGGTTAAGATTAGGTATAAAGTTCTTCAATAGGCTAATATGGAATACACTATGAACCTTTAGGTTCTCAGGGAGTTGTAGTGTATAAGCATTAGGTGCTAGGCACTTGAGGATTTTGTTTGGTCGACAATATCTTGGACTTAGCTTCTTGCACTCTCCTAAGGATAGGGAACTCTTCTTTGGGCATGCCTCCTTCCTTGAAGATTCTATTTTGATGCTTCAAATCCGCATATGCCTTCTGTCTATCCTTGGCGGCTTGGATGTCGTGTCTTATTGACTTTACTTGGTTATCCATCTCTTCCAGCATCTGCCTTGAAGCTTTAACCCTCAAGGCTCGATCTGAGAAGTTTACGAGACTTCGACAGTCATGACCATACAATGCTTGAAAAGGGGTCATCTGAATGCTTTGTTTGTAAGAAGCATTGTAGGAAAATTCAACCAAAGGCAAGTATTGAATCCACCTCTTTGGTTCACGACAGCAGTGTGCCCTAAGTATATCCTCGATAACTTGATTGACTGGCTCTGTTTGGCCATCAGTTTGGGGATGGTAAGCTGTACTAAAACAAGGTTCAGTCCCAATGGCTTCAAATATAGCTCTCCAGAAGTGTGATGTGAAGAGAGAATCACGATCACTAGTGATTTTGTTGGGTAGCCCATGTAGCTTGAATATCTCCTTGATAAACAACCTTGCAATGTCTGAGGCTTTATAGTTTGTCTTTACTGGAATAAGGTGTGCAACCTTAGTAAGCAAGTCAACCACAACCATGATGGAGTTGTATCCTCCCTGAACTTGGGGTATGCTAACAACAAAGTCCATACTGATGAATTCCCATTTCATTTGGGAAATGTCGAGTGGTCGTAACTTTCCTGGCATTTTGACATATTCGGCTTTGATACGTTGACAAGACAAACACTTAGTGACATATTTGAGAATGTCACCTTTAAGCCTCTCCCAATAGTAGCTCTTCCTAATTGCATTGAAAGTCTTGGCATAGCCAGGATGTCCTTAGAAAGGGAAATCATGAGCTTTCCACAATATCTTTTGCTTAAGTGACTGGCTTGCTGTTATACATACTCTTGTTCTATAGTAGACAGATCCACTATTGATAGAGAATTCATGATACTTAGCCTGAAGCTTGTGGTCCTGTTTCTTGATAGGGATCTCCCATAGCATCTTTTGATAGGATGGATCATGGCACACTACTTCTCTAGCTAGCTCAAGTATTGGGTTGTTTGGCATGGACACCTTTGTGGCTAGAGATCTAGCTATTGATGGATTTTGCAAGATTAGAGAATTAAGGAATGCCTTGCGGACTGAGTGCATCGGCAACTACATTCTCCTTTCCACGTAGGTACTTGATTTCAAAGTCATACTCCTCAAGCACTTCCATCCACCAACGTTGCCTCACATTGAGCTCGTTCTGGGTAAAGATTCACTTGAGACTTTTATGATCAGTCACGAGTGTAAACTTGTTATCCAACAAGTACTGTCTCCAAAGCTTTAGAGCATGGATGATAGCTAACAGTTCTAGATCATGGGTAGCATAATTCTTCTCATGGCTCTTCAGTTTCCTTGAAGAATATGCTACAGGGTGACCTTCCTGCATGAGCACACATCGAAAGGCAAGTGTGCTAGCATCAATTACTACCTCGAACTCCTTATTGAGGTCTAGAAGTTTTAGGATAGGTGCTAATACCAAACTTTGCTTCAATCTATCAAAGCTGATTCGTTCGGCAGAGTTGACCATGCAATGGATGTTTGATTCTTTAGTAAGTCCGAAGGTGCTGCAATCAAAGCATAGTTTTTTATGAAGACCCTATACCATCCTATCAATCCAAGAAAACTATGTATTTCCTTGACAGTTCTTGGTATTGGCCATTCTAGAGCATCTCTGACTTTGGCCGGATCCACTGAGACTCCTTTCGCTAATACAATGAATCCCAGATACTCAATCTGAAGTTTGAAGAATACACATTTCTTCATCTTAGCATACAGCTTGTGTGACCTCATTATCTCAAGGACAATCCGAAGTTGGGGTTCATGATCTTCTTCCTGTATGGAATAGACTAAAGTATCGTCGAAGAAGATGAGCATGAAGTCATTAAGATATGGCCTAAAGATATCCTGTATTAACCTGTTGAATGTGGGAGGCGCATTCGTAAGCCCGAATGACATAACTAGAAACTCAAAGTGTCCATATCTAGTGTTGAAGGCTGTCTTTGGGATATCTTCTTTCTTGATCCTTATTTGATAGTAACCAGACCTGAGATCAATCTTGGAGAAGATCTTCGCACCCTGAAGACAATCAAGAAGCTCATCTATTCTAGGAATGGGATACTTCTTCTTGGTAGTTGATTGATTCAACCCTCTGTAATCAATACACAGTCAAAGCATTCCATCTTTTTTATTCTGGAACAGTACTGAAGCTCCCCATGGTGAAGTGCTAGGAAGGATGTAGCCTTGATTTAGCAGTTGCTTGAGTTGTTCCTTTAGCGCAATTGCTTCCAGGATGGACATTCTATAAGGTCTCTTTGCAATTGGTGCACCTCTTGGCACTAGCTTGATCTCATGATCCACTTCTCTTTGAGACGGGAGTTTTTTCAACTCTTCAGGAAATACGTTAGCGTATTGCTTTAGCCATGAAGCTTAATCAAGTAGACAGGTAGTCCCTTTCTAACTCTCTTTATAATCGGAGATGCTTTGGCCAATTGACTTTTTGGCTTTCCAGCCCACCTTAAGTTGTGACCAATTCCCCTTCAGAGTTCCGAAAGGAAATTTGGCCCTTTCCACAATGGATGTGGGTGTCATTAGGTTTAAGCCAATCTATTCCAAGTAGACACTCATGGATGCCTAGGTTCATGACTCTGAATTTGACCGAAGTTGTCTTTCCTCCCAGAAAGAATTCCACCTTAGCAGTTTTCCTGGTACAAGTGACCTAACGACCATTTGCTAATTGCACAAGCAGGGTAGGTGCTTCCACTATGGCTATTCCTAATCTTCTTGCAAAAGCTCGTGAGATAAAGGAATGTGTATTGCCACAATCAATTAAGGTTTTGAAACCTTTACCTTGATAGTCCGACGGTGTCTGAATCACTGAGAACTGGCGATTTGGGCCTTTCTTGTGTAGAGCGGCATGGATTGTCGCCCTTTCAAATTCTGCTTCCATGGTCAGATATTCTTCTTCGCACATTTCCTTGTTGGCAATGCAGGCAGTTCTTCCTCTGTCTCGGGTAGCGGCTTGGCCACGGCCAGTTTCTTGGAAAGGTGCCTGGCGATGTCCTCCTCCAAGCTTGGGACATTGCCTCTTGAAATGACCGGGCTCGTTGCAGTGGAAACATCATAGGTTTGGGCCATTTCTTTGAGTAGAGACAAAGTTGTTGACATTATTAGTCCTTGCTTTCTTTCTTTGTCCCCGATTCTAACTTGAACTCTCTTCATTTGAGGCCTATATGCTCCTGTGTTTGGATCATTATAAGACCAAGTTTTGTTACTTCTTGGCCTAGGCTGCACCTCCTGAATTATAGGCACAACTCGAATGAGTGCGTCCTGAAGATCTAATGGGCGCATAGATTCAAGACGGGTATTCACTTGTGGGTTTAAACCAGCACAAAATTTAGAAACCTGCTGTGTCATGTCCATCTGTCGTGCATACTTAAGAAGTGAAACGAATTTAGAGTAGTATGCATCAAGAGTGAGTCCTAGCTGTTTCAGCTCATACAACTCATTAATTTTCTACGTTCGATACACAGGTGGTAAGTAATCTTCCTTGCATGGCTTTCTTTAGCTTCTCCCAGGTAATGGATCCTTTTGCGATCCCTTGATCTCTGCACCATTGCTTCCACCACAGCCTCGCTTTGCCCGGTGAGCTTCACTTGGCGAGCATAGCATGGTTGGCGAGTACAATACCGGCTGCTTCAAAGTAATCCTCCATAGACTCTATCCAAATTTCAGCATCTGCTTGGACAAACATGCCTTTCTCGTCAAATTCAAGTGGCTTAATCTGCTTGAAAAGAAACTTCTTCTCCTGGATTACGGCAATACTTGATATAGGAGGCAAACTAGGAATCTGTACCTGGGGTTGTGCCTAGATAAAGGTTTCTTAACGTTATTACTCGTTAATTGTTATGATTTATATTTCATCTCCATTTCAGCTATCAACCAAGCAATCTAGTCACTTAACTTTTTATCAATTCTCATAGACAAAACAGACATTGATAAAAAAAAGTCTTATTCCATTTATATGGGTCTAGCCCTTTCGGGGTACAACATTTTCTAAGATGATAGAGTAATTGTTACATTTAGTTTGGGGAGAATAATGTTGTATTACATTTATCTACGGAAACTACATAATTGTATGGTTTTGGGTCATGGATCTTTAGGAATCAGTAAGTCATCAGAAGATTAGGGTATCCTTTCCTTTGAAACCCATTCTTCTCATAGTGCCCCAACACCTTGATCCTGTCAGCGGGAATTACACAGGTCACTTCCTCATATACATATGATTTTAACTCAACCCTCCGACCTCGAATATATAAAGTTGAGTATACGTGAGCCTCCACAAAAATAAAAAACTTCACGATCTTCAGGTCTTCCAACCACTTGATCCTCTTTAGGTTGGTTTGAAGGTACGCAAACCGGTGGGCAGCTGTGTAATAGATTCCTAAGTTACCATCCATCTTCGTTCCATGTACAAAGGTGATGGATTATAAATACAATCTAGGATGTTCATCATCTCAACCCTTTGTCGAAAAATGGGGGGAATGCATTGCGGTCATAAACATGACTCGGAACACTAAGAACCTGTTCCATGCTTCATAATTCTGCAATAGAGCATCAAAAGTAAGGAAATGTTCTGAATAGCAACATTTACTTTGCTTGTCCTTATGAAGATTTCTTTTAAAAAAGAAAATCCTTTTTTGGTTCGCTCTGATACCAACTGTAATGTGTCCACCTATTCCCTTCAAGGCACATCTTAGTAGTCCATCGGAAAGGAGGTCTAGAAATCTCCTCCCGGTACTCCCATGGAATGTTAGGGGTTTTCCGAACTAGGACTTCCTGCATCTGCCACGTAGTGGAAGTATTCTGGCTGTTCCCACTTAGGACTGACCCGAATCAGGGTTTTCCCCTACTAGTCATTTCCTAAACGGCAACTAGCGTCGCACCCCAAGCGAACTACTTTACGCAAAAACGCCAGGGCCGAAGCGGATTCACACTACACTTGGTTCAAGCAGAATGGGAAACGAGAGAGATGCAAAGCTCGACCTCTTTGCCATAAGTCATAGCCCTATTGTGTTCCCCTATAACATCGTAAACCGGGATTATTGTAACTTAGACTCTAGGTCAGCGCCCTTGCTATTCATTTTCTTTGAAGTGATCTTCTTGCTGTCCATCATGATTGAGAAAAGTTTCCGGCCAACCGGGACCACCCATCCGTAGCAGGGACCCATGGCCACATCCACCTCGATTTCTCAGGTCGTTTTAGTTGTCTAATTACCTACCACATTTAGTTGGACATGCATCAAGAAGCTTCATTAATTAGTCCATTAGGCACTGGTTCCTTCACGTAATCTTAGCACTTGACATAGAAAAGCAATGTCAAACAAGTTTCTTTTCAACAGCTTATCATATTTATCTTTGGAATACATTTATAAAGTCCAGCTCGTAGGCTTATTCATAATCTGCCTGAAGGCTATCCAGCAATCCACAGGGATTACTAATCCAAGATTTTGCCATAGACTAGTATGCGGGCCTCGAGATCCAATCCCAAGTCATGTTGGCCTCTTCTAAAGTGCCGGAAGGCGACGATTTTACGGCCAAAACCTCCCTTGCACCCAAGCGTCCTCCTGCTCCAAGTAGCGCTCAACGGAGAGACCTCTCACCGCGGGTTCCGTCCACCTTCCTGGCGCAGTTAACAACCCCCTTGGTTAGGGTCAGGCAGATAGTCGAGGGTAACTAAGACTGCCTCTCCCTTCAGGCCTTCAACGTGAAGCATTAGATATCTTTTCATCCTTTAATTCTTTGAGCAAACAAAGCAAACAGTGCTCTCTAAACTATTACAAGCACAATCATTTCCAGCGGTCGTTATTTGGCCAACTGCTAAGGAGTGAATCCTTCTCTCCGAATGCATTCAACACTTGATTCGGGATCAATTGCGACTTGGCAAGATCCCCAAGGTTTGTTTGTTGACCCTTATGTCCTTGGGTTAGGGTCGTACCCTATTAACCAAACTTAATCAATACCTTAAGTTCTATTAACAAAAAATATGTTGCTCCAAATTATTGATTCGTCCTTTGCTTCCAAAATATCCAATCCCCTTATCTTGGTCACCTTTCCCAAGAAAGGTACTATATCAGGACGACTACTCATCCTCTTGGAAGATAAACTTGCGCAAGAATCTGCCAATCTTATTCCGAGGAATTGGCCATTCTCTTGTGGTCAAACCACAAGATCGTGTGACTCTGCAACTTGTTGCACAAGTGCCACATCTAAACCATGGGACTATTTTACCCATCGAATGATGTATTCTAATCACAGAATAATGATTAGATAGGAATAGGGTTAGGGTGTCTTCATATCCAATCTGTTCCTGATTGCACTAGGTCGACATCGTCGGTCCTAGGGTTCCAACTCAATCTGAGTTTCATATTTTTAACGAGCGTTCCTTAGGGTAGAAACCCTAGACCGTTTCTTGTGAGTATGTCGTATTGTCCCTAGAATCTGTGAATGTGGATAGGTCTTTAAGGTATGAGAGTTTTAACTTGGCAATAAGTGCGACTAGGTCAAGTCCTCAACGTGCTAAACCCTAGTTAGCACTTGGGATATGTTGCATCGATTTAACCATTCCTAAGCGATTCCTTTGCAGTTTAGGTGTTTAGGGTAACCCCATTTACTTGTCTATTCTAGAAGATTTTTTCGATACCATTCTCGAAATCGCATGATTCATTGCCTATGTATGATTAGATTTACAAACGCTAAGCTTTCTAGTTACAATCAAAGCATATGCTTAAGTTATGACATAATTTCTATTGATGCATTCACAAATCATGCTGCTAAGCTTTTAGGGTTTAAGTTAAAACGAACCATGCAGCCTTTTCCTAATTTCATTTCTGAATGAATTATTCGTATGTTGAATGAGCATTACACAACCTTTCGTAACTACTTACGTAATTGATTGAGATTTATGCCAAACTGACTAGAGTTTAATCTACTTCGTGCAGCCCTAGAATCATTTCTATGCCTTGCAAATTCCTGCGATTGTTAGCAATCTTCTTTAATGAATCCTTGCGAAGAAAGAGATGTCTAATAATGCAACATGCGATTTTATCTTTCCATGAATAATCGAAGTGTACTACAATAATTTGGACTTTGAGATGATGGTCATTAGTTGATCTAGAATCCTTACTATGTAACACATAAAAACAATTTGTTAAGAATGTATAGATGTCTTATGTCCTTCTTTCGTTTGTTTCTTTGAGAAATACAAATGACCGATTCATCAATTGTGACTTATTTCCCCTAAGATAGCCAATGTTTTTCAATCGTAAAAGTGCATCTTACTTTCTGAATTAACCATGCATAATTACAATATTACGACGTAAATCAAAAATAGGAGGAAAACCTGGACTTGTGGATTCGGTGAAATGTCCACATGAATGCTAGGAGATGATCCTCCTACAGTCGTGCCTTGTGCCTTTTTAGGGGCCATTGTGAATTCAACCTTCTTGCCTTCGCCCCGCAGACTTATGATCTTGGCCCGTCTCCCTCGCACATGCAATTCCGTTTTGAGAATCGGCTTCCTTGACCAATTCCACCGTCTTTCAAAACACCCGGCTTTAAAAATGGAAACTTATGAACTCCCTTTCTTTTCGTAGACGTTTCGGAAATACAATTGATCTTCACCGAAAGGGGCTTAACCGTCTAGTGTGGGAATCTATTGAAAGGAGAAAAATATATTTGTAGTATGCAAGGGGGAAAGTTTGCTTAAATTCTGAGGGTTATAAAGACCCCTTGGGAAGGGTTTATAAAAGTCCCCAAGAAGGCTTTAAAAGAACTTGTGTGGGGGAAATTTATTGGAATGGCTTTGTGGAAATGCTAAGGGGAGGGCTTTGAAAAACCCAGCTATGGTGTCTTTTTGGGAAACCAAGGGGGGGAAAAGGGTTTAATTCTTGGAGTAAGGTGAAATTGAAGGGACTTGGATGGAAATTGTAAGGAGAAAGGGGACTTGGGTGGAAATTGCAAGGAGAAAGGGGCTTCGGGTTGAGCCCCACGGGAAGGGTTGCTTAAATCCGGGGGGGGGGGGGGGAAAGAGGTTTATAAAAACCACTTTGGAAGGGCCTTATGAAAGCCCACAAGAAGGGGGGCTTCCTAAGGGGCCCTTAGAAGCTTCCCAAGAAGCTTCTGAGAAGCTCCTGGGGTGTGGAGTACCCACGTCAATGAAGAGGAAGGTGGTAGATTTTTTTTAGCTGGTGGTGTCCAACTTCAAGCGGCAGCTTCTCGAGCCTAGGCGGCTTTGGCAGTTTCGTCTCCTCCTCATGATCTCCTTCAGCCTCATGAGGGCGGGCTGGCATAGTATTTCTTCTTGATTTCCTCCTTACATTCAATCCCCTCAGCTTCCCTCCTTCCTTTTCCTCAAGCCCTTTCTCTCTCTCTCGGCCTCCAGTGTTATAGCTCTCCCTCCTTCACCCCTTAGAGGGGGTATTTATAGGGTAGGGAGAGGAGACCTCTCTCCCTACGCGGCCAATTGCATGGCCCCTTCTCCCTTCCACGACCTCCAACAAGAGAGCTAAGTCATCCCTACCTACTCCCTCTCCTCCAGCATAGCCTTCGGCTGGGGGAAAGAAGGGTTAAAAAAAGTTTGCCACAAATTTATCAATTTCCTCTTGACCTCCTCCCAAGAGGAGGTTCATATGAATTTATACGGTTTCTTTTACTTTGGTCTCATTTTCTGCTAATCATGATACGTCGGGTATAATCGCACCGTTTGTATTTTCAATGCGAGCATTGTCATTGCATGAGAGTCACGCGTGCACGTAATATTTTTCAACAGAAATATTACATTCTCTCCCCCTTGGAGGAATCAAGATGTCCTCATCTTGAGATAAACTGGGGATATTGATGGTTGAGAGTGCTCTCATCCATCCAAGTGGCTTCCTCCTCCAGATAATCTTTCCACTGGATGAGGCATTCTCTCAAGGTTCGGGATCTCAGTTGTCTTTGCCTAACGTCTAAGATCCTGTCAAGCCGTAGTTCAAGGACTCCTTGACTAGACATTACAACTTGTTGGTCATCAAGTACATGGTTAGGATTAGGTATAAAGTTCTTCAATAGGCTAATATGGAATACATTATGAACCTTTAGGTTCTCAGAGAGTTGTAGTCTATAAGCATTAGGTGCTAGGCACTTGAGGATTTTGTTTGGTCGACAATATCTTGGACTTAGCTTCTTGCACTCTCCTAAGGATAGGGAACTCTTCTTTGGGCATGTCTCCTTCCTTGAAGATTCTATTTTGATGCTTCAAATCCGCATATGCCTTCTGTCTATCCTTGGCGGCTTGGATGTCCTGTCTTATTGACTTTACTTGGTTATCCATCTCTTCAAACATATGCCTTGAAGCTTTAACCCTCAAGGCTCGATCTGAGAAGTTTACGAGACTTCGACAGTCATGACCATACAATGCTTGAAAAGGGGTCATCTGAATGCTTTGTTGGTAAGAAGCATTGTAGGAAAATTCAACCAAAGGCAAGTATTGAATCCACCTCTTTGGTTCACGACAACAGTGTGCCCAAAGTATATCCTCGATAACTTGATTGACTCGCTCTGTTTGGCCATCAGTTTGGGGATGGTAAGCTGTACTAAAACAAAGTTCAGTCCCAATGGCTTCAAAGATAGCTCTCCAGAAGTGTGATGTGAAGAGAGAATAACGATCACTAGTGATTTTGTTGGGTAGCCCATGTAGCTTGAATATCTCCTTGATAAACAACCTTGCAATGTCTGAGGCTTTATAGTTTGTCTTTACTGGAATAAGGTGTGGAACCTTAGTAAGCAAGTCAACCACAACCATGATGGAGTTGTATCCTCCCTGAACTTGGGGTATGCTAACAACAAAGTCCATACTGATGAATTCCCATTTCATTTGGGGAATGTCGAGTGGTCGTAACTTTCCTGGCATTTTGACATGTTCGGCTTTGATACGTTGACAAGACAAACACTTAGTGACATATTTGAGAATGTCACCCTTAAGCCTCTCCCAATAGTAGCTCTTCCTAACTGCATTGAGAGTCTTGGCATAGCCAGAATGTCCTCAGAAAGGGAAATCATGAGCTTTCCACAATATCTTTTGCTTAAGTGACTGGCTTGCTAGTATATATACTCTTGTTCTATAGTAGACAAGTCCACTATTGATAGAGAATTCATGATACTTAGCCTGTAGCTTGTGGTCCTGTTTCTTGATAGGGATCTCCCATAGCATCTTTTGATAGGATGGATCATGGCACACTACTTCTCTAGCTAGCTCAAGTATTGGGTTGTTTGGCATGGACACCTTTGTGGCTAGAGATCTAGCTATTGATGGATTTTGCAAGATTAGAGAATTAAGGAATGCCTTGCGGACTGAGTGCATCGGCAACTACATTCTCCTTTCCACGTAGGTACTTGATTTCAAAGTCATACTCCTCAAGCACTTCAATCCACCAACGTTGCCTCACGTTGAGCTCGTTCTGGGTAAAGATTCACCTGAGACTTTTATGATCAGTCACGAGTGTAAACTTGTTATCCAACAAGTAGTGTCTCCAAAGCTTTAGAGCATGGATGATAGCTAACAGTTCTAGATCATGGGTAGCATAATTCTTCTCATGGCTCTTCAGTTTCCTTGAAGAATATGCTACAGGGTGACCTTCCTACATGAGCACACATCGTAAGGCAAGTGTGCTAGCATCGGTTACTACCTCGAACTCCTTATTGAGGTCTGGAAGTTTTAGGATAGGTGCTAATACCAAACTTTGCTTCAATCTATCAAAGCTGATTCGTTTGGCAGAGTTGACCATGCAATGGATGTTTGCTTCTTCAGTAAGTCCGAAGGTGCTGCAATCAAAGCATAGTTTTTTATGAGGACCCTATACCATCCTGTCAATCCAAGAAAACTATGTATTTCCTTGACAGTTCTTGGTATTGGCCATTCTAGAACATCTCTGACTTTGGCCGGATCCACTGAGACTCCTTTCGCTAATACAATGAATCCCAGATACTCAATCTGAAGTTTGAAGAATGCACATTTCTTCATCTTAGCATACAGCTTGTGTGACCTCATTATCTCAAGGACAATCCGAAGTTGGGGTTCATGATCTTCTTCCTGTATGGAATAGACTAAAGTATCGTCGAAGAAGATGAGCATGAAGTCATTAAGATATGGCCTAAAGATATCCTGCATTAACCTGTTGAAGGTGGGAGGCACATTCGTAAGCCCGAATGACATAACTAGAAACTCAAAGTGTCCATATCTAGTGTTGAAGGCTGTCTTTGGGATATCTTCTTTCTTGATCCTTATTTGATAGTAACCAGACCTGAGATCAATCTTGGAGAAGATCTTCGCACCCTGAAGACAATCAAGAAGCTCATCTATTCTAAGAATAGGATACTTGTTCTTGGTAGTTGATTGATTCAACCCTCTGTAATCAATACACAGTCGAAGCATTCCATCTTTTTTATTCTGGAACAGTACTGAAGCTCCCCATGGTGAAGTGCTAGGAAGGATGTAGCCTTGATTTAGCAGTTGCTTGAGTTGTTCCTTTAGCTCAATTGCTTCCAGGATGGACATTCTATAAGGTCTCTTTGCAATTGGCGCACCTCTTGGCACTAGCTTGATCTCATGATCCACTTTTCTTTGAGACGGGAGTTTTGTCAACTCTTCGAGGAATACGTTAGCATATTGCTTTAGCCATCAAGCTTAATCAAGTAGATAGGTAGTTCCTTTCTAACTCCCTTTATAATCGGAGATGCTTTGGCCAATTGAATTTTTGGCTTTCCAGCCCACCTTAAGTTGTGACCAATTCCCCTTCAGAGTTCCGAAAGGAAATTTGGCCCTTTCCACAATGGATGTGGGTGTCATTAGGTTTAAGCCAATCTATTCCAAGTAGACATTCATGGATGCCTAGGTTCATGACTCTGAATTTGATTGAAGTCGTCTTTCCTCCCAGAAAGAATTCCACCTTAGCAGTTTGCCTTGTACAAGTGACCTAACGACCATTTGCTAATTGCACAAGCAGGGTAGGTGCTTCTATTGTGGCTATTCCTAATCTTCTTGCATAAGCTGGTGAGATAAAGGAAGGTGTATTGCCACAATCAATTAAGGTTTTGAAACCTTTATCTTGATAGTCCGACGGTGTCTGAATCACGGAGAACTGGCGATTTGGGCCTTTCTTGTGTAGAGCGACATGGATTGTCGCTCTTTCAAATTCTTCTTCCATGGTCAGATCTTCTTCTGCACACATTTCCTTGTTGGCAATGCAGGCAGTTCTTCCTCTGTCTCGGGTAGCGGCTTGGCCACGGCCAGTTTCTTGGAAAGGTGCCTGGCAATGTCCTCCTCCAAGCTTGGGACATTGCCTCTTGAAATGACTGGGCTCATTGCAGTGGAAACATCAGAGGTTTTGGCCATTTCTTTGAGTAGGGACAAAGTTGTTGACATTATTAGTCCTTGTTTTCTTTCTTTGTCTCCAATTCTGACTTGAACTCTCTTCATTTGAGGCCTATATGCTCCTTTGTTTGGATCGTTATAAGACCAAGTTTTGTTACTTCTTGGCCTAGGCTGCACCTCCTAAATTATAGGCACAACTCGAATGAGTGCGTCCTGAAGATCTAATGGGCGCATAGATTCGAGACGGGTATTCACTTGTGGGTTTAAACCAGCACAAGATCTAGATACCTGCTGTGTCATGTCCATCTGTCGCGCATACTTAAGAAGTGAAACGAATTTAGAGTAGTATGCATCAAGAGTGAGTCCTAGATGTTTTAGCTCATAGAACTCATTAATTTTCTATGTGCGATACGCATGTGGTAAGTAATCTTCCTTGCATGGCTTTGTTTAGCTTCTCCCAGGTAATGGATCCTTTTGCGATCCCTTGATCTCTGCACCATTGCTTCCACCACAGCCTCGCTTCGCCCGGTGAGCTTCACTTGGCGAGCATAGCATGGTTGGCGAGTACAATACCGGCTGCTTCAAAGTAATCCTCCATAGACTCTATCCAAATTTCAGCATCTGCTTGGACAAACATGCCTTTCTTGTCAAATTCAAGTGGCTTAATCTGCTTGAAAAGAAACTTCTTCTCCTGGATTACGGCAATACTTGATATAGGAGGCAAACTAGGAATCTGTACCTGGGGTTGTGCCTAGATAAAGGTTTCTTAACGTTATTACTCGTTAATTGTTATGATCTATATTTCATCTCCATTTCAGCTATCAACCAAGCAATCTAGTCACTTAACTTTTTATCAATTCTCATAGACAAAACAGACATTGATATAAAAAAGTCTTATTCCATTTATATGGGTCTAGCCCTTTCGGGGTACAACATTTTCTAAGATGATAGAGTAATTGTTACATTTAGTTTGGGGAGAATAATGTTGTATTACATTTATCTACGGAAACTACATAATCGTATGGTTTTGGGTCATGGATCTTTAGGAATCAGTAAGTCATCAGAAGATTAGGGTATCCTTTCCTTTGAAACCCATTCTTCTCATAGTGCCCCAACACCTTGATCCTGTCGGCGGGAATTACACAGGTCACTTCCTCATATACATATGATTTTAACTCAACCCTCCGACCTCGAATATGTAAAGTTGAGTATACGTGAGCCTCCACAAAAATAAAAACTTCACGATCTTCAGGTCTTCCAACCACTTGATCCTCTTTAGGTTGGTTTGAAGGTATGCAAACTAGTGGGAGTTGTGTAATAGATTCCTTAGTCACCATCCATCTTCGTTCCATGTACAAAGGCGATGGATTATAAATACAATCTAGGATGTTCATCATCTCAACCCTTTGTCGATAATCGGGGGAATGCATTGCGGTCATAAACATGACTCGGAACACTAAGAACCTGTTCCATGCTTCATAATTCTGCAAGAGAGCATCAAAAGTAAGGAAATGTTCTGAATAGCAACATTTACTTTACTTGTTCTTATGAAGATTTCTTTTAAATGTAACGTGTCCACCTATTCCCTTCAAGGCACATCTTAGCAGTCCATCGGAAAGGAGGTCTAGAAATCTTCGCCCGGTACTCCCATGGAATGTTAGGGGGTTTGTGAACTAGGACTTTCGCATCTGCCACGTAGTGGAAGTATTCTGGCTGTTCCCACTTAGGACTGACCCGAATCAGGGTTTTCCCCTACTGGTCATCTCCGAAATGGCAACTAGCGTCGCACCCCAAGCGAACTACTTTATGCAAAAACGCCAGGGCCGAAGCGAATTCACACTACACTTGGTTCAAGGAGAATGGGAAACGAGAGAGATGCAAAGCTCGACCTCTTTGCCATAAGTCATAGCCCCATTCCATTCCCCTATAACATCGTAAACCGGGATTATTGTAACTTAGACTCTAGGTCAGCGCCCTTGCTATTCATTTCCTTTGAAGCGATCTTCTTGCTGTCCATCATGATTGAGAAAAGTTTCCGGCCAACCGGGACCACCCATCCGTAGGACGGACCCATGGCCACATCCACCTCGATTTTCTCAGGTCGTTTTAGTTGTCTAATTCCCTACTACATTTAGTTGGACATGCATCAAGAAGCTTCATTAATTAGTCCGTTAGGCACTGGTTCCTTCACGTAATCTTAGCACTTGACATAGAAAAGCAATGTCAAACAAGTTTCTTTTCAACAGCTTATCATATTTATCTTTGGAATACATTTATAAAGTCCAGCCCGTAGGCTTATCCATAATCTGCCCGAAGGCTATCCAGCAATCCATAGGGATTACTAATCCAAGATTTTTCCCGTAGACTAGTATGCGGGCCTCGAGATCCAATCCCAAGTCACGTTGGCCTCTTGTGAAGGGCCGGAAGGCGACGATTTTACGGCCAAAGCCTCCCTGGCACCCAAGCGTCCTCCTGCTCCAAGTAGCGCTGAACGGAGAGACCTCTCACCGCGGGTTTCATCCACCTTCCCGGCGCAGTTAACAACCCCCTTGGTTAGGGTGAGGCAGATAGTCGGGGGTAACTGAGACTGCCTCTCCCTTCAGGCCTTCAACCTGAAGCATTAGATATCTTTTCATCCTTTAATTCTTTGAGCAAACAAAGCAAACAGTGTTCTTTAAACTGTTACAAGCACAATCATTTCCAGTGGTCGTTTTTGGGCCAACTACTAAGGAGTGAATCCTTCTCTCCGAATGCATCCAGCACTCGATCCGGAATCAATTGCGACTTGGCAAGATCCCCAAGGTTTGTTTGTCAATCCTTATGTCCTTGGGTTAGGGCCGTACCCTATTATCCCAACTTAACCAATACCTTAAGTTCTATTAATAGAAAATATGTTGCTCCAGATTATTGATTGGTCCTTTGCTTCCAAAATATCTAATCCTCTAATCTTGGTATCTTTTCCTAAGAAAGGTACTATATCAGGACGACTACTCATCCTCTTGCAAGATAAACTTGTGCAAGAATCTACCAATCTTATTCCGAAGAATTGGCCATTCTCTTGTGGTCAAACCACAAGATCATGTGACTGTGCAACTTGTTGCACAAGTGCCACATCTAAACCATGGGACTATTTTACCCATCGAATGATGTCTTCTAATCATGAATCATGATTAGATAGGAACAGGGCTAGGGTGTCTTCATATCCAATCCATTCATGATTGCAATAGGTTGACATCGTCAGTCCTAGGGTTTCAACTCATTCCGAGTTTTATATTTTTAACGAGAGATCCTTAGGGTAGAAACCCTAGATCCTTTTTTGCGAGTATGTCCTATTGTCCCTACAATCCGTAAATGTGGACAAGTCTTTAGGGTATGAGAGTTTCAACTTGGCAATAAGGGCGACTAGGTCACGTCCTCAACGTGCTAATCCCTAGCTAGCACTTGGGATATGTTGCATCGATTTAACCATTCCTAAGTGTTTCCTTTGTGGTTTAGGTGTTTAGGGTAACCTAATTTACTTGTCTATTCCAGAAGATATTTTCGATACCATTCTTGTAATCACATGATTCATTGCCTATGTATGATTAAATTTACAAACCTTAACTTTTCTGGTTAAGATCAAAGCATATGCTAAGTTACGGCATAATGTCTATTGATGCATTCACGATTCATGCTGCTAAGCTTTTAGGGTTTAAGTTAAAACGAACCATGCAGCCTTTTCCTAATTTCATCTTTGAATAAATTATTCCTATGCTCAATGAGCATTACACAACCTTTCATAACTACTTACGTAATTGGTTGAGATTTATGCCAACTGACTAGAGTTTAATCTACTTCGTGCAGCCCTAGAATCATTTCCATGCCTTGCAAATTCCTACGGTTGTCAGCAATCGTCTTTAATGAATCCTTGGAAAGAAAGATATGTCTAATAATGCAACATGCGATTTTATCTTTCCATGAATAATCAAAGTGTACTACAATAATTTCAATTTTGAGATTATGGTCATTAGTTGATCTAGAATTGTTACTTTGTAATGCATAAAAACAATTTGTTAAGAACACATAGACGTCTTATGTCCTTCTTTCGTTTGTTTCTTTGAGAAATACAAATGACCGATCCATCGATTGTGAGTTATTTATGCTAAGATAGCCAATGTTTTTCAATTGTAAAATTGCATCTTACTTTCGTGAATTAACCATGCATAATTACAATATTACAACATAAATCAAAAATAGGAGGAAAACCTAGACTTGTGGATTCGGTGAAATGTCCACATGAATGCTAGGAGATGATCCTCGTGCGGTCGCACCTTGTGCCTTTTTAGGAGCCATCATGAATTCAACCTTCTTGCCTTGGCCCGTAGACTTATGATCTTGGCCCGTCTCCCTCGCACGCGCAATTCCTTTTTGAGATTCGGCTTCCTTGACCAATTCCATCGTCTTTCAGAACCCGGATTTAAAAATGGAAACTTATGAACTCCCCTTCTTTTCGTAGACATTCCGGGAATACAATTGATCTTCACCGAAAGGGGCTTAACTGTCTAGTGTGGGAATCTATTGAAAGGAGAAAAATAGCTTTGTAGTATGCAAGGGGGAAAGGTTGCTTAAATTGCGGGGGTTATAAAGACCCCTTGGGAAGGGTTTATAAAAGTCCCCAAGAAGGCTTTGAAAGAGCTTGTGTGGGGGAAATTCATGGGAATGGCTTTGTGGAAATGCTAAGGGGAGGGCTTTGAAAAACCCGGCTATGGTGTCTTTTGGGAAAAGCAAGGGGGGGGAAAGGGTTTAATTCTTGGAGTAAGGTTAATTTTAAAGGACTTGAGTGGAAATTGCAAGGAGAAAGGGAACTTGGGTGGAAATTGCAAGGAGAAAGGTGACTTGGGTGGAACCCCACTGGAAGGGGTGCTTAAATCGAAAGGGGGGGGGGGGGGTTTATAAAAACCACTTTGGAAGGGCCTTATGAAAGCCCACAAGAAGGGGAGCTTGCTAAGGGGCCCTTAGAAGCTTCCCAAGAAGCTTCTGAGAAGCTTCTCTGGCGTGGAGTACCCATGTAGATGAGAAGGAAGGCGGTATATTTTTTTTCAGCTGGCGGCGTCTGACTTCAAGCAGCAGCTTCTCGAGCCCAGGCGACGGCTTTGGCGATTTCCTCTCCTCCTCACGATCTACTTTTGCCTCACGACAAGAACTCGTGTAGTATTACTTCTTGATTTCTCCTCACACTCAATCTCCTCAGCTTACCTCCTTCCTTTTTTTCAAGCCCTTTCTCTCTCCCTTGGCCCAGAGCGTTATGGCTCTCCCTCCTTCACCCCTTAGAGGGGGTATTTGTAGGTTACGGAGAGGAGAGGAACTCCTTGACTAGGCATTACAACTTGTTGGTCATCAAGTACATGGTTAGGATTAGGTACATACTATTTTTCCCCTACTCGCCACTGGTTTCTGTGTGACTGAAATCCTTCGACAAGTTGAGCTGAAAATCAAAGAGCTGTTCAATCTTTCCCCTACTCACCACTGGTTTCTGTGTGACTGAAATCCTTTGACAAGTTGAGCTGAAAATCAAAGAGCTGTTCAATCTTTCCCCTACTGGAAGGCTCACCATCACATATGTTGACAAAGAAAATGACATTGTTACCTTGGCAGATGACAAAGATTTGATAGATGCTTGCCTTGTGCAGCGTCTCAATCCACTTTGATTGGAAGTACAAGTTTGTGATGATGTCCCTGAATCGTCGTCTCGCAAACCATCTGAAGCCAATCCAAAAGCCCAGAGACCAATCCAAAACCAACAGGGGATCTCAATTTTGAGACATATTTGATTGCCATTTTCCATGAGCTGATGTAGTAGCTTTTGACTGAAATCTTCCGAGTATTGAAGTTGTTACCAGATATAACAATTGTGGGGAATTGCTGCCAATTTGGGTGCTGTGCTTACAGGCTGGACATGCATATTGAAGAACATTCCAAACATAGAGATGTCTAAAACAAAACTGTTTGTATGAAGAAAAATCCAGTCATAGAAGTGACTGAAACAAAGCTATCTGTATGACATGCTGAAGCCTAAGTAGACAAGAAATTACTTTATACTTTCCCAAGAAGAAGAAGTATGCTTAAAATGTATTTACACAGATGGATAGGTATCCTGAAATTGGAAAGCCTCTTGTCACAAATCCTATAACAAAATCATGTGTATTAGTCTTTTGATATGACCTTGTATCAATTTTGTGCTTATCAAGAAAGCTTTAAATCCATTTTATTATTATCCTTTCAAAGGCGTTTCCTATGCAATCCAAAGGCTGCTCGGGTTTCTTCTTCTTGTACCTTGTATTTATTATTGGCAGAAATTAAACAGAGTCTTGGCATCATTTTCTCATCTTGCTTATTCACGTGTTTGATCTTTTATCCTGAAATTAGTCAAGGTCTTCTATAGACACGACTTTGCTTTGCTTTGGCAAATCCTTCGACATCGCAAAAAGATATGTGACAATGACATTGGAGAAAAGGTTTTAGAACATTTTTCTATTTACACTTGAAATGGTTGCACTATCCTAACAATTAATTTATGTTTTTCATTTTTTTAAATACTATCTAGCTACTCCCATTTTACTACTTCATCATGCACAACTTATTCTTTTTTACCTTCTATTTTCATAAAAGGTTGCAGTCTGGAATACCAATCTACAAAAGCTAGAGTTCAATGATATATATGGATTTGGGCATGCTGATGAAAATGCATCATCAATGTTTTTGCAACTTGAGCTCTCTCAAAATCATGGTTCTTTTGGCACACAAATAAAGAAGATTGATCTCACTCCTTTGCACTTTGTTTTAATTCATTCTGGTAATTGATTAATATGGTTAATTTTCCTTCAACAATTTGACCACCTCATATCTTTAAACCCATACATCCTAGAACCAATTCATTTAACAACCTCTTCTCTCAGTAGGAAATGACCATCTCTTTTATTACAAATATGCAAAAGACATTGTCCTTGGTAATAAAATGCTGGCTTGGGATGAGAATATCAACCAAATGGTCTCCTACTCGATTATAGGTAAGTTTTCAATTGTTAGAAAATGATGCTATTATAGAAGGCATCAACTTTCATGCTTGCTAGAAAAGAATAATTGCTTGTTTGAATAATAAATCTATGGTTTGTAGATATTCATTCTACTATGGCCAAAGGGCTCTATAATCCATTCACATTGGAGGGAACAATCGTCATTGATGATGTTGTGATCTTAGTTCATAGTGAATGGTTTCTTGATAGCCTTTTTCCTGCACTCAAAATTACACATTGGCTTCCATCAACTTATCAGGTAAATAAACATGCATGTTGTTCTCATTTCTTAGCGTACATAAAATATTTAACTCTTCATTATAAAATGTTTCCAAACTCTTACATGTGGTTACTAGTTTATTCCTAGCATGTGTCTCACACAAGTTTCACGATTGCAGATCTTGCTTGTTATACCATGACTCTTGTATCAAATTTTGGAAAAGGATGCTTATATTAGACTCTACCATTTCCTTGATGCAAGTATTTGCATACCCAGGTTTGGGAGCAACTATGGAGGTGGCATTTTTCTAATAGCTTTTTTTCTTATTACTTTAGGAACATTTAATATAATTAATACCTCCATGTTCTCAATCCTAGAAAAGGAGAATCCTTATTCAAGAGTTTAGGAACAAATTTCCACACAACAATACAAGATCTTATTTTATCTATTTTATTAATTTAATCTTGATCAAAATCTCTCTCTCTCTCCCCTAATGTATGTGTGTGTCTCAGAAGAAAGTCACATGTTAATGTGAGGACTTTGAAAGCTTCACATGAAAAATATGCCACCAAATAATTTTTTTCTAACATAGGATATTGAACTCAATTAGAATAATTTGATGCAATAAAATTACTTTACCATAATAATGTATAATAGGTCCAAATACAAAATAAAGAATAAGCATTTGTGCATTACATTCATCCGTAATATGCATACACATTATGCTAGATGATGCTATCAAATGTCTAGGTGGTTCATCTACATGTGGATTGCAAGTTATTTCTTATCCTTTTATAACATGCTAAGTCAAGGTGATTACAACTAATGTTGTTATTTCATATTGGATATGATTATTTTCATTGAGAAATAAAAGCATCAAAATTAAGATGATAAGTTGGGAGTGGTGTACTTCCTTTCCAAAGTTGTATTCTTGCTTCCTAGCATGTTGTAAACATCTCATACAAATGTGGGATTCTAAGCTTCCCATTGGAGATTTTAATGAGGCTTTAGAAAATGACAGTGTCTTTTGGGATGCCTTGGTCTAAGAAGGGTTGTAACATAGATCTCGTTGTCACAAGGTCTTGCTTATTGAAAAGAAAACATTGGTCAAATTAGCACTATTGTTTTCTTTAATTAATATGCTTGATTAGCTACTATCCATTTAAAGATTCACTATCAAATCACATTGGCACATGGGAAACTCTAAAAGAAATAATTAAATATTAAATTTCTTCCATTGTGAGTGGTTTTAAATATTCATCATTTTAGGACTTTTAGATATATTTTATTTCACTCAAACAAACCACTTTAATAGATACATCAGAATCACATCATTGTATAACAATGACATTAGTTAAAACAAGACTATAATAGCTAATGATGTCTCAAGTCATAGAGATATAATATTTATGGCCTAGAAATAGATGTGGATAACAATAATAATGAAAAAGATAAATCTACATAGAGATGCATGAATTGGCTTAGATTTTCTATACTAATAATCAATTTGTGCAAGTGTGGGAAGATATGGGATTCACACAATTTGAATTAGTATCAAATTTGTACTTACAAAGTAATGCAACAAGACTCTAATGGGTTTGTGTGGATTTGATTGCATCATTGTTACATTTTGAGACCACTACCAATTCGCCGTCTTCTCTATCTAGCATGAAGCAAAAGATTTGAGATTGTCTATCGTCATTAACCAATGATCTTCTAGCCTTGATAAGCTGAAGAATTTAATGAAACTAAGCCTATCTCTGGCTTTAAGGGACCAATTTTTCCAACCAAATAGAGGTTTTTGATGAGCAATACCTTCTTATCATACAAGTTGATCAGAATCTCTTGCTTTCCATATAATGTATATCATTAATCAAAGTAATGTTGAGATGTAGATAGAGAAGATATGTAGAGATGCGATGGGGAGAGAAGAGACACACCATATAAAACTTCTTCATCAAAAGAAGAAGAAAACTATTGGATAGAGGTACTAACTGAAAGTCCAATTGACTTCTGAATATCGTTGCACAAAAAAGAATGGCATCTCCTGTTACTAGGCCTTGCACAGAAGGAATAGAAATGTCCAGCATATTATTCCTATGGGCTCTAAAAAGGTTTGACATTTAAAGAAAGGCATGTAGTGTGCTACAAGATTGAGCAAGTATTGTAACTCGAATTGAAGGAGTAGGAACTGCCACTAATGCAACAGCTCATTTCAGGCACTTTCTTTGAATTATTAGAGGTGAGGTAGAATCATCATCATCAATGATTACATTATCATCTTCATGAGGAGGACGAGGAACCTTTGAAAGTTGAAATAGAGGTAAAGGTACTTTCTTTGCCAGGGGCAGCATGCATCAAGGATACATAAATGTACGATCCAAATCTAACATTAGTCACATTTCCTCTACTAGCTCTAATGAAATGTTGATCCATCTTTGTTAGGAGATAGGTACTCCAATCAATGGTAATACCTTTCAGACCATATAAGAAGCTGTGAACAACTCCTTGGAGAGGTAGTGAGATAGGGTTTTGGCAAGCATAAACCGATCTTGAAGAAATTGGCACAACTGCTTCCATAGCGAGTTGGAAATCATAGAGACGCTGACCCCTGACATGGTAATAACCTTCTTTGGATCCAAAACATCCAGAGGCTACTTCTATAATAGCTTCAAAATATCCTTGTTGGAGAAAAATTGACGGAGGGTACTAGGGAAGGACTCCCCACAATATGGCAAAGAAAGAGCCTTCCCCAAAATCTTAGGTGTCATAAGAATAGTTATACCATAAACAAGACTAGACCTCTTACTGTAAGAGGTTAAAAATTGATCATAAATGTCAGGATCATGTGGAACTAGCCGTAAGGAAATACTCACAAACTTGGATAATCTCTCTTTGGCAATGAGATCTGAATCTAGTAACAAGGAATAATCATGCAATAACAAAGACAAATATTGGATCGGGGGAGGGGTTTGAGGCACCATTTTGATGGTTTACACACATACACAGTCACAATGAATGCCTCCAAAACAATAGGATAGGTACATATATGATATCAATCATAATAAACCCAGATGACTCGAAACCACCCTTAGTAGTCCACATCCCATGAAGAATCTGGCATGACCTCCACATACATGCGATCGAAAGCTTCATGCGATGCAGATAATCACAAACCATGAAACCCCATATCAGGTAGAAAAGAAAAAGAAAAATACATACCATACCTTGACTCATCAATATGAGCAAAACAAAAACATAGAATCACATAAGAACTGATCATATTAACATAACACTTGAACTCTTTAACCATCATCAAGACAAGAGGGACTAGATAAGACTCTAGTGTTCCCATCCCCACAAAGCACACTCAGAGTAATTTAGAAAAGTGGCAGGTCATCAAAATTATTTTAAATAGATTATGAAGGAACAAAGCATGATAACCAGTAGCAACTTAAGCATATAGTCTGAGATATCCATTCTAGTGGGAGAAAAGTGTGACTTGAAAATGCACTATACCATTGAAAAGGTCAAAGATCTAGCTCTTCTATAAAGCTTCCACAAAAATCTAGTGTGAGGATCATAACATGGAACAATATGCCCTTGGAAGGTCTTTTAGATGCAACCTGCAACTTGGTCATTACTCTTCTAATCAGCTAGCCATCAAACTATCAACTTCAACATCAACACAAAGATGAGCATAATGAAAGAGAAATTGTAACCTACCTTGGTGTAAAGTTTCATTACATATGTTAATTCATCAAGCATGATCCATGACAACACTAGCTGTGCATGCATGATATTTCCACATATATGCATTTTAACTAATACTTGCCTTGTGATGAAAGCCCAACTAGAGAGTTTGATGGTGAGCCCTTAATAGTAGATAAATGTCTATTCTTCCATCCAAACCCAAATGAAGCTCATGAGGCTCTTTATTTATAAATCAACCTGTTACAAAAAAAGAACTTGATCATTAGTACTTAAAAAATGACCAATATCACCATCTAAAGCATGATATGACATATATAAGAGGATTAATCACTAGCAACATGAGACACCTACTTGTAGCCAAAATTTTAATATTTCAGCCAAACTTGTGGGAAGATATGGGATTCACACAATTTGAATTAGTATCAAATTTTTACTTACAAAATAATGCAACAAGACTCCAATGGTTTTGTGTGGAATTGATCACATCATTGTTACATTTTGAGACCACTACCAATTCGTCGTCTTCACTATCTAACATGAAGTAAAAGATTTGAGATTGTCTATCATCATTAACCAATGATCTTCTAGCCTTGATTAGCTAAAGAATTTAATGAAACTAAGCCTATATGTGGCTTTAAGGGACCAATTTTTCCAACCTAATAGAGGTTTTTGAAGAGCAATACCTTCTTATCATACAAGTTGATCACCATCTCTTGCTTTCCATACAATGTATATCATTAATCAAAGGACAATTGAGATGTAGAGAGAGAAGATATGCAGATATTCTATGGGGAGAGAAGAGACACACCATATAAAACTTGTTCATAATAACAAGAAGAAAACTATTGAATAGAGAGAGTAACTGAAAGTTCAATTGAGCTCTAAATATCCTTGCACAAAAAAAGAATGGCTCTCCTGTTACCAAGCCTTGCACAGAAGGAATAGAAATGTCCAGCATACCATTCCTATAGGCTCTAAAAAGGTTTGACATTTGATGAAATGCATGTACTGTGCTGCAAGATTGAGCAGGAATTGTAATTGGAATTGAAGGACTAGGAAGTGCCACTAATGCAAGAGCTCGTTTCAGGCACTTTCTTTGAATGATTAGAGGTGGGTGAGAATCATCATCCTCAATGATCACATCATCATCTTCATGAGGAGGAGGAGGAGCCTATGGAGTATAAACTAGAAGTAAAGGTACTTCCTTTGAGAGGGGCAGCATGCTCCAAGGATACATAAATGTACGATCCAAATCTGACATTATTCTTATTTCCTATAGTAGCTCTAATGAAATTTTGATCCATCTTTGCTAGGAGATAGGTACTCCAATCATCAATGGTAATGCCTTTCAAGAACATACAAGAATTTGTGAACAACTCCTTGGAGAGGTAATGAGACAAGGTTTCGGCAGCCATAAACCTATCTTGAAGAAATTGGCACAACTGCTTCCATAGCGAGTTTGAAATCACAGAGACTCTGACGCTGACGTGGTAATAACCTTCTTTGGATCCAAAACATCCAGAGACTGCTTCTATAAGAAAGAGCCTTCCCAAAATTTGATGTGTCATAATAATAGTTACACCATAAACAAGACTAGATCTCTTATTGTAAGAGGTTAAAAATTGATCATAAATGTCAGGATCATCTGGAACTAGCCGTAAGGAAATGCTCACAAACATAGATAATCCTGCTTTAGCAATGAGGTTTGAATCTAGCAACAAAGAATAATCATGCAATACCAAAGACACATACTAGATCGGGGTAGGGGTTTGAGGCACCATTAAGATGGTTTACACACATAGATGGGCACAATGAATGCCTGCAAAACAATAGGATAGGAACATATATGATATCAATCATAATAAACTCACATGAGTCAATCGATCGACTAACCACCCTTAGTAATCCACATCCTAGGAAGAAGCTGGCATGACCTCTACATACATATGCGACCCAAAGCTTCATGTGATGTAGATAAACAGACACCATGAAGTTCCATATCAGGATGACTACTCATCCTCTTGCAAGATAAACTTGTGCAAGAATCTACCAATCTTATTCCGAAGAATTGGCCATTCTCTTGTGGTCAAACCACAAGATCGTGTGACTGTGCAACTTGTTGCACAAGTGCCACATCTAAACCATGGGACTATTTTACCCATCGAATGATGTCTTCTAATCAGGAATCATGATTAGATAGGAACAGGGTTAGGGTGTCTTCATATCCAATCCATTCATGATTGCAGTAGGTCGACATCGTCAGTCCTAGGGTTTCAACTCATTCCGAGTTTTATATTTTTAACGAGAGATCCTTAGGGTAGAAACCCTAGATCCTTTTTTGCGAGTATGTCCTATTGTCCCTACAATCCGTAAATGTGGACAAGTCTTTAGGGTATGAGAGTTTCAACTTGGCAATAAGGGCGACTAGGTCACGTCCTCAACGTGCTAATCCCTAGCTAGCACTTGGGATATGTTGCATCGATTTAACCATTCCTAAGTGTTTCCTTTGTGGTTTAGGTGTTTAGGGTAACCTAATTTACTTGTCTATTCCAGAAGATATTTTCGATACCATTCTTGTAATCACATGATTCATTGCCTATGTATGATTAAATTTACAAACCTTAACTTTTCTGGTTAAGATCAAAGCATATGCTAAGTTACGGCATAATGTCTATTGATGCATTCACGATTCATGCTGCTAAGCTTTTAGGGTTTAAGTTAAAACGAACCATGCAGCCTTTTCCTAATTTCATCTTTGAATGAATTATTCCTATGCTCAATGAGCATTACACAACCTTTCATAACTACTTACGTAATTGGTTGAGATTTATGCCAACTGACTAGAGTTTAATCTACTTCGTGCAGCCCTAGAATCATTTCCATGCCTTGCAAATTCCTACGGTTGTCAGCAATCGTCTTTAATGAATCCTTGGAAAGAAAGATATGTCTAATAATGCAACATGCGATTTTATCTTTCCATGAATAATCAAAGTGTACTACAATAATTTCAATTTTGAGATTATGGTCATTAGTTGATCTAGAATTGTTACTTTGTAATGCATAAAAACAATTTGTTAAGAACACATAGACGTCTTATGTCCTTCTTTCGTTTGTTTCTTTGAGAAATACAAATGACCGATCCATCGATTGTGAGTTATTTCTGCTAAGATAGCCAATGTTTTTCAATTGTAAAATTGCATCTTACTTTCGTGAATTAACCATGCATAATTACAATATTACAACATAAATCAAAAATAGGAGGAAAACCTAGACTTGTGGATTCGGTGAAATGTCCACATGAATGCTAGGAGATGATCCTCGTGCGGTCGCACCTTGTGCCTTTTTAGGAGCCATCATGAATTCAACCTTCTTGCCTTGGCCCGCAGACTTATGATCTTGGCCCGTCTCCCTCGCACGCGCAATTCCTTTTTGAGATTCGGCTTCCTTGACCAATTCCATCGTCTTTCAGAACCCGGATTTAAAAATGGAAACTTATGAACTCCCCTTCTTTTCGTAGACGTTCCGGGAATACAATTGATCTTCACCAAAAGGGGCTTAACCGTCTAGTGTGGGAATCTATTGAAATGAGAAAAATAGCTTTGTAGTATGCAAGGGGGAAAGGTTGCTTAAATTGCGGGGGTTATAAAGACCCCTTGGGAAGGGTTTATAAAAGTCCCCAGGAAGGCTTTGAAAGAGCTTGTGTGGGGGAAATTCATGGGAATGGCTTTGTGGAAATGCTAAGGGGAGGGCTTTGAAAAACCCGGCTATGGTGTCTTTTGGGAAAAGCAAGGGGGGGGAAAGGGTTTAATTCTTGGAGTAAGGTTAATTTTAAAGGACTTGAGTGGAAATTGCAAGGAGAAAGGGAACTTGGGTGGAAATTGCAAGGAGAAAGGGGACTTGGGTGGAACCCCACTGGAAGGGGTGCTTAAATCGAAGGGGGGGGGTGGTTTATAAAAACCACTTTGGAAGGGCCTTATGAAAGCCCACAAGAAGGGGGGCTTGCTAAGGGGCCCTTAGAAGCTTCCCAAGAAGCTTCTGAGAAGCTTCTCCGGCGTGGAGTACCCATGTAGATGAAGAGGAAGGCGGTATATTTTTTTTCAGCTGGCGGCGTCTGACTTCAAGCAGCAGCTTCTCGAGCCCAGGCGGCGGCTTTGGCGATTTCCTCTCCTCCTCACGATCTACTTTAGCCTCACGACAAGAACTCGCGTAGTATTACTTCTTGATTTCTCCTCACACTCAATCTCCTCAGCTTACCTCCTTCCTTTTTTTCAAGCCCTTTCTCTCTCCCTTGGCCCAGAGCGTTATGGCTCTCCCTCCTTCACCCCTTAGAGGGGGTATTTGTAGGTTACGGAGAGGAGACCTCTCTCCCTATGCGGCCAGTTGCATGGCCCTTCTCCCTTCCACGACCTCCAGCAAGAGAGCTGAGTCATCCCCGCCTACTCCCTCTCCTCCAGCACAACCTTCGGCTGGGGGAAAGAAGGATTAATTTTTTTTGCCATAAATTAATCAATTTCCTCTTGACCTCCTCCCAAGACGAGGTTCATATGAATATATACAGCTCATATGAATATATAAATTAATCAATTTCCTCTTAACCTCCTCCCAAGACATGGTTCATATGAATATATACGGTTTCTTTTACTTTGGTCTCGTTTCTGCTAATCATGATAACTTGGGTATAATCGCCCGATCCGTATTTTCAATGCCGGCATTGTCATTGCACGAGACTCACACGTGCACGTAATATTTTTTTGCAGAAATATTACATTCTCTCCCCCTTGTAGGAATTGAGATGTCCTCATCTCAAGATAATCTAGGGATATTGATGGTTGAGAGTGCTCTCATCCATCCAAGTGGCATCCTCCTTGAGATAATCTTTCCACTGGACGAGGAATTCTCTCAAGGTTTGGGAACTCAGTTGTCTCTCCCTAACATCTAAGATCCTGTCAGGCCGTAGTTCAAGGACTCCTTGACTAGGCATTACAACTTGTTGGTCATCAAGTACATGGTTAGGATTAGGTACATACTATTTTTCCCCTACTCGCCACTGGTTTCTGTGCGACTGAAATCCTTCGACAAGTTGAGCTGAAAATCAAAGAGCTGTTCAATCTTTCCCCTACTCGCCACTGGTTTTTGTGTGACTGAAATCCTTTGACAAGTTGAGCTGAAAATCAAAGAGCTGTTCAATCTTTCCCCTACTGGAAGGCTCACCATCACATATGTTGACAAAGAAAATGACATTATTACCTTGGCAGATGACAAAGATTTGATAGATGCTTGCCTTATGCAGCGTCTCAATCCACTTTGATTGGAAGTACAAGTTTGTGATGATGTCCTTGAATCGTCATCTCACAAACCATCTGAAGCCAATCCAAAAGCCCAGAGACCAATCCAAAACCAACAGGGGATCTCAATTTTGAGACATATTTGATTGCCATTTTCCATGAGCTGATGTAGTAGCTTTTGACTGGAATCTTCCGAGTATTGAAGTTGTTACCAGATATAACAGTTGTGGGGAATTGCTGCCAATTTGGGTATTGTGCTTACAGGCTGGACATGCATATTGAAGAACATTCCAAACATAGAGATGTCTAAAACAAAACTGTTTGTATGAAGAAAAATCCAGTCATAGAAGGGACTGAAACAAAGCTATCTGTATGACATGCTGAAGCCTAAGCAGACAAGAAATTACTTTATACTTTCCCAAGAAGAAGAAGTATGCTTAAAATGTATTTACACAGATGGATAGGTATCCTGAAATTGGAAAGCCTCTTGTCACAACTCCTATAACAAAATCATGTGTATTAGTCTTTTGATATGACCTTGTATCAATTTTGTGCTTATCAAGAAAGCTTTAAATCCATTTTATTATTATCCTTTCAAAGGCGTTTCCTACGCAATCCAGAGGCTGCTCGGGTTTCTTCTTCTTGTACCTTGTATTTATTATTGGCAGAAATTAAACAGAATCTTGGCATCATTTTCTCATCTTGCTTATTCACGTGTTTGATCTTTTATCCTGAAATTAGTCAAGGTCTTCTGTAGACACGACTTTGCTTTGCTTTGGCAAATCCTTCGACATCGCAAAAAGATATGTGACAATGACATTGGAGAAAAGGTTTTAGAACATTTTTCTATTTACACTTGAAATGGTTGCACTATCCTAACAATTAATTTATGTTTTTCATTTTTGTAAATATTATCTAGCTACTCCCATTTTACTACTTCATCATGCACAACTTATTCTTTTTTACCTTCTATTTTCATAAAAGGTTGCATTCTGGAATACCAATCTACAAAAGCTAGAGTTCAATGATATATATGGATTTGGGCATGCTGATGAAAATGCATCATCAATGTTTTTGCAACTTGAGCTCTCTCAAAATCATGGTTCTTTTGGCACACAAATAAAGAAGATTGATCTCACTCCTTTGCACTTTGTTTTAATTCATTCTGGTAATTGATTAATATGGTTAATTTTCCTTCAACAATTTGACCACCTCATATCTTTAAACCCATACATCCTAGAACCAATTCATTTAACAACCTCTTCTCTCAGTAGGAAATGACCATCTCTTTTATTACAAATATGCAAAAGACATTGTCCTTGGTAATAAAATGCTGGCTTGGGATGAGAATATCAACCAAATGGTCTCCTACTCGATTATAGGTAAGTTTTCAATTGTTAGAAAATGATGCTATTATAGAAGGCATCAACTTTCATGCTTGCTAGAAAAGAATAATTGCTTGTTTGAATAATAAATCTATGGTTTGTAGATATTCATTCTACTATGGCCAAAGGGCTCTATAATCCATTCACATTGGAGGGAACAATCGTCATTGATGATGTTGTGATCTCAGTTCATAGGGAATGGTTTCTTGATAGCCTTTTTCCTGCACTCAAAATTACACATTGGCTTCCATCAACTTATCAGGTAAATAAACATGCATGTTGTTCTCATTTCTTAGCGTACATAAAATATTTAACTCTTCATTATAAAATGTTTCCAAACTCTTACATGTGGTTACTAGTTTATTCCTAGCATGTGTCTCACACAAGTTTCACGATTGCAGATCTTGCTTGTTATACCATGACTCTTGTATCAAATTTTGGAAAAGGATGCTTATATTAGACTCTACCATTTCCTTGATGCAAGTATTTGCATACCCAGGTTTGGGAGCAACTATGGAGGTGGCATTTTTCTAATAGCTTTTTTTCTTATTACTTTAGGAACATTTAATATAATTAATACCTCCATGTTCTCAATCCTAGAAAAGGAGAATCCTTATTCAAGAGTTTAGGAACAAATTTCCACACAACAATACAAGATCTTATTTTATCTATTTTATTAATTTAATCTTGATCAAAATCTCTCTCTCTCTCCCCTAATGTATGTGTGTGTCTCAGAAGAAAGTCACATGTTAATGTGAGGACTTTGAAAGCTTCACATGAAAAATATGCCACCAAATAATTTTTTTCTAACATAGGATATTGAACTCAATTAGAATAATTTGATGCAATAAAATTACTTTACCATAATAATGTATAATAGGTCCAAATACAAAATAAAGAATAAGCATTTGTGCATTACATTCATCTGTAATATGCATACACATTATGCTAGATGATGCTATCAAATGTCTAGGTGGTTCATCTACATGTGGATTGCCTGTTATTTCTTATCCTTTTATAACATGCTAAGTCAAGGTGATTACAACTAATGTTGTTATTTCATATTGGATATGATTATTTTCATTGAGAAATAAAAGCATCAAAATTAAGATGATAAGTTGGGAGTGGTGTACTTCCTTTCCAAAGTTGTATTCTTGCTTCCTAGCATGTTGTAAACATCTCATACAAATGTGGGATTCTAAGCTTCCCATTAGAGATTTTAATGAGGCTTTAGAAAATGACAGTGTCTTTTGGGATGCCTTGGTCTAAGAAGGGTTGTAACATAGATCTCGTTGTCACAAGGTCTTGCTTATTGAAAAGAAAACATTGGTCAAATTAGCACTATTGTTTTCTTTAATTAATATGCTTGATTAGCTACTATCCATTTAAAGATTCACTATCAAATCACATTGGCATATGGGAAACTCTAAAAGAAATAATTAAATATTAAATGTCTTCCATTGTGAGTGGTTTTAAATATTCATCATTTTAGGACTTTTAGATATATTTTATTTCACTCAAACAAACCACTTTAATAGATACATCAGAATCACATCATTGTATAACAATGACATTAGTTAAAACAAGACTATAATAGCTAATGATGTCTCAAGTCATAGAGATATAATATTTATGGCCTAGAAATAGATGTGGATAACAATAATAATGAAAAAGATAAATCTACATAGAGATGCATGAATTGGCTTAGATTTTCTATACTAATAATCAATTTGTGCAAGTGTGGGAAGATATGGGATTCACACAATTTGAATTAGTATCAAATTTGTACTTACAAAGTAATGCAACAAGACTCTAATGGGTTTGTGTGGATTTGATTGCATCATTGTTACATTTTGAGACCACTACCAATTCGCCGTCTTCTCTATCTAGCATGAAGCAAAAGATTTGAGATTGTCTATCGTCATTAACCAATGATCTTCTAGCCTTGATAAGCTGAAGAATTTAATGAAACTAAGCCTATCTCTGGCTTTAAGGGACCAATTTTTCCAACCAAATAGAGGTTTTTGATGAGCAATACCTTCTTATCATACAAGTTGATCAGAATCTCTTTCTTTCCATATAATGTATATCATTAATCAAAGTAATGTTGAGATGTAGACAGAGAAGATATGTAGAGATGCGATGGGGAGAGAAGAGACACACCATATAAAACTTCTTCATCAAAAGAAGAAGAAAACTATTGGTTAGAGGTACTAACTGAAAGTCCAATTGACTTCTGAATATCGTTGCACAAAAAAGAATGGCATCTCTTGTTACTAGGCCTTGCACAGAAGGAATAGAAATGTCCAGCATATTATTCCTATGGGCTCTAAAAAGGTTTGACATTTAAAGAAAGGCATGTAGTGTGCTACAAGATTGAGCAAGAATTGTAACTCGAATTGAAGGAGTAGGAACTGCCACTAATGCAACAGCTCATTTTAGGCACTTTCTCTGAATTATTAGAGGTGAGGGAGAATCATCATCATCAATGATTACATTATCATCTTCATGAGGAGGACGAGGAACCTTTGAAAGTTGAAATAGAGGTAAAGGTACTTCCTTTGCCAGGGGCAGCATGCATCAAGGATACATAAATGTACGATCCAAATCTAACATTAGTCACATTTCCTCTACTAGCTCTAATGAAATGTTGATCCATCTTTGTTAGGAGATAGGTACTCCAATCAATGGTAATACCTTTCAGACCATACAAGAAGCTGTGAACAACTCCTTGGAGAGGTAGTGAGATAGGGTTTTGGCAAGCATAAACCTATCTGGAAGAAATTGGCACAACTGCTTCCATAGCGAGTTGGAAATCATAGAGACGCTGACCCCTGACATGGTAATAACCTTCTTTGGATCCAAAACATCCAGAGGCTACTTCTATAATAGCTTCAAAATATCCTTGTTGGAGAAAAATTGACGGAGGGTACTAGGGAAGGACTCCCCACAATATGGCAAAGAAAGAGCCTTCCCCAAAATCTTAGGTGTCATAAGAATAGTTATACCATAAACAAGACTAGACCTCTTACTGTAAGAGGTTAAAAATTGATCATAAATGTCAGGATCATGTGGAACTAGCCATAAGGAAATACTCACAAACTTGGATAATCTCTCTTTGGCAATGAGATCTGAATCTAGTAACAAGGAATAATCATGCAATAATAAAGACAAATATTGGATCGGGGGAGGGGTTTGAGGCACCATTTTGATGGTTTACACACATACACAGTCACCATGAATGCCTCCAAAACAATAGGATAGGTACATATATGATATCAATCATAATAAACCCAGATGACTCGAAACCACCCTTAGTAGTCCACATCCCATGAAGAATCTGGCATGACCTCCACATACATGCGATCGAAAGCTTCATGCGATGCAGATAATCACACACCATGAAACCCCATATCAGGTAGAAAAGAAAAAGAAAAATACATACCATACCTTGACTCATCAATATGAGCAAAACAAAAACATAGAATCACATAAGAACTGATCATACTAACATAACACTTGAACTCTTTAACCATCATCAAGACAAGAGGGACTAGATAAGACTCTAGTGTTCCCATCCCCACAAAGCACACTCAGACTAATTTAGAAAAGTGGCAGGTCATCAAAATTATTTTAAATAGATTATGAAGGAACAAAGCATGATAACCAGTAGCAACTTAAGCATATAGTCTGAGATATCCATTCTAGTGGGAGAAAAGTGTGACTTGAAAATGCACTATACCATTGAAAAGGTCAAAGATCTAGATCTTCTATAAAGCTTCCACAAAAATCTAGTGTGAGGATCATAACATGGAACAATATGCCCTTGGAAGGACTTTTAGATGCAACCTGCAACTTGGTCATTACTCTTCTAATCAGCTAGCCATCAAACTATCAACTTCAACATCAACACAAAGATGAGCATAATGAAAGAGAAATTGTAACCTACCTTGGTGTAAAGTTTCATTACAGATGTTAATTCATCAAGCATGATCCATGACAACACTAGCTGTGCATGCATGATATTTCCACATATATGCATTTTAACTAATACTTGCCTTGTGATGAAAGCCCAACTAGAGAGTTTGATGGTGAGCCCTTAATAGTAGATAAATGTCTATTCTTCCATCCAAACCCAAATGAAGCTCATGAGGCTCTTTATTTATAAATCAACCTGTTACAAAAAAAGAACTTGATCATTAGTACTTAAAAAATGACCAATATCACCATCTAAAGCATGATATGACATATATAAGAGGATTAATCACTAGCAACATGAGACACCTACTTGTAGCCAAAATTTTAATATTTCAGCCAAACTTGTGGGAAGATATGGGATTCACACAATTTGAATTAGTATCAAATTTTTACTTACAAAATAATGCAACAAGACTCCAATGGTTTTGTGTGGAATTGATCACATCATTGTTACATTTTGAGACCACTACCAATTCGTCGTCTTCACTATCTAACATGAAGTAAAAGATTTGAGATTGTCTATCATCATTAACCAATGATCTTCTAGCCTTGATTAGCTAAAGAATTTAATGAAACTAAGCCTATATGTGGCTTTAAGGGACCAATTTTTCCAACCTAATAGAGGTTTTTGAAGAGCAATACCTTCTTATCATACAAGTTGATCACCATCTCTTGCTTTCCATACAATGTATATCATTAATCAAAGGACAATTGAGATGTAGAGAGAGAAGATATGCAGATATTCTATGGGGAGAGAAGAGACACACCATATAAAACTTGTTCATAATAACAAGAAGAAAACTATTGAATAGAGAGAGTAACTGAAAGTTCAATTGAGCTCTAAATATCCTTGCAGAGAAAAAGAATGGCTCTCCTGTTACCAAGCCTTGCACAGAAGGAATAGAAATGTCCAGCATACCATTCCTATAGGCTCTAAAAAGGTTTGACATTTGATGAAATGCATGTACTGTGCTGCAAGATTGAGCAGGAATTGTAATTGGAATTGAAGGACTAGGAAGTGCCACTAATGCAACAGCTCGTTTCAGGCACTTTCTTTGAATGATTAGAGGTGGGTGAGAATCATCATCCTCAATGATCACATCATCATCTTCATGAGGAGGAGGAGGAGCCTCTGGAGTATAAACTAGAAGTAAAGGTACTTCCTTTGAGAGGGGCAGCATGCTCCAAGGATACATAAATGTATGATCCAAATCTGACATTATTCTTATTTCCTATAGTAGCTCTAATGAAATTTTGATCCATCTTTGCTAGGAGATAGGTACTCCAATCATCAATGGTAATGCCTTTCAAGAACATACAAGAATTTGTGAACAACTCCTTGGAGAGGTAATGAGACAAGGTTTCGGCAGCCATAAACCTATCTTGAAGAAATTGGCACAACTGCTTCCATAGCGAGTTTGAAATCACAGAGACTCTGACGCTGACGTGGTAATAACCTTCTTTGGATCCAAAACATCCAGAGACTGCTTCTATAAGAAAGAGCCTTCCCAAAATTTGATGTGTCATAATAATAGTTACACCATAAACAGGACTAGATCTCTTATTGTAAGAGGTTAAAAATTGATCATAAATGTCAGGATCATCTGGAACTAGCCGTAAGGAAATGCTCACAAACATAGATAATCCTGCTTTAGCAACGAGGTTTGAATCTAGCAACAAAGAATAATCATGCAATACCAAAGACACATACTAGATCGGGGTAGGGGTTTGAGGCACCATTAAGATGGTTTACACACATAGATGGGCACAATGAATGCCTGCAAAACAATAGGATAGGAACATATATGATATCAATCATAATAAACTCACATGAGTCAATCGATCGACTAACCACCCTTAGTAATCCACATCCTAGGAAGAATCTGGCATGACCTCTACATACATATGCGACCCAAAGCTTCATGTGATGTAGATAAACAGACACCATGAAGTTCCATATCAGGCAGAAAAGGAAAAGAAAAATACATACCATACCTTGACTCATCAACATGAGAAAAACAGGAACATATAATCACATAAGAACTGATCATACTAACATGACACTCGAACTGTTTTACCATCATCACCACAAGAGGGCCTAGATAAGACTCCAGTGTTCCCATGCCCACAAAGCACATTCAATAAAAAGGAAAATGTACAGTGTGAGGGGAAAGAAATATAATGAAGGATTCATTTTAATAAAATTATTGATAATGGGTGAAATTTTATTAGATAATAATTCTTAAAAAGAAAATGACAATTCCTTATTATAATTTATTTAAAAATTATTAAGTTTGTAACGGTACTTTTAGGGTAACCCTGACTTCGAATCTTCATTAAGGGTCTCTAAATGCACATTCATTTATTAAAAAATAATTGTAAATTGGGTGTTTTTTTGCCAACGTGTGCTTTATTGCTCCATTTGTATACAAAGGTTAAAAAAGTTATCTTGAGCAAAAGCTAACTCAATATTAGTTTTATACAACTCCTCCTTAATGTACCAAAACTTGAAGAAATCTTGAGCTTCAAGGTTGAAGCTATGGCTACCCTCTAACTACCCTCCTGCACATTTACAGTTTTAGAGAAATGGATAAAGATCAAATGTTGAATATTACCAAGACTTGTTGAAATATCTTTGAAATGAGTGCTCAATTAGTACTTCATCAACAGAACAAAGATCAGAGGTAGCAATGAGAGATGGAGAGAGTAGGAACTTTAATGCAAAATGTACTATGATTTTCAAGCAATGTCATCAAACCTATACTCCATATGTTCCTGAAGATTCATGGAACATTTGTCCCATGGTTAGAGAGAAAGGTATGGTCACTCAAGAGCAAGAGGAAGGGTTTCTTATAGCCACCATGAGAGCTTTTACAAACACTTAAAAGAAAGTTGAAAGAGAAAGTGTATTTGAAAAAGTGAGTGGACCTCTAGTCCTCACTAACTCTAGTCTCCCTTTGTTTAACTTATTTACCTCTAGAATGGTCTATTTCTTGACCATGACCTACCATTTTGTCCATGATGCATCCAAATTGGTTTCTAGGTCTTACCATATGTAAAGAAAGGGTATTTCTTAACATCCTTTCAACACACGTCATATAGAACATTTCTTATAGGTGGACCCATTGGCCTAGTCTTCTACGAAGGAAATCAAGGATAATGTTATAACCAAAGGGATCAAGGACCAATCCTCTAATACCACTTGTTAACAAGAGAGATGAGCAATGAGAGAAGAGAGTGTAGAGGAGAGAGAAAACAGGAGAAAGAATGAATGACAAGGAGAAAGAAAGATTAGAAAGATACAATGAAGAGTGTGAAGACATAAAAGTTATGGACAAAATGGTGAAATGAGAGAAAATAACTATATTATTTGTGAAAGTGATCAAATTTACAAATCTCAATACCTTTTATAGATGTGTCATTTTGACAAGGTATTATTAAGAAAAATCTATCAACTTAGTTGTGTTCCTGAATCTTGTAACATCCATTTTATGTCATCACAAATATCTCCAAGTTCTATAGGTTATGTAGATCATGAAGGTACTACTAAGTCTACCATCTTGTCATAGCTTAGATCATGTGGCTTTTCATGTCAGGTTTACCAAATGTCAACAAGGGGGTATATGTCAAGTCATAACTGATATGGGTTTAGAAGAATAGACAAGATGGAATGAAGAATCAAGAGAACCAAAACTACTCTATATATTACTCCACAAATATATATTGTATATACCATCTTAGATTACAAACGTTGTTCTAATAGCCTAAAGCATCTGACAATAGTAGGCAAGTAGAATCCTTAAGTAAGAAACCCTCTATCAAAATCATGAGTACAACAATCCCATCATGAACTTGCTGTGCAACTCTTTTTTCTTCAACTTTCTCCTCCAAACTTCGAATATAGTTGTCTGAGTACTCAAATTGACTGGGATACACTTGGTCTACAAGCTACCATGGGTAGAATTGCAAATATCATCTCAAAATTATTAAAAAATAAAATTTTCATAAAGCACATGTATTTTTTATATATTTAGGTCTAGACATATTATAGCACTTAAGATAACTCCTTACATGTGTCTTTATTCAACCAAAATTATCATTCAATTATTAGAACTCAATCAGTGATATTCATCCGATTTCAGAGACTAGTTTTGAATCTTGAAAACCAGTCAAACATGTAACCACATGACAATGCTAATATTTACCAACTAAAAACTTTTGTATCAAGCAAGACTTAACTATTTTTCTTGTTTTCTTCAATCTTTGCAACCTTAGCTATAGACACTAGAATGTGCTTGGAGGGCTTCTACAATCTGCAAGGTGGCTTATTACTCAAAGATATGGAGGAGAGGGTGGGAAGTTCAATTAGGAGGGATCCAACACTGCTGAGGATTTGTGACCACAACGTGGATTTATCAAAGATATATGCGGATATTTTCAATATGGGTAAAGTTTCCAAAATCCCCAATATCCTTTGGCTGAAGATCATGTAAAACTTACTGCCTCAAATATGCTTTCATCTCCAAGAAAGCCACACCAACACTCTCGTGAATGTTCATTTAGGTATTGTGACTCTACATACATAAATAATCAGATTAAAGAAGATTCAACCCTTGCAAATGTATTTGAGATCCTCAATAAAATGAAGGACTTGCCCAAAGCTAATGATACTTGGAAATATTTTGTGACTGATGTTGAATCAAGTAGAAAGGCTGCATGAGTTGCAATGGAAATGGCTACATGAATTCCAAGTGTATAAGGTCCATGTAGAAGAGTTGAATATGAGGTTCTAGGGAGCTCTTGATGCAATGGTTGATGCTTGTGATGCTCTAATGGCTATTTATGCTGTTGGGTATAAAAGCTACTATTGCATCTCGTGAAGCTCTTGTATTGTTTTTGACAAAAGTATAAGAAGCAAGCTAAATTTCTATGTTATTTTTAAAAGAAATCATGACAAAAATACTTATACAATATATCTATATGAGATGTATCACATAACACAATTATATCCATAACTAGACATATTTACCCTAGCTTTCTAAGGTAGATTGAATCTTATATCTCTTACCTATACATTGGAAACATAAGCTCATGGATTTGAGAACTCGCATGTTAGGCCACCTCCACTCCAAGAATTACGTTACTATCTAGACCACCACTCTCGTATTTTGGGTTTAAAGAACTTGTTCTATACCTTGAGCTGTGCCAAGAGAGTAGTTGAGGAGAAACCATGTGTAGTGGGTCAAGGATCTATTGAAAACAAGGGAAAGGTTACATAGAATCATAATAAGAAGCCTCAAATTCCCACATGCACCAAAGCTAATACTATGGACGTTGATTAATTGGAATGGTATGGACATTGTATATACCTAGCAAGATACCAAAACACCAAAGCTCAGAAAGAGGAGTAATTGGAACACCGAGAAAAATGGCAGAATACTAGTCATAAGAATAATTGTATGAGCTTGTTTAATGTATATTCAACAATTTCATTAGTAGCAACAACAACCACTTGCACCACCAAAAGGCTGATGAGTTGCTTGAGTAATATACTCCACACCATAACTAACTTCATAGCGTGAGAAGCAAAGTTTTCAAATCTATAGCCTGAGAACAAAAGTTTGCAGTCGTATACAACATCCATTGTAAAGCTTGAGAAGGGAAGTCTTCAACTACATAGTGCAACATGCAAGCCTTTGCTCCTTCAAATGATGAATCTAAGTTGAGCAAGAAGAAGAATGGGAGCGTCTCTCGAAATCTAAGGCATGCAAAAGAATCACATATTCTTTAGGGATTGGGAAATTTGAGGAAAACTGCCTTCTCGGATGAAAAAGAAGATCAATTTGCTGAAACTTTGTAAGGTCACTCATTTCAGAATTGAAAAAAGCAAGTGAACCTAGCAATGATAACAAGATCTATGTCTCAAGGTACATAGGAAAACAACTTTATTCATAGAATTTTGGAAGTTCAAACAGGGTCTTGAATTATTTGGAGTAGCCACAATAGCTATTGTTGCAGCAATAATGGTTAGTGATCTAACTCGAGTAGCTCACTATAGTGTACCATAAGTAAACATTGTCACAAGTTCTCTAACTAGTGTTTCACACATTCAGAAAGCTATCAAAACGCCCAATTGTATGGGTCAAAAAGCCACAAATATTAAGAATGGTTGCATCACTAACTTTCCTATCCTATCTTACTCAAAATAAGTGTAGGATAGGAGAATACTTTCTAATGTAGTGGCTAGTATGAAATCCATAGATCATCGAGCACAATGTGTACCTTCTAGAGATATAGGTAACTCTGAATTTTTTTTAAAAGTGTAAGTCATTAGCATTGTCAAATATTTTAGTTTTTTTCCTAGGGGATAGATGGTAGCTTCTCAAGGGAGTACACATTTTTCTTGTTGAGAGAGACAGAGAGTATGAGAGAGATACACAAGACATGCTCCCAAAGAATGATTCATATTGATGTAGAGTTAGTATATATAGGTGAGACCCAAGTCAAGTGAGAGATGATATATATAGCTGTAACATCCCCACTCAAACAAAGGTCTCTGGCTGCGAGTGAAAAAACCCTTGGGGAGAACAAGGGAAAAACTCGAGCCCCTACACATACCTACGATACAAAAATGATTTACTATAAAGTTTTCTTAAATACAATGATACATGGATCAATCAGTGAGACAAGAACTTGGAACAATACCAAGTTCATGTCTTAATGAGCTAAATCGAGCTTCACTAAGAGCTTTTGTGAAGATGTCTGCAACCATTTGATCACTGGGACAATGCTCCACCATAATGGAACCTTTCTTGACTTCATGTCGAACATAATGATAATGAATAGCAATATGCTTTGATTTACTATGTTGTATATAGTCTTTGGTAAGACTAATAGCACTTTGATTATCGCATCGAAGAGATGTACTAGATGATGAAGGATGTCCCAAATCTGCAAGTAGTTGTTGAAGCCAAACTAGCTCGCGAGCTGCTAATGATGCAGCAACATATTCGGCTTCAGTTGTAGAAACCGCAACACATCGTTGTTTCTTGCTGGACCAAGAAACCAAACATCCATTTACAAAGAAACAATTCCCACTTGTAGATCGCATGGATAAGTGTGAATTTGCCCAATCAGTGTCTGTATATCCAATAAGGTCAAGAGAAGTTGAAGAAGATAAAGAAGAATCCTTTCGATGACGATAAATAAGACCAAATTCCTTAGTACCCTTGAGGTACTTAAGAATACGTTTTGCAGCACTCCAATGAATAGTGGAAGGGGAAGAAAGATACTGTCCCAAAAAGTTAGCTGCAAATAAAATATCTGGTCTTGTGTTTAAACCAATAAATTGAAGACAACCAACAAGATTAGCAAAAGGTTGATGAATGGCTGATTCTTCATTGCGTGTTATAGATGTACCCTTGGTAGAGCTTGAAAGAATGGGAGTGTTAGTACCAGAGTGCGCATTTGTCAACCCAAACTTCTTAACAATATCATTAATAAACTTTGTCTGGCGAAGAAGAAGAATGCCTTGTTGTCAGTGTCGTTGAACTTGAATACCCAAACAAGAATGTATCTCACCAAGATCCACCATTTCAAATGCAGTCGATAAAAGCTTCTTCATAGCATCCAAGAAAGCAATATTATTTGACACAAGAATAGTATCATCAACATATAGAGCAAGAATAATAAAATATTTATCCTCCCTTTTGATGTAAAGATTTGGGTCAGCAAAACATGCAACAAAACCTTTAGATGTGAGGAACTGATCAATCTTAATATACCAAGCATGAGAGGCTTGCTTCAATCCATATAACGCACGATGAAGCTGACATACAAGATGCTCCTTTCCTGCAATCATAAAACCTTCAGGTTGCTCCATATAGATTTCTTCTTCAAGATCTCCATTGAGAAAAGCCGTTTTAACATCCATTTGGTGAATTTCTAGATCAAATAGTGTTGCAAAAGCCAAAATCATACGAATAGTTGTGGAGCGCACAACGGGAGAAAATGTTTCTTGATAATCTACTCCTGCAATCTGTGAGTAACCTTTTGCAACAAGTCGTGCTTTGAACTTATCAAACGAGCCATCAGCTTTGGTCTTGGTTTTATGAACCCATTTACATTTGATAGGAACACGATTTGGGGGGAGTTCAGTAAGAATCCATGTACCTTTGGAGATTAAAGAATCGTACTCAGCTTGCATAGCTTCTTGCCATTGATCCCTTTGAGACGAATTGATAGCTTTCATATACGATATTGGATCCTCTTGGATAGACATAGCATCATCAAAGACATCATATTCAATAGAATAGAATCCATGCTCTATCTCAATAGGAAGATCCACATAGATCTCCAAATTTTCATCAATCTTCTTTGGAGGTGAAGGAGGTTTATGATCATCAGAATTAGTAGAATCACAAAGCAAGTAAGGAAATGCACTAAGCAAAGATTGTGTATCATCTGAAACATCTGACGACCATGTGCCACCCATAGTCTTCTCATCAAATATAGCATCACGACTAATGATAACCTTTTGAGAAGAAGGATCATAAAATTTGTAACCTTTGGAATGATCTGAATAACTAAGAAAAATAACCTTCAAACCTGGAGGATCCAACGAGTGTCCTTGGGCACATGAATATAAGCAATGCAGCCAAATGTGCGAAAGTGAGAGACTGAAGGTGTCTTCCCTGTCCGAATTGTTATAGGAATTTTACCAGCAGGTGCAGTAGTTGGAAGATGATTTTGAATAAAAACAGTTGTTAGAAGTGCTTCAGTCCAACACTTTCGAGACAAACCAGAGTGTAAAAGCATGCAACGTACAGCATTAAGAATCGTGCGATTTTTGCGCTCAGCAACACCATTTTGCTTAGGAGAATAAGGAACTGTAAACTCATGATGAATACCTTGATCCTTACAGAAGTCATCAAATAGATTGGATACATATTCACCACGGTTGTCACTGCGAAGCGTCTTTATAGAGAATCCAGTTTGAAGCTCCACACTTATCTTGTATTGTTTAAATATAGATAAAGCCTCAGACTTATGTCGAAGAAGATAGACATGTGTGTACCATGAGAAATCATCAATGAAAGTTATAAAATATCGATATTGAGACTTTGAGGCACGAAAAGGACCGCAAATATCGGTATGAACCAAATCCAAGAAAGCATAGGAATGTGATGAAGTAGAAGTGTGGAAAGGCGAATGATGGTGTTTTCCAAGTGCACAGTACTCACATATTCCCATACGTGGATGAGATTTAAGATCCATACCTTGCACAAGACCATGACGATGAAGATCAAGAATTTTGGCAAAATCGGAGTGTGCAAATCGTTGATGCCATAATTTGCAATCTGCATCTCCAGGGGCAGTAACAACATTTGCAACTATATCATTCAATGATAGCTCAAATAGATTACCATGTCGAGGAGCCACTGCTATAGTATGCCCGTCTTTCTCTATACGACACTGATTATGATCAAAGCCAACAAACAAACCAAGATCAACTAGACGAGCAACAGAAAGAAATTTCTTTGCAAATCTGGAACATGAAGAACTCCTCTTAATATTCTAGTGGATGAAACAGTCCCCAGATATAAATCACCCACTCCTTTGACTTGACAAGTCGTATCATCCGCAAGGTAAACAAACTTCTTGACAGGAAGAGAATGATAATTGTGAAGCCACTGCGATTGGTATGTCATGTTTCCAGTGGCACCTGAATCAACGATGAATAGAGAACCATCATGAACATGAAGTACCTTTTCTGGAGAGATATCATAATGGACGAAATTGAGTTCCTGATGAGTATGATCATCATCAGTTGTAGTTTGTTGAACAATATAAGCTCGAGAACGTTCTTCATCATATCGGCGTTTATAACAACGATGAGATGGATGATCTGTATGTGCACAATAATCACAAGGAGGAAAACTTTTGGACGAGCGAGGTTGCTTTGTAGTAACTCCATGCTCCTCATCATATTGACGTGCCCAGCAATCAGAAGCCACATGACCTTTCTTATCACAATAGGAACAATGTTTGTTAGGATAAGCAAGATGAGAAGATTTACTACCTGGATTAGGGCGTCCACCCTGCTGAAAACGTGAAGCAGGACGCTTGCGAGCAACAAAAGCAGCATCAAAATCCCTTTGTTCTCGAGTGACCAAAACAGCATCAGATTTTTCCAAATGATGCTCATGACATTGAGAATATTCAATAAGAGATATACATGCTTTGTCAAAGTGGATATCATCCTTGTTAGACAAAAAAGTGATGATATTGTCATATAAAGGATCTTTGATGGTATGAAGAAGTTGAGTAACAATCTGATTTTTAGCAACAGGAGCGTCGGCAGCACCAAGCTGATTGATAATGTCTTTAAGAGCCTCGATATGAGAGTGCATTTTGGAGATATAAAATTTCGGTGACCGATTTCTTCTCAAACATTGAGATAAGATACTCCCAAATCGCATGAGAGGTTTCCAGATGAAAGACATCCAACATAAGTGAGTCAGGAAGTGCAGACAATATATAACGACAAGCTGCTTTGTCACGACGAATCCAATCAGTATGATCAATTTTCCATTGTTCAAGTAATGGACCATCAGTAATCACAGAATTGTTATTCATCACATCAATAGGTTGAACTGGGCAAGACAGGTCGCCCAAAACAATATAAAATAATTCGTCACCTTCAAGAATTAGCATCATCTTTGCTTTCCACCCAGGAAAGCCTTGTCCTTGGAAGAAGGGAACCGAACGTTGGCCAGACGGATATCCGTTAACAATTACGCAATTGGCCATGCCTGTATGTCAAGAGAAAACAAATAAGATGAGATCGTAGAATCTGCAAACCATGATCAAGACGAGCGTATTTGAGACGCATGACAATCAAAATAGGGATATGCACGTAAGAACGAGGAAAAGTATTGAGTGACTAAAAAGAAAGCCCGAAATAGAGAGGCGTAACGTGCAAGACGAGATGACGCATATAAGAAAAGTGCTATTTCGGTCGAGCAAAGAACGTGAACGATAATAAAACATCGCTAAAAATAGCAAGATGTTTGCTTGTCGTAATCAACATCATTAACGAAGACAAGCGATTAATTAACTGTAATTGGGGATTAACGAACTGTAATTAGAAATACAATTTTAAATAAAGAATCGCAAATTCGAGCAGAATTGCTGTCTTGAATCTTGAACTGTCATAACTTTTGATCCAGAACTCCGATTGACAAGCGGTTTTGACAGGATTTGGTTTTAAAGACAAAATTAACTAATACTTCTAATTTGAACAAGTTCATGTATCAAATCATCACTTGTGCAAAGAATTAAATCAAGTATAAACAATGAAACAACTTATCTTCCTTATTGTTGCTACGCATCCATAGCTCTGATACCATGTTGAGAGAGAGAGAGAGTATGAGAGAGATACACAAGACATACTCCCAAAGAATGATTCATATTGATGTAGAGTTAGTATATATAGGTGAGACCCAAGTCAAGTGAGAGATGATATATATAGCTGTAACATTTCTAACACCGAGTTGTCTAGACCACATAACATGAAGACTTCAATGTTTAGAGAGGGCAGGGATATTAATTGAGTGAAGGTCTTACAAGCAAATGTGGAGAAAAATTTAACTAATTTTTGTGATTGGGTATTCGATTCACTACTACTGAAACTCATGTTCCTTGATAATGATATATTTGTTAGAGTTGAACTAGCTAGCGGTTTAAGAGAACTCTAATTGAAATCACAAAAGGAATTAGGTGGTTCTTATATAATACTAGTGCAATATCTCTTTTGATAAGTGCTACAACATCACCTTGACAAGAATCTATGCAAGAAAATACTTTGTCCTTTCACCTTGCAAAGCTTCTGCATATCCTTTCATAGGTGTTAGCCATTTGTCTCCCTCTTTCCTATCTTTCTCTCTCTAGTTATAATCTTTCTCTCTTCTTCTCAAGTTTCTCTCTCTCCTCTACACTCCCCTTTCTCTTTTCTCTATAGTTTTTTCTCTCCGAGTCAATCTGCTTCATTACCTTTTTGTAATTTATGCAAGATTCTTCTTGACATAAGCTATTTCTTAAATAATTTATTTTCAATAGCTTGTCATATACAAGAGCTCATAATTAGTTAATATCTCAAAGGTGGTTTAGTATGTAAAATTGATGTCTTTTCAATTAGAATACTAACATAAGGTACTATGAATTGTGCAAAAATCATTTAGAGCTATAACTATTGGAAATTAAGTGTTCATATTTTTCATACTGAGTACAATACCTCACATTTAACAAGCACTCGCTATAAAAAGGTATAATTTATACAAAGAAAACATAAATTATCATACAATAATTATGTAATTTATGTAAGTACCATTGCAGATTTTTTAAAGCACATCCAGGTTTATGTAATGGGTGACACTTTTAAGCACATGCATTAGCAAGTATTTCAACAACTAAGAACCGATGGAAATCTCTGCTAATATGGGTTTTTGAAAGTAGGGATTTCTTTGAAGATGTATGAAAGAAAATAAATATTTAGAAGCCATTTACTTAACTATTTTCCTTCTCAATTACTTGAGCGATTCAATGGCTTTTTTCTTCCATAGTTTAAGTCATTATCTAGCTTTTAGGATTTCGATGATCAACACTTCTTAAATTTCTCAACCCATTGAAGTGTCCTCTTTTGTGAAGGTACTCACTATATCTAAACCCTAGTTATCACATGCGTTCAAGGCCTAATTAGAAAACCCCTCACATGCAAATTTATCGAATAAAGACATTCAATTTGTCAATATCCCCATTAAATAATACCCTTCTGTATATATAAAAGATCTAAGAAAGGTTATTTAAAAATTTCCAAGTGGTAGACTTACATAATTATGAGTGAACCTCGTGAGTGTTTGATTAATTTTCTAAGGATTGAAATGTATGTAATAGTATGTACGTTGTACATTTCTTTTAATAACCTAAGGTTCACACATTCACATCAGTTACACCAACCTCCTAGTTCCCATTAAATGCATTAATCAAATCAACTATTTTGAGATTGAGCTCAAACCTTGATCCCATATTGCAAAACATCTCAATGCTAAGTAGGAAACTTCTCTAATTGACACAAGCATGATACTTGCTTTTGGCTTATCCCTTAGGTTTATAGGAATCATAAACTTGAATGAGCTCATGATGGAGTGTGTCATGTGTTGATGGTAACATCAAACAATCCATGCAAACCTAAGATGAGAAGAATAGGCAATGTTGATTTGAAATGAATAAGGCATATCCATGCAGCACATAGCATGGTGACTAAATGCCCCTTCTGTTTAATTGCTTCTTGATGATTAATGAATATGGTGATTGTTTGTAATATAGTTTCATAAGAAAACCTTATCCTATTAATCAAAGAGCATTCAAATGGAAGTAGAGGGTCTGTGTGTGGGGTGTGCATGTGCATGTGCATGTGTGCCTCTTACACAATGCAAGTTCATTTTATACAGTCCACTACAAATTTCACTAGCTATAGGTTGAATGTACAAGATATAGACCATAAGCTTGAATTCCCTTAATCTCGTCTATAGAGAGTTTTCGGAGTATTTAGGTAATTCTCTATACCCGCAATTCCCTACATTGGCAAATGCGGGAGGTAATTCCCTAGTCTTATGCAAGAGTACATATATAGACATGTAGGAGATATTGAAAAATTCCCTAGAATTATAGATCCACAATGCCATTCCCTAGTTGTAGGTCTAGATGGATAGGAAATGTTAGTACATTCTCATTACGAGTCCCCATTATTGCAAATGGGGAATGCAATCCCCTAATTACATGTGGGGACACGACATGAACATGTGGGAAATGTTGAAATCTTCCATGTAGGAAACAATAAGAAGCTCCCTCTTCCACACTCTTGCTAGCATCTTTTCCCTTGGATTGTTAAGAGCGAGTCTAACCCATAACACCGCGTCAGCTGTCTGGTTGTAAAACTCTCAATCGGCGACGATGGCGGCAGCCGAATGCCCAGCATCATCCGCCAAGCATTGAACCTGGCGTGTTGTAAGTGTTTGAGAGTGGCATCCCACTCGTACATAAGCTGCGCCCCGCTCAGCCACATTATTGTACGAGCGAGCCCGCCTTCCCTCTTATAATCGATATACACGCACACATAGAACTAAGCCACCTTGTACGTGTGTGATATACCCCTCCTGGCTGGGTTGCAGAAACATCGGCCGGTGCACGAAGCGGTAATCTTGGTCCCCGATCACGGTCTGCGCGGGCCCGCGTAGGAAATCTATGAAGAAACAAGCTTCACATCATTACAATTACCAGTCAGTATCATCGGTGGCGGCCGCGTCGATGCGCCTCCAGTGCCCCCTCTGTCTGATCCTAATAGCATTCATGTCCGTCGTCATCAGTTATGGCAACATTATTGAGGGAGCAGAGGCCACATTGTAGCTGTCCGTGTACACGACTCCTGACGGTGGCTATCCAGAGAACCCGTCATGGATATCGCTCTTGGCGTCGGCCCTGCTGGGTCAAGGCACGCCCGGCCTATTCTGGGGTGCTGTCCCGGCAAATGCGGTAGAGTCAACTTGTCAGATGATCGAGGCTGGATATCTCACCATCCCGGCTACTGTCACTGCTTACGGCGTGACCCGTGATTGGAACTTGCAGGTATGTGGATTGTGCGTGCGGTTCACTCTCAATTTACTGTTTCTATATCTTCGTTTCCTTTCATACTCACTTCTGTACCATGTATGTGTACTAGATCCAAGCCACAGGGGGCTGCGATGCATCATCAAACTCCCCTACTGGTTTAGAGATTGTCTTCATCGATGATACAGGAGTCACCAATGTTGTAGGTGGCTGCTTGTTTTGAGTATGTACTATTGTACACGTGCTTATGTTATGTAGCTATGCTGACATAGTTATTTTCTCTATGTATTGGGCTCTTAGATCATATGTGACGACAATGCTTCGACTGTGGGGTGCGGTCTTTATAATACGGGAGATGATGTTAATTCCTTGTATAAAGAAGGGACCTCAACAAGTACCCTCACAACTGATCCATCAATGATGGTCACATCCTCTTCCACCACATCAACCATCATCGAAGTTTATGTGTGGATCAATGATGGTCGCATCCTCTTCCACCACATCAACCATCATCGAAGTTGATGTTTCCAACTTTCCTGTTGAATATGAGCCTCTCACTCTTGCATCTTCAAATAATGGACGACGTCTCATGGACGTCTCACCCATTTGTGTTGGCCAAGGTTATCTTCCTGTAGCTACGGTCTATTATTCACTAATATTTAAGAAAGAGACCATTCTCTTTCATGATTGGTTAAAATTATCAAAGTGTTGGTCCTTCCACACAGTATAGACATTAATGGATCATCATTCGATAGCCTTTCTTCATGCACTCATGTATGTGCATGTCAAGCCTACACACATATATGTATATATGGGTATCGCATTGTTATCATCTTATCACTAATATTAGTTTCTCACACATATATGTACGTCAAACCTAAACACATATATGTATGTATGGTTCTCACATTTTTATCATCTTATGACTAATATTCCTTTCTCAGCTATGTTGATTGTGCATGACTCGACATGTTTGTGATCTAATGCTCATTTACTTGTCTTTGAGGTATTATATACTCCAACGTTACCATAAATCACATATCTAACAAGAGCTCCCAATCAATTCTAGGTGCTACTAGTGGTAGCATATTTGGAGTAGCTGGTGCACTATTGACATGTCTTGTAGAGGATCCAATACTTGGGCCTTTTTGTACAGTAGCTGTGGTGGGAGTTACCACTCTTGCAGGTGTGGGAGCTAGATGTGCCTCTGATACAATTGGAAGCTGTATTAAAGGTGACATCATTCATCCATGACCCTTTGCTTAGTCCCGTGCACGCATCTTTATGACTTGACGTTATCTATTTCTGAATTTGATGCACCTCATTTCGAGATTTGAGAAAGATATAGTAATGTTGTAGCCAATGAAAACACAATAAGAGCTACGAGCATCCATAATTAATTGAATGGGTTTATGGTGTAGGAACCTCCATGGTAATGATAGAGGTTGAATATCGCAAAAAGATATGTGACATTGACATTGGAGAAAAGGTTTTAGAACATTTTTCTATTTACACTTTAAATGGTTGCACTATCCTAACAATTAATTTATGTTTTTCATTTTTTTAAATATTATCTAGCTACTCCCATTTTACTACTTCATCATGCACAACTTATTCTTTTTTACCTTCTATTCATTCTACTATGGCCAAAGGACTCTATAATCCATTCACATTGGAGGGAACAATCCTCATTGATGATGTTGTGATCTCAATTCATAATGAATGGTTTCTTGATAGCCTTTTTCCTGCACTCAAAATTACACATTGGCTTCCATCGACTTATCAGATAAATAAACATGCATGTTGTTCTCATTTCTTAGCGTACATAAAATATTTGACTCTTCATTATAAAGTGTTTCCAAACTCTTACATGTGGTTACTAGTTTCATCCTAGAATGTGTCTCACACAAGTTTCACGATTGCAAACCTTGCTTGTTATACCACGTCTCTTGTATCAAATTTTGGAAAAGGATGCTTATAGTAGACTCTACCATTTCCTTGATGCAAGTATTTGCATACCCAGGTTTGGGAGCAACTATGGAGGTGGCATTTTTTTAATAGCTTTTGTTCTTGTTACTTTAGGAACATTTAATATAATTAATACCTCCATGTTCTCAATCCTAAAAAAGGAGAATCCTTATTCAAGAGTTTAGGAACAAAATTCCACACAACAATACAAGATCTTATTTTATCTATTTTATTAATTTAATCTTGATCAAAATCTCTCTCTTTTTATCGTAAAATCAAAATCTCTCTCTCTCTCCCCTAATGTTTGTGTGTGTGTCTCAAAAGGAAGTCACTTGTTCATGTGAGGACTTTGAAAGCTTCACATGAAAAATACGCCACCAAATAATTTTTTTCTAACATAGGATATTATACTCAATTAGAATAATTCGATGCAATAAAATTACTTTACCATAATAATGTATAATAGGTCCAAATACAAAATAAAGAATAAGCATTTGTGCATTACATTCATCCGCAATATGCATACACATTATGCTAGATGATGCTATCAAATATCTAGGTGGTTCATCTACATGTGGATTGCCTGTTATTTCTTATCCTTTTATAGCATGCTAAGTCAAGGTGATTACAACTAATCTTGTTATTTCATATTGGATGTGATTATTTTCATTGAGAAAAAAAAACATCAAAATTAAGATGATAAGTTAGGAGTGGTGTACTTCCTTTTCAAAGTTGTATTCTTGCCTCCTAGCATGTTGTAAAGATCTCATAGAAACGTGGGATTTTAAGCTTCCCATTGGAGAGTTTAATGAGGCTTTAGAAAATGACAGTGTCTTTTACTATGCCTTGGTCTAAGAAGGGTGGTAACATAAATCTAGTAGTCACAAAGTCTTGCTTATTGAAAAGAAAACATTGGTCAAATTAGCACTATTGTTTTCTCTAATTAATATGCTTGATAAGCTACTATCCATTTAAAGATTCACTATCAAACCACATTGGCACATGGGAAACTCTCAAAGAAATAATTAAATATTAAATTTCTTCCATTATCAGTGGTTTTAAATATTCATCATTTTGTGACTTTTAGATATATTTTATTTCACTCAAACAAACCACTTTAATAGATACACAAAACTCACATCATTATATAACAATGACATTAGTTAAAACAAGACTATAATAGCTAATGATGTCTCAAGTCATAGAGATATAATATTGATGGCCTAGAAATAGATGTGGATAACAATAATATTGAAAAAGATAAATCTACATAGAGATACAAGAATTGGCTTAGATTTTCTTCACTATCAATCAATTTGTGCAAGTGTGGGAAGATATGGGATTCACACAATTTGAATTAGTATCAAATTTGTACTTACAAAATAATGCAACAAGACTCTAATGGGTTTGTGTGGATTTGATTGCATCATTGTTACATTTTGAGACCACTACCAATTCGTTGTCTTCTCTATCTAGCATGAAGCAAAAGGTTTGAGACTGTCTATCATCATTAACCAATGATCTTCTAGCCTTGATTAGCTGAAGAATTTAATGAAACTAAGCCTATCTGTGGCTTTAAGGGACCAATTTTTCCAACCAAATAGAGGTTTTTGATGAGCAATACCTTCTTATCATACAAGTTGATCACCATCTCTTGCTTTCCATATAATGTATATCATTAATCAAAGTAATGTTGAGATGTAGAGAGAGAAGATATGTAGAGATGCGATGGGGAGAGAAGAGGCACACCATATAAAACTTCTTCATAAAAAGAAGAAGAAAACTATTGGATAGACGTAGTAATTGAAAGTTCAATTGAGCTCTGAATATCCTTGCACAAAAAAAGAATGGCATCTCCTGTTACAAGGCCTTGCATAGAAGGAATAGGAATGTCTAGCATACCATTCCTATGAGCTTTAAAAAGGTTTGAAATTTTAAGAAAGGCATGTAGTGTGTTGCAAGATTGAGCATTAATTGTAACTCAAATTGAAGGAGTAGGAACTGCCACTAATGCAACAGCTCATTTCAAGCACTTTCTCAGAATGACTAGAGGTGAGGGAGAATCATCATCATCAATGATTACATCATCATCTTCATGAGGAGGACGAAGAACCTCTAGAAGATGAACTAGAGGTAAAGGTACTTCCTTTGCTAGGGGCAGCATGCATCAAGGATACATAAATGTACGATCCAAATCTAACATTAGTCACATTTCCTGTACTAGCTCTAATGTAATGTTGATCCATCTTTGCTAAGAGATAGGTACTCCAATCAATGGTAATACCTTTCAGACCATAAAAGAAGCTGTGGACAACTCCTTGGAGAGGTAATGAGACTGGGTTTTGGCAGCCATAAACCTATCTGGAAGAAATTGGCACAACTGCTTCCATAGCAAGTTGGAAATCATAGAGACGCTGACCCCTAACATGGTAATAACCTTCTTTGGATCCAAAACATCCAGAGGCTACTTCTATAATAGCTTCAAAATATCCTTGTTGAAGAACAATTGAGAGCAGATACTAGGGAAGGACTCTCCACAATATGCCAAAGAAAGAGCCTTCCCCAAACTCTTAGGTATCATAAGAATAGTTATACCATAAACAAGACTAGACCTCTTACTGTAAGAGGTTAAAAATTGATCATAATTGTCAGGATCATGTGGAACTAGCCGTAAGGAAATACTCACAAACTTAGATAATCATGCTTTAGCAAGAAGATCTGAATCTAGCAACAAGGAATAATCATGCAATACCAAAGACACATACTGGATCGGGGGAGGGGTTTGAGGCACCATTAAGATGGTTTACACACATAGATAGTCACAGTGAATGCCTACAAAACAACATGATAGGAACATATATGATATCAATCATAATAAACCCATATGACTCGACCGATCGACTAACCACCCTCAGTAGTCCACATCCTAGGAAGAATCTGGCATGACCTCCACATACATGCGATCGAAAGCTTCGTGCTTCATGCGATGTAGATAATCACACACCATGAAACCCCATATCAGGCAGAAAAGAAAAAGAAAAATACATACCATACTAACATAATCACATAAGAACTGATCATACTAACATGATACTCGAACTCTTTAACCATGATCACGACAAGAGGGACTAGATAAGACTCCACTGTTTCCATCCCCACAAAGCACACTCATACTAATTAAGAAAAGTGGCAGGTCATCAAAATTATTTTAAACAGATTATGAAGGAACAAAGCATGATAATGAGTAGCAACTTAAGCATATAGTCTGAGATATCCATTCCAGTGGGAGAAAAGTGTGACTTGAAAATGCACTATACCCTTGAAAAAGTCAAAGATCTAGCTCTTCTATAAAGCTTCCACAAAAATCTAGTGTGAGGATCATAACAGGGAACCATATGCCCTTGGAAGGCCTTTTAGATGCAACCTGCAACTTGGTCATTACTCCTCTAATCAACTAGCCATCAAACTATCAACTTCAATGTCAACACAAAGATGAGCATAATGAAAGAGAAATTGTAGCCTACCTTGGTGTAAAGTTTCATTGCATATGTTAATTCATCAAGCATGATCCATGACAACACTAGCTGTGCATGCATGATATTTCCACATATATGCATTTTAACCGATACTTACCTTGTGATGAAAGCCCAACTAGAGAGTTTGATTGTGAGCCCTTAATAGTAGATAAATGTCTATTCTTCCATCCAAACCCACATGAAGCTCATGAGGCTCTTTATTGCTAAATCAACATGTTACAAAAAAAGAACTTGATTATTAGTACTAAAAAAAGGACCAATATCACCATTTAAAGCATGATATGACATATATAAGAGGATTAATCATTAGCAACATGAGACACCTACTTGTAGCTAAACTTTTAATATTGTAGACAACAAGCAAGTATTAAATTATGTATTTCTTCCAATGAGATCATAGAAAGGAAATAACAATTTGATTATCAATACTGGACCGAGAGGACCAATATCACCATCTAAAGCATGATATACATAGCTATGATGGATAGAATCTGAGATACACTATTGAGATAAACTAGACCTATTAGGAAAAATACCAAGAACTTTACTTATCATCACAACTATCAATTGAGATGCTCATGCCTTGAGAAGAATATGGAGCATCCCAATCATGATAAACTTGCATCCTCCTCCATACCATTAGCCTTACTGCCAGACCAAGTGAGACTCCTGCTGTAGGTCATTATAATCAGTTTAAACATAGTATGAAGCAATAAGGCATTATAACCAGTAGCAACTTAACCATATAGTCTAAGCTATCCATTCCAATGGGAGAAAAGTGTGACTTGAAAATGCACTATACCCCTCATAAAGTCAAATATCTAGCTCTTCTATAAAGTTTATGGAAAAATATATATCTAATTACATGAGACATGATTTGGGATATTCATTAAATATTTTAAAAAGGGATAAATCATGTCACTTAGTTAACAAATATGTAATCAGTTTCCATTCATGATAGCAAGGTAGCCACGAGTCAAATCTTTTAAGCTTCAAGGCCATCTTTCAATATATCTCCAATGAGTACAAGATTTGTTGTGCCTAGGTTTTGTAAAGGTCTATTCTCTCTCTCTCTCTCTCTCTCTCTCTCTCTCTCTCTCTCTCTCTCTCTCTCTCATATGTAATACACTTTAATCTTTCCATTTCCTTTTTCATAATTCAAATCTCCCACTTTCTATGGCTCCCAAACTTAAATTTCAAACACACATAACTGTGTACTATATCACAATACAATTTTCTACTAAAGGAAAATATTATCATACTATTGTCCTAGAATTTATGATGAAGGATGAAGGTTATAATGGTACAGTGATACCAATATAGTGATCTCTCTATATAGGATCACATTGTCAACTTTTGGGGCCACTATGACAAGTCAAATATTTTCTTTCATTTTTGAGCAAGCTTCTACATGACTTTTGTGTGTTGGTGAAATTAATTCATATCGTGGCAATTCAATATCTTTTCAAAAAATTAGTGATATAATACTTGATGAAGCATTGTCAATGTAAGTGCATAGTTAGTTGTAGGCAATATCCACTACTAATGCCTTCATAGTAAAAGACGGAAAGAAGAAGAAGAACCACTTTTGGGTTTCTAGTAATAAGAAGGGGATCTCACTCAAGATTTTCCTTACAGAAAACCCTACATGTGGAAGATTTAGCCTCAACAACTAATTAAGATGGATGGGTTTGATACCTTTTTGTAGTATGAGCCCCAAATCCCTATTTATGCATGCTTTCCTTTATTAATTTTTAAATTACATTTCATAAGAAATGTAATTGAAAAATGTTACTTATAGATTTTTCAAAATAATCTCTTTTTGTGTATGTGTACCTCGTACCCATGCATGCACCCCTAAGTAGTAGAAAGTATGTCACATGTATGGACAATATAACTCTTAATGGCGAGATTACCTCTTGTTGATAGGAATATTTAGGATCCTCTAACTAACAAAGATGATGAGATCTTGGATGGTGATGGTGACTAAATCTATGGTTAACACCTCTAAGAAGTTAACCTCACCTCATGGAATGCTAAAGGCCTATGTTTAGAAAGTCAGAAGGTAGCTTGGAGAAGGTTGTTAAGGGCCAAGAAACCTAATGCATTGGCCATGCAAGGGCTAATGCTCACTAGTGATTACATCCAAGCACTAGACCTTCCTAGCTATGTGTGTTTTTACTCCTCTTCAGGTAAAGGAAAGGGAGGAGTGATCATATTGAAAGAGAAGGAGTTCAGTCCCATGCTAAAATGGGAGGAAGGAGGGGTTGTTGTTGCTCCTTCCTTGAAATAAAACAAAATGGTAGTTGTCGTGTGGTCAATATATGGCCCTCTTGCATCTATGAGTAGATTAGGGATTTGGGAAACTTTGAAGGACCAATTTCACAAGAGTGTACCATCTTGGCAAGGGACTCAAACAAGATGCAAAGTGAGGCTAACTAGTTGCATAAAAATTGTACCATGATTGCATATGAGAAGAAAAAATTGCATCACTTGAAAAGGACATATGATTTGTTGGATGTTTCCCACATGATTGTGGATGGCCTTTTCTTTTTATAACAACCATAAGGACTAGTCTTAGAAAGTTGCAAGATGAGACAATACCTATACCAATCAAAGAGAGTGGTAGGCATGGATGATTTTGAGAGTCAATGTATACTTTCATGTTATAGAATACATGGTGAAACTTGTATTTTGAACTTTCGAAAGTGTAGTGATTTGTTCTCTAAACCAAAAACATACTAAAATTAGCCAAAGAATATTTTTATGAAAATAATAAAGTAATAAAGGGTCTAAAGTGTTATTTTTGAACTCAAGATGGTAAAATTTTCTTAATAATAATGTAGAAATTACATTGAATGAAAGATAGTTCAACTAATGACCCTGTTATTGCAAAGAAAATACACTACAACAAAAAGGCCTATTAGATGCACTTTTAGACATGATTTTTGAATTGAGAGAAAATCTTATGGGTGTGTCTATAAGCCCGTCTATTTGTGCGTGTATCATTTCGCATCTATAGTCGCATGTATAAGGAAATCCACACACAACAATAGAAGTGCATGTACATGCATCAATAAACGCACATACGAAAACCAAAATTGTTATTTATTTAATTTCTTTTGTGCGTCTACAAGCATGTCTACATGGAAAATCAGACGGGCACATAGACACGTGCATAGATGTGCTTTTACATGCGACAGTAGACGCGAACGCAAAACCAAAAATCTCATTTTTTTCTATAATGATATTTAATCTCTTTTTTTTAATTTGAATTATATAGCGCGTGTACTTTGCATTTTAGACGCGAGTATAGACACATGTTTTCTGCAATTTAGACGCGCAAATAGACGCGAAGCACAAAATTGAAAAAAGAGAGCGCTCTCTGGTTTTTTTTTTCCCTCCCATACATCAAATTGTGCATTTGGGAAAAACAAAATTCGATCTAAAGGCACAAGAATTGAAAAAAAAAATCCATGTATTCATTATATATAAAATGCATTTATATGGAGAGTTTAAGTACTTGCGACCCAAAGTGTGGCCGCAAGCAGTAGGCTCAAAGATGGATAATAGATATACAATGAAACAAGGCCATAGAGGAGGTATGGTGCTCCTCTACGAATCTGAAGAAGAAACATCTTTTCTAGCACCACGATCGCTACTAGCCTCGCTATCCCCCTCCTCCCTATGCTCCACATCGGGGTTCGCCTACACACACAAAAGATCAAGGTCGCTTACGTACAATTGCAAAGAAAAAGTTATAATTAGCTATACTTTTAATAGGAAAGTAAGAAAAACATACCTCCTCTGGCTGTCGAATCCTCATAGCCCGGTTGTTTTACTCCTCAGTGATGAGACCCTCCTCATAGAAGTGAAGCCATGTGGCTACGCGCTTATGGCCTTGATGGTAACCTGCCTCTCTAGGAGTAGGTATCCTATCAACAATAGTAGTCTGTAAAACAATTATGATATATACAAACAATTATGAGACACAATGTATTAGAACAAATTATATAAAGAATTGAAAAAAATATAAATTTCAAAAAACTAAAAATTAAAACATACTTACAAACTTTGCCTCCCATGACTCTCTGCTGCCCGATCCGTAATGTGACGATCCCATGGTTTCCATTTGGATGCGTCGCGCCTCTGCGTGCTGGCGACTCTTCACTTTCTCTGCTACTTTCTTCCACTCTATGCGGTGGCACATAGGTGGTTGGCTATAGGCTCCACGCCCCTCCTCTTGTCTCCACAGTGACTCCCTGATGCGTGTCATGAGGTGGAATCTTTTGTTGTGAAGCAAATCCCTCACTTTTGTGCATCCCCAATCATCCGAGAATTGCTGACCCTCAGGATTTGGGTACCTCCTATGGACTGCCCTCAACACCTCCTGCCACAAGCCACTTTTCTGATTCTTGAAGTAAACGAAACAATCTTTATACATCGCATACACGACGCTCCTCATGTACGCCATTACATCCCTTCCTTCATCATCATGGAAGATGCCACCAGTATCTGTAACTCTATAGTACTGGCGTACAAGCTCATCTATGTGATCTTCTGGTGAGGGTGATTGCTCCCCACCTCTTAGGCAACCCCCATACAAGTCTCGTCCTCCCCCTCGACTCTCCCTCCTCCCTCTCTGTCGACTACCCTCTGCCTCGCTGGATGCACGTGCTTTCGCAAATGCATGTGCGTCGACTAATGCTTGTGCTTCAGGTGATGCATGTACAGGCGCTGCACATGGAGTACTTATAATTGGAATTTGGACATTTGGTGTTTGGGAAGTAGTGCCAAGCAAAGACGTTAGAGGCATTCAAGACATGACACTAAACACCTCATCAACTGTGGGAGAGCGGCCAAGGTGTCTAGTTATCTCTCCCATGAAGTCTTCCTTACTAGGAAAACCTCCAAAAAAAGCATTGACCCCTCTGCTGAATAAGCCCAATGTATCATTCATGTGGTCCAAGTTTGGGTCATTGCTAGATGAACGAGGATACGACATTTGCAAACAAAAAACAGGAATAAGACAAATTTGCTAAACTGTAATATTGTGTAAATTGTACTATTGTGTAACATATTCATACAATTCTAGAAATAAAAAATTGTTTTTTAATTAGAGCTAGCGCATGTATATTCGCGTTTGAGATACAGAATAGACGCGCTCTCAGACGCTTCCCTGAAGTCAAACCTTCTCGTCAGAGTGCGTGTATATTCACATGTGAGATATAGAATAGACACGCTCTTAGACGCTTCTCAGAAGTCAAAGCTTCTGGGTGGAGCACGTGTATATTCGCGTTTGAGATGTAGAATAGACATGCTCTCAGACACGTCTCTGAAGTCAAAGCTTCTAGATAGAGCGCGCGTATTCTCGCGTCTAAGATGTAGAATACACGCGCTTGGAGACGCGACTGCAGACGCAATGACAGCAAACATAGCTGCGCGTCTATGTCTACATCTAAGCTGGAATCTACACGCGCTGTCAAATACGCTAAGTCGGACGCTCTCAATCTGACAACCGCCATCCATGATTTATTTGTGATATAAGAGCTTCAATCATAGATCCTAATACAAAAAGAGAGAGAGAGGGAGGGAGAGAGAGAGAGAGAGAGAGAGAGAGAGAGAGAGAGAGAGAGAGAGAGAGAGAGGACTCACCTTGGGTCTTTGATGTGGACAGGTGGTGGCGCTGTTTCCTTCCCCTTCTTCCTCTCCTTCGTGAGTTGTTCTCCCTTGATGCTTGATGCTTGTTGTCTCCTCTCTTTGCCTCTTGTTCCTCTTGTTCTCCTCTCTTTTGTTCTCTCTTTCTTCCTCTCCTTGGCTTTCTTCTCTTTAGCTGTCTTCTTTTCCCTCTTGTCTCTTTGAAGTGAAAGAAGAGGTGAGTCATGAGGAGGTGAGTCATGAAGAGACTAGTGGAGGTAGACTGCATGTCCGGCTAAACTCGAGCTTCAGAACGCGCAAAAAATGCAGAAAATGTGCAGTTTGAAAAGAAATCGCTTGTATCTTTTGAATTTTGACGTTTGTATCTGTTTTTGCGTGTATATGCGCGTCTAAATTTACATAAACAAACTAATAGAGGCAAAGCTAGACGCATAGATAGACACAGATTTAGGCGCGTAGTTAGACGAAGGTATAGATGCGCATTTAGCATGCTTGCATTTTTATCATATGTTTTTGTATTTAAGATAAGTTTTGATAGTAAGTTTTCATAGTAAGTTCTTATCATAAGTTTTTATGTATTTATGATAAGTTTTGTGTATTTAAAATTGAATATCTTAGAATAATTAATACGCCTTGAAGTTTTTATGTAAACATATTAATAACAAATTTAATGTTGTCATGAATTAGGTTTAATCATGTCATCGTCATCACCTAGTGCGATGCATGCTGATGATTCAATGAGCACATCCTCAAGTGAGGATGAAACATTGTGTCTTCATAATTGAGATGCATGGCTACAACAAAAAATTAAATGCATGTGTGATCGTTGTCGAGGTTGTATTTTTCGAGCACGTCGAGTTACAATGTCACACCTCAGCATGTATGGATAATGGGACCGAGAAAAATCACCGATATTCATTATTTTTAACACTAAGATTGCTAGTCTATGTTACTCAATATATATCAGCGTACATATAACTCCCTTTTGTGGTTGAGCAGGATGTGGTGCCACATCCTCAGATGCTCCCTCCCAAGCATCGAGAGGCTGCAAAACGTGGACACGAGGAGACAGAGTCTTCAAGAAGAGTGGAGACTGACGACCATAATAGTAGCCCTCATGACATGCCCCATCAAGTTGTAGAGGATGAGATTTTGGAAAACATGGTACACGATCTATTTTCGCAACCGGTTCGGGGAGAAGGTCACTCTACAAAGCCAGATGACCCACTATACGTAGCATCATCTACTCCGTTGTATGAAGGTTGTACGTACTCCATTCTTCGTGCATCCCTCGAGATACTTAGCTTGCAAACAATTTATGGATGGAGTAATGTCAGTTTGAATGCGTTATTGAAGTAGGTATCAATCAGTTTGGCTTATGAATCATAATAATAATTGTTCTATTTTGAAATCAGACACAAATATATGTTGGTGGTTTCTTAACTCACTTTTAAAAATATATGCAGGTTATTATCACAAATGCTTCCAAAAGGAAACAAATTGACAACTAAGAGAGAGCAAGTAAGACATTACTTGACATCTCTGGGAGGCCTCGATTATGTTAAGATCCATGCATGTGTCAATGATTGTGTATTATTTCGTGGGATTCATGAGTTTGCACGAGAGTGTCCTATTTGTGGTGAATCAAGATAGAAGTGGAGATCAAGTCAATGGATATGCCTCGTAAGGTTTTGCGACATGGCATGCTAGTCATCGTTCAAGTGATAGAAAATGGAGAATCCCTACAGACACAGTGGCATGGCAACATATAGACAATTTGTGGCCTGTTTTCAAAGAAGAGCCAAGAAATTTGATATTTGGTTTAGGTATGGATGGAATCAATCCATTTGGCATCAAAAGCACATCATACAGTGTATGGCCAGTGGTATTGGTGAGCTATAATATTCCTCCATCCATGGCAATTAAAAAGGGACATATAATGTTGTCCCTTATGATTCCTAGAAAGCACAAGGTAAAAAATATGGACATTTACTTAGAGCCTTTGATTGAAGAGTTATAAATGTTATGGGAAGGTATTGAGGTGCAAGATACAAGCGCATTTGCATCCTCTAGAGATTTCACGTTGAAGGCCATGTTATTGTGGACCATGCATGACTTTCCAGAATATGGAGAGTGTTCAGGTACATGTATATAACTCTATATTTGAAATTCAAGACTTGAATCAATTGCATGTTATTAATTCACTTGTTTGTTCAGGTTTAAACACATCAGGATGTCATGAATGTCCTATTTGTAGTCCCTCTCTAGTTTCCTCTAGGTCGACACGTTTAAAGAAGGTTATCTATGACAATCATCATCGATTTCTTCCTATTGACCATCCCAAATATGTTCTCCCTACTAATGGAATGACTCCACAATCTCTAACCATTCGAGATTGGAAGGAGAGATGGATTAATGCTGACAGCCACCCTCCACTCGGTAATAAGTATATTTCTCTCGATTGACTTTAAAGTATTTATCATGATGAATTGTTTACATAATATATTGTTTGTTTGTTAGGTTCTCTATATTTTTTTATCTTTCGTATTAGACTGAACTCAAGATCAAATGAACCCCATGCACATATTAAAAAATGTTGTATCTACATTATGGGATCACTTGATAGGGGCTCGTGATTCAGTCAATGTAAGGGAAGGATTTACGTAACATTGGTCACATGAGATGAGCCTGGCTACGCATTGAACCCAAAGGAAAGATTGAGCTACCCTAGGCACCTTGGATGTTGTCAAAGAACAAGGAAAAAATAGTGAAGGAACAAATATGTAGCTTTCGAACACCCACAGGATGTATGAGATGTCTCAAGGGAGCCTTCATAAAGAAAAAGAAAATAGGTGTGGAGAAACTATTTGGTTTGAAGTCCCATGATTGGCACAAAATGATTCAAGTAAGGGTATCTCTAACCATAAATATAGTAATTAGTGGAGTAATTATGTGTAAACTTTGGGGTATGATGACTTTTCCCTCAACTAATCATTTGATCTATGAATATTATTTACATTCAATTCGTACTTCCTACTAGCATATCCCATTGTGTATCCAAAGATGTACGTGATATCATTTACAAGATGGGAGAGCTTGTAAGGTGTGTATACATTGTATTTCTTCATTATATATTGCATACATCATGTACTAAACCTCTTTGAATTTCTACACAAAAATAAACAATTGTCAAATACATCTTGACATATACCTGAGCTCGAAGGAAATTGATCCAAAAACATTTCAAGATGCTTGAGTATTATCTATTGAGGTGGTTTGTTTGGTGGAGAAAATTTTTGCTCGCTCCATTTTGACTACTCAATTATATTTACTCATACATTTAATTGATGAGATCGCACTTTGTGGGGCAGTTCATGCAAGGTGGATATTTTTTCTTGGGCGCTTCATGAAAACCTTGAAAGATTTTGTGAGGCAAAAAGCACGGCCTGAGGGAAGCATGGTTGAGGGTTGGTTAGTGCAATCATCCCTTGTTTATATCTCTGAATATCTTGTTGAAGTTGACCCCTCTCAACCACGACTATGGAAAGACAATGAAGACTTGAGTATGACCTCTATAATACCTCAAGGAAAAGGAATGAGTAAAGTGCTAACAAAAGAAGAACGTCGTAAGTTAAATAGTTTTTATGTGCTCAATAGTGATATAATGAGCAAATGGGTGACACTATATAATGAAGCAAGGGCAAGAAGGTCATATTGATATAGATTGGTTACATGAGGAAATGGAGAGAATGGAAAAAGAGGAGGAAATTAATATATTTGAAGAAGAGTGGGAATATGCACAAGGTTGCTTATCAAAGGTGAGAGATACTATCAATTACTTTGTTTCTAGTTATATTTTATATAATAAATTGATATTTTTTATCTTAATTTTTTACTACTAGTGCACATTATTCAATGCTATTTGGTGTGAGGGTAAATATCTTCGAACTCAATGTATAGATGAAAAGAGAAATACCCAAGATTGTGGTGTCCTTGCTCACTTCGAGGATGCCAATGGTACCATGGAAGGTTATTGTTGCTTGATCCAAGATATTCTGAAGCTTGACTTCAGAGGATTCTTTATATATGTAGTGAATGTAAAGTGGTTTAAAGAAGTGGTAACAAATCGTGAGCATTGCACAATCAGACGTCATCCAAGTGGTTTTGTAATCATTGACTCTACAAAATTTCACCAAAATAAGAATGACACATTAGTACTACCTCAACAATGCGAGCAGGTATATATGTAAAAGATAATTTTTTAATATGTATACATGTGATACATATACACAATATAATAAGTATTTAAGTTTATTGCTTTTGTTTTTCAAATACAGGTTGTGTGTCATCCAATGGTAAATAATAACCGATGGTGGTATGTCATCCCTATATCTAATCGTTCAAAACCAATATATGGTAATATTACCGACATAGAGATAGTAGATGACAATCCAACAATTAATGATGATGTACACGATGACACCATAATGGATTATATGCGTGATATAGTGCAAGATGAACCTCGCGAGGATGTTCAAGGAAACACACAAGAGGACAATAATGTGGTTCATGGTGATGAAGTTATTGAGCAATATAGCAATACATCTGATAGTGGGATAGATTTATTTGTTTCGTTACCTCTTGATAACATAGACCTAGAAGTAGATAGTTTAGCAAGGGCTGATCTCATTGAAGATGAGATGGATCATTCACTGTAACATACTTAATTCGCTTAATGATTCAATGCGTTTTCTTAATTCTATGAAAAATATCATACGCACATGTGCATAATCAAGAATCAATAGTCAAGTTTAAAGCTAAATTGAATTTTCCATAATAAAAAGGAAGTATTTTTTATCATCTTCAAGTAGAGAAATTACGAGATACATGCAATGTTTGCTTCTAATTGTATAATAAGTTTTGTGTCGCTTATCGCTAATTACTTATATCAGGCTTGTCAAGGAACTGCCATTCATAAGAGAGCAATGCAAAAATAATTATTAACTCTCGTTTTTATATTATATTAAGTCCAATTTCAAGTGGTTAAATAATTACGCGCCTGCAAATGCATCTATATTCATGTCTATCTACGCGGATATATAGACGCAAAATTCGCATCTATTTACACGCGCATATAGACGCAATGATAGATACGCCCGACCTTGCGCATCTATGCCTTGTTTCTATTGTGGTGATAATACAACTAAACGAAGGTAAATCGTTCACTCTCTCCATGGTATATAGATCCTATATATCACATGCATTCATGGCATATTTTATATATCTCTATGTAACCTATTTTGTGATATTTTCTTGACCCTTCTATTGTTACAACTATATATATCCTATCTCACTTGACTTGGGTCTCATCTATATATACTAACTCTACATCAATATGAATCATTCTTTGGGAGCATGTCTTGTGTATCTCTCTCGTACTCTCTCTCTCTCTCAACATGGTATTAGAGCTATGGATACGTAGCAACAACAAGGAAGATAAGTTGTTTCATTGTTTATACTTGATTGAATTCTTTGTACAAGTGATGATTTGATACATGAACTTGTTCAAATTAGAAGTATTAGTGGTTGGAAGACCTAAAGATCAAGAAGAAAGGCGAAATTCGAGTATGCGTCAATTACAAGAAGGTGAACGCTAATACGAAGAGAGACAACTACCCCTTGCCGTACACCGAGCACATGCTTGAGAGGGTGGCAGGCAAGGAAGCCTACAGTTTTCTGGATGGCTTCTTAGGGTACAACCAGGTGCAAGTGCATCCTGCAGATAGGCACAAGACTGCCTTTGCCACTGAGTGGGGCGTCTTTGCGTACGTAGTCATGCTCTTCGGGTTAACCAATGCCCCCACCACCTTTCAACGCCTCATGTGCACCATATTCAAGGACATGCTTCGCAAGGAGTTAGAGGTCTTTGTCGATGACGTATGTGTCCATTCGACCTGGATTGAACACCTAGACAAACTCCACACGGTCTTTGAACTGTGTCGCTTATATCGCCTCTCCCTGAACCCCTTGAAATGTCAGTTTTGGGTGAAGCACGGATGCATCTTAGGACACGTGGTGACGAAGAACGGCATTGCCACGGACTTCTCGAAGGTCAGGGTTATCGTTGACCTTCCATCCCCAAGTAATTACAAGGGAGTTCAACGCTTCTTAGGTCACATAGGATACTATTGGTGGTTTGTACTGAACTATGCGTTGATTGCTAGGCCATTGTACAAGCTGCTAATCGTATTCAAGTGGACCGAAGCATGCCAACAGGCGTACGAACAATTGAAAAAGGCTCTAACAATGGCACCGATTCTATGAGCCCCGGACTGGACCATTACCTTTCACATACACATTGACGCCTCTAAGTTTGCCGTGGGAGTAGTGTTGTGCCAACCTAGCGAGCATAACTTAGACTACCCAGTAAGGTTTGCTAGGAGACAACTCACTGAGATGGAGATGAATTATTCAACAACAGAAAGGGAGGGACTAGCCATGGTGTTGGCCGTGAAGAAATTCCGGTACTATCTATTGGCCACACCTTTCATTTTCTTCGTGGACCATCAAGCCCTACTCTACTTAGTGAACAAACCTTGTGCTACAGGACGCATAGCTCGATGGCTCCTCCTACTCTTGGAGTTCGATTTCTCTGTGGTGGTACGAAAGGGAAAATAGCATTACATGGCTGATCACATGTCCCATATACCCACAGGAGAAGTAGCTGGACGAGGCATCATTGACGAGTTACCTGACGCCCACTTATTCCATATGTCGAGAGAGAGAGACCTATTTAAGGCTGATCTGATGCCATACTAGGCAGATGACATAGTCCAAGTGCTCGATCACGGACTACCTGAGCCACCAATAGAAAAGGCACGACTTAGGCGCTTCATCTTAAAGCTCCAGCCCTACCACTTGATTGCAGGCCAACTCTATAGGTTGGGGCAAGACGGATTGCTACGTAGGTGTGTGTGTGAACATGAGATGCATGATGCGCTCTTAGAAGCGCACAGCGGCATTGCAGGTGGACACTTTAGAGGAGACACGACAGCACGGAAGGTGTTGCAGTCCCAACTATGGTGGCCCACACTTTTCCGCGATGCCAAGCAATTTTTCAAGCATTGTGACGAGTGCCAGCGGGCAAAAGTTCCGATTCATAAGGATCAAATGGAGTTAACCCCAATTATTGCTTGCCAACCCTTCGAAAAATGAGGAATTGACTTCATAGGACCAATCAGCCCCGCAGCGCAGTACTCACAAGCCAAGTACATCGTGGTGGACGGATTACCTCACGAAATGGGCAGAGGCAAGACCAACACGAAAAAACGATGCTAGAATGACTGCCAAGTTCTTATGGGAGCAAGTGATCTCGTGCTTTGGTTGCCCCATCGACTTCATATGTATATGAGGAAGTGACCTGTGTAATCCCCGCCGACAGGATCAAGGTGTTGGGGCACTATGAGAAGAATGGCTTTCAAAGGAAAGGATACCCTAATCTTCCGATGACTTACTGATTCCTGAAGATCCATGACCCGAAACCATACTATTATGTAGTTTCCGTAGATAAATGTAATACAGCATTATTCTCCCCAAACTAAATGTAACAGTTACTCTATCATCTTAGAAAATGTTGTACCTCGAAAGGGCTAGGTCCATATAAATGGAATAAGACTTTTTTTTATCAATGTTTGTTTTGTCTATGAGAATTGATAAAAAGTTAAGTGACTAGATTGCTTGGTTGATAGCTGAAATGGAGATGAAATATAGATCATAACAATTAATGAGTAATAATGTTAAGAAACCTTTATCTAGGCACAACCCCAGGTACAAATTCCTAGTTCGCCTCCTATATCAAGTATTGCCGTAATCCAAGAGAAGAAGTTTCTTTTCAAGCAGATTAAGCCACTTGAATTTGACGAGAAAGGCAGGTTTGTCCAAGCGGATGCTGAAATTTGGATAGAGTCTATGGAGGTTTACTTTGAAGCAGCCGGTATTGCACCCGCCAACTAGGCTATGCTCGTCAAGTGAAGCTCATCGGGCGAAGCGAGGCTTTGGTGGAAGCAAGGGTGCAGAGATCAAGGGATCGTAAAAGGAACCATTACCTGGGAGAAGCTAAAGAAAGCCATGCAAGGAAGATTACTTACCACCTACGTATCACACATAGAAAATGAATGAGTTCTATAAGCTGAAATAGCTAGGACTCACTCTTGACGCATACTACTCTAAATTCATTTCACTTCTTAAGTATGCGCGACAGATGGACATGACACAGAAGGTATCTAAATTTTGTGTTGGTTTAAACCCACAAGTAAATACCCGTCTCGAATCTATGCGCCCATTAGATCTTTAGGATGCCCTCATTCGAGTTGTGCCTATAATTTAGGAGGTGCAGGCTAGGCCAAGAAGTAACAAAACTTGGTCTTATAATGATCCGAACAAAGGAGCATATAGGCCTCAAATGAAGAGAGTTCAAGTTAGAATCAGGGACAAAGAAAGAAAGCAAGGACTAATAATGTCAACAACTTTGTCCCTACTCAAAGAAATGGCCAAAACCTTCGATGTTTCCACTGCAACGAGCCCGGTCATTTCAAGAGGCAATGTCCCAACCTTGGAGGAGGACATCACCAGGCACCTTTTCAAGGAACTGGCCGTGGCCAGGCCGCTACCCGAGACAGAGGAAGAACCACCTGCATTGCCAACAAGGAAATGTGCGAAGAAGAAGATCTGACCATGGAAGCAGAATTTGAAAGGGTGACAATCCATGCCGCTCTACACAAGAAAGGCCCAAATCGCCAGTTCTTGGTGGACTATCAAGGTAAAGGTTTCAAAACCTTGATTGATTGTGGCAATACACATTCCTTTATCTCACCAGCTTGTGCAAGAAGATTAGGAATAGCCACAGTAGAAGTACCTACCTTGCTTGTGGAATTAGAAAATGGTCATGAGATCACTTGTACCAGGTAAACTGCTAAGGTGGAATTCTTTCTGGGAGGAAAGACGGCTTCGGTCAAATTCAGAGTCATGAACCTAGGCATCCATGAGTGTCTACTTGGAATAGATTGGCTTAAACCTAATGACGCCCACATCCATTGTGGAAAGGGCCAAATTGCCTTTCGGAATTCTGAAGGGGAATTGGTCACAACTTAAGGTGGGCTGGAAAGCCAAAAATTCAATTGGCCAAAGCATCTCCAATTATAAAGGGAGTTAGAAAGGGACTACCTTTCTACTTGATTAAGCTCAATAAGTTAGATAAGGAGCATGAGACTTGTGAAGAACCTTCATGGCTAAAGCAATACGCTAACGTATTTCCTGAAGAGTTGACAAAACTCCCACCTCAAAGAGAAGTGGATCATGAGATCGAGCTAGTACCAAGAGCTGCGCCAATTGCAAAGAGACCTTATAGAATGTCCATCTCGGAAGCAACTGCTAGATCAGGGCTACATCCTTCCTAGCAACTGCTAGATCAGGGCTACATCCTTCCTAGCAGTTCACCATGGGGAGCTTCAGTATCGTTCAAGAAAAAAAAAGATGGAACGCTTCGACTGTGTATTGATTACAAAGGGTTGAATCAATCAACTACCAAGAACAAGTATCCTATTGCTAGAATAGATGAGCTTCTTGATTGTCTTCAGGGTGCGAAGATCTTCTCCAAGATTGATCTCAGGTCTGGTTACTATCAAATAAGAATCAAGAAAGAAGATATCCCAAAGACAGCCTTCAACACAAGATATGGAAACTTTGAGTTTCTAGTTATGTCATTCGGGCTTACGAATGCGCCTGCCACCTTCAACAAGTTAATGCAGGATATCTTTAGGCCATATCTTAATGACTTCATACTCATCTTCTTCGACGATACTTTAGTCTATTCCAAACAGGAAGAATATCATGAACCCCAACTTCCAAACTCATTGTCCTTGAGACAATGTGGTCACACAAGCTGTATGCTAAGATGAAGAAATGTGCATTCTTCAAACTTCAGATTGAATATCTAGGATTCATTGTATTAGCAGAAGGAATCTCAATGGATCCGTCCGGCCAAAGTCAACAGGCCGCGGCCAAAGTTAGAGATGTTCTAGAATGGTCAATACCAAGAACTGTCAAGAAAATACATAGTTTTCTTGGATTGAGAGGATGGTATCGGGTCTTCATAAAAAACTATGCTTTGATTGCAGCACCTTTGACGGACTTATTGAAGAAGCAAACATCCATTGCATGGTCAACTGCCGAACAAATCAGCTTTGATAGATTGAAGCAAAGTTTGGTATTAGCACCTATCCTAAAACTCCCAGACCTCAATAAGGAGTTCGAGGTAGTAACTGATGCTAGCACACTTGCCTTATGATGTGTGCTCATGCAGGAAGGTCACCCTGTAGCATATTATTCAAGGAAACTGAAGAGCCATGAGAAGAATTATGCTACCCATTATCTAGAACTGTTAGCTATCATCCATGCTCTAAATCTTTGGAGACACTACTTGTTGGATAACAAGTTTACACTAGTGATTGATCATAAAAGTCTCAAGTGAATCTTTACCCAGAACGAGCTCAACGTGAGGCAACATTGGTGGATTGAAGTGCTGGAGGAGTATGACTTTGAAATCAAGTACCGACGTGGAAAGAAGAATGTAGTTGCCGATGCACTCACTCGCAAGGCATTCCTTAATTCTCTAATCTTGCAAAATCCATCAATGGCTAGATCTCTAGCCACAAAGGTGTCCATGCCAAACAACCCAATACTTGAGCTAGCTAGAGAAGTAGCATGCCATGATCCATCCTATCAAAAGATGCTATGGGAGATCCCTATCAAGGATCAGGACCAAAAGCTACAGCCTAAGTATCATGAATTCTCTATCAATAGTGGACTTATCTACTATAGAACGAGAGTATGTATACTAGCAAGCCAGTCACTTAAGCAAAAGATATTGTGGGAAGCTCATGATTTCCCTTTCTGAGGACAACCTGGCTATGCCAAGACTCTCAATGCAGTTAGGAAGAGCTATTATTGGGAGAGGCCTAAAGGTGACATTCTCAAATATGTCAGTGAGTGTTTATCTTGTCAACGTATCAAAGCTGAACATGTCAAAATGCCAGGAAAGTTACAACCACTCGACATTCCCCAAATGAAATGGGAATTCAATAGTATGGACTTTGTTGTTAGCGTACGCCAAGTTCAGGGAGGATACAACTCCATCATGGTTGTGGTTGACATGCTTACTAAGGTTGCACACCTTATTCCAGTAAAGACAAACCATAAAGCCTCAGACATTGCAAGGTTGTTTATCAAGGAGATATTCAAGCTGCATGGGCTACCCAACAGAATCATTAGTGATCGTGATTCTCTCTTCACATCACACTTCTGGAGAGCTATCTTTGAAGCCATTGGGACTCAACTTTGTTTTAGTACAGCTTACCATCCCCAAACTGATGGCCAAACAGAGGGATACAATCAAGTTATCGAGGATATGCTTAGGGCACACTACTGTCGTGAACCAAAGAGGTGGATTCAATACTTGCCTTTGGTTGAATTTTCCTACAATGCTTCTGACCAAAAAAGCATTCAGATGACCCCTTTTCAAGCATTGTATGGTCATGACTGTCGAAGTCCCATAAACTTCTCAGATCGAGCCGTGAGGGTTAAAGCTTCAAGGCAGATGCTGGAAGAGATGGATAACCAAGTAAAGTCAATAAGATAGGATATCCAAGCTGTCAAGGATAGACAGAAGGCATATGCGGATTTGAAGCATCAAAATAGAATCTTCAAGGAAGGAGACACCCCCAAAGAAGAGTTCCCTATCCTTAGGAGAGTGCAAGAAGCTAAGTCCAAGATATTGTTGACCAAAAAAAATCCTTAAGTGCCTAGCACCTAATGCTTATAGACTGCAACTCCCTGAGAACCTAAAGGTTCATAATGTATTCCATATTAGCCTATTGAAGAATTTTATACCTAATCCTAACCATGTACTTGATGACCAATAAGTTGTAATGTCTAGTCAAGGAGTCCTTGAACTACAGCTTGAGAGGATCTTAGACGTTAGGCAGAGACAACTAAGATCCCGAACCTTGAGAGAATGCCTCGTCCAGTGGAAAGATTATCTCAAGGAGGATGCCACTTGGATGGATGAGAGCACTCTCAACCATCAATATCCCTAGTTTATCTCGAGATGAGGACATCTTGATTCCTCCAAGGGGGAGAGACTGTAATATTTCTGCTAAAAAATATTACGTGCATGCGTGAGTCTCATGCAATGACAATGCTGGCATTGAAAATACAGACGGTGCGATTATAACCGACATATCATGAGTAGCAGAAAACGAAAACAAAGTAAAAGAAACCGTATATATTCATATGAACCTCCTCTTGGGAGGAGGTCAAGAGGAAATTGATTAGTTTGTGGAAAAAAAAATTAACCCTTCTTTCCCCCAGTCGAAGGCTATGCTTGAGGAGAGGGAGTAGGTAGGGATGACTCAGCTCTCTTGCTGGAGGTCATGGAAGGGAGAAGGGCCATGCAACTGGCCACGTAGGGAGAGAGTTCTCCTCTCCCTACTCTATAAATACCCCCTTTAAGGGGTGAAGGAGGGAGAGCCGAAACGGTGGAGGCCGAGAGAGAGAGAAAGGGCTTGAGGAAAAGGAAGGAGGGAAGCTGAGGAGATTGAGTGTAAGGAGGGAATCGAGAAGTAATACTACGCCAGCCGCTGTCATGAGGCTGAAGGAGATCATGAGGAGGAGAGGAAACCGCCAAAGCCGCCGCCTGGGCTTGAGAAGCTACCGCTTGAAGTCGGACACCGCCAGCTAAAACAAATCTACCGCCTTCCTCTTCATTGATGTGGGTACTCCACGCCCCAGAAGCTTCTCAGAAGCTTCTTGGGAAGCTTCTAAGGGCCCCTTAGGAAGCCCCCCTTCTTGTGGGCTTTCATAAGGCCCTTCCAAAGTGGTTTTTATAAACCTCTTCCCCCCCCCCCCCCAGATTTAAGCACCCCTTCCCGTGGGGTTCAGCCCAAAGCCCCTTTCTCCTTGCAATTTCCACCCGAGTCCCCTTTCTCCTTACAATTTCCACCCAAGTCCCTTAAAATTCACCTTACTCCAAGAATTAAACCCTTTTCCCCCCCTTTGTTTCCTGAAAAGACACCATAGCCGGGTTTTTCAAAGCCATTCCCATGAATTTCCCCCAGACAAGTTCTTTTAAAGCCTTCCTGGGGACTTTTATAAACCCTTCCCAAGGGGTCTTTATAACCCAACGAATTTAAGCAACCTTTCCCCCTTGCATACTACAAAGCTATTTTTCTCCTTTCAATAGATTCCCACACTAGACGGTTAAGCCCCTTTCGATGAATATCAATTGTATTCCCGAAACGTCTACGAAAAGAATGGGAGTTCATAAGTTTCCATTTTTAAAGCCGGGTTCTGAAAGATGGTGGAATTGGTCAAGGAAGCCGATTCTCAAAAAGGAATTGCGTGTGCGAGGGAGACGGGCCAAGATCATAAGTCTGCGACCAAGGCAAGAAGGTTGAATTCACAATGGCCCCTAAAAAGGCACAAGGCACGACTGCAGGAGGATCATCTCCTAGCATTCATGTGGACATTTCACCAAATCCACAAGTCCAGGTTTTCCTCCTATTTTTTATTTACGTCGTAATATTGTAATTATGCATGGTTAATTCAGAAAGTGAGATGCACTTTTACGATTGAAAAACAATATTGGCTATCTTAGGGGAAATAACTCACAATTGATGAATCGGTCATTTGTATTTCTCAAAGAAACAAATGAAAGAAGGACATAAGACATCTATGCATTCTTAACAAATTGTTTTTATGCATTACATAGTAACGATTCTAGATCAACTAATGCCCATCATCTCAAAGTCGAAATTATTGTAGTACACTTCGATTATTCATGGAAAGATAAAATCGCATGTTGCATTATTAGACATCTCTTTCTTCGCAAGGATTCATTAAAGAAGATTGCTAACAATTGTAGGAATTTGCAATGCATGGAAATGATTCTAGGGCTGCATGAAGTAGATTAAACTCTAGTCAGTTGGCATAAATCTCAATCAATTACGTAAGTAGTTACGAAAGGTTGTGTAATGCTCATTCAACATACGAATAATTCATTCAGAAATGAAATTAGGAAAAGGCTGCATGGTTCGTTTTAACTTAAACCCTAAATGCTTAATAGCATGATTTGTGAATGCATCAATAGAAATTATGCCGTAACTTAGCATATGCTTTGATCTTAACTAGAAAACTTAGGGTTTGTAAATCTAATCATACATAGGTAATGAATCATGTGATTACGAGAATGGTATCGAAAATATCTTCTGGAATAGACAAGTAAATTAGGTTACCCTAAACACCTAAACCGCAAAGGAATCGCTTAGGAATGGTTAAATCGATGCAACATATCCCAAGTGCTAACCAGGGTTTAGCACGTTGAGGACTTGACCTAGTCGCACTTATTGCCAAGTTAAAACTCTCATACCCTAAAGACCTATCCACATTCACGGATTCTAGGGACAATAGGACATACTCACAAGAAACGATCTAGGGTTTCTATCCTAAGGATCGCTCGTTAAAAATATGAAACTGAGATTGAGTTGGAACCCTAGGACCGATGATGTCGACCTAGTGCAATCAGGAACAGATTGGATATGAAGACACCCTAACCCTATTCCTATCTAATCATGATTCTGCGATTAGAAGACATCATTCGATGGGTAAAATAGTCCCATGGTTTAGATGTGGCACTTGTGCAACAAGTTGCAGAGTCACATAATCTTGTGGTTTGACCACAAGAGAATGGCCAATTCCTCGGAATAAGATTGGCAGATTCTTGCGCAAGTTTATATTGCAAGAGGATGAGTAGTCATCGTGATATAGTACCTTTCTTTGGAAAGGTGACCAAGATAAGGGGATTAGATATTTTGGAAGAAAAGGACCAATCAATAATTTGGAGCAACATATTTTCTGTTAATAGAACTTAAGGTATTGATTAAGTTGGGTTAATAGGGTACGGCCCTAACCCAAGGACATAAGGGTTAACAAACAAACCTTGGGGATCTTGCCAAGTCGCAATTGATCCCGAATCAAGTGTTGGAGGCATTTGGAGAGAAGGATTCACTCCTTAGCAGTTTGCCAAATAACGACCGCTGGAAATGATTGTGCTTGTAACAGTTTAGAGAGCATTGTTTGCTTTGTTTGCTCAAAGAGTTAAAGGATGAAAAGATATCTAATGCTTCAAGTATAATTTATACAAAGCAAACATAAATTATCATACAATAGGCATGTAATTTATGTAAGTACCATTGCAGATTTTTTAAAGCATATCCAGGTTTATGTAATGGGTGATACTTTTAAGCATATCCATTAGCAAGTATTTCAACAACCAAGAACTTGTGAAAATCTCTATTAATATGGATTCTTGAAAGTAGGAATTTCTTTGAAGATCTATGAAAGCAAACAAATATTTAAAATCCATTTACTTAACTATTCTCCTTCTCAACTTGAGCGATTCAATGGCTTTTTTCTTTTAGGATTTGGATGATAAACGCTTCTTGAATTTCTCAACGCATTGAAGTGTTCTCTTTTCTATTTGAACTCAAGGTGCTCACTATATCTAAACCCTAGTTATCACATGCATTCAAGGCCTAATTAAAAAACCCCTCACATGCAAATTTATCATGAATAAAACACACATTTTTCCCATTCAATTTATGAATATCCCCATTAAATAATACCCTTCTGTATGTAGAAAAGATCTAAGAAAGATTATTTAAAAATTTCCATGTGGTAGACTTATATAATTATGAGCGAACCTCGTGAATGTTTGATTAATTTTCTAAGGATTGAAATGTATGTAATAGTATGTATGTTATACATTTCTTTTAATAACCTAAGGTTCACACATTCGCATCACTTACACCAAGTGGCATCCTCCTCCGGATAATCTTTCCACTGAACCAGGCATTCTCTCAAGGTTCGGGATCTCAGTTGTCTTTGCCTAACGTCTAAGATCCTGTCAAGCCGTTGTTCAAGGACTCCTTGACTAGACATTACAACTTGTTGCATCAAGTACATGGTTAGGATTAGGTATAAAGTTCTTCAATAGGCTAATATGGAATACATTATGAACCTTTAGGTTCTCAGGGAGTTGTAGTCTATAAGCATTAGGTGCTAGGCACTTGAGGATTTTGTTTGGTCGACAATATCTTGGACTTAGCTTCTTGCACTCTCCTAAGGATAGGGAACTCTTCTTTGGGCATGTCTCCTTCCTTGAAGATTCTATTTTGATGCTTCAAATCCGCATATGCCTTCTGTCTATCCTTGGCGGCTTGGATGTCATGTCTTATTGACTTTACTTGGTTATCCATCTCTTCCAGCATCTGCCTTGAAGCTTTAACCCTCAAGGCTCGATCTGAGAAGTTTACGAGACTTCGACAGTCATGACCATACAATGCTTGAAAAGGGGTCATCTGAATGCTTTGTTTGTAAGAAGCATTGTAGGAAAATTCAACCAAATTCAAGTATTGAATCCACCTCTTTGGTTCACGACAGCAGTGTGCCCTAAGTATATCCTCGATAACTTGATTGACTCGCTCTGTTTGGCCATCAGTTTGGGGATGGTAAGCTGTACTAAAACAAAGTTCTGTCCCAATGGCTTCAAATATAGCTCTCCAGAAGTGTGATGTGAAGAGAGAATCACGATCACTAGTGATTTTGTTGGGTAGCCCATGTAGCTTGAATATCTCCTTGATAAAAAACCTTGCAATGTCTGAGGCTTTATAGTTTGTCTTTACTGGAATAAGGTGTGCAACCTTAGTAAGCAAGTCAACCACAACCATGATGGAGTTGTATCCTCCCTGAACTTGGGGTATGCTAACAACAAAGTCCATACTGATGAATTCCCATTTCATTTGGGGAATGTCGAGTGGTCGTAACTTTCCTGGCATTTTGACATGTTCGGCTTTGATACGTTGACAAGACAAACACTTAGTGACATATTTGAGAATGTCACCTTTAAGCCTCTCCCAATAGTAGCTCTTCCTAATTGCATTGAAAGTCTTGGCATAGCCAGGATGTCCTCAGAAAGGGAAATCATGAGCTTTCCACAATATCTTTTGCTTAAGTGACTGCCTTGCTGGTATACATACTCTTGTTCTATAGTAGACAGGTCCACTATTGATAGAGAATTCATGATACTTAGCGTGTAGCTTGTGGTCCTATTTCTTGATAGGGATCTCCCATAGCATCTTTTGATAGGATGGATCATGGCACACTACTTCTCTAGCTAGCTCAAGTATTGGGTTGTTTGGCATGGACACCTTTGTGGCTAGAGATCTAGCTATTGATGGATTTTGCAAGCTTAGAGAATTAAGCAATGCCTTGCAGACTGAGTGCATCGGCAACTACATTCTCATTTCCACGTAGGTACTTGATTTCAAAGTCATACTCCTCAAGCACTTCCATCCACCAACGTTGCCTCACATTGAGCTCGTTCTGGGTAAAGATTCACTTGAGACTTTTATGATCAGTCACCAGTGTAAACTTGTTATCCAACAAGTAGTGTCTCCAACGCTTTAGAGCATGGATGATAGCTAACAGTTCTAGATCATGGGTAGCATAATTCTTCTCATGGCTCTTCAGTTTCCTTGAAGAATATGCTACAGGGTGACCTTCCTGCATGAGCACACATCGAAAGGAAAGTGTGCTAGCATCAGTTACTACCTCGAACTCCTTATTGAGGTCTAGAAGTTTTAGGATAGGTGCTAATACCAAACTTTGCTTCAATCTATCAAAGCTGATTCGTTCGGCAGAGTTGACCATGCAATGGATGTTTGATTCTTCAGTAAGTCCGAAGGTGCTGCAATCAAAGCATAGTTTTTTATGAAGACCCTATACCATCCTATCAATCCAAGAAAACTATGTATTTCCTTGACAGTTATTGGTATTGGCCATTCTAGAACATCTCTGACTTTGGCCGGATCCACTGAGACTCCTTTCGCTAATACAATGAATCCCAGATACTCAATCTGAAGTTTGAAGAATGCACATTTCTTCATCTTAGCATACAGCTTGTGTGACCTCATTATCTCAAGGACAATCCGAAGTTGGGGTTCATGATCTTCTTCCTGTATGGAATAGACTAAAGTATCGTCGAAGAAGATGAGCATGAAGTCATTAAGATATGGCCTAAAGATATCCTGTATTAACCTGTTGAAGGTGGGAGGCGCATTCGTAAGCCCCAATGACATAACTAGAAACTCAAAGTGTCCATATCTAGTGTTGAAGGCTGTCTTTGGAATATCTTCTTTCTTGATCCTTATTTGATAGCAACCAGACCTGAGATCAATCTTGGAGAAGATCTTCGCACCCTGAACACAATCAAGAAGCTCGTCTATTCTAGGAATATGATACTTATTCTTGGTAGTTGATTGATTCAACCCTCTGTAATCAATACAAAGTCGAAGCATTCCATCTTTTTTTTTCTGGAACAGTACTGAAGCTCCCCATGGTGAAGTGCTAGGAAGGATGTAGCCTTGATCTAGCAGTTGCTTGAGTTGTTCCATTAGCGCAATTGCTTCCAGGATGGACATTCTATAAGGTCTCTTTGCAATTGGCGCACCTCTTGGCACTAGCTTGATCTCATGATCCACTTCTCTTTGAGACGGGAGTTTTTTCAACTCTTCAGGAAATACGTTAGCGTATTGCTTTAGCCATGAAGCTTAATGAAGTAGACAGGTAGTCCCTTTCTAACTCCCTTTATAATCGGAGCTGCTTTGGCCAATTGAATTTTTGGCTTTCCAGCCCACCTTAAGTTGTGACCAATTCCCCTTCAGAGTTCCGAAAGGAAATTTGGCCCTTTCCACAATGGATGTGGGTGTCATTAGGTTTAAGCCAATCTATTCCAAGTAGACACTCATGGATGCCTAGGTTCATGACTCTGAATTTGACCGAAGTCGTCTTTCCTCCCAGAAAGAATTCCACCTTAGCAGTTTACCTGGTACAAGTGACCTAACGACCATTTGCTAAGTGCACAAGCAGGGTAGGTGCTTCTATTGTGGCTATTCCTAATCTTCTTGCACGAGCTGGTGAGATAAAGGAATGTGTATTGCCACAATCAATTAAGGTTTTGAAACCTTTACCTTGATAGTCCGACGGTGTCTGAATCACCGAGAACTGGCGATTTGGGCCTTTCTTGTGTAGAGCGGCATGGATTGTCGCCCTTTCAAATTCTGCTTCCATGTTCAGATCTTCTTCTTCGCACATTTCCTTGTTGGCAATGCAGGCAGTTCTTCCTCTGTCTCGGGTAGCGGCTTGGCCACGGCCAGTTTCTTGGAAAGCTGCCTGGCGATGTCCTCCTCCAAGCTTGGGACATTGCCTCTTGAAATGACCGGGCTCATTGCAGTGGAAACATCAGAGGTTTGGGCCATTTCTTTGAGTAGGGACAAAGTTGTTGACATTATTAGTCCTTGCTTTCTTTCTTTGTCCCCGATTCTGACTTGAACTCTCTTCATTTGAGGCCTATATGCTCCTGTGTTTGGATCATTATAAGACCAAGTTTTGTTACTTCTTGGCCTAGGCTGCACCTCCTGAATTATAGGCACAACTCGAATGAGTGCGTCCTGAAGATCTAATGGGCGCATAGATTCAAGACGGGTATTCACTTGTGGGTTTAAACCAGCACAAAATTTAGATACCTGCTGTGTCATGTCCATCTGTCGTGCATACTTAAGAAGTGAAACGAATTTAGAGTAGTATGCATCAAGAGTGAGTCCTAGCTGTTTCAGCTCATAGAACTCATTAACTTTCTACGTTCGATACGCAGGTGGTAAGTAATCTTCCTTGCATGGATTTCTTTAGCTTCTCCCAGGTAATGGATCCTTTTGCGATCCCTTGATCTCTGCACCATTGCTTCCACCACAGCCTTGCTTCGCCCGGTGAGCTTCACTTGGCGAGCATAGCGTGGTTGGCGAGTACAATACCGGCTGTTTCAAAGTAATCCTCCATAGACTCTATCGAAATTTCAGCATCTGCTTGGACAAACATGCCTTTCTCGTCAAATTCAAGTGGCTTAATCTACTTGAAAAGAAACTTCTTCTCCTGGATTACGGCAATACTTGATATAGGAGGCAAACTAGGAATCTGTACCTGGGGTTGTGCCTAGATAAAGGTTTCTTAATGTTATTACTCGTTAATTGTTATGATCTATATTTCATCTCCATTTCAGCTATCAACCAAGCAATCTAGTCACTTAACTTTTTATCAATTCTCATAGACAAAACAGACATTGATAAAAAAAAGTCTTATTCCATTTATATGGGTCTAGCCCTTTCGGGGTACAACATTTTCTAAGATGATAGAGTAATTGTTACATTTAGTTTGGGGAGAATAATGTTGTATTACATTTATCTACGGAAACTACATAATCGTATGGTTTTGGGTCATGGATCTTTAGGAATCAGTAAGTCATCAGAAGATTAGGGTATCCTTTCCTTTGAAACCCATTCTTCTCATAGTGCCCTGTAACGTGTCCACTAGAATCATCCCGGACACGTCTTAGCAGTCCATCGGGAAGGATGTCTAGAAAGCTCCGCCCGGCACTCCCATGAAATGTTACGGGACTTGCGATCTAGGTCTTCCCGCGTCTGCCACGTAGCGGAAGTATCCTGGCCGTTCCCACTTAGGATCGACCTGAATTTGGGTTTTCCTGTTTGGTCATTAGCTAGCAACAACTAGTGTCAGACCCGAGCGAACTACTTTACGCAGAAACGCCAGATCCGAAGCGGATTCACACTGCACTTGGTTCAAGGAGAATGGGAAACGAGAGGGATGCAAGGCTCGACCTCTCTGCCACAAGGCATAGTCCCATTCGGTTCCCCTAAAACAGCGTGAATCGGGTAATAGTTAATTCTAAGTCATTGTTCTCGTTATTTGTTTCGGTGGCGATGATCATCCTTCTGTTCGTCGAAGACTTTGAGAAAAGTTCCCGGCTAACCGGGACCACCCATCCGTAGGACGGATCCATGGTCCATCCTCCGCACTTTCCTCGGTTTGTTTTAGTTATGTAATTACCTACCACATTAGTTTGACATATAACAAACAGCTTCCTTGATTAACCCTGTTAAGCACTGGTTCCTTCACGTAATCTTATCACAGGACATAAAGAAAACAATGCCAAACAACTTCTTTATTATCATTTTATCCTTTTATCTTTGCAATACAAGGAGTTCCCGCCCGTAGGCGTATTCATAATCCGCCCGAAGGCTATCCAGTAATCCACCAGGGATCACTATTCCAAGTTTCCGCCCGTAGACTAGTATGCGGGCCTCGAGATCCAATCACGAGTCACGTTAGTCTCTTGTGCAGGGCCCGAAAGGCGAGGGATTTACGGCCAGAGCCCCCCCTGGCACCCAAGCGTCCTCCTGCTCCAAGTAGAACTCAACGGAGAGACCTCTCGCGGCGGGTTCGGTCCACGTTCCCGGCGCGGCTAACAACCCCCTTGGTTAGGGTCAGGCAGGCAGTCGGGGGTAACTGAAGCTGCCTCTCCCTTCAGGCTTCAACCTGAAGCTTTAGATATATTTTCATCCTTTAGTTCATTGAGCAAACAATGCAAACAGTGCTTTCTAAACTGTTACAAGCACAATCAATTTCCAGTGGTCGTTTAGCTGGCAAACTGTTAAGGAGTGACTCCTTTTCTCCGAATGCAACCCGCATTCGATCCGGAATCAATTGCAACTTGGCAAGATTCCTATCATTCTTGGGTTAGGGTCATACCTTGCCAATACTTTAGGTTTTGTTGTGGTAGGTTCCAGCGACCGTGTCGCTTTAGTTTATTGTCTGGTCATTTGCTTCAAGGCAAACACCTAACCTTCCTTTTCCTTGGCAATTATCCCCCAAGAAAAGTGAGTAACAGGATGATTACTCATCCTCTTGTAAGTTAAATTCTTTCAATAACTTGCCAACCTCATTTCGAGAGATGATAAAACTCTCTTGTGGGCAAATCTCAAGTCTATACAAAGTTGCAGCTTTTTGCACATGTATTGCATCTATTTTCCGGGATCATTCCACCCATTGCTTAGCGTTTTCCGGTCACGGAATTTACCTCCAGCCGAGTAGCAGGGTTTTAGGGTATCCTCCAAACCATTCCTAATTATGTTGGCCCATGGTCCTAGAAATAGGCAACTCCGTCGGAGTTTCATCACTTTGAACGAATGACCCTTAGGATAAACCTTAGATCATTTCATGCATGAACATCCAATTGATTCGACATTTCGTGAACGTGTGAAAGATCTTTAGATTTGCTGGTTTTGTCTTGGCAACCAGTGTAAAACTAGGTCAAATTATTATTGCACTAAACCCTAGTTAACACTTGGGATACCTATCATATCGACTCAATCATGTCCATATGAGTCCCTTGTGGTCTAGGTTACTTAGACAATTCAATATACTTGTCTCGCGACAAGGATGATCCTTCTAAAGGTAATAACTAAATCTAATGGAGAACAATAATTATAACTCCACCAACACGCGTAAACATGCGATTTATTGTTTTTACGCATCACATGGTCCATGATAACTTTATCTTTCTTTGGTGCACGATAATCTGGATACTAACTTTTCCTAAGACCTACTAGGTCTTACATCAATAATCATACCTACAACCTTGTTGTCTACTTTCGAATCCTATGCTTTGACGAACCATGCAACCTTTCCTAAATGCGGTTTCTGATGAATGACGTTATCGCATGATGATTATGCAATACGCAACACTCCCCTAGCTACAATGTAGTTAACGAAGTTTATACCAACTAAAGCTAGTGTTAACTCATTCCATTTTACATGCTATTTGCAAGTCCGTCATTTCCGTACTCTATTATTTCTTTTCGGATAATATCTTATGGTGTTAACCTTGCCTCATGAAATTGTTACGAGAAGGATGTTGCCTAACATGCGGCGCACGCTTATTCCTACCATGTCTCGGACGAAAGAGGGTGCAATTATAAAATTCCATTTCTTTGCCTAAGTTTAGACTCATTACTTTGATAATGTACCAAAAACTACATGCAACTAGTCTTCTAAGGTGGATAACTCGCTCAATTTCATGACATATTTCCAATCTTACCTAATGTTTCAAAAGATACTTATCAAATGTATTTTTTCCCAATTCCACATGCATTAAAATTACGCGTAAAAATGCAATTCCCTTCATGAACTAAGCGCGCCCAATCATTTCTTTATGCGGAAATAACTCGAAAGAACCTGGACTTGTGGGCTCGGGGAGATGTCCACTTGTATATTCGGAGATGAACCTCCCGCGGTCGCACCTTGTGATCTTTTTGGGGCCATCGTAGACGTGGATTCGACTTATGATTTGCCTTTGTGGTCTACGAAGTGACTGGCCTCGGAATGCGGCCTTCCGACCTTTGCCTTTATCCTTGTATGCGGAAGATTCCTTTGCGGGATGGCGCTTGCGGCAAAGGGCTTTAGGAGTCTTTTAGGAAAAACTCGAGTCGGCACGGAATTGATTCTTGGATGGCTTGCGGCTTTAAAGTCTTTTTGCAAAAGCCTTTTCGATGGGTCTTGTGTGGGTCTTTACGGCTTCACCTTCCCCTCTTCAAAGTCCCGAGGAGGGGTATGAATGCCCTTTGGGAAATGTGGTGGGAAGGGGGCTTAAGGAGGCCCCCCCCTTAGAAGCTTCTAAAGAAGCTTCTAAGAAGCTTCTAAAGAAGCTTCTAAGAAGCTTCAGCTTCTACAGAACACGTGGGGGGGGTCGTGATCAGCGTGGCGGCAGACTGAAGGCCTGGCGACTGGCGGACTGGGCGGCTGCGGCAGACTGGGCGGCAGAGCGACCGGTGGACTGGGCGGCAGCGCGGCGCTCCATGGCGACCTCCTTCTCCTCTCAGCCGGCCTCCTCCCTTCACATCGGCACCTCCTCCATCTCCTCTAGCTCTCCCTCTCTCTGCACGGCCCGTCCTCCTCCCAGCTCCTCTAGCTCTCCCTCTCTCTACACGGCCCGTCCTCCTCCCAGCTCTTCTAGCTCTCCCTCTCTCTGCACGGCCCGTCCTCCTCCCAGCTCTTCTGGCACACCCTCTCTCTGCACGGCCCGTCCTCCTCCCAGCTCTTCTAGCACACCCCCTTGCTAGGGGGTGTTTATATAGGTATGGGGGGTGGGGAAGAGGGCCTCCACACACGTGGAGGACTCCCCCTCATGCAGACCTGACATCACTTCCCCTTGGCCATTCCCCCCCCCCACTCCCTCTCCTCCAGCCATGCATCGGCTGGGGGAAGGGATAATAATAAAAAAATTTGCCTTGAATTTATCCATTTGCCCCTTCCCAAGCGGTCGTTTCCTTGCGGTTTTCACGGTCCTCAACCTCGGTCTTTAATTCACAATGTGGCGGCCTCGTGAATGGTATGGATTAAGTTACTAATAATTTACGAAGTAGGGAATACCTTTGCACAGGGTTTACACGGCGTGCGGAAAGTTAATATTTACGGTACGGGGTACGCGGAAATATTACATGCCCCAACACCTTGATCCTGTCGGCGGGAATTACACAGGTCACTTCCTCATATACATATGATTTTAACTCAACCCTCCGACCTCGAATATGTAAAGTTGAGTATACGTGAGCCTCCATAAAAATAAACAACTTCACGATCTTCAGGTCTTCCAACCACTTGATCCTCTTTAGGTTGGTTTGAAGGTATGCAAACCGGTGGGCAGTTGTGTAATAGATTCCTAAGTGACCATCCATCTTCGTTCCATGTACAAAGGTGATGGATTATAAACACAATCTAGGATGTTCATCATCTCAACCCTTTGTCGATAATCGGGGGAATGCATTGCGGTCATAAACATGACTCGGAACACTAAGAACCTGTTCCATGCTTCATAATTCTGCAAGATTCGGAACTTCCCGCATCTGCCACGTAGTGGAAGTATTCTGGCTGTTCCCACTTAGGACTGACCCGAATCAGGGTTTTCCCCTACTAGTCATTTCCTAAACGGCAACTAGCGTCGCACCCCAAGCGAGCTACTTTACGCAAAAACGCTAGGGCCGAAGCGGATTCACACTACACTTGGTTCAAGGAGAATGGGAAATGAGAGAGATGCAAAGCTCGACCTCTTTGCCATAAGTCATAGCCCTATTGGGTTCCCCTATAACATCGTAAACCGGGATTATTGTAACTTAGACTGTAGGTCAGCGCCCTTGCTATTCATTTCCTTTGAAGCGATCTTCTTGCTGTCCATCATGATTGAGAAAAGTTTTCGACCAACCGGGACCACCCATCCGTAGCAGGGACCCATGGCCACATCCACCTCGATTTTCTCAGGTCGTTTTAGTTGTCTAATTACCTACAACATTTAGTTGGACATGCATCAAGCAGCTTCATTAATTAGTCCGTTAGGCACTGGTTCCTTCACGTAATCTTAGCACTTGACATAGAAAAGCAATGTCAAACAAGTTTCTTTTCAACAGCTTATCATATTTATCTTTGGAATACATTTATAAATTCCAGCTCGTAGGCTTATTCATAATCTGCCCGAAGGCTATCCAGCAATCCACTGGGATTACTAATCCAAGATTTTGCCATAGACTAGTATGCGGGCCTCGAGATCCAATCCCAAGTCACATTGGCCTCTTGTGAAGGGCCGGAAGGCGACGATTTTACGGCCAAAACCTCCCTCGCACCCAAGTGTCCTCCTGCTCCAAGTAGCGCTCAACGGAGAGACCTCTCACCCCGGGTTCCGTCCACCTTCCTGGCGCAGTTAACAACCCCCTTGGTTAGGGTCAGGCAGATAGTCGGGGGTAACTGAGACTGCCTCTCCCTTCAGGCCTTCAACCTGAAGCATTAGATATCTTTTCATCCTTTAATTCTTTGAGCAAACAAAGCAAACAGTGCTCTCTAAACTATTACAAGCACAATCATTTCCAGCGGTCGTTATTTGGCCAACTGCTAAGGAGTGAATCCTTCTCTCCGAATGCATTCAACACTTGATTCGGGATCAATTGTGACTTGGCAAGATCCCCAAGGTTTGTTTGTTGACCCTTATGTCCTTGGGTTAGGGTCGTACCCTATTAACCAAACTTAATCAATACCTTAAGTTCTATTAACAAAAAATATGTTGCTCCAAATTATTGATTCGTCCTTTGCTTCCAAAATATCCAATCCCCTTATCTTGGTCACCTTTCCCAAGAAAGGTACTATATCAGGACGACTACTCATCCTCTTGCAAGATAAACTTGTGCAAGAATCTGCCAATCTTATTCCGAGGAATTGGCCATTCTCTTGTGGTCAAACCACAAGATCATGTGACTCTGCAACTTGTTGCACAAGTGCCACATCTAAACCATGGGACTATTTTACCCATCGAATGATGTCTTCTAATCACACAATAATGATTAGATAGGAATAGGGTTAGGTTGTCTTCATATCCAATCTGTTCCTGATTGCACTAGGTCGACATCGTCGGTCCTAGGGTTCCAACTCAATCTGAGTTTCATATTTTTAACGAGCGTTCCTTAGGGTAGAAACCCTAGATCGTTTCTTGTGAGTATGTCGTATTGTCCCTAGAATCCGTGAATGTGGATAGGTCTTTAGGGTATGAGAGTTTTAACTTGGCAATAAGTGCGACTAGGTCAAGTCCTCAACGTGCTAAACCCTAGTTAGCACTTGGGATATGTTGCATCGATTTAACCATTCCTAAGCAATTCCTTTGCGGTTTAGGTGTTTAGGGTAACCCCATTTACTTGTCTATTCCAGAAGATTTTTTTGATACCATTCTCGAAATCGCATGATTCATTGCCTATGTATGATTAGATTTACAAACCCTAAGCTTTCTAGTTACGATCAAAGCATATGCTTAAGTTACGACATAATTTCTATTGATGCATTCACAAATCATGCTGCTAAGCTTTTAGGGTTTAAGTTAAAACGAACCATGCAGCCTTTTTCTAATTTCATTTTTGAATGAATTATTCGTATGTTGAATGAGCATTACACAACCTTTCGTAACTACTTATATAATTGATTGAGATTTATGCCAAACTGACTAGAGTTTAATCTACTTCGTGCAGCCCTAGAATCATTTCTATGCCTTGCAAATTCCTGCGATTGTTAGCAATCTTCTTTAATGAATCCTTGCGAAGAAAGAGATGTCTAATAATGCAACATGTGATTTTATCTTTCCATGAATAATCGAAGTGTGCTACAATAATTTGGACTTTGAGATGATGGTCATTCGTTGATCTAGAATCGTTACTATGTAATGCATAAAAACAATTTGTTAAGAATGTATAGATGTCTTATGTCCTTCTTTCGTTTGTTTCTTTGAGAAATACAAATGACCGATTCATCAATTGTGACTTATTTCCCCTAAGATAGCCAATGTTTTTCAATCGTAAAAGTGCATCTTACTTTCTGAATTAACCATTCATAATTACAATATTACGACGTAAATCAAAAATAGGAGGAAAACCTGGACTTGTGGATTCGGTGACATGTCCACATGAATGCTAGGAGATGATCCTCCTGCAGTCGTGCCTTGTGCCTTTTTAGGGGCCATTGTGAATTCAACCTTCTTGCCTTCGCCCTGTAGACTTATGATCTTGGCCCGTCTCCCTCGCACATGCAATTCCGTTTTGAGAATCGGCTTCCTTGACCAATTCCACCGTCTTTCAGAACCCGGCTTTAAAAATGGGAACTTATGAACTCCCATTCTTTTCGTAGACGTTTCGGAAATACAATTGATCTTCACCGAAAGGGGCTTAACCGTCTAGTGTGGGAATCTATTGAAAGGAGAAAAATATCTTTGTAGTATGCAAGGGGGAAAGTTTGCTTAAATTCTGAGGGTTATAAAGACCCCTTGGGAAGGGTTTATAAAAGTCCCCAAGAAGGCTTTAAAAGAACTTGTGTGGGGGAAATTTATTAGAATGGCTTTGTGGAAACGCTTAGGGGAGGGCTTTGAAAAACCCAGCTATGGTGTCTTTTTGGGAAACCAAGGGGGGGAAAGGGTTTAATTCTTGGAGTAAGGTGAAATTGAAGGGACTTGGGTGGAAATTGTAAGGAGAACGGGGACTTGGGTGGAAATTGCAAGGAGAAAGGGGCTTTGGGTTGAGCCCCACGGGAAGGGTTGCTTAAATCCGGGGGGGGGAAAGAGGTTTATAAAAACCACTTTGGAAGGGCCTTATGAAAGCCCACAAGAAGGGGGGACTTCTTAAGGGGCCCTTAGAAGCTTCCCAAGAAGCTTCTGAGAAGCTCTTGGGGCGTGGAGTATCCACGTCAATGAAGAGGAAGGTGGTAGATTTTTTTTAGCTGGTGGTGTCCAACTTCAAGCGGCAGCTTCTCGAGCCCAGGCGGCTTTGGCAGTTTCCTCTCCTCCTCATGATCTCCTTCAGCCTCATGAGGGCGGGCTGGCGTAGTATTTCTTCTCGATTTCCTCCTTACACTCAATCCCCTCAGCTTCCCTCCTTCCTTTTCCTCAAGCCCTTTCTCTCTCTCTCGGCCTCTAGCGTTATAGCTCTCCCTCCTTCACCCCTTAGAGGGGGTATTTATAGGGTAGGGAGAGGAGACCTCTCTCCCTACGCGGCCAGTTGCATGGCCCCTTCTCCCTTCCACGACCTCCAGCAAGAGAGCTAAGTCATCCCTACCTACTCCCTCTCCTCCAGCATAGCCTTCGGCTGGGGGAAAGAAGGGTTAAAAAAAGTTTGCCACAAATTTATCAATTTCCTCTTGACCTCCTCCCAAGAGGAGGTTCATATGAATTTATACGGTTTCTTTTACTTTGGTCTCATTTTCTGCTAATCATGATACGTCGGGTATAATCGCACCGTTTGTATTTTCAATGCCAGCATTGTCATTGCATGAGACTCACGCGTGCACATAATATTTTACAACAGAAATATTACATTCTCTCCCCCTTGGAGGAATCAAGATGTCCTCATCTTGAGATAAACTGGGGATATTGATGGTTGAGAGTGCTCTCATCCATCCAAGTGGCTTCCTCCTCCAGATAATCTTTCCACTGGATGAGGCATTCTCTCAAGGTTCGGGATCTCAGTTGTCTTTGCCTAACGTCTAAGATCCTGTCAAGCCGTAGTTCAAGGACTCCTTGACTAGACATTACAACTTGTTGGTCATCAAGTACATGGTTAGGATTAGGTATAAAGTTCTTCAATAGGCTAATATGGAATACATTATGAACCTTTAGGTTCTCAGGGAGTTGTAGTCTATAAGCATTAGGTGCTAGGCACTTGAGGATTTTGTTTGGTCGACAATATCTTGGACTTAGCTTCTTGCACTCTCCTAAGGATAGGGAACTCTTCTTTGGGCATGTCTCCTTCCTTGAAGATTCTATTTTGATGCTTCAAATCCGCATATGCCGTCTGTCTATCCTTGGCGGCTTGGATGTCCTGTCTTATTGACTTTACTTGGTTATCCATCTCTTCCAACATCTGCCTTGAAGCTTTAACCCTCAAGGCTCAATCTGAGAAGTTTACGAGACTTCGACAGTCATGACCATACAATGCTTGAAAAGGGGTCATTTGAATGCTTTGTTGGTAAGAAGCATTGTAGGCAAATTCAACCAAAGGCAAGTATTGAATCCACCTCTTTGGTTCATGACAGCAGTGTGCCCTAAGTATATCCTCGATAACTTGATTGACTCGCTCTGTTTGGCCATCAGTTTGGGGATGGTAAGCTGTACTAAAACAAAGTTCTGTCCCAATGGCTTCAAAGATAGCTCTCCAGAAGTGTGATGTGAAGAGAGAATCACGATCACTAGTGATTTTGTTGGGTAGCCCATGTAGCTTGAATATCTCCTTGATAAACAACCTTGCAATGTCTGAGGCTTTATAGTTTGTCTTTACTGGAATAAGGTGTGCAACCTTAGTAAGCAAGTCAACCACAACCATGATGGAGTTGTATCCTCCCTGAACTTGGGGTATGCTAACAACAAAGTCCATACTGATGAATTCCCATTTCATTTGGGGAATGTCGAGTGGTCGTAACTTTCCTGGCATTTTGACATGTTCGGCTTTGATACGTTGACAAGACAAACACTTAGTGACATATTTGAGAATGTCACCTTTAAGCCTCTCCCAATAGTAGCTCTTCCTAACTGCATTGAGAGTCTTGGCATAGCCAGGATGTCCTCAGAAAGGGAAATCATGAGCCTTCCACAATATCTTTTGCTTAAGTGATTGGCTTGCTAGTATATATACTCTTGTTCTATAGTAGACAAGTCCACTATTGATAGAGAATTCATGATACTTAGCCTATAGCTTGTGGTCATGTTTCTTGATAGGGATCTCCCATAGCATCTTTTGATAGGATGGATCATGGCACACTACTTCTCTAGCTAGCTCAAGTATTGGGTTGTTTGGCATGGACACCTTTGTGGCTAGAGATCTAGCTATTGATGGATTTTGCAAGATTAGAGAATTAAGGAATGCCTTGCGGACTGAGTGCATCGGCAACTACATTCTCCTTTCCACGTAGGTACTTGATTTCAAAGTCATACTCCTCAAGCACTTCAATCAACCAACGTTGCCTCACGTTGAGCTCGTTCTGGGTAAAGATTCACTTGAGACTTTTATGATCAGTCACCAATGTAAACTTGTTATCCAACAAGTAGTGTCTCCAAAGCTTTAGAGCATGGATGATAGCTAACAGTTCTAGATCATGGGTAGCATAATTCTTCTCATGGCTCTTCAGTTTCCTTGAAGAATATGCTACAGGGTGACCTTCCTGCATGAGCACACATCGTAAGGCAAGTGTGCTAGCATCAGTTACAACCTCGAACTCCTTATTGAGGTCTGGAAGTTTTAGGATAGGTGCTAATACCAAACTTTGCTTCAATCTATCAAAGCTAATTCGTTTGGCAGAGTTGACCATGCAATGGATGTTTGCTTCTTCAGTAAGTCCGAAGGTGCTGCAATCAAAGTATAGTTTTTTATGAGCACCCTATACCATCCTGTCAATCCAAGAAAACTATGTATTTCCTTGACAGTTCTTGGTATTGGCCATTCTAGAACATCTCTGACTTTGGCCGGATCCACTGAGACTCCTTTCGCTAATACAATGAATCCCAGATAGTCAATCTGAAGTTTGAAGAATGCACATTTCTTCATCTTAGCATACAGCTTGTGTGACCTCATTATCTCAAGGACAATCCGAAGTTGGGGTTCATGATCTTCTTCCTGTATGGAATAGACTAAAGTATCGTCGAAGAAGATGAGCATGAAGTCATTAAGATATGGCCTAAAGATATCCTGCATTAACCTGTTGAAGGTGGGAGGCGCATTCGTAAGCCCGAATGACATAACTAGAAACTCAAAGTGTCCATATCTAGTGTTGAAGGCTGTCTTTGGGATATCTTCTTTCTTGATCCTTATTTGATAGTAACCAGACCTGAGATCAATCTTGGAGAAGATCTTCGCACCCTGAAGACAATCAAGAAGCTCATCTATTCTAGGAATAGGATACTTGTTCTTGGTAGTTGATTGATTCAACCCTCTGTAATCAATACACAGTCGAAGCATTCCATCTTTTTTATTCTGGAACAGTACTGAAACTCCCCATGGTGAAGTGCTAGGAAGGATGTAGCCTTGATTTAGCAGTTGCTTGAGTTGTTCCTTTAGCTCAATTGCTTCCAGGATGGACATTCTATAAGGTCTCTTTGCAATTGGCGCACCTCTTGGCACTAGCTTGATCTCATGATCCATTTCTCTTTGAGACGGGAGTTTTGTCAACTCTTCGAGGAATACGTTAGCGTATTGCTTTAGCCATGAAGCTTAATCAAGTAGATAGGTAGTTCCTTTCTAACTCCCTTTATAATCGGAGATGCTTTGGCCAATTGAATTTTTGGCTTTCCAGCCCACCTTAAGTTGTGACCAATTCCCCTTCAGAGTTCCGAAAGGAAATTTGGCCCTTTCCACAATGGATGTGGGTGTCATTAGGTTTAAGCCAATCTATTCCAAGTAGACACTCATGGATGCCTAGGTTCATGACTCTGAATTTGATTGAAGTCGTCTTTCCTCCCAGAAAGAATTCCACCTTAGCAGTTTGCCTGGTACAAGTGACCTAACGACCATTTGCTAATTGCACAAGCAGGGTAGGTGCTTCTATTGTGGCTATTCCTAATCTTCTTGCATAAGCTGGTGAGATAAAGGAATGTGTATTGCCACAATCAATTAAGGTTTTGAAACCTTTATCTTGATAGTCCGACGGTGTCTGAATCACTGAGAACTGGTGATTTGGGCCTTTCTTGTGTAGAGTGGCATGGATTGTCGCCCTTTCAAATTCTGCTTCCATGGTCAGATCTTCTTCTTTGCACATTTCCTTGTTGGCAATGCAAGGAGTTCTTCCTTTGTCTCAGGTAGCGGCCTGGCCACGGCCAGTTTCTTGGAAACGTGCCTGGCAATGTCCTCCTCCAAGCTTGGGACATTGCCTCTTGAAATGACTGGGCTCATTGTAGTGGAAACATCAGAGGTTTTGGCCATTTCTTTGAGTAGGGACAAAGTTGTTGACATTATTAGTCATTGTTTTCTTTCTTTGTCCCCGATTCTGACTTGAACTCTCTTCATTTGAGGCCTATATGCTCCTTTGTTTGGATCATTATAAGACCAAGTTTTGTTACTTCTTGGCCTAGCCTGCACCTCCTAAATTATAGGCACAACGCGAATGAGTGCGTCCTAAAGATCTAATGGGTGCATAGATTCGAGACGGGTATTCACTTGTGGGTTTAAACCAGCACAAGATTTAGATACCTGTTGTGTCATGTCCATCTGTCGCGCATACTTAAGAAGTGAAACCAATTTAGAGTAGTATGCATCAAGAGTGAGTCCTAGATGTTTTAGCTCATAGAACTCATTAATTTTCTACGTGCGATACGCAGGTGGTAAGTAATCTTCCTTGCATGGCTTTCTTTAGCTTCTCCCAGGTAATGGATCCTTTTGCGATCCCTTGATCTCTGCACCATTGCTTCCACCATAGCCTCGCTTCGCCCGGTGAGCTTCACTTGGCGAGCATAGCGTGGTTGGCGAGTACAATACCGGCTGCTTCAAAGTAATCCTCCATAGACTCTATCCAAATTTCAGCATCTGCTTGGACAAACATGCCTTTCTTGTCAAATTCAAGTGGCTTAATCTGCTTGAAAAGAAACTTCTTCTCCTGGATTACGGCAATACTTGATATAGGAGGCAAACTAGGAATCTGTACCTGGGGTTGTGCCTAGATAAAGGTTTCTTAACGTTATTACTCGTTAATTGTTATGATCTATATTTCATCTCCATTTCAGCTATCAACCAAGCAATCTAGTCACTTAACTTTTTATCAATTCTCATAGACAAAACAGACATTGATAAAAAAAAGTCTTATTCCATTTATATGGGTCTAGCCCTTTCGGGGTACAACATTTTCTAAGATGATAGAGTAATTGTTACATTTAGTTTGGGGAGAATAATGTTGTATGACATTAATCTAGGGAAACTACATAATCGTATGGTTTTGGGTCATGGATCTTTAGGAATCAGTAAGTCATCAGAAGATTAGGGTATCCTTTCCTTTGAAACCCATTCTTCTCATAGTGCCCCAACACCTTGATCCTGTCGGCGGGAATTACACAGGTCACTTCCTCATATACATATGATTTTAACTCAACCCTCCGACCTCGAATATGTAAAGTTGAGTATACGTGAGCCTCCACAAAAATAAAAAACTTCACGATCTTCAGGTCTTCCAACCACTTGATCCTCTTTAGGTTGGTTTGAAGGTATGCAAACCGGTGGGCAGCTGTGTAATAGATTCCTTAGTCACCATCCATCTTCGTTCCATGTACAAAGGCGATGGATTATAAATACAATCTAGGATGTTCATCATCTCAACCCTTTGTCGATAATCGGGGGAATGCATTGCGGTCATAAACATGACTCGGAACACTAAGAACCTGTTCCATGCTTCATAATTCTGCAAGAGAGCATCAAAAGTAAGGAAATGTTCTGAATAGCAACATTTACTTTACTTGTTCTTATGAAGATTTCTTTTAAATGTAACATGTCCACCTATTCCCTTCAAGGCACATCTTAGCAGTCCATCAGAAAGGAGGTCTAGAAATCTTCGCCCGGTACTCCCATGGAATGTTAGGGGGTTTGTGAACTAGGACTTCCGCGTCTGCCACGTAGTGGAAGTATTCTGGCTGTTCCCACTTAGGACTGACCCAAATCAGGGTTTTCCCCTACTGGTCATCTCCGAAATGGCAACTAGCGTCGCACCCCAAGCGAACTACTTTATGCAAAAACGCCAGGGCCGAAGCAGATTCACACTACACTTGGTTCAAGGAGAATGGGAAACGAGAGAGATGCAAAGCTCGACCTCTTTGCCATAAGTCATAGCCCCATTCCATTCCCCTATAACATCGTAAACCGGGATTATTGTAACTTAGACTCTAGGTCAGCGCCCTTGCTATTCATTTCCTTTGAAGTGATCTTCTTGTTGTCCATCATGATTGAGCAAAGTTTCTGGCCAACCGGGACCACCCATCCGTAGGACGGACCCATGGCCACATCCACCTCGATTTTCTCAGGTCGTTTTAGTTGTCTAATTCCCTACCACATTTAGTTGGACATGCATCAAGAAGCTTCATTAATTAGTCCGTTAGGCACTGGTTCCTTCACGTAATCTTAGCACTTGACATAGAAAAGCAATGTCAAACAAGTTTCTTTTCAACAGCTTATCATATTTATCTTTGGAATACATTTATAAAGTCCAGCCCGTAGGCTTATCCATAATCTGCCCGAAGGCTATCCATCAATCCATAGGGATTACTAATCCAAGATTTTTCCCGTAGACTAGTATGCGGGCCTCGAGATCCAATCCCAAGTTACGTTGGCCTCTTGTGAAGGGCCGGAAGGCGACGATTTTACGGCCAAAGCCTCCCTGGCACCCAAGCATCCTCCTGCTCCAAGTAGCGCTCAACGGAGAGACCTCTCACCGCGGGTTTCGTCCACCTTCCCGGCGCAGTTAACAACCCCCTTGGTTAGGGTCAGGCAGATAGTCGGGGGTAACTGAGACTGCCTCTCCCTTCAGGCCTTCAACCTGAAGCATTAGATATCTTTTCATCCTTTAATTCTTTGAGCGAACAAAGCAAACAGTGCTCTCTAAACTGTTACAAGCACAATCATTTCCAGTGGTCGTTTTTGGGCCAACTACTAAGGAGTGAATCCTTCTCTCCGAATGCATCCAGCACTCGATCCGGAATCAATTGCGACTTGGCAAGATCCCCAAGGTTTGTTTGTCAATCCTTATGTCCTTGGGTTAGGGCCGTACCCTATTATCCCAACTTAACCAATACCTTAAGTTCTATTAATAGAAAATATGTTGCTCCAGATTATTGATTGGTCCTTTGCTTCCAAAATATCTAATCCTCTAATCTTGGTCACTTTTCCTAAGAAAGGTACTATATCAGGACGACTACTCATCCTCTTGCAAGATAAACTTGTGCAAGAATCTACCAATCTTATTCCGAAGAATTGGCCATTCTCTTGTGGTCAAACCACAAGATCGTGTGACTGTGCAACTTGTTGCACAAGTGCCACATCTAAACCATGGGACTATTTTACCCATCGAATGATGTCTTCTAATCAGGAATCATGATTAGATAGGAACAGGGTTAGGGTGTCTTCATATCCAATCCATTCATGATTGCAGTAGGTCGACATCGTCAGTCCTAGGGTTTCAACTCATTCCGAGTTTTATATTTTTAACGAGAGATCCTTAGGGTAGAAACCCTAGATCCTTTTTTGCGAGTATGTCCTATTGTCCCTACAATCCGTAAATGTGGACAAGTCTTTAGGGTATGAGAGTTTCAACTTGGCAATAAGGGCGACTAGGTCACGTCCTCAACGTGCTAATCCCTAGCTAGCACTTGGGATATGTTGCATCGATTTAACCATTCCTAAGTGTTTCCTTTGTGGTTTAGGTGTTTAGGGTAACCTAATTTACTTGTCTATTCCAGAAGATATTTTCGATACCATTCTTGTAATCACATGATTCATTGCCTATGTATGATTAAATTTACAAACCTTAACTTTTCTGGTTAAGATCAAAGCATATGCTAAGTTACGGCATAATGTCTATTGATGCATTCACGATTCATGCTGCTAAGCTTTTAGGGTTTAAGTTAAAACGAACCATGCAGCCTTTTCCTAATTTCATCTTTGAATGAATTATTCCTATGCTCAATGAGCATTACACAACCTTTCATAACTACTTACGTAATTGGTTGAGATTTATGCCAACTGACTAGAGTTTAATCTACTTCGTGCAGCCCTAGAATCATTTCCATGCCTTGCAAATTCCTACGGTTGTCAGCAATCGTCTTTAATGAATCCTTGGAAAGAAAGATATGTCTAATAATGCAACATGCGATTTTATCTTTCCATGAATAATCAAAGTGTACTACAATAATTTCAAATTTGAGATTATGGTCATTAGTTGATCTAGAATTGTTACTTTGTAATGCATAAAAACAATTTGTTAAGAACACATAGACGTCTTATGTCCTTCTTTCGTTTGTTTCTTTGAGAAATACAAATGACCGATCCATCGATTGTGAGTCATTTCTGCTAAGATAGCCAATGTTTTTCAATTGTAAAATTGCATCTTACTTTCGTGAATTAACCATGCATAATTACAATATTACAACATAAATCAAAAATAGGAGGAAAACCTAGACTTGTGGATTCGGTGAAATGTCCACATGAATGCTAGGAGATGATCCTCGTGCGGTCGCACCTTGTGCCTTTTTAGGAGCCATCATGAATTCAACCTTCTTGCCTTGGCCCGCAGACTTATGATCTTGGCCCGTCTCCCTCGCACGCGCAATTCCTTTTTGAGATTCAGCTTCCTTGACCAATTCCATCGTCTTTCAGAACCCGGCTTTAAAAATGGAAACTTATGAACTCCCCTTCTTTTCGTAGACGTTCCGGGAATACAATTGATCTTCACCAAAAGGGGCTTAACCGTCTAGTGTGGGAATCTATTGAAAGGAGAAAAATAGCTTTGTAGTATGCAAGGGGGAAAGGTTGCTTAAATTGCGGGGGTTATAAAGACCCCTTGGGAAGGGTTTATAAAAGTCCCCAGGAAGGCTTTGAAAGAGCTTGTGTGGGGGAAATTCATGGGAATGGCTTTGTGGAAATGCTAAGGGGAGGGCTTTGAAAAACCCGGCTATGGTGTCTTTTGGGAAAAGCAAGGGGGGGGAAAGGGTTTAATTCTTGGAGTAAGGTTAATTTTAAAGGACTTGAGTGGAAATTGCAAGGAGAAAGGGAACTTGGGTGGAAATTGCAAGGAGAAAGGGGACTTGGGTGGAACCCCACTGGAAGGGGTGCTTAAATCGAAGGGGGGGGGGGGGGTGGTTTATAAAAACCACTTTGGAAGGGCCTTATGAAAGCCCACAAGAAGGGGGGCTTGCTAAGGGGCCCTTAGAAGCTTCCCAAGAAGCTTCTGAGAAGCTTCTCCGGCGTGGAGTACCCATGTAGATGAAGAGGAAGGCGGTATATTTTTTTTCAGCTGGCGGCGTCTGACTTCAAGCAGCAGCTTCTCGAGCCTAGGCGGTGTCTTTGGCGATTTCCTCTCCTCCTCACGATCTACTTTAGCCTCACGACAAGAACTCGCGTAGTATTACTTCTTGATTTCTCCTCACACTCAATCTCCTCAGCTTACCTCCTTCCTTTTTTTCAAGCCCTTTCTCTCTCCCTTGGCCCAGAGCGTTATGGCTCTCCCTCCTTCACCCCTTAGAGGGGGTATTTGTAGGTTACGGAGAGGAGACCTCTCTCCCTATGCGGCCAGTTGCATGGCCCTTCTCCCTTCCACGACCTCCAGCAAGAGAGCTGAGTCATCCCCGCCTACTCCCTCTCCTCCAGCACAACCTTCGGCTGGGGGAAAGAAGGATTAATTTTTTTTTGCCATAAATTAATCAATTTCCTCTTGACCTCCTCCCAAGACGAGGTTCATATGAATATATACAGCTCATATGAATATATAAATTAATCAATTTCCTCTTAACCTCCTCCCAAGACATGGTTCATATGAATATATACGGTTTCTTTTACTTTGGTCTCGTTTCTGCTAATCATGATAACTTGGGTATAATTGCCCGATCCGTATTTTCAATGCCGGCATTGTCATTGCATGAGACTCACACGTGCACATAATATTTTTTTGCAGAAATATTACATTCTCTCCCCCTTGTAGGAATTGAGATGTCCTCATCTCAAGATAAACTAGGGATATTGATGGTTGAGAGTGCTCTCATCCATCCAAGTGGCATCCTCCTTGAGATAATCTTTCCACTGGACGAGGAATTCTCTCAAGGTTTGGGAACTCAGTTGTCTCTCCCTAACATCTAAGATCCTGTCAGGCCGTAGTTCAAGGACTCCTTGACTAGGCATTACAACTTGTTGGTCATCAAGTACATGGTTAGGATTAGGTACATACTATTTTTCCCCTACTCGCCACTGGTTTCTGTGCGACTAAAATCCTTCGACAAGTTGAGCTGAAAATCAAAGAGCTGTTCAATCTTTCCCCTACTCGCCACTGGTTTTTGTGTGACTGAAATCCTTTGACAAGTTGAGCTGAAAATCAAAGAGCTGTTCAATCTTTCCCCTACTGGAAGGCTCACCATCACATATGTTGACAAAGAAAATGACATTATTACCTTGGCAGATGACAAAGATTTGATAGATGCTTGCCTTATGCAGCGTCTCAACTTTGATTGGAAGTACAAGTTTGTGATGATGTCCCTGAATCGTCGTCTCACAAACCATCTGAAGCCAATCCAAAAGCCCAGAGACCAATCCAAAACCAACACGGGATCTCAATTTTGAGACATATTTGATTGCCATTTTCCATGAGCTGATGTAGTAGCTTTTGACTGGAATCTTCCGAGTATTGAAGTTGTTACCAGATATAACAGTTGTGGGGAATTGCTGCCAATTTGGGTACTGTGCTTACAGGCTGGACATGCATATTGAAGAACATTCCGAACATAGAGATGTCTAAAACAAAACTGTTTGTATGAAGAAAAATCCAGTCATAGAAGGGACTGAAACAAAGCTATCTGTATGACATGCTGAAGCCTAAGCAGACAAGAAATTACTTTATACTTTCCCAAGAAGAAGTATGCTTAAAATGTATTTACACAGATGGATAGGTATCCTGAAATGGGAAAGCCTCTTGTCACAACTCCTATAACAAAATCATGTGTATTAGTCTTTTGATATGACCTTGTATCAATTTTGTGCTTATCAAGAAAGCTTTAAATCCATTTTATTATTATCCTTTCAAAGGCGTTTCCTACGCAATCCAGAGGCTGCTCGGGTTTCTTCTTCTTGTACCTTGTATTTATTATTGGCAGAAATTAAACAGAATCTTGGCATCATTTTCTCATCTTGCTTATTCACGTGTTTGATCTTTTATCCTGAAATTAGTCAAGGTCTTCTGTAGACACGACTTTGCTTTGCTTTGGCAAATCCTTCGACATCGCAAAAAGATATGTGACAATGACATTGGAGAAAAGGTTTTAGAACATTTTTCTATTTACACTTGAAATGGTTGCACTATCCTAACAATTAATTTATGTTTTTCATTTTTTTAAATATTATCTAGCTACTCCCATTTTACTACTTCATCATGCACAACTTATTCTTTTTTACCTTCTATTTTCATAAAAGGTTGCAGTCTGGAATACCAATCTACAAAAGCTAGAGTTCAATGATATATATGGATTTGGGCATGCTGATGAAAATGCATCATCAATGTTTTTGCAACTTGAGCTCTCTCAAAATCATGGTTCTTTTGGCACACAAATAAAGAAGATTGATCTCACTCCTTTGCACTTTGTTTTAATTCATTCTGGTAATTGATTAATATGGTTAATTTTCCTTCAACAATTTGACCACCTCATATCTTTAAACCCATACATCCTAGAACCAATTCATTTAACAACCTCTTCTCTCAGTAGGAAATGACCATCTCTTTTATTACAAATATGCAAAAGACATTGTCCTTGGTAATAAAATGCTGGCTTGGGATGAGAATATCAACCAAATGGTCTCCTACTCGATTATAGGTAAGTTTTCAATTGTTAGAAAATGATGCTATTATAGAAGGCATCAACTTTCATGCTTGCTAGAAAAGAATAATTGCTTGTTTGAATAATAAATCTATGGTTTGTAGATATTCATTCTACTATGGCCAAAGGGCTCTATAATCCATTCACATTGGAGGGAACAATCGTCATTGATGATGTTGTGATCTCAGTTCATAGGGAATGGTTTCTTGATAGCCTTTTTCCTGCACTCAAAATTACACATTGGCTTCCATCAACTTATCAGGTAAATAAACATGCATGTTGTTCTCATTTCTTAGCGTACATAAAATATTTAACTCTTCATTATAAAATGTTTCCAAACTCTTACATGTGGTTACTAGTTTATTCCTAGCATGTGTCTCACACAAGTTTCACGATTGCAGATCTTGCTTGTTATACCATGACTCTTGTATCAAATTTTGGAAAAGGATGCTTATATTAGACTCTACCATTTCCTTGATGCAAGTATTTGCATACCCAGGTTTGGGAGCAACTATGGAGGTGGCATTTTTCTAATAGCTTTTTTTCTTATTACTTTAGGAACATTTAATATAATTAATACCTCCATGTTCTCAATCCTAGAAAAGGAGAATCCTTATTCAAGAGTTTAGGAACAAATTTCCACACAACAATACAAGATATTATTTTATCTATTTTATTAATTTAATCTTGATCAAAATCTCTCTCTCTCTCCCCTAATGTATGTGTGTGTCTCAGAAGAAAGTCACATGTTAATGTGAGGACTTTGAAAGCTTCACATGAAAAATATGCCACCAAATAATTTTTTTCTAACATAGGATATTGAACTCAATTAGAATAATTTGATGCAATAAAATTACTTTACCATAATAATGTATAATAGGTCCAAATACAAAATAAAGAATAAGCATTTGTGCATTACATTCATCCGTAATATGCATACACATTATGCTAGATGATGCTATCAAATGTCTAGGTGGTTCATCTACATGTGGATTGCCTGTTATTTCTTATCCTTTTATAACATGCTAAGTCAAGGTGATTACAACTAATGTTGTTATTTCATATTGGATATGATTATTTTCATTGAGAAATAAAAGCATCAAAATTAAGATGATAAGTTGGGAGTGGTGTACTTCCTTTCCAAAGTTGTATTCTTGCTTCCTAGCATGTTGTAAACATCTCATACAAATGTGGGATTCTAAGCTTCCCATTAGAGATTTTAATGAGGCTTTAGAAAATGACAGTGTCTTTTGGGATGCCTTGGTCTAAGAAGGGTTGTAACATAGATCTCGTTGTCACAAGGTCTTGCTTATTGAAAAGAAAACATTGGTCAAATTAGCACTATTGTTTTCTTTAATTAATATGCTTGATTAGCTACTATCCATTTAAAGATTCACTATCAAATCACATTGGCACATGGGAAACTCTAAAAGAAATAATTAAATATTAAATTTCTTCCATTGTGAGTGGTTTTAAATATTCATCATTTTAGGACTTTTAGATATATTTTATTTCACTCAAACAAACCACTTTAATAGATACATCAGAATCACATCATTGTATAACAATGACATTAGTTAAAACAAGACTATAATAGCTAATGATGTCTCAAGTCATAGAGATATAATATTTATGGCCTAGAAATAGATGTGGATAACAATAATAATGAAAAAGATAAATCTACATAGAGATGCATGAATTGGCTTAGATTTTCTATACTAATAATCAATTTGTGCAAGTGTGGGAAGATATGGGATTCACACAATTTGAATTAGTATCAAATTTGTACTTACAAAGTAATGCAACAAGACTCTAATGGGTTTGTGTGGATTTGATTGCATCATTGTTACATTTTGAGACCACTACCAATTCGCCGTCTTCTCTATCTAGCATGAAGCAAAAGATTTGAGATTGTCTATCGTCATTAACCAATGATCTTCTAGCCTTGATAAGCTGAAGAATTTAATGAAACTAAGCCTATCTCTGGCTTTAAGGGACCAATTTTTCCAACCAAATAGAGGTTTTTGATGAGCAATACCTTCTTATCATACAAGTTGATCAGAATCTCTTTCTTTCCATATAATGTATATCATTAATCAAAGTAATGTTGAGATGTAGACAGAGAAGATATGTAGAGATGCGATGGGGAGAGAAGAGACACACCATATAAAACTTCTTCATCAAAAGAAGAAGAAAACTATTGGATAGAGGTACTAACTGAAAGTCCAATTGACTTCTGAATATCGTTGCACAAAAAAGAATGGCATCTCGTGTTACTAGGCCTTGCACAGAAGGAATAGAAATGTCCAGCATATTATTCCTATGGGCTCTAAAAAGGTTTGACATTTAAAGAAAGGCATGTAGTGTGCTACAAGATTGAGCAAGAATTGTAACTCGAATTGAAGGAGTAGGAAGTGCCACTAATGCAACAGCTCATTTTAGGCACTTTCTCTGAATTATTAGAGGTGAGGGAGAATCATCATCATCAATGATTACATTATCATCTTCATGAGGAGGACGAGGAACCTTTGAAAGTTGAAATAGAGGTAAAGGTACTTCCTTTGCCAGGGGCAGCATGCATCAAGGATACATAAATGTACGATCCAAATCTAACATTAGTCACATTTCCTCTACTAGCTCTAATGAAATGTTGATCCATCTTTGTTAGGAGATAGGTACTCCAATCAATGGTAATACCTTTCAGACCATACAAGAAGTTGTGAACAACTCCTTGGAGAGGTAGTGAGATAGGGTTTTGGCAAGCATAAACCTATCTGGAAGAAATTGGCACAACTGCTTCCATAGCGAGTTGGAAATCATAGAGACGCTGACCCCTGACATGGTAATAACCTTCTTTGGATCCAAAACATCCAGAGGCTACTTCTATAATAGCTTCAAAATATCCTTGTTGGAGCAAAATTGACGGAGGGTACTAGGGAAGGACTCCCCACAATATGGCAAAGAAAGAGCCTTCCCCAAAATCTTAGGTGTCATAAGAATAGTTATACCATAAACAAGACTAGACCTCTTACTGTAAGAGGTTAAACATTGATCATAAATGTCAGGATCATGTGGAACTAGCCATAAGGAAATACTCACAAACTTGGATAATCTCTCTTTGGCAATGAGATCTGAATCTAGTAACAAGGAATAATCATGCAATAACAAAGACAAATATTGGATCGGGGGAGGGGTTTGAGGCACCATTTTGATGGTTTACACACATACACAGTCACAATGAATGCCTCCAAAACAATAGGATAGGTACATATATTATATCAATCATAATAAACCCAGATGACTCAAAACCACCCTTAGTAGTCCACATCCCATGAAGAATCTGGCATGACCTCCACATACATGCGATCGAAAGCTTCATGCGATGCAAATAATCACACACCATGAAACCCCATATCAGGTAGAAAAGAAAAAGAAAAATACATACCATACCTTGACTCATCAATATGAGCAAAACAAAAACATAGAATCACATAAGAACTGATCATACTAACATAACACTTGAACTCTTTAACCATCATCAAGACAAGAGGGACTAGATAAGACTCTAGTGTTCCCATCCCCACAAAGCACACTCAGACTAATTTAGAAAAGTGGCAGGTCATCAAAATTATTTTAAATAGATTATGAAGGAACAAAGCATGATAACCAGTAGCAACTTAAGCATATAGTCTGAGATATCCATTCTAGTGGGAGAAAAGTGTGACTTGAAAATGCACTATACCATTGAAAAGGTCAAAGATCTAGCTCTTCTATAAAGCTTCCACAAAAATCTAGTGTGAGGATCATAACAGGGAACAATATGCCCTTGGAAGGTCTTTTAGATGCAACCTGCAACTTGGTCATTACTCCTCTAATCAGCTAGCCATCAAACTATCAACTTCAACATCAACACAAAGATGAGCATAATGAAAGAGAAATTGTAACCTACCTTGGTGTAAAGTTTCATTACATATGTTAATTCATCAAGCATGATCCATGACAACACTAGCTGTGCATGCATGATATTTCCACATATATGCATTTTAACCAATACTTGCCTTGTGATGAAAGCCCAACTAGAGAGTTTGATGGTGAGCCCTTAATGGTAGATAAATGTCTATTCTTCCATCCAAACCCAAATGAAGCTCATGAGGCTCTTTATTTATAAATCAACCTGTTACAAAAAAAGAACTTGATCATTAGTACTAAAAAAATGACCAATATCACCATCTAAAGCATGATATGACATATATAAGAGGATTAATCACTAGCAACATGAGACACCTACTTGTAGCCAAAATTTTAATATTTCAGCCAAACTTGTGGGAAGATATGGGATTCACACAATTTGAATTAGTATCAAATTTTTACTTACAAAATAATGCAACAAGACTCCAATGGTTTTGTGTGGAATTGATCACATCATTGTTACATTTTGAGACCACTACAAATTCGTCGTCTTCACTATCTAACATGAAGTAAAGGATTTGAGATTGTCTATCATCATTAACCAATGATCTTATAGCCTTGATTAGCTAAAGAATTTAATGAAACTGAGCCTATATGTGGCTTTAAGGGACCAATTTTTCCAACCTAATAGAGGTTTTTGAAGAGCAATACCTTCTTATCATACAAGTTGATCACCATCTCTTGCTTTCCATACAATGTATATCATTAATCAAAGGACAATTGAGATGTAGAGAGAGAAGATATGCAGATATTCTATGGGGAGAGAAGAGACACACCATATAAAACTTGTTCATAATAACAAGAAGAAAACTATTGAATAGAGAGAGTAACTGAAAGTTCAATTGAGCTCTAAATATCCTTGCACAAAAAAAGAATGGCTCTCCTGTTACCAAGCCTTGCACAGAAGGAATAGAAATGTCCAGCATACCATTCCTATAGGCTCTAAAAAGGTTTGACATTTGATGAAATGCATGTACTGTGCTACAAGATTGAGCAGGAATTGTAATTGGAATTGAAGGACTAGGAAGTGCCACTAATGCAACAGCTCGTTTCAAGCACTTTCTTTGAATGATTAGAGGTGGGTGAGAATCATCATCCTCAATGATCACATCATCATCTTCATGAGGAGGAGGAGGAGCCTCTGGAGTATAAACTAGAGGTAAAGGTACTTCCTTTGAGAGGGGCAGCATGCTCCAAGGATACATAAATGTACGATCCAAATCTGACATTATTCTTATTTCCTATAGTAGCTCTAATGAAATTTTGATCCATCTTTGCTAGGAGATAGGTACTCCAATCATCAATGGTAATGCCTTTCAAGAACATACAAGAATTTGTGAACAACTCCTTGGAGAGGTAATGAGACAAGGTTTCGGCAGCCATAAACCTATCTTGAAGAAATTGGCACAACTGCTTCCATAGCGAGTTTGAAATCACAGAGACTCTGACGCTGACATGGTAATAACCTTCTTTGGATCCAAAACATCCAGAGACTGCTTCTATAAGAAAGAGCCTTCCCAAAATTTGATGTGTCATAATAATAGTTACACCATAAACAGGACTAGATCTCTTATTGTAAGAGGTTAAAAATTGATCATAAATGTCAGGATCATCTGGAACTAGCCGTAAGGAAATGCTCACAAACATAGATAATCCTGCTTTAGCAACGAGGTTTGAATCTAGCAACAAAGAATAATCATGCAATACCAAAGACACATACTAGATCGGGGTAGGGGTTTGAGGCACCATTAAGATGGTTTACACACATAGATGGGCACAATGAATGCCTGCAAAACAATAGGATAGGAACATATATGATATCAATCATAATAAACTCACATCATGTGATGTAGATAAACAAACACCATGAAGTTCCATATCAGGCAGAAAAGGAAAAGAAAAATACATACCATACCTTGACTCATCAACATGAGAAAAACAGGAACATATAATCACATAAGAACTGATCATACTAACATGACACTCGAACTGTTTTACCATCATCACCACAAGAGGGCCTAGATAAGACTCCAGTGTTCCCATGCCCACAAAGCACATTCAATAAAAAGGAAAATGTACAGTGTGAGGGGAAAGAAATATAATGAAGGATTCATTTTAATAAAATTATTGATAATGGGTGAAATTTCATTAGATAATCATTCTTAAAAAGAAAATGACAATTCCTTATTATAATTTATTTAAAAATTATTAAGTTTGTAACGGTACTTTTAGGGTAACCCTGACTTCGAATCTTCATTAAGGGTCTCTAAATGCACATTCATTTATTAAAAAATAATTGTAAATTGGGTGTTTTTTTGCCAACGTGTGCTTTATTGCTCCATTTGTATACAAAGGTTAAAAAAGTTATCTTGAGCAAAAGCTAACTCAATATTAGTTTTATACAACTCCTCCTTAATGTACCAAAACTTGAAGAAATCTTGAGCTTCAAGGTTGAAGCTATGGCTACCCTCTAACTACCCTCCTGCACATTTACATTTTTAGAGAAATGGATAAAGATCAAATGTTGAATATTACCAAGACTTGTTGAAATATCTTTGAAATGAGTGCTCAATTAGTACTTCATCAACAGAACAAAGATCAGAGGTAGCAATGAGAGATGGAGAGAGTAGGAACTTTAATGCAAAATGTACTATGATTTTCAAGCAATGTCATCAAACCTATACTCCATATGTTCCTGAAGATTCATGGAACATTTGTCCCATGGTTAGAGAGAAAGGTATGGTCACTCAAGAGCAAGAGGAAGGGTTTCTTATAGCCACCATGAGAGCTTTTACAAACACTTAAAAGAAAGTTGAAAGAGAAAGTGTATTTGAAAAAGTGAGTGGACCTCTAGTCCTCACTAACTCTAGTCTCCCTTTGTTTAACTTATTTACCTCTAGAATGGTCTATTTCTTGACCATGACCTACCATTTTGTCCATGATGCATCCAAATTGGTTTCTAGGTCTTACCATATGTAAAGAAAGGGTATTTCTTAACATCCTTTCAACACACGTCATATAGAACATTTCTTATAGGTGGACCCATTGGCCTAGTCTTCTACGAAGGAAATCAAGGATAATGTTATAACCAAAGGGATCAAGGACCAATCCTCTAATACCACTTGTTAACAAGAGAGATGAGCAATGAGAGAAGAGAGTGTAGAGGAGAGAGAAAAGAGGAGAAAGAATGAATGACAAGGAGAAAGAAAGATTAGAAAGATACAAGGAAGAGTGTGAAGACATAAAAGTTATGGACAAAATGGTGAAATGAGAGAAAATAACTATATTATTTGTGAAAGTGATCAAATTTACAAATCTCAATACCTTTTATAGATGTGTCATTTTGACAAGGTATTATTAAGAAAAATCTATCAACTTAGTTGTGTTCCTGAATCTTGTAACATCCATTTTATGTCATCACAAATATCTCCAAGTTCTATAGGTTATGTAGATCATGAAGGTACTACTAAGTCTACCATCTTGTCATAGCTTAGATCATGTGGCTTTTCATGTCAGGTTTACCAAATGTCAACAAGGGGGTATATGTCAAGTCATAACTGATATGGGTTTAGAAGAATAGACAAGATGGAATGAAGAATCAAGAGAACCAAAACTACTCTATATATTACTCCACAAATATATATTGTATATACCATCTTAGATTACAAACGTTGTTCTAATAGCCTAAAGCATCTGACAATAGTAGGCAAGTAGAATCCTTAAGTAAGAAACCCTCTATCAAAATCATGAGTACAACAATCCCATCATGAACTTGCTGTGCAACTCTTTTTTCTTCAACTTTCTCCTCCAAACTTCGAATATAGTTGTCTGAGTACTCAAATTGACTGGGATACACTTGGTCTACAAGCTACCATGGGTAGAATTGCAAATATCATCTCAAAATTATTAAAAAATAAAATTTTCATAAAGCACATGTATTTTTTATATATTTAGGTCTAGACATATTATAGCACTTAAGATAACTCCTTACATGTGTCTTTATTCAACCAAAATTATCATTCAATTATTAGAACTCAATCAGTGATATTCATCCGATTTCAGAGACTAGTTTTGAATCTTGAAAACCAGTCAAACATGTAACCACATGACAATGCTAATATTTACCAACTAAAAACTTTTGTATCAAGCAAGACTTAACTATTTTTCTTGTTTTCTTCAATCTTTGCAACCTTAGCTATAGACACTAGAATGTGCTTGGAGGGCTTCTACAATCTGCAAGGTGGCTTATTACTCAAAGATATGGAGGAGAGGGTGGGAAGTTCAATTAGGAGGGATCCAACACTGCTGAGGATTTGTGACCACAACGTGGATTTATCAAAGATATATGCGGATATTTTCAATATGGGTAAAGTTTCCAAAATCCCCAATATCCTTTGGCTGAAGATCATGTAAAACTTACTGCCTCAAATATGCTTTCATCTCCAAGAAAGCCACACCAACACTCTCGTGAATGTTCATTTAGGTATTGTGACTCTACATACATAAATAATCAGATTAAAGAAGATTCAACCCTTGCAAATGTATTTGAGATCCTCAATAAAATGAAGGACTTGCCCAAAGCTAATGATACTTGGAAATATTTTGTGACTGATGTTGAATCAAGTAGAAAGGCTGCATGAGTTGCAATGGAAATGGCTACATGAATTCCAAGTGTATAAGGTCCATGTAGAAGAGTTGAATATGAGGTTCTAGGGAGCTCTTGATGCAATGGTTGATGCTTGTGATGCTCTAATGGCTATTTATGCTGTTGGGTATAAAAGCTACTATTGCATCTCGTGAAGCTCTTGTATTGTTTTTGACAAAAGTATAAGAAGCAAGCTAAATTTCTATGTTATTTTTAAAAGAAATCATGACAAAAATACTTATACAATATATCTATATGAGATGTATCACATAACACAATTATATCCATAACTAGACATATTTACCCTAGCTTTCTAAGGTAGATTGAATCTTATATCTCTTACCTATACATTGGAAACATAAGCTCATGGATTTGAGAACTCGCATGTTAGGCCACCTCCACTCCAAGAATTACGTTACTATCTAGACCACCACTCTCGTATTTTGGGTTTAAAGAACTTGTTCTATACCTTGAGCTGTGCCAAGAGAGTAGTTGAGGAGAAACCATGTGTAGTGGGTCAAGGATCTATTGAAAACAAGGGAAAGGTTACATAGACTCATAATAAGAAGCCTCAAATTCCCACATGCACCAAAGCTAATACTATGGACGTTGATTAATTGGAATGGTATGGACATTGTATATACCTAGCAAGATACCAAAACACCAAAGCTCAGAAAGAGGAGTAATTGGAACACCGAGAAAAATGGCAGAATACTAGTCATAAGAATAATTGTATGAGCTTGTTTAATGTATATTCAACAATTTCATTAGTAGCAACAACAACCACTTGCACCACCAAAAGGCTGATGAGTTGCTTGAGTAATATACTCCACACCATAACTAACTTCATAGCGTGAGAAGCAAAGTTTTCAAATCTATAGCCTGAGAACAAAAGTTTGCAGTCGTATACAACATCCATTGTAAAGCTTGAGAAGGGAAGTCTTCAACTACATAGTGCAACATGCAAGCCTTTGCTCCTTCAAATGATGAATCTAAGTTGAGCAAGAAGAAGAATGGGAGCGTCTCTCGAAATCTAAGGCATGCAAAAGAATCACATATTCTTTAGGGATTGGGAAATTTGAGGAAAACTGCCTTCTCGGATGAAAAAGAAGATCAATTTGCTGAAACTTTGTAAGGTCACTCATTTCAGAATTGAAAAAAGCAAGTGAACCTAGCAATGATAACAAGATCTATGTCTCAAGGTACATAGGAAAACAACTTTATTCATAGAGTTTTGGAAGTTCAAACAGGGTCTTGAATTATTTGGAGTAGCCACAATAGCTATTGTTGCAGCAATAATGGTTAGTGATCTAACTCGAGTAGCTCACTATAGTGTACCATAAGTAAACATTGTCACAAGTTCTCTAACTAGTGTTTCACACATTCAGAAAGCTATCAAAACGCCCAATTGTATGGGTCAAAAAGCCACAAATATTAAGAATGGTTGCATCACTAACTTTCCTATCCTATCTTACTCAAAATAAGTGTAGGATAGGAGAATACTTTCTAATGTAGTGGCTAGTATGAAATCCATAGATCATCGAGCACAATGTGTACCTTCTAGAGATATAGGTAACTCTGAATTTTTTTTAAAAGTGTAAGTCATTAGCATTGTCAAATATTTTAGTTTTTTTCCTAGGGGATAGATGGTAGCTTCTCAAGGGAGTACACATTTTTCTTGTTGAGAGAGACAGAGAGTATGAGAGAGATACACAAGACATGCTCCCAAAGAATGATTCATATTGATGTAGAGTTAGTATATATAGGTGAGACCCAAGTCAAGTGAGAGATGATATATATAGCTGTAACATCCCCACTCAAACAAAGGTCTCTGGCTGCGAGTGAAAAAACCCTTGGGGAGAACAAGGGAAAAACTCGAGCCCCTACACATACCTACGATACAAAAATGATTTACTATAAAGTTTTCTTAAATACAATGATACATGGATCAATCAGTGAGACAAGAACTTGGAACAATACCAAGTTCATGTCTTAATGAGCTAAATCGAGCTTCACTAAGAGCTTTTGTGAAGATGTCTGCAACCATTTGATCACTGGGACAATGCTCCACCATAATGGAACCTTTCTTGACTTCATGTCAAACATAATGATAATGAATAGCAATATGCTTTGATTTACTATGTTGTATATAGTCTTTGGTAAGACTAATAGCACTTTGATTATCGCATCGAAGAGGTGTACTAGATGATGAAGGATGTCCCAAATCTGCAAGTAGTTGTCGAAGCCAAACTAGCTCGCGAGCTGCTAATGATGCAGCAACATATTCGGCTTCAGTTGTAGAAACCGCAACACATCGTTGTTTCTTGCTGGACCAAGAAACCAAACATCCATTTACAAAGAAACAATTCCCACTTGTAGATCGCATGGATAAGTGTGAATTTGCCCAATCAGTGTCTGTATATCCAATAAGGTCAAGAGAAGTTGAAGAAGATAAAGAAGAATCCTTTCGATGACGATAAATAAGACCAAATTCCTTAGTACCCTTGAGGTACTTAAGAATGCATTTTGCAGCACTCCAATGAATAGTGGAAGGGGAAGAAAGATACTGTCCCAAAGAGTTAGCTGCAAATAAAATATCTGGTCTTGTGTTTAAACCAATAAATTGAAGACAACCAACAAGATTAGCAAAAGGTTGATGAATGGCTGATTCTTCATTGCGTGTTGTAGATGTACCCTTGGTAGAGCTTGAAAGAATGGGAGTGTTAGTACCAGAGTGCGCATTTGTCAACCCAAACTTCTTAACAATATCATTAATAAACTTTGTCTGGCGAAGAAGAAGAATGCCTTGTTGTCAGTGTCGTTGAACTTGAATACCCAAACAAGAATGTATCTCACCAAGATCCACCATTTCAAATGCAGTCGATAAAAGCTTCTTCATAGCATCCAAGAAAGCAATATTATTTGACACAAGAATAGTATCATCAACATATAGAGCAAGAATAATAAAATATTTATCCTCCCTTTTGATGTAAAGATTTGGGTCAGCAAAACATGCAACAAAACCTTTAGATGTGAGGAACTGATCAATCTTAATATACCAAGCATGAGAGGCTTGCTTCAATCCATATAATGCACGATGAAGCTGACATACAAGATGCTCCTTTCCTGCAATCATAAAACCTTCAGGTTGCTCCATATAGATTTCTTCTTCAAGATCTCCATTGAGAAAAGCCGTTTTAACATCCATTTGGTGAATTTCTAGATCAAATAGTGTTACAAAAGCCAAAATCATACGAATAGTTGTGGAGCGCACAACGGGAGAAAATGTTTCTTGATAATCTACTCCTGCAATCTGTGAGTAACCTTTTGCAACAAGTCGTGCTTTGAACTTATCAAACGAGCCATCAGCTTTGGTCTTGGTTTTATAAACCCATTTACATTTGATAGGAACACGATTTGGGGGGAGTTCAGTAAGAATCCATGTACCTTTGGAGATTAAAGAATCGTACTCAGCTTGCATAGCTTCTTGCCATTGATCCCTTTGAGACGAATTGATAGCTTTCATATACGATATTGGATCCTCTTGGATAGACATAGCATCATCAAAGACATCATATTCAATAGAATAGAATCCATGCTCTATCTCAATAGGAAGATCCACATAGATCTCCAAATTTTCATCAATCTTCTTTGGAGGTGAAGGAGGTTTATGATCATCAGAATTAGTAGAATCACAAAGCAAGTAAGGAAATGCACTAAGCAAAGATTGTGTATCATCTGAAACATCTGACGACCATGTGCCACCCATAGTCTTCTCATCAAATATAGCATCACGACTAATGATAACCTTTTGAGAAGAAGGATCATAAAATTTGTAACCTTTGGAATGATCTGAATAACCAAGAAAAATAACCTTCAAACCTGGAGGATCCAATGAGTGTCCTTGGGCACATGAATATAAGCAATGCAGCCAAATGTGCGAAAGTGAGAGACTGAAGGTGTCTTCCCTGTCCGAATTGTTATAGGAATTTTACCAGCAGGTGCAGTAGTTGGAAGATGATTTTGAATAAAAACAGCTGTTAGAAGTGCTTCAGTCCAACACTTTGGAGACAAACCAGAGTGTAAAAGCATGCAACGTACAGCATTAAGAATCGTGCGATTTTTGCGCTCAGCAACACCATTTTGCTTAGGAGAATAAGGAACTGTAAACTCATGATGAATACCTTGATCCTTACAGAAGTCATCAAATAGATTGGATACATATTCACCACGGTTGTCACTGCGAAGCGTCTTTATAGAGAATCCAGTTTGAAGCTCCACACTTATCTTGTATTGTTTAAATATAGATAAAGCCTCAGACTTATGTCGAAGAAGATAGACATGTGTGTACCATGAGAAATCATCAATGAAAGTTATAAAATATCGATATTGAGACTTTGAGGCACGAAAAGGACCGCAAATATCGGTATGAACCAAATCCAAGAAAGCATAGGAATGTGATGAAGTAGAAGTGTGGAAAGGCGAACGATGGTGTTTTCCAAGTGCACAGTACTCACATATTCCCATACGTGGATGAGATTTAAGATCCATACCTTGCACAAGACCATGACGATAAAGATCAAGAATTTTGGCAAAATCGGAGTGTGCAAATCGTTGATGCCATAATTTGCAATCTGCATCTCCAGGGGCAGTAACAACATTTGCAACTATATCATTCAATGATAGCTCAAATAGATTACCATGTCGAGGAGCCACTGCTATAGTATGCCCGTCTTTCTCTATACGACACTGATTATGATCAAAGCCAACAAACAAACCAAGATCAACTAGACGAGCAACAGAAAGAAATTTCTTTGCAAATCTGGAACATGAAGAACTCCTCTTAATATTCTAGTGGATGAAACAGTCCCCAGATATAAATCACCCACTCCTTTGACTTGACAAGTCGTATCATCCGCAAGGTAAACAAACTTCTTGACATGAAGAGAATGATAATTGTGAAGCCACTGCGATTGGTATGTCATGTTTCCAGTGGCACCTGAATCAACGATGAATAGAGAACCATCATGAACATGAAGTACCTTTTCTGGAGAGATATCATAATGGACGAAATTGAGTTCCTGATGAGTATGATCATCATCAGTTGTAGTTTGTTGAACAATATAAGCTCGAGAACGTTCTTCATCATATCGGCGTTTATAACAACGATGAGATGGATGATCTGTATGTGCACAATAATCACAAGGAGGAAAACTTTTGGACGAGCGAGGTTGCTTTGTAGTAACTCCATGCTCCTCATCATATTGACGTGCCCAGCAATCAGAAGCCACATGACCTTTCTTATCACAATAGGAACAATGTTTGTTAGGATAAGCAAGATGAGAAGATTTACTACCTGGATTAGGGCGTCCACCCTGCTGAAAACGTGAAGCAGGACGCTTGCGAGCAACAAAAGCAGCATCAAAATCCCTTTGTTCTCGAGTGACCAAAACAGCATCAGATTTTTCCAAATGATGCTCATGACATTGAGAATATTCAATAAGAGATATACATGCTTTATCAAAGTGGATATCATCCTTGTTAGACAAAAAAGTGATGATATTGTCATATAAAGGATCTTTGATGGTATGAAGAAGTTGAGCAACAATCTGATTTTTAGCAACAGGAGCGTCGGCAGCACCAAGCTGATTGATAATGTCTTTAAGAGCCTCGATATGAGAGTGCATTTTGGAGATATAAAATTTCGGTGACCGATTTCTTCTCAAACATTGAGATAAGATACTCCCAAATCGCATGAGAGGTTTCCAGATGAAAGACATCCAACATAAGTGAGTCAGGAAGTGCAGACAATATATAACGACAAGCTGCTTTGTCACGACGAATCCAATCAGTATGATCAATTTTCCATTGTTCAAATAATGGACCATCAGTAATCACAGAATTGTTATTCATCACATCAATAGGTTGAACTGGGCAAGACAGGTCGCCCAAAACAATATAAAATAATTCGTCACCTTCAAGAATTAGCATCATCTTTGCTTTCCACCCAGGAAAGCCTTGTCCTTGGAAGAAGGGAACCGAACGTTGGCCAGACGGATATCCGTTAACAATTACGCAATTGGCCATGCCTGTATGTCAAGAGAAAACAAATAAGATGAGATCGTAGAATCTGCAAACCATGATCAAGACGAGCGTATTTGAGACGCATGACAATCAAAATAGGGATATGCACGTAAGAACGAGGAAAAGTATTGAGTGACTAAAAAGAAAGCCCGAAATAGAGAGGCGTAACGTGCAAGACGAGATGACGCATATAAGAAAAGTGCTATTTCGGTCGAGCAAAGAACGTGAACGATAATAAAACATCGCTAAAAATAGCAAGATGTTTGCTTGTCGTAATCAACATCATTAACGAAGACAAGCGATTAATTAACTGTAATTGGGGATTAACGAACTGTAATTAGAAATACAATTTTAAATAAAGAATCGCAAATTCGAGTAGAATTGCTGTCTTGAATCTTGAACTATCATAACTTTTGATCCAGAACTCCGATTGACAAGCGGTTTTGACAAGATTTGGTTTTAAAGACAAAATTAACTAATACTTCTAATTTGAACAAGTTCATGTATCAAATCATCACTTGTGCAAAGAATTAAATCAAGTATAAACAATGAAACAACTTATCTTCCTTATTGTTGCTACGCATCCATAGCTCTGATACCATGTTGAGAGAGAGAGAGAGTATGAGAGAGATACACAAGACATGCTCCCAAAGAATGATTCATATTGATGTGGAGTTAGTATATATAGGTGAGACCCAAGTCAAGTGAGAGATGATATATATAGCTGTAACATTTCTAACACCGAGTTGTCTAGACCACATAACATGAAGACTTCAATGTTTAGAGAGGGCAGGGATATTAATTGAGTGAAGGTCTTACAAGCAAATGTGGAGAAAAATTTCACTAATTTTTGTGATTGGGTATTCGATTCACTACTACTGAAACTCATGTTCCTTGATAATGATATATTTGTTAGAGTTGAACTAGCTAGCGGTTTAAGAGCACTCTAATTGAAATCACAAAAGGAATTAGGTGGTTCTTATATAATACTAGTGCAATATCTCTTTTGATAAGTGCTACAACATCACCTTGACAAGAATCTATGCAAGAAAATACTTTGTCCTTTCACCTTGCAAAGCTTCTGCATATCCTTTCATAGGTGTTAGCCATTTGTCTCCCTCTTTCCTGTCTTTCTCTCTCTAGTTATAATCTTTCTCTCTTCTTCTCAAGTTTCTCTCTCTCCTCTACACTCCCCTTTCTCTTTTCTCTATAGTTTTTTCTCTCCGAGTCAATCTGCTTCATTACCTTTTTGTAATTTATGCAAGATTCTTCTTGACATAAGCTATTTCTTAAATAATTTATTTTCAATAGCTTGTCATATACAAGAGCTCATAATTAGTTAATATCTCAAAGGTGGTTTAGTATGTAAAATTGATGTCTTTTCAATTAGAATACTAACATAAGGTACTATGAATTGTGCAAAAATCATTTAGAGCTATAACTATTGGAAATTAAGTGTTCATATTTTTCATACTGAGTACAATACCTCACATTTAACAAGCACTCGCTATAAAAAGGTATAATTTATACAAAGAAAACATAAATTATCATACAATAATTATGTAATTTATGTAAGTACCATTGCAGATTTTTTAAAGCACATCCAGGTTTATGTAATGGGTGACACTTTTAAGCACATGCATTAGCAAGTATTTCAACAACTAAGAACCGATGGAAATCTCTGCTAATATGGGTTTTTGAAAGTAGGGATTTCTTTGAAGATGTATGAAAGAAAATAAATATTTAGAAGCCATTTACTTAACTATTTTCCTTCTCAATTACTTGAGCGATTCAATGGCTTTTTTCTTCCATAGTTTAAGTCATTATCTAGCTTTTAGGATTTCGATGATCAACACTTCTTAAATTTCTCAACCCATTGAAGTGTCCTCTTTTGTGAAGGTACTCACTATATCTAAACCCTAGTTATCACATGCGTTCAAGGCCTAATTAGAAAACCCCTCACATGCAAATTTATCGAATAAAGACATTCAATTTGTCAATATCCCCATTAAATAATACCCTTCTGTATATATAAAAGATCTAAGAAAGGTTATTTAAAAATTTCCAAGTGGTAGACTTACATAATTATGAGTGAACCTCGTGAGTGTTTGATTAATTTTCTAAGGATTGAAATGTATGTAATAGTATGTACGTTGTACATTTCTTTTAATAACCTAAGGTTCACACATTCACATCAGTTACACCAACCTCCTAGTTCCCATTAAATGCATTAATCAAATCAACTATTTTGAGATTGAGCTCAAACCTTGATCCCATATTGCAAAACATCTCAATGCTAAGTAGGAAACTTCTCTAATTGACACAAGCATGATACTTGCTTTTGGCTTATCCCTTAGGTTTATAGGAATCATAAACTTGAATGAGCTCATGATGGAGTGTGTCATGTGTTGATGGTAACATCAAACAATCCATGCAAACCTAAGATGAGAAGAATAGGCAATGTTGATTTGAAATGAATAAGGCATATCCATGCAGTACATAGCATGGTGACTAAATGCCCCTTCTGTTTAATTGCTTCTTGATGATTAATGAATATGGTGATTGTTTGTAATATAGTTTCATAAGAAAACCTTATCCTATTAATCAAAGAGCATTCAAATGGAAGTAGAGGGTCTGTGTGTGGGGTGTGCATGTGCATGTGCATGTGTGCCTCTTACACAATGCAAGTTCATTTTATACAGTCCACTACAAATTTCACTAGCTATAGGTTGAATGTACAAGATATAGACCATAAGCTTGAATTCCCTTAATCTCGTCTATAGAGAGTTTTCGGAGTATTTAGGTAATTCTCTATACCCGCAATTCCCTACATTGGCAAATGCGGAATGTAATTCCCTAGTCTTATGCAAGAGTACATATATAGACATGTAGGAGATATTGAAAAATTCCCTAGAATTATAGATCCACAATGCCATTCCCTAGTTGTAGGTCTAGATGGATAGGAAATGTTAGTACATTCTCATTACGAGTCCCCATTATTGCAAATGGGGAATGCAATCCCCTAATTACATGTGGAGACACGACATGAACATGTGGGAAATGTTGAAATCTTCCATGTAGGAAACAATAAGAAGCTCCCTCTTCCACACTCTTGCTAGCATCTTTTCCCTTGGATTGTTAAGAGCGAGTCTAACCCATAACACCGCGTCAGCTGTCTGGTTGTAAAACTCTCAATCGGCGACGATGGCGGCAGCCGAATGCCCAGCATCATCCGCCAAGCATTGAACCTGGCGTGTTGTAAGTGTTTGAGAGTGGCATCCTACTCGTACATAAGCTGCGCCCCGCTCAGCCACATTATTGTACGAGCGAGCCCGCCTTCCCTCTTATAATCGATATACACGCACACATAGAACTAAGCCACCTTGTACGTGTGTGATATACCCCTCCTGGCTGGGTTGCAGAAACATCGGCCGGTGCACGAAGCGGTAATCTTGGTCCCCGATCACGGTCTGCGCGGGCCCGCGTAGGAAATCTATGAAGAAACAAGCTTCACATCATTACAATTACCAGTCAGTATCATCGGTGGCGGCCGCGTCGATGCGCCTCCAGTGCCCCCTCTGTCTGATCCTAATAGCATTCATGTCCGTCGTCATCAGTTATGGCAACATTATTGAGGGAGCAGAGGCCACATTGTAGCTGTCCGTGTACACGACTCCTGACGGTGGCTATCCAGAGAACCCGTCATGGATATCGCTCTTGGCGTCGGCCCTGCTGGGTCAAGGCACGCCCGGCCTATTCTGGGGTGCTGTCCCGGCAAATGCGGTAGAGTCAACTTGTCAGATGATCGAGGCTGGATATCTCACCATCCCGGCTACTGTCACTGCTTACGGTGTGACCCGTGATTGGAACTTGCAGGTATGTGGATTGTGCGTGCGGTTCACTCTCAATTTACTGTTTCTATATCTTCGTTTCCTTTCATACTCACTTCTGTACCATGTATGTGTACTAGATCCAAGCCACAGGGGGCTGCGATGCATCATCAAACTCCCCTACTGGTTTAGAGATTGCCTTCATCGATGATACAGGAGTCACCAATGTTGTAGGTGGCTGCTTGTTTTGAGTATGTACTATTGTACACGTGCTTATGTTATGTAGCTATGCTGACATAGTTATTTTCTCTATGTATTGGGCTCTTAGATCATATGTGACGACAATGCTTCGACTGTGGGGTGCAGTCTTTATAATACGGGAGATGATGTTAATTCCTTGTATAAAGAAGGGACCTCAACAAGTACCCTCACAACTGATCCATCAATGATGGTCACATCCTCTTCCACCACATCAACCATCATCGAAGTTTATGTGTGGATCAATGATGGTCGCATCCTCTTCCACCACATCAACCATCATCGAAGTTGATGTTTCCAACTTTCCTGTTGAATATGAGCCTCTCACTCTTGCATCTTCAAATAATGGACGACGTCTCATGGACGTCTCACCCATTTGTGTTGGCCAAGGTTATCTTCCTGTAGCTACGGTCTATTATTCACTAATATTTAAGAAAGAGACCATTCTCTTTCATGATTGGTTAAAATTATCAAAGTGTTGGTCCTTCCACACAGTATAGACATTAATGGATCATCATTCGATAGCCTTTCTTCATGCACTCATGTATGTGCATGTCAAGCCTACACACATATATGTATATATGGGTATCGCATTGTTATCATCTTATCACTAATATTAGTTTCTCACACATATATGTACGTCAAACCTAAACACATATATGTATGTATGGTTCTCACATTTTTATCATCTTATGACTAATATTCCTTTCTCAGCTATGTTGATTGTGCATGACTCGACATGTTTGTGATCTAATGCTCATTTACTTGTCTTTGAGGTATTATATACTCCAACGTTACCATAAATCACATATCTAACTAGAGCTCCCAATCAATTCTAGGTGCTACTAGTGGTAGCATATTTGGAGTAGCTGGTGCACTATTGACATGTCTTGTAGAGGATCCAATACTTGGGCCTTTTTGTACAGTAGCTGTGGTGGGAGTTACCACTCTTGCAGGTGTGGGAGCTAGATGTGCCTCTGATGCAATTGGAAGCTGTATTAAAGGTGACATCATTCATCCATGACCCTTTGCTTAGTCCCGTGCACGCATCTTTATGACTTGACGTTATCTATTTCTGAATTTGATGCACCTCATTTCGAGATTTGAGAAAGATATAGTAATGTTGTAGCCAATGAAAACACAATAAGAGCTACGAGCATCCATAATTAATTGAATGGGTTTATGGTGTAGGAACCTCCATGGTAATGATAGAGGTTGAATATCGCAAAAAGATATGTGACATTGACATTGGAGAAAAGGTTTTAGAACATTTTTCTATTTACACTTGAAATGGTTGCACTATCCTAACAATTAATTTATGTTTTTCATTTTTTTAAATATTATCTAGCTACTCCCATTTTACTACTTCATCATGCACAACTTATTCTTTTTTACCTTCTATTCATTCTACTATGGCCAAAGGACTCTATAATCCATTCACATTGGAGGGAACAATCCTCATTGATGATGTTGTGATCTCAGTTCATAATGAATGGTTTCTTGATAGCCTTTTTCCTGCACTCAAAATTACACATTGGCTTCCATCGACTTATCAGATAAATAAACATGCATGTTGTTCTCATTTCTTAGCATACATAAAATATTTGACTCTTCATTATAAAGTGTTTCCAAACTCTTACATGTGGTTACTAGTTTCTTCCTAGAATGTGTCTCACACAAGTTTCACGATTGCAAACCTTGCTTGTTATACCACGTCTCTTGTATCAAATTTTGGAAAAGGATGCTTATAGTAGACTCTACCATTTCCTTGATGCAAGTATTTGCATACCCAGGTTTGGGAGCAACTATGGAGGTGGCATTTTTTTAATAGCTTTTGTTCTTGTTACTTTAGGAACATTTAATATAATTAATACCTCCATGTTCTCAATCCTAGAAAAGGAGAATCCTTATTCAAGAGTTTAGGAACAAAATTCCACACAACAATACAAGATCTTATTTTATCTATTTTATTAATTTAATCTTGATCAAAAACTCTCTCTTTTTATCGTAAAATCAAAATCTCTCTCTCTCTCCCCTAATGTATGTGTGTGTGTCTCAGAAGGAAGTCACTTGTTCATGTGAGGACTTTGAAAGCTTCACATGAAAAATATGCCACCAAATAATTTTTTTCTAACATAGGATATTATACTCAATTAGAATAATTCGATGCAATAAAATTACTTTACCATAATAATGTATAATAGGTCCAAATACAAAATAAAGAATAAGCATTTGTGCATTACATTCATCCACAATATGCATACACATTATGCTAGATGATGCTATCAAATATCTAGGTGGTTCATCTACATGTGGATTGCCTGTTATTTCTTATCCTTTTATAGCATGCTAAGTCAAGGTGATTACAACTAATCTTGTTATTTCATATTGGATGTGATTATTTTCATTGAGAAAAAAAAACATCAAAATTAAGATGATAAGTTAGGAGTGGCGTACTTCCTTTTCAAAGTTGTATTCTTGCCTCCTAGCATGTTGTAAAGATCTCATAGAAACGTGGGATTCTAAGCTTCCCATTGGAGAGTTTAATGAGGCTTTAGAAAATGACAGTGTCTTTTACTATGCCTTGGTCTAAGAAGGGTGGTAACATAAATCTAGTAGTCACAAAGTCTTGCTTATTGAAAAGAAAACATTGGTCAAATTAGCACTATTGTTTTCTCTAATTAATATGCTTGATAAGCTACTATCCATTTAAAGATTCACTATCAAACCACATTGGCACATGGGAAACTCTCAAAGAAATAATTAAATATTAAATTTCTGCCATTATCAGTGGTTTTAAATATTCATCATTTTGTGACTTTTAGATATATTTTATTTCACTCAAACAAACCACTTTAATAGATACACAAGACTCACATCATTATATAACAATGACATTAGTTAAAACAAGACTATAATAGCTTATGATGTCTCAAGTCATAGAGATATAATATTGATGGCCTAGAAATAGATGTGGATAACAATAATATTGAAAAAGATAAATCTACATAGAGATACAAGAATTGGCTTAGATTTTCTACACTATCAATCAATTTGTGCAAGTGTGGGAAGATATGGGATTCACACAATTTGAATTAGTATCAAATTTGTACTTACAAAATAATGCAACAAGACTCTAATGGGTTTGTGTGGATTTGATTGCATCATTGTTACATTTTGAGACCACTACCAATTCGTTGTCTTCTCTATCTAGCATGAAGCAAAAGGTTTGAGACTGTCTATCATCATTAACCAATGATCTTCTAGCCTTGATTAGTTGAAGAATTTAATGAAACTAAGCCTATCTGTGGCTTTAAGGGACCAATTTTTCCAACCAAATAGACGTTTTTGAAGAGCAATACCTTCTTATCATACAAGTTGATCACCATCTCTTGCTTTCCATATAATGTATATCATTAATCAAAGTAATGTTGAGATGTAGAGAGAGAAGATATGTAGAGATGCGATGGGGAGAGAAGAGACACACCATAAAAAACTTCTTCATAAAAAGAAGAAGAAAACTATTGGATAGACGTAGTAACTGAAAGTTCAATTGAGCTCTGAATATCCTTGCACAAAAAAAGAATGGCATCTCCTGTTACAAGGCCTTGCATAGAAGGAATAGGAATGTCCAGCATACCATTCCTATGAGCTTTAAAAAGGTTTGAAATTTTAAGAAAGGCATGTAGTGTGTTGCAAGATTGAGCATGAATTGTAACTCGAATTGAAGGAGTAGGAACTGCCACTAATGCAACAGCTCATTTCAAGCACTTTCTCAGAATGACTAGAGGTGAGGGAGAATCATCATCATCAATGATTACATCATCATCTTCATGAGGAGGACGAAGAACCTCTAGAAGATGAACTAGAGGTAAAGGTACTTCCTTTGCCAGGGGCAGCATGCATCAAGGATACATAACTGTACGATCCAAATCTGACATTAGTCACATTTCCTGTACTAGCTCTAATGTAATGTTGATCCATCTTTGCTAAGAGATAGGTACTCCAATCAATGGTAATACCTTTCAGACCATAAAAGAAGCTGTGGACAACTCCTTGGAGAGGTAATGAGACTAGGTTTTGGCAGCCATAAACCTATCTGGAAGAAATTGGCACAACTGCTTCCATAGCAAGTTGGAAATCATAGAGATGCTGACCCCTAACATGGTAATAACCTTCTTTGGATCCAAAACATCCAGAGGCTACTTCTATAATAGCTCAAAAATATCCTTGTTGAAGAACAATTGAGAGCAGATACTAGGGAAGGACTCTCCACAATATGCCAAAGAAAGAGCCTTCCCCAAACTCTTAGGTATCATAAGAATAGTTATACCATAAACAAGACTAGACCTCTTACTGTAAGAGGTTAAAAATTGATCATAATTGTCAGGATCATGTGGAACTAGCCGTAAGGAAATACTCACAAACTTAGATAATCATGCTTTAGAAAGAAGATCTGAATCTAGCAACAAGGAATAATCATGCAATACCAAAGACACATACTGGATCGGGGGAGGGGTTTGAGGCACCATTAAGATGGTTTACACACATAGATAGTCACAGTGAATGCCTACAAAACAACATGATAGGAACATATATGATATCAATCATAATAAACCCATATGACTCGACCGATCGACTAACCACCCTCAGTAGTCCACATCCTAGGAAGAATCAGGCATGACCTCCACATACATGCGATCGAAAGCTTCGTGCTTCATGCGATGTAGATAATCACACACCATGAAACCCCATATCAGGCAGAAAAGAAAAAGAAAAATACATACCATACTAACATAATCACATAAGAACTGATCATACTAACATGACACTCAAACTCTTTAACCATCATCACGACAAGAGGGACTAGATAAGACTCCACTGTTTCCATCCCCACAAAGCACACTCATACTAATTAAGAAAAGTGGCAGGTCATCAAAATTATTTTAAACAGATTATGAAGGAACAAAGCATGATAATGAGTAGCAACTTAAGCATATAGTCTGAGATATCCATTCTAGTGGGAGAAAAGTGTGACTTGAAAATGCACTATACCCTTGAAAAAATCAAAGATCTAGCTCTTCTATAAAGCTTCCACAAAAATCTAGTGTGAGGATCATAACAGGGAACCATATGCCCTTGGAAGGCCTTTTAGATGCAACCTGCAACTTGGTCATTACTCCTCTAATCAACTAGCCATCAAACTATCAACTTCAACGTCAACACAAAGATGAGCATAATGAAAGAGAAATTGTAGCCTACCTTGGTGTAAAGTTTCATTGCATATGTTAATTCATCAAGCATGATCCATGACAACACTAGCTGTGCATGCATGATATTTCCACATATATGCATTTTAACCGATACTTACCTTGTGATGAAAGCCCAACTAGAGAGTTTGATTGTGAGCCCTTAATAGTAGATAAATGTCTATTCTTCCATCCAAACCCACATGAAGCTCATGAGGCTCTTTATTGCTAAATCAACATGTTACAAAAAAAGAACTTGATTATTAGTACTAAAAAAAGGACCAATATCACCATTTAAAGCATGATATGACGTATATAAGAGGATTAATCATTAGCAACCTGAGACACCTACTTGTAGCTAAACTTTTAATATTGTAGACAACAAGCAAGTATTAAATTATGTATTTCTTCCAATGAGATCATAGAAAGAAAATAACAATTTGATTATCAATACTGGACCGAGAGGACCAATATCACCATCTAAAGCATGATATACATAGCTATGATGGATAGAATCTGAGATACACTATTGAGATAAACTAGACCTATTAGGAAAAATACCAAGAACTTTACTTATCATCACAACTATCAATTGAGATGCTCATGCCTTGAGAAGAATATGGAGCATCCCAATCATGATAAACTTGCATCCTCCTCCATACCATTAGCCTTACTGCCAGACCAAGTGAGACTCCTGCTGTAGGTCATTATAATCAGTTTAAACATAGTATGAAGCAATAAGGCATTATAACCAGTAGCAACTTAACCATATAGTCTAAGCTATCCATTCCAATGGGAGAAAAGTGTGACTTGAAAATGCACTATACCCCTCATAAAGTCAAATATCTAGCTCTTCTATAAAGTTTATGGAAAAATATATATCTAATTACATGAGACATGATTTGGGATATTCATTAAATATTTTAAAAAGGGATAAATCATGTCACTTAGTTAACAAATATGTAATCAATTTCCATTCATGATGGCAAGGTAGCCATGAGTCAAATCTTTTAAGCTTCAAGGCCATCTTTCAATATATCTCCAATGAGTACAAGATTTGTTGTGCCTAGGTTTTGTAAAGGTCTATTCTCTCTCTCTCTCTCTCTCTCTCTCTCTCTCTCTCTCTCTCTCTCTCTCTCTCTCTCTCTCTCATATGTAATACACTTTAATCTTTCCATTTCCTTTTTCATAATTCAAATCTCCCACTTTCTATGGCTCCCAAACTTAAATTTCAAACACACATAACTGTGTACTATATCACAATACAATTTTCTACTAAAGGAAAATATTATCATACTATTGTCCTAGAATTTATGATGAAGGATGAAGGTTATAATGGTACAGTGATACCAATATAGTGATCTCTCTATATAGGATCACATTGTCAACTTTTGGGGCCACTATGACAAGTCAAATATTTTCTTTCATTTTTGAGCAAGCTTCTACATGACTTTTGTGTGTTGGTGAAATTAATTCATATCGTGGCAATTCAATATCTTTTCAAAAAATTAGTGATATAATACTTGATGAAGCATTGTCAATGTAAGTGCATAGTTAGTTGTAGGCAATATCCACTACTAATGCCTTCATAGTAAAAGACGGAAAGAAGAAGAAGAACCACTTTTGGGTTTCTAGTAATAAGAAGGGGATCTCACTCAAGATTTTCCTTACAAAAAACCCTACATGTGGAAGATTTAGCCTCAACAACTAATTAAGATGGATGGGTTTGATACCTTTTTGTAGTATGAGCCCCAAATCCCTATTTATGCATGCTTTCCTTTATTAATTTTTAAATTACATTTCATAAGAAATGTAATTGAAAAATGTTACTTATAGATTTTTCAAAATAATCTCTTTTTGTGTATGTGTACCTCGTACCCATGCATGCACCCCTAAGTAGTAGAAAGTATGTCACATGTATGGACAATATAACTCTTAATGGCGAGATTACCTCTTGTTGATAGGAATATTTAGGATCCTCTAACTAACAAAGATGATGAGATCTTGGATGGTGATGGTGACTAAATCTATGATTAACACCTCTAAGAAGTTAACCTCACCTCATGGAATGCTAAAGGCCTATGTTTAGAAAGTCAGAAGGTAGCTTGGAGAAGGTTGTTAAGGGCCAAGAAACCTAATGCATTGGCCATGCAAGGGCTAATGCTTCACTAGTGATTACATCCAAGCACTAGACCTTCCTAGCTATGTGTGTTTTTACTCCTCTTCAGGTAAAGGAAAGGGAGGAGTGATCATATTGAAACAGAAGGAGTTCAGTCCCATGCTAAAATGGGAGGAAGGAGGGGTTGTTGTTGCTCCTTCCTTGAAATAAAACAAAATGGTAGTTGTCGTGTGGTCAATATATGGCCCTCTTGCATCTATGAGTAGATTAGGGATTTGGGAAACTTTGAAGGACCAATTTCACAAGAGTGTACCATCTTGGCAAGGGACTCAAACAAGATGCAAAGTGAGGCTAACTAGTTGCATAAAAATTGTACCATGATTGCATATGAGAAGAAAAAATTGCATCACTTGAAAAGGACATATGATTTGTTGGATGTTTCCCACATGATTGTGGATGGCCTTTTCTTTTTATAACAACCATAAGGACTAGTCTTAGAAAGTTGCAAGATGAGACAATACCTATACCAATCAAAGAGAGTGGGAGGCATGGATGATTTTGAGAGTCAATGTATACTTTCATGTTATAGAATACGTGGTGAAACTTGTATTTTGAACTTTCGAAAGTGTAGTGATTTGTTCTCTAAACCAAAAACATACTACAATTAGCCAAAGAATATTTTTATGAAAATAATAAAGTAATAAAAGGTGTAAAGTGTTATTTTTGAACTCAAGATGGTAAATTTTTCTTAATAATAATGTAGAAATTACATTGAATGAAAGATAGTTCAACTAATGACCCTGTTATTGCAAAGAAAATACACTACAACAAAAAGGCCTATTAGATGCACTTTTAGACATGATTTTTGAATTGAGAGAAAATCTTATGGGCGTGTCTATAAGCCCGTCTATTTGTGCGGGTATCATTTCGCGTCTATAGTCGCATGTATAAGGAAATCCACACACAACAATAGAAGTGCATGTACATGCATCAATAAACGCACATACGAAAACCAAAATTGATATTTATTTAATTTCTTTTGTGCGTCTACAAGCATGTCTACATGGAAAATCAGACGGGCACATAGACACGTGCATAGATGTGCTTTTACATGCGACAGTAGACGCGAACGCAAAACCAAAAATCTCATTTTTTTCTATAATGATATTTAATCTCTTTTTTTAAATTTGAATTATATAGCGCGTGTACTTTGCATTTTAGATGCGAGTATAGACACATGTTTTCTGCAATTTAGACGCGCAAATAGACGCGAAGCACAAAATTGAAAAAAGAGAGCGCTCTCTGGTTTTTTTTTTTCCCCTCCCATACATCAAATTGTGCATTTGGGAAAAACAAAATGGATCTAAAGGCACAAGAATTGAAAACAAAAATCCATGTATTCATTATATATAAAATGCATTTATATGGAGAGTTTAAGTACTTGCGACCCAAAGTGTGGCCGCAAGCAGTAGGCTCAAAGATGGATAATAGATATACAATGAAACAAGGCCATAGAGGAGGTATGGTGCTCCTCTACGAATCTGAAGAAGAAACATCTTTTCTAGCACCACGATCGCTACTAGCCTCGCTATCCCCCTCCTCCCTATGCTCCACATCGGGGTTCGCCTACACACACAAAAGATCAAGGTCGCTTACGTACAATTGCAAAGAAAAAGTTATAATTAGCTATACTTTTAATAGGAAAGTAAGAAAAACATACCTCCTCTGGCTGTCGAATCCTCATAGCCCGGTTGTATTACTCCTCAGTGATGAGACCCTCCTCATAGAAGTGAAGCCATGTGGCTACGCAGTTATGGCCTTGATGGTAACCTGCCTCTCTAGGAGTAGGTATCCTATCAACAATAGTAGTCTGTAAAACAATTATGATATATACAAACAATTATGAGACACAATGTATTAGAACAAATTATATAAAGAATTGAAAAAAATATAAATTTCAAAAAACTAAAAATTAAAACATACTTACAAACTTTGCCTCCCATGACTCTCTGCTGCCCGATCCGTAATGTGACGATCCCATGGTTTCCATTTGGATGCGTCGCGCCTCTGCGTGCTGGCGACTCTTCACTTTCTCTGCTACTTTCTTCCACTCTATGCGGTGGCACATAGGTGGTTGGCTATAGGCTCCACGCCCCTCCTCTTGTCTCCACAGTGACTCCCTGATGCGTGTCATGAGGTGGAATCTTTTGTTGTGAAGCAAATCCCTCACTTTTGTGCATCCCCAATCATCCGAGAATTGCTGACCCTCAGGATTTGGGTACCTCCTATGGACTGCCCTCAACACCTCCTGCCACAAGCCACTTTTCTGATTCTTGAAGTAAACGAAATAATCTTTATACATCGCATACACGACGCTCCTCATGTACGCTATTACATCCCTTCCTTCATCATCATGGAAGATGCCACCAGTATCTGTAACTCTATAGTACTGGCGTACAAGCTCATCTATGTGATCTTCTGGTGAGGGTGATTGCTCCTCACCTCTTAGGCAACCCCCATAAAAGTCTCGTCCTCCCCCTCGACTCTCCCTCCTCCCTCTCTGTCGACTACCCTCTGCCTCGTTGGATGCACGTGCTTCCGCAAATGTATGTGCGTCGACTAATGCTTGTGCTTCAGCCGATGCATGTACAGGCGCTGCACGTGGAGTACCTATAATTGGAATTTGGACATTTGGTGTTTGGGAAGTAGTGCCAAGCAAAGACGTTAGAGGCATTCAAGACATGACACTAAACACCTCATCAACTGTGGGAGAGCGGCCAAGGTGTCTAGTCATCTCTCCCATGAAGTCTTCCTTACTAGGAAAACCTCCAAAAAAAGCATTGACCCCTCTGCTGAATAAGCCCAATGTATCATTCATGTGGTCCAAGTTTGGGTCATTGCTAGATGAACGAGGATGCGACATTTGCAAACAAAAAACAAGAATAAGACAAATTTGCTAAACTGTAATATTGTGTAAATTGTACTATTGTGTAACATATTCATACAATTCTAGAAATAATTTTTTTTAAAAAAATTAGAGCTAGTGCATGTATATTCGCGTCTGAGATACAGAATAGACGTGCTCTCAGACGCTTCCCTGAAGTCAAACCTTCTCGTCAGAGTGCGTGTATATTCACATGTGAGATATAGAATAGACATGCTCTTAGACGCTTCTCAGAAGTCAAAGCTTTTGGGTGGAGCATGTGTATATTCGCGTCTGAGATGTAGAATAGACACGCTCTCGGGCACATCTCTGAAGTCAAAGCTTCTAGATAGAGCGTGCGTATTCTCGGGTCTAAGATGTAGAATACACGCGCTTGGAGACGCGACTGCAGACGCAATGACAGCAAACATAGCTGCGTGTCTATGTCTACATCTGAGCTGGAATCTACACGCGCTGTCAAATACGCTAAGTCAGACGCTCTCAATCTGACAACTACCATCCATGATTTATTTGTGATATAAGAGCTTCAATCATAGATCCTAATACAAAAAGAGAGAGAGAGGGAGGGAGAGAGAGAGAGAGAGAGAGAGAGAGAGAGAGAGAGAGAGAGAGAGAGAGAGAGAGGACTCACCTTGGGTCTTTGATGTGGACAGGTGGTGGCGCTGTTTCCTTCCCCTTCTTCCTCTCCTTCGTGAGATGTTCTCCCTTAATGCTTGCTGCTTGTTGTCTCCTCTCTTTGCCTCTTGTTCTCCTCTCTTTTGTTCTCTCTTTCTTCCTCTCCTTGGCTTTCTTCTCTTTAGCTGTCTTCTTTTCCCTCTTGTCTCTTTGAAGTGAAAGAAGAGGTGAGTCATGAGGAGGTGAGTCATGAAGAGACTAGTGGAGGTAGACTGCACGTCCGACTGAACTCGAGCTTCAAAACGCACAAAAAATGAAGAAAATGTGCAGTTTGAAAAGAAATCGCTTGTATCTTTTGAATTTTGACGTTTGTATCTGTTTTTGCGTGTATATGCGCGTCTAAATTTACATAAACACACTAATAGAGGCAGAGCTAGACGCATAGATAGACACAGATTTAGGCGCGTAGTTAGACGAAGGTATAGATGCGCATTTAGCATGCTTGCATTTTTATCATATGTTTTTGTATTTAAGATAAGTTTTGATAGTAAGTTTTCATAGTAAGTTCTTATCATAAGTTTTTATGTATTTATGATAAGTTTTGTGTATTTAAAATTGAATATCTTAGAATAATTAATACGCCTTGAAGTTTTTATGTAAACATATTAATAACAAATTTAATGTTGTCATGAATTAGGTTTAATCATGTCATCGTCATCACCTAGTGCGATGCATGCTGATGATTCAATGAGCACATCCTCAAGTGAGGATGAAACATTGCGTCTTCATAATCGAGATGCATGGCTACAACAAAAAATTAAATGCATGTGTGATCGTTGTCGAGGTTGTATTTTTCAAGCACGTCGAGTTACAATGTCACACCTCAGCATGTATGGATAATGGGACCGAGAAAAATCACCGATATTCATTATTTTTAACACTAAGATTGCTAGTCTATGTTACTCAATATATATCAGCGTACATATAACTCCCTTTTGTGGTTGAGCAGGATGTGGTGCCACATCCTCAGATGCTCCCTCCCAAGCATCGAGAGGCTGCAAAACGTGGACACGAGGAGACAGAGTCTTCAAGAAGAGTGGAGACTGACGACCATAATAGTAGCCCTCATGACATGCCCCATCAAGTTGTAGAGGATGAGATTTTGGAAAACATGGTACACGATCTATTTTCGCAACCGGTTCGGGGAGAAGGTCACTCTACAAAGCCAGATGACCCACTATACGTAGCATCATCTACTCCGTTGTATGAAGGTTGTACGTACTCCATTCTTCGTGCATCCCTCGAGATACTTAACTTGCAAACAATTTATGGATGGAGTAATGTCAGTTTGAATGCGTTATTGAAGTAGGTATCAATCAGTTTGGCTTAGGAATCATAATAATAATTATTCTATTTTGAAATCAGACACAAATATATGTTGGTGGTTTCTTAACTCACTTTTAAAAATATATGTAGGTTATTATCACAAATGCTTCCAAAAGGAAACAAATTGACAACTAAGAGAGAGCAAGCAAGACATTACTTGACATCTCTGGGAGGCCTCGATTATGTTAAGATCCATGCATGTGTCAATGATTGTGTCTTATTTCGTGGGATTCATGAGTTCGCACGAGAGTGTCCTATTTGCGGTGAATCAAGATAGAAGTGGAGATCAAGTCAATGGATGTGCCTCGTAAGGTTTTGCGACATGGCATGCTAGTCATCGTTCAAGTGATGGAAAATGGAGAATCCCTGCAGACACAGTGGCATGGCAACATATAGACAATTTGTGGCCTGTTTTCAAATAAGAGCCAAGAAATTTGAGATTTGGTTTAGGTATGGATGGAATCAATCCATTTGGCATCAAAAGCACATCATACAGTGTATGGCCAGTGGTATTGGTGAGCTATAATATTCCTCCATCCATGGCAATTAAAAAGGGACATGTAATGTTGTCCCTTATGATTCCTAGAAAGCACAAGGTAAAAAATATGGACATTTACTTAGAGCCTTTGATTGAAGAGTTATAAATGTTATGGGAAGGTATTGAGGTGCAAGATACAAGCGCATTTGCATCCTCTAGAGATTTCACATTGAAGGCCATGTTATTGTGGACCATGCATGACTTTCCAGAATATGGAGAGTGTTCAGGTACATATATATAACTCTATATTTGAAATTCAAGACTTGAATCAATTGCATGTTATTAATTCACTTGTTTGTTCAGGTTTAAACACATCAGGATGTCATGAATGTCCTATTTGTAGTCCCTCTCTAGTTTCCTCTAGGTCGACACGTTTAAAGAAGGTTATCTATGACAATCATCATCGATTTCTTCCTATTGACCATCCCAAATATATTCTCCCTACTAATGGAATGACTCCACAATCTCTAACCATTCGAGATTGGAAGGAGAGATGGATTAATGCCGATAGCCACCCTCCACTCGGTAATAAGTATATTTCTCTCGATTGACTTTAAAGTATTTATCATGATGAATTGTTTACATAATATATTGTTTGTTTGTTAGGTTCTCTATATTTTTTTATCTTTCGTATTAGACTGAACTCAAGATCAAATGAACCCCATGCACATATTAAAAAATGTTGTATCTACATTATGGGATCACTTGATAGGGGCTCGTGATTCAGTCAATGTAAGGGAAGGATTTACGTAACATTGGTCACATGAGATGAGCCTGGCTACGCATTGAACCCAAAGGAAAGATTGAGCTACCCTAGGCACCTTGGATGTTGTCAAAGAACAAGGAAAAAATAGTGAAGGAACAAATATGTAGCTTTCAAACACCCACAGGATGTATGAGATGTCTCAAGGGAGTCTTCATAAAGAAAAAGAAAATAGGTGTGGAGAAACTATTTGGTTTGAAGTCCCATGATTGGCACAAAATGATTCAAGTAAGGGTATCTCTAACCATAAATATAGTAATTAGTGGAGTAATTATGTGTTGTAACGTATCCACTAGAATCATTCCGGACACGTCTTAGCAGTCCATCGGGAAGGATGTCTAGAAAGCTCCGCCCGGCACTCCCATGGAATGTTACGGGACTTGCGATCTAGGTCTTCCCGCGTCTGCCACGTAGCGGAAGTATCCTGGCCGTTCCCACTTAGGATCGACCTGAATTTGGGTTTTCTTGTTTGGTCATTAGCTAGCAACAACTAGCGTCTGACCCGAGCGAACTACTTTACGCAGAAACGCCAGGTCCGAAGCGGATTCACGCTGCACTTGGTTCAAGGAGAATGGGAAACGAGAGGGATGCAAGGCTCGACCTCTCTGCCATAAGGCATAGTCCCATTCCGTTCCCCTAAAACAACGTGAATCGGGTAATAGTTAATTCTAAGTCATCGTTCTCGTTACTTGTTTCGGTGATGACGATCATCCTCTGTTCATTGAAGACTTTGAGAAAAGTTCCCGGCTAACTGGGACCACCCATCCATAGGACAGACCCATGGTCCGTCCTCTGCACTTTCCTCGGTTTGTTTTAGTTATGTAATTACCTACCACATTAATTTGACATATATCAAACAGCTTCTTTGATTAACCCTGTTAAGCACTGGTTCCTTCACGTAATCTTATCACAGGACATAAAGAAAACAATGTCAAACAACTTCTTTGTTATCATTTTATCCCTTTTATCTTTGAAATACAAGGAGTTCCGCCCGTAGGCTTAATCATAATCCGCCCGAAGGCTATCCAGTAATCCACCAGGGATCACTATTCCAAGCTTCTGCCTCTAGACTAGTATGCGGGCCTCGAGATCCAATCTCGAGTCACGTTAGCCTCTTGTGCAGGGCACGGAAGGCGAGGGATTTACGTCCAGAGCCCCCTCTGGCACCCAAGCGTCCTCCTGCTCCAAGTAGAACTCAACGGAGAGACCTCTCACGGCGGGTTCGGTCCACGTTCCCGGCGCGGTCAACAACCCCCTTGGTTAGGGTCAGGCAGGCAGTTGGGGGTAACTGAAGCTGCCTCTCCCTTCAGGCCTTCAACCTGAAGTATTTAGATATCTTTTCATCCTTTAGTTCATTGAGCAAACAATGCAAACAGTGATTTCTAAACTGTTACAAGCACAATCAATTCCAGTGGTAGTTTAATTTGGCCAACTGTTAAGGAGTGGATCCTTCTCTCCGAATGCACCCAGCATTCGATCTGGGATCAATTGCGACTTGGCAAGATCCCCAAGGGTTTGTTTGTTCACGCTTTTGTCCTTGGGTTAGGGCCATACCCTGTTAACCCAACTTAACCAATACCTTAGGTTTTATTAATAGTAAATCCTGGCGACCATGTCGCTTCAATTTATTGATTTGTCATTTGCTTCCAGGCAAATACCTAACTTTCCTTTACTTGGCAATTTTCCCCAGGAAAGGTGACGTAACAGGATGATTACTCACTCTCTTGCAAGTTAAACTTGCACAAGAGCTTGCCAACCCCATTTCAAGAAATGGCAAAACTCTCTCGTGAACAAATCACAAGTCTATGCGACGTTGCAACTTTTTGCACAAGTGTCGCATCTATTCCATGAGATCATTTCACCCATTGAACGGCTTATCTCCAGACGAGAAGCAGGGTTTAGGGTGTCTTCCTACCCAACCCATTCCTAATTATATTGGGCCACGGTCCTAGGAATTTCCAACTCAGTCGGAGTTTCATCATTTGAACGAGTGATTCTTAGGATAGAAACCTTAGATCATTTTATGCATGAGCATCCAATTGACTCAACATTTCGTGAATGTGGGTATGATCTTTGGGTTTGAGGGTTTTGACTTGGCAACAAGTGTAAACTAGGTCGACTCCTTATCGTGCTACCCTAGTTAGCACTTGGGATATTTGCCATATCGACTGAACCATGCCCATATGAATCCCTTGTGGGTTAGGTGATTTAGGCAACTCAATATACTTGTCTTGTGACAAGGATGAACCTTTCCTAGAGATAATAAACTAGATCTAAAGGAGGATAAATGGTTACAACTACACCAATACATGTAAACATGCGATTTATTGCTTCTACGCATCACATGGTTCACAATAACCCTATCTTTCCTTGGTAAAGTAAAAATGCCTGATAATCTGGGCACTAACTTTCCTAGGTCCTACTAGGACTTACATCAATTAATCATGCCTACAACCTTGTTGTCTACACTTTAGAATCTTATGCTTTGGTAAACCATGCAACCTTTCCTAAATGCGGCTCCTGATGAATGACATTTCTGCATGACGACTATGCAATACGCAACTTTCTCCTAGCCCAATGTAGTCAATGAAGCTCATACAAAACTAAAACTAGTGTTAACTTATTCCATTTTACATGCCACTTGCAAGTCCATAGACCATTCTCGTGCTCTTCTATTTCTTTTCGAATAACATCTTATGGGTGTTAACTTTTCCTCATGAATCATTACAAGGAAGATTTATCTAAAAATATGACATGCCATTAATCTTTCCAGGCCTAGTAAAAAGGTGTACCTCAATAATTTCAACCTTGTAATGAGGTAACAGTCGACCTAGGCTCGTCACTTTTGAATGCACAAAAGGAAACTTACTAATAAGGTCCTACAAATGCATAGACACCTTATGCTCTTTTCATTCATTCCATTGAACGTACCAATGATCAATTTTCATATCTTAAGCTATTTCCAATAAATGTTCAAATAGCCAATTCATTTTCCAATTGCATTTAACTTGACTAGTTGAATTTGAACATGCATGAGTGCTTCCTAATTCCATGAAGTTATCGTGATTAATTCAATACTTTTGTGTGGAATCCAAATAGATCAAACCTGGACTTGTGGGCTCCGGGAAATATCCACGTAAATACTAGGAGAAGATCCTTCCGCAGGCGCGTCTTGTGACTTTTTAGGGCTCATTGTAGGCGTGATTTTGGCTTCCGGATTGCCTTCGCGGCCTATAAATTTACTCACCTTGGTATGCAGCCTCAAGATCTTGCCCTTCTCCCTCATACGTACAAGATCCCCTTTTGAAGTACGAATCCTTGAAAAAGAAATACCGGTTTGTGGGATTTGGCTTATGGAAGGCCTTAGGGATTGGAACTTGGGCCTTTTGCAGAAGAGCTGTGGAAAATGAAACTTAATAAGTGCTTGTGGGAATTTGGGGCTTTCTCGAGCAAGATTGTGGGAATTGAAGCTCGTTATGGGAAGGAGCTCTTGCGAATGGGCCTTGCAAGAATGGGGCTTTAGAGTTCTTCTTCTCCTTCCCCAAAAATCCTAGGGCCAGCCTTGTGGGTGATAGGTGGGAAGGCTCGTAGGCTTCCCCTTCTTCTCTTCAAAGTCCGGGCTAGGGGGCTTGTGGGTGTTGCAAAGGGAAAGGGGTTTAAAAGGAACCCATGGGGGTAATATGGACTTGTGTGGGGAAATCCATGGGAAAAAGCCTTAAAAATCGGGGCTAATATGGATTTGCGGTGGTTCCAATAGGAAGGGGGCTTAGAGAAGCCCCCTTAGAAGCTTCCTAGAGAAGCTTCTAAGAAGCTTCAGGAAACTACGTGGCGTGGAGATAAGGATTTGGGAGGCGTTCTGGTCCTACACCACGGCAGGGCCCTCCTCCACGGACGGCATTGGGGCTCTCCCCTCCTTCACAGCCGCCTTCCTTCATGGCGCCCCCCCCTCCTTCACGGTTGCCCTCTCCTTCACGGCCCCTTCCTTCATGGCACCCCCCTCCTTCACGGTCGCCCTCTTCGCGGCAGCCTCCGTTACGGCAGCCTCTTCACGGGCCCCCCCCCCCCTTAACGGCAGCCTGGCGACCATCCCCTCTTCATGGCAGCCTGTCGCAGCCTCCTTCTTTTTTTCCCCCCTCCACAAAGGGGGTTCTTATAGTCCAAGGGGGGGAGAGGGGACCTCCCCACGTGGCCCGTTGCATGGCTCTCTCCCCCCACCTCCTCATGCTGCCCTTACTAGCCCATCCCTTTCCCCCAGCCACACATCGGCTGGGGAAGATAATAAAAAAATTTGCAATTACCTTATCCTCTTGACCTCTTCCCAAGAGGCTGTTTTCCCGCGGCTATGCAGGTTTGAATCCCCGGCCTTATTTTCCTAAGGTGGAGTGTCTCCATTTCTCGCGTGTGGTTATAGATTAGCTGCTGGCACTGGTGATAATCTTTGCATGAGTTTACGATGAGAGCGGGAGGTCGGTTTAGTAATATTCTCAAATGGGAATATTACATGTGTAAACTTTGGGGTATGATGACTTTTCCCTCAACTAATCATTTGATCTATGAATATTATTTACATTCAGTTCGTACTTCCTACTAGCATATCCCATTGTGTATCCAAAGATGTACGTGATATCATTTACAAGATGGGAGAGCTTGTAAAGGTGTGTATACATTGTATTTTTTCATTATATATTGCATACATCATGTACTAAACCTCTTTGAATTTCTACACAAAAATAAACAATTGTCAAATACATCTTGACATATACGTGAGCTCGAAGGAAATTGATCCAAAAACATTTCAAGATGCTTGAGTATTATCTGTTGAGGTGGTTTGTTTGGTGGAGAAAATTTTTCCTCGCTCCATTTTGACTACTCAATTACATTTACTCATACATTTGATTGATGAGATCGCACTTTGTGGGGCAGTTCATGCAAGGTGGATGTTTTTTCTTGGGCGCTTCATGAAAACCTTGAAAGATTTTGTGAGGCAAAAAGCACGGCCTGAGGGAAGCATGGTTGAGGGTTGGTTAGTGCAATCATCCCTTGTTTATATCTCTGAATATCTTGTTGAAGTTGACCCCTCTCAACCACGACTATGGAAAGACAATGAAGACTTGAGTATGACCTCTATAATACCTCAAGGAAAAGGAATGAGTAAAGTGCTAACAAAAGAAGAACGTCGTAAGTTAAATAGTTTTTATGTGCTCAATAGTGATATAATGAGCAAATGGGTGACACTATATAATGAAGCAAGGGCAAGAAGGTCATATTGATATAGATTGGTTACATGAGGAAATGGAGAGAATGGAAAAAGAGGAGGAAATTAATATATTTGAAGAAGAGTGGGAATACGCATGAGGCTGCTTATCAAAGGTGAGAGATACTATCAATTACTTTGTTTCTAGTTATATTTTATATAATAAATTGACATTTTTTATCTTAATTTTTTACTACTATTGCACATTATTCAATGCTATTTGGTGTGAGGGTAAATATCTTCGAACTCAATGTATAGATGAAAAGAGAAATACCCAAGATTGTGGTGTCCTTGCTCACTTCGAGGATGCCAATGGTACCATGGAAGGTTATTGTTGCTTGATCCAAGATATTCTGAAGCTTGACTTCAGAGGATTCTTTATATATGTAGTGAATGTAAAGTGGTTTAAAGAAGTGGTAACAAATCGTGAGCATTGCACAATCAGACGTCATCCAAGTGGTTTTGTAATCATTGACTCTACAAAATTTCACCAAAATAAGAATGACACATTAGTACTACCTCAACAATGCGAGCAGGTATATATGTAAAAGATAATTTTTTAATATGTATACATGTGATACATATACACAATATAATAAGTATTTAAGTTTATTGCTTTTGTTTTTCAAATACAGGTTGTGTGTCATCCAATGGTAAATAATAACCGATGGTGGTATGTCATCCCTATATCTAATCGTTCAAAACCAATATATGGTAATATTACCGACATAGAGATAGTAGATGACAATCCAACAATTAATGATGATGTACACGATGACACCATAATTGATTATATGCGTGATATAGTGCAAGATGAACCTCGCGAGGATGTTCAAGGAAACACACAAGAGGACAATAATGTGGTTCATGGTGATGAAGTTATTGAGCAATATAGCAATACATCTGATAGTGGGATAGACTTATTTGTTTCGTTACCTCTTGATAACATAGACCTAGAAGTAGATAGTTTAGCAAGGGCTGATCTCATTGAAGATGAGATGGATCATTCACTGTAACATACTTAATTCGCTTAATGATTCAATGCGTTTTCTTAATTCTATGAAAAATATCATACGCACATGTGCATAATCAAGAATCAATAGTCAAGTTTAAAGCTAAATTGAATTTTCCATAATAAAAAGGAAGTATTTTTTATCATCTTCAAGTAGAGAAATTACGAGATACATGCAATGTTTGCTTCTAATTGTATAATAAGTTCTGTGTCGCTTGTCGCTAATTACTTATATCAGGCTTGTCAAGGAACTGCCATTCATAAGAGAGCAATGCAAAAATAATTATTAACTCTCATTTTTATATTATATTAAGTCCAATTTCAAGTGGTTAAATAATTACGCGCCTGCAAATGCATCTATATTCATGTCTATCTACGCGGATATATAGACGCAAAATTTGCATCTATTTACACGCGCATATAGACGCAATGATAGATACGCCCGACCTTGCGCATCTATGCCTTGTTTCTGTTGTGGTGATAGTACAACTAAACGAAGGTAAATCGTTCACTCTCTCCATGGTATATAGATCATATATATCACATGCATTCATGGCATATTTTATATATCTCTATGTAACCTATTTTGTGATATTTTCTTGACCCTTCTATTGTTACAACTATATATATCCTATCTCACTTGACTTGGGTCTCATCTATATATACTAACTCTACATCAATATGAATCATTCTTTGGGAGCATGTCTTGTGTATCTGTCTCGTACTCTCTCTCTCTCTCAACATGGTATTAGAGCTATGGATGCATAGCAACAACAAGGAAGATAAGTTGTTTCATTGTTTATACTTGATTGAATTCTTTGCACAAGTGATGATTTGATACATGAACTTGTTCAAATTAGAAGTATTAGTGGTTGAAAGACCTAAAGATCAAGAAGAAAGGCGAAATTGGAGTATGCGTCAATTACAAGAAGGTGAACGCTACTACGAAGAGAGACAACTACCCCTTGTCGTACACCGAGCACATGCTTGAGAGGGTGGCAGGCAAGGAAGCCTACAGTTTTCTGGATGGCTTCTCAGGGTACAACCAGGTGCAAGTGCATCCTGCAGACAGGCACAAGACTGCCTTTGCCACTGAGTGGGGCGTCTTTGCGTATGTAGTCATGCTCTTCGGGTTAACCAATGCCCCCGCCACCTTTCAACGCCTCATGTGCACCATATTCAAGGACATGCTTCGCAAGGAGTTAGAGGTCTTTGTCGATGACCTATGTGTCCATTCGACCTGGATTGAACACCTAGAAAAACTCCGCACGGTCTTTGAACTGTGTCGCTTATATCGTCTCTCCCTGAACCCCTTGAAATGTCAATTTTGGGTGAAGCACGGATGCATCTTAGGACACGTGGTGACGAAGAACGGCATTGCCACGGACTTCTCGAACTTCAGGGTTATCGTTGACCTTCCATCCCCAAGTAATTACAAGGGAGTTCAATGCTTCTTAGGTCACACAGGATACTATCGGTGGTTTGTACTGAACTACGCATTGATTGCTAGGCCATTGTACAAGCTGCTAATCGTATTCAAGTGGACCAAAGCATGCCAACAGGCGTACGAACAATTGAAAAAGGCTCTAACAATGGCACCGATTCTATGAGCCCCGGATTGGACCATTACCTTTCACATACACATTGACGCCTCTAAGTTTGCCGTGGGAGTAGTGTTGTGCCAACCTAGCAAGCATAACTTAGACTACCCAGTAAGCTTTGCTAGCAGACAACTCACTGAGATGGAGATGAATTATTCAACAACAGAAAGGGAGGGACTAGCCATGGTGTTGGCCGTGAAGAAATTCCGGCACTATCTATTGGCCACACCTTTCATTTTCTTTGTGGACCATCAAGCCCTACTCTACTTAGTGAACAAACCTTGTGCTACAGGACGCATAGCTCGATGGCTCCTCCTACTCTTGGAGTTCGACTTCTTTGTGGTGGTACGAAAGGGAAAATAGCATTACATGGCTGATCACATGTCCCATATACCCACAGGAGAAGTAGCTGGACGAGGCATCATTGACGAGTTACCTGACGCCCACTTATTCCACATGTCGAGAGAAAGAGACCTATTTAAGGCTGATCTGACGCCATACTAGGCAGATGACATAGTCCAAGTGCTCGATCACGGACTACCTGAGCCACCAATAGAAAAGGCACGACTTAGGCGCTTGATCTTAAAGCTCCAGCCCTACCAGTTGATTGCAGGCCAACTCTATAGGTTGGGGTAAGACGGATTGCTACGTAGGTGTGTGTGTGAACATGAGATGCATGATGCGCTCTTAGAAGCGCACAGCGGCATTGCAGGTGGACACTTTGGAGGAGACACGACAGCACGGAAGGTGTTGCAGTCCCAACTATGGTGGCCCACACTTTTCCGCGATGCCAAGCAATTTTTCAAGCATTGTGACGAGTGCCAGCGGGCAAAAGTTCCGATTCATAAGGATCAAATGGAGTTAACCCCAATTATTGCTTGCCAACCCTTCGAAAAATGAGGAATTGACTTCATAGGACCAATCAGCCCCGCAGCGCAGTACTCACAAGCCAAGTACATCGTGGTGGACGGATTACCTCATGAAATGGGCAGAGGCAAGACCAACACGAAAAAACGATGCTAGAATGACTGCCAAATTCTTATGGGAGCAAGTGATCTCGTGCTTTGGTTGCCCCATCGACTTCATATGTATATGAGGAAGTGACCCGTGTAATCCCCGCCGACAGGATCAAGGTGTTGGGGCACTATGAGAAGAATGGCTTTCAAAGGAAAGGATACCCTAATCTTCCGATGACTTACTGATTCCTGAAGATCCATGACCCGAAACCATACTATTATGTAGTTTCCGTAGATAAATGTAATACAGCATTATTCTCCCCAAACTAAATGTAACAGTTACTCTATCATCTTAGAAAATGTTGTACCCCGAAAGGGCTAGATCCATATAAATGGAATAAGACTTTTTTTTATCAATGTCTATTTTGTCTATGAGAATTGATAAAAAGTTAAGTGACTAGATTGCTTGGTTGATAGCTGAAATGGAGATGAAATATAGATCATAACAATTAATGAGTAATAACGTTAAGAAACCTTTATCTAGGCACAACCCCAGGTACAAATTCCTAGTTCGCCTCCTATATCAAGTATTGCCGTAATCCAAGAGAAGAAGTTTCTTTTCAAGCAGATTAAGCCACCTGAATTTGACGAGAAAGGTAGGTTTGTCCAAGCGGATGCTGAAATTTGGATAGAGTCTATGGAGGTTTACTTTGAAGCAGCCGGTATTGCACCCGCCAACTAGGCTATGCTCGTCAAGTGAAGCTCATCGGGCGAAGCGAGGCTTTGGTGGAAGCAAGGGTGCAGAGATCAAGGGATCATAAAAGGAACCATTACCTGGGAGAAGCTAAAGAAAGCCATGCAAGGAAGATTACTTACCACCTACATATCACACATAGAAAATGAATGAGTTCTATAAGCTCAAACAACTAGGACTCACTCTTGACGCATACTACTCTAAATTCATTTCACTTCTTAAGTATGCGCAACAGATGGACATGACACAGAAGGTATCTAAATTTTGTGTTGGTTTAAACCCACAAGTGAATACCTGTCTCGAATCTATGCGCCCATTAGATCTTTAGGATGCACTCATTCGAGTTGTGCCTATAATTTAGGAGGTGCAGGCTAGGCCAAGAAGTAACAAAACTTGGTCTTATAATGATCCGAACAAAGGAGCATATAGGCCTCAAATGAAGAGAATTCAAGTTAGAATCAAGGACAAAGAAAGAAAGCAAGGACTAATAATGTCAACAACTTTGTCCCTACTCAAAGAAATGGCCAAAACCTTCGATGTTTCCACTGCAACGAGCCCGATCATTTCAAGAGGCAATGTCCCAAGCTTGGAGGAGGACATCACCAGGCACCTTTTCAAGGAACTGGCCGTGGCCAGGCCGCTACCCGAGACAAAGGAAGAACCGCCTGCATTGCCAACAAGGAAATGTGCGAAGAAGAAGATCTGACCATGGAAGCAGAATTTGAAAGGGTGACAATCCATGCCGCTCTACACAAGAAAGGCCCAAATCGCCAGTTCTCGGTGGACTATCAAGGTAAAGGTTTCAAAACCTTGATTGATTGTGGCAATACACATTCCTTTATCTCACCAGCTTGTGCAAGAAGATTAGGAATAGCCACAGTAGAAGTACCTACCTTACTTGTGGAATTAGAAAATGGTCATGAGATCACTTGTACCAGGTAAACTGCTAAGGTGGAATTCTTTCTGGGAGGAAAGACGACTTCGGTCAAATTCAGAGTCATGAACCTAGGCATCCATGAGTGTCTACTTGGAATAGATTGGCTTAAACCTAATGACGCCCACATCCATTTTGGAAAGGGCCAAATTGCCTTTCGGAATTCTGAAGGGGAATTGGTCACAACTTAAGGTGGGCTGGAAAGCCAAAAATTCAATTGGCCAAAGCATCTCCAATTATAAAGGGAGTTAGAAAGGGACTACATTTCTACTTGATTAAGCTCAATAAGTTAGATAAGGAGCATGAGACTTGTGAAGAACCTTCATGGCTAAAGCAATATGCTAACGTATTTCCTGAAGAGTTGACAAAACTCCCACCTCAAAGAGAAGTGGATCATGAGATCAAGCTAGTGCCAGGAGCTGCGCCAATTGCAAAGAGACCTTATAGAATGTCCATCTCGGAAGCAATTGAGCTGAAGGAACAACTCAAGCAACTGCTAGATCAGGGCTACATCCTTCCTAGCAGTTCACCATGGGGAGCTTCAGTATCGTTCAAGAAAAAAAAAGATGGAACGCTTCGACTGTGTATTGATTACAGAGGGTTGAATCAATCAACTACCAAGAACAAGTATCCTATTGCTAGAATAGATGAGCTTCTTGATTGTCTTCAGGGTGCGAAGATCTTCTCCAAGATTGATCTCAGGTCTGGTTACTATCAAATAAGAATCAAGAAAGAAGATATCCCAAAGACAGCCTTCAACACAAGATATGGAAACTTTGAGTTTCTAGTTATGTCATTCGGGCTTACGAATGCGCCTGCCACCTTCAACAAGTTAATGCAGGATATCTTTAGGCCATATCTTAATGACTTCATACTCATCTTCTTCGACGATACTTTAGTCTATTCCAAACAGGAAGAATATCATGAGCCCCAACTTCCAAACTCATTGTCCTTGAGACAATGAGGTCACACAAGCTGTATGCTAAGATGAAGAAATGTGCATTCTTCAAACTTCAGATTGAATATCTAGGATTCATTGTATTAGCAGAAGGAATCTCAATGGATCCGTCCGGCCAAAGTCAATAGGCCGCGGCCAAAGTCAGAGATGTTCTAGAATGGTCAATACCAAGAACTGTCAAGAAAATACATAGTTTTCTTGGATTGAGAGGATGGTATTGGGTCTTCATAAAAAACTATGCTTTGATTGCAGCACCTCTGACGGACTTATTGAAGAAGCAAACATCCATTGCATGGTCAACTGCCGAACAAATCAGCTTTGATAGATTGAAGCAAAGTTTGGTATTAGCACCTATCCTAAAACTCCCAGACCTCAATAAGGAGTTCGAGGTAGTAACTGATGCTAGCACACTTGCCTTACGATGTGTGCTCATGCAGGAAGGTCACCCTGTAGCATATTCATCAAGGAAACTGAAGAGCCATGAGAAGAATTATGCTACCCATTATCTAGAACTGTTAGCTATCATCCATGCTCTAAATCTTTGGAGACACTACTTGTTGGATAACAAGTTTACACTAGTGACTGATCATAAAAGTCTCAAGTGAATCTTTACCCAGAACGAGCTCAACGTGAGGCAACGTTGGTGGATTGAAGTGCTAGAGGAGTATCACTTTGAAATCAAGTACCGACGTGGAAAGAAGAATGTAGTTGCCGATGCACTCACTCGCAAGGCATTCCTTAATTCTCTAATCTTGCAAAATCCATCAATGGCTAGATCTCTAGCCACAAAGGTGTCCATGCCAAACAACCCAATACTTGAGCTAGCTAGAGAAGTAGCATGCCATGATCCATCCTATCAAAAGATGCTATGGGAGATCCCTATCAAGGATCAGGACCAAAAGCTACAGCCTAAGTATCATGAATTCTCTATCAATAGTGGACTTATCTACTATAGAACGAGAGTATGTATACTAGCAAGCCAGTCACTTAAGCAAAAGATATTGTGGGAAGCTCATGATTTCCCTTTCTGAGGACATCCTGGCTATGCCAAGACTCTCAATGCAGTTAGGAAGAGCTATTATTGGGATAGGCCTAAAGGTGACATTCTCAAATATGTCAGTGAGTGTTTATCTTGTCAACGTATCAAAGCTGAACATGTCAAAATGCCAGGAAAGTTACAACCACTCGACATTCCCCAAATGAAATGGGAATTCAATAGTATGGACTTTGTTGTTAGCATACGCCAAGTTCAGGGAGGATACAACTCCATCATGGTTGTGGTTGACATGCTTACTAAGGTTGCACACCTTATTCCAGTAAAGACAAACCATAAAGCCTCAGACATTGCAAGGTTGTTTATCAAGGAGATATTCAAGCTGCATGGGCTACCCAACAGAATCATTAGTGATCGTGATTCTCTCTTCACATCACACTTCTGGAGAGCTATCTTTGAAGCCATTGGGACTCAACTTTGTTTTAGTACAGCTTACCATCCCCAAACTGATGGCCAAACAGAGGGATACAATCAAGTTATCGAGGATATGCTTAGGGCACACTGCTGTCGTGAACCAAAGAGGTGGATTCAATACTTGCCTTTGGTTGAATTTTCCTACAATGCTTCTGACCAAAAAAGCATTTAGATGACCCCTTTTCAAGCATTGTATGGTCATGACTGTCGAAGTCCCATAAACTTCTCAGATCGAGCCGTGAGGGTTAAAGCTTCAAGGCAGATGCTGGAAGAGATGGATAACCAAGTAAAGTCAATAAGATAGGATATCCAAGCTGTCAAGGATAGACAGAAGGCATATGCGGATTTGAAGCATCAAAATAGAATCTTCAAGGAAGGAGACACCCCCAAAGAAGAGTTCCCTATCCTTAGGAGAGTGCAAGAAGCTAAGTCCAAGATATTGTTGACCAAAAAAAATCCTTAAGTGCCTAGCACCTAATGCTTATAGACTGCAACTCCCTGAGAACCTAAAGGTTCATAATGTATTCCATATTAGCCTATTGAAGAATTTTATACCTAATCCTAACCATGTACTTGATGACCAATAAGTTGTAATGTCTAGTCAAGGAGTCCTTGAACTACAGCTTGAGAGGATCTTAGACGTTAGGCAGAGACAACTAAGATCCCGAACCTTGAGAGAATGCCTCGTCCAGTGGAAAGATTATCTCAAGGAGGATGCCACTTGGATGGATGAGAGCACTCTCAACCATCAATATCCCTAGTTTATCTCGAGATGAGGACATCTTGATTCCTCCAAGGGGGAGAGAATGTAATATTTCTGCTAAAAAATATTACGTGCATGCGTGAGTCTCATGCAATGACAATGCTGGCATTGAAAATACAGACGCTGCGATTATAACCGACATATCATGAGTAGCAGAAAACGAAAACAAAGTAAAAGAAACCGTATATATTCATATGAACCTCCTCTTGGGAGGAGGTCAAGAGGAAATTGATTAGTTTGTGGAAAAAAAAAATTAACCCTTCTTTCCCCCAGTCGAAGGCTATGCTTGAGGAGAGGGAGTAGGTAGGGATGACTCAGCTCTCTTGCTGGAGGTCATGGAAGGGAGAAGGGCCATGCAACTGGCCGCGTAGGGAGAGAGTTCTCCTCTCCCTACTCTACAAATACCCCCTTTAAGGGGTGAAGGAGGGAGAGCCGAAACGGTGGAGGCCGAGAGAGAGAGAAAGGGCTTGAGGAAAAGGAAGCAGGGAAGCTAAGGAGATTGAGTGTAAGGAGGGAATCGAGAAGTAATACTACGCCAGCCGCTGTCATGAGGCTGAAGGAGATCATGAGGAGGAGAGGAAACCGCCAAAGCCGCCACCTGGGCTCGAGAAGCTACCGCTTGAAGTCGGACACCACCAGCTAAAACAAATCTACCGCCTTCCTCTTCATTGACGTGGGTACTCCATGCCCCAGAAGCTTCTCAGAAGCTTCTTGGGAAGCTTCTAAGGGCCCCTTAGGAAGCCCCCCTTCTTGTGGGCTTTCATAAGGCCCTTCCAAAGTGGTTTTTATAAACCTCTTCCCCCCCCCAGATTTAAGCACCCCTTCCCGTGGGGTTCAGCCCAAAGCCCCTTTCTCCTTGCAATTTCCACCCAAGTCCCCTTTCTCCTTACAATTTCCACCCAAGTCCCTTAAAATTCACCTTACTCCAAGAATTAAACCCTTTTTCCCCCCTTTGTTTCCTGAAAATACACCATAGCCGGGTTTTTCAAAGCCCTCCCCTTACCATTTCCACAAAGCCATTCCCATGAATTTCCCCCACACAAGTTCTTTTAAAGCCTTCCTGGGGACTTTTATAAACCCTTCCCAAGGGGTCTTTATAACCCAACAAATTTAAGCAACCTTTCCCCCTTGCATACTACAAAGCTATTTTTCTCCTTTCAATAGATTCCCACACTAGACGGTTAAGCCCCTTTCGGTGAATATCAATTGTATTCCCGAAACGTCTACGAAAAGAATGGGAGTTCATAAGTTTCCATTTTTAAAGCCGGGTTCTAAAAGACGGTGGAATTGGTCAAGGAAGCCGATTCTCAAAAAGGAATTGCGTGTGCGAGGGAGACAGGCCAAGATCATAAGTCTGCGGCCAAGGCAAGAAGGTTGAATTCAAAATGGCCCCTAAAAAGGCACAAGGCACGACTGCAGGAGGATCATCTCCTAGCATTCATGTGGACATTTCACCAAATCCACAAGTCCAGGTTTTCCTCCTATTTTTTATTTACGTCGTAATATTGTAATTATGCATGGTTAATTCAGAAAGTGAGATGCACTTTTACGATTGAAAAACAATATTGGCTATCTTAGGGGAAATAACTCACAATTGATGAATCGGTCATTTGTATTTCTCAAAGAAACAAATGAAAGAAGGACATAAGACATCTATGCATTCTTAACAAATTGTTTTTATGCATTACATAGTAACGATTCTAGATCAACTAATTCCCATCATCTCAAAGTCGAAATTATTGTAGTACACTTCGATTATTCATGGAAAGATAAAATCGCATGTTGCATTATTAGACATCTCTTTCTTCGCAAGGATTCATTAAAGAAGATTGCTAACAATTGTAGGAATTTGCAATGCATGGAAATGATTCTAGGGCTGCATGAAGTAGATTAAACTCTAGTCAGTTGGCATAAATCTCAATCAATTACGTAAGTAGTTACGGAAGGTTGTGTAATGCTCATTCAACATACGAATAATTCATTCAGAAATGAAATTAGGAAAAGGCTGCATGGTTCGTTTTAACTTAAACCCTAAAAGCTTAATAGCATGATTTGTGAATGCATCAATAGAAATTATGCCGTAACTTAGCATATGCTTTGATCTTAACTAGAAAACTTAGGGTTTGTAAATCTAATCATACATAGGTAATGAATCATGTGATTACGAGAATGGTATCGAAAATATCTTCTGGAATAGACAAGTAAATTAGGTTACCCTAAACACCTAAACCGCAAAGGAATCGCTTAGGAATGGTTAAATAGATGCAACATATCCCAAGTGCTAACCAGGGTTTAGCACGTTGAGGACTTGACCTAGTCGCACTTATTGCCAAGTTAAAACTCTCATACCCTAAAGACCTATCCACATTCACGGATTCTAGGGACAATAGGACATACTCACAAGAAATGATCTAGGGTTTCTATCCTAAGGATCGCTCGTTAAAAATATGAAACTGAGATTGAGTTGGAACCCTAGGACCGATGATGTCGACCTAGTGCAATCAGGAACAGATTGGATATGAAGACACCCTAACCCTATTCCTATCTAATCATGATTCTGCAATTAGAAGACATCATTCGATGGGTAAAATAGTCCCATGGTTTAGATGTGGCACTTGTGCAACAAGTTGCAGAGTCACATAATCTTGTGGTTTGACCACAAGAGAATGGCCAATTCCTCGGAATAAGAGGATGAGTAGTCATCGTGATATAGTACCTTTCTTTGGAAAGGTGACCAAGATAAGGGGATTAGATATTTTGGAAGAAAAGGACCAATCAATAATTTGGAGCAACATATTTTCTGTTAATAGAACTTAAGGTATTGATTAAGTTGGGTTAATAGGGTACGGCCCTAACCCAAGGACATAAGGGTTAACAAACAAACCTTGGGGATCTTGCCAAGTCGCAATTGATCCCGAATCAAGTGTTGGAGGCATTTGGAGAGAAGGATTCACTCCTTAGCAGTTGGCCAAATAACGACCGCTGGAAATGATTGTGCTTGTAACAGTTTAGAGAGCATTGTTTGCTTTGTTTGCTCAAAGAGTTAAAGGATGAAAAGATATCTAATGCTTCAAGTATAATTTATACAAAGCAAACATAAATTATCATACAATAGGTATGTAATTTATGTAAGTACCATTGCAGATTTTTTAAAGCATATCCAGGTTTATGTAATGGGTGATACTTTTAAGCATATCCATTAGCAAGTATTTCAACAACCAAGAACCTGTGAAAATCTCTATTAATATGGATTCTTGAAAGTAGGAATTTCTTTGAAGATCTATGAAAGCAAACAAATATTTAAAATCCATTTACTTAACTATTCTCCTTCTCAACTTGAGCGATTCAATGGCTTTTTTCTTTTAGGATTTGGATGATAAACGCTTCTTGAATTTCTCAACGCATTGAAGTGTCCTCTTTTCTGTTTGAACTCAAGGTGCTCACTATATCTAAACCCTAGTTATCACATGCATTCAAGGCCTAATTAAAAAACCCCTCACATGCAAATTTATCATGAATAAAACACACCTTTTTCCCATTCAATTTATGAATATCCCCATTAAATAATACCCTTCTGTATATAGAAAAGATCTAAGAAAGATTATTTAAAAATTTCCATGTGGTAGACTTATATAATTATGAGCGAACCTCGTGAATGTTTGATTAATTTTCTAAGGATTGAAATGTATGTAATAGTATGTATGTTATACATTTCTTTTAATAACCTAAGGTTCACACATTCGCATCACTTACACCAACCTCCTAGTTCCCATTAATTGCCTTAATCGAATCAACTATTTTGAGATTGAGCTCAAACCTTGATCCCATATTGCAAAACATCTCAATGCTAAGTAGGAAAATTCTCTAATTGACACAAGTATGATACTTGATTTTGGCTTATCCCTTAGGTTTATAGGAATCATAAACCTGAATGAGCTCATGATGGAGTGTGTCGTGTGTTGATGGTAACATCAAACAATCCATGCAAACCTAAGATGAGAAGAATAGACAATGTTGATTTGAAATGAATAAGGCATATCCATGCAGTACATAGCATGGTGACTAAATGCCCCTTCTGTTTAATTGCTTCTTGATGATTAATGAATATGGTGATTGTTTATAATATAGTTTCATAAGAAAACCTTATCCTATCAATCAAATAGCATTCAAATGGAAGTAGAGGATTTGTGTGTGGGGTGTGCATGTGCATGTGCGCCTCTTACACAATGCAGGTTCATTTTATATAGTCTACTACAAATTCCACTAGTTATAGGTTGAATGTACAAGATATAGACCATAAGCTTGAATTCCCTTAATCTCGTCTAGAGAGAGTTTTCGGAGTATTTAGGTAATTCTCTATACCCGCGATTCCCTACATTGGCAAATGCAGAATGTAATTCCCTAGTCTTATCCAAGAGTATATATATAGACATGTAGGAGATATTGAAAAATTCCCTAGAATTATAGATGCACAATGCCATTCCTTAGTTGTAGGTATAGATGGATAGAAAATGTTGGTACATTCTCATTACGAGTCCCCATTATTGCAAATGGGGAATGCAATCCCCTAATTACATGTGGGGGACACGACATGAACATGTGGGAAATGTTGAAATCTTCCATGTAGGAAACGATAAAAAGCTCCCTCATCCACACTCTTGCTAGCACCTTTTCCCTTGGATTGTTAAGAGCGAGTCTAACCCGTTTCAAACCCATAACACCGCGTCAGCTGTCTGGTTGTAAAACTCTCAATCGGCGACGGTGGCGGCAGCCGAAGGGCCCAGCATGATCGGCCAAGCATTGAACCTTGCGTGTTGTAAGTGTTTGAGAGTGGCATCGTATGCGTACATAAGCTGCGCCTCGCTCAGCCACAGTATTGTATGAGCGAACACACACAGTATTGTACGCGCGAGCCTGCGTTCGCTCTTATAATCGATATACACGCACATATAGAACTAAGCCACCTTGTACGTGTGATATACCCCTCCTGGCTGGGTCGCAGAAACATCAGTCAGTGCAGGAAGCGGTAATCTTGGTCCCCGATCATGGTCTGCACGGGCCGGCGTAGGAAATCTATGAAGAAACAAGCTTCACATCATTACAAGTACCAGTCAGTATCATCGGTGGCGGCTTCGTCGATGCGTCTCCAGTGCCCCCTCTGTCTGATCCTAATAGCATTCATGTCCGTCGTTATCAGTTATGGCAACATTATGGAGGGAGCAGAGGCCACATTGCAGCTGTCCGTGTACATGCCTCCTGACGGTGGCTATCCAGAGAACTCGTCATGGATATCGCTCTTGGCGTCGGCCCTGCCGGGTAAAGGCAAGCCCGGCCTATTCTGGGGTGCTGTCCCAGCAGATGCGGTAGAGTCAACTTGTTAGATGATCGAGGCTTGATATCTCACCATCTCGGCTACTGTAGTCTGTCACTGCTTACGGTGCGACCCGTGATTGGAACTTGCAGGTATGTTGATTGTGCGTGCGGTTCACTCTCAATTTACTGTTTGTATTGCTTCATTTCCTTTCATATTCACTTCTGTACCATGTATGTGTACTAGATCCAAGCCACTGGGGGACTGCGATGCATCATCAAACTCCCCTGCTGGTGTAGAGATTGTATTTCATCGATGATACAGGTGGCTGCTTGTTTTGAGTATGTACTATTCTACACGTGCTTATGTTGTGTAGCTATGCTGACATAGTTATTTTTTCTATGTATTGGGCTCTTAGATCATATGTGTCGACAATGCTTGGACTATGGGGTGCGGTCTTTATAATACGGGAGATGATGTCAATTCCTTGTATAAAGAAGGGACCTCAACAAGTACCCTCACAACTGATCCATCAATGATGGTCGCATCCTCTTCCACCACATCAACCACCATCGAAGTTGATGTTTCTAACTTTACTGTTGAATATAAGCCTCTCACTCTTGCATCTTCAAATAATGGACGACGTCTCTTGGACATCTCACCCATTTGAGTTGGCGAAGGTTATCTTCCTGTACCTATGGTCTATTATGTTGAGAGAGAGAGAGAGTACGAGAGAGATACACAAGACATGCTCCCAAAGAATGATTCATATTGATGTAGAGTTAGTATATATAGGTGAGACCCAAGTCAAGTGAGAGATTATATATATAGTTGTAACATCCCCACTCAAACAAAGGTCTTTGGCTGCGAGAGTAAAAAAACCCTTGGGGAGAACAAGGGAAAAACCCGAGCCCTTACACATACCTACGATACAAAAATGATTTACTATAAAGTTTTCTTGAATACAATGATACATGCCTCAATCAGTGAGACAAGAACTTGGAACAATACCAAGTGCATGTCTTAATGAGCTAAAGTGAGCTTCACTAAGAGCTTTTGTGAATATGTCTGCAACCATTTGATAACTGGGACAATGCTCCACCATAATGGAACCTTTCTTGACTTCATGTCGAACATAATGATAATGAATAGCGATATGCTTTGATTTACTATGTTGTATATAGTCTTTGGTAAGACTAATAGCACTTTGGTTATCACATCGAAGAGGTGTACTAGATGATGAAGGATGTCCCAAATCTGCAAGTAGTTGTCGAAGCCAAACTAGCTCGCGAGTTGCTAATGATGCAACAACATATTCGGCTTCAGTTGTAGAAACCGCAACACATCGTTGTTTCTTGCTAGACCAAGAAACCAAACATACATTTATACAGAAACAATTCCCACTTGTAGATCGCATGGATAAGTGTGAACTTGCCCAATCAACGTCTATATATCCAATAAGGTCAAGAGAAGTTGAAGAAGATAAAGAAGAATCCTCTCGACGATGATAAATAAGACCAAATTCCTTAGTACCCTTGAGGTACTTCAGAATACGTTTTGCAGCACTCCAATGAATAGTGGAAGGGGAAGAAAGATACTGTCCCAAAAAGTTAGCTGCAAATAAAATTTCTGGTCTTGTGTTTAAACCAATAAATTGAAGACAATCAACAAGATTAGCAAAAGGTTGATGAATGGCTGATTCTTCATTGCGTGTTGTAGATGTACCCTTGGTAGAGCTTGAAAGAATGGGAGCGTTGGGCAGAGTGCGCATTTGTCAACCCAAACTTCTTAACAATATCATTAATAAACGTTGTCTGGCGAAGAAGAAGAATGCCTTGTTGTCAGTGTCGTTGAACTTGAATACCCAAACAAGAATGTATCTCACCAAGATCCACCATTTCAAATGCAGTCGATAAAAGCTTCTTCATAGCATCCAAGAAAGCAATATTATTTGAAACAAGAATAGTATCATCAACATATAGAGCAAGAATAATCAAATATTTGTCCTCCCTTTTGATGTAAAGATTTGGGTCAGCAAAACATGCAACAAAACCTTTAGATGTGAGGAACTGATCAATCTTAATATACCTAGCACGAGAGGCTTGCTTCAATCCATATAATGCACGATGAAGCTGGCATAGAAGATGCTCCTTTCTTGCAATCATAAAACCTTCAAGTTGCTCCATATAGATTTCTTCTTCAAGATCTCCATTGAGAAAAGTCGTTTTAACATCCATTTGGTGAATTTCTAGATCAAATAGTGTTGCAAAAGCCAAAATCATACGAACAGTTGTGGAGTGCACAACAAGAGAAAATGTTTCTTGATAATCTACTCTTGCAATCTGTGAGTAACCTTTTGCAACAAGCCGTACTTTGAACTTATCAAACAAGCCATCAGCTTTGGTCTTGGTTTTATAAACCCATTTACATTTGATAGGAACACGATTTGGCGGGAGTTCAGTAAGAATCCATGTACCTTTGGAGATTAAAGAATCGTACTCAGCTTGCATAGCTTCTTGCCATTGATCCCTTTGAGACAAATTGATAGCTTCCATATACGATATTGGATCCTCTTGGATAGACATAGCATCATCAAAGACATCATATTCAATAGAATAGAATCCATGCTCTATCTCAATAGGAAGATCGACATAGATCTCCAAATTTTCATCAATCTTCTTTGGAGGTGAAGGAGGTTCATGATCATCAGAATTAGTAGAATCACAAAGAAAGTAAGGAAATGCACTAAGCAAAGACTGTGTATCATCTAAAACATCTGACGACCCTGTGCCACCCATAGTCTTCTCATCAAATATAGCATCACGACTAATGATAACCTTTTGAGAAGAAGGATCATAAAATTTGTAACCTTTTGAATGATCTGAATAACCAAGAAAAATAACCTTCAAAACTGGAGGATCCAACTTATGTCGAGTGTCCTTGGGTACATGAATATAAGCAATGCAGCCAAATGTGCGAAAGTGAGAGACTGAAGGTGTCTTTCCTGTCCAAATTGTTATAGGAATTTTACTAGAAGGTGCACTAGTTGGAAGATGATTTTGAATAAAAAAAGCTGTTAGAAGTGCTTCAGTCTAAAACTTTCGAGACAAACCAGAGTGTATAAGCATGCAACGTATAGCATTAAGAATCGTGCGATTTTTGCACTCAGCAACACCATTTTGCTTAGGAGAATAAGGAACTATAAACTCATGATGAATACCTTGATCCTTACAGAATTCATCAAATAGATTGGATACATATTCACTGCCATTGTCACCGTGAAGCGTCTTTATAGAGAATCCAATTTGAAGCTCCACACTTATCTTGTATTGTTTAAATATAGGTAAAGCCTCAGACTTATGTCGAAGAAGATAGACATGTGTATACCGTGAGAAATTAACAATGAAAGTTATAAAATATCGATATTGAGACTTTGAGGCAGGAAAAGGACCGCAAATATCGGTATGAACCAAATCCAAGAGAGCACAGGAATGTGATGAAGTAGAAGTATGGAAAGGCGAACGATGGTGTTTTCCAAGTGCACAGTACTCACATATTCCCATACGTGGATGAGATTTAAGATCCATACCTTCCACAAGACCAGGACGATGAAGATAAAAAATTTTGGCAAAATCGGAGTGTGCAAATCGTCGATGCCATAATTTGCAATCTGCATCTCCAGGGGCAGTAACAACATTTGCAACTGTATCGTTCAATGATAGCTCAAATAGATTACCATGTCGAGGAGCCAGTGCTATAGTATGCCCGTCTTTCTCTATACCACATTGATTATGATCAAAGCCAACAAACAAACCAAGATCAACTAGACAAGCAACAGAAAGAAGATCTCTTTGCAAATCTGGAACATGAAGAACTCCTCTTAATATTCTAGTGGATGAAACAGTCCCCAGATATAAATCACCCACTCCTTTGACTTGACAAGTCGTATCATCCGCAAGGTAAACAAACTTCTTGACATGAAGATAATGATAGTTGTGAAGCCACTGCAATTGGTATGTCATGTTTCCACTAGCACCTGAATCAATGATGAATAGAGAACCATCATAAACATGAAGTACCTTTTTTGGAGAGATATCATAATGGACGAAATTGAGCTCTTGATGAGTATGATCATCATTAGTTGTAGTTTGTTGAACAATATAAGCTCGAGAACGTTCTTCATCATATCTGTGTTTATAACAACGACGAGATGGATGATATGTATGTGCACAATAATCACAAGGAGGAAAACTTTTGGACGAGCGAGGTTGCTTTGTAGTAACTCCATGCTCCTCATCATATTGACGTGCCTAGCAATCAGAAGCCACATGACCTTTCTTATCACAATAAGAACAATGATTGTTAGGATAAGCAAGATGAGAAGATTTACTACCTGGATTAGGGCGTCCACCCTGCTGAAAACGTGAAACAGGACGCTTGCGAGCAACAAAAGCAGCATCAAAATCCCTTTGTTCGCGAGTGACCAAATTAGCATCAGATTTTTCCAAATGATGCTCATGATGTTGAGAATATTCAATAAGAGATATACATGCTTTGTCAAAGTGGATATCATCCTTGTTAGACAAAATAGTGATGATATTGTCATATAAAGGATCTTTGATGGTATGAAGAAGTTGAGTAACAATCTGATTTTTAGCAACAGGAGCGCCAGTAGCACCAAGCTGATTGATAATGTCTTTAAAAGCCTCGATATTAGAGTGCATAGAAGTACCAACCTTATATTGAAGATTCTTCAAACAAGTTTGGAAATATAAAATTTCGGTGACCTATTTCTTCTCAAACGTTGAGATAAGATACTCCCAAATAGCATGAGAGGTTTCTAGATGAAAGACATCCAACATAAGTGAGTCAGGAAGTGCAGACAATATATAATGACGAGCCGCTTTGTCACGACGAATCCAATTAGTATGATCAATTTTCCATTGTTCAAATAATGGACCATCAGTAATCACAGAGTTGTTATTCATCACATCAATAGGTTGAACTGGGCAAGACAGGTCGCCCAAAACAATATCAAATAATTTGTCACCTTCAAGAATTAGTATCATCTTTGCTTTCCACCCAGGAAAGCCTTGTCCTTGGAAGAAGGGAACTGAACGTTGGCCAGACGGATATCTGTTAACAATTACGCAATTGGCTATGCCTATATGTTGAGAGAAAACAAATAAGATGAGATCGCAGAATCTGCAAACCATGATCAAGATGAGCGTAGTTGAGACGCATGACAATCAAAATAGGGATATGCACGTAAGAACGACAAAAATTATTGAGTGACTAAAAAGAAAGCCCAAAATAGAGAGGCGTAACGTGCAAGACGAGATGACACATATAAGAAAAGTGCTATTTCGATCGAGCAAAGAACGTGAACGATAATAAAACATCGCTAAAAATAGCAAGATGTTTGCTTGTTGTAATCAACATCATTAACGAAGACGAGCGATTAATAAACTGTAATTGGGGATTAACAAACTGTAATTAGAAATACAGTTTTAAATAAAGAATCGCAGATTCGAGCAGAATTGCTATCTTGAATCTTGAACTGTCATAACTTTTGATCCAAAACTCCGATTGACAAGCAGTTTTGACAGGATTTGTTTTTAAAGACAAAATTAACTAATACTTCTAATTTGAACAAGTTCATGTATCAAATCATCACTTGTGCAAAGAATTCAATCAAGTATAAACAATGAAACAACTTATCTTCCTTGTTGTTGCTATGCATACATAGCTCTGATACCATGTTGAGAGAGAGAGAGAGTACGAGAGAGATACACAAGACATGCTCCCAAAGAATGATTCATATTGATGTAGAGTTAGTATATATAGGTGAGACCCAAGTCAAGTGAGAGATGATATATATAGTTGTAACATATTATTCACTAATATTTAAGAAAGAGACCATTCTCTTTCATGGTTGGCTAAAATGATCAAAGCGTTGGTCCTTCCACACAGTATAGACATTCATGGATCATCATTCCATAGCCTTTCTTCATGCACTCATGTATGTGCATGTCAAACCTACACAAATATATGTATATATGAGTATCGCATTGTTATCATCTTATCACTAATACTAGTTTCTCACACATATATGTACATCAAACCTAAACACATATATGTATGTATCGTTCTCGCATTTTTATCATCTTATGACTAATATTCCTTTCTCAGCTATGTTGATTATGCATGAATCGACATGTTTGTGATCCAATGCTCATGTACTTGTCTTTGAGGTGTTATATACTCCAAAGTTACCATAAATCACATATCTAACTAGAGCTCCCAATCAACTCCAAGTGCTACTAGTGGTGGCATATTTGGAGTAGCTGGTGCACTATTGACATGTCTTGTAGAGGATCCAATACTTGGGCCTTTTTGTATAGTAGCTGTGGTGTGAGTTACCACTCTTGTAGGTGTGGCAGCAAGATGTGCCTCTGATGCAATTGGAAGCTATGTTAAAGGAGGCATCATTCATCCATGATCCTTTGCTTAGTCCCGTGCACGCATCTTTATGACTTGACGTTATCTATTTCTGAATTTGATGCACCTCATTTCGAGATTTGAGAAACATATAGTAATGTTGTAGCCAATGAAAACACAATAAGAGCTATGAGCATCCATAATTAATTGAATGGGTTTATGGTGTAGGAACCTCCATGGTCATGACAGAGGTTGGACATGGCAAAAAGATATGTGACATTCACATTGGAGAAAAGATTTTAGAACATTTTTCTATTTACACTTGAAATGGTTGCACTATCCTAACAATTAATTTATGTTTTTCATTTTTTTAAATATTATCTAGCTACTCCCATTTTACTACTTCATCATGCACAACTTATTCTTTTTTACCTTCTATTTTCATAAAAGGTTGCAGTCTCGAATACCAATCTACAAAAGCTAGAGTTCAATTATATATATGGATTTGGGCATGCTGATGAAAATACATCATCAATGTTTTCGCAACTTGAGCTCTCTCAAAATCATGGTTCTTTTGGCACACAAATAAAGAAGATTGATCTCACTCCGTTGCACTTTGTTTTAATTCATTCTGGTAATTGATTAATATGGTTAATTTTCCTTCAACAATTTGACCACCTCATATCTTTAAACCCATACATTGTAGAACCAATTCATTTAACAACCTCTTCTCTCAGTAGGAAATAACAATCTCTTTTATTACAAATATGCAAAAGACATTGTCCTTGGTGATAAAATGTTGGCTTGGGATGAGAATATCAACCAAATGGTTTCCTACTCGATTACAGGTAAGTTTTCAATTACTAGAAAATGATGCTATTATAGAAGGCATCAATTTTCATGCTTGCTAAAAAAGAAAAATTCATTGTTTGAATAATAAATCTATGGTTTGTAGATATTCATTCTACTATGGCCAAAGGGCTCTATAATCTATTCACATTGGAGGGAACAATCGTCATTGATGATGTTGTGATCTCAGCTCATAGTGAATGGTTTCTTGATAGCTTTTTGGCTGCACTCAAAATTACACATTGGCTTCCATCGACGTATTAGGTAAATAAACATGCATGTTGTTCTCATTTCTTAGCGTACATAAAATATTTTACTCTTCATTATAAAGTGTTTCCACCATGACTCTTGTATCAAATTTTGGAAAAGGATGCTTATACTAGACTCTAGCATTTCCTTGATGCAAGTATTTGCATACCCAGGTTTGGGAGCAACTATGGAGGTAGCACTTTTCTAATAGCTTTTGTTATTTTTACTTTAGGAACATTTAATATAATTAATACCTCCATGTTCTCAATCCTAGAAAAGGATAATCCTTATTCAAGAGTTTAGGAACAAAATTCCTTACAACAATACAAGATCTTATTTTATCTATTTTATTAATTTAATCTTGATCAAAATCTCTCTCTCTCTCCCCCGTAATGTATGTGTGTGTGCCTCAGAAGGAAGTCACTTGTTAATGTGAGGACTTTCACAGCTTCACATGAAAAATATGTCACCAAATAAATTTTCTCTAACATAGGATATTGAGCTCAATTAGAATAATTTGATGCAATCAAATTACTTTACCATAATAATGCATAATAGGTCCAAATACAAAATAAAGAATAAGCATCTATGCATTGCATTCATCCGTAATATGCATACACATTATGCTAGATGATGCTATCAAATATCTAGGTGGTTCATCTACATGTGGATTGCAAGTTATTTCTTATCCTTTTATAACATGATAAGTCAAGGTTATTACAACTAATGTTGTTATTTCATATTGGATGTGATTATTTTCATTGAGAAATAAAAGCATGAAAATTAAGATGATAAGTTAGGAGTGGTGTACTTCCTTTCCAAAGTTGTATTGTTGCTTCCTAGCATATTGTAAACATCTCATACAAATGTGGGATTCTAAGCTTCCCATTGGAGAGTTTAATGAGGCTTTAGAAAATGACAGTGTCTTCTACAATGCGTTGGTCTAACAAGGGTGGTAACATAGATCTAGTAGTCACAAGGTCTTGCTTATTGAAAAGAAAACATTGGTCAAATTATCACAATTGTTTTCTCTAATTAATGTGCTTGATTAGCTACTATCCATTTAAAGATTCACTATCAAACCACATTGGCACATGGGAGACACTCAAAGAAATAGGTAAATATTGATTTTCTTCCATTATCAGTGGTTTTAAATATTCATCATTTTAGGACTTTCAGATATATTTTATTTCACTCAAACAAACCACTTTAATAGATACATAAGAATCACATCATTGTATAACAATGACATTAGTTAAAACAAGACTATAATAGCTAATGATGTCTCAAGTCATAGAGATATAATATTTATGGCCTAGAAATAAAAGTGAATAACAATAATACCAAAAAATATAAATCTACATAGAGATACGAGAATTGACTTAGATTTTCTATACTAATAATCAATTTGTGCAAGTGTGGGAAGATATGGGATTCACACAATTTGAATTAGTATCAAATTTGTACTTACAAAATAATGCAACAAGACTCTAATGGTTTTGTGTGGATTTGATTGCATCATTGTTACATTTTGAGACCACTACCGATTCACCGTCTTCTCTATCTAGCATGAAGCAAAAGGTTTGAGATTTTCTATCATCATTAACCAATGATCTTTTAGCCTTGATTAGCTGAAGAATTTAATGAAACTAAGCCTATTTATGGCTTGAAGGGACCAATTTTTCCAACCAAATAGAGCTTTTTGACGAGCCATACCTTCTTATCATACAAGTTGATTACCATCTCTTACTTTCCATATAATGTACATGATTAATCAAAGTAATGTTGATATAGAGAGAGAAGATATGTAGAGATGCGATGGGGAGAGAAGAGACACACCATATAAAACTTCATCATAAAAAGAAGAAGAAAACTATTGGATAGAGGCAGTAAAGTAACTGAAAGTTCAATTGAGCTCTGAATATCCTTGCACAAAAAAAGAATGGCATCTCCTGTTACCAGGCCTTGCACAGAAGAAATAGAAATGTCCAGTATACCATTCCTATGGGCTCTAAAAATGTTTGACATTTGAAGAAAGGCATGTAGTGTGCTACAAGATTGAGCAGGAATTGTAACTGGAATTGGAGGAGTAGGAACTGCCACTAATGCAACAACTCGTTTCAGACACTTTCTCTGAATGATTAGAGGTGAGGGAGAATCATCATCATCAATGATTACATCATCATCTTCATGAGGAGGACGAGGAACCTCTGGAAGATGAACTAGAAGTAAAGGTACTTCCTTTGCCAAGGGCACCATGCATCAAGGATACATAAATGTACGATCCAAATCTGACATTAGTCACATTTCCTCTACTAGCTCTAATGAAATGTTGATCCATCTTTGCTAGGAGATAGCTACTCCAATCAATGGTAATACCTTTCAGACCATACAAGAAGCTGTGATCAACTCCTTGGAGAGGTAATGAGACAGGGTTTTGGCAGACATAAACCTATCTTGAAAAAATTGGCACAACTGCTTCCATAGCAAGTTGGAAATCATAGAGACGTTGACCCCTAACATGGTAATAACCTTCTTTGGATCCAAAACATCTAGAGGCTACTTCTATAATAGCTTCAAAATATCCTTGTTGGAGAACAATTGACGGCGGGTGCTAGGGAAGGACTCCCCACAATATGGCAAAGAAATAGCCTTCCCCATAATCTTAGGTGTCATAAGAATAGTTATACCATAAACATGACTAGACCTCTTACCGTAAGAGGTTAAAAATTGATCATAAATGTCAGGATCATGTGGAATTAGCCATAAGGAAATACTCACAAACTTAGATAATTGTGCTTTAGGAATGAGATCTAAATCTAGCAACAAGGAATAACCATGCAATACCAAAGACACATCTTGGATCGGGGGAGGGGTTTGAGGCACCATTTAGATGGTTTATACACATAGACAGTCACAATGAATGCCTGCAAAACAACACGATAGGAACATATATGATATCAATCATAATAAACCCAAATGACTCGACCAATCGACTAACCACCTTAGTAGTCCACATCCTAGGAAGAATTTGGCATGACCTCCACATAAATGCGATCGAAAACTTCATGCAATGCAAATAATCACACACCATGAAACCCCATATCAGGCAGAAAAGAAAAATAAAAATACATACCATACCTTGACTCATCAATATGAGCAAAACAAAAACATAGAATCACATAAGAACTGATCATACTAACATGACACTCGAACTCTTTAACTATCATCACGACAAGAGGGACAAGATAAGACTCCAGTGTTCCCATCCCCACAAAGCACACTCAAACTAATTCAGAAAAGTGGTAGGTCATCAAAATTATTTTAAACAGATTATGAAGGAACAAATCATGATAACCAGTAGAAACTTAAGCATATAGTCTGAGATATCCATTCCAATGGGAGAAAAGTTTGACTTGAAAATGCACTATACCCTTGATAAAGTCAAAGATCTAGCTCTTCTATAAATCTTCCACAAAAATCTAGCGTGAGGATTATAGCAGGGAACAATATGCCCTTGGAAGGTCTTTTTGATGCAACCTACAACTTGGTCATTACTCTTCTAATCAGCTAGCCATCAAACTATCAACTTGAACATCAACACAAAGATGAGCGTAATGAAAGAGAAATTGTAGCCTACCTTGGTGTAAAGTTTCATTGCATATGTTCATTCATCAAACATGATACATGACAAAACTAGCTGTGCATGCATGATATTTCCACATATATGCATTTTAACCAATACTTATCTTGTGATGAAAGCCCAACTAGAGAGTTTGACGTTGAGCCCTTAACAGTAGATAAATGTCTATTTTTCCATCCAAACCCACATGAAGCTCGTGAGGCTCTTTATTGCTAAATAAACCTATTACAAAAAAAGAACTTGATTATTAGTACTAAAAAAAGGACCAATATCACCATCTAAAGCATGATATGACATATATAAGAGGATTAATCACTAGCAACATGAGACACCTACTTGTAGCCAAACTTTTAGTATTGTAGACAACAAGCAAGTACTAAATTATGTATTTCTTCTAGTGAGATCATAGAAAGAGGATAACAATTTTATTATCAATATTGGACCAAGATGACCAATATCACCATCTAAAGCATGATATACATGGCTAGCATGTGGGATGCTCATGCCTTGAGATGAATATAGAGCATCCAAATCATGATAAACTTGCATCCTCCTCCATACCATTAGCCTTACTGCCAGATCAACTGAGATTCCTGCTTGCAGAAAAGTAGTAGGTCATTATAATCACTTTAAACATAGTATGAAGCAACAAGGCATTATAACCAATAGCAACTTAACCATATAGCCTAAGCTATCCATTCCAATGGGAGAAAAGTGTGACTTGAAAATGCACTATACCCCTCATAAAGTCAAATATCTAGCTCTTCTATACAGTTTATGGAAAAATATATATTTAATTACATGAGACATGATTTGGGATATTCATTAAATATTTGAAAACGGGATCAATCATGGCACTTAGTAAACAAAGATGTAATCAATGTCCTTTCATGATGGCAAGGTAGCCACGAGTCAAATATTTTAAGCTTCAAGTCCATCTTTCAATATATCTCCAATGTGTACAACATTTGTTGTGCCTAGGTTTTGTAAAGGTCTATTCTCTCTCTCTCTCTCTCTCTCTCTCTCTCTCTCTCTCTCTCTCTCTTTCTCTCTCATACGTAATACACTTTAATCTTTCCATTTCCTTTTGCATAATTCAAATCTGCCACTTTCTATGGCTCCCAAACTTAAATTTCAAACACACATAACTTTGTACTATATCACAATACAATTTTCTACTAAAGGAAAATATTATCGTACTATTGTCCTAGCATTTATGATGAAGGATGAAGGTTATCATGGTACAGTGATACCAATATAGTGATCTCTCTATATAGGATCACATTGTCAACTTTTGGGGTCAATATGACAAGTCATATATTTTCTTTCATTTTTGAGCAAGCTTCTACATGACTTTTGTGCGTTAGTGAAATTAATTCATATCATAGGGATTCAGTATCTTTTCAAAAAATTAGTGATATAATACTTGATGAAGCATTTTCAATGTAAGTGCATAGTTAGTTGTAGGCAATATCCACTACTAATGCCTTCATAGTGAAGAAGGCAAGAAGAAGAAGAACCACTATTGGGTTTCTAGTAATAAGAAGGCGATCTCACTCAAGATTTTCCTCACAGAGAACCCTACATGTGGAAGATTTAGCCTCAACAACAAGTTCAAATGAATGGATTTGATACCTTTTTGTAGCATGAGCTCCAAATCCCCATTTATGCATGCCTTCCTTGTCAAGATTGTGGGAGAGAAGGAAGGAGTCTCGCTTGAAGCTTTCTTGCTTGCACAATGGGGGAAGACACACAAGGGTAGAGGCTGAAAACAGTTTTCCTATTCTTAGTTGTGTAAGCCAAAAGAACTCAAGTACAAAGAAATAGAAGAACCCTAGATATGGGTCTCAAACCAAACTCAACTAACTAAGGTGGCATACTAACTGAGCCACGAACTAGAGTAGATAAGGATAGCTATCATGTAGCTATTATTCAGGGGCGGTGTACCAACCGCATTTGCAACTGACAAGTCGGTGACATAAATACACAATGGTCACCCTGGCGTATCACGAGTGGAGCTCGATATCTCAACACTCCCCCTCGAGCTCAATCCCAATTCCTGCACACCAAGCAGGTCTCTGAACTTGCGCGGCTTCTCTGCGCCCAATGCCTTCGTGAATATGTCAGCTACCTGATCCTCTGTGCTGACATAAACTAGATCAATAAGACCTAGTAAAACCCTCTCTCGCACATAGTGATAATGCACCTCAATGTGCTTTGTTCTAGCATGATAGACTGGGTTATTTGCCAAGTGTATACTACTCATGTTGTCACAATAAATGACAACTGGCCCATCTGTAGACTGATGCATATCATAAAGTAGCTTATGCAACCAAGCTACCTCACATGCAGCCATTGCTGTACCCCTGTGCTCGACAAGGCAACTGTAGGCTGTTTCTTGCTGCTCCAAGTGACTGCAGCACTCCCAAAAGAGAACACATATCCACTGGTAGATCGTCTATCAGAAATACTACCAGTCCAATCAGCATCAGTGTATCCATGCAACTGTATCTGAATCCCAGTCTCATAAAATAGTCCATACTGCAATGTGGACTTCACATACCTGAGTATGCGTCTAGCCGCATCCAAATGTGGTTTCCTTGGAGCCTGCATAAACTGACTTACCAATCCAACAGCATAGCTCAAATCTGGCCTGGTAATAGTCATATAAATCAAACTTCCTACTATGCGTTTGTACATAGTAGGGTCTTCTAGAAGCTCACCTGCATCTGTGCTCAGCTTCACATTCTGCTCCAAAGGAACTGAAATAGGCTTACAGCTTGTCATCCCATATTTGGACAGCATGTCCAATCCATACTGCCTCTGCAAGAGCTGTATCCCACTTGGTGATCTAATCACCTCAATGCCCAAGAAATAACACAGCTCTCCCAAATCCTTCATCTCAAACTTCTGCTTCAATAGCATTTTCACATGAAGGATATCTTCATCACTGTCACCTGTCATAATCAAATCATCAACATAAATGACAAGTAGCATAATACCTTTCTCTGTTTTTCTCACATAAAGTGAGAAATCAGCCTTGGAAATCTGAAAGCCAATAGTGACAAGATACTGTCCTATCTTGTCAGACCATGCTCTAGGTGCTTGCTTTAAGCCATACAAGGCTTTCTTCAACCTGCAAACAAACTCAGGATGAACAACATGCACATAACCTGGTGGCTGCTCCATATAGACCTCTTCTTGCAAATCACCATGCAAGAAGGCATTCTTTACATCCATCTGATGTAAAGACCATCCCTTTGATGCAGCCATAGCAATGACTGCTCTTACGGTTGCCATCCTTGCAACCGGACTGAATGTTTCTTCATAGTCAATGCCATATGTTTGTGCATACCCCTTGACTACTAATCTTGCCTTGTATCTATTCACAGAACCATCTGCATTGTGCTTCACCTTATAAACCCACTTACAGCCAATTGCATTTTTACCTTTAGGCAAAGGTACCAATTCCCATGTAGCATTAGCTTCCAAGGCATCCATTTCTTCATCCATGGCTTTCTCCCATTTTTCTTTTCCCATGGCTTCCTCAAAAGAAGTGGGTTCTAGTTCCTGTATCACTTTGACCATATATGCATAGTGAATGGCAGTAAATCCATCATATTTCAGCCTATCCACAGGATACCTAACTCTGGTAGACCTGCGCAAAGTGGGTTCACTCCCAGGTGCTCTCAAAACATCCCTGGTCTTCCTTACTCCAGGTGTAACAATAGAAGGAATACCCAACTCATCATCAATGCTCTGTTCTGAGCCACTGGATTCACCATCCACATAAGAGTGACCTGCATTCACATCAAACATGGGCTGATCAACCTTCTCTTTTCCTTTTCGTGATACCTGCATACCACTATCTGCATTGCTTTGAGAAGATTCTCCTGATCTCAATCTGCCTGTCCATGGCGAAGAATGTGAACCACTGCTAGAGGACACTCCAGGTCCACTAATATTTTGTGACTGCTGCTGTGAATTCTGTGCAGCATTACCATTTTGTGCATCTACATCATCAATCACATTTACTGGTTTATACCAGCTACTCATCTCATCAAAAACAACATCTCTGCTCACTGTAAACTTACGAGTAGAAGGGTTATAGCATCTATACCCTTTTTGCTGCAGAGAGTAACCAATAAAGATGCACTTCTCAGCTTTTGGATCCAACTTGGATCTCAACTCATCTGGCACATGTACATAGGCAATGCAACCAAAAATTTTCAAATGAGAAATATCTGGTTTCCTACCAGTATACCTCTCCTCTGGAGTCATTCCATGTATTGCTGCAGTGGGAGTCCTGTTCATTATGTAGACTGTTGTAGCAACTGCTTCAGCCCAATAAAAATCTGGCAGGTCTTTTTCATTAAGCATGGCACGAGATACCTCTCCAATATGCCTATTTTTTCTTTCTGCAATTCCATTTTGCTGTGGGGTATGACTGCATGAGTATTGCTGCTTTATGCCATGCTCCTGCAGGAACCTTGCAAACTCATTTGAGAGGTACTCTCCCCCTCCATCTGACCTTAGGCATTTTATCTGCAGGCCTGTTTCTTTTTCAACCATCGCTTTAAGAGTTTTGAAATGCCCAAAAACTTCACTTTTCTTTTTCATAAAATACACCCAAACTTTTCTGCTATAGTCATCAATAAAACTGACAAAATAATGACAGCCTCCAAGAGATACAGCTTTAGTTGTCCACACATCAGAGTGGATTAATTCCAATGGCTTCTTACTCTCTTGAACATGTCTAGGAAATGGTTTCCTTGCCTGTTTTCCAAACTGACAGGCTTCACATACCTTATGCATTTCTGCAACCTTGAATTTTGGCAAACCTGCAACAATATTTTGGGCCTGCATTGATTTAAGTCGCTGTACATTAACATGACCAATGCGTTTATGCCAGATATCAATATCTGCAACTACACCGGTCCCATGTGCAAACATTGCTGCACTCAATTCAGACATGTCTGCATCCAATGTAAACATTCTGCCCTTCTTCTTTCCTTTTGCTATCAAGTGACCTTTATTTTTCATATCCTCAACAAAGCATCCATGAGGATTAAATCTAACCTACAAGCCCTACTCAACCATTTGACCAACTGAAACCAGATTCTTGGTGATATTCGGGACATGAAATACATCGGACAGGTATTTCTTTTTCCCATCTTGCATAGACAAAGGAATTTTTCCAATCTGCACAATAGGATGTGCAGTATCATCACCAGTCTCCACAAATCCTGGTTTTTCCATTTTCCTTGCATCCTCCATCCATTCTGCATGACCTGTCATGTGGTTTGATGCACCTGAGTCAACATACCATACATCATTGCTTTCTTCAGCACTTGTCACAGAATTGTTCATGTGCTGCACCATAAACAAATGCTCATTTCTGTCATCACCCTGTCTACTAGAAGATGCATAGTTCCCTTGTTGCAGTTTTCCATTCATGATGTCATTCTGCTTTTTATAGCAGTCTTTAGCCATATGACCCATTTTACCACAGTAATAGCATTCAACATTACTGTTTGCATTTTGGCCTCTTTGCCATCCACCATGACCTCTTTGGCTCCCCCTGCCTCTAGAGTTACCACGTCCTCCTCCATAGGACTGGTTTTCTTGAGTTTGCTGCATATTCTGATTTCTGCCACGGCCTCCAAATCGGCCTCCTCTACCTCTGCCTCTACCTCTTCCAGCATTTGAGTAGAAGACAGCTTATTTTGAAGTTCCTCCTGAAGAAGATGCACCACCATTTCTCTGCTCCTCAGAAATTAGAAGAGCAATCAACTCCTCAAAATCAGGAAATCTTTCACGGACGGAAATGGATGTTCGGAACTGTGCATAATCCTTTCCTAGACCATTCAAGGTCACGGAAACTAAATCATCATCTTCCACTGGCGACCCAATGGAAGCAAGTGCATCTGCAATCTTCTTCACCTTCATGTGGTAGTCATTGATGCTCATATTTTCTCTTTGCACATTGTGCAACTCTTGCTTGAGCTGCATTTTCCTGGCTTGCGTATTTGTGCTATACATCTTTGATAGAGTATCCCATGTCTCCTTTGGCGTACTTGCATCCTGAATATGCACAATCATAGAGTCTGAAATGCTGATAGACAGCCAATACATAACTTTCCTGGCTCTCTCATGCCATGCTTTAAATGCCTACATTTGCTGTTGATTGGGAACATCAGGAAGAACTGGTTCTTCTTCATTTCCTGCAACAAATTCCCAATATCCTTTTCCCATAAGGAAATTCGTCATTCTAAACTTCCATGCTTGGAAGTTGTTCTTGTCAAGCTTTTCAGTGACAATCTGTGAAAGAGAATCAGATGCCATTACAGAAGACTGCAAAAAATTCTGTCACTGCAAAAACCACAGCTTCACCCTCACAAGGGAAAATCTGCAAAACTGGCGAAAGTGGTATTTGACCACACAACCACTTCCTAGTGACGATTTTGCATCAACAGGCAATAGGGATGATTCTGTAACTCCCAATGTCTCTGCGCACAAGCATATAATGCAATTTTTACAGTAACTATTCACCGACCTGTAGAACAGTGGCTGCACAGCATAAAACTGAGCCTTTTCCTGAGTGCGTGCAGAAAACTTCCGCCTCCAAAACAGGCCCCGAAATGGCCTCAAATCAAAAAAACAAGGTCGCCAAGGGCTAAACCCCTATTCCGCAGCATATACTGCCCTCTTGCTTCACCGCGAAGGGCGTCTCAACCTAAGACAATGCACTCCTGCACTTTCCGGCTATGCTACCTGCAGAGATCTGCTCCCAAAACAGAAGATGAAAGCAACACTGCTTCTCTTACCAGAACACCGCGAGCTTGGCTTGCTTTCTTGAGCTCCTTACCACGAACAAGGCTCTGATACCATGTCAAGATTGTGGGAGAGAAGGAAGGAGTCTCGCTTGAAGCTTTCTTGCTTGCACAATGGGGGAAGACACACAAGGGTGGAGGCTGAAAACAGTTTTCCTCTTCTTAGTTGTGTAAGCCAAAAGAACTCAAGTACAAAGAAATAGAAGAACCCTAGATATGGGTCTCAAACCAAACTCAACTAACTAAGGTGGCATACTAACTGAGCCACGAACTAGAGTAGATAAGGATAGCTATCATGTAGCTATTATTCAGGGGCGGTGTACCAACCGCATTTGCAACTGACAAGTCGGTGACATAAATACACAACGGTCACCCTGGCGTATCACGAGTGGAGCTCGATATCTCAACATTCCTTTATTAAATTTTTAATTGTATCTCATAAGAAATGCAATTGAAAATTTTTACTTATATATTTTTCAAAATAATCTCTTTTTGTGTATGTGTACCTCGTACCCATGCATGCACCCCTAAGTAGCAGAAAGTATGTCACATGTATGGACAATATAACTCTTAATGGCTAGATTACCTCTTGTTGATAGGAATATTTAGGATCCTCTAACTAACAAAGATGATGAGATCTTGGATCATGATGGTGACTAAATCTATGGTTAACACCTCTAAGAAGTTAACCTCATCTCATGGAATGCTAAAGACCTATATTTAGAAAGCCAGAAGGTAGCTTGGAGAAGGTTGTAAAGGGCCAAGAAACCTAATGCATTGGCCATGCAAGGGCTAAAGCTCACTAGTGAATACATCCAAGCACTAGAACTTCCTAGCTATGTGTGTTTTTACTCCTCTTCAGGTAAAGGAAAGGGAGGAGTGATCATATTGATAGAGGAGGAGTTCAGCCCCACGCTAAAATGGGAGGAAGGAGGGGTCGTTGTTGCTCCTTCCTTGAAATACAACAAAATGGTAGTTGTCGTGTGGTCAATATATGGCCCTCTTGCATCCATGAGTAGATTAGGGCTTTGGAAAACTTTGAAGGAAAATTTTCACAAGAGTGTACCATCTTGGCAAGGTACTCGAACAAGATGCCAAGTGAGGCTAACTTGTTGCATGAAAATTGTACCATGATTGCATATGAGAAGGAAAAATTGCATCACTTGAAAAGGACATAAGATTTGTTGGATGTTTCCCACATGATTGTGGATGGCCTTTGATTTTTATAACAACCATAACAACTAGTCTTAGAAAGTTGCAAGATGAGACAATACATATACCAATTAAGGAGGATGGCAGGCATGGATGATTTTGAGAGCCAATGTATACTTTCATGTTATAGAATATGTGTTGAAACTTGTATTTTGGACTTTCAAAAGTGTAGTGATTTGTTCTCTAAACTGAAAACATACTACAATTAGTCGAAGAATATTTTTATGAAGATAATAAAGTAATAAAAGGTTTAAAGTGTTATTTTTGAACTCAAGATGGTAAAATTTTCTTAATAATAACGTAGAAATTACATTAAATGAAAGGCGATTCAACCAATGACCCTGTTATTGCAAAGAAAATAGTACAACTAAAGGAAGGTAAATTGTCGACTCTCTCAGTGGTAAATTAATCCTATATATCACATGCATTCATGGCATATTTTATATATCCATATGTAACCTATTTTGTGATATTTTCTTGACCCTTCTGTGACTTTTTACCATAATTTATAGATCCCTCACTGTGATTTTATTTTTTTCATAAAAGAATTTAACAAATTCTTATGTAATAGATAGAAAACACTAGCTCTATCATAGAATTGATCACAAACTAGTTGAGACACAACTTCAAGCTATTCTATGGAAGGGTGCAAGCATATTAATGGTTCTCACCACTAAACACCATGAAGGGCGTATCTAAAGAAGATATGACAAGTGGGCACAATGTGCAACCACATGTTTTCTGAGCTAAAAATACATTCTAAACTTCATCGGCTCATTAAAATAGCCCCATAACATATAAGATCCCAAAACTTTCAAGCTTTCATTAAAAAGAAAGTGATCCTAGAAAGTTTTAACACATTTTAGCATTGCCTAAAATTCACAAGCTATTGTGTACATGTGCTAATAAGCTACTTGCTCAAGCCTACTTCAAAGTGAGCCAGAAGTGAGACTTGTGGGTCTTTGAACATGATAAATAAAATAGAAATAGAAGAATCTACAATTTTACCATCATAATACTATATTTGAGCTCTCATACATTGCAATATTGATCTCAGTCTTGTGTCTCATACGACCAAGGGTGCTCACCAGAAAGTTCAGACACAATGGATAAGGTGAAAATAGGACTAAACATAGCAAGAATCAACTTGAAATACTATCGCCCAGTCCTGCAGCACAAGGATAAGCAATGAAAATGCAAAGGCTAGATTCAAAACACAGTCAAATGAATGCAATAAATGCAGTCAACCTGCATAAAAGTAAGTCACCTCAACCTATTATCCCTAAAATGCAAATGTTGAACTTAAAAACACTAAGAAAGAGAGTAGAAACCAGGCCAAAAATTACCAAAAGATGGTCAACCATGCTGAAAAATAAGTCCTTTAGCAATCAAGAATGGGTCCAATCAACTGGAAAAAACAAAAAACACAAACCTAAAATAGCAGAAAACAATCTCACAATTTGGATCCTAAAATGTAATACCATGTCAAAAGTTGATGTAGCAATGGAAGCATAAACAACTGTTGTAATAAGTTGTTAACTAAACACAAGGACAAAAGAAAAAGAAACACAGAAGAATACTACAAAGAAGAGAAATTAGAAGAATGATCAAAAAATGAAATCCATATATGAAACGTGAGACAATGGCATACAACAATGAGTCACTAGTTGCATAGGCAATGGCACAAGCTCTCTCTCTCCGATAGAACTAGTAGGTGATAATGACTGACTCAGGAGGAGCTTGAATATAAAGAACAACAATATGGCATAAATAGATACGCCAAGACTAGCATAAAATTCCCAAATAGACATCATAATGACCACAATAAAATGCCTAGAAGCGTTAGGTATAAAGTAGACCTAGAAATGTAAACTTAATTTTTTTGGATACGGATGCTACAGAGTTGGAGAATGCAAATGAAATACTAGCACAAGTATTACAAGATACTCATGTCTTATCCGATCTTCAGGTGGATATAGACGACCAAGAGAAGCATAAAGAGAAGACATTGGGATGATACTACCACTATTCTTCCAAGGAAAAGTATGCATACAAGAGTATGATTCAAGGATATTGACAGGCACAACATGATTAACGAACTACCATTTGATGCACAAAATAGTGTCTGGGGTTGTGTACATGATCGATCGGCTAAGTATGCAATGGTGTTTGACCCAAAAGGTAGATATGACTATAGGAGATTGCAATGGACAGGCATGGCTAAACTAAACATGTCAAATTGTTTTAATTGGGTGAGGATTAATGATGATTGATGCATCTAATGTGGACTTGATACCTTAGGAAGGGTCCTACATGTGGTTTAAATCCACGTTCCTATGCCTCCAATATAGATTAGGGAAGGTCAATGTTTGGCTTGGGCTGTATGCTGTAATGAATAGTTGCAGCCTACTACGCATAAAATTTTAGGGGTTGATACCTTCAAGATTTGGTCCTGGAGTCTTCAGAAAAATTGTAGATCACAAGTGGGGCTAATTCAGAAAGAAGCCACTAAACTTGGCATTGGAGGATAGAGTGGATTTTTCTTATAGGGTAGAAGACTCTACTGGGTTTGCGTGGATTTGATTGCAGCATTGTTACATTTTGAGACCACTGCCAGTTCGCCATCTTCTCTATCTAGCATGAAGCAAAAGGCTTGATATTGTCTACCATCATCAACCAATGAGTTTTTAGCCTAGATTAGCTGAAGATTTTAACTTTAAACTAAGTCTATCTATGACTTTAAAGGGCCAATTTTGTCCAACTAAGCCGAGGTTTTTTACCATCAATAGCTTCTTATCAAACAAGTTGATCACCATCTCTTGCTTTCCATATAATGTATATCATTAATCAAAGTAGACCTCCCTATTAATTTAGAGGAGGCTACTTCATTCATGATAGGCCCACAACCCTCAAGAAATTCGATAGCCTATGCCATATCAATCATTTCTTTATAGAATCCCCTTTCCTTACCATTGACATTTTCTCTAAGATCATAATGTACAACAATATATTTACATACTCCCCAGGCTCATAACATAAAATCTTTGGAAACGTTTAAAGTAAGTTTGAGTAACAATATAAATAAAATGCTGAAGAAAACACAAAGAAAATTCTTATTGCATACATATATTACCTTAAGGTTCTAAAACATCTCAAAAAAAGATTTGAGTACTTGCATTTTGTCAATCTCTATAGGTCTTCAGTAAGAGACAAGATTTCAATCTTCACTTTTCTCCAATCTCAACAAGAATCCTAAATGGAAATGTATGGCCTCAATGTGTGATAATCAAGATATTTTGAGGCCTGCCTTTGTTGGATAAGTCTATGAAATATGTAGTTGACCTATCCGACAAAGTATCAAGGTTGCAATTTTCTTATCTATTTGCATCCTTTGCAAGATCCCATACCTTCAATACAAATTATGTTATAACTTGTTGGATTATTTTGTAAGTAGAAATTTTGATACTAATTCAAATTGTGTGAATCCCATATCTTCCCATACTTGCACAAATTGATTATTAGTATAGAAAATCTAAATCAACTCTTGTATCTCTATATCATTTAGATTGTTTTTATACAATAACATGAAATTTTATGTAGATTTATCTTTTTCACTATTATTGTTATCCACATCTAGTTCTCAGCCATAAATATTATATCTCTATGACTTGAGACATCAATACCTATTATAGTTTTGTTTTAAATAATGTCATTATTATAGAATGATGTGATTCTTATGTATCCATTAAAGTGGTTTGTTAGAGTGAAATAAAAGATATCTAAAAGTCACAAAACGATGAACATTTTAAAACCACTCATAGTGGAAGAAAAATACTATTTAAGTATTTTTTGAGAGTTTTCCATATGCCAAAGTGGTTTGCTAGCGAGTCTTTAAATGCATAGTAGATAATCAAGCATATTAATTAGAGAAAACAATAGTGCTAATTCAACCAATGTTTTCTTTTTAATAAGAAAGACCTTATGACTACTAGATTTATGTTACCACCCTTCTTAGATCAAGGCATCGTAAAAGACCGTGTCACTTTATAAAGCCTCATTGAACTCTCCAATGGGAAGATTAGAACCCATGTTTGTATGGGATGTTTCCAACATGCTAGGAGACAAGAATACAACTTTGGAAAGGAAGTACACCACTCCTAACTTATCACCTTAATTGTGATGCTTTCATTTCTCCATGAAAAGAATCACCTCGAACATGAAATAACAACATGCATATTTATCATGTTATAAAAGGATAAGAAATAGCTTGCAATCCACATGCATATGAACCAACTAGATATTTGATAGCATCATCTAGCATAATGTGTATGCATATTAAGAATGAATATAATGCACAAATGTCTTTGATGATGTTGTGATCTCAGTTCATAGTGAATGGTTTCTTGATAGCCTTTTTGCTGCACTCAAAATTACACATTGGCTTCCATCGACTTATTAGGTAAATAAACATGCATGTTGTATCATTTCTTAGCGTACCTAAAATATTTGACTCTTCATTATAAAGTGTTTCCAAATTCTTATATGTGGTTACTAGTTTCTTCCTAGCATGTGTCTCACACAAGTTTCACGATTGCAAACCTTGCTTGTTATACCACGACTCTTGTATCAAATTTTGGAAAAGGATGCTTATAGTAGACTCTACCATTTCCTTGATGCAAGTATTTGCATACCCAGGTTTGGGAGCAACTATGGAGGTGACATTTTTCTAATAGCTTTTGTTCTTATTACTTTAGGAACATTTAATATAATTAATACCTCCATGTTCTCAATCCTAGAAAAGGAGAATCCTTATTCAAGAGTTTAGGAACAAAATTCCACACAACAATACAAGATCTTATTTTATCTATTTTATTAATTTAATCTTGATCAAAATCTCTCTCTCTCTCTCTCTCTCTCTCTCTCTCTCTCTCTCTCTCTCTCTCCTAATGTATGTGTGTGTGTCTCAGAAGGAAATCACTTGTTAATATGAGGACATTGAAAGATTCAGATGAAAAATATGCCACCAAATACATTTTTTCTAACATAGGATATTGAACTCAATTAGAATAATTTGATGCAATAAAATTATTGTACCATAATAATATATAATAGGTCCAAATACAAAATAAAGAATAAGCATTTGTGCATTACATTCATGTGTAATATGCATACACTGTAAAATATTACACGGCGCAGCGAACAGAATCTGAGAAAGAGATAGAGAGTACACAAGAGATAAGAGGAGAATCAGTAAAATTCTTTAACTCCAAACAACTGATACAAAGATGGCTCTGTCCACCCGTGCGCTTCCACTGAGTGAAGCTTAGATGGCGATCTAGACAGAAGATAGGCGAAGAGCTTAAGGCTAGCTGGAACAACAACTCTGACTGGGTGAAAGATGAGTGTGTGATGGCTGCGAAGGGGTTTAGCTTTTATAGCCCGCGAAGGTCGTTAGGTCGGCCTGCTGACCGACCTACCATATGAGCCTCCACTAGTCGGCCAGGGAATATTCCAGGGAATATTCCCTTTACCATCGGGCCGGGGGCGCTGCCCCCGGACCCCCGCCAGGGGGGCCGCTGGCCCCCCTGGGACCCCCCAGCCAGGGGCCGCTTCCGCGGCCCCCGGACCCCACAATAGGGGCCCCTTTTAACTCCCTTACTACGCAACTCAATGCAATGTGCCTCGAGTTGCTACCAGCTTAACCACTCTGTCTAACCCAAAGATTAGACCCACAATGGTCACCTTTTTGCCATCCGGTCACATAGACCTCATCTGATATACAAGTCAGGACTCCACCAATGTCCGGGCTCACACTTGGCTTCTCCTCATAATGGGGGCCTTACAACTTTGAGCACCATGGATGATTGGTAGTACCTAATGAGGGTGGGGCATTGATCATATCTAACACCCCCCCTCAATGTCCACCCATAGGTGAACTATCTCCTCGGCCCAATGCCGAGTCTCTGAAGATGAACTTGAAGCAGATCCTTCGTAAGTGCTTTGGTGAAGATATCTGCTCCATTCTCCTCTGTTGGACAGTAGACCAATTCCACTATCCCATCCTCCATCAAATCACGCACATAGTGATACTGGATCTCTATATGTTTGGTGCGTGCATGAAACACTGGATTTTTGGCAATGGCGATGCAACTCTGATTGTCACATCTCAGCACAGTTGGTTCTTCATCCTGCACTCCCATATGCCATAGAATCCTTCTCAACCATACGGCCTCACATGCAGCAAAACAAGCTGCCTTGTACTCTGCTTCGGTAGAAGACAATGCCACTGTTGGTTGCTTCTTACTAATCCAAGAGAAAATTCCTGAACCCAAAGAGAAACAATAACCAGAAACTGACTTCCTGGAATCAATGTCTCCTGCCCAATCTGAGTCACAGTTCCCCACAAGAGAAGTTCCGAAACTGTATGTGATACCATAGTCAAGAGTTTTCTTCAAGTATCTGAGCACCCGCATCCCAGCCTTCCAATGACTCTCATGAGGTTTGTTTGAGAACCTGCTCAAAACACCAACAGCAAAACTGATATCTGGTCTGGTGTTACACAAGTAGATTAGACTGCCGACCAACCTCCTATACCTCCCAATGTCTGCTAGTGCTGATGTATCCTCAACGGATAACTTTACATTCACCTCCATAGGTGTAGCTATCTCCTTGCACTCGGTCATGCCAAATGCCTTCAAGATCTCCCATGCATACTTCTTCTGAGAGATGAAGATCTTTCCTGGCTCTTGCCAGACTTCAATCCCCAAACAATAGTGCAGCAAGCCCAAGTCTGTCATTTCAAACTCAGAACTCAAAGCCTTTCGAGTTTGGTTGATCATATCTTCATAGTCACCTGTAATAAGAAGGTCGTCCACATATAGGACAATCACTACAGACTTTTTACCATCCCTGTAAACATACAAGTTAGCATCTGAGGCACATCTGTTGAAGTTTAGGTTTAAAAAGAACCTATCTATCCGCTGGTACCATGCTCTGGGGGCTTGTTTCAGCCCATACAATGCCTTCTTCAGTTTACACACTTTGTTCTCAGAATGGGGGGCCTCAAACCCTGGTGGCTGAGCCACGTACACCTCCTCCTTGAGGTCACCATTTAAGAACGCTGACTTAACATCCATTTGGTACACTGGCCACTTCTTGTGGGCAGCCACTGCAAGTACCGTGCGAATAGTGGTCATTCTGGCAGTTGGGGCAAATGACTCTTGAAAATCAAACCCTTCAACTTGTGAAAATCCTTGGGCAACCAGTCTAGCTTTGTACTTTTCTAAGGTACCATCAGCCTTGTACTTTACCTTCCAGATCCACTTGGTGCCAATAATCTTCCGCTTTGCTGGCCGATCCACTAGCTCCCAAGTGTCATTCTTCATTATGCTGTCATACTCCGCCTGCATAGCAGCCTTCCATGATGGATCTGCAAGTGCTTCTTCTAAGTCAGTTGGCTCCTTTACTTCTCTCATAATCTCAACCATCAAGGCCATGTTGACTATGTGAGCAGAAGCCCTCCTTTGCTCCTCTATTCTCTGAGACCTCCTTGGTCCGTCTGCCTTCTCCTCAACAGATGCAGGCCTAGGATTATTGTGGTCATAGAGCTGCTTCACCCAGCGCGGCAATGGCTTTTCCGGTGGGGTGATGTCAGGTTGGTGAACTTTTTCCTCATCATCTGAAGATGATGCTTCCTCCTCCTTAAGGATAGGGATAGCTCTCGGGACAGGTTCATAGTGGACTACTTCTTCGCTTGATGATAAAGTGGAAGACCTTGCCTTCTCCTCCTCCACTGTATGCGGCTCCTCCTTGAACACCACATCACGGCTCGCGATGATCTTCTTTGCCTCTTGGTCATATAACTTGTAAGCCTTCTGCTCATCACTATAACCCAAGAAGATACATTTTCTGCTTTTTGGTTGTAACTTGTTTCTCTTCTCATCTGGAACATGTGCATAACATTCACATCCAAAAATTCTGAAATGTGAAACAGATGGTTTCTTACCAGTGTAAGCCTCATGAGGTGTTTTTCCCTTGAGAGCCTTTGTGTAGCTCCGATTTAGAATGTAGACTGCAGTATTAACAGCTTCAGCCCAAAAATGGTTAGGCAATCCCTTGCCCTTTAGCATGCATCTTGCCATCTCCACAATGGTACGATTCCTGCGTTCCACAACACCATTCTGCTGAGGTGTGTGAGGCGTCGTCAATTGACGCTTGATCCCTTTGCTCTTGCAAAAGCCTTCAAACTCCTTTGAGTTGAACTCACCACCACCATCTGTTCTAAATTTCTTCACACTTTTCCCTGTTTCATTCTCAACAAGTATTAGCCATTCTTTAAACTTACCAAAAGCTTGAGCCTTATCACGAAGGAAGTACACCCACATCTTCCTACTGTAGTCGTCGACAATCAACATAAAATAAGAAGATCCCCCCAAGGCCTGTGTAGGCATCTTACCACACAAGTCAGCATGCACCAACTCTAGAGGAGCATGTGCTCTATTCTTGCTTTCTTGTGGAAATGCCTTTCTCTGTTGCTTGCCCATCATACAAGCTTCACATGGTTCCTTCAATTCAGTTATTGTAGGTAGGTGAGCAACCATACCTTGCTTTTGCATCTCCTTCAATACTGCAAATCCGATGTGTCCAAACCTTTCATGCCAAAGCTTACTTGTGCCCACTCCAGCGGTGGCTGTAAGAGCACTTAGCTCATACAGGTTGTTCCTTCTTTCTCCTTTGCCAACAATTGTGCCAGCACTATCAATAATTTCTGCACCTGTCTTCTTGAACCTCACTTCATGACCAAGATCAGTTATGGCAGCAACTGATAAGAGATTTCTTCTGATTTCGGGAACATACAACACATTTGAAAGCTTTTTGACTTCACCATTTGCAGCAACAAAAGAAATAGTACCTGTGCCCGCAGCAGGGCATTTAGCATCATTTCCAACCGTCACAGTGATGGATTCTTGTAGAGGCTGCATAGAACTGTATAGACCTTTTTTGTTGGTCATGTGACGGGAGGCCCCACTATCCAACACCCAAGAGTCAGTGGTAGATTCTTCTTGCGCCGAGGAGCACACTTCCTCAATGGTCGCCATGAATAATTCCAACTCTGCTTCAGCCGTATTGGCTGTCTCTTTCCCTTTAGTTTTAAGGGTACCATTCTTTTCATCTGCCTTCTTGACACGACAATCTGCAATTGCATGTCCTTTCTTCTTACAGTAGAAGCACTCTCCTTGAAACTTCTTCTTGCCGCCCTTTTTCTTTTTGTCACCATCATTTTTGGCGGAGGAAACACCTTTGCCTTTTGCATTGGCAGAGAATGCAGCATCTCCATTGTTGCTTCCTTCTCGGGCTTTCAGCCTCAACTCCTCCTCCATTAATAATGCACAAAACTCCTCAAAAGTCAAAGCTTGAGGTCTCACCTGAGTATTAAGGGCAGTTACTAGTCCATCAAACTTTTGTGGACAAATCCGAAGACACCTTCGAGCTAGCTCTTCGCTAGTCTTTTGTATCCCAGCGCCAGCCATCTGGTCGCGCAGATTCTTAATCCGAGTGATGAATGCTTCAACCGTCTCTCCTTCAGCAAACTTCTCCGCTGCTAGTTGATTCTCCAAGTTTTGAATCCTTGTTTGGTTTCGTGTTTCATACTGACTCCTTAGTACATTCCAAGCCTCTGACGCTTTGGTTGTATGCTGAATCAGAGTCAAAACACTGTCAGAACAGCTTGTAACTAAGGCACACAATGCATCTGCATTCCTTCGTTTCCAAGCTCGTAGAAGATCTGCATTCGGAGGAATCATCACACTAGGATTTGATGGGTCGGGGGTAGGCTGTGGTTCTACGTCAGTCCCCAGCACAGTCTCCAGAAGCTCATAAGAATCAAGGATAGTTGTAATTTTGAACTTCCACAAGGTGTAGTTTGTACCATCTAACTTGCCTTCGCTGAAGGTTGGTGGACGAATCCTCAGTGTTTGAATAGCCGGTACAGCAGCACCACCTCCTGCACCGCTTCCTGATGCGCCAGAACTGCTTCCCGGAGTCGACATCGTTTCTCTTTGCTGTTGAAGCCTTTGCCTCTTGCACGCTCTCCGATCTCTAGAGCCCCCTGGGCTCTGATACCATGTAAAATATTACACGGCGCAGCGAACAGAATCTGAGAAAGAGATAGAGAGTACACAAGAGATAAGAGGAGAATCAGTAAAATTCTTTAACTCCAAACAACTGATACAAAGATGGCTCTGTCCACCCGTGCGCTTCCACTGAGTGAAGCTTAGATGGCGATCTAGACAGAAGATAGGCGAAGAGCTTAAGGCTAGCTGGAACAACAACTCTGACTGGGTGAAAGATGAGTGTGTGATGGCTGCGAAGGGGTTTAGCTTTTATAGCCCGCGAAGGTCGTTAGGTCGGCCTGCTGACCGACCTACCATATGAGCCTCCACTAGTCGGCCAGGGAATATTCCAGGGAATATTCCCTTTACCATCGGGCCGGGGGCGCTGCCCCCGGACCCCCGCCAGGGGGGCCGCTGGCCCCCCTGGGACCCCCCAGCCAGGGGCCGCTTCCGCGGCCCCCGGACCCCACAATAGGGGCCCCTTTTAACTCCCTTACTACGCAACTCAATGCAATGTGCCTCGAGTTGCTACCAGCTTAACCACTCTGTCTAACCCAAAGATTAGACCCACAATGGTCACCTTTTTGCCATCCGGTCACATAGACCTCATCTGATATACAAGTCAGGACTCCACCAATGTCCGGGCTCACACTTGGCTTCTCCTCATAATGGGGGCCTTACAACTTTGAGCACCATGGATCATTGGTAGTACCTAATGAGGGTGGGGCATTGATCATATCTAACATACACATTATGCTACATGATGCTATCAAATATCTAGGTGGTTCATCTACATGTGGATTGCAAGTTATTTCTTATCCTTTTATAACATGCTAAGTCAAGGTGATTACAACTAATGTTGTTACTTCATATTGGATGTGATTATTTTCATGGAGAATTAAAAGCATCAAAATTAAGATGATATGTTAGGAGTGGTGTACTTCCTTTCCAAAGTTTTATTCTTGCTTCCTAGCATGTTGTAAACATCTCACACAAACATGGGATTCTAAGCTTCCCATTGGAGAGTTTAATGAGGCTTTAGAAAATGACAGTGTCTTTTACGATGCCTTAGTCTAACAAGGGTGGTAACATAAATCTAGTAGTCACAAGGTCTTGCTTATTGAAAAGAAAACATTGGTCAAATTAGCACAATCTGTTTCTCTAATTAATATGCTTGATTAGCTACTATCCATTTAAAGATTCACTACCAAACCACATTGGCACATGGGAAACTCTCAAATAAATAAGTAAATATTAAATTTCTTCCATTATCAGTGGTTTTAAATATTCATCATTTTAGGTCTTTTAGATATATTTTATTTCACTCAAACAAACCACTTTAATAGATACATAGGAATCACATCATTGTATAATAATGACATTAGTTAAAACAAGACTATAATAGCTAATGATGTCTCAAGTCATAGAAATATAATATTTATGGCCTAGAAATAGATGTGGATAACAATAATAGCAAAAAAGATAAATCTACATAGAGATACAAGAATTGGCTTAGATTTTCTATACTAATAATCAATTTGTGCAAGTTTGGGAAGATATGGGATTCACACAATTTGAATTAGTATCAAATTTGTACTTATAAAATAATGCAACAAGACTCTAATGGGTCTATGTGGATTTGATTTCATCATTGTTACATTTTGAGACCACTACCAATTCGTCGTCTTCTCTATCTAGCATGAAGAAAAAGGTTTGAGATTGTCTATCATCATTAACCAATGATCTTCTAGCCTTGATTAGCTGAAGAATTTAATGAAACTAAGCCTATATATTGGTTTAAGGGACCAATTTTTCCAACCAAATAGAGGTTTTGAATGAGAAATACCTTCTTATCATACAAGTTGATCACCATCTCTTGCTTTCCATATAATGTATATCATTAATCAAAGTAATGTTGAGATGTAGAGAGAGAAGATATGTAGAGATGCGATCGGGAGAGAAGAGACACACCATATAAAACTTCTTCATAAAAAGAAGAAGAAAACTATTGGATAGAGGCAGTAACTGAAAGTTCAATTGAGCTCTGAATATCCTTGCACAAAAAAAGAATGGCATCTCCTGTTACTAGGCCTTGCGCAGAAGAAATAGAAATGTCCAATATACCATTCCTATGGGCTCTAAAAATGTTTGACATTTGAAGAAAGGCATGTAGTGTGCTATAAGATTGAGCAGGAATTGTAACTGGAATTGAAGGAGTAGGAACTACAACTAATGCAACAGCTCGTTTCAGGCACTTTCTTTGAATGATTAGAGGTGGGGGAGAATCATCATCCTCAATGATCACATCATCATCTTCATGAGGAGGAGGACGAACCTCTGGAGGATAAACTAGATGTAAAGGTACTTCCTTTGCCAAGGGCAGCATGCTTCAAGGATACATAAATGTACGATCCAAATCTTACATTAGTCACATTTCCTATAGTAGCTCTATGAAATGTTGATCCATCTTTGCTAGGAGATAGGTACTCCAATCAATGGTAATACCTTTCAAGACCATACAAGAATTGGTGAACAACTCCTTGGAGAGGTAATGAGACAGGGTTTTGGCAGGCATAAATCTATGTTGAAGAAATTGGCTCAACTGCTTCCATAGCGAGCTGGAAATCATAGAGACACTGACCCCAGATGTGGTAATAACCTTCTTTGGATCCAAAACATCCAGAGACTGCTTCTATAAGAAAGAGGATTCCCCAAACTCTCACGTCTCATAAGAATAGTTATACCATAAACAACACTAGACCTCTTATTGTAAGAGGTTAAAATTTGATCATAAATGTCAGGATCATCTGGAGCTAGCCGTAAGAAAATGCTCACAAAAATAGATAATCCTGCTTTAGCAACGAGGTTTGAATCTAGCAACAAGGAATAATCATGCAATACCAAAGACACATACTAGATCAGGGTAGGGTTTTGAGGCACCATTAAGATGGTTTACACACATAGATAGGCAAAATGAATGCGTGCAAAACAAAAGGATAGGGACATATATGATATCAATCTTAATAAACTCACATGACTCAACTGATCGACTAACCACCCTTAGTAGTCCACATCCTAAGAAGAATGTAGCATGACCTCTACATATATATGCGACCGAAAGCTTCACGTGATGCAGATAAACAGACACCATGAATCCCCACGTCAGGCAGAGAAGAAAAAGAAACATACAAACCACACCTTGACTCATCAACATGAGAAAAACAAGAACATAGAATCACATAAGAACTAATCATACTAACATTACACTCAAACTATTTTACCATCATCACAACAAGAGGGACTAGATAAGACTCTAGTGTTCCCATGCCCACAAAGCACATTTAATAAAAAGGAAAATGTACAGTGTGAGGGGAAAGAAATATAATGAAGGATTCATTTTAATAAAAGTATTAATAATGGGTGAAATTTTATTAGGTAATAATTCTTAAGAAGAAAATGACAATTCCTTATTATCATTTATTTAAAAATTATTAAGTTTGTAACAGTACTTCTAGGGTAACCCAGACTTGGAACCTTGATTGAGGGTCTCTAAATGCACATTCATTTATTAAAAAATAATTGTAATTTGGGTGTTTTTTTGCCAACGTGTGCTTTTTGGTAACCATTGGTTCATTTTAAATTAAAATTAAATGTGTCTGTAGCGCACGAAGTGCATGCTAAGTTAATGATGGGTTGATTTTAATTTAAAAAATATGTGAGTATGTGTCAGGAACACATGTGAAAAACGTGGTGATCTTGATTTCTTCTAATAATTCATTGTGGATTTTGGGTAGCAAAAATTGAAGAAAGAAATGTATAAAAAAATACTTGGGAGGTATATGTATGCAAGCACAAATTGAATGCATTCTCAATAATAGAGAGAATACAACCAAAAGGTAATCTAACAAGAAAATCCAACAAGTTGAAAACTTTTGCAAATATTCATGAATTTGGATATAAATATTTGATTAATATTCTCCTTTTTAAAAATAAAAAATTATGGGTTGAAAGTTAAGCTCACAAGTCCAATAGATTTTTCAAAATTCTCTAGAATTTTTTACCCATTTTCGGAGTGAAAAAAGAATTTTGCAATGAATTTACATGTTAAGGGTTTCTTATTCAATCAATAGGTTGCCAATGAATTTTCATCATTTTAGCACATGTAAGAGATCTAAAAATATACAAAAAGGTGTGTATGATTTTTTTAAATATAAAATTTTTAAAACACTTTTCAAGCATTTTTTTATAAATTTCCATGAAATTAATGGCTTTTCACTATTTTCTAAAATTTTATTTGCATTACTAACTGAGAAAGATTTTGAAATTTTGCAAAAAATATCAAATCATTTTAGTAAATATTTTAGATATTTTAATATCTAGTTGGCATTTTAATGAGAATTTTATGATTTTTAAATGTATTTTTGTAAGTTTTCATGTGTTTTTTAGTTGTTTTTCGATTTTGAGAGGTTTAAAAAGTTAGAAAAATGTACCTGGGAATGGGTTGAGTGTCAACTTCGTGTGAACATTAGTCAGCAAATCACCCCATGGAAAAAACCACACGCGCATCCTTGCACATGAACAATCACAATCACAACCACGCATCATGATATGTACAAATCCCGCATGCAAACAAGGCCTAAGAAGGCACACATGCACATGACACAAAGGAAAGGGGGATCATGCGTGGAAGACGAATGAAAAGATGCGGGGCCAACAAGCGTGGGGGTGAGGTGAGGGAAAAGGGGTGGTAGGGATTATGAGTAGAGTGGTTTTGTGTTAGGTGTTTTTCTTTTTTCTCTTTTTGTGAATGGGGTAAAAAGGAAGATATATATATATATATATATACAGAGAAGGAGGGTGGGGGACTTTGTGGTGGGGTTATTTTTGTGAAATTAAATGAAACTTAATTTGAACATTGTCTGTTGTTTTTCTTTTTAAATTTTGAAGGTAAGAATTTAAAAGGTAGAGAGGGTGGGTGGGGTATTGTGGGGGGGGGGGGGGGGGGGGAGGGGGTGGGCACCTTAGGAGGGCAATGGATGCACATGTGGGGGGAGTGTAGGGGCCTTTTTGGGTGGATGGTGGGCATCGCGGAGGTGGGTGGTGGCCTAATGGGGGGGTGCAAGGTCACCACTATAGGTGGGTGGGGGAGACAATAGGATGGGGAGGGTGTTAAAATATTGAGGATGCATGCTAAGGAGGATCTCAGATGAGCAAATAGACAATCAAAATGAGGCATAAGCATTGAAAAAGAAGAACAACTCATATTATCCAAGCATAATGCAAGTACAACTCATTAGAAAATAACTAATAGAATGAGTGTGGGGGTGAGTGTCTTTTATAGGCTTAGAATAGGTGGTATTGGTAGGTGGAGAAAGGTGGAAAGTGACCATGGTATTCACCAAATGTGGTTTTAATAAACCATACATACATGACCTAGTCTAAGGCTTTATTTGCAATGTGTTTCTTTGCCCTTTTTATTCCTTGCAAAGAGGCTATGGTGGATGTGATTGCACATTTCTCAACACCTCTCCTCAATCACAACCAAGAAAGACACAGAGTATACAAAGGCTGTCATGAGTAGAACCTTGCTAACTGTAGAGATGGAAAGAACCAACCATACAAAGCTAGAGGCTATTACAAGGCCTCAATAAGTGTGTAGAGGCTATAGTGTGCAGAGGTTACATGAGGAGTATAGGATCTTATGGTGGGAACATTAGGCAAGTCCACATTTTGAAACTTACAAAAGTCTATCAGAAAATGAGCTACAAAAGAGGGACTGGTAAGTCCTATCCTTTTGTTCTTGGGCTTCTTCTTCTTCTTCTTCTTCTTCATTGTTGTCTTCATTTCTTTGACTAAAGGAAGATATGCTCTTTAAGACGTTTTCTTAGCGTAGCAAATTTTTTTGATATGCCCAGTTTTCTTACAAAAGTCACAGACTATGCTTTTCTTCCCTTTCACATAGAGGAGGAGTTGGTCTCCTCTTGGGATGCTTGTTTCTCCCTTGCTCTTGATCTTCTTTATCATCTTCCATGAGAGAGGATTTGATATCCACAAGCTTTGGCTTTTGCATGTTGATTAATGTGGTAGACATATTTTCAAACTCAGGTGGAAGACTCATGAGAAGCACTCCAATGCAAATGTCTTCATCCATCTTCAAGTTGATTCCTGCAAGTTGTGTCAACAAGTTTTCCATATAATTCAAATGAGTTGTGAGGTACTACTTTGCATGTGAAGCCTAAAAAATTCAATTAGTAAGCCATATTTGGAGGATCTTGAATGAGCTCCAAATAGGGTTTCTAATCGATCCCATGTCGCATGAGAGGTTTCACAATCATCAACATGATGAATGTAGCTGTCATCAAGTTCATGCTTGATAATAGCTTGAGCACGATCATCTTTTTTATCCCATACGATTGAAAGTGAAGCTTCCCTTGGTTTCTTCTCTTTACCACTTCTGATTGACCACAAGCCTTTCTTCATTAGGATCAGTTTCCCGACAGCATTGAATCGGGATGTCTGTGAGTCCTTGACCATGTTGAGGTTGCAAGATTAGTAGCAAATCAACTCCAAAAATTTGAGATTTCAGCAGCACAAGAGTTGAGCACAAGTGCCAAAAAGCACTAGGTGATTGGTATCAAGAGATACTAGGTGATTAGGTGACTAGTATGCCCTTTGAGCTGGGATCTTCAAGGTCTTGCAAGTCTGAGTCTTCCCCTCCTTGATTTAATGCTAGAGTAGCACAAAAGAATCTTAGATTTGATCAGAGGCAAATCTGATTGTTTTAGATAACATAAGTGCTAAAAGTATTAGATGAGTATGAATGAACATTGTGCTTGTATCTTCCAAAATGTACACTTTTTGCTATGTTATGGAAAATTCAGTGAGAATTCTAGCCTGTGGCAAAAAAAACTCCAATTGCCTGGCAAAAGTGACAAAATGAAGTGAAATAGAAGCTTGAAGCTTGATGGCTATGAAGTGTACATTAGGGTTTCTAGGGACATCTTGTTTTTTTAGCTCTTGTGAATTGAATAGTTGATCATTTTCAAAATTTTATTTTTAGAAATGGGCTACCAAAGCCCCATGATGATAGTCAGCACTGTGGCATGTGAGGATGGATTGAGCACTACGAATGAAAATGGCATAAATCTAGGCACTGATTCCTTGTAGGCACAATGTTGGGGTTGAGAGGCGACAATGTCAGACTCTGAGATGATAGGGAGGAGCGCTCTGAGTCAAGGAAGATTTTCCCAAAAGGAAGTACGAGTTGAAATGGCTTGTGAAGAGAGATTCAAGTCCTCCACTGAAGTTGGGTAGCTATGTAGGTAGGTGAGAGATTCATGGGAAAATGGAGGGAGTCAAAATTTCAAACTGAAGTGACCCAATGATTCATTACTTTGAGACTTGCTTTGATACCATGTTAAAATATTGAGGATGCATGCTAAGGAGGATCACCAGTGAGAAAATAGACAATCATAATGCGGTAGAAGCATTGACAAAGAAGAACAACTAATATTATCCAAGCATAATGCAAGTACAACTGATGAGAAAATAACTAATAAAATGAGTGTGGGGGTGAGTGCCTTTTATAGGCTTACAGGAGGTGGTATTCATAGGTGGACAAAGGTGGAAAGTGACCATGGTCTTCACCAACTATAGTTTTAATAAACCATGCATTCATGACCTAGTCTAAGGCTTTGTGTTTCTTGGCCTTGTTTGTTCCTTGCAAAGAGGCTATGGTGGATGTGATTGCACATTTCTCAACAAAGGGAAGTCGAGGAGAGGATAGGGGGGAGGATGCAGGAGAGGCGTTCGTGAGAGGCATCGTGAGCACTTCATGTGGTGGTGGCAACAATGCTATCAGGCGCTGAGGCACATGGCAAACGGGGCGACCATCGACGTGGGTAGGGATGGAACATGGCGTTGATGGCGAGGGGTGAAGTCGACGCTAAGTGGGCAGCCCAAGTGCTTTGGACAGTGGCCTGGTAGCAAACATAGTGCGTGACATCGACCACTAGCGAGCCACGGATCTTTGTGGTGGCAATGGGGCAAATCTTGGCGATGGGTTGCGCACGTCTTGCAGTGCTAATGGGAAATTCTGGGCGACGGGTTGCATAGTTGGTGTCCACTAGTGGGGAGAGTGGAAGGAGCTGGGGTGGAGAGAGAGGAAGGAGAGGGAGCACAGGGGAGGAGAAGGAGGGAGGGGGAAAGAGGAGGGGAGGGGGAGAGAGTACGTGGGGGCAAAGGGGGGGAGGGATGGTCGGTAAGACGGGGGGAAGGGGGGAGGTGGGATGGGGCACATGGAAGGGAGGGCCCATTAGAGGGATAGTATAGGGGCGAGGCGGGGGGTCATGGGTGGGGTAGGGAGAGGCATTAAGGGGAGGGTAGGGTCACTAAGGGGCGGGTAGGGGAGTTAGAAATGGGGTGGGGACCGGGGAGGGGGGGATAAGGGGTGTAGGAGTTGGGGGGTAGGTGTCACTAAGGGGGGGAAGGGTCACTCAAGGCGTGGGGGGGGGATAGGGGTCAGGAACGGGGGGGTAGGGTCTAAGGGGGTTGAACTAAGGGGGGGGTAGGGGTTTGTTTTTTTATTAAATTTGAAAACAAACAACCATCGGTGCCCTCATCCCACACATGTGCATGGGGCGAAGGTTAAAAAATTTACATTGTGAGGATTGAGAGGTTGTGCAGGAACATGCATGGGCGAAGGACGGTAGGATGAACACGTTGATTTACTTGAGAAGCCGGAATTTGAAATGTGCATGTGCAAACAGCGTAATATCAGAAAGGTAAATTCCTAGAAAAATTAGCACTGAAAAATTTGGCCATCAAAATGAAGCACACAAAATCGAAAAAGTGTGCAGAATGACGAGTGGGGTAGGCTTGCCGGATGAGAACGTAGTTTTGACAAGGATAGGATGTGTTCACATGGGAAAAACCAAAAAAACACACCCAAAATTGGAAATAAAAACTAATACGGAGAAATGCAGAGGTCGGAACCCGGCAAGATGAGCACAAAAAATGTCCACAAGAAGATGTCAAACAAGATTGGTGAGGTCAAATGTGGTTTCCGGGATAGTAGAGTGCATTCGCAAAGAAAAAAGAATAAAAATAACAATGAAAATAGAGCCTAAAATTTATATGAAAATATTTGTGCATTGAAATAGAGGGCAAAGAAAATAAAAAATGGCAAGGGTAGCTTGTGAGACAGGTTTGTTGGGTAAAAATGCAGTCGTGATGGTGTTAAGGGGCATTCTCATGGAAAAAAGTAGAAAAAATAGTACAAAAACACACGAAAAATTTATTAAAATAAAATTGGTAGGTCAAATTAGGATGAGAGAAAAAGAAAAGTGGTACAAGGTACCAAACAGTGGTCAGGGTTATTTTTCGAGGTGGTTAAGGCAAGTTCACATCTAAAAATGATAAAAAATGCACACGAAATTTTCTAAAAATACAAAAGAAAACAAACCATACATCAAAATGATGGGCAGTAAAAAGGAAAATAATCCCAAGGAAGGGGTAGGTTGGGGCTGTCATATCAGAGCATTGTTTCGAAGTAAAAAAGGCACGTTCACATGGAAACACGTTAAATGTATAAAAAAATCTTCAAAGATTAATAACTCATGGTCGGTGGCTCAGAATAAGGGGTTGTAAAAAAGAAAATAGCCAATTGAAAGGGATGAACAAGGTTGTAAGGTTAGATTTTCAATTTAGTGAATGTAGGATGCATTCACATGGTAAAGTAGGAAAAAATAGGAAAAAAAAGGCAAATGGACAATGAACAACCCTAAGACGGGTTGAAAAGAGAATGGGTGGGTGGGGAAAGGACCCTATTCGGGTTGAGACCAGGCTAAAATTGTCCAAGAGGGATGTGTCCATAAGGGTATACAAAGCAGATGTGCAGGAATGCATCAACACACTTAAGACCTTAATAGATCAGATTAACGATGCAACATGGGCCTAAGAGGAGATCATATCCCATACACGTATATCCCCACACTTGAAACATGAATGACTTGTGAAATCAAAAGGGGTAGGGCTAGAAAAACTTCTCCCAATTTACACATGATCGAGAAGAACATCGTGTCCCATGAAGGATCGTTGTTGTGGGTGTAGGAGGTACCACAGATTGCCATGTTGCACTCATCCAACACGACAAGGACCACCCAACAACACCCAAGGAGGTAGCTTTGCTTATGAAGCGTTGGTTAGGTTGTGGATGGCGAGGTGTACAACACTCAATCTTAACAATCACTCATGTTGAAATGATAGATCTTTCGCTCACCCCGGCACAAGGAAAATTTAATCATTCCCTACGTTGGAAAAAAGGGAATTCCCTATCCATTCCCTAGTTAAAAATACACATAAGCAAAAAAAGTAAATGATACAAAAAATTGAACATTTCCTAGTTAGAGAAACTAGGGAATCACATCTGAAATTTCCTACATAAGGAAATTTTCCTAGGAACTACATAGGGAGTTTTCTCTAACTAGGAAATGTTCCATTATTCCCTACTCATGTATATTCTTAACTAGGAAATTGATAGGGAATTCCCTTTTTTTTTCCTATGACATTGTCGTTCCGCTACGCGAACATTGTGTAGAAAAATCTAGAGTGTGGGTTCCTTTTAGATTTAGAGAGTCAATGCCATTTTTAGACATTAGTGTTAGTGTCCATGGTTCAAAAATATTAAATTTTAGTCATTTTTAATATTCTAGATATTATCTCTTGTAAAAAAATCTACAAAACTATGGACAACTTCTAGATTAGGATGACATGTAAAAGCAATCATATAGCTTCAAGCTTATTTGAGAGGATTTTATGTAAAAAGAGAGATGAACGAAATCGCGCGACGCGCGATCACTGTTTTCAAGCACTGAATAGCACTTCGAAAGTGGTAGATGAAGAAGGAGTGATCTCGAAGGATTTTGGCCAAGTGTCCTAGTATTTAACCCCCCTTTCGGAGCCATTGGAAGGATCACATTGGCGATCTGAGTAGCATAGAGGGAGGTATTATTTTGTACACGTTTTTATCTATTAGAGTTAAATTTTTTCATAATACTTAAAGAAACTAATAGGCTTTATCTTTGTTAGTATTCTTCTATATTTTCTAATTCTTTTTTGAAGTATTATTCTACATCTTCAATCTCTTCAAACCCCTTCTCTTTTGTCTACTCCTCTCCTTGAATCTACCTTCACCCTGTTGTCACTTATCTTCAAGAACCTAGCTTGAAACCTTCAACCCTTCTCTTATCTCTACCATCTCTAGAGTCTAAGCTCTTGAACCCCCATACATTCTTCTCTTGCCAAATCCCTATGGTGACCTTCAACCCTACGCACTGCGACAACGCAGGAAATGATTGAAAGTTGCTTATGAAATAAGAGTCGACAGTGTCAATAGGAGATGGAGGAATCTATCTTTAGCTATTATAGGGAATCCCATGGATCAGGAGAGCAATCTATCAATAGTTGTTATAACAAATCTATGATAATACTCTAAACATCTTTAAACCTATATATATTTTTTACTAATAAGACAAATCTTAAGCTCCTTTGAGAATGTCTTGTACCCATGAGTTTTGAAGTATCTCTAAAAGAGTGTTGTACCCAAGACACATCCTAAACACAACAATATTAGTCCATCTATGAGTCAAGAGCGATGCCACCCAATTCTGTGGCTATCTAGGCAAAAAAAAAACAACTATGATGGTTGGTTGATAGCATGGTAAACTTTCAATTTATTCAAGCTTGTTTTTTAAACTAAAACTTTCTATTTTCCACCACAATTATAGTGACAATTTTACAATTACAGTGACAAGACAATCTAGAAGCACTATATTCTAACAAAAGGCATTGCCTGAATTGAAAATTCAAGCACGGGACTTGCAATTCAAATAAAAATATTGTGTTGAAGAAAGAGTCTCATACCAATACACAAGCTTGCAATTGTGAAAAAAGAAGATAATCACATATACACACCATTGCACCACATAAAACATGTTTGATCACCACAGTGCTCTGGTCTCCCAACTAAGAAAATAGAAGATGTTCATCTCTCTGTTCTCTTGGATCAGAGTACAAGACTATATAGCACTTGCCATTGTAAAACTTTCCATACTTTCTTGAAGATGTAGCCTCTTTTGAGTTTATATGCTATACTTGAGAAACACTCCCTTAGTTTGATTATTGATCCCTTGTAGTCATGCTCTGCCATAAAAAATAGTAGTCACTGATCTACACACAAAAGGATGACTTGCTATGGCATACAGAAGATCCTACTATGACATTGAATGTCATGCCATGGATTCCCATTCACACATTACCTTTGTGCATACTCTGAAATAGAAAGCCAATCCACTACCTAAAGACACTCAACAAGTTGTCAAAATGTAATATTCCCACCCGTGAATATTGACTTCCCACACACTGCGTAAACCTCGTGCAAAGGTTATCTTTCATATTGAAATTTCCGGCAGTGTAACCTGTGACCTGCACGCAAGAAATCGGGACCTCCGCATTGGCAAAGCAAACCCGAGAGTTCAAACCCGCAAATCGCACGTAAACACCCTCTTGGGAGGGGCAAATTGAATATTATCAAGGCAATTTTTTTTTCATTTTATCCCTTTTCCCCAGCCGATGCACGGCTGGAGGCGAGGGAGTGTGGGGGGATGGGCTTGGTGGAGTCGTGGGCTGCATGGGGGGGGGGGGGGGGGAACCCATGCAGGGGGCCACGTGGTGGAGCTCTTCTCTCCCCCCCCCTTGTCCTATAAATACACCTCTAAGGTGTAAAGGAGGGGAGGCTGCCATATTGAGGACGAAGGAGGCAACATCACCTTATCGTAGGGGCAATTGGCATACTGTCGTGAAGCCTTGGTGCTTCTCACAAAGAAGCTCAATGCCTTCGTTGGGAGTCGGTGCCTAGCGGAGCTTATCAGGGGGCTTCCTCAGAGGATCAGACGATTCTTCTGCTGCCGTCCTCCTCTCACACGTGACCCCCCTGTGGCACGAGTTGGGGAGAGGGAAGAAGGGAACGACTCTGCTGCTGCCGTTGCCTGTCCACCTGCGCCATGCTGAGGATAGAAGAGGGAGAGTAGGGACTAAAAGGAAAGGAGGCTGCCATGTTGAAGGATCGAAGGGAGAGGAACGATCAGAGAGGGAGATCCACCGGGCTGAGGGACGCCACCATCTACAGCGCCACCTGTTGCTACCGCCATAATCACCCCCTGCCATCGTCATAATCACCCATCCCCTTCAGCAATCTTTTCCTCTTCCCAATCATTAGGACCCTTCCACGTCGACTCTGTTCAAAAAAAAATTAGAAGCTTCTTTAAAGGATAAGGCCCATAAGCCTTGTTTCTACATGCCTCCCTTGGTTTTAAAACTGGGTTCGGAAAGCCCCAATTCCTCCGCAAGGGAGAAAGCAGGCGGGCTTGGAGGCCGCTTTGCCAAAGTGGAGGAAATTCGGAGATCGAGTAAGAGATCGCGGGGTTCAAGTCATCAATGATGGCTCCCAAGAAGTCGCAAGGCGCGCCTGCGGGAGGTTCTTCTCCTAGCATTCACATGGACATCTCCCCGAGCCCACAGACTCAGGTTTTTACTATTGTGATTTCATACTAAAGTAATGCATTAAGCATGACAACTCCATGGATTAGGAAGTACCCGTGCATGTTCAAATTCACCTAGCCTAGTTAAATGCAATTGGGAAAAATTGGTATTTTCAATATAAACGCAAATTGTCCATCCATCTTACGACCTTAATAGTAAATTGCCTTGTTGTGCATTTTCAAAGGAAAGCCACATATCGCCTAGGGTTAAAGAGGAAATTGTTAAGTGCATTGGTCATGAAGGAAAGGAGTATTTTTGCAATAACTCCCTTCGTTATGATTCACATGAGGGAATTGTTAACTTCTGTTGAACGGCATGAAAAAGAACCCCGATCTTATAAGTTGCATGGGAAAAGATGCTTGGAAATGGATTAAATCGACACTTGCCTTAGTATTGCATGAACTTCATTCACGATGTTGTTGTATCTAAGGGTCGCACTTATACTTTCGCAAATTTCATTTCATCAAGTTGCATTTAGGAATGATTGCATGGTTTATAAAAGCATGAAATTCAAATACTTAGACAAAAGGTTGTAGGCGTTATTCCTTGATGTAAATCCTAGTAGGCCCTATGTAAGTTATTCTTCAAATTATCATGCCTTTTGACTTTAGCAAAAAGGGATAGGGCTATTGCGGATCTTATGGTGCGTAGAAGTAATGAATTACATGTTTACATGTATTGTAACATTTTGCAACTATTTTTCTACTTTAGATCAAGTTTATCATCTCTAGGAAAGAATTGTCCTTGTCATAAGACAAGTAGGTCAATTTATCCAAGTCATTTGTGGTATCATGACTGTTAGGGTTTCGCATAGGCATAACTAGCCGATTCAATGAAAACCTCAAGTACTGGCTAGGGCTTGGCACGTTAGAAATGCAGCCAAGTATCGTACTTGGACGCCAGGTCGAAGCCCTCAAACCCAAAGGTCCTACCCACCTTCCCGGAATGTTGAGTCAATTGGATGCTCACGCAATTAATGATCTAGGGTTTCTACCCTAAGGATCATTCGACCTAATGCCAAAACTTGGATTGAGTTGGAATCCCTAGGACCGAACGTTGTCGGTCTAGTGCGATTAGGATTGCGTTGAGTAAGAAGACACCCTAAACCCTACTTCTAGTCTAGTCATAATTCCTTGACCAGAAAACACCGTTCAATGGGTGAAATGATCCCTTGGAATAGAGGCGACACATGTGCAAACAAGTTGCAACGTCGCATAGACTTGGGGTTAAGTTCACAAGAGGGTTTTGCCATTTCTTGATATGAGGTTGGCAAGTTCTTGCGCAAGTTTATCTTGCAAGAGGATGAGTAGTCATCCTGTTACATCACCCTTATTGGGAAAATTTGCCAAGTTAAGGGAAGTTAGGTATTTGCTTGGAAGCAGATGATCAATCAAGAAATTAACGCGACATGGTCGTTAGGATTTACTATTAATAAAACCTAGGGTATTGGTTAAGTTGGGTTAACAGGGTATGGCCCTAACCCAAGGACAATAGGAATCTTGCCAAGTTGCAATTGATTCCGAATCGAATGCTGGATGCATTCAGAGAGAAGGATTCACTCCTTAACAGTTTGCCAAATAAACGACCACTGGAATTGATTGTGCTTGTAACAGTTTAGAAAGCACTGTTTGCATTATTTGTTCAAGGAACTAAAGGATGAAAAGATATATAAATGCTTCAGGTTGAAGGCCTGAAGGGAGAGGCAGCTTCAGTTACCCCCGACTGCCTGCCTGACCCTAACCAAGGGGGTTGTTGACCGCGCCGGGAACGTGGACCGAACCCGCCGCGAGAGGTCTTTCCGTTGAGCTCTACTTGGAGCAGGAGGACGCTTGGGTGCCAGGGGGGGCTCTGGCCGTAAATCCCTTGCCTTCCGGGTCCTGCACAAGAGGCTAACGCGACTCGGGATTGGATCTCGAGGCCCACATACTAGTCTACGGGCAGAAGCTTGGAATAGTGATCCCTAGCGGATTACTGGATAAGCCTTCGGGCGGATTATGGACAAGCCTACGGGCGGAACTCCTTGTATTCCAAAGATAAAATGATGAAATGATAATAAAGAAGTTGTTTGATATTGTTTTTTCTATGTCACGTGATAAGATTACGTGAAGGAACCAGTGCTTAACAGGGTTAATTAAAGAAGCTGTTTGTTATATGTCAAATTAATGTGTTAGATAATTACATAACTAAAACAAACCGAGGAAAGTGCGGAGGATGGACCATGGGGCTGGGTGGTCCCGGTTAGCCGGGAACTTTTCTCAAAAATCTCGAGGAACAACGGGATGATCATCATCATTAAAACGAATAACGAGAACGATCACCTAGAGTTACATATTACCCATATTTATGTTGTTTTAGGGGAACGGAATGCGACTATGCCTTATGGCAGAGAGGTTGAGCCTTGCATCCCTCTCGTTTCCCATTCTCTTTGAACCAAGTGCAGCGTGAATCCGCTTCGGACCTGGCGTTTCTGTGTAAAGTAGTTCGCTCGGGTCTGACGCTAGTTGCTGCTAGCTAATGACCAAACAGGAAAACCCAAACTCAGGTCGATCCTAAGTGGGAACGGCCAGGATACTTCCGCTACATGGCAGACACGGGAAGACCTAGTTTGCAAAACCCGTAACATTCCGTCGGAGTGCCGGGCGGAGTTTTCTAGACATCCTTTCCGATGGACTGCTAAGACGTGTCCTGGATGATTCTAGCGGACACGTTACAGTTGGTATTAGAGCCGACCAACAACGGAATTGTTTTCGTGAGATCTCAATAAAATGAAGTAAAGAAATTGTTGTTGTCCAAACATTTCCTCATCTTCAATACTGTCTTACAGAACTATGAAGCGTGGAACAAGTTTTTGGTGTTCCGGATCATGTTTATGACTGCAATGCATTCTCCGCATTATAGGCAGAGAATTGAAATGATGAACATCCTGGAGCAGGTTTATAATCCATCACCTTTATATATAGAACGAAGATGGACTGGGTCTTCAGGAATCTACTACATAGCTGCCCACCGGTTCGCTTATCTACAAACCAACCTAAAGAGGATCAAGTGGTTGGAAGACTTGAAAGTCATGAAGCTGTTCATTTTTGTGGAAGCTCACGTAAATTCGACTTTGCATATTCAAGGTCGGAGGGTTGAATTCAACTCATATGTATATGAGGAAGTAACCCGTGTTATCCCAGCCGACAGGATTAAGGTGTTGGGCCGCCATGGGAAGTCTGGATTCCAGCGGAAAGGATATCCTGAACTTCCAATGAATTATCGATTCCTAAAGATCCATGACCCAAAACCCTACTATTATACAGTTCCTGTAGACAAATGCAATACAACGTTATTCTCCCCAAACTAAATGTAATGATTGGATTATCATCACACGAGATGTTGTATAAGGCTACGCCCATGTAAATATAAATAAGGACTTCTTTTATCAATATCCGATTGTGCATCAGGGTTGTTACAAAAAGTTAAGTAGCTTCATGATTTACGAGATAGCTGAACTAAAGATAAGCTAATGTCAATTATCATACAATAACGTTAAGAAAACTTTTACCCAGGCACAACCCCAAGTACAGGTTCCAAATTTGCCCCCTACATCAAGTACTGCCGTGATCCAGGAGAAGAAGTTCCTCCTCAAACAGATAAAGCCACCCGAGTTTGACGGGAGAGGCAGATTCGTCCAATCTGATGCTGAAATTTGGATTGAATCTATGGAGGATTACTTCGAAGCAGCTGGTACTACACCTACCAATCAGGCCATGCTCGCCAAATTAAAACTCACCGGTGAAGCTAGACTATGGTGGAAACAATGGTGCAGGGATCAAGGGACTTCAGAGGGGTCCGTTACCTAGGAGAAGTTAAAGCAAGCCGTGCAGGGGAGATATTTGCCACCTGCATATCGTACACAGAAAATGAATGAGTTCTATGAGCTAAAACAGTTAGGACTCACCCTTGACGCATACTACTCTAAATTTGTCTCACTCTTAAAGCATGCGCCACAAATGGACACGACGCAGCAGGTGTCCAAATTTTGCGCGGGCTTAAATCCACGTGTAAATACTCGTCTCGAATCTATGCGACCATCAGATCTTCAGGATACACTCATTCGAGCGGCACCTATAATTCAGGAAGTGCAAGCTAGACCAAGGGGTATTAAGAATTGGTCTTATAGCGACCCGAACAGAGGAGCATTCAGACCCCAAGTGAAGAGAGTTCAAGATCTCAATCAGGGACAAAGGAAGAAAGCAAGGACAAATAACGTCAACAACTTTGTTCCTACTCACAGTAATGGCCGAAACCTCCGATGTTTCCACTGCAACGAACTCGGTCACTTCAAAAGGCAATGTCCCAAGCTCAGCTAGGGACACCGTCAAGGTGCAGGCCGCGGTCAAGGAGCCGCCACCCGTGGAAGAGGAAGAACTGCCTGCATTACCAATAGGCAAAGATGTGAAGCAGAAGAAGAGGAAGATCCGACTATGGAAGCGGAATTCGAAAGAGCGACAGTCCATGCCGCTTTACACAAGAAGGGGCCGAATCGCCAGTTCTCGGTGATTCAAACACCGTCGGACTATCAAGGTAAAGGTTTCAAAACCTTGATTGATTGTGGCAGTACACATTCCTTTATCTCACCAGCGTGTGCTAAAAGATTAGGAATAGCCACAGTAAAAGCACCTACCCTACTTGTGGAATTGGCAAACGGTCGTGAGGTAACTTGTACCAGGCAAACTGCTAAGGAAGAGTTCTTTCTGGGAGGAAAGAAAACCTTAGTCAAATTCAGAGTCATGAATTTAGGTATCCATGAGTGTCTGCTCGGGATGGATTGGCTTAAGTCTAATGACGCCCACATCCACTGTGGAAAGGGTCAAGTTTCCTTTCGAAACTTTGAAAGAGAGTTTGTTACAACTCAAGGTGAGGCAGGAGTGCCAAGAATCCAATTAGCCAAAGTATCGCGGATCATAAAAGGGGTTAGAAAAGGATTACCTGTTTACCTGATCAAACTCAACAAGTTAGATCAAAAGCAAGAGTCTCATGAGGGACCCTCTTGGCTAAAGGAGTACGCTGACGTATTCCCTGAGGAATTGACTGAACTTCCACCTCCAAGAGAAGTTGATCATGAAATAAGGCTAATGCCTGGAGCTGCGCCAATTGCAAAGAGACCTTATAGAATTTCCATACCAGAAGCTATTGAGTTGAAGGAACAACTCAAGCAACTGTTAGATCAGGGTTACATCCGGCCTAGCAACTCACCATGGGGAGCTCCAGTACTATTCCAGAAAAAGAAAGATGGGACACTTCGACTATGTATTGATTACCGTGGGTTGAATCAATCAACAGTCAAGAACAAGTATCCTATTCCTAGAATAGATGAGCTTCTTGATCGCCTTCAAGGTGCAAAGATCTTCTCCAAAATTGATCTCAGGTTAGGTTACTATCAAATAAGGATCAAGGATGAAGATATTCCAAAAACGGCCTTCAATACAAGATATGGGCACTTTGAGTTCTTGGTTATGTCATTCGGGCTTACAAATGCACCTGCCACCTTCAATAGATTAATGCAGGATATTTTTAGACCATATCTTGATGATTTCGTGCTTGTCTTCTTCGATGACACTTTAGTTTATTCTAAACAGGATGATGGACCTAAAAGCGGGCCGACACTGGCTCATGCACTAGCCGGACCTCGCTCTCACACACTCAACGACCCCACGGCCTCGCGGCCAAGAGCGTTGAGGACATACACATTTTGCCTTCCTATCTTTTATCGCGTTTGTATCGTTTGTAGTCCAATTTTCTATTTTACCCACTACTCCTCAGAGGGAGCTTCCCATCACATTGGAAAAGAGCCACGTTTCACCTACGAAGGAGGTCTCCTACGGCAGAATGCCGCCACCCCATTGCGACTCTCCTACACCGCAGGGATTGGCCCCTTGGTGCGTCGCATAACATATAGAACAATACGAGCAAACTGCACTGAAGGTACCAAAGACGTTCTAGGAGTGTACCACATTTTTCCTCACTTGTTCTTTCCCCTTAAACCCTCGGCTTCACACAGCTTGGGAACCTCACACTCTCAACGTGGGTCATTCATTTTATAGCAACCAAGTGCTATGCATCCAGTATTTCTGATACCGTTTTAAATACCATGCTCTATGCAATAAGTGGATGCCATATAAGTGCTCAATCATGTAGGAGAATCAGTATTTGTGAATGTGGAAAAAAAAAATCTTTCCTTCCATGATCTTTATTCTAACGCACGTGCTTCGCTGCTGGAACCTAGCACCGAATATTCTTCGTGCTACTAGGTTCTTTATTAAATAACCGTCTTTCTCTATATGCCATGCAAAGAAAATCAGCAGCTTTCCTTCATTTTATGCAGCATTTAAATGAATTTTCATGCCATGCTTCCATCATCCACTTATTGCTTCGTTGTTCGCTATTTAGAATTTCTTCCCTTATCATTTTATGTGTAAAAATATGGAAAAAAACTCACTAAAACACACAAACAAGGCTGAACTGAAGCAAATCTCCATGCTTCAGCCTTGTTACACATCCACAAACATTTATCTTAATTTTCCTAATTTTTCCCCACCCCAAATGTGTTTTTTCCCTAATTTTTGGGGGTTTTTCATCATTTTATGGGTATTTTCCCCTATTTTTCCCATTTTTTATTGGCTGAAAATAAAAAACGGTTCATGGGCTGTGGCCCTTAGTTCATTCGCTGAATAAAAAGATATTTAGTTGATGTGTATTAACATTTTCCCCATTTATACGCCCAAAACCCTTGTTTTTCCCCATTTTTCATGCGTTTTCGGGTTTCTTGACATTATTTCGAGCCATGAAATGCATGTTTTTCATAATTTCTGGTTATAAACAGTAAGAACTCAGAAGAATCAGCAACATAATCAAATCTTAGTCCATATGAACGGCATTCCATCAATCAAAAGCATAAAACACTAAATTTTCTTTGTGATTTTTTAGTTTACCGCTTAAACGCGTGTTTCGGGTTTTTTTCCATGCTGCAAATCAGGAAATCCAGCAGCCTTCAATGCTTCTGAGGGTCATGCACCATTGTCTTCAGTCCGTGGAACGATCCGATCCGTGTCGGACAAGCCTTCATCGTCCTTTCTTCATTGCTCCTTCCCACACACGAACTGCCTCTTAGGGGAGAGAGAGGGAGGAGAGAGAAAGACTGAAATTTTATCTCTCTGATTAGTCCACCGTTTTGCGCACGAGGAGTGGCAATTTGATGCCGAGAAGTTATGCAGTCTGGCCCTGCTATCACCTACATCGAGTCTTCATGACTCACATCCATCATTTCAAGGGGGGGGGCCGTTTTTTTTTTCCGCGCGTGCAAGTCGACAACCTCCTCTCGTCCCCGCGCGAATTTTTGTGGGGGGGAAGCCCCCAAAGGGCACCCCCCACTTACTATGTCTTTTCATTCCACAAATTTTGGCCTTTCTTGCGGGCGGTCGGCCGGTTTTGGGCAATCTTGAGCATCCGGCATCGAAACTGAGTTCTGGAAATTTCTGTGAGTTCGTCTCGGACCCTCGGACAGGCCTGCAGCTTCACTGACTGGCACGGGCGCACGGAAAAATTATGAACACGGAGTGTCGCATGGGCGCCCGTCAAGCACTTAATGCTTAAAATCGTCCTAGGTCGAGCTGCCGCCTTCGTGGTTGAGCATTTTCCCCCGCATTTCCTTATTTTTCTCCTATTTTTAGGCACGTTCCGGGGCCTAAAATCCATCCTTCATTGGCGACCACGGGATAGGACGACTCAGTCCGTCGAACCCACAAACATATCTGCACATAAACAACCAAAGAAGCATCAAACTGATACAAAACAAATATATATTAAAACTCAGCACAATGCTCCCCCTACCCCTGGACAGAACCAAGGCATGACATCCACAAGGAGTAGGCCTAGCATCATCTAATAGAAGATCCAAAGTGAGTCGCTAACCAACTGCTCCAACACAGCCAAACTAAAAAGAAATGTCAAAGGGGTTGCCCTAAATGGTAGTCTGAACTACTTACCAACTAAAGACAACACAATTAGGAGCTCCTACAAGGCGAGGACCCCTATAGCCTGATCAAAAGATATATATATAATTTTTTTTAGCACATTTCAGCTTTTAGATTTTTTTTAAAAAAATTTCCATACTCGGGCGTGTAAAAAGGAGGGAGCTGAGCGTAGTGACCCAAGGAGGACAGGGCATCGGCCTCAGGACCTATCTCGGTACCCAAGGACCTACCAAGCCCTCGCGAGGCGACACGTAATCCTTTTCTGACGCTCACTTTTGTTTTCGCTCCAACCTTGTTTTAGTATTATTTTTCCAGCACGAAGCCACCCCTAGGAAGACAAGGTATCGGCCCTGGGTCTGACTCGTCCCCAGGAACCTACCAGGCCCTCGCGAGGCAATGAGCAACTGCTTATATATTTTCATTCCTTTTCTTTGCTTTGATAGGGGTTAGAACCCCTTTTTACACACCTTCGTATTTATAGTCATCTTTTAGGATATACAAAGTTTCTGCGCATCATCATTATTATCTTCTGGCAGGCTTCTCTAACTGCCTCACTACTAACAAGAACTCCTAGAACGGCTGCCTAGCAGGCTAGCAGGACAAGGCCACTAGGACTTCCTTCTAAAACAGGTCTTTCAATGTCTAACAATGTCGTTGCAGGAGGCAATGACTACTCCGACCTCCCTCAAACATACTTAGCCTAAACTTGGGACTTCATGCCTTGGTTGCTGGTCCCCAACAAAAATATATCCCCTCGACAAGTACAGATACACACAGAACAGGAAAGAAAAGTACTTGTAAAGGAGAAATATCACCTGGAGTGGCCACAAGAAGCTTCCATCGATGTCGCGACAAAGGCTCCCTCCAAGCTCCACAAAATTCGACGAAACACGAAACCTGTAAAGCACAACACTTAAAACAAAAACCCGATTAAACACACCCGCACTAGACAGGGAGAATGGCCCTCTTGGCCTAATGAAATCAAACACTGACTACAAAACTGCATCGGCCCTCTTGGCCTAATGAAATCAGACACTGACTACACATAACACCCACCTGGAAACAACCATGATAGACATCAAAGCATACCATTCCCAGGGAAATAGGGCTTGCAGCCCTAAACTAGGTGCATTAAATTATGACCTATCCCTCCTGCGTATATCGCAAGAGGTGTTCGCATTACATGTCGTCGAATCGGTCTATGGGTCTGAGATAATAAAGGCAGATGAGTCTCGCTTACCCTTTGCATCACCCAAAGCAACCATCGTCTGCCAAAAAGGGCATGTTCAGAAAGCATACCCCACAAACGACCAGGTCCTGTCTCACCATCAATAGATATATCGGGACAAGGGCCACAATTAAAGAAGAGGTCCTCTTCATACGCAAAATTAGCCAATGAATCAGCAAACTGATTCCAATTCCGTGGAATCAGCTGAAAAGACACTCTATCAAATTCGTCTAGTAGGGCTACGGCAGTATGATGGGACATACAAAGGATGGGATTCCGTACCATGTATGGCCCATTGAGTTGATTTAAAACCAACTGAGAGTCCCCTTTCACCAACAACTGGCGGATACCACCCCTCTTTGCAATATTCAAACCCATAATCAGGGCTTTGTATTCGGCCATATTATTGGTAAAATTCGCCCCGAGATAAGCAGCTAACTTCATGACAATGCGTCGTTGGGGGTCTCGGATGACAATCCTTTCCGATGGACTGCTAAGACGTGTCCTGGATGATTCTAGCGGACACGTTACACAAAAATACCAGACACATGGATAATGCTCATGCATTTAGTCAACTAGATAACATAAAATAAGACAATAGAACAAGGAAACATGTAAAACTAAGTGAATCCAAGAATGATTTTAAGGAAAGAAATAAGGTCGGTTATAGACTAAGATGCCAGACTATTATATGTGAATATTTATGTTACAAAAATGTATATACAAACCCTATTCATTAGGGTATAGTAGGATATTAACTATTACCTTTAGTACATGAGGGCCCATGGCAACCCTATTGCATGATTGTTGATCGTAAGAAACAATGTAACCTATCCTGTAGATGACCAAAAATTTCCAAAAAACAACATCAAGGTCCGAGTTAGAGGAAACAATGACAATAATGACATTGACTATTATTCGAGCTGATGTGATACCTACTTCAATACATATCTCTTCTTCATAGTATTCTCTACTTTCAACTCTAATTCTCCTCTCTATCATGCTTTCTCTGCTTCATTTTGATAGTGGGAGGCCTCTTGTCCATGGCCATCCACATGGTATTAGTCACTTGGTAATGGACTGGGGCCTGATGCCCATCCAACGAGAGGAAGATGAATGACCTATCAATGGTCTTGGTGCACTTGATTTCGAAGATTTCTTCCCTTTGATGCCCACATTACCCTCAGTGGAAGCCAACCTAGTGATGGTCAATGATGATGCTTACATATCCAATACCATAGATGATCCAGAAGATACCATTGCAACCTTACTTGCTCTCCTAAAGCCTACCTTTCTTTCAAAAGACCTATCCCAGGAGAACCTTTGTCCCATGCCCAGCATGGCTATGGTGGATGCTGACCCTGCTCCAATGATCAAAGATCATGAACAAGAATCTGACCACCTGTGATCTATGTCTGCCAATCTCTTTGCCCCATAAAAGGGTGACAACGATGAAATAGATCTCTATATAGATGTAGATGTAGCTGATCCTGTAGCCAATATTTCTTCCCCAATGCATGGCTGAGAAGAAGAAGATGCATCGGCAGATGTGTATGTATTCAAAACATCACTACCACGGTACCGTATGCATAAAATATTTAACAAGGATATAATAAGAGTATTACAATGACATGAAGAACTACATATCCAAAATGAGAATAATCACTACTTATATCGATAGGTTTAAAGACGAAATTTGTGACATGTCGGTGCAGGTAATGTTGGAGGTAAGAACTTGAACCCTCCTCCATACTAGTAGCCTTACTGCCAGATCAACTCAGACTAATTCAAAAAATTAGTAGGTCATCAAAATTAGTTTCAACAGAGTATGAAGCAACAAAGCATGATAACCAGTAGCAACTTAAGCATATAGTCTGAGATATCCATCCCGGTGCGAGAGAAGTGTGACTTGAAAATGCATTCTACCCTTGATAAAGTCAAAGATCTAACTCTTCTATAAAGCTTCCACAACAATCTAGTGTGATGATCATAACAGGGAACAATATGCCCTTGGAAGGTCTTTTAGATGCAACCTACAACTTGGTCATCACCCTTCTAATCAACTGGCTATCAAACTATCAACTTTAACATCAACATAAAGATGAGCATTATGGAAGAGAAATTGTAACCTACCTTGGTGTAAAGTTTCATTGCATATGTTCATTCATCAAGCATGATCGATGACAACACTAGTTGTGCATGCATGATATTTCCACATATATGCATTTTAACCAATACTTACCTTGTGATGAAAGCCTAAGTAGAGAGTTTGATTGTGAGCCCTTAATAGTAGATAAATGCCTATTATTCCATCCAAACCCACATGAAGCTCACGAGGCTCTTTATTGCTAAATCAACATGTTACGAAAAAAGAACCTTAGTATTAGTACTAAAAAAAGGACCAATATCACCATCTAAAGCATGATATGACATATATAAGAGAATTATTTGCTAAAAGCAACATGAGACACCTACGTGTAGCCAAAATTTTAATATTGTAGACAACAAGAAAGAACTAAATTATGTATTTGTTCCTGTGAGATCATAGAAAGAGCATAATAATTTGATTAGTAGTACTAGATCGAGAGGACCAATATCACCATCTAAAGCATGATATACATAGTTATGGTGGATAGAATCTGACATAAACTAAACCTACTAGATAAACTACCAAGAACTTTACTTATCATCACAACTATCGATTGAGATGCTCATGCCTTGAGATGAATATGGAGCATCCCAATCATGATAAACCTGCATCCTCCTCCATACCAGTAGCCTTATTGCCAGATCAACTTAGACTATTGCTACAGAAAAGTGGTAGGTCATCATAATCACTTTAAACATAGAATGAAGAAACAGGGCATCATAACTAGTAGCAACTTAAGCATATAATTTGAGGTATCCATTCCAACGGAAGAAAAGTGTGACTTGAAAATGCACTATACCCCTCATAAAGTCAAATATCTAGCTCTTTTATAAATTTTATGGAAAATATATATATCTAATTACATGCTTCCTTTGTGTGCTTTGAAGTTCACACAAATTACAGCTTCTAAGATCCAAGATAGGCGTGTTTATGTACCAACCTTCCTTGGCCTATTATTCTTGTAGTTGCACACACTTTCAACACACATGTTTTGTTTGTCTTCAAGAAATACTCGCTGACATGTAAAACTTACGACCTTCATATGAATTTGTTTTTCCATGCAATGTGCCCTATCAAGAATATGCTTTTGAAGAGAATTTCGTGCCCAAATATTCATGCAGTTTGAAAATTAAAATCCATGCAATGCAATCAATCAAACGATGCTTTCACAAGAAAAAAAGAATGCATTGAAGAAATTGTGCCTAACCTAACTACAGGTGTTTTTGTGTCATGCAAATGCAAACAAAGAAACACACACAAGGGAAAATAAGATCCTAATGATACTGACTAATGTGATCAAATTCTTTGCAAAAAGCTCTACCCTTAGACTTGCAATGGTGGACACATAGCATCACGACTCCGGAGATGTGAGAAGTTGGGCCTACAATCATTGCAAGGAATGAATAATGACGAGGGAATGTGCGTTGACACGCCACTATGAAAACTAAATGACCAACGATGTTGGAGCCGCCTTCTGAGCCTCATGTTGTCCTCTTTGAAATAAAATATTATTTTAAAGATATCAAGGCCCCGTGTTTTGACTGCGTAATTGGTGGATCCTGAGTAGAATAGAAGTGAATAATCAAGTGGTGCATGCTCATTCAACAATTAGTGGATTAAGTGAATAAATTGAAGCAAAAAAATTCCAAAAAAATGACTAATTTCAAAACCACTAACCTATCAATGCATCTTGATGTGTGTGACTATTGGGGAATAAGCTTGGACTACATAAAAGGATAAGAAGTAAAAGACTCTCTCCCCCTTCCCCCCATTCTCTCTCTCTCTCTATTCTCATATCATCTAACCTATCAATGCATCTTGATGTGCGTGACTCTTGGGGAATAAGCTTGGACTACATAAAAGGCTAAGAAGTAAAAGACTCTCTCCCCCTTCCCCCCATTCTCTCTCTCTCTATTCTCATATCATCTATCTCTTTCCCATAATCTCCCCTCCCTCTCTCCATCTCCCGTGCACACTAAACACATGGAAAACCAAAGCAAGGTTAATCACATTAACTTGCAAAACCCACCTCCTGGTTCATTTGATGGTGCGCAACTTCAATGGGAAATAAGGCACGACCCCTAATCTAGGTACAATGTATTGCACCTTGCTTACATCCCTTGGAGTAGGCTCATCCATTTTTTGAATGGAGAGAATAGAAGACCAGATGGCCCAACAAATTTTTAGAAGCAATGGACCAAGAAGCATGCACCTGGAAACCTCACGCAACCCAACATTGACAGCTACCTCTTGCAAACTGCATAAGTTTCTTTGCACTATTATGTCAATCAAGAAGGTTATTACAAATTAATTTGAATTTTTAAAGAAGCATATAAGGGGCGCATATTCAACATGTGTCTCATAAATGAAAGATACTTCATAGGTATTGGTGTGCATTTGGTCCCAAAGATGCACGTGAATTTCCTCCTTCCACCACACATAAGAAAAGAAGAGTCTCTTCAGAGAGACGTTTTGTAGGGTGTCAATGCCATTTTGTGGTTTCGCAACTATACTTATGGCTCATGATCTATCGAGCGGATCAATTATATGCAATTCCATCATGTGGACCAGTAAGGCAATGTGTGCCATGGCCCACATTACACTGGTCAAACATCTGCAAAGATGTCATTTTCTCCATGGTTGTCGAAGGAGATGAGATGTTGGGTGTATGAGATGTTTTTCAAGGGCTTCACACCACACCAAGTCCTTCTTGATTCAAAATGATAAAGTCAATCATAGTGTGCCACGAACTCTCAGGATAATCAGCCACTTTGGAAGAATAACACTGAAATATCTCATCTATTCAGAACTCCAAATGTCTAACATACAAAGCAGCTTTTAGTACCACATCCCCAACATATCAAGCTAAATATTCATTGTCTAGAATTAGCAAATCACTTCTCAAATACATATAAGATAGAAGCATAGTATCTGAAGTCACATAGTCTTGAAAAACCATTCCAACTACTTCAGTCAACAATTCAAAAGACCAGGCCCCACTCCATCCATCCTCTAGGAGAGGTAGATCCATTGTTGAAAGCTTAATGTAGAAGGCCAACTTTTGTTGCTAATAATGCAAGAAAAAGGAGTGATCTAGAGGAACATATTCTTGGAACTGCTCAAATGAAGACCGCATCAAATCCATTCGAGATTGAAGTCTTTTCACCTTAGCCTGGAACAAAAGGAAAAACATGGCTTGTCTTTGAAGAACTGCTAAGTCTGCAAGGGACAAAGACAGAACTAGCTACATAGGACTTTGTGAAGAAGAGCAAGACAGAGCCAACTGATCCTTACGTTGCTCGATCTGAGCATTGCTCTAGTCACCTCCTTCTCTAACCTATCCCTCTTCTCTATTACAGTAACAACTTGGGATTGAGTTTTTGCCAACTGAGCTTTCAAAGTAGAGATTTCATCTTTCTGTGTATCCATGACCTTAGCTTGTTGCTCCATTTGTATACAAAGGTGAAAAAAGCTATCTTGAGAAAAAGCTAACTAAGTATTATTTTTATACAACACCTCCTTAACGTACCAAAACTTGAAGAAATCTTGAGCTTCAGGGTTGAAGCTATGGCTACCCTCTAACTGCCCTCCTGCACATTTACGGTTTTAGAGAAATGGATAAAGATCAAATGTTGAATCTTACGAAGACTTGTTGAAATATCTTTGATATGAGTGCTCAATTAGTACTTCATCAACATAACAAAGATCAGAGGTAGCAATGAGAGATGGACAGAGTAGGAAATTCAATGCAAAATGTACTATGATTTTCAAGCAATGTCATCAAACCTATACTCCATATGTTCCTCAAGATTCATGGAACAGTTTTCCCATGGTTAGAGGGAAAGATATGGTTACTCGGGAAATATATGGTTACTCAAGAGCAAGAGGAAGGGTCTCTTACAGCCACCATGAGAGCTTTTACAAAAACATAAAAGAAAGTTGAAAGAGAAAGTGTATTTGAAAAAGTAAGAGACCCTTGTTAAGAAGAGAGCCGAGCAATGAGAGAAGAGAGTGTAGAAGAGAGAGAAAATAGGAGAAAGAATGAATGACAAGGAGAAAGAAAGACTAGAAAGATACAAGGAAGAGTGTGAAGACATAAAAGTTATGGACAAAATGGTGAAATGAGAGACAATAACTATATTATTTGTAAAAGTGATCAAATTTACACATCTCAATACCTTTTATAGCTATGTCATTTTGACAAGGTATTATTAAGAAAAATCTATCAACTTAGTTGTCTTCCCGAATCTTGTAACATCCATTTTATGTCATGACAAATATCTCCAAGTTTTATAGGTCATGTAGATCGTGAAGGTACTACTAATTCTACCATCTTGTCACAGCTTAGATCATGTGGCTTTTCATGTCAGGTTTACCAAATGTCAACAAGGAGGGTATATGTCAAGTCATAACTGATATGGGTTTAGAAGAATAGACAAGATGGAATGAAGAATCAAGAGAACCAAAACTACTCTATATATTACTCCACAAATATATATTTTATATACCATCTTAGATTACAAACATTGTTCTAATAGCCTAAAGCATCGGACAATAGTAGGCAAGTAGAATCCTTAAGTAAGAAACCCTCTATCAAAATCATGAGTACAACAGTCCCATCGTGAACTTGTTGTGCAACTCTATTTTCTTCAACTTTCTCCTCCAAACTCCAAATATAGTTGTCTCGGTACTCAAATTGACTGGGATACACTTGGTCTACAAGCTAGCATGGGTAGAATTGCAAATATCGTCACAAAATTATTAAAAAAGATTTTTTTCATAAAGCACATGTATTTTTTATATTTTTAGGTCTAGACATCTTATAGCACTTAAGATAACTCCTTACATGTGTCTTTATTCAACCAAAATTATCATTTAATTATTAGAAATCAATCAGTGATATTCATCCGATTTCAGAGACTAGTTTTGAATCTAGAAAACCAATCAAACATGTAACCACATGACAATGCTAATTTTTACCAACTACAAACTTTTGTATCAAGCAAGACTTAACTATTTTTCTTGATTCCTTCAATCTTTGAAACCCTAGCTATAGACACTAGAATGTGCTTGGAGGGCTTCTACAATCTGCAGGGTGGCTTGTTACTCAAAGATATGGAGGAGAGGGTAGGAAGTTCAATTAGGAGGGATTCAACACTACTGGGGATTTGTGACCACAACGTGGACTCTATCAAAGATATATGTGGATATTTTCAATATGGGTAAAGTTTCCCAAATCCCCAATATCCTTTGGTTGAAGATGACGTAAAACTTATTGCCTCAAATATGCTTTCATCTCCAAGAAAGCCGCACCAACAGTCTAGTGAATTTTCATTTAGGTATTGTGACTCTACCTATAATAAATAATCAGATTAAAGAAGATTCAACCCTTGAAAATGTATTTGAGATCCTCAATAAAATGGACTTGCCCAAAGCTAATGATACTTGGAAATATTTTGTGAGTGATGTTGAATCAAGTATAAAGGCTTCATGAGTTGCAATGGAAATCGCTACATGAATTCCAAGTGTATAAGGTCCATGTAGAAGAGTTGAATATGAGGTTCTAGGGAGCTCTTGATGCAATGGTTGATGCTTATGATACTCTAACGGCTATTTATGCTATTGGGTATAAAAGCTACTATTGCACCTCGTGAAGCTCTTGTATTGTTTTTGACAAAAGTATAAGAAGCTAGCTAAATTTCTATGTTATTTTTAAAAGAAATCATGACAAACATACTTATACAATATATCTATATGAGATGTATCACATAATACAATTATATCCATAAGTAGACATATTTACCATAGCTTTCTGAGGTAGATTGAATATTATATCTCTTACCTATACATTGGCAACATAAGCTCATGGATTTGAGTACTCGCATGCTAGGCCACCTCCACTCCAAGAATTACATTACTATCTAGACCACCACTCTCGTATTTTGGGTTTAAAGAACTTGTTCTATACCTTGAGCTATGCCAATAGAGTAGTTAAGGAGAAACCATGTGTAGTGGATCAAGGATCTATTGAAAACAAGGGAAAGGTTACATAGACTCATAATAAGAAGCCTCAAATTCCCGCATGCACCAAAGCTAATATGATGGACGTTGATTAATTGGAATGGTATGGACATTTTATATACCTAGCACGCAAGATACCAAAACACCAAAGCTCAGAAAGAGCAGTAATTGGAACACCGAGAAAAATGGCAGAATACTAGTCATAAGAATAATTGTATGAGCTTGTTTAATGTATATTCAACAAGTTCATTAGTAACAACAACAACCACTTGCAGCATCAAAAGACTGATGAGTTGCTTGAGTAATATAGTCCACACCATAACTAACTTCATAGCGTGAGAAGGAAAGTTTTCAAATCTATAGCCTGAGAACAAAAGTTTGCAGTTGTATACAACATCCATTGTATAGCTTGAGAAGAGAAGTCGGCAACTACATAGTGCAACATGCAAGCCTTTGCTCCTTCAAATGATGAATCTAAGTTGAGCAAGAAGAAGAATGGGAGTGTCTCTCGAAATATAAAGCATGCAAAATAATCACATATTCTTCAGGGATTTGGCCATTTGAGGAAAAATCCCTTCTCGAATGAAAAAGAAGATCAATTTGTTAAACCTTTGTAAGGCCACTCATTTCGGAATTGAAAAAAGCAAGTGAACCTAGCAATGATAAGAATATATATGTCTCAAGGTATGTAGGAAAACAACTTTATTCGTAGATTTTTGGAAGTTCAAACAGGGTCTTCAATTATTTGGAGTAGCCACAATAGCTATTGTTGCAGCAAGAATGATTACTAGTGATGTAACTCGAGCAGCTCACTATAGTGTACCATAAGGAAACATTGTCACAAGTTCTCTAACTAGTGTTTCACACATTCAGAAAGCTATCAAAATGCCCAATTGTAGGGGTCAAAAAGCCACAAATATTAAGAATGGTTGCATTACTAATTTTCCTACCCTATCTTACTCAAAACAAGTGTAGGATAGGAGAATACTTTCTAATGTAGTGGCTAGTATGAAATCTATAGATAATCGAGCACAATGTGTACCTTCTAGAGAGATAGGTAACTCTGACAAATTTTTCAAAAGTGTAAGTCATGGAGCATTGTCAAATATTTTAGTTTTTTTCCTAGGGGATAGATGCTAGCTTCTCAAGGGACTACACAGTTTTCTAACACCGAGTTGTCTAGACCACATAATATGAAGACTTCAATGTTTAGAGAGGGCAAGGATATTAATTGAGTGAAGGTCTTACAAGCAAATGTGAATAAAAATTTCACTAATTTTTGTGATTGGGTACTCGATTCACTACTACCGAAACTCATGTTCCTTGATAATGATATATTTGTTAGAGTTGAACTAGATAGTGGATTAAGAGCACTCTTATTGAAATACAAAAGGAATTAGGTGGTTCTTATATAATACTAGTGCAATATCTCTTTTGATAAGTGTTATAACATCACCTTCACAAGAATCTATGAAAGAAAAAACTTTGTCCTTTCACCTTGCAAAGCTTCTGGCTATCCTTTCATAGGTGTTAGCCATTTGTCTCCCTCTTTCCTGTCTTTCTCTCTCCACTTATAATATTTCTCTCTTCTTCTCAAGTCTCTCTCTCTCCTCTACACTCCCCTTTCTCTTTTCTCTATAGTCTTTTCTCTCTGAGTCAATCTGCTTCATTACCTTTTTGTAATTTATGCAAGATTCTTCTTGACATAAGCTATTTTTTAAATAATTTATTTTCAATAGCATAGTCCGCTGCAAATTCCACTAGATATAGGTTGAATGTACAAGATATAGACCATAAGCTTGAATTCCCTTAATCTCGTCTAGAGAGAGTTTTCGGAGTATTTAGGTAATTCTCTCTATCCGCGATTCCCTACATTGGCAAATGCGAAATGTAATTCCCTAGTCTTATGCAAGAGTACATATATAGACATGTAGGAGATATTGAAAAATTCCCTAGAATTATAGATGCACAATGCCATTCCCTAGTTGTAGGTATAGATGGATAAGAAATGTTGGTACATTCTCATTACGAGTCCCCATTATTGCAAATGGGGAATGCAATCCCCTAATTACATGTGGGGGACATGACATGAACATGTGGGAAATGTTGAAATCTTCCATGTAGGAAACGATAAAAAGATCCCTCTTCCACACTCTTGCTAGCATCTTTTCCCTTGGATTGTTAAGAGCGAGTCTAACCCGTTTCAAACCCATAACACCATGTCAGCTGTCTGGTTGTAAAACTCTCAATCAGCGACAATGGCGGCAGCCGAATGCCGAGCATCATCGGCCAAGCATTGAACCTGGCGTGTTGTAAGTGTTTGAGAGTGGCATCGTATGCGTACATAAGTTGCGCCCCGCTCAGCCACACAGTATTGCACGCGCGAGCCCGCCTTCGCTCTAATAATCGATATACACGCACACATAGAACTAAGCCACCTTGTACGTGTGTGATATACCTCTCACTCTTGCCTCTTCAAATAATGGACGACGTCTGATGGGCGTCTCACCCATTTGTGTTGGCGAAGGTTATCTTCCTGTACCTACGGTCTATTATTCACTAATATTTAAGAAAGAGACCATTCTCTTTCATGGTTGGTTAAAATTATCAAAGCATTGGTCCTTCCACATAGTATAGACATTAATGGATCATCATTTCTTAGCCTTTCTTCATGCACTCATGTATGTGCATGTCAAACCTACACACATATATGTATATATGGGTATCGCATTGTTATCATCTTATCACTAATATTAGTTTCTCACACATATATGTACGTCAAACCTAAACACATCTATGTATGTATGGTTCTCGCATTTTTATCATCTTATGACTAATATTCCTTTCTCAACTATGTTGATTGTGCACGACTCGACATGTTTGTGATCCAATGCTCATTTACTTGTCTTTGAGGTGTTATATACTCCAAAGTTACCATGAATCACATATCTAACTAGAGCTCCCAATCAACTCCAGGTGCTGCTCGTGGTGGCATATTTGGAGTAGCCAGTGCACTATTGACATGTCTTGTAGACGATCCAATACTTGGGCCTTTTTGTACAGTAGCTGTGGTGGGAGTTACCACTCTTGCAGATGTGGCAGCAAGATGTGCCTCTGATGCAATTGGAAGCCGTGTTAAAGGTGGCATCATTCATCCATGATCCTTTGCTTAGTCCCGTGCACGCATCTTTATGACTTGACGTTATCTATTTCTGAATTGGATGCACCTCATTTCGAGATTTGAGAAACATATAGTAATGTTGTAGCCAATGAAAACACAATAAGAGCTACGAGCATCCATAATTAATTGAATGGGTTTATGGTGTAGGAACCTCCATGGTCATGACAAAGGTTGGACATGGCAAAAAGATATGTGACATTGACATTGGAGAAAAGTTTTTAGAACATTTTTCTATTTACATTTGAAATGGTTGCACTATCCTAACAATTAATTTATGTTTTTCATTTTTTAAAATATTATCTAGCTACTCCCATTTTACTACTTCATCATGCACAACTTATTCTCTTTTACCTTCTATTTTCATAAAAGGTTGCAGTCTGGAATACCAATCTACAAAAGCTAGAGTTCAATTATATATATGGATTTGGGCATGCTGATCAAAATGCATCATCAATGTTTTTGCAACTCGAGCTCTCTCAAAATCATGGTTCTTTTGGCACACAAATAAAGAAGATTGATCTCACTCCTTTGCACTTTGTTTTAATTCATTCTGGTAATTGATTAATATGGTTAATTTTCCTTCAACAATTTGACCACCTCATATCTTTATACCCATACATTCTAGAACCAATTCATTTAACAACCTCTTCTCTCAGTAGGAAATGACCATCTCTTTTTTTACAAATATGCAAAAGACACTGTCCTTGGTGATAAAATGTTGGCTTGGGATGAAAATATCAACCAAATGGTTTCCTACTCGATTACAGGTAAGTTTTCAAATATTAGAAAATGATGCTATTATAGAAGGCATCAATTTTCATGCTTGCTAAAAAAGAATAATTGCTTGTTTGAATAATAAATCTATAGTTTGTAGATATTCATTCTACTATGGCCAAAGGGCTCTATAATCCATTCACATTGGAGGGAACAATTGTCATTGATGATGTTGTGATCTCAGCTCATAGTGAATGGTTTCTTGATAGCCTTTTTGCTGCACTCAAAATTACACATTGGCTTCCATCGACTTATCAGGTAAATAAACATGCATGTTGCTCTCATTTCATAGCGTACATAAAATATTTGACTCTTCACTATAAAGTGTTTCCAAACTCTTACATGTGGTTACTAGTTTCTTCCTAGCATGTGTCTCACACAAGTTTCATGATTGCAGACCTTGCTTGTTATACCACGACTCTTGTATCATATTTTGGAAAAGGATGCTTATAGTAGACTCGACCGTTTCCTTGATGCAAGTATTTGCATACCCAGGTTTGGGAGCAACTATGGAGGTAGCATTTTTCTAATAGCTTTTGTTCTTTTTACTTTAGGAACATTTAATATAATTAATACCTCGATGTTCTCAATCCTAGAAAATGATAATCCTTATTCAAGAGTTTAGGAACAAAATTCCACACAACAATACAAGATCTTATTTTATCTATTTTATTAATTTAATATTGATCAAAATCTCTCTCTCTCTCTCCCGTATTGTATGTGTGTGTGTCTCAGAAGGAAGTCACTTGTTAATGTGAGGACTTTGATAGCTTCACATGAAAAATACGTCACCAAATAAATTTTCTCTAACATAGGATATTGAGCTCAATTAGAATAATTTGATGCAATAAAATTACTTTACCATAATAATGCATAATAGGTCCAAATACAAAATAAAGAATAAGCCTTTGTGCATTACATTCATCCGTAATATGCATACACATTATGCTAGATGATGCTATCAAATATCTAGGTGGTTCATCTACATGTGGATTGCAAGTTATTTCTTATCCTTTTATAACATGATAAGTCAAGGTTATTACAACTAATGTTGTTATTTCATATTGGATGTGATTATTTTCATTGAGAAATAAAAGCATCAAAATTAAGATGATAAGTTAGGAGTGGTGTACTTCCTTTCCAAAGTTGTATTGTTGCTTCCTAGCATATTGTAAACATCTCATACAAATGTGGGATTCTAAGCTTCCCATTGGAGAGTTTAATGAGGCTTTAGAAAATGACAGTGTCTTCTACAATGCCTTGGTCTAACAAGGGTGGTAACATAGATCTGGTAGTCACAAGGTCTTGCTTATTGAAAAGAAAACATTGGTCAAATTAGCACAACTGTTTTCTCTAATTAATATGCTTGATTAGCTACTATCCATTTAAAGATTCACTATCAAACCACATTGGCACATGGGAGACACTCAAAGAAATAAGTAAATATTAATTTTCTTCCATTATCAGTGGTTTTAAATATTCATCATTTTAGGACTTTCAGATATATCTTATTTCACTCAAACAAACCACTTTAATAGATACATAAGAATCACATCATTGTATAACAATGACATTAGTTAAAACAAGACTATAATAGCTAATGATGTCTCGTCATAGAGATATAATATTTATGGCCTAGAAATAGATGTGGATAACAATAATAGTGAAAAAGATAAATCTACATAGAGATACAAGAATTGGCTTATATTTTCTATACTAATAATTAACTTTTGCAAGTGTGGGAAGATATGGGATTCACACAATTTGAATTAGTATCAAATTTGTACTTACAAAATAATGCAATGAGACTCTAATGGGTTTGTGTGGATTTGATTGCATCATTGTTACATTTTGATACTACTACCAATTCGCTGTCTTCTCTATCTAGCATGAAGCAAAAGGTTTGAGATTGTCTATCATCATTAACCAATGATCTTCTAGCCTTGATTAGCTGAAGAATTTAATTAAACTAAGCCTATCTATGGCTTTAAGATACTAATTTTTCCAACCAAATAGAGGTTTTTGACGAGCAATACCTTCTTATCATACAAGTTGATCACCATCTCTTACTTTCCATATAATGTATATCATTAATCAAAGTAATGTTGAGATGTAGAGAGAGAAGATATGTAGAGATGCGATGGGGAGAGAAGAGACACACCATATAAAACTTCTTCATAAAAAGAAGAAGAAAACTATTGGATAGAGGCAGTAACTTAAAGTTCAATTGAGCTCTGAATATACTTGCACAAAAAAATAATGGCATCTCCTATTACATGGCCTTGCATACAAGGAATAGAAATGTCCAACATACCATTCCTATGGGCTCTAAAAAGATTTGACATTTGAAGAAAGGCATGTAGTGTGCTGCAAGATTGAGCAGGAATTGTAACTAGAATTGAAGGAGTAGGAACTACCACTAATGCAATAGCTCGTTTCAGGCACTTTCTCTGAATGATTAGAGGTGAGAAAGAATCGTCATCATCAATGATTACATCATCACCTTCATGAGGAGGACGAGGAACCTCTAGAAGATGAACTAGAGGTAAAGGTACTTCCATTGCCAGGGGTAGCATGCATCAAGGATACATAAATGTACGATCCAAATCTAACATTAGTCACATTTCCTCTACTAGCTTTAATGAAATGTTGATCCATCTTTGCTAGGAGATAGGTACTTCAATCAATGGTGATACCTTTCAGACCATACAAGAATCTGTGAACAACTCCTTGGAGAGGTAATGAGAAAGAGTGTGGGAGCTTTCACTCAACCGCCAAGACCCTCGGACCGCTTATTCTTTCAAGCGTTTCAAGCGAGCTCTAATGGCTATCTCTCACCTAACCGATGCGCCGTCGATCCTACGAGTGTAGTGAGCTTACCTTGATGCTTGATTGAGTACCCTCCTCTCTCTTGCTCTCCGGTAGCTCCACGATCCTAGATGCTAGCTCAAGCATCCTCAAGCCTCCTCCATCTACAAGCTCCATCCTCCACAGCCGTGTGTGCAAGAGAAGAGAAGGGGAGAGAAGAGAAGAAGAGGAGAGGAGATGGTGAAGAGCTTCACCCTCTTGATCCCTCACTCTCACACACACTCACTCCCTCACACTCTCACACTCCCTCTCTCAAGAGCACACACAAGCAAGAAGGAGAGAAGAAGAGAGGAAGAAGAAAACTCCTTTTGCCACACACCAAAGAATGAGCTTTCCATTCACTTTTCAACTTTATATACAAAGCCCTAAATCCTTTTTGGATGGTCATCCCCTTTTTTCTCTTTTACATGGCCGACCGTGGCCTGGGCCCTTTTTCCCATTTCCCACCATTCTAATTTATCATATTCCCAACTAATGCATACACTTTGCATAGGAGTGAGCCTGGCGCTCTTTTACACAGATTCGGGGGCGCTTTCGCATTTTAATGGTGTGCCTTTTTTCTCTTTCATTGCCTTGGCCAACATCGAATCTTTCTGAGGGTCATGTCCGAACATTTGAATTTTTCAGGGATTGGTTGTCGGTCAAGGCGCCTTCTTCTGCTTTTATCCTGCGCCTTATTTGCTATTTTTCTTTTTTGCATTTTCCACTCCTTTGTGCTGCGGAAGCACGATAACATTACCCCCCTCCTAGCTAAGTGCGAGTCCCATGGCACTGCGGTGGGACATGGTGGCAAGTTAGGTCGGCTGTTAGGTGGAACAGGTAGGTGGGTAGTTAAGGGTGATGACCCGGAGAGGGACCGGCGTGCTTTAGGCTCCATGAAGACACTCGGCCTCTGTCACACGGTTGTGGCACTAGTTACGTAGTCGCTTGTCTTTAAGGATGAGAAACGCTTGAAGCAATAAGCAATCCCTTAGGATGATGGTATTGGAGGGATTTATTCTGGAGAAAACCCCTCGAACGTTGTTTTCCCTTGAAAAACCATGGTTTCTATTGAAGATCCTTGTCGTTGAGTTGAAGGTCTTAAGTTTTGAGTTGAAGGTCTTCAGGCTTGTGGAATTGATGGGCGATCCGTGGAGCTTTGAAGCATTGGGCTTGGATAGTTGGATGATGCAATTCCAAGATCTATGCCAATGGCAGTTCTACCTTGACCTGGTTCGATCATGGTGGCCATCAGCAAGCGGATGGCTGGATGCCGGCACATGTGGGTCATTAAAGGGTGCCGTGGTAATCGTCTTCCACGGGTAGTCATATCTTGAGAGTCGAACATAGCCTGCAAGAAAAGTTGTGCACTCCCTAAGGGCGTGCCTACTTGCCGTGTAATGTGTGGTGGTTGTGGCACTAGAACTGGGAGATGGGTCTAACCTTGGGCAGGCCCTTGGTAATGTCCCACACTTGAGGACCCAGTTTGTGCTTCGTTGAAGGTGCGGTGCACTCTTAGGGTGACAGGTCGGGAAGTCCTGTCCTTGATGTGCCCTAAGCATGAAGTGGGGGAGGGGGCTAGGGAGATCCCTAGGTGCAGTTTTTTTTTTTTTTTTTGGAGATGAGACATAGGCCCAAGTATCTTAGTTGGAATGAGGAGGAGAAGGTGGGAGGAGAGACTTGCTCAAAAATTGACGACTCTGCATGTAATTCTTTAGATTCATCTGGACATATAGGGAGGTAGTGGATAGAAAGGGGTGGTTGCATCTAGTGAATTGGCTGTCACTCATGTCCTCTAGGAAGGCTAGGCAAAAAGAGGGAAGGAGAGTAGCCCTCATCATGATATGAGCCATGGCACAATTATCTATAGCATTAGGGTCAAAGAATAGGGGAGGCAGGCCACGCTCTTGTGTAGTCGAGTCGTGCTTAAGAAGTAGCCTAAGTAGCCTAAGATAGTTACAGGTGGTTATAAAAGTGGGGTTAGGACATGAGGAAAAGTCTGCAAGGAAGTGCATCATAGACTCATCTAGGCTTTCTGCGGTAAAAAGAAGGTCCTTGTCAAAGGATGCTACAGTGGAGTTATAAATGACGGGAAAGTCATATCGCCCGTGGAGGGTGGCATCAAAATCTATGCCTACCCTTCGAGGGTACACCATATAAGTGGGGTCATTCCGCTCGAACAGCAGGGTATTACAAAAACCCATCCAGGCAAGCATGCTTATGTCGCATACTCATCTCCTCCACAGGGGTTAGTCCCTATAGTTTTGTACAGTGTGGGGGATTTTAAAAATTTTATCTTGCCAGTAGTCGGCCGCTTCAGTGCCCCAAGAGGTTGGGGTCTTTTCCCGCTCTTCCAGCCATTTTTTCCCCAGCCGGCCACCGATCGCGATCACCTTGTCTATCACTTTGAGAGGCAGGACCTTCCGCAGACTGTTGGATAGGACGAAACTGAAGGATAATGGCTCCTTTTCTAGTTCCTGTACCTCCCACACCACCAGTTCTGCGTGGAATCCTGCTGGGAGATCATCTGGGCACGGAGGGAGAGGTGTGGACGGTAGCACGGCTGGTTTGGCTCTCAGCTTCTGTCTAGCCTCCTCCACCAGCTTTTTTCGCCTTTCTTTTGAGATGGCTTTTCTTTCTGCAGCAGCTGGATCTGCTTGTGGCGGGTCTTGGGCTTGTGGCGAGGGGGGTTGCGGGACCACATCTTCCCTGAAGCGATTCACATCGATTTCCAGCTCAGCTTCTTCCTCCTTCCGTTCTGCGTGTACTGCTTCTTCCTCGAACCCGAGGGCATCTATTTCCTAGGGGGTTAGGTCGGCTCTCATCAGGTATTTCCGTTGTTCCTCCAGTCCCAGCCTAACCTCCGCTGGTAGTGGTGGCATCTGTAGTCTAGCGTGTAGGGCTCTTCTTGTCATGCCGAGCTTCCTCTGCACTGCTTCCAGCAACTCTCCTTGTACTGTGTGGGTGGTGTCCAAGATGGTATCGAGGAAGGTCTTCTGTTGAGCGCTGAAGGCCACTTGGGTTGCCTCCACCTTGCTCTCCACGATGATTTTCTCTTTTTCTGTTAAAGCAAGGCGGTGCGCCAGTATCTTCACCCTTCTCTCGTTGTGCGCAGCCCACTCCTCTGCCCTTTTGTTCATCACTTCCAGGCCCTCCCCTTGTCTTAAGGTGGCATCATGATTTTCTGTCCATAATCCTCTAGTTCCTTGACTAGCCTCTCCTGTTCTTGTCGTTCAGAGGTCAGCTGATCTGTTAGGCGCTTAAGTTCGCCCTCCTGCTCCTCCATGCCTCGTTGCCTTTCTTCGTCCCTAGCACTCAGCTCCACCTTGAGTGCATCCACCTTAGCAGCTTTCGCAGCAAGCTCCTCGTAGTGCACTATTAGGAGCTTGTGCCCTCTTTGCGTGTTTACTAACTCTTGCGTCTCATTTTCGAGTAGCTGCCTCCAATGTTCCTCCCTCTCATCCCTAGCCTTCAGTTCCTGTTTTAGCTCTGCAATTTCGTGCTGCTGCAAGGCTACCATTCTTGTCTTGTCCAACTGGAAGGTGGCCATGGTTTCCTTCTTGGCTGCCAACTCAGCCACCACGGCTATTTTGCATTCCTCCTTCACTCTCTCCAACTAGGAGAGTAGCTCGGTGACATATTCATTGTAATTACCCAGTGGCATCATCGTTGCATGAATAGGGGAGGTGGAGGCTTCAACTTTTTTCTTGTTGGGCTCTTGCTTGGACTCTGCATCCGTGGCTGGCCTTTTCTGTCCTATGGCCATAGTCTCCGTGCTATTCCCCTGGCCCATTTCTTTGTTGATAAAATATTGCATCCACGCCAAGAAATTTGACACATCTGCGCTAGTGGAGATGCTAGGGGTGACGGTGGTGAGTTCCGCGAGAGGTACCAGGAGGGTAGGGATCGGATGGAGCAGGGCCTTGCCTTTGCCTTCGGAGACTGGAGGTGGCACAAACTCTAGCACCTGTATGCTGGATCCAGGTCCCTCTTCTCTACATGGGCTCAGGTTCCTTAGTTCGTCTACTCGACACTGCTGTTCGATGGACCGTCGTGGGGCCTCGGCCAGGTCCTCCTCCTGCTTCCTTCGCAACTCCTCCTCTTCTTCCTCCGCTTTTCTCTTCCTTTCCTCTTGCCTTTTCTTCTGCTCCTCCTGTTTTTTCCCTTTCTGTTCTTTTTACCTCCTTTTCTCCGCTTCAGCTTCTTATTTTGACGCCTCCTTGGCTTTCTACAACTCCTCTCTTTCCCTCTACTCCTCCTGCTTTTTCATTCTCTCTCTCTCTTTTGCTTCTTTCAGGGATTCCTTCTTCGCCCTTTCCAAGTCTTGTCTTTCTTTCTTCCTGCCTTCATCACCCTTTTTCTTCCCCTGCGCCGCCTTCTTCTTCGTTGTCCTAATTGCCTTCTTACTAGTTTATCCCTCCCCTTCTTCTTTTGTTTCTGTTCTGTCGGTGGACTTGTCTTTGTCCTGTCGAGGGGGTGACTTCTCTGGTATTTCTCCTTCTCCCTCCTCCGGCTCCTATGCTGCCTTTACTGCCTCCTGATTGAGTGCAATCAAGACTTCTCGGTAGCCGATGAAAGAGGCCTTGGAGGAGGCTTTCTTCCTTTCCGTCACCTTAGAAGCCGGAGATTCTCCTCGTATCGGTGCACTTCCCAGGGCTAGTGCTTTGGCCGCTTGATCGATAGTCTTCCGCACGTAGCCATTCCAATCCACCTCGTCTAGAGTGTGGGCTGTTACATTCTCCAGCATTGGCACACTAATCCGATGCATTGAGGAATTGTAACGTTGGCTAGAGAAGAGCACGTGCACCAACTTGGCCTCTAGCTTGGCGTCAGTGTCAGGGATGTCTTGGATGCTTATGCTATCGTTCGTGAGTACCTCTTCCTTCTTCATTTTTAGCAAGGCATAAACATCCCTTTTTTGTCGCCTTTCTATCCTAGGTACCAATCCCAGAGCTTTTTCCACCAAGGCTGGGTCCAATCAGACCTGTACCTTCTTTGTGCCCTCTCCTTGGCCTACTGTTACAATGCCCCCTTCTTGGTCCGAATTGTATGTTCTGAGGAATTCTATGCATTTAAAGTGATCCAGCTCCTGCGAGAATTTTTCAATGTACTTTGTCAGGTTGCACTATTCCACTACCCTCCTGGCTGCCTCCTCCTTCGCCACCACGACTCCGATGTTGTGGATGGTTCGGAACTTGAGCTGGTCGAAGGCGCGGTTCTGCAATTGGATGCAATATAGCTCCCTTTCCTTGTCAGTGAATGGGAGTCAATGGGCGCGGTCATGCTGCGACATTTTTTGCTCCTGCCATAATTCGTAACCTCCATTAGTATTTTCCACATAGCACTTTGTTGTTTTTAAACTCTTGACTGAATTTTTGGAAGCCATGTTTCTCATACTAATGCTTATGTCTTTCACTACTTTTACTTTACCATACCCCCTTTTTACTCATTTCCTATCAGATTCCTTTCACCACATACCCCACATACATACCCACCCCTCTTCCGGCTGAGAGAAGAATCCCTCCTAGGATTGGGAGTTAAAGGGTGGTGTTGGTCCTGTTGGGGTAGAAATTTACGTGTGAAGAAGCCATGTGTCGAATCTTGGGTTGTATTCCAGTTGAGCATGACAATCAAGAGCAGCCGGTTGGATAGAGACCTGGGAGATGTAGGTCAAGTCATCATGAAAGAGATCCCCAGTATTAAGGCGGCTGGTGACATGTAATTTCTCTTTGGTGAGGAGTTGGTCAATATAGGGGTGGGCTAGCCGAATTGCTGATTGCGGGTGATGGCCAAAACCCTAAACGAGATGGGTGCCACATAAGTGGGGTCATATTCAATGGTTTTAACTGCCCTGCGTTGCTCAGCATTGGTCATTATTCGGCAACTTTTTTCTCCCATTGGATTCTCAGAGCAAACCACTGCTGTAAGAACATGGAGGGCGAGCTTGCCATATGTATGAGCTCGTGCATCTCGTGTTTAGGAAGAACAGAACGGGGAGGCTTTCGATATGAAGTGACTAGGCGTTTGAGGGCCGCTTACTCCTTTGAGATTTTATCATTTGCTATTAGTTCGGCAGCGACTTTGGGGGATTTAGTAGTGATAAGTTCATATTCCTCCCAAGTGTATGGTAATGCACGAACCTCTGAAGCAAGGGTTCTGTCAAGAAGGCCTAGGTCTAGCCTCTCATAGCTTCTAGCAAATGTGGTGAAAGTGTCGTCCAATATCCTGATGCAGGTTATTAAGTCATCCCCAAAGGTCGCGGCAAGGTCCTTAGCCAAGGAGAGAAAAGGTTGTATCGCGTATGAAGGTTTAAGACCTGCTGGTGGGGATGGTGCAACTGGACTGGATAGTGGTGACTCCCTCATCGGTGTCACAGGTTGGGCTTTGCACTCCGAAGCACATTGAGGTGCTGCAAGGGTGATATCACTTGTAGATGATCTTTTTAGCCGGCCATTTTTAGGCACCCAAATCCAGGGGTTGCTCTCGTAGTATCCTTGTGTCCGCAAGAGATCCTTAGGAATCCATCGCGGCGTGGTTGTTTGTCTATGGCAATAGCATCTATACTGCCTCCTAGGCCGGAATGGCTGATGTTTCTAGCGGTTAGGGTCCCGTTTGGGTGGTGTACCCGAATGTGGCTTCTGTCATTTTGGCACCCACATAAGTCTCGACTCCTTGGCCTTGTGAGAATTCTTGGTGACTATGGGTGACACCCAGTCTGTGTGCTCAATTTCGTAAATGAATCCAGCTCTCATGGGTATGTACCCCCCGTAGCTCTTCTAAGGACCAAGCAAATACGTCTATGTACTCCCGTAAGAGAGCGACAAGACTCAACTCTTCTTCACTAGTCAAGTCATTGGCAATGAACACTAGTCGGGGTACTTCCCCTTCCAGGGCTAGGTTTACCTCCTTGACCTTGGCTAGCCCTTGAATTGGTTCACTTGTCTGCCCTTGGCACTTGGCACCTAGCAGAACCACTACCCTATCCCCTTTTTTGTATTTAGTGAAGCGTTTAGGGAGGTCTTGCGGCTTTTGCTGTTCCTCTGATCATGCATCCTTGGGACGCTTTGCCTTATCCTACCTTAATTGTCTGTGCCTCAGGTGGATGGGTAAGTCCCCCTTGGTGCGTGTGGTCATGGGCGGCCTGGGGATCTCTAGGTTGCTATCACAAGTAACTTTCGATTTAGAGTCAAACCCTCCATTTTCACTAGAAGAGGTGGTCTCCCCTGGTGGCCGCAGTTCAGATGGCGATTCGGTTCTAAGTATTGATGTCGTTCCTGGTAGGGATAGGCCGGCATGCTCAAGGTCTATGGCTCCTATGCATTCCAACCAAGCACGATCACATTTCATGCACATGACTCCTTGGTCCATTCTAAGGCCCTGTTTTTTCTGCGGCTCGGCGTCTGCTCATATCTGCTCAATTTCTCGTCCTTCAGTGTCGTACTCTATGGTATCCACTTCACCCTTGCTTTCATCCCCAAAGGATTGGCAGTTTTCGTATTCATCATAGGAATCTTTGTCACTCGACTGCTCATCATCTCCCAAGGCTTGCTCTGCCTCATCGCGTTGGTCAGGAACCAAGGCCTAGTTATACATGAGGTTCAGCTCGTGCACCTTGGTCCACTGCCACTCCGAATCCTTCAAGAGGTCCTGGAGCGGCTTGAAGCTAGCGACTGAACTGCCCGCTAGCTGGTCCGTTAAGTATTCCAGTATTTCATGGAGTTCCCTTTTGTTGGAAGGCACTTGGAAGGTAATTGGCTTAGTCCCTCCATGGAGGCTTGCTGCCATCATTAGAGTGGCGTAGGAAGTGTTCTGTTTGTCTTGCCGACCATTTTGATGGCCTGCTCGTACGCCTCCTGGTCAGAGAAGGGCAGGTCAATTGCAGTGAGGACGTGCATCCAATCCCGCTCATCCTCTGGGTATGGGATATACGTGGTCAAGGACTCATATGGCTTCCTGACCTGAGTGTTCCCTTTAAGCATAGTAGAGATGGCGTCGAGGTCAACTGGTGAGGTCTTCCAAGTGTCAATCTCTATTCTTACGACGTTAGTTCTATTGCCAAGGAAGATCAAGCCATTACCCCAATCTTCGATGACTCTAGCGTTGCGCATCCAGGGTCGACCTAATAGGACATCGTAGTCCACTCCCTTCATGACTATAAAGTCAACGGAGAACTGGATACCTGCGATCTTCACTGTCCAATTTTTCAGGACCCCAAATGGTTTCACTCTCATACTGTTTGCTAGCATGACATTAAACCAAGCAACTTCAATAGGCAGGTTTCCCCAAGTCTGCAGCACCGCGTGGCTAAGCACACTAACCCCGGCTCCCGTGTCTACAATTTCCTTCCTTGTTGTGTCATCCAGGGCTAGGACTGGTAGGACTGCGTGCATCTTGGAGCCTTCCCAAAAGGCGTTGACGTGCAAAGATTTAGGCACGGAGTGCAGCGTTAGACTCGGCAATTGTGTTTCTGCATCCTGGTCTTGAGGATCTACCGTGACCTGCTCTTGTGAGCCCTCGACCCACTACCTAAGGTCTTGCCATAGGGCAGAGTGCTTCTTAAGAAGATCTCCCAGGCCAAATGTTATAGGGGTGGTCACTAGTGTGGTCAAGAGATTTTTAAATACTCATCCTTCCTTTAGCCTAGATTGTGCGGGCCAATGGCCGTGTGGCTGATCTACGGCTCTGTTGCGTCTAGGCTTGGTCTCAGTGGCACTGCTTGTGGCATAGTAGCCTCGGCCGATTGAGGTTGAGGTAGTGACATTGGCATACTTATGCTAGAGAGATCATCGATCTCGTCCTCCGTGATGGGTTCAGCATCTTTGAGGTGTTGTTGAGTCTCCCTCACCCATTGCTTCACCTTTTCTATAGCCTCCAATTATCGCTTGGGGTGTGGGTATTCCCCTATCTTAGCACTTCCCTTTTCGACTGTCTTAGGGGCTAAAGTCTCTGCCTTTGCGTCTAAGACTTTCTTCCCAGCAGGTAAAGTCGTAGCACTCTCGGTCTTCAATGCGACCTTAGTGTCCGATCTCTTCTTTTTCCCCTTGCGGCTTTTCTTTCCTATTGAGGCTGTGTCCAGATTGCTAGGTCCTGGCAGAGAGATGCCGGCATGCTTGGTTTGGGCTCGGGTCATAACTCATAAGGGAATAGGTGTGGCCTCCCCATTGGGGTTTTTGACACCAAACAGCCCTAAAGGGACAGATGGAAAATTAGCTGTGCTAGAGGGCGGCTTCCGCTTTGGGCAATCAATGAAAAGATGGGTGATTCCGCACTCTACGTACTTTTGGTCAGCCTTGTCCATGTTTTGCTGCTTCCTTTCAGGGCATCGTGATGAGACATGATCGGGGTGTCTGCAAGTTGGATCCTGTGGCTGCCTTCCTAGGCCTCTATCCCATCCTCGTCCTAACGCCATCACCAGCATGGTCGATAATCCATGAGGACCGCGTTACCCTCGTCGTCATGCAAGATATAAGGGTATATGTAGGTCTCTTCATCGTTTGGCTCCTCCACGTAATGAACTGGAGCGTCGCTCAGTGGGTGGGTCACATAGGGACCAGGCGGTCTAGGAATGCCGATGGGATTTATGTCCATTCTAGGGATGGCTCGTTTCATATCATTAGGTGCGGGTAGAGCTAATGGGGCTCCCCTTCCGAAGAATGGCTGCGGAATGTTAGCTAGATAAGGTTGGCGGTAGAAACCTTCTTGGTAGTCTGCATTGTGCGGTATCGTGGCCGAACCTCCCGCAGTTAGCACAAGGTATTGACCTAGGGTCTTGACACTCGGTCGGCAAGTGGTTTCTGCCACAGTACATGCACTAGATGTGCGAGCGCGTTGGTCATCTCAGCATGTCCTGTATCTTCGCTAATTCCATCTTGACCTCTGCCTCTCGATGGCTTTCCCCTTATCTTGGGATGATGGGTTCGACCGCACACTAGAGGCTGGCGTTCTCTCTAAACTCCGTGGATTGGTTTCTTCTAGATTTGAGCTCCTAGAGCTCCGCTCTTTCAGCTGGTCATCGACTCTGATGGCTTCCTCGAAAACTCTAGCCACCACGTCTCACTCCAAGCTTGAATTGCCTGCCAATGCCTTATATAACTCCTCATCTCTAATTCCACTCATGAATACAGTTGACACTGCTCTGTCAGTCGGTCACTCGCCTAAGGGGATTCTCTAAAAGAGACTTCTCACGTGGGTCGCATAGTCGCGGATGCCCTCCTTCTCCTTCTGTTTGACATTCATCAAGCGTACTAGTAGGTTGTCAGAGTATCGGGGCTCGGTGAACCTCTTGATGAAGAGATCCTTGAGGTTATTGAAGTTGGCTCGTTCCACGGCATCCAGGCTTGTATACCACGTCCTACCCTTATCGCTTAAGCAAAGTCCGAATGCTTGCGAACGTTGAGTCTGGTTGTTGAGGCCATTGGCTTCGCAGACTTGCTCAAACTGCTCAACGAAGCTGTACGGATCGTCATGCGGTTGGTACTTGTCGAGTTGCTTGGAAACAATCGGTATTTTGGTCTCGCTCTTTGAGCCCTGGTTTGCCCCTAATCTTGCAAGCAGCGACGTCGCTAGTACAGTGGCACTTTGCTCTACTGCGGTGTTATCGAGTAGCCGTTTCATGAGGAGCTCGCTCAGCGTCAAGTCTCCCTCTAGTGCTCTTTCCTGGTCTGTTCGGTTCCGGCCAGCCAAGTTTAGCACTCGCTGCACCTCATGCAACTCCATGCTTTGCCTTAGGCTCCTGGCTTGTTGATCCCTATTATACTTGACTATGCCTTGCGAGCTAGCCTTCTCTCCTCCTCTAGGTCTGCAATGATTGCATCTGCCATCCTGCCATGGTGCTCGTACCGGGCATGCACAACGTAACTGCTCACCATCTGCTGTACAGCATCTGGGAATGCGCTCACATCGAGCTCCTCGGTAAACCGATGGTTTGAGCCTTCCTTCGTCATGGTTGAATTCTTGCGCCTCACTACGCTGTCGATCAGGTTGACTAGTCATGACAGGTCCTTGTTGTTGGCGCTCCTTGCTTGGTTCTCTCCTGTGCTTCGCATGTTTGTCTAAGTCCTGGGTCCTCTCCTATTGGTGGGTTCCTTGAGCAATTTATCTGAGTGAGTTCCCTTAATTACTGAATACAATTCTTAATTTACAGCCACTCGGTGAGTGTGTTGTTTCTCGTGCACTTGTGCCCAATCAGGCTTTCAGTTTCCTTAAGTGTACTTCAAGTGCAAAATTCAATGTGAGTGTAGCAAGCAATTCCTCGGCGCCTCACTCACTCTCGCTTGTTTATGGCCTAATGGACTTGTAGGTCCATTGTCCGGCCGTTTAGTCAGGGTTCAGAACTCCTTTTATGTTTCCTTGTTTGCTTTCGATCAATCACGTCTTCGTGGCTCAACGGCTCGCGTCCTAGTCCGTGGATCCCTCAACTGTCTACTACCCACCGCTAAGTAGCTGTGTACTACAATTTCTCTTATCTCGTGTGCCAGAATCAAGTTCTGAATGCCCGAAGGGTTTTGACAAGTTGCGCTAATGCACGTTTGCCGAGTCGAGTCAAGTTTCTAATAGATTTGACAGAAAGTTGCATTCGGACCAAGTGGTCCAAATTGCAGGGTCCGAGTGAGTCACTCGGACGGGGTGAAGGGCCTAATCTCCAAATCTGGCTTGGATGATTTTTACTTGGACAAGCCGAATGGCATGTTCGGACACGACAATTCGGACGGGTCGAAACCGCAGTTGGCCAAGAGTCGAATCTCGGGTGTGGCCGAGTTCCGATTTTGGAACTCGGACAGGTCGCTCGGATGGGCCGAATGGCACAAGGCCGAATGTGCCACATGGTCAAAAATTTCTGGCTCGGACAGTTTTTGCTCGGACGGGTTGACTCGGACGGTCCGAGTGCCGACTAGGGTTCTGGCTGAGTGGCCGAATGGCAAGGGGCCGAAGGCTGATTCTGGGACTCGGCCCAGAAGCAATCGCTCGGACGGGCCGAAAGGGGCGCGACGGAAATAGCGCGATGCCGATCTTGCCCGATTCTTATGATCTACTCAACCATTCCAAGCACAAACCTCCAGATCCTATCTAGGGGGTTTGAGGGAGGGATTCATATACCTGAATGGGTCGGTGAGTGCGTCGGTGATGCGATCGAATCACACAGCCTGGGGCTTTCTAGCTCTCTCTCTCTCTTTCTCTCACACTGAAATGGCATAAATGAGTTCTCTTTTGGCCTCCTGGTTCTTATATGCCTTCCCAGCTGTGGCGTTGATGCCCCTGATCCCTCTCTTGTCAATCTTAGTCCTCATTAGCGAGCATTTTGCGCATTTTGCACAATTTTCTCCTTGTTTTTACCCTGTTTTGAAACAGTGAACCCTACCCTTTTCCAGTTCGATATCCTAACTCTAACCTACGCTAAATGCAACAAAAATCGAAGGCGAAAAACTGGAATAGATCCTCCATGCTTTCCAATCATCAAACAACCAAAATATCCCAAAATACTTACTTTTTTCGAAGATTAAAAGCACCCAACTTCCTACCTATCTCAAGCTCCGTTTCGGGGATGAATACCCTACTTCAATGCTCGATGTGAGGCGCGCAAGTGCTCAAGCTTGAATCCGTTGTCCCGTAAATGGAACCAAAATGTGGGAGCTTTCGCTCAACCGCCAAGACCCTTGAACCGCTTATTCTTTCAAGCGTTTCAAGCGAGCTATAATGGCTATCTCTCACCTAGCCAACGCGCCGTTGATCCTACGAGTGTAGTGAGCTTACCTTGATGCTCGATTGAGTACCCTCCTCTCTCTTGCACTCTGGAAGCTCCACGATCCTAGATGCTAGCTCAAGCATCCTCAAGCCTCCTCCATAGCTGTGCGTGCAAGAGAAGAGAAGGGGAGAGAAGAGAAGAAGAGGAGAGGAGATGGTGAAGAGCTTCATCCTCTTGATCCCTCACTCTCACACACACTCACTCCCTTATAGTCTCACACTCCCTCTCTCAAGAGCACACACAAGAAAGAAGGAGAGAAGAAGAAGACTCCTTTTTCCACACACCAAAGAATGAGCTTTCCATTCACTTTTCAACTTTATATATAAAGCCCTAAATCCTTTTTGGGCGGTCATCCCCTTTTTTCTCTTTTACATGGCCGGGTCGTGGCCTGGGCCCTTTTTCCCATTTCCCACCATTCTAATTTATCCTATTCCCAACTAATGCATACACTTTGCACAGGAGTGAGCCTGGCACTCTTTTACACAGATTTCAGGGTACTTTCGCATTTTAGTGGTGCGCCATTTTAGTGGTCATGTCCGAACATTTGAATTTTTCAGGGATTGGTTGCTGGTCAAGGCGCCTTCTTCTGCTTTTATCCTGCGCCTTATTTGCTATTTTCCATTTTTCGCTCCTTTGTGCTGCGGAAACACGATAACACAGAGTTTTGGCAGGCATAAACCTATCTTGAAGAAATTGGAAAAGCTGTTTCCATAGTGAGTTGGAAATCATAGAGACGCTGACTCCTGACATGGTAATAACCTTCTTTGGATCCAAAACATCTAGAGGATACTTCTATAATAGCTTCAAAATATCCTTGTTGGACTCCCCACAATATGGTAAAGAAAGAGCCTTCCCCAAACTCTTAGGTGTCATAAGAATAGTTATACCATAAACAAGACTAGACCTCTTACTGTAAGATGTTAAAAATTGATCATAAATATCAAGATCATGTGGAATTAGCTGTAAGGAAATACTCACAAACTTAGATAATCCTACTTTAGCAACGAGATTTGAATCTAGCAACAAGGAATAATCATGCAATACCAAAGACACATACTGGATCGGGGGAGTGTTACAACTATATATATCATCTCTCACTTGACTTGGGTCTCACCTATATATACTAACTCTACATCAATATGAATCATTCTTTGGGAGCATATCTTGTGTATCTCTCTCGTACTCTCTCTCTCTCTTTTAACATGGTATCAGAGCTATGGATGCGTAGCAACAACAAGGAAGATAAGTTGTTTCATTGTTCATATTTGATTTAATTCTTTGCACAAGTGATGATTTGATACATGAACTTGTTCAAATTAGAAGTATTAGTTAATCGGAGTTCTGGATTAGTTAGAAGTATTAGTTCTAAATTAGTTAGAAGTATTAGTTAGAATTATTAGTTAATCCTATCAAAATCGCTTGTCAATCGGAGTTCTGGATCAAAAGTTATGACAGTTCAGGATTCAAGACAACAATTCTGCTCGAATCTGCGATTCTTTATTTAAAACTGTAATTCTAATTATAGCTCGTTAATCCCCAATTATAGTTTGTTAATCGCTCGTCTTTGTTAATGACGTTGATTACGACAAGCAAACATCTTGCTATTTTTAGCAATGTTTTATTCCCGTTTACGTTCTTTGTTTGATCGAAATAGCACTTTTCTTATACGCATCATCTCGTCTTGCACGTTATGTCTCTCTATTTTGGGCTTTCTTTTTAGTCACTCAATACTTTTTGTTGTTCTTACGTGTGTCTCCCTATTTTGATTGTCACACATCTCAACTACGCTCGTCTTGTTCATGGTTTGCAGATTCTGCGATCTCATCTTATTTGTTTTCTCTTGAGATACAGGCATGGCCAATTGCGTAATTGTTAAGGGATATCCGTCTGGCCAACGTTCGGTTCCCTTCTTCCAAGGACAAGGCTTTCCTGGGTGGAAAGCAAAGATGATGCTAATCCTTGAAGGTGACGAATTATTTGATATTGTTTTGGGTGACCTGTCTTGCCCAGTTCAACCTATTGATGTGATGAATGACAATTCTCTTATTACTGATGGCCCGTTATTTGAACAATGGAAAATTGATCGTACTGATTGGATCCGTCGTGACAAAGTGGCTCGTCGTTATATATTTTCTGCACTTTCTGACTCACTTATGTTGGATATCTTTCATCTAGAAACCTCTCATGCTGTTTGGGAGTATCTTATCTCAATGTATGAGAAGAAATCGGTCATCACTGAAATTTTATATCTCCAAACGCGTTTGAAGAATCTTCAATATAAGGTTGGTACTTCTATGCACTCTCATATCGAGGCTTTTAAAGACATTATAAATCAGCTTTTTGCTGCCGGCGCTCCTGTTTCTAAAAAGCAGATTGTTACTCAACTTTTTCATACCATCAAAGATCCTTTATATGACAATAGCATCACTAATTTGTCTAACAAGGATGATATCCACTTTGACAAAGCATGTATATCTCTTATTGAATATTCTAAACGTCATGAGCATCATTTGGAAAAATCTGACGTTGTTTTGGTTACTCGCGAACAAAGGGATTTTGATGCTACTTTTGTTGCTCGCAAGCGTCCCGCTTCACGTTTTCAGGAGGGTGGACGCCCTAATCAAGGTGGTAAATCTTTTTGTCTTGCTTATCCTAACAAACATTGTTCTTATTGTGATAAGAAAGGCCATGTGGCTTCTGATTTGCGGGGCACGTCAATATGATGAGGAGCATGGAGTTACTACAAAGCAACCTCGCTCATCCAAAAGTTTTCCTCCTTGTGATTATTGTGAACATACAGATCATCCATCTCGTCGTTGTTATCAATGCAGATTTGATGAAGAATGTTCTCGAGCTTATATTGTTCAGCAAACTACAAGTGATGATGATCATACTCATCAGGAGCTCAATTTCGTCCATCATGATATCTCTCCAAAAAAGGTACTTCATGTTCATGATGGTTCTCTATTATCGTTGATTTAGGTGCCACTAGAAACATGACATACCAATCGAAGTGGCTTCACAATTATCATTCTCTTCCTGTCAAGAAGTTTGTTTACCTTGCGGATGATACGACTTGTCAAGTCAGAGGAGTGGGTGATTTATATTTGGGGACTGTTTCATCCACTAGAAAATTAAGAGGAGTTCTTCATGTTCCAGATTTGCAAAGAAATCTTATTTCTGTTGCTCGTCTAGTTGATCTTGGTTTGTTTAATGGCTTTGATCATAATCAATGTCGTATAGAGAAAGACGAACATACTATAGCAGTTGCTCCTCGACATGGTAATCTATTTGAGCTATCATTAAACGATACGGTTGCAAATGTTGTTATTGCCCTTGGAGATACAGATTGCAAATTATGGCATCAACGATTTGCACACTCCGATTTTGCCAAAATTCTTGATCTTAATCGTCATGGTCTTATGCAAGGTATGGATCTTAAATCTCATCCACATATGGGAATATGTCAGTACTGTGCACTTGGAAAACACCATCGTTCGCCTTTCCACACTTCTACTTCATCACATTCCTGTGCTCTCTTGGGTTTGGTTCATACCGATATTTGCAGTCCTTTTCCTACCTCAAAGTTTCAATATCAATATTTTATAACTTTCATTGATGATTTCTCATGGTACACACATGTCTATCTTCTTCGACATAAGTCTGAGGCTTTATCTATATCAAAACAATACAAGATAAGTGTGGATCTTCAAACTGGATTCTCTATAAAGACTCTTCGCAGTGACAATGGTAGTGAATATGTATCCAATCTATTTGATGACTTCCGTAAGCTGGATCAAGGTATTCATCATGAGTTTAGAGTTCCTTATTATCCTAAGCAAAATGGTGTTGCTGAGCGCAAAAATCACACTATTCTTAATGCTATACGTTGCATGCTTACACACTCTGGTTTGTCTCGAAAGTTTTGGACTGAAGCACTTCTAACAACCGTTTTTATTCAAAATCATCTTCCAACAACTGCACCTACTAGTAAAATTCCTATAATAATCTGGACATGGAAGACACCTTCAGTCTCTCACTTTTGCACATTTGGCTGCATTGCTTATATTCATGTGCCCAAGGACACTCGACATAAGTTGGATCCTCCAGGTTTGAAGGTTATTTTTCTTGGTTATTCAGATCATTCCAAAGGTTACAAATTTTATGATCCTTCTACTCAAAAGGTTATCATTAGTCGTGATGCTATATTTGATGAGAAGACTATGGGTGGCACATGGTCGTCAGATGTTTCAGATGATACACAGTCTTTGCTTAGTGCATTTCCTTACTTGCTTTGTGAGTCTACTAATTCTAATGATCATAAATCTCCTTCACCTCCAAAGAAGATTGATGAAAATTTGGAGATATATGTTGATCTTCCTATTGAGATAGAGCATGGATTCTATTCTATTGGATATGATGTCTTTGATGATGTTATGTCTGTCCAAGAGGATCCAATATCGTATATGGAAGCTATCAATTCGTCTCAAAGGGATCAATGGCAAGAAGCTATGCAAGCTGAGTACGATTCTTTAATCTCCAAAGGTACATGGATTCTTACTAAACTCCCCCCAAATCGTGTTCCTATCAAATGTAAATGGGTTTATAAAACCAAGACCAAAGCTGATGGCTCGTTTGATAAGTTCAAAGCACGACTTGTTGCAAAAGGTTACTCGCAGATTGTAGGAGTAAATTATCAAGAAACATTTTCTCCCGTTGTGTGATTCACAACTATTCGTATGCTTTTGGCTTTTGCAACACTATTTGATCTAGAAATTCACTAAATGGATGTTAAAACAGCTTTTCTCAATGGATATCTTGAAGAAGAAATCTATATGGAGCAACCTGAAGGTTTTATGATTTCAGGAAAGGAGCATCTTGTATGTCAGCTTCATCATGCATTATATGGATTGAAGCAAGCCTCTCATGCTTGGTATATTAAGATTGATTAGTTCCTCACATCAAAAGGGAGGACAAATGTTTTATTATTCTTGCTCTATATGTTGATGATACTATTCTTGTGTCAAATAATATTGCTTTCTTGGATGCTATGAAGAAGCTTTTATCGACTACATTTGAAATGGTGGATCTTGGTGAGATACATTCTTGTTTGGGTTAACCATATAGTCTAAGCTATCCATTCCAATGGGAGAAAAGTGTGACTTGAAAATGCACTATACCCCTCATAAAGTCAAATATCTAGCTCTTCTATAAAGTTTATGGAAAAATATATATCTAATTACATGAGACATGATTTGGGATATTCATTAAATATTTTAAAAAGGAATCAATCATGTCACTTAGTTAACAAAGATGTAATCAATGTCCATTCATGATGGCAAGGTAGCCACGAGTCAAATCTTTTAAGCTTCAAGGCCATCTTTCAATATATCTCCAATGTGTACAAGATTTATTGTGCCTAGGTTTTGTAAAGGTCTATTCTCTCTCTCTCTCTCTCTCTCTCTCTCTCTCTCTCTCTCTCTCTCTCTCTCTCTCTCTCTCATACGTAATACACTTTAATCTTTCCATTTCCTTTTGCATAATTCAAATCTCCCACTTTCTATGGCTCCCAAACTTAAATTTCAAACACACATAACTTTGTACTATATCACAATACAATTTTCTACTAAAGGAAAAGATTATTGTACTATTGTCCTAGCATTTATGATGAAGGATGAAAGTTATAATGGTACAGTGATACCAATATAGTGATCTCTCTATATAGGATCACATTGTCAACTTTTTGGGTCAATATGACAAGTCAAATATTTTCTTTCATTTTTGAGCAAGCTTCAACATTATTTTTGTGCGTTGGTGAAATTAATTCATATCGTAGCAATTCAGTATCTTTTCAAAAAATTAGTGATATAATACTTGATGAAGCATTGTCAATGTAAGTGCATAGTTAGTTGTAGGCAATATCCACTACTAATGCCTTCATAGTGAAAGAAGGCAAGAAGAAGAAGAACCACTATTGGGTTTCTAGCACTAAGAAGGGGATCTCACTCAAGATTGTCCTCACAGAAAACCCTACATGTGGAAGATTTATCCTCAACAACTAATTAAGATGAATGGGTTTGATACCTTTTCGTAGCATGAGCTCCAAATCCCCATTTATGCATGCCTTCCTTTATTAATTTTTTAATTGCATTTCATAAGAAATGCAATTGAAAAATGTTACTTATATATTTTTCAAAATAATCTCTTTTTGTGTACGTGGTACCCATGCATGCACCCCTAAGTAGCAAAAAGTATGTCACATGTATGGACAATATAACTCTTAATGGCTAGATTACCTCTTGTTGATAGGAATATTTAGGATCCTCTAACTAACAAAGATGATGAGATCTTGGATCATGATGGTGACTAAATCTATGGTTAACACCTCTAAGAAGTTAACCTCACCTCATGGAATGCTAAAGGCCTATGTTTAGAAAGCCAGAAGGTAGCTTGGAGAAGGTTGTAAAGGGCCAAGATACCTAATGCATTGGCCATGCAAGGGCTAAAGCTCACTAGTGAATACATCCACTCCTCTTCAGGTAAAGGAAAGGGAGGAGTGATCATATTGATAGAGAAGGAGTTCAGTCCCATGCTAAAATGGGAGGAAAGAGGGGTTGTTCTTGCTCCTTACTTGAAATACAATAAAATGGTAGTTGTCGTGTGGTCAATATATGGCCCTCTTGCATCCATGAGTAGATTAGGGCTTTGGGAAACTTTGAAGGACAATTTTCACAAGAATGTACTATCTTGGCAAGGGACTCGAACAAGATGCCAAGTGAGGCTAACTAGTTGCATGAAAATTGTACCATGATTGCATATGAGAAGGAAAAATTGCATCACTTGAAAAGGACATATGATTTGTTGGATGTTTCCCACATCATTGTGGATAGCCTTTTCTTTTTATAACAACCATAAGGACTAGTCTTAGAAAGTTGCAAGATGAGACAATACATATACCAACTAAGGAGGGTGGCAGGCATGGATGATTTTTAGAGCCAATGTATACTTTCATGTTATAGAATATGTGTTGAAACTTGTATTTTGGACTTTCAAAAGTGTAGTGATTTGTTCTCTAGACCAAAAACATATTACAATTAGCCATCAAATATTTTCATGAAAATAATAAGGTAATAAAAGGTTTAAAGTGTTATTTTTGAACTCAAGATGGTAAAATTTTCTTAATAATAACATAGAAATTACATTGAATGAAAGATAGTTCAACCAATGACCCTGTTATTGCAAAGAAAATAGTACAACTAAAGGAAGGTAGATCCTCGACTCTCTCGGTGGTATATAAATCCTATATATCACATGCATTCATGGCATATTTTATATATCCCTATGTAACCTATTTTGTGATATTTCCGTGGCCCTTCTGTGACTTTTTACCATAATTTATACATCCCTTACTGTGATTTTATTTTTTTCATAAAAGAATTTAACAAATTCTTATGTAATAGATAGAAAACACTAGCTGGTCTATCATAGAATTTATCACAAACTAGTTGAGACACAAATTCAAGCTATTCTATGGAAGGGTGCAAGCATATTAATGGTTCTCACCACCACTAAACACCATGAAGGGCGTATCTAAAGAAGATATGACAAGTGGGCACAATGTGCAACCACATGTTTTCTGAGCTAAAAATGCATTCTAAACTTCATTAGCTCATTAAAATAGCCCCATAACATATAAGATCCCAAAACTTTCAAGCTTTCATTAAAAACAATGTGATCCTAGAAAGGTTTAACACATTTTAGCATTGCCAAAAATTCACAAGCTATGATGTACATGTGCTAATAAGCTACTTGCTCAAGCCTACTTCAAAGTGAGCCAGAAGTGAGACTTGTGGGTCTCTGAACATGATAAATAAAATAGAAATAGAAGAATCTACAATTTTACCATCATAATACTATATTTGAGCTCTCATACATTGCAATATTGATCTCAATCTTGTCTCTCATACGACCAAGGGTGCTCACCAAAAAGTTCAGACACAATGGATAAGGTGAAAATAGGACCAAACATAGCAAGAATCAACTTGAAATATTATCGCCCAACCTTGCACAAGCATAAGCAATGAAAATGCAAAGGCTAGATTCAAAACACAATCAAATGAATGCAATAAATGCAGTCAACCTACATAAAAGTAAGTGATGCCAGGAGGCATATTCCACAGTGGATTCCGTGCCACGGTGGATTCCGTGAGGTTTTACGGTGGAATCCGTAAACTTAGATGACCGGGGCTCATACACAAAGAGGATTCTTTGTGCGAGAAGTTGATGGGGACGCCTGTCCTTTTCGGGCGTTTCATTAATTTAGTGTGTACGTGGGTGATTCCATAGCGAGTGATTCGGCAAAATGCATATTAAATTAATAAACGTTTATGAGTTTAGAGTGCGCACTCGTAATAAATTAAGGTTAGGATTTATTTCTAACCAGTTGATTTATTTATGTAGCTGAAGACTGCTAGGTATTCACTTTTGTCGGTTTAATTGTATTATTTTACTAACGATTGTGAATGCTTCAGTTGATGTGTAGAGATAGCAGCAGTGGCAGAGGAAAGCATTGGAGTCTAGCGAGTATTCGACCTTTGGACTATATTTTGATAGGCGCCACACCTATACTTTGTTATGTCTATTGAGACATTGATTATTGATTATTATTTTGTATGCGCTTATGCGCCCGGATATGTTATTTCTATTTGGACATTGAGATTGGGCGTGCCAGACTCTATGGGCACCGTCCATTAGCTTTATTTTCCTATTTTTGTAGAAAGCAAACTCAAAAGCTAAAAGCTTGTCATATTTTTATAATTGGGCTATTATTGAGCATGAAGATTGAAAATATACATAAAATACATGCTTTGTGAAGCGCTCACACAAGGCATGGGGGGAGATTGAACCCAATTTGTCTCTTGCCTCTTGTCGTGCATGCTTTTACATTGTTTTTTGTGCTAAAAGGTAGAGTTCATTGTTCTTGGGGACCTTCAGGGATTCACTACGTGAGCTATCTGCGACCGATCTGCGCACCAGTGGTATCAGAGCGGAGCAGAGATCAAGAGCTTCCAATCGCTACCAATCTCGGGCGAAGGCGGAGCTCCAGGAACAAACGGGCTCTACAGTCAATCTCGTCGCGAACCGTCGATACAGGCAGACTTCTGGTGATCAAGAACCCCTGTTTCCACTGTCAGATCGCGAAGGACCAAGCTCTGCAGGCGGAGGACCACGCATACATCTCCATCATCAAGTCGTGGAGTTACAGAGATAAGCTTCATTAATTTTCTTATTACTTCATTGCAAAAGCTTAAGAAGCTAAAAAGCTTCTAATAATTCTAATCATGGCCTCAGAAGACCCTCGAAAAATCCGCGTGATGAAAAAACGGACCCCCCCCCTCACGAAATCAGACGCCGCCTGCTAAGTCCTCCATTAAGCTATTAAAGCTTAAGCTTAATCACAAAAGCTTAAGGCTTTCTGCAAGTCACACAGGGCAGACAAGTTCAGTAACTCTTGGTCCCGCACTTCTGAAGTCAAGTTTAGCAAGTCAATTGGAATCAAGTCCTGTAAGTTCTGCAAGTCGTCCTAAGTTCAGCAAGTCAGTAACTCTGCAAGTCTGTTAAGTCTGCAACTCTGCAAGTCAGATTAAATCAGAACTGACTAGTACTCAAAACTCATAGAAGACTTGTTCGTATGCAAAAACTCTAAACTGGAAAGTTGTTCGCAGCAAGCTGTTCTACCTATCTACAAGTTCGTTGAAGTACTTTCAGCCAACGGATACAGAAATATTGTAGATTTTCTGAAAATATACAAAGAAATACCCAAAATTACATAGCCTTGTAACCCCGAATTTGAGCTACGCTCATCTCGCTAACCTGATTTTGAGTGAGAAAGGTTTGTTGAGTTTTACAGGATGACAACCCCACATATGGATGATCCTATGGCTGAAGACGACTTACCTGAGCCTACTATGGAACAAAAGCTGGATCTAATCATGCTACAATTGGAAGAAGAGCGAAGGGCTAGGCAAGCACTGCAAGCGCAATTGACAAAATTACAAAGAGCATCCACCGACAAAGAAGAACCTCAAGCTGAAGATTTGATTCGACGTACCATCGACGCTACTCTTGAAGCACAAACCATTCGCAAGGAATCCAAGATAAGTAAACGAAGTTTCAAGTTTCGCACTTTCAATGGTATACGAGAAGGAAAGACTGTTTTATCATTCATTAGCCAGTTTGATGACTATTTCCATGAGGAAACTTATCCCGAAAAAGATAAAATCAAGTGTGTTACTGATCATCTGATAGACAGAGCATCACTTTGGTGGACTGTAGTCCGCAAGAGCATAGAATGTCCTGCTACTTGGGAAGATTTCAAGAAGAAGTTCATGCAGAATTTCCTTCCACCGCAATTTCATGAGAAGGCTATCAAGCAATGGGATTTACTTCAACAACGGGATCGTGAGCCTATACCTCAGTATACAGAGCATTTTTGGAATGCACTCTTACAGCTACGCATGCTTGAAGACGTACCAGAGACGACACATAAGCAGAAGTATATGTCTGGACTTCTTGGACATTACTACGCTGAAGTGAACATGTTCAAGCCTGCTACCCTTGAAGACGCCATCTCCTTAGTTTACGACACTGAAGATAAGTTACGCGGAAGAGATAGACGACCACAGCAATTCCAAGCCAATGGTAATTATGGAACTAAACAATTCAATTCCAATTTTAGAAGGTTTAATCCAAGTCGTTTCTCTTCACCATCTTTCCGCAAGAATTGGGTTGAACCGCCTGCATTACCATCCAATGTCAATCCAAATCCTAAGCCTATTCCACAAGCAAATCCAAATGTACCCAGACTTCCAGCCATTGCAAATAATGTAACCAAAGCCAAGCCAATAGTATGCTATAAATGTCACCAGCCAGGGCATCTCGTAGCAAATTGTCATTCAAAGAAGCCACCAGCACATATCAACTACCTTGGAGCCATGGATGAAGACGAGCATGAGGATATGCCGGATTTTACGGAAGATGAGGATGATCCTACTAGTACTTCCGACACTTTACCAGGTATGACTAATTCACATTCATTGTTGACTATGAAATGTATGGTGCATGGAAAAGAAAGAACTATATTGCATGATGACGGTAGTACCCATGATTTTATTTCAGCAAAATTGGTTAAGGAATTGAAATTGCATACTGTACCTACGCATTATCGCATAAAAGCTGCATTTTTAGGCACTAGGTACAATGGCACACAAGAAGTACAAGATTTAGAAATTCAAATTGGTCCATACATTGAAAGAAGAAATTTCTTAGTTGTCCCACTACAGTCAAGTGACATTATTTTAGGAATGCCATGGAGACACCAGCATAATCCAAATATAGATTATTCTACGCACACAATGAATATTAATTTTCAAGGAAAATCTATTACATTATATGGTATGCATGCATCTCATATTTTTCCACTGCTTTCGCATACTCAAGCAAAACGTGCACTACGCAAGAATACTAAATCATATCTCATTTGGGTGAATGAATTGCACGCAAAGGAAAATCATATGCACCCTAGGCATAAGAAATTTCTTGCATATTTTAAGGACTGTTTTGCAGAAGACCTACCACCAGGTTTACCACCTTCACGTCCAGAAGACCATAAGATTGATCTAATACCTGGCACACAACCACCTTGCAAAGCACCATATAGGCACAATCAAATAGAGCAAAAAGAAATCCAGAGTCAAGTTGAAGAATTACTAAATAGAGGCTTAATTCGACCTAGCAGTTCCCCATTCGGTGCACCTGTACTCTTAGTCAAGAAAAAGAATAATACCTATCATATGTGTATTGACTACCGAGCATTAAATAAGATCACTGTAAAGAATAGGTATCCTATACCTAGAGTTGATGGCCTTATGGACAAACTGCAAGGATCTTCTATATTTAGTAAAATTGACCTTAAGTCTGGATATCATCAGGTGAGGTTAGATAGATCCGACATATTTAAGACTACATTCAGGACACAGTTTAGCCATTACGAATTCTTAGTCATGACATTCGGATTAACTAATGCACCTGCTACTTTCAGTAGAATGATGAACCGTATCTTTCTGAAATATCAATATTGTGCGATTGTTTTCTTTGATGATATTTTGGTGTTCAGTCAAAGTGAAAAAGAGCATTATGAACATTTATAATTAGTTTTTCAATTACTGAAAGAAAATCAATTGTTTGCAAATCCTGAAAAGAGTGAATTCTTTAAGACAGAAAAAGAATATTTAGGACATATTGTATCAAAAGAAGGAATTAAAGTTGATCCTAAGAAAATTGATGCAATATTGCATTGGCCTGTTCCTAAAAATGTACATGAATTACGCTCATTCCTTGGTCTTGCTAGTTTCTATAGGAAGTTTGTACGTAATTTTTCATTACTTGCTTTACCATTAACCAAACTTCTTAAGAAAGGAATTATTTATCAATGGACTGAAACTCAGCAGAAATCATTTGACTTACTGAAAAGTGCATTAACCAATGCCCCTGTTCTACAATTGCCTGACTTTAACAGACCATTCTTTCTAGTTGTGACCGATGCTAGCGGATCAGGAATAGGAGCCGTATTAATGCAAGACAACCATCCAATAGCATATTCTAGTTCTAAGCTGAAACCCTCTGAGCTCAAATATTCCACTTATGACAAGGAACTATTAGCAGTTGTACAAGCATTAAAACAATGGAAGCATTATTTAATGGGTTTAGAATTCATGATAAAGACTGACCAGCAAAGCATTAGACATCTACTTAGCCAACCCCAAATTTCTGACCGTCATATCAAATGGGCTTCCTTCATTCAAAGTTTTCATCCTATCATTCAATACCAACTTGGAAAAGAAAATGTAGTTGCTAATGCATTGAGTAGAAGACCTGCAATTCATAATATTTCTATCATATCTTTTGATTCTTTGATTGCTATGAAAGATACATATCACCAGGATATTACTTTTCATTCTGATTGGCAAAAATTAGTTCAAAATAATTTCATTCCTGTTGATTCATTCTCATAAAATTATGGATTTATGTTTTTTGAAAAGAGACTGTGTGTTACTATTCCATTCCGATCTTTTGTTTTGAATGAAATTCATTGTCCCCCATATCAAGGTCATAGAGGTATCATTTCTACATTACGCATGTTAACTGAAGATTTTTATTGGCTGCATATGGATGCAGATGTATCTAATTTCGTTTCTGAATGTTTGATTTGTCAAAGAATAAAGAGACATCATGGTAAACAGTATGGATTACTAATGCCTTTGTCTATTCCATCTAAACCTTGGGAACATATATCTATGGATTTCATTACTGGTTTACCAAATACTAAATCTAACCATGACATGATTTAGACAATTATAGATAGATTTAGTAAGCAAGCATATTTCATTGCATATAAGAAAACTTTAACAGCATCACAAGCAGCACAGTTATTTTTGAAAACTGTTTTTACTAACCATGGATTGCCAAAAGTGATTATTTCAGATCGTGATTCTAGATTTTGTAATAATTTTTGGATTACACTGTTTGCAAATCTAGGCACAAAGATTGATTTCTCATCTGCATTTCATCCAGAAACAAATGGACAAACAGAAGCCACCAATAGTACCATTCTAGATCTTTTACATGCATATACTATCTCTAAACCTCAGACATGGGATACTCATTTACATTTATTACAGTTTGCATATAACAATACACCGCACACATCTACAAAGAAAGCACCTTTTGAAGTTATTTATGGATATAGATTATCTACACATGTTGCATCTTTGTCTAATTGAATTCAGAGTGCTGATGATATTGCTACTATGCATAACAGTATTTTTGATGAGGTTAAGGATATGATTGCTAAAGCCCAACAATCATATACCAAACAAGCCAACAAGAAAAGACAAGCCATGAATTTCAAAGTTGATGATTATGTTTGGCTTAGAATAGAAAAGCGTAGAATGCAAAGTGTAGATAGACACCCAGTTGTCAAATTAGCTCCTAGATTCTATGGACCATTTAGAATCATTCATAAGATTAACTATAATGCATTCAAGTTAGAATTGCCATCTCATTGGAAAATTCATAATACATTTCATATTAGTTTATTGAGACCATTTAGAGGCCAATTACCTATCCACCCTATTTATAAAAACCCACCTTTATTAGAGGAAGAGACTGAAATACTTGAACTAGAAGCCATCATACACACTGACTACATGACCACTAGAACTGGCCGAAGGTATTCTAGATATCTAGTAAAATTTAAGAACCATCCTGTAGAGGAAGCACAATGAATGCACGCTAGAGACTTAAATGCTTTCCCCACTCTGTTAGCTCCACATTGAGCTAATAGCAATTGAGGTCAATTGCTATCCCACCCCGGGGGTATGATGCCAGGAGGCATATTCCACGGTGGATTCCGTGCCACGATGGATTCCACGGTGGATTCCGTGCCACGGTGGATTCCGTGAGGTTTTACGTTGGATTCCGTAAACTTAGATGACCGGGGCTCATACACAAAGAGGATTCTTTGTGCGAGAAGTTGATGGGGACGCCTGTCCTTTTCGGGCGTTTCATTAATTTAGTGTGTACGTGGGTGATTCCATAGCGGGTGATTCCGCAAAATGCATATTAAATTAATAAACGTTTATGAGTTTAGAGTGCGCGCTCGTAATAAATTAAGGTTAGGATTTATTTCTAACCAGTTGATTTATTTATGTAGCTGAAGACTGCTAGGTATTCACTTTTGTCGGTTTAATTGTATTATTTTACTAACGATTGTGAATGCTTCAGTTGATGTGTAGAGATAGCAGCAGTGGCGGAGGAAAGCATTGGAGTCTAGCGAGTATTCGACCTTTGGACTATATTTTGATAGGCGCCACGCCTATATTTTGTTATGTCTATTTAGGCATTGATTATTGATTATTATTTTGTATGCGCTTATGCGCCCGGATATGTTATTTCTATTTGGACATTGAGATTGGGCGTGCCAGACTCTATGGGCACCGTCCATTAGCTTTATTTTCCTATTTTTGTAGAAAGCAAACTCAAAAGCTAAAAGCTTGTCATATTTTTGTAATTGGGCTATTATTGAGCATGAAGATTGGAAATATACATAAAATACATGCTTTGTGAAGCGCTCACACAAGGCATGGGGGGAGATTGAACCCAATTTGTCTCTTGCCTCTTGTCATGCATGCTTTTACATTGTTTTTTGTGCTAAAAGGTAGAGTTCATTGTTCTTGGGGACCTTCAGGGATTCACTACATGAGCTATCTGCGACCGATCTACGCACCAGTAAGTCACCTCAACCTATTATCTGTAAAATGCAAATGTTGAACTTAAAACCACTAAGAAAAAGAGTAGAAACCAGGCCAAAAATGACCAAAAGATGGTCAACCATGCTAAAAAATAAGTCCTTGTAGCAATCAAGAACGGTTCCAATGAGCTGGAAAAAACAAAAAACACAAACCTAAAATAGGAGAAAACAATCTTACGAACTTGGATCCTAAAATCTAATACCATGTCAAAAGTGGATGTAGCAATTGAAGCATAAACAACTCTTGTAATAAGTTGTTAACTAAACACAAGGACAAAAGAAAAAGAAACAGAGAAGAATAATACAAAGAAAAGAAATTAGAAGAACGATCAAAAAATGAAATCCATATATGAAACGCGAGACAATGGCATACAACAATGAGTCACTAGCTGCATAGGCAATGGCACAAGCTTCCTCTCTCCAATAGAACTAATAGGTGATAATGACTGACTCAGGAGGAGCTTGAATATAAAGAACAAAAATATGCCATAAATAGAGTATGTCGATACTAGCATAAAATGCCCAAATAGACATCATAATGGCCACAATAAAATACCTAGAAGCGTTAGGTATAAAGTAGACCTAGAAATGTCAAACTCAATTTTTTTGGATACGGATGCTACAGAGTTGGAGAATGCAAATGAAATACTAGCACAAGGATTACAAGATACTCATGTCTTATCTGATCTTCAGGTGGATATAGATGACCAAGAGAAGCATAAAGAGAAGACATTGGGATGATACTACCACTTTTCTTCCAAGGAAAAGTATGCATACAAGAGTATGATTCAAGGATATCGACATGCACAACATGATCAACAGACTACCATTTGATGCACAAAATAGTGTCTGGGGTTGTGTACATGATCGATCGGCTAAGTATGCAATGGTGTTTGACCTAAAAGGGAGATATGACTATAGGAGATTGCAATGGACAAGCATGGCTAAACTAAACACGTCAAATTATTTTAATCAGGAGAGGATTAATGATGATTGATGCATCTAATGTGGACTTGATACCTTAGGAAGGGTCCTACAAAATGTGGTTGAAATCCGCGTTCCTATGCCTCCAAGATAGAGTTGGGAAGGTCAATGTTTGGCTTGGGCTACATGCTATAATGAATAGCTGCAGGCTGCTACGCATAAAATTTTAGGGGATGATACCTTCAAGATTTGTTCTTGGGGTCTTCAGAAAAATTGTAGATCACATGAGCTACAATTTTTATTTTCAAAGCTTGGCAATCTAAGTTACCATTCAAAAGATAGGAGCAGTTTTCTATAGGGTGGTGTTATAGGTCAAGTTTCTACACAGGATAAACTAAATCTGATGAATGTAAATTATTGCATGAGACATATGCTTTGACAGAAATGTTTAAAACTGACAAAAGGGTACCAAAGATAAGTATGAGGATTCAGATATGTGAGAAAAGCGATACATAAGAGGCAAATGTGGTGGAGAGCCTAGTGAAAGATGAGCAAATTGAAAGAGATGAAGAAGAGGAAGAGGTGAAAGAAAGTTCTCATGAAGTTAATGAACAAACCTATACTAATATGGCTACAACTCTAAATAGACATTGGAGTGAAGATTGAGACATTGGGAAAATCTTAAGCGGATCATTTTTGTTGGAATAACAACAAAAAGCAAATTTAAAATGGAGTTTACGAGTGCCTTGGCCCAGAAAGGCCACTCTTCTTGTATTTGAGTTGGGACCTTACTGAACAAGACATTTTACTTAGGATCTCATTGTTATACATAACAAGAATTAGTATAGTGCTTTTGTTTCCAAATATACATAGAGGATTTTGGCATCAATTGATTTAGCTTCTATCTTATCTTTTGTCTTGCCCATTCTTAAGAACCCTCGCACTTTGTGGCTAAACACACATGTCTAACAATGTGCGAGCCAAAGTCTATGAAGAGGACATACTCTTTTCCTCCATATAAAATTAAGCACATACCTCTTTAATCTCCCCCAACATCATACATTAAGGTCTATGTAAAGGCTCTCTTCTCTCTCATGTTTTATATATCCTACTAACATCTAAGCTTAAGCAGGAACCACATGAACATGTCAAGTAATATTAAGAAGACTAAAGTTTCATTGAATATGCAAGACACTTGCTAAATCTCCTTTTCTAGCCTCCACACTAAGCTCCTCATGGAAACAGACCAACATGTTTGTAGTTATATAGGTGAGTTTCTTATAAAGGTACACTCTTTCACTCTTTCATCTATTGGACATAATACCATATGATAGTGCAAGGATGTTGTATGTATATATGTGCAATTTATTCATTTGGATATAATTATTGGGCAAGGCCTACAAAGCTTGATTATTATTTTTCAAACCTTAAAGTAGGTTTCATAGAATAGTTGGAAAATATTAGGAAAAAAAAATAGCATTCATAAAAAGAAAATAAGAGCTCAAAATGGAGATGCTTTTCAATTATTTTTGAGTGAAAAGCCTTAATAAAAACTCGTAAATGAATCAATGGGGAAGATGCTGACCCATGCATAGGGGGAGATTTTACCTAATCTTGTGCAATGTATGATTTTTCTATTTTCTTTCTCTCATACAATTTTTTGTTCTCTTCAAATTTTAGTTAACTTGTTCAATTGTATGATGAAGGACCTCAAGAATGGTATCAAAGCAAGGTGATTGGTCTCTACATCAACATTAAAAGGGTAGACATCCATTGATCATTGGAGTCATCTTCATCAACATATGAAGGTACCATCAATTTCCTACTAGAAAAGAGCTATTTCTCATGGATTAAGACTTGACCTCTCCTTCTACCCTTAGGTCCATAGAGCGTGGCATTTTTGGGATCAGCACATGAAAATCTACAATTCAGAAAGAATCCACTAAATGTGGTATTGGAGGATAGAGTGGATTTTTCTTATAGGGTAGAAGACTCTACTGGATTTGTGTGTATTTTATTGTAGCATTGTTACATTTTGAGACCACTGTCGATTCGCCATATTCTCTATCTAGCATGAAGCAAAAGGCTTGATATTTTCTACCATCATCAACCAATGAGTTTTTAGCCTGGATTACCTGAAGATTTTAACTTTAAACTAAATCTATCTATGACTTTAAAGGGCCAATTTTGTCCAACAAAGCAAAGGTTGTTTACCATCAATACCTTCTTATCAAACAAGTTGATCACCATCTCTTGCTCTCCATATAATGTATTCCATTAATCAAAGTAGACCTCCCTATTAATTTAGAGGAGGCTACTACATTCATGATAGCCCCACAACCCTCAAGAAATTCAATAGCCTATGCCATATCAATCATTTCTTTATAGAATCCCCGTTCCTTACCATTGACATTTTCTCTAAGATCATAACTTACAACAATATATTTAAATACTCCCGAGTCTCATAACATAAAATCTTTGGAAACGTTTAAAGTAAGTTTGAGTAACAATATAAATAAAATGCTGAAGAAAACACAACAAAAATTCATAGTGCATGCATATATTACCTTAAGGTTCTAAAACATCTCAAAAAAAGATTTGCGTACTTACATTTTTTCAATCTCTATAGGTCTTCAGTAAGAGATAAGATTTAAATCTTCACTTTTCTCCAATCTCAGCAAGAATCCTAAACGGAAATGTATGGCCTCCATGTGTGATAATCAAGATATTTTGAGGCTTGCCTTTGTTGGATAAGTCTATGAAATATGTAGTTGACCTATCCGACAAAGTATCAAGGTTGCAATTTTCTTATCTATTTGCATCCTTCGCAAGATCCCATACCTTCAATACAAATTATGTTCTAGCTTGTTGGATTATTTTGTAAGTACAAATTTTGATACTAATTCAAATTATGTGAATCCCATATCTTCCCACACTTGCACAAATTGATTATTGGTATAGAAAATCTAAATCAACTCTTGTATCTATATATCATTTAGATCGTTTTTATACAACAACATGAAATTCTATGTAGATTTATCTTTTTCACTATTATTGTTATCCACATCTAGTTATGGGCCATAAATATTATATCTCTATGACTTGAGACATCAATACCTATTATAGTATTGTTTTAAATAATGTCATTATTATACAATGATGTGATTCTTATGTATCCATTAAAGTGGTTTGTTAGAGTGAAATAAAAGATATCTAAAAGTCACAAAATGATGAACATTTTAAAACCACTCATAGTGGAAGAAAAATATTATTTAAGTATTTTTTGAGAGTTTTCCATATGCCAAAGTGGTTTGCTAGTGAGTCTTTAAATGCATAGTAGCTAATCGAGCATATTAATTAGAGAAAACAATAGTGCTAATTCAACCAATGTTTTCTTTTCAATAAGAAAGACCTTATGACTACTAGATTTATGTTACCACCCTTCTTAGATCAAGGCATTGTAAGAGACCATGCCACTTTATAAAGCCTCATTAAACTCTCCAATGCGAAACTTAGAACCCATATTTGTATGGGATGTTTCCAACATGCTAGGAAACAAGAACACAACTTTGGAAGGGAAGTACACCACTCATAACTTATCATCCTAATTGTGATGCTTTCATTTCTCCATGAAAAGAATCACATCGAATATGAAATAACAACATGCATATTTTTCATGTCATAAAAGGATAAGAAATAGCTTGCAATCCACATGCATATGAACCAACTAGATATTTGATAGCATCGTCTATCATAATGTGTATGCATAGTACAAATGAATATAATGCACAAATGTCATTGATGATGTTGTAATCTTAGTTCATAGTGAATGGTTTCTTGATAGCCTTTTTGTTGCACTCAAAATTACACATTGGCTTCCATCAACTTATCAGGTAAATAAACATGCATGTTGTTCTCATTTCTTAGCGTACATAAAATATTTGACTCTTCATGATAAAGTGTTTCCAAATTCTTACATGTGGTTACTAGTTTCTTCCTAGCATGTGTCTCACATAAGTTTCACGATTGCAGACCTTGCTTGTTATACCACGACTCTTGTATCAAATTTTGGAAAAGGATGCTTATACTAGACTCTACCATTTCCTTGATGTAAGTATTTGCATACCCAGGTTTGGGAGCAACTATGGAGGTGACATTTTTCTAATAGCTTTTGTTCTTATTACTTTAGGAACCTTTAATATAATTAATACCTCCATGTTCTCAATCCTAGAAAAGGAGAATCCTTATTCAAGAGTTTAGGAACAAAATTCCACACAACAATACAAGATCTTATTTTATCTATTTTATTAATTTAATCTTGATCAAAATCTTTCTTTCTCTCTCTCTCTCTCTCTCTCTCTCTCTCTCTCTCTCCCCTAATGTATGTGTGTGTGTCTCAAAAGGAAGTCACTTGTTAATATGAGGACATTGAAAGCTTCACATGAAAAATACGCCACCAAATACATTTTTGCTAACATAGGATATTGAACTCAATTAGAATAATTTGATGCAATAAAATTACTGTACCATAATAATGTATAATAGGTCCAAATACAAAATAAAGAATAAGCATTTGTGCATTACATTCATCCCTAATATGCATACACATTATGCTAGATGATGCTGTCAAATATCTAGGTGGTTCATCTACATGTGGATTGCAAGTTATTTCTTATCCTTTTATAACATGCTAAGTCAAGGTGATTACAATTTGAATTAGTGCAAGTGCGGGGAGATATGGGATTCACACAATTTGAATTAGTATCAAATTTGTACTTACAAAATAATGCAATAAGACTCTAATGGGTTTCTGTGGATTTGATTGCATCATTGTTACATTTTGAGACCACTACCAATTCGCCGTCTTCTCTATCTAGCATGAAGCAAAAGTTTTGAGATCATCTATAATCATTAACCAATGATCTTCTAGCCTTGATTACTGAAGAATTTAATGAAACTAAGCCTATCTGTGGCTTTAAGGGACCAATTTTTCCAACCAAATAGAGGTTTTTGACGAGCAATACCTTCTTATCATACAAGTTGATCACCATCTCTTGCTTCCCATATAATATATATCATTAATCAAATTAATGTTGAGATGTAGAGAGAGAAGATATGTAGAGATGCGATGGTGAGAGAAGAGACACATCATATAAAACTTCTTCATAAAAAGAAGAAGAAAACTATTGGATAGAGGCAGTAACTGAAAGTTCAATTGAGCTCTAAATATCCTTGCACAAAAAAAGAATGGCATCTCCTGTTACCAGGCCTTGCACAAAAGGAATAGAAATGTCTAGCATACCATTGATATAGGTTCTAAAAATGTTTGACATTTGAAGAAAGGCATATAGTGTGCTGCAAGATTGAGCAGGAATTGTAACTGGAATTGAAGGAGTAGGAACTGCCACTAATGAAATAGCTTGTTTCAGGCACTTTCTTTGAATGATTAGAGGTGGGGGAGAATCATCATCCTCAATGATCACATCATCATCTTCATGAGGAGGAGGAGGAACCTCTGGAGGATAAACTAGAGGTAAAGGTACTTCCTTTGCCAGGGGCAGCATGCTTCAAGGATACATAAATGTAGGATCCAAATCTGACATTAGTTACATTTCCTATAGTAGCTCTAATGAAATGTTCATCCATCTTTGCTAGGAGATAGGTACTCCAATAAATGGTAATACCTTTCAAGACCATATAAGAATTTGTGAACAACTCCTTTGAGAGGTAATGAGATAGGGTTTTGGAAGGCACAAACCTATCTTGAAGAAATTGGCACAACTGCTTCCATAGCGAGTTGGAAATCACAGAGACACTGACCGCTGACATGGTAATAACCTTCTTTGGATCCAAAACATCTAGAGACTACTTCTATAAGAAAGAGTCTTCCCCAAACTCTCACGTGTCATAAGAATAGCTATACCATAAACAGGCCTAGACCTCTTATTGTAAGAGGTTAAAAATTGATCATAAATGTCAGGATCATCTGGAGCTAGCCCTAAGGAAATGCTCACAAACATAGATAATCTTGCTTTAGCAACGAGGTTTGAGTCTAACAGCAAGGAATAATCATGCAATACCAAAGCATCCTAGGAGGAATCTGGCATGACCTCTACATACATATGCGATCGAAAGCTTCATGTGATGCAGATAAACAGACACCATGAATCCCCATGTCAGGCAGAAAAGAAAAAGAAAAATTCATACCATACCTTGACTCATCAACATGAGCAAAACAAGAACATAGAATCACATAGTAACTGATCATACTAACATGACACGCGAACTGTTTTACCATCATCACAACAAGAGGGACTAGATAAGACTCCAGTGTTCCCATGCCCACAAAGCACACTTAATAAAAAGGAAAATGTACAATCTGAGGGGAAAGAAATATAATGAAGGATTCATTTTAATAAAAGTATTAATAATGGGTGAAATTTTATTAAGGTAATAATTCTTAAAAAGAAAATGACGATTCCTTATTATCATTTATTTAAACTTTATTAAGTTTGTAACGGTACTTTTAGGGTAACCCAGACTTTGAACCTTGATTGAGGGTCTCTAAATGCACATTCATTTATTAAAAAATAATTGTAAATTGGGTGTTTTTTTTGCCAACGTGTGCTTTTTGGTAACGACTCGTTCATTTTAAATTAAAATTAAATGTGTCTGTAGTGCACGAAGTGCGCGCTAAGTTAATGGTGGGTTGATTTTAATTTAAAAAATATGTGTCTATGTGACAGGAACACATGTGAAAAACGTGGTGATCTTGATTTCTTCTAATAATTCATTGTGGATTTTAGGTGGCAAAAATTGAAGAAAGAAATTAAAAAAATACTTGGGAGGTATATGTATGTAAGCACAATTTGAATGCATTGTCAATAATAGAGAGAATGCAACCACGATGTAATCTTACAAGAAAATCCAACAAGTTGAAAACTTTTGCAAATATTAATGAGTTTGGATATAAATATTTGATTAATATTCTCCTTTTTAGAAATTAAAAAATTATGGGTTTAAAGTTAAGCTCATAAATCCAATAGATTTTTCAAAATTCTCTAGAATTTTTTACCCATTTCAGAGTGGAAAAAGAATTTTGCAATGAATTTACATGTTAAATAAGGGTTTCTTATTCAATCAATGGGTTGCCAATTAATTTTCATCACTTTAGCACATGTAAGAGTTCTAAAAATAAAAAAAAGGTGTGTATGATTTTTTTAAAAATAGAATTTTTTAAAAATACTTTTCAAGCATTTTTTAATAACTTTCCATGAAATTAATGGCTTTTCACTATTTTCTAAATTTTGGTTTGCATTGCTAACTGAGAAAGATTTTGAAATTTTGCAAAAAATACCAAATCGTTTTAGTAAGTATTTTAGATATTTTAAATATCTAATTGGCATTTTAATGAAAATTTAATGAATTTTTAATGGATTTTTGTAAGTTTTGAGAGATTTAAAAATTTAGAAAAATGTACCTGGGAATGGGTTGAGTGTCAACTTCGTGTGAACATTAGTCAGCACATCACCCCATGGAAAAAACCACACGTGCATCCTACGCATGAACAATCACAATCACGAGCACCATCATGAGATGTACAAATCCCGCATGCAAACAAGGCCTAAGAAGGTACACATGCACATGACACAAAGGAAAGGGGGATCATGCGTTGAAGACAAACGAAAAGATGCGGGGCCAACAAGCGCGGGGGTGAGGTGAGGGAAAAGGGGTGGTAGGGATTATGAGTAGAGTGGTTTTGTGTTTGGTGTTTTTTTTTTTCTTTTTTTGTGAATGGGGTAAAAAGGAATTATATATATATATATATATATATATATATATATATATATGGAAGGAGGGTGGGGGACTTTGTGGTGGGGTTATTTTTGTGAAATTAAATGAAACTTAATTTGAGCATTGTCCGTTGTTTTTTTTTTTAATTTTGAACGTAAGAATTTGAAAGGTAGAGAGGGTGGGTGGGGTATCGTTGCGGGGGGGGGGTACCTTAGGAGGGTGATGGATGCGCACGTGGGGGGAGTGTAGGGGCCTTTTTGGGTGGATGGTGGGCATCGTGGAGGTGGGTGGTAGCCTAGTGGGAGGGTGCGAGGTCACCACCATAGGTGGGCGGGGGAGATAATAGGATGGGGAGGGTATTAAAATATTGAGGATGCATGCTAAGGAGGATCTTAGATGAGCAAATAGACAATCATAATGAGGCATAAGCATTGACAAAGAAGAACAACTCATATTATCCAAGCATAATGCAAGTACAACTCATTAGAAAATAACTGATAGAATGAGTGTGGGGGTGAGTGCCTTTTATAGGCTTAGAATAGGTGGTCTTGGTAGGTGGAGAAAGGTGGAAAGTGACCATGGTATTCACCAACTGTGGTTTTAATAAACCATGCATACATGACCTAGTCTAAGGCTTTATTTGCAATGTGTTTATTTGCCTTTTTTATTCCTTGCAAAGAGGCTATGGTGGATGTGATTGCACATTTCTCAACACCCCTCCTCAATCACAACCAAGAAAGACACAGAGTATACAGAGGCTGTCATGAGTAGAACCTTGCTAAGTGTAGAGATGGAAAGAACCAACCATACAAAGCTAGAGGCTGTTACAAGGCCTCACTAAGTGTGTAGAGGCTGTAGTGTGTAGAGGTTACATGAGGAGTATAGGAGCTTATGGTGGGAACATTAGGCAAGTCCACATTTTGAAACTTACAAAAGTTTATTAGAAGATGAGCTACAAAAGCGGGACTGGTAAGTCCTATCCTTTTGTTCTTGGGGTTCTTCTTCTTCTTCTTCTTCATTGTTGTCTTCATTTCTTTGACTAAAGCAAGATATGCTCTTTAAGACGTTTTCTTAGCATAGCAAAATTTTTCAATATGCCCAGTTTTCTTACAAAAGTCACAGACTATGATTTTCTTCCCTTTCACATAGAGGAGGAGTTGGTCTCCTCTTGGGATGCTTGTTTCTCCCTTGTTCTTGATCTTCTTTTCCTCTTCCACGAGAGAGGCTTTGATATCCACAAGCTTTGGCTTTTGCATGTTGATTAATGTGGTAGACATATTTTCAAACTCAAGTGGAAGACTCTTGAGAAGCACTCCAATGCAAATGTCTTCATCCATCTTTAGGTTGATTCTCGCAAGTTGTGTCAACAAGTTTTCCATATAGTTCAAATGAGTTGTGAGGTACTACTTTTCATGCGAAGACTAGAAAATTCAATTAGTAAGCCATATTTGGAGGATTTTGAATGAGCTCCAAATAGGGCTTCTAATCGATCCCATGTCGCATGAGAGGTTTCACCATCATCAACATGATGAATGTAGCTATCATAAAGTTCATGCTTGATAATAGCTTGAGCACGATCATCTTTTTTATCCCATACAATTGAAAGTGAAGCTTCCCTTGGTTTCTTCTCTCAACCACTTTTGATTGACCACAAGCCTTTCTTCATTAGGATCAGTTTCCTAACACCATTGAATCGGGATGTCGGTGAGTCCTTGCCCATGTTGAGGTTGCAAGATCAGTAGCAAATCAACTCCAAAAATTTGAGATTTCAGCAGCACAAGAGTTGAGCACAAGTGCCAAAAAACACTAGGTGATTGGTATCAGGAGATACTAGGTGATTAGATGACTAGTATGCCCTTTGAACTCGGATCTTCAAGGTCTTGCAAGTCTGAGTCTTCCCCTCCTTGATTTGATGCTGGAGTAGCACAAAATAATCTTAGATTTGATCAGAGGCAAAGCTGACTATGTTAGATAACATAAGTGTTAAAAGCACTAGATGAGTGTGAATGGACATTGTGCTTGTATCTTCCAAAATGTCCCTTTCTTGCTAGTTTGATGCCTCACTGTTACGGAAAATTCAGTGAGAATTCTAGCCCGTGGCAAAAAAACTCCAATTACCTGGCAAAAGTGACAAAATTAAGTGAAATAGAAGCTTGAAGCTTGATGGCTATGAAGTCTACATTAGGGTTTCTAGGGACATCTTGGTTTTTTAGCTCTTGTGAATTGAATAGTTGATCATTTTCAAAAAATTTTATTTTTAGAAATGGGCTACCAAAGCCCCATGATGATAGTCAGCATTGTGGCATGTGCGGGTGGACTGAGCACTACGAACGAAAATGGCATAGATCTAGGTAGTGATTCCTTGCAGGCACAATGTTGGGGTTGAGAGGCGACAATGTCTTACTCTGAAATGATAGGGAGGAGCGCCGTGAGTCAAGGAAGATTTTCCCAAAAGGAAGCATGAGCTGAAATGGCCTGGGAAGAGAGATTCAAGACCTCCACTGAAGTTGGGTAGCTATGTAGGTAGGTGAGAGATTCATGGGAAAGTGGAGGGAGTCAAAATTTCAAACTGAAGCAACCCAATGATTCATTACTTTGAGACCTACTCTGATACCATATTAAAATATTGAGGATGCATGCTAAGGAGGATCACTAGTGAGCAAATAGACAATCATAATGCGGTAGAAGCATTGACAAACAAGGACAACTAATATTATCCAAGCATAATGCAAGTACAACTGATGAGAAAATAACTAATAAAATGAGTGTGGGGGTAAGTGCCTTTTATAGACTTACAGGAGGTGGTATTGGTAGGTGGAGAAAGGTGGAAAGTGACCATGGTCTTCACCAACTATGGTTTTAATAAACCATTCATTCGTGACCTAGTCTAAGGCTTTATTTCGAATGTGTTTCTTGTCCTTGTTTGTTCCTTGCAAAGAGGCTATGGTGGATGTGATTGCACATTTCTCAACAAAGGGAAGTCGAGGGGAGGATAGGGAGGAGGAGGCGGGAGAGGCGTGTGTGAGAGGCAGCCTGAGCGCTTCATGCGGTGGCGGCAACAGTGCTATCAAGCGCTGATGGGGCACATGGCAAACGGGGCGACCATCGACACAGGCAGGGATGGAACATGGCGTGGATGGGGAGGGGTGAAGTCAAGGCTAAGCAGGTAGACCAAGTGCTTTGGACGGTGGCCTGGTAGCAAACATAGTGGGTGAGAGCGGGCCATGGATCTTTGTGGCGGCAACGAGGAAAATCTTGGCGATGGGTTGTGGGCGTCTTGCGGTGGCAATGGGTAGTTTTGGGCAATGGGTTGCGTAGTTGGTGTCCACTAGTGGGGAGAGTGGAAGGAGCTGGGGCGGAGAGAGAGGAAGGAGAGGGAGCATAGGGGAGGAGAAGGAGGGAGGGGGAAAGAGGAGGGGAGGGGGAGAGAGTATGCAAGGGGGAAGGGGGGGAGGGATGGTCGGTAAGAGGGGGGGAAGGGGGGAGATGGGAGGTGGGATGGGGCATGTGGAAGGGAGTGCCCATTAGGGGGATAGTATGGGGGCGAGGCGGGGGGTCATGGGTGGGGTAGGGAGAGGCATTAAGGGGAGGGTAGGGTCACTAAGGGGCAGCTAGGGGAGTTAGAATTGGGGTGGGGATCGGGGAGGGGGGGATTAGGGGGGTGAGAGTTGGGGGGTAGGTGTCAATAAGGGGGGGAAGGGTCACTCAAGGCGTGCGGGGGGCGGGGGGGGGGGATAGGGGTCAAGAACGGGGGGATAGGGTCTAAGGGGGGGGGGAACTAAGGGGGGGTAGGGGTTTGTTTTTGTTTTTTTTTTTTGTAAATTTGGAAACAAAGAACCGTCGGTGCCCTCGTCCCACACGTGTGCATGGGGCGAAGGTAAAAAAATTTACGTTGTGAGGATTGAGAGGACGTGTAGGAACACGCATGGGCAAAGGATGGTAGGATGAACACATTCATTTTCCTGAGAAGCCGGAATTCAAAATGTGCACGTGCAAATAGTGTAATATCGGAAGGTAAATTCCTGGAAAAATTAGCACTGAAAAATTCGGCCATCGAAAGGAAGCACACAAAAAAGAAAATGTGTGCGAAATGACAAGTGGGGCAGGCTTGCCAGATGAGAACGTAGTTTTGACAAGGATAGGATGTGTTCACATGGGAAAAACCCAAAAAAACACACTCAAAATTGAAAATAAAAATTAATACGGAGAAATGCAGACATCAAAACCTAGCAAGATGAGCACAAAAAATATCCACAGGAATATATCAGACAAGATTGGTGAGGTCGAACGTGGTTTCTGGGATAGCAGAGTGCATTCGCAATGAAAAAAGAATAAAAATAACAATGAAAATAGAGTCTAAATTTTATATGAAAATATCTGTGCATTGAAACAGATGGTTAAGAAAATAAAAAAAGGCAAGGGTAGCTTGTGAGACAGGTTTCTTGGGTAAAAATGCAGTTGTGATGGTGTTAAGGGGCATCCTCATGGAAAAAAGTAGAAAAAATAGTACAAAAACGCATGGAAAAATTAATAAAATAAAATTGGTAGGTCAAATTAGGATGAGGGAAAAAGTGGTACAAGGTACCAAACAACAGTCAAGGTTATTTTTCGAGGTGGTTAAGGCAATCTCACATCTAAAAATGATAAAAAATGCACATGAAAATTTCTAAAAAGACAAAATAAACCATACATCAAAATGATGAGCAGTAAAAAGGAAAAATATCCCAAGGAAGGGGTAGGTTGGGGCTGTCATATCAGAGCGTTGTTTCAAAGTAAAAAATGTACATTCACATGGAAACACGTTAAATGTGTAAAAAAACTTCCAAGATTAATAACTCATGGTCGGTGGCTCAGAATAGGGGGTTGTAAAAAAGAAAAGTAGCCAACAGAAAGGGATGAACAAGGTTGTAAGGTTAGATTTTAAATTTGGTGAATGTAGGATGCATTCACATGGTAAAGCAACAAAAAATAGGAAAAAAAAGGCAAACGGACAATGAACAACCCTAAGATGGGTTGAAAAGAGAATGGGTGGGTGGGGAAAGGACCCTATTTGAGTTGAGACCAGGATTTGGTAGGCTAAAATCGTCCAAGAGGGATGTGTCCATGAGGGTATACAAAGCAGATGTGCAGGGATGCATCAACACACTTAAGACCTTAATAGATCAGATTAATGATGCAAGAGGGTTCTAAGAGGAGATCATATCCCATACACGTATATCCCCACACTTGAAACATGAATTACTTGTGAAATCAAAAGGGGTAGGGCTAGAAAAATTTCTCCCAATTTACACATGATCGAGGAGAACATTGTTGTCGCATGAAGGATCATTGTTGTGGATAGGAGGTACCACAGATTTCCATGTCGCACTCATCCAACACGACAAGGACTACCCAACAACACCCAAGGAGGTAGCTTTGTTTATGAAGCGTTGGTTAGGTTGTGGGAGGTGTACAACACTCAATCTTAACAGTCACTCATGTTGAAATGATAGATCTGTCACTCACCCCCACAAGGAAATTTTAATCATTCCCTACATAGGAAAAAAAAGGGAATTCCCTATCCATTCCCAAGTTAAAAATACACATAAGTAGAAAAAGTAAATGATACAAAAAATTTAACATTTCCTAGTTAGAGAAACTAGGGAATCACATATGAAATTTCCTACATAGGGAAATTTTCCTAGGAACTACATAGGGAATTTTCTCTATGTAGGAATTTTCTCTAACTAGGAAATGTTCCATTTTTCCTATCAGTTACTTTCCCTAGTTATGTATATTCTTAACTAGGAAATCGATAGGGAATTCCCTTTTTTTTTCTTGTGAGTTGTCGTGCCGCTACGCAAACACCGTGTAAAAAAGTCTAGAGTGTAGGTTCCTTTTAGATTTAGAGAGCCAATGCCATTTTAGACATTAATGTTAGTGTCCATGGTTCAAAAATATTAAATTTTAGTCAATTTTTAATATTCTAGATATTATCTCTTGTAAAAAAATCTACAAAACTATAGACAACTTCTAGATTAGGATGACATGTAAAAGAAATCATGTAGCTTTAAGCTAATTTGAGAGGATTTTATGTAAAAAGAGAGATCAGCGAAATCGAGCGATGCGCAATTGCTGCTTTTAGGCAATGAATAGCACTTCGAAAGTGGTAGATGAAGAAGGAGTGATCTCGAAGGATTCTAGCCAAGTGTCCTAGTCTTTAACCCCCCTTTCGGAGCCATTGGAAGGATCAGATTGGCGATCTGAGTAGCATAGAGGAAGGTATTATTTTGTACACGTTTTTATCTATTAGAGTTATATTTTTTCATAATGCTGAAAGAAACTGACAGGCTTCATCTCTATTAGTATTCTTCTATATTTTCTAATTCTTTTTTGAAGTATTATTCTACATATTCAATCTCTTTGAACCCCTTCTCTTCTGTCTACTCCTCTCCTTGAATCTACCTTCACCCTATTGTCACTTATCTTCAAGAACCTGGCTTGAAACCTTCAACCCTTCTCTTATCTCTACCATCTCTAGAGTCTAAGCTCTTGAACCCCCATACATTCTTCTCTTGCCAAATCCCTGTGGTGACCTTCAACCCTACGCGCTGCGACAACGTAGGAAATGATTGAAAGTTCCTTATGAAATAAGAGTTAGAATTGTCAACAGGAGATGGAGGAATCCATCTTTAGCTATTATAGGGAATCCCATGGATCAGGAGAGCAATCTATCCATAGTTGTTATAACAAATCTACGATAATACTCTAAACATCTTTAAACCTATATATTTTTCTACTAATAAGACAAATCTTAAGCTCCTTTGAGAATGTCTTGTACCCATGAGTTTTGAAGTATCTCTAAAAAAGTGTTGTACCCAAGACACATCCTAAACACAACAATAGTAGTCCATCTATGATTCAAGAATGATGCCACCCAGTTGTGTGGCTATCTAGACAGAAAAAATACAACTATGATGGTTGGTTGATAGCATACCAAACTTTCAATTTATTCAAGCTTGTTTTTTAAACTAAAACTTTCTATTTTCCACCACAATTATAGTGACAATTTTACAATTACAGTGACAAGACAATCTAGAAGCACTATATTCTAACGAAAGACATTGCCTGAATTGAAAATTCAAGCATGGGACTTGCAATTCAAATAAAGATATTGTGTTGAAGAAAGAGTCTCCTGCCAATACACAAGTTTTGCAATTGTGAAAAAAGAAGATAATCACATATACACACCATTGCACCACACAAAACATGTTTAATCACCACAATGCTCTGGTCTCCCAACTAAGAAAATAGAGGATGTTCATCTCTATGTTCTCTTGAATCAGAGTACAAGACTATATAGCACTTGCCTTTGTAAAACTTTCCATACTTGCTTGAAGGTGTAGCCTCTTTTGAGTTTATATGCTAGACTTGAGAAACACTCCATTAGTCTGATTATTGATCCCTTGTAGTCATGCTTTGCCATAAAAAATATTAGCCACTTATCTACACACAAAAGGACGACTTGCTATGGCATACATAAGATCCTACTATGACATTGAATATCATGCCATGGATTCCCATTCACACATTGCCTTTGTGCATACTCTGAAATAGAAAGCCAATCCACTACCTAAAGACACTCAACAAGTTGTCAAAAATACCAGACACATGGATAATGCTCATGAATTTGGTCAACCAGATAATGTAAAATAAGACAATAGAACAAGGAAACATGTAAAGCTAAGTGAATCCAAGAATGATTTTAAGGAAAGAAATAAGGTCGGTTATAGACTAAGGTGCGAGACTATTATATGTGAATATTTATGTTACAAAAATGTATATACAAACCCTATTCATTAGGGTGTTGTAGGATATTAACAATTACCTTTAGTACATGAGGGCCCATGGCAAGCCTATTGCATGATTGTTGATCATAAGAACCAATGTAACCTATCCTGTAGATGACCAAAAATTTCCAAAAAATAGCATCAAGGTCCAAGTTAGAGGAAACAATGACAATAATGACATTGACTATTATATGAGCAGATGTAATGCCTACTTCAATACATATCTCTTCTTCATAGAATTTTCTACTTTCAACTTTGATTCTCCTCTCTATCATGCTTTCTTTGCTTCACTCTGATAGTGGGAGGCCTCTTGGCCATGGCCATCCACATGGTATTAGTTACTTGGTAACGGCCTGGGGCCTGATGCCCATCCAACGAGAGGAAGATGAATGACTTATCAATGGTCTTGGTGCACTTGATTTCGAAGATTGCTGCCCTTTGATGCCCACCTTACCCTCAGTGGAAGCCAACCTTGTGATGGTCAATGATGATGCTTACATATCCAATACCATAGATGATCCAGAAGATACCATTGCAACCTTACTTGCTCTCCTAAAGCCTACCTTTCCTGCAAAAGATCTATCCCAGGAGAACCTTTGTCCCATTCCCACCATGGCTATGGTGGATGCTGACCGCGCTCCAATGATCAAAGATAATGAACAAGAATTTGACCACCTCTGATCTATGTCTGCCAATCTCTTTGCCCCATAAAAGGGCGCCAACGATGAAACAAATCTCTATATAGATGAAGATGCAGCTGATCCTGTAGCCAATCTTGCTTCCTCAATGCATGGCTGAAAAGAAGAAGATGCATTGACGGATGTGTATGTATTCAAAATATCACTACCATGGTACCGTATGCATAAAATATTTAACAAGGATATAACAAGAGTATTACAATTACATGAAGAACCACATATCCAAAATGAGAACAATCACTACTTATATCGATAGGTTTTAAAGACGAAATCTGTGACATGTTGGTGCAGGTAATGTTGGAGGTAAGAACTTGTATCCTCCTCCATACTAGTAGCCTTACTACTACATCAACTCAAACTAATTCAAAAAAGTAGTGGGTCATCAAAATTAGTTTGAACAGAGTATGAAGCAACAAAGCAAGATAACCAGTAGAAACTTAAGCATATAGTTTGAGATATCCATTCCAGTGCGAGAAAAGTGTGACTTGAAAATGCATTCTACCCTTGATAAAGTCAAAGATCTAGCTCTTCTATAAAGCTTCCACAAAAATCTAGTGTGACGTTCATAACAGGGAACAATATGCCCTTGGAAGGTCTTTTAGATGCAACCTACAACTTGGTCATTACCCTTCTAATCAACTGGCTATCAAACTATCAACTTTAACATCAACATAAAGATGAGCATAATGGAAGAGAAATTGTAACCTACCTTGGTGTAAAGTTTCATTGCATATGTTCATTCATCAAGCATGATTGATGACAACGCTAGTTGTGCATGCATGATATTTCCACATATATGCATTTTAACCAATACTTACCTTGTGATGAAAGCCTAACTAGATAGTTTGATTATGAGCCCTTAATAGTAGATAAATGTCTACTATTCCATCCAAACCCACATGAAGATCATGAGGCTCTTTATTGCTAAATCAACCTGTTACGAAAAAAGAACTTGATTATTAGTACAAAAAAAAGGACCAATATCACCATCTAAAGCATGATATGACATATACAAGAGGTTAATCGCTAAAAGCAACATGAGACACCTACTTGTAGCCAAAATTTTAATATTGTAGACAACAAGAAAGAACTAAATTATGTATTTCTTCCTGTGAGATCATAGAAAGAGCATAATAATTTGATTATCAGTACTAGACCGAGAGGACCAATATCACCATCTAAAGCATGATATACATAGCTATGATGGATAGAATATGAGATAAACTATTGAGATAAACTAAACCTAATAGATAAACTACCAAGAACTTTACTTATCATCACAACTATCGATTGAGATGCTCATGCCTTGAGATGAGTATGGAGCATCCCAATCATGATAAACTTGCATCCTCCTCCATACTAGTAGCAACTTAAGCATATAATTTGAGCTATCCATTCCAATGGAAGAAAAGTGTGATTTGAAAATGCACTATACCCCTCATAAAGTCAAATATCTTGCTCTTTTATAAAGTTTATGTAAAATATATATATCTAATTACATGCTTCCTTTGTGTGCTTTGAAATTCACACAAATTAGAGGTTCTGAGATCCAAGATAGGCGTGTTTATGTACCAACCTTCCTTGGCCTATTATTCTTGTAGTTGCACACACTTTCAACACACATGTTTTGTTTTTCTTCAAGAAATACTCGCTGACGATGTAAAACTTACGACCTTCATATGAATCTATTTTTCCATGCAATGTGCCCTATCAAGAATATGCTTTTGAAGAGAATTTCGTGCCCAAACATTCATGCGGTTTGCAAATTAAAATCCATGCAATGCAATCAATCAAAGGATGCTTTCACAAGAAAAAAAGAATGCATTGAAGAAATTGTGCCTAACCTAACTACAGGTGCTCGTATGTCATGCAAATGCAAACAAAGAAACACACAGAAGGGAAAATAAATAATGACTAATGTGATCAAATTCTTTGCAAAAAGCTCTGCCCTCAGATTTGCAATGGTGGACACATAGCATCACGACTACAAAGATGTGAGAAGTTGGGCCCACAATCATTGTGAGGAATGAATAATGAAGAGGGAATGTGCGTTGACATGCCATAATGAAAACTAATTGACTATGTTGGAGCCCCCTTCTGAGCCTCATGTTTTCCTCTTTGAAATAAAACATTATTTTAAAGATATCAAAGCCCGATGTTTTGAGTACGTAATTGGTGGATCCTGAGCTGAATAAAAGTGAATAATCAAGTGGTGCATGCTCATTCAACAATTAGTGGATTAAGTGAATAATTAAGAGAATAAATTGAAGCAAAGAAAATTCCAAAAAAAAGTCTAATTTCAAAACCACTAACCTAGCAATGCATCTTGATGTGTGTGACTCTTGGGGACTACACTTGAACTACATAGAAGGCTAAGAAGTAAAAGACTCTCTCTCCCCCTTCCCCCATTCTCTCTCTCTCTCTTCTCATATCGTCTATCTCTTTCCCATAATCTCCCCTCCCTCTTTCCATATCCCACACAGACTAAACACATGGACAGCCAAAGCAAGGTTGATCACATTAACTTGCAAAACCCGTCTCCTGGTTTATTCGATGGTGCGCACCTTCAATGGGAAATAAGGCATGACCCCTAATCCAGGTACAATGTATTGAACCTCACTTACATCCCTTGGAGCAAGCTGATCCACTTTTTGAATGGAGAGAATAGAAGACCAAATGGCCCAACAAATTTTCAGAAGCAATGGACCAAGAAGCATGCACCTGGAAGCCTCACACAACACAACATTGATAGCTACCTCTTGCAAACTGCGTAAGTTTCTTTGCACTGTTATGTCAATCAAGAAGGTTCTTACAAATTGATTTCAATTTTTAAAGAAGCATATAAGGGGTGCATATTCAACATGTGTCTCATAAATGAAAGATACTTCATAGGTATTGGTGTGCATTTGGTCCCAAAGATGCACATGAATGTCCTCCTTCCACCACACATAAGAAAAGAAGAGTCTCTTTAGAGAGACGTTTTGTAGGGTGCCAATGTGATTTTGTGGTCTCGCAACTATACTTATGGCTCATGATCTATTGGATCAATCATGTACAATTCCATCATGTGGACCAAAAAGGCAATATGTACAATTCCATCATGTGAACCGCATTACACTGGTCAAACATATGCAAGGATGTCATTTTCTCCATGGTTCTCGGAGGAGATTAGATGTTGGGTATATGAGATGTTGTTCAAGGGCTTCACACCACACCAAGTCCTTCTTGATTCAAAATGATAGAGTCAATCATAGTGTGCCATGAACTCTCAGGATAATCATCCACTTTGGAAGAATAACACTAAAATATCTCATCTATTCGGAACTCCAAATGTCTAACATACAAAGTAGCTTGTAGTACCACATCCCTAACATATCAAGCTAAATCTTCATAGTCTAGAATTAGCAAATCACCTCTCAAATACATATAAGATAGAAGCATAGTATCTGAAGTCACATAGTCTTGAAAAACCCTTTTGACTACTTCAGTCTCAACAAGCCAGAAGACGAGGACCCACTCCATTCATCCTCTAGGAGTGGTAAATCCATTGTTGAAAGCTTAATAAAGAAGGCCAACTTTTGTTGCTAATAATACACGAAAAAGGAGTAATCTAAAGGAACATATTCTTGGAACTTCTCAAATGAAGACCGCATCAAATCCATTCGAGATTGAAGTCTTTTCACCTTAGCCTGGAACAAAGGGAAAAATGTGGCTTGTCTTTCAAGAACTGCTAAGTCTGTAAGGGACAAAGAAGTAACTGGCTACACAATACTTTTTGAAGAAGAACAAGAGAGAGCCAACTGGTCCTTAGGTTGCTAGATCTGAGCATTGCTCTAGTCACCTCCTTTTGTAACCTATCCCTCTCCTCTATTACAACAACAACTTGGGACTGAGTTTCTGCCAACTGAGCTTTCAAAGTAGAGATTTCATCTTTCTGTGTATCCATGACCTTAGTTTGTTTCTCCATTTGTATACAAAGGTCAAAAAAGTTATCTTGAGAAAAAGCTAACTCAATATTAGTTTTATGCAGCTCCTCCTTAACGTACCAAAACTTGAAGAAATCTTGAGCTTCAAGGTTGAATCTATGGCTACCCTCTTATTGCCCTCCTGCACATTTACGGTTTTAGAGAAATGGATAAAGATCAAATGTTGAATCTTACCAAGACTTTTTGAAATATCTTTGAAATGAGTGTTGAATTAGTACTTCATCAATAGAACAAAGATCAGAGGTAGCAATGAGAGATGGAGAGAGTATGAAATTCAATGCAAAATGTACTATGATTTTCAAGTAATGTCATCAAACCTATACTCCATATGTTCCTCAAGATTCATGGAACATTTGTCCCATGGTAAGAGAGAAAGATATGGTTACTCAAGAGCAAGAGGAAGGGTTTCTTATAGCCATCATGAGAGCTTTTACAAAAACTTAAAAGAAAGTTGAAAGAGAAAGTGTATTTGAAAAAGTGAATGGACCTCTAATCCTTACTAACTCTACTCTCCCTTTCTTTAACTATTTTACCTCTAGAATGGTCTATTTCTTGACCACAACCTACCATTTTGTCCATGATGCATCCAAATTGGTTTCTAGGTCTTACCATATGTAAAGAAAGGTTATTTCTTAACATCCTTTCAACACACGTTATATAGAACATTTCTTATAGTTGGACCCCTTGGCCTAATCTTCTAAGAAGGAAATCAAGGATAAGGTTATAACCAAAGGGATCAAAGACCATTCCTCTAATACCACTTGTTAAGAAGAGAGTTGAGCAATGAGAGAAGAGAGAGAAAAGAGGAGAAAGAATGGATGACAAGGAGAAGGAAAGACTAGAAAGATACAAGGAAGAGTGTGAAGACATAAAAGTTATGGACAAAATGGTGAAATGAGAGACAATAACTATATTATTTGTGAAAGTGATCAAATTTACACATCTCAATACCTTTTATAGCTATGTCATTTTGACAAGGCATTATTAGGAAAACTCTATCCACTTAGTTGTCTTCCTGAATCTTGTAACATCCATTTTATGTCATGACAAATATCTCCAAGTTCTATAGCTCATGTAGATCGTGAAGGTACTACTAAGTCTACCATCTTGTCATAGCTTAGATCATGTGGCTTTTCATGTCAGGTTTACAAAATGTCAACAAGGGGGGTATAGTCAAGTCATAAGTGATATGGGTTTAGAAGAATAGACAAGATGGAATGAAGAATCAAGAGAACCAAAACTACTCTATATATTACTCCACAAATATATATTGTATATACCATCTTAGATTACAAACACTGTTCTAATAGCCTAAAGCATCTGAAAATAGTAGGCAAGTAGAATCCTTAAGTAAGAAACCCTCTATCAAAATCATGAGTACAATAGTCCCATCGTGAACTTGCTGTGCAACTATTTTTTCTTCAACTTTCTCCTCCAAACTCCGAATATAGTTGTCTCGGTACTCAAATTGACTAGGATACAGTGTCTACAAGGTAGCGTGGGTAGAATTGCAAATATCATCTCAAAATTATTAAAAAAGAATTTTTTCATAAAGCACATGTATTTTTTATATTTTTAGGTCTAGACATCTTATAGCACTTAAGATAACTCCTTACATGTGTCTTTATTCAACCAAAATTATCATTTAATTATTAGAACTCAATCAGTGATATTCATCTAATTTCAAAAACTAGTTTTGAATTTAGAAAACCAATCAAACATGTAACCACATGACAATGCTAATTTTTACCAACTACAAACTTTTGTATCAAGCGAGACTTAACTATTTTTCCTGATTCCTTCAATCTTTGCAACCCTAGCTAAAGACACTAGAATGTGGTTGGAGGGCTTCTACAATCTGCAGGGTGGCTTGTTTCTCAAAGATATGGAGGAGAGGGTGGGAAGTTCAATTAGGAGGGATTCAACACTGCTGGGGATTTGTGACCACAACGTGGACTCTATTAAAGATATACGTGGATATTTTCAATATGGGTAAAGTTTCCAAAATCCCCAATATCCTTTGGCTCAAGATGACGTAAAACTTACTGCCTCAAATATGCTTTCATCTCCAAGAAAGCCGCACCAACACTCTAGTGAATGTTCATTTAGGTATTGTGACTCTACCTATCATAAATAATCAGATTAAAGAAGATTCAACCCTTGAAAATGTATTTGAGTTCCTCAATAAAATGAAGGACTTGCCCAAAGCTAATGATACTTGGAAATATTTTTTGAGTGATGTTGAATCAAGTTCAAAGGCTGCATGAGTTGCAATGGAAATGGCTACATGAATTCCAAGTATATAAGGTCCATGTAGAAGAGTTGAATATGAGGTTCTAGGGAGCTCTTGATGCAATGGTTGATGCTTGTGATGCTCTAATGGATATTTATGTTGTTGGGTATAAAAGCTACTATTGCACCTCGTGAAGTTCTTGTATTGTTTTTGACAAAAGTATAAGAATCTAGCTAAATTTCTATGTTATTTTTGAAAGAAATCATGACAAACATACTTATACAATATATCCATATGAGATGTATCACATAACACAATTATATCGATAAGTAGACATATTTACCATAGCTTTCTGAGGTAGATTGAATCTTATATCTCTTACTTATACATTGGCAACATAAGCTCATGGATTTGAGTACTCGCATGCTAGGCCACCTCCACTCCAAGAATTACGTTACTATCTAGACCACGACTCTCGTGTTTTGGGTTTAGAGAACTTGTTCTATACCTTGAGCTGTGCCAAGAGAGTAATTGAGGAGAAACCATGTATAGTGGATCAAGGATATATTGAAAACAAGGGAAAGGTTACACAGACTCATAATAAGAAGCCTCAAATTCCCACATGCACCAAAGCTAATACTATGGACGTTGATTAATTGGAATGGTATGGACATTTTATATACCTAGCAATATACTAAAACATCGAAGCTCAAAAAGAGGAGTAATTGGAATGGCAGAATACTAGTCATAAGAATAATTGTATGAGCTTGTTTAATGTATATTCAACAAGTTCATTAGTAGCAACAACAACCACTTGCAGCACCAAAAGACTTATGAGATGCTTGAGTAATATACTCCACACCATAACTAACTTCATAGTGTGAGAAGAAAAGTTTTCAAATCTATAGCCTGAGAACAGAAGTTTGCAGTTGTATACAACATCCATTGTATAGCTTGAGAAGGAAAGTATGCAACTACATAGTGCAACATGCAAGCCTTTGCTCCTTCAAATGATGAATGTAAGTTGAGCAAGACGAAGAATGGTAGTGTCTCTCGAAATGTAAAGCATGCAAAAGAATCACATATTCTTTAGGGATTGGGCCATTTGAGGAAAAATCCCTTCTCAGATGAAAAAGAAGATCAATTTGCTGAAACTTTGTAAGGTCACTCATTTCGGAATTGAAAAAAGCAAGTGAACCTAGCAATGATAACAAGATCTATGTCTCAAGGTATGTAGGAAAACAACTTTACTCATAGATTTTTGGAAGTTCAAACAGGGTCTTCACTTATTTGGAGTAGCCACAATAGCTATTGTTGCAGCAAGAAAGGTAAGTGATCTAACTCGAGCAGCTCACTATAGTGTACCATAAGGAAACATTGTCACAAGTTCTGTAAGTAGTGTTTCACACATTCAGAAAGCTATGAAAATGCCCAATCGTATGGGTCAAAAAGCCACAAATATTAAGAATGGTTGCATTACTAACGATAGCAGAATACTTTCTAATGTAGTGGCTAGTATGAAATCTATAGATGATCAAGCACAATGTGTACCTTCTAGAGAGATAGGCAACTCTGACAAATTTTTTCAAAAGTGTAAGTCATGGAGCATTGTCAAATATTGTAGTTTTTTTCCTAGGGGATAGATGGTAGCTTCTCAAGGGAGTACATAGTTTTCTAACACCGAGTTGTCTAGACCACATAACATGAAGACTTCAATGTTTAGAGAGGGCAGGGATATTAATTGAGTGAAGGTCTTACAAGCAAATGTGGAGAAAATTTTCGCTAATTTTTGTGATTGGGTACTCGAATCACTACTACTGAAACTCATGTTCCTTGATAATGATATATTTATTAGAGTTGAACTAGCTAGTGGATTAAGAGAACTCTAATTGAAATCACAAAAGGAATTAGGTGGTTCTTATATAATACTAGTGCAATATCTATTTTGATAAGTGCTACAACGTCACCTTCACAAGAATCTATGCAAGAAAAAACTTTGTCCTTTCACCTTGCAAAGCTTCTGCCTATCCTTTCATAGGTGTTAGCCATTTGTCTCCCTCTTTCCTATCTTTCTCTCTCCACTTAAAATCTTTCTCTCTTATTCTCATGTTTCTCTCTCTCCTCTACACTCCCCTTTCTCTTTTCTCTATAGTCTTTTCTCTCTGAGTCAATTTGCCTCGTTACCTTTTTGTAATTTTTGCAAGATTCTTCTTAATGTAAGCTATTTCTTAAATAATTTATTTTCAATAGCTTGTCATATACAAGAGCTCATAATTAGGTAATATCTCAAAGGTTGATTAGTATGTAAAATTGATGTCTTTTCCATTAGAATACTAACATAAGGTACTATGAATTGTGCAAAAATTATTTAGAACTATAACTATTGGAAATTAAGTGTTCATATTTCCTTTACTGAGTACAATACCTCACATTTAACAAGCACTCACTATAAAAAGGTATAATTTATACAAAGCAAACATAAATTATCATACAATAATTATGTAATCTTTGTAAGTACCATTGCAGATTTTTTAAAGCATATCCAGGTTTATGTAATGGGTGACACTTTTAAGCACATCCATTAGCAGTATTTCAACAACCAAGAACTTGTGGAAATCTCTGCTAATATGGGTTCTTGAAAGTAGGAATTTCTTTGAAGATCTATGGAAGCAAACAAATATTTAAAAGCCATTTACTTAACTATTTTCCTTCTCAACTTGAGTGATTCAATGGCTTTTTTCTTCCATACTTTAAGTCATTATCCAGTTTTTAGGATTTCGATGATCAACGCTTCTTGAATTTCTCAACCCATTGAAGTGTCCTCTTTTGTGTTTGAACTCAAGGTGCTCACTATATCTAAACCCTAGTTATCACATGCATTCAAGGCCTAATTAAAAAACCCCTCACGTGCAGATATATCATGAATAAAACACACCTTTTTCCCGTTCAATTTGTGAATATCCCCATTGAATAATACCCTTTTGTATATAGAAAAGATTTAAGAAAGGTTATTTAAAAATTTCCAAGTGGTAGACTTACATAATTATGAGTGAATCTCGTGAGTGTTTGATTAATTTTCGAAGGATTGAAATGTATGTAATAGTATGTACGTTGTTGTCAGAGAGAGAACTAGGGAGAGAGAAAGAGGAGAGAGAAAGACTGCAGAAGAGAGAGAAAGACTGCAGGAAGAGAGAGAATAAGAGTGACGAGGAGAGAGAAAGACTAGAATTGGAGAGAGAAAGACAGGAAAGATGAAGAAGCCATGGAAGCTTGGATTAAGAAGGGAGAGAAAGTTTGTAAATGTATTGATTTGTCAAAAGATGTGAAAAATTACAACTTCTCTCCTTATATACCAGTGTCAATGTGACATGGCATATTAATAGCATTCTAAGTATTCCCAGCTTCTTACAATCCATCCCTTCCCAAAAGTTTTTGTCCTCAAAAACAAACCTAGAAAGAACTAAAGAAGAGATGGATAGAACAGAGTACTACTCTGTTTTACAGCTTTACAAATGGAGAATGAGTGAAAAATTATCATTACAAGGGCTGAATTTGAAGAACGGAAAGAGGACCCCACTATATACATGATTTGAAAAACTTTAGAAGCCATTGGAGCCATAGAATCTTCAACAATTAGTTCCAGAAGAAAGTAGACAGCTTGCTGAAATAACAGTCCCTGCTGGACCAAATTTGCCATAACTTTTGATAGAAGTGTCCAAATGAGATGTACCACATATCAAAACGAAGCTCTTGAAGATTACTTTAAGCTCATGTAGATAGCTCAATTCTGAAAATGAAGTACGACAAAAACTGTTCTAGAACAGCATGCTGTCCTGAACCAGTCTGCACCAATACTAGCTCCATAAGCAATAGGCTTCAGCCACCAATGTATCCTTCAAGTATGAAAACTCATCCAATATTGAATCACGTCTCCAAGAAGCCTCTTCAGAGGGTAAACCTCTCCATTTAATCAAATATTCCACAATAGAACGTGATCGAAGCTTCTTTTCACGCTGACCTATAACAGCCTCTAGGATGTACTGAACAATACCATCTTCATCAATAGGTGGTAACTCATCAACTAAATCCACTGGATCACCATAATAGGGCTTGACCTGACTAACATGGAAGACGTTATGAATCTTTGTAGAAGAGGGAAGCTCTAGTCTATATCCCAAATCTCCAATCCTCTTAAGGATCCTGTAAGGGCCATAGAATCTATGGGCAAGCTTATTACTGGATCCATCTTTCAATGTAGAGTACTTGGATTTAGGCACCTTCAACAAAACGAGCTCTCCTTCATGGAACTCTAAAGGCCTCCTCTTCTCATCAGCATACATCTTCATCTGATCTTGAGCCTTCCTTAGATTCACCTTGCATTGCTGAAGAAGGGTCTGCATTCTTTCCAACTCTTCCTTCCCATGAGGGTTGATCTTTTCGTTAAAAATGACTGTGGGTAGGGGCACCTTGTAACCATACAAAGCCTCAAAGGGTGAAACTCCTATGCTCGCATGAGTGGAATTATTATAAGCAAACTCAGCCAGGTGTAACCAAGAATCCCATGAGGTTTGGACATCATAACAAAAATGGCGAAGATAAGTCTCCAACCATTTATTAACTCTCTCTGTCTGTCCATCAGTTTGGGGATGATAAGCCGTAGATGGAGCCAACTTAGTACCCATAGATGTAAATACCGCTTGCCAAAAGTTACTCATAAACTTTGAGTCCCTATCATGGACAATCACCTGCGGTAATCCATGTAATCTGAAAATATGCTCCATAAACTGGTTGGCCACTTGAGAAGCAGTAAACTGAATTTTTGTTGAGATAAAATGAGCTGCTTTGGTGAGTCTGTCAACCACCACATAAATACTATTCCACCCCTTCTTGGTAGTAGGTAAGCCAGTGATAAAGTCCATAGTAATATGAGTCCATTTACCCATAGGAATAGGCAATGGCTGCAATAAACCCCCTGGCTTATGGGTGCTATCCTTATTTTGCTGACAAGGCATACACTTCATAACGAAGTCCTTGACATCTTTCCACAGTCCTTTCCAATAAAAGCTCTTGCTGATCCTGTCATACGTCTTGAAAACTCCCAAATGTCCAGCTAAAGGCGAAGAATGCAACTCCTCCATAATTTTTCACTTGAAAGAAGAAGTAGAGGGAATAACTATCTTACCTTTCCACCAAATAAGACCATTTTTAAGCTGGTAATGTGAGTTTTCTTCCATAAGACCTTGCTGTAATTTCTGAAAGATTTGGCTGAATTCCTCATCTAAGAGATATGCCTCTTGTAGCTCTTCAATCTAATCACTATGTAATTCTGTCATGGCTGATACTTTGCAGGCCCACATACGAGAGAGAGAATCATCCACTATGTTATCTTTGCCCCTTGTATGAGTGATGTCAAAGTCATAATTTTGTAATGTTGCTACCCATCGTCGTTGCTTTGGAGTAAGATTTGACTGAGTAAGGAAATACTTAAGTACGTGATGATCACTATGTACTCTGAATCGGCTGCCATATAAGTAATGGTGCCATTTCTTGATTGCATGCAGAATAGCCAACATTTCCTGATCATAAACATTCATGGCCATCTCCTTATCAGTAAGCTTACGGCTTTCAAATGCAATTACTCCATGCTCCTGAAGCAAAACAGCCCCAATGCCACGGCCACTAGCATCACACTGTATAGTAAACTCTTTAGAGAAATTCGGGCATACAAGAATAGGAGCAGAAGTAAGTAATTCCTTTAACCGGTTGAAGCTGCTATCTGCAAGAGAATCCCAAAAGAAAGCCTCTTTCTTCAACCTGTCAGTTTAAGGGGCTGCAATTGCCGCATAATGCTTTATAAATCTACGATAGAATGAAGATAAACCAAGAAATCCTCTAAGAGAGGTAGTAGTATTAGGCGTTGGCCAATCTTTTATGCATTGCACCTTCTTGGGATCAGCCTGTATTCCTTTTTCACTGACTATATGTCACAAGTATTCCACTTCAGTCTGCATGAAAGAACACTTCTTCTCCTTAGCAAAAAGCCTATGATGTCTCAACACATCAAAAACCTTCCTCATATGCGACAAATGATCCTGAAAAGTCTTGCTCTAGATCAAAATGTCGTCGAAGAACACCAAAACAAACTGAAAGAGGAAAGGTTGTAGAATTTTATTCATCAGGCTTTGAAAGGTAGGTGGAGCGTTTGTAAGGCTGAATGGTATCACCAAGAAATGGTAGAGCCCACGATCAGTCCTAAAAGCAGTCTTGACCTCATCACCCTCTCTCATGCGAATCTGATGATACCCTGATCTCAAATCAATCTTCATGAAAAATCGAGCCCCCTTAAGCTCATCAAGCAAATCATCTATCTTGGGTATAGGATACATGTTCTTCCCTGTTATCTTATTGAGATCCCTATAGTCAATGCACATTCTAAAAGATCCATCTTTCTTTTTGACTAACAAGACTCGGGATGCATACGGTGAAGAACTGGGTTCAATAAATCCCATTTCAAGAAGCTCTTTGATTTGCTTGGCTACTTCCTCTCGTTCACATTTTGATAATCTGTAAGGTGGCTTATTGATTGTCTTTGAGTTGGGTTCCAAATCGATGGGGTGATCCACCGCTCTCTTAGGAGGCAATGAAGTAGGTACTTCAAATAAATCTCTATACTCCTAAAGAAGAGCTGTCAAAACTGGATGGTTTGCTGAATTATTGGGCTGATCCTGTGTTTCTTTGTTCAAATGCAATACAAATATCTGTGAGCGCTTCTTATAATCTTTCTTGAGTTGTTGAATGGTGATAAGCTGAAAATGAGATCTACTAGGGATTCCCTGTAAATGGATGAGTTGTCCATTGGAGAAAAACTCCATATATAATTGTGAGAAATCCATAGTAATCCTACCTAAGGTCATCAACCAATCACAACGAAGTACAATATCTATAGGCCCCATTTCCAAAGTGATCAGGTTTACTTTGACTTCAAAATTTTCAGCCATCTGCAAAGAAACCTGTGGGCAAATCTGTGTGCTGATTTCCTCTTCACCATTAGCCACTTGTACTCTAATGGGCTGCTGTAAGTCAGTGGGAACACAATTCAACTTGTACATAATGGATTTATTGACAAAACTGTGGGTACTACCACTATCTATCAAGATGAACACTGGCTTTCCACATATGCTTCCCTTCATACGAAGTGTATTAGGGTTCTTAGATCCCGTCCAAGCATCCATAGAGATAGAACAATTAGTGGCAGCAGGCAACGTCCAAGCATCCATAGAGATAGAACAATTAGTGGCAGCAGGCAACTCATTACAAAATCCACCAGGATCAAATGGGATATCACCGCCTGGATCAAAAGGAAAAGAGTCAGATGGATCATAGAAGTACTCCTGTCCACCATCATCCTCGAAATCTTCATTTTCAGTATTGATTGTGACTGCATTAACTTCATCTATGTCATTTTCAAGGTCCTCAAGAACTAGCATACTCTGAATTTTTGGCTTGGCATTTTTGTATACACACTTTGAAGCATGGTCAGGAGTATACTTTTCTCCACACTTGAAGCATAAGCCTTTGTCCTTTCTTTCCTTGTAAAGATCCATGGGAATATTTCTGGAATTTGTATTGGTTGAAGTAGACTTAGGCTTATTGTCACCTTGCTTAAATTCAACCTTTGGACTGTTTGCTATCCTGAAATTGCTTTGAAGCCTAGAAGCATTAAATGGAGGATAAGTTGGTATCCATAAGCTCCCACTAGGCATATGGTTGCTGCCATAATTGTTACCAACTTGCCCTTGCTTTAAAACAGTCCTTGGCTGTCCATAACTTGGCTGAAATGAAGACTCTTTCCTATACTTCCTTCCAAAGCGCTCTGCAAGCTCAATAGCCTTGAAAAGTGAAGTAGGATTCTGCGCCATGACATCAGCTGACAAGGATGGTTCTAAACCATACATGAACTTGTGTAACTTGGCCTCATCACTGATGTTTTCCACATACATGGTCAAGTTGAGGAATTGGTTTGTATATTCTCTTACACTTAGGCCCCTTTGTTCCAAACCATACCATCTTCGTTCTAACTTCTCTTTTTCAAGAGGTGAAACAAAGACTTCAGCCATAAGTGCCTTGAAAGCTTCCCAATTCTCAATAAGTACATTCTCTTTCTTGATATACCTCCACCAAGTGTGGGCAAATCCTTCTAAGTGCAAGGAGGCAAAGTGTATCTTCATATCATCAGTTTTAGGAAATATGTCAAAATAGGACTCCATCTTAGAGGTCCATTCCTCTAATTCTGATGGTGAAGATGACTGGCCATTGAATTTGGATAAAACAATTTTATCCTTGAATTTTCTATCATGGAAAGGTTGCTGTCCCAAAACTGGCTGATCGGAATTTCTAAGTACAGAACCCCCAAAATGAGATTGAAATCTTCCAACAGGTGGCTGAGAATTCCCATGTAATCTTCCTGTTGCTAAAGCACCCCTAGAATGCTGAGTATGCAGTCCAAAAGCTTGAGTATTGGCTCCGTTCAAACTGCCCAAATAGTCATCATGCCTTTGTGAAGCTTCCCCTACTTCATACTGACTATTTGGAATACCTCTTATTCCAATGATTCCATCCCCATAACCATTTTGGTTGGATGGCTGAAGTGGGACTGAAGGGTCACTATTTGAACAAGCCTTCTCATTAACTTCTTTTGATCCCGTTTGCGACGGCATTAATTGAGAAAATTTTGCCATAAGTTGAGCATTGGATTCTACTAATTTATCAATGGAAGCCTTGGTTTGGGTAGTTGATTCCATCAACTTATCAACTGTAGACTTCGTTTGTCCATGAGATAAAATCATTTGCTCCATTGTAGACTTTGTTTGACCAAATGATAAAATCATATGCTCCATTGCTGACAAAATAGCCTCATGACGTTCCTTATGTCTTAGTTCATGGGCACACAAAGCGTCATTGAGAATACTAATCTCTCCTCGTTGAGGCTCTTCACGGTTCTCTTGAAGTGTGCTTTCCATCATGGAATCCCTGATTTGCTATGCATAGTCCTCCTGGACCTTATTTTTGCCTTTATGTCTTGCCATACTAGTGCATTCCTGCAGTACCCCCTGTCAGTAAAACGGCTATAACTTTGGCTAGAAAACTCTGATTGCAAAACTTTTTTGTGCGAATTGAAGCTTACAATGCCCTCTTAGAGATGAGCTATAGCACGCTATAACAGGTTTAGGACAGAAAATTCTGTAACTGAATTTCAGAGTCTGAACTGTCTAGTCATGTACCCTGTTTAGATCTGTAAGTGCCCTGTTTTGACCCTGTAATGCAAGAAAGTAACCTCAAATGGCTACCAAACCCTGCAAAGGGGTATATAGGACCTGTGGGTACCCTGTAGTACCTGCACCTGTACTTCAGTATCAAAGGGTGTACCTGTATCCACCTGTAAATACCCTGTGGGTAACCTGAAAATGCCCTGTTTTACCCTGTTTACTCCAGTAGGTACTTGAGTCGTTGAAAAGTCTTCAATATTCAATTCTCCACTCGCTGTACCTGTGTGAGGGATAAAACGGCAGGACGGGCTCCCTACACGGGCTCCGAATCACCAGGAGGTGGGCAATGTTCCCCCCGGGTCGGTTGGTTGCACCCCTTCGGGATCTTTGATAGTGAGGGAAGGTCACCTCTCTTTTGTCCCACTATCTCCCCCGGCATCCACCTTTTTCCTCGGTGGGAATATCAACATGGCAGAGGCTAGTGTGCTAAGCAATCAGCATGATATGCAATTGAAAAATAACCATTCAGCCTTTCATGAGATGCAATTGATTGAGATAAGAAACTTGAGATGGGAGAAGGGTATTACCTATGCAATTCAGTGACTCAATGATTGCTAGTACTTACCCTTTTACAATTTTCCAATTTAGGCAAAAGAGAATCAACCAATCAACTGTATTAGAGTAAACAAAGGCACCAATCAATGTATTCAGTCAATAAGATTCAACTGTTATGCTAAAATCTCATATTGAGGCCTTTGATTCACTGATTGAAGCTAATATGCATTAGGCAAGCATTGCATTCATGAATAGATGAATTCGAGCAAAGGCTGACTGAAAATTTGATGAAAATGTTCAATTCTTTAATCTCTCACTCAAATGGCTTAAGCTCAGCAATTGGATTAATGAGAGAGATTAAAAATTGAAGAGAAATGCCTTGACATGGCTGAAAATAACTTGCCAAATGCTTGACAGGGCTCCCGGTTGTCCAATGTTAGCAAAATAATCCATAAGGCTTGCTTATCTGATGGTTGAGACCAATCTTGAAGCTTCAAATGCTTGAAATTGAAGCATTAAACCCGTTTCCCCCAAATTTTTGCTCCATAGAAGCTCTTGATCCTCAATCTTTAGCCATCTCGAGCTTAATCCTTGCAATTTGTTGAAGAATCCTTGCTGAAATGATTCCACGGGCCAAAAGGATGAAGAATCTTCAAGAAATTGTCAAGAAATGGAAGCTTGGGCTGAAGCTTTCATGGCTGCCCATGGACTGTTCACCTAGGGTTCAAGAGAGCCGAGGAATCTTTAAATGTGGCTGAGAATCTCAATATGGCTGAAGATTTATGCCTGGAATGGATCAAGAAGAGTGCCAAGGCTGAGAGGAAGGAAGCTTGAAGCAGGGCAGGGCTAGAATCAGCCCGAAAATTGCGCCGCAATTTTTGGGGCTGTTTCTAGCCTGAATGCTGCCCAATCTTGAGCAATCTTGTGCTCAACCTGAAGCTCCTGATGAATAGCTTCTATTCCAGGTAGTTTTTGGTCAAGAAGATCAAAGATGAGAGAGATATGGACAGATCTTGGGGCTGAACCTCCATGGAACCTGCAGGAGTTTCCAGGAAAGGGGAAAGAGAAACCCCTCTTTTCAAAGTAACCACAGTTTGTTCTCAAACTAAGCCCGGTTAACCATCCTTTACCCTAGTTACCTCCATTTTTGCATAAAATTTGATGACGTCCAGCCATTTAAGCCTTTACCCACCATATCTGACCTTGAATATCTCCAGATGTAGTCATTACTATCTGTAGTTGTCCTGCAGCACTCCACTAGTCACTGTCTTGTACCATTTTTTGTCTGAAATTGGTTTTGAAATAGGAAAATGGGAGTGAAAATGGAAGAAAATAATGGATCAAAGTCCGAAGCTCTGATACCACTTGTGAGAGAGAGAACTAGGGAGAGAGAAAGAGGAGAGAGAAAGACTGCAGAAGAGAGAGAAAGACTGCAGGAAGAGAGAGAATAAGAGTGACGAGGAGAGAGAAAGACTAGAATTGAAGAGAGAAAGACAGGAAAGATGAAGAAGCCATGGAAGCTTGGAGCAAGAAGGGAGAGAAAGTTTGTAAATGTATTGATTTGTCAAAAGATGTGAAAAATTACAACTTCTCTCCTTATATACCAGTGTCAATGTGACATGGCATATTAATAGCATTCTAAGTATTCCTAGCTTCTTGCAGTTGTACATTTCTTTTAATAACCTAAGGTTCACACATTCACATCACTTACACCAACCTCCTAGTTCCCGTAAATGCCTTAATCAAATCATCTATTTTGAGATTGAGCTCAAACCTTGATCCCATATTGCAAAACATCTCAATGCTAAGTAGGAAACTTCTCTAGTTGACACAAGTATGATACTTGCTTTTGGCTTATCCCTTAGGTTTATAGGAATCGTAAACCTGAATGGGCTCATGATGGAGTGTGTTGTGTGTTGATGGTAACATCAAACAATCCATGCAAACCTAAGATGAGAAGAATAGGCAATGTTGATTTGAAATGAATAAGGCATATCCATGCAGTACATAGCATGGTGACTAAATGCCCCTTCTGTTTAATTGCTTCTTGATGATTAATGAATATGGTGATTGTTTGTAATATAGTTTCATAATAAAACCTTATCCTATTCATCAAATAGCATTCAAATGGAAGTAGAGGGTCTATGTGTGGGGTGTGCATGTGCATGTGTGCTTCTTACACAATGCAGGTTCATTTTATATAGCCCACTGCAAATTCCACTAGTTATAGCTTGAATGTACAAGATATAGACCATAAGCTTGAATTCCCTTAATCTCGTCTAGAGAGAGTTTTCGGAGTATTTAGGTAATTCTCTTTACCTGCGATTCCCTACATTGGCAAATGCAGAATGTAATTCTCTAGTCTTATGCAAGAGTACATATATAGACATGTAGGAGATATTAGTGTGCATTTGGTTCCAAAGATGCACGTGAATGTCCTCCTTCCACCACACATAAGAAAAGAAGAATCTCTTCAGAGAGACGTTTTGTAAGGTGTCAATGCCATTTTGTGGTTTCGCAACTATACTTATGGCTCATGATCTATCCGATCAATTATGTACAATTCCATCATGTGGACTAGAAAGGCAATGTGTGCCATGGCCCACATTACACTGGTCAAACATCTGCAAAGATGTCATTTTCTCCATGGTTGTCGGAGGAGATGAGATGTTGGGTGTATGAGATATTGCTCAAGGGCTTCACACCACACCAAGTCCTTCTTGATTCAAAATGATAGAGTCAATCATAGTGTGCCATGAAATCTCAGGATAATCAGCCACTTTGGAAGAATAACACTGAAATATCTGATCTATCCGGAACTCCAAATGTCTAGCATACAAAGCAGCTTGTAGTACCACATCCCCAACATATCAAGCTAAATTCTCATCGTCTAGAATTAGCAAATCACCTCTCAAATACATATAAGGTAGAAGCATAGTATCTGAAGTCACATAGTCTTCAAAAACCATTCCGACTACTTCAGTCAACAAGTCAGAAGATTAGGTCCCACTCCATCCATCCTCTGGGAGAGGTAGATCCATTTTTGAAAGCTTAATGTACAAGGCCAACTTTTGTTGCTAATAATGCAAGAAAAAGGAGTGATCTAGAGGAACATATTCTTGGAATTTCTCAAATGAAAACCACATCAAATCCATTCGAGATTGAATTCTTTTCACCTTAGCTTGGAACAAAGGGAAAAAGGTTGCTTGTCTTTGAAGAACTGCTAAGTCTACAAGGGAGAAATAATGAACTGTCTGCACAAGACTTTGTAAAGAAGAGCAAGACAGAGCCAATTGATCCTTAAGTTTTTGGATCTTATCATTGCTCTAGTCACCTCCTTCTGTAACCTATCCCTCTCCTCTATTACAGTAACAACTTGGGACTGAGTTTTTGCCAACTGAGCTTTCAAAGTAGAGATTTCATCTTTCTTTGTATCCATGACCTTAGTTTGTTGCTCCATTTTTATACAAAGCTAAAAAAAGATAGGCATGTTTATGTACCAATCTTCCTTGGACTATTGTTCTTGTAGTTGCACACACTTTCAAGACACATGTTTTGTTTTTCTTGAAGAAATACTCGCTGATGATGTAAAACTTACGACCTTCATATGAATCTGTTTTTCCATTCAATGTGCCCTATCAATAATATTCTTTTAAAGAGAATTTCGTGACCAAACATTCATGTGGTTTGCAAATTAAAATCCATGCAATGCAATCAATCAAATGACACTTTCACAAGAAAAAAACAATGCATTAAAGAAATTATGCCAACCTAACTACAGGTGTTCGTGTGTCATGCAAATGCAAACAAAGGAACACACACAAGGGAAAATAAATTCCTAATGATAATGACTAATGGGATCAAATTCTTTGCAAAAAACTCCGCTCTCGGATTGGCAATGGTGGACACATAGCATCATGAATACAGAGATGTGAAAAGTAAGGTCCACAATCATTGCGAGGAATGAATAATGACGAGGGAATGTGTGTTGACATGCCATAATGAAAACTAAATGACCAACTACGTTGGAGCCGCCTTTTGAGCCTAATGTTGTCCTCTTTGAAATAAAATATTACTTTAAAGATATCAAAGCCCCGTGTTTTGAGTATGTAATTGGTGGATCCTGAGTTGAATAGAAGTGAATAATCAAGTGGTGCATGCTCATTCAACAATTAGTGGATTAAGTGAATAATTAAGAGGATAAATTGAAGCAAAAATTTTTCCAAAAAAACCACTAATCTCAAAACCACTAACCTAGCAATACATCTTGATGTGCGTGACTCTTGGGGAATAAGCTTGGACTACATAGAAGGCTAAGAAGTAAAAGACTCTCTCTCCCCCTTCCCCCCGTTCTCTCTCTCTCTCTATTCTCATATCATCTATCTCTTTCCCATAATCTCCCCTCCCTCTCTCCATATCCCGTACACACTAAACACATGGAAAACCAAAGCAAGGTTGATCACATTAACTTGCAAAACCTACCTCCTGGTTCATTCAATGGTGCGCAGCTTCAATGGGAAATAAGGCATGCCCCTAATCCAGGTACAATGTATTGCACCTCGCTTACATCCCTTGGAGCAGGCTCATCCATTTTTTGAATGGAGATAATAGAAGACCAAATGGCCCAACAAATTTTCAGAAGCAATGGACCAAGAAGCATGCACTTGGAAGCCTCACGCAACCCAACATTGATAGCTACCTCTTGCAAACTGCGTAAGTTTCGTTGCACTATTATGTCAATCAAGAAGGTTATTACAAATTGATTTCAATTTTTAAAGAAGCATATAAGGGGCGCATATTCAACTTATCTCATAAATAAAAGATACTTCATAGGTATTGGTGTGCATTTGGTCTCAAAGATGCACGTGAATGTCCTCCTTCCACCACACATAAGAAAAGAAGAGTATCTTCAAAGAGACGTTTTGTAGGGTGTCAATGCGATTTTGTGGTCTCGCAGCTATGCTTATCGCTCATGATCTATCAGATCAATTATGTACAATTCCATCATGTGGACCAGAAAGGCAATGTGTGCCAAGGCCCGCATTACACTGGTCAAACATCTTCAAAGATGTCATTTTCTCCATGGTTGTCGGAGGAGATGAGATGTTGGGTGTATGAGATGTTGTTCAAGGGCTTCACACCACACCAAGTCCTTCTTCATTCAAAATGATAGAGTCAATCATAGTGTGCAACGAACTCTTAGGATAATCAGCCACTTAGGAAGAATAACACTGAAATATCTCATCTATTCGGAACTCCAAATGTCTAACATACAAAGCAGCTTGTAGTACCACATCCCCAACATATCAAGCTAAATATTCATAGTCTAGAATTAGCAAATCACTTCTCAAATACATATAAGATAGAAGCATAGTATCTGAAGTCACATAGTCTTGAAAAACCATTCCGACTACTTCAGTCAACAAGTCAAAAGACCAGGCCCCACTCCATCCACCCTCTAGGAGAGGTAGATCCATTGTTGAAAGCTTAATGTAGAAGGCCAACTTTTGTTGTTAATAATGCAGGAAAAAGGAGTGATCTAGAGGAACATATTCTCGAAACTGCACAAATGAAGACCGCATCAAATCCATTCGAGATTGACGTCTTTTCACCTTAGCCTAGAACAAAGGGAAAAATGTGGCTTGTCTTTGAAGAGCTGCTAACTCTGTAAGGGACAAAAAAGTAACTGGCTACACAAGACTTTTTGAAGAAGAGCAAGAGAGAGCCAACTAGTCCTTAGGTTGCTAGATCTGAGCATTGCTCTAGTCACCTCCTTCTGTAACCTATCCCTCTCCTCTATTACAATAACTTGGGACTAATTTTCTGCCAACTTAGCTTTCAAAGTAGAGATTTCATCTTTCTGTGTATCCATGACCTTAGTTTGTTGCTCCATTTGTATACAAAGGTCAAAAAAGTTATCTTGAGCAAAAGCTAACTCAATAATAGTTTTATGCAGCTCCTCCTTAACGTACCAAAACTTGAAGAAATCTTGAGCTTCAAGGTTGAAGCTATGGCTACCCTCTAATTGCCCTCCTACACATTTACGGTTTTAGAGAAATGGATAAAGATCAAATGTTGAATCTTACCAAGACTTGTTGAAATATCTTTGAAATGAGTGCTGAATTACTACTTCATCAACACAACAAAGATCAGAGGTAGCAATGAGAGATGGAGAGAGTACGAAATTCAATGCAAAATGTACTATGATTTTCAAGCAATGTCATCAAACCTATACTCCATATGTTCCTCAAGATTCATGGAACATTTGTCCCATGGTAAGAGAGAAAGATATGGTCACTCAAGAGTAAGAGGAAGGGTTTCTTACAGCCACCATGAGAGCTTTTACAAAAACTTAAAAGAAAGTTGAAAGAGAAAGTGTATTTGAAAAAGTGAGTGGACCTCTAATCCTTACTAACTCTAATCTCCCTTTGTTTAACTATTTTACCTCTAGAATGGTCTATTTCTTGACCACAACCTACCATTTTGTCCATGATGCATCCAAATTAGTTTCTAGGTCTTACCATATGTGAAGAAAGGGTATTTCGTAACATCCTTTCAACACACGTTATATAGAACATTTCTTATAGTTGGACCCCTTGGCCTAGTCTTCTAAGAAGGAAATCAAGGATAAGGTTATAACCAAAGGGATCAAAGACCAATCCTCTAATACCACTTGTTAAGAAGAGAGTTGAGCAATGAGAGAAGAGAGAGAAAAGAGGAGAAAGAATGAATGACAAGGAGAAGGAAAGACTAGAAAGATACAAGGAAGAGTGTGAAGACATAAAAGTTATGGACAAAATGGTGAAATGAGAGACAATAACTATATTATTTGTGAAAGTGATCAAATTTACACATCTCAATACCTTTTATAGCTGTGTCATTTTGACAAGGTATTATTAAGAAAAATCTATCAACTTAGTTGTCTTCCTGAATCTTGTAATATCCATTTTATGTCATGACAAATATCTCCAAGTTCTATAGGTCATGTAGATCGTGAAGGCACTACTAAGTCTACCATCTTGTCATAGCTTAGATCATGTGGCTTTTCATGTCAGGTTTACCAAATGTCAACAAGGAGGGTATATGTCAAGTCATAACTGATATGGGTTTAGAATAATAGACAAGATGGAATGAGGAATCAAGAGAAGCAAAACTACTCTATATATTACTCCACAAATATATATTGTATATACCATCTTAGATTACAAACATTGTTCTAATAGCCTAAAGAATTCGACAATAGTAGGCAAGTAGAATCCTTAAGTAAGAAACCCTTTATCAAAATCATGGCTACAATAGCCCCATCATGAACTTGCTGTGGAACTCTTTTTTCTTCAACTTTCTCCTCCAAACTACGAATATAGTTGTCTCGATACTCAAATTGATTGGGATACATGTGGTCTACAAGCTAGCATGGGTAGAACTGCAAATATCATCTCAAAATTATTAAAAAAGAATTTTTTCATAAAGCACATGTATTTTTTTATATTTTTAGGTCTAGAAATCTTATAGCACTTAAGATAACTCCTTACATGTGTCTTTATTCAACCAAAATTATCATGTAATTATTAGACCTCAATCACTGATATTCATCCAATTTCAGAGACTAGTTTTGAATCTAGAAAACCAATCAAACATGTAACCACATGACAATGCTAATTTTTACCAACTACAAACTTTTGTATCAAGCAAGACTTAACTATTTTTCTTGATTCCTTCAATCTTTGCAACCCTAGCTATAGACACTAGAATGTGCTTGGAGGGCTTCTACTATCTGCAGGGTGGCTTGCTTATCAAAGATATGGAGGAGAGGGTGGGAAGTTCAATTAGGAGGGATTCAACACTGCTGGGGATTTGTGACCATAATGTGGACTCTATCAAAGATATACCTTGTTATTTTCAATATGGGTAAAGTTTCCAAAATCCCCAATATCCTTTGGTTGAAGATGACGTAAAACTTACTGCCTCAAATATGCTTTCATCTCCAAGAAATTTGAACCAACGCTCTAGTGAATGTTCATTTAGGTATTCTGACTCTACCTATCATAAATAATCAGATTAAAGAAGATTCAACCCTTGAAAATGTATTTGAGATCCTCAATAAAATGAAGGACTTGCCTAAAGCTAATGATACTTGGAAATATTTTGTGACTGATGTTGAATCAAGTATAAAGGCTGCATGAGTTGCAATGGAAATGGCTACATGAATTCCAAGTGCATAAGGTCCATGTAGAAGAGTTGAATATGAGGTTCTAGGGAGCTCTTGATGCAATGGTTGATGCTTGTGATGCTCTAATGGCTATTTATGCTATTGGGTATAAAAGCTACTATTGCACCTCGTGAAGCTCTTGTATTGTTTTTGACAAAAGTATAAGAATCTAGCTAAATTTCTATGTTATTTTTAAAAGAAATCATGACAAACATAAGCTCATGAATTTGAGTACTCGCATGCTAGGCCACCTCCACTCCAAGAATTATGTTACTATCTAGACCACGACTCTCGTATTTTGGGTTTAAAGAACTTGTTCTATACCTTGAGCTGTGCCAAGAGAGTAGTTGAGGAGAAACCATGTGTAGTGGGTCAAGGATCTATTGAAAACAAGGGACAGGTTACATAGACTCATAATAAGAAGCCTCAAATTCCCACATGCACCCAAGCTAATATGATGGACATTGACTAATTGGAATGGTATGGACATTTTATATACCTAGCAAGATACCAAAACACCAAAGCTCTAAAAGAGGAGTAATTGGAACACCAAGAAAAATGGCAGAATACTAGTCATGAGAATAATTGTATGAGCTTGTTTAATGTATATTCACCAAGTTCATTAGTAGCAACAACAACCACTTGCAGCACCAAAAGACTGATGAGTTGCTTGGGTAATATACTCCACACGATAACTAACTTCATAGCGTGAGAAGGAAAGTTTTCAAATCTATAGCCTGAGAATAGAAGTTTGCAGTTGTATACAACATCCCATGTATAGCTTGAGAAGGGAAGTCTGTAACTACATAGTGCAACATGCAAGCCTTTGCTCCTTCAAATGATGAATGTAAGCTAAGCAAGAAGAAGAATGGGAGTGTCTCTCGAAATCTAAAGCATGCAAAAGAATCACATATTCTTCAGGGATTGGGCCATTTGAGGAAAAATCCCTTCTCAGATGAAAAAGAAGATCAATTTGCTGAAACTTTGTAAGGTCACTCACTTCGGAACTGAAAAAAGTAAGTGAACCTAGCAATGATAACAAGATCTATGTCTCAAGGTATGCAGGAAAACAACATTATTCATAGATGTTTGGAAGTTCAAACAGGGTCTTGAATTATTTGGAGTAGCCACAATAGCTCTTGTTACAGCAAGAATGGTTAGTGATCTAACTCGAGGAGCTCACTATAGTGTACCATAAGGAAACATTGTCACAAGTTCTCTAACTAGTGTTTCACACATTCAGAAAGTTATCAAAATGCCCAATTCACTACAAGATATAGACCTTATAGTGACGTTTAAAGCGACGAAAATACAAACAACAAAATTTGCCCCCGTCGTCGCAAAAAGCGTCGTTATTGATGACGCCATAGAATCGTCGCTATATCCGTCGCGACGCATATAGCGACGGTTACAGAGAATTTGCGACGCTCACAGCGACGCCAATAGCGATGCGTGCAGTAAATTTGCGATGCAAATAGCAACGGTAACAAAGAAAAAAAAAATTGTGGCAAGGCAGCTTATAGCATTGTGTGCTGTATGAGAACCATACAAAATAGTTTCTGCACTACTGCATACAAAGCATTTGCAAACAAAAAGAATGTATACTGAAATCATAAAACTGATACATGAAATAAATACATGATATCGCATAAAATGCGATTGGTACAATCATGAAACGATATCACTAATACATAGAAAATGTCTACATAGATCCGGCAACTAAAAACTAAAGGTGTGTGAGCTCTAAGGATCCAAGGGCGAGCTACAAATCCTCGTCCCCCGAAAGCTTGTCCCGCTGCAAAGGAGCATCAAACGGATTCTGTAGAAAAAGAAACAACATATCAATCCACCATACAATAATGCATTCAAATATCTCATGGTAACTACGGACAAGAAAGATGAGTGACTTACAGGGCCGCCGCATCTATACAATCAGTCGATCAATGCCTTGAAACCGTGCCTCTCTGCATATCGAGTCTCAAGGCCTTGCGGATCGCGATTTGTAACGGAGTGCTGCAAAGAAAACAAAATGCTAATTGTTAGAAACATGATTGTCAGTATAAAGAATATCTCAAAAAAACAAATAAGTAAAACAAAAGAGAAACTTACAAAGTCCTCCAAATATGTCCTGTGGCCGCCACTCCCAAGATGATGTACCGATCCGGCCTCAATTCGTGCCCTCGCCGCCTCCGCTGCTGACTCCAACGTCCTAGCGAATTTGTAGCCTTCTCCCTCAGTCGGCGCCAGTCGTCTGCATCTAGCCACTCGGGCTTTGGAGCCCCTCTCTTGATTGCCTTGCGTGCGTTGGATCGTCTATGTGACATGTATGCACGCATGCAATCCATCATCCAGCCCGTAGAGAATCTATCCACTGCGGCTGGCACCGGGAACTCCTCGTGCAAGGATGCTACTATGTAGTCCTTGCTCCCCTCCGGTATGTTCCTCCAATGATCCAGGATGTTGTGCCGTAAAACTTGTTGGCACAACTCCCTCATGCGAGCCATTACCCTCCTCCCCTCATCATTCATGATGATGGCTCCTAACCTGCCATCCACTAGGTATCCATAACCCCTAGGAGTATGCCTAAGATGGGCCCTCTCCCATCTCCGTCCATGCTTCTGGGCATATCCAAGAGACCCCTATACATCCGGTGTACCGACGGGGGTACCCTCTCCCAGAGTGCCACTCAAAGGGGTGCCACCAAAGGGGGTGCCACCAAAAGGAGTGCCACCAAAAGGCGTGCCATCTGCCGACGGCTGCGCAAAAGCAGGAGTAACTGAAGTGGACGTCCCCACAGGTGTGACAAATCCTGGAGGTGACGCAGCTCCAACTGAATGACGAGACGGAGACACCACGTCCGTGTCTCCACAACAGCATCCCCCCTGATCCTCCTGCAGTCGCAGTCTCTCCCTCTAGCCCAAGTCGCGAGCATTGAGATCGTCTGCTCGAAGCTGAAGCATCTGATCTTGCTGAAGCTGATCTAGCAGAGCGCCCTAAAAAAGAACGAGACAGCTGCTGATCTGCCATCTCTCTGAATCTCGCGAGCTGATCTGGAGACATGTGTGCCATCATGTCCTGAAACTCCTCATCGCTCATCCCTCGACTCATCCTGAAAATGTCGATACCTGCACAGATAAAAAATGATGTTAGAATAATCAATTTAAACTATACGAAGCACATTAATATAAATCATTTTTGAAAAATCCCTCTTAAAATGCGTATCTTATCTACCTTTATGGAAGATCTAAACAACGAATTGAGTAATACAATTCTCCAAGAATGAAGTATTCTATGGTCCCATGTTAATCTCCTGACACAACTCTACATACACTGGAAGGTCGATAGACATGTCACCACAAAAGAACGAGTCTGCCTCGTTCTCAAAAAATTCTACGACTTTTGTATTTCCAGCATTGAGAATAATGGTCACTTTTCAAATCTCAAAATGTCCACGCTAATTAAAATCCATTATGTTCACAAACCTGACATATCTTATGCCAATCATGGGATTTTAGCCCAAACATTTGGTCATCTTTAGAAAATGTGGACCTGAGAGAACGCATCATACCCGTCGGAGTGCGGATAGACTTGATTACTTGCTTCACAATGCGCTCTTCTTTGGTAGACAAAACCCAGGGAGCGCAAGGAAGTTGCACTCCCCCTTCAGCACTCGACTGCGGCCAAAGCGCCTCCATCTTACCTACCTCCTTTAAATCCATTCGTGACCCTATAGTGTCTCTCTTTCCTGTGATGTGGTCCCATAGCAAGTTGCCCACATTTTTGAAAATATGCATGGGATCCAGCAAGTGGTTGACCTGTAAGTGGGTCCAATATGGCAACTCATAGAAAACTGAGAACCGTCGCATTCCATTTGGATGTGATTCCGGTTTACCATTTTCAGCTCGTACCAGCTTGCAGCGTTCATACGTGCTGGTGGTCGTCCAAGAAAACCTTCCGTGAGTTCATGATCCTCCGGCAAGAAAGCGGCGTGTCCTTGATATACCATCTTCTTCATGGTTCGTGACCTTCGGGAGTCTAACTATGGCCCATACAATGGACATGCATGATAACCTGAGGTAACGAGACCTGCAAGGCGATCCACGACCTAGTGAATACTTGATTTAATGAAATAAAATATAGATATTACCAGCGAGAACAAAGGTCTGCTCACCTGAGCACTCTCCCAATCCCGGAAAGTCATACATCGTCCACATGAGAATGGCTCGAATGTTGGTTGACCGCCGACCATCTCGCCTGCTCATATCTTGCACCATGACCCCCTCCTCCCACAAAATCTTAAGCTCATCGACTAATGGACGAAGATACACGTCCATATTTTTTACTTTGTAGCGGCCCGAGATGAGCAAGCTAAGGATGAGATGTCCTTTCTTCGTAGAAAGCCATGGAAGAATGTTGTAGTTGACAAGCACTATAGGCCACACACTATAAGAAGTCGAGCGCAGACCGAATGGGTTCACACCATCCATGGCGAGACCGAGCCGAAGATTCCTTGGCTCTCGCGTAAAGCCTGGGAAGGTAGAGTCAATGTGGCTCCATGCGCGCGAATCTGCTGATATTCGTTGAACTCCATCTGTGGACCTATTCTGCACATGCCACGTTGTCAAGCTTGCCATGGCAGACATGCGAAACATGTGGTTTATGCGGGGGATGAGCGAAAAGTGTCTAAGAACTTTTTGAGGGATGGTCTACCCTTGCAAGTCCTGTCGATACCTGTGAGCACCATACTTTGGACATGTCTCCATAGTCTCGTATTCATCTCCAAACAATATGTAGTCGTTGATACATGCATGGATGTTATTATAGTCCATGCCAAGCTTCCGTAAAACATGTCGTGCATCATCACGAGACTCAGGCATGGTGTTTGCAGGTGGAAATATATGATATTTCAATAACCTGAAAAAAAGCATAAAAACACCTTGAAAAAACACAAATTTTTGCAATAATACTGTTTTTTTTTTTAAAAATGAAGTCTATGTGCAAGGTACCTGAATAACTCAGTCACACTCGTATCGCTCCAACCGTATTTTGCTTGCACACTTAAGAGGGCAAGCAATGTCTTCAACCGAGATACTCGGTACCCATCATATAATGGTATGGATGCTTCCTCTCTAAGCGGGTCAGATGTCTCAACATCCATGGGAATCAATGCATCGATCATTGCCTCCATCTCAGGCTCCAAGATTGTAGGCAAGTCGGGAAGGTTGTCTGTCTCCTCTGGCATTGATGGTATAGATGGGCCTTGCGAGTGGTCCATTGGCTCCTGCAATCCATCCATCGCACGTCCACGAACTCTTCTAATTGGCTGCAAAGGGTGCACTCCCCCTTGGGTCGAGACATCACCCCCCTGGATACAAAATTTGCCAACAAGACCCAATCTTTTTGTGTATGGTTTTCAATTAGCTTGAGAGTACAATGCATGAAAAATGCTAACTTCAAATTACCGTTTGCTGAAAATCCGCAATCGCCTGATCAATGATCTCAGATTGAAACTCGCCAAATCGTCGTACGTGTTCTATAGACAATCGGCGTTTTCTTCTAATTGCCAACTTGCATTGAGAGCAAGGACATGGGACACGCTGATTAAGATACGTCTCGCGGTCTTGAACAATAAGACCTTCTTCGTTTGCCATCTTATCTACATTACACGAAACGAGGCTTAAATGGATAGCTTTATGGAGATGTAGGAGATGTACGTCAAGTTGCAAGTTGACCATAAACCTTGCATTGTATATAGTAGTCAAGAGATTTTCCGATGTTATATCTCGGCCTTGTATCATGCTCAATGATTTGTTTGTCCCGGTAGATAATTATTTGTTATATCTCGACTTTGAGTATAAGTAATCCATTTTAAAATTAATGCCCGCCATCTATGAAATTTTATAACTATAGTAATAAAATTTATTTCAATCAATTCTACTCATAGTCATAAGACCTGAGATAAATTATCCTATACTCAATTTAACGGTTTCTTCTTCTATAACAATAATTTTGGGTTCATTTTGATGAAGTACGTGGCCCATGGCAAAGCACATTGCATACCATTATCAATAAGTCTATTATCTTAAATTTCCTTCCCCTCCCTCTCCCTCTCTTTCTCTCGTTCTCTCACCCTCTCCCTCTTCCTCCTGTTCTCTTTCTCTCCCTCTCTCATTTCCTTCCCCTCCCTCTCCCTCTCCCTCTCCCTCTCTTTCTCTTTTTCTCCCTCTCCCTCTCCCTCTCTTTCTCTCTTTCTCTCACCCTCACCCTCTCCCTCTTGTTCTCTTTCTCTCCCTCTCTCATTTCCTTCCCCTCCCTCTCCCTCTCCCTCTCCCTCTCCCTCTCCCTCTCTTTCTCTTTTTCTCCCTCTCCCTCTCTATCTCTCTTTTCCTTCCCCTCCCTCTCCCTCTCGTTCTCTTTCTCTCCCTCTCTCATTTTCTTCCCCTCCCTCTCCCTCTCCCTCTCCATCTCTTTCTCTTTTTCTCCCTCTCCCTCTCTATCTCTCTTTCTCTCTCATTTCCTAAACAAGCAAAAAATAAAGTGATTTAAACATCCTCCAAGCAAAAGGGAGAGGGAGAGATACAATGCACTCTCCCTCTCTTTCTCTTTCTATCCCTCTCTCATTTCCTTCCCCTTCCTCTCCCTCTCGCTCTCTTTCTCTATCATTTCCTCTCCTAAACAAGTAAAAAATATAGTGATTCAAACATTAAACAAGCAAAAGGGAGAGAGAGAGAGAGAATGCACTCTCCCCCTCCTTCTCCCTCTCTTTCTCTTTCTCTCCCTCTCTTATTTCCTTCCCCTCCCTCTCCCTCTCCCTCTATTTCTCTTTCTCTTCCTCTTCCTCTTTCTCTTTCTTTCCCTCTCCCTCTCCCTCTCCCTCTCCCTCTCTTTCTCTCTTACTCTCTCGTTTCCTCTCTTCAACAAGCAAAAAAGAAAGTAATTTAAGCATTAAACAAGCAAAAGGGAGAGAGAGAGAGAGAGAATGTACTCTCCCTCTCTTTCTCTTTCTCTCCCTCTCCCTCTCCTAAACAAGCAAAAGAGAACGATTTAAACCTTCAACAAACAAAAGAAAGAGAGAGGGAGACTCACCAATGAGATATGGCGAGCGTGGGCGGCTTCTCTTTGCAACAAGGGCTCCTCCTCTCCTTTGCGAACAATGGCGGCGGTAGCGGCGGCAAGTCTCTTCCTCTTCTTCTCTCACAAAGCCTTCGCTCTCTCCCTCACTCTCGCTCTCAAAAGGCGAAGAAAAGAAAATGAAAACGGCGCTCTGGTTTCGGCTTTGTTTTTTTTCCCTGCGGCGTCGCTACTGGCATTGCAAATAGGGACGCCAATAGCGGCGCCGCTATCTGCCATCGCTAATCGGCGTCGCTACTAGCTCAAATCCTTGTAGTGATTGTATGGGTCAAAAAGCCACAAATATTAAGAATGGTTGCATTACTAACTTTCCTACCCTATCTTACTCAAAACAAGTGTAGGATAGGAGAATACTTTCTAATGTAGTGGCTGGTATGAAATCTATAGATAATCAAGCACAATGTGTACCTTCTAGAGAGATAGGTAACTCTGACAAGTTTTTCAAAAGTGTAAGTCATGGAGCATTGTGAAATATTTTAGTTTTTTTCCTAGGGGATAGATGGTAGCTTCTCAAGGGAGTACACAGTTTTCTAACAGCGAGTTGTTTAGACCACATAACATGAAGACTTCAATGTTTAGAGAGGGCATGGATATTAATTGAGTGAAGGTCTTACAAGCAAATGTGGAGAAAATTTTCACTAATCTTTGTGATTGGGTACTCTATTCACTACTACTGAAACTCATGTTCCTTGATAATGATATATTTGTTAGAGTTGAACTAGCTAGTGGATTAAGAGCACTCTTATTGAAATCAGAAAAGGAATTAGGTGGTTCTTATATAATACTAGTGCAATATCTATTTTGATAAGTGATATAACATCACATTCACAAGAATCTATGCAATAAAAGACTTTGTCCTTTCACCTTGCAAAGCTTCTGCCTATCCTTTCATAGGTGTAAGCCATTTGTCTCCCTCATTCCTGTCTTTCTCTCTCCACTTACAATATTTCTCTGTTCTTCTCAAGTCTCTCTCTCTCCTCTACACGTCCCTTTCTCTTTTCTCTATAGTATTTTCTCTCCAAGTCAATCTGCTTCATTACCTTTTTGTAATTTATGCAAGATTCTTCTTGACATAAGCTATTTCTTAAATAATTTATTTTCAATAGCTTGTCATATACAAGAGCTCATAACTAGGTAATATCTCAAAGGTTGATTAGTATGTAAAATTGATGTCTTTTCCATTAGAATACTAACATAAGGTACTATGAATTGTGCAAAAATTATTTAGAACTATAACTATTGGAAATTATGTGTTCATATTTCTCTTATTGAGTACAATACCTCACATTTAACAAGTACTCGCTATAAAAAGGCATAATTTATACAAAGCAAACATAAATTATCATAAAATAATTATATAATTTATGTAAGTACCATTGCAGATTTTTAAAAGCATATCCAGGTATCTGTAATGGGTGACACTTTTAAGCATATCCATTAGCAAGTATTTCAACAACCAAGAACCTGTGGAAATCTCTGCTAATATGGATTCTTGAAAGGAGGAATTTCTTTGAAGATCTATGAAAGCAAACAAATATTTAAAAGTCATTTACTTAACTATTTTCCTTCTCAACTTGAGCGATTCAATGGATTTTTTTTTCCATAGTTTAAGTCATTATCCAGTTTTTAGGATTTCGATGATCAACACTTCTTGAATTTCTCAACCCATTGAAGTGCCCTCTTTTGTGTTTTAACTCAAGGTGCTCACTATATCTAAACCCTAGTTATCACATGCGTTCAAGGCCTAATTAGAAAACCCCTCATGTGCAAATTTATGATGAATAAAACACACATTTTTCCCATTCCATTTGTGAATATCCCCATTAAATAATACCCTTCTGTATATAGAAAAGATCTAAGAAAGGTTATTTAAAAATTTCAAAGTGTTAGACTTACATAATTATGAGCGAACCTCGTGACTGTTTCATTAATTGTCTAAGGATTGAAATGTATGTAATAGTATGTACGTTGTACATTTCTTTTAATAACCTAAGGTTCACACATTCACATCAGTTACACCAACCTCCTAGTTCCCATTAAATGCCTTAATCGAATCAACTATTTTGAGATTGAGCTCAAACCTTGATCCCATATTGCAAAACATCTCAATGCTAAGTAGGAAACTTCTCTAGTTGACACAAGTATGATACTTGCTTTTGGCTTATCCCTTAGGTTTATAGAAATCATAAACTTGAATGAGCTCATGATGGAGTGTGTCGTGTGTTGATGGTAACATCAAACAATCCATGCAAACCTTAGATGAGAAGAATAGGCAATGTTGATTTGAAACGAATAAGGCATATCCATGCAGTACATAGCATGGTGACTAAATGCCCCTTCTATTTAATTGCTTCTTGATGATTAATGAATATGGTGATTGTTTGTAATATAGTTTCATAAGAAAACCTTATCCTATTAATCAAATAGCATTCAAATGGAAGTAGAGGGTCTGTGTGTGGGGTGTGCATGTGCATGTGCTGTGTGTGGGGTGTGCATGTGCATGTGCGCCTCTTACACAATGCAAGTTCATTTTATATAGTCCACTGCAAATTCCACTAGATATAGGTTGAATGTACAAGATATAGACCATAAGCTTGAATTCCCTTAATCTCGTCTAGAGAGAGCTTTCGGAGTATTTAGGTAATTCTCTATATCCACAATTCCCTACATTGGCAAATGCGCAATGTAATTCCCTAGTCTTATGCAAGAGTACATATATAGAAATGTAGAAGATATTAAAAATTTCCCTAAAATTATAGATTCACAATACCATTCCCTAGTTGTAGGTATAGATGGATAGAAAATGTTGGCACATTCTCATTACGAGTCCCCATTATTGCAAATGGGCAATGCAATTCCCTAATTACATGTGGGGGACACGACATGAACATGTGGGAAATGTTGAAATCTTCCATGTAGGAAACGATAAAAAGCTCCCTCTTCCACACTTGCTAGCATCTTTTCCCTTGGATTGTTAAGAGCGAGTCTAACCCATAACACCGCGTCAGCTGTCTGGTTGTAAAACTCTCAATCGGCGACGATGGCGGCAGCCGAATGCCCAGCATCATCGGCCAAGCTGCGCCCCGCTCAGCCACAGTATTGTACGAGCGAGCCCGCCTTCGCTCTTATAATTGATATACACGCACACATAGAACTAAGCCACCTTGTACGTGTGTGATATACCCCTCCTGACTGGGTTGCAGAAACATCGGCCGGTGCACGAAGCGGTAATCTTGGTCCCCGATCATGGTCTGCCTATGAAGAAACAAGCTTCACATCATTACAATTACCAGTCAGTATCATCGGTGGCGGCCGCGTCGATGAGCCCCCAGCACCCCCTCTGTCTGATCCTAATAGCATTCATGTCCGTCTTCATCAGTTATGGCAACATTATGGAGGGAGCAGAGGCCACATTGTAGCTCGCGTACACGCCTCCTGACGGTGGCTATCCAGAGAACTCGTCATGGATATCGCTCTTGGCGTCGGCCCTGCTGAGTCAAGGCACGCCCGGCCTATTCTGGGGTGCTGTGCCGGCAGATGCGGTAGAGTCAACTTGTCAGATGATCGAGGCTGGATATCTCACCATCCCGGCTACTGTCACTGCTTACGGTGTGACCCGTGATTGGAACTTGCAGGTATGTGGATTGTGCGTGCGGTTCACTCTCAATTTACTGTTTGTATTGCTTCGTTTCCTTTCATACTCACTTCTGTACCATGTATGTGTACTAGATCCAAGCCACTGGGGGCTGCGATGCATCATCAAACTCCCCTGTTGGTGTGGAGATTGTCTTCATCGATGATACAGGAGTCACCAATGTTGTAGGTGGCTGCTTGTTTTGAGTATGTACTATTGTATGCTTATGTTGTGTAGCTATGCTGACATAGTTATTTTTTCTATGTATTGGGCTCTTAGATCATATGTGACAACAATGCTTGGACTGTGGGATGTGGTCTTTATAATATGGGAGATGATGTCAATTCCTTGTATAAAGAAGGGACCTCAACAAGTACCCTCACAACTGATCCATCAATGATGGTTGCATCCTCTTCCACCACATCAACCACCATCGAAGTTGATGTTTCTAACTTTACTGTTGAATATAAGCCTCTCACTCTTGCATCTTCAAATAATGGATGACGTCTCATGGACACCTCACCCATTTGTGTTGGCGAAGGTTATCTTCGTGTACCTACGGTCTATTATTCACTAATATTTAAGAAAGAGACCATTCTCTTTCATGGTTGGTTAAAATTATCAAAGCGTTGGTCCTTCCACACAGTATAGACATTAATGGATCATCATTCCATAGCCTTTCTTCATGCACTCATATATGTGCATGTCAAACCTACACACATATATGTATATATGGGTATCACATTGTTATCATCTTATCACTAATATTAGTTTCTCACACATATATGAACGTCAAACCTAAACACATATATGTATGTATGGTTCTCGCATTTTTCTCATCTTATGACAAATATTCCTTTCTCAGTTATGTTGATTGTGCAGGACTCCACATGTTTGTGATCCAATGCTCATTTACTTGTCTTTGAGGTGTTATATATTCTCCAAAGTTACGATAAATCACATATCTAACTAGAGCTCCCAATCAACTCCAGGTGCTACTGGTGGTGGCATATTTGGAGTAGCTGGTGCACTATTGGCGTGTCTTGTAGACAGATCCAATACTTGGGCCTTTTGTACAGTAGCTGTTGTGGGAGTTTCCACTCTTGCTAGTGTGGCGACAAGATGTGCCTATGATGCAATTGGAAGCTGTGTTAAAGGTGGCATCATTCATCCATGATCCTTTGCTTAGTCCCGTGCATGCATCTTTATGACTTGACATTATCTATTTCTGAATTTGATGCACCTCATTTCAAGATTTGAGAAACATATAGTAATGTTGTAGCCAATGAAAACTCAATAAGAGCTACAAGCATCCATAATTAATTGAATGGGTTTATGGTGTAGGAACCTCCATGGTCATGACAGAGGTTGGACATCGCAAAAAGATATGTGACATTGACATTGGAGAAAAGGTTTTAGAACATTTTTCTATTTACACTTGAAATGGTTGCACTATCCTAATAACTAATTTATGTTTTTCATTTTTAAAAATATTATCTATCTACTCCCATTTTACTACTTCATCATACACAACTTATTCTTTTTTACCTTCTATTTTCATAAAAGGTTGCAGTTTGGAATACCAATCTACAAAAGCTAGAGTTCAATGATATATATGGATTTGGGCATGCTGATGAAAATGCATCATCAATGTTTTTGCAACTCGAGCTCTCTCAAAATCATGGTTCTTTTGGCACACAAATAAAGAAGATTGATCTCACTCCTTTGCACTTTGTTTTAATTCATTCGGGTAATTGATTAATATGGTTAATTTTCCTTCAACAATTTGACCACCTCATATCTTTAAACCCATACATTCTAGAACCAATTCATTTAACAACCTCTTCTCTCAGTAGGAAATGACCATCTCTTTTATTACAAATATGCAAAAGACATTGTCCTTGGTGATAAAATGCTGGCTTGGGATGAGAATATCAACCAAATGGTTCACTACTCGATTACAGGTAAGTTTTCAATTGTTAGAAAATGATGCTATTATAGAAGGCATGAATTTTCATGCTTGCTAAAAATGAATAATTGCTTGTTTGAATAATAAATCTATGGTTTGTAGATATTCATTCTACTATGGCCAAAGGGCTCTATAATCCATTCACATTGGAGGGAACAATCGTCATTGATGATGTTGTGATCTCAGTTCATAGTGAATGGTTTCTTGATAGCCTTTTTGCTACACTCAAAATTGCACATTGGCTTCCATCGACTTATCAGGTAAATAAACATGCATGTTGTTCTCATTTCTTAGCGTACATAAAATATTTGACTCTTCATTATACAATGTTTCCAAACTCTTACATGTGGTTACTAGTTTCTTCCTAGCATGTGTCTCACACAAGTTTCACGATTGCAGACCTTGCTTGTTATACCACGACTCTTGTATCAAATTTTGGAAAAGGATGCTTATAGTAGACTCTACCATTTCCTTGATGCAAGTATTTGCATACCCAGGTTTGGGAGCAACTATGGAGGTGGCATTTTTCTAATAGCTTTTGTTCTTATTACTTTAGGAACATTTAATATAATTAATATCTCCATGTTCTCAATCCTAGAAAATGAGAATCCTTATTCAAGAGTTTAGGAACAAAATTCCACACAACAATAGAAGATCTTATTTTATCTATTTTATTAATTTAATCTTGATCAAAATCTCTCTCTCTCTCCCCTAATGTATGTGTGTGTGTCTCAGAAGAAAGTCATATGTTAATGTGAGGACTTTGAAAGCTTCACATGAAAAATACGCCACCAAATAAATTTTTTCTAACATAGGATATTGAACTAAATTAGAATAATTTGATGCAATAAAATTACTTTACCATAATAATGTATAATAGGTCTAAATACAAAATAAATAATAAGCATTTGTACATTATATTCATCCATAATATGCATACACATTATGCTAGATGATGCTATCAAATGTCTAGGTGGTTCATCTACATGTGGATTGCAAGTTATTTCTTATCCTTTTATAACATGCTAAGTCAAGGTGATTACAACTAATGTTGTTATTTCATATTGGAGGTGATTATTTTCATTGAGAAATAAAAGCATCAAAATTAAGATGATAAGTTAGGAGTGGTGTACTTCCGTTCCAAAGTTGTATTCTTGCTTCCTAGCATATTGTAAACATCTCATACAAATGCAGGATTCTAAGCTTCCCATTGGAGAGTTTAATGAGGCTTTAGAAAATGACAGTGTCTTTAATTATGATGCCTTGGTCTAAGAAGGGTTGTAACATAGATCTAGTTGTCACAAGGTCTTGCTTATTGAAAAGAAAACATAGCACTATTGTTTTCTTTAATTAATATGTTTTATTAGCTACTATCCATTTAAAGATTCACTATCAAACCACATTGGCACATGGGAAACTCTAGAAGAAATAATTAAATATTAATTTTCTTCCATTGTGAGTAGTTTTAAATATTCATCATTTTAGGACTTTTAGATATATTTTATTTCACTCAAACAAACGATTTTAATAGATACATAAGAATCATGTCATTGTATAACAATGACATTAGTTAAAACCAGACTATAATAGCTAATGATGTCTCAAGTCATAGAGATATAATATTTATGGCCTAAAAATAGATGTGGATAAAAATAATAGCGAAAAAGATAAATCTACATAGAGATACAAGAATTGGCTTAGATTTTCTATACTAATAATCAATTTGTGCAAGTGTGGGAAGATATGGGATTCACACACTTTGAATTAGTATTAAATTTGTACTTACAAAATAATGCAACAAGACTCTAATGGGTTTGTGTGGATTTGATTGCATCATTGTTACATTTTGAGACCCCTACCAATTCGCCATCTTCTCTATCTAGCATGAAGCAAAAGGTTTGAGATTGTATATCATCATTAACCAATGATTTTCTAGTCTTGATTAGCTGAAGAATTTAATGAAACTAAGCCTATCTGTGGCTTTAAGGGACCAATTTTTCCAACCAAATAGAGGTTTTTGACGAGCAATACCTTCTTATCATATAAGTTGATCACCATCTCTTGCTTTCCATATATTGTATATCATTAATCAATGTAATTTTGAGATGTAGAGAGAGAAGATATGTAGAGATGCGATGGGGAGACAAGAGACACACCATATAAAACTTCTTCATAAAAAGAAGAGGAAAACTATTGGATAGAGGTAGTAACTGAAAGTTCAATTGAGCTCTGAATATCCTTGCACAAAAAAAGAATGGCATCTCCTGTTACCAGACCTTGCACACAAGGAATAGAAATGTCCAACATACTATTCCTATGGGCTCTAAAAAGGCTTGACATTTAAAGAAAGGCATGTAGTGTGCTGCAAGATTGAGTAGGAATTGTAACTGGAATTGAAGGAGTAGGAACTACCACTATACTAATGCAATAGCTCATTTCAGGCACTTTCTCTGAATGAGTAGAGGTGAGGGAGAATCATCATCATCAATGATTACATAATCATCTTCATGAGGAGGACGAGGAACCTTTGGAAGATGAACTAGAGGTAAAGGTACTTCCTTTGCCGGGGGGAGCATGCATCAAGGATACATAAATGTACGATCCAAATCTAACATTAGTCACATTTCCTCTACTAGCTCTAATGAAATGTTGATCCATCTTTGTTAGGAGATAGGTACTCCAATCAATGGTGATACCTTTCAGACCATACAAGAAGCTGTGAACAACTCCTTGGAGAGGTAGTGAGACAAGGTTTTGGCAGGCATAAACCTATCTTGAAGAAATTGGTACAGCTGCTTCCATAGCGAGTTGGAAATCATAGAGACGTTGACCCCTGACATGGTAATAACCTTCTTTGGATCCAAAACATCCAGAGGCTACTTCTATAATAGCTTCAAAATATCCTTGTTGGAGAAAAATGTACGGTTGGTACTAGGGAAGGACTCCCCACAATATGGCAAAGAAAGAGCCTTCCCCAAACTCTTAGGTGTCATAAGAATAGTTATATCATAAACAAGACTAGACCTCTTACTGTAAGAGGTTAAAAATTGATCATAAATGTCAGGATCATGTGAAACTAGCCGTAAGGAAATACTCACAAACTCGGATAATCCTGCTTTAATTTAGCAATGAGATCTGAATCTAGCAACAAGGAATAATCATGCAATACCAAAGACAGATATTGGATCAGGGGAGGGGTTTGAGGCACCATTATGATGGTTTTCACACATAGACAGTCATAATGAATGCCTCCAAAACAACAGGATAGGAACATATATGATATCAATCATAATAAACCCAGATGACTCGAAACCACCCTTAGTAGTCCACATCCTATGAAGAATCTGGCAACCTCCACATACATGCGATCGAAAGCTTCATGCGATGTAGATAATCACACACCATGAAACCCCATATCAGGCACAAAAGAAAAAGAAAAATACCTACCATACCTTGACTCATCAATATGAGCAAAACAAAAACATAGAATCACACAAGAACTGATCATACTAACATGACACTTGAACTCTTTAACCATCATCAAGACAAGAGGGACTAGATAAGACTCTAGTGTTCCCATCCCCACAAAGCACACTTAGAATAATTTAGAAAAGTGGCAAGTCATCAAAATTATTTTAAATAGATTATGAAGGAACAAAGCATGATAACCAGTAGCAACTTAAGCACATAGTCTGAGACATCCATTCCAGTGGGAGAAAAGCGTGACTTGAAAATGCACTATACCCTTGAAAAAGTCAAAGATCTAGGTCTTCTATAAAGCTTCCACAAAAATCTAGTGTGAGGATCATAACATGGAACAATATGCCCTTGGAAGGTCTTTTAGATGCAACCTGCAACTTGGTCATTACTCTTCTAATCAGCTAGCCATCAAATTATCATCTTCAACATCAACATAAAGATGAGCATAATGAAAGAGAAATTTTAGCCTACCTTGGTGTAAAGTTTCATTGCATATGTTAATTCATCAAGCATGATCCATGACAACACTAGCTATGCATACATGATATTTCCACATATATGCATTTTAACCAATACTTACCTTGTGATGAAAGTTTTAGGGCAAAAAACGTTTCAAAAATGGCACTTGTAAGAAAATGATTAAGTTACTAACTAGTTGAGGTTTTAAAATAATGAACCCTCCAAATTTGGCCATTCAGACGTGATTAATGAGAGAATTTATTATTCATTTAAGAGGTTAGCCAGTAAATACCTAAGGACGTTAACTCATGTCAGAGGTCACTTTTTGGCCATTATTCTTTCATTTTGAATATTTTACTATCACGTTTCCCACCAAAATCACGCTTCTTTTTTCGCCTGCATTCATTTAAATCATCGTTATCTCCTCTTCACTTTGTTTCTTAGTTCTTAAAATAGATTTTACTCTGTCGTAAAATTTCTCACCAAAATCACGTCCGGTTCTTACCAGCAGCGTACATTGGTCTCCCTTCGTCTCCCTTCGTCTCCTTTCACAAAATCTTGAGAAGGTGATCAACAATCAAAAGAGTCTCTACACAGAGGATCAATACCACTTACTTGCCGATTGAGCTATAGAGATATGGTCCTCCATGGACCTGAGATGAGATCATCTTGTTAGTTTTCAGCAAACCCAACTAGGTTGGGACATCCAAGCCGCATCTTTACTTCAACCCCTAAGATATCTATTCTGTAAGATTTTGTTTCAACTAAATCCAAGCTTTTTCTTCAATCTCTTCAATTTGATTCATAAGAAAATGGGTAAAAGAGTCCCATGGTGTTGATGCAAATTGGTAGGGATAGATATACTAAGGGTAATCCTTAAGCTAATAGAATAGAAAGTGAAAATTTTCACTTTGATCTTAACACTTGAAAATAGAATATCTTCATTATACAGTGTTGTAATATCAACTTTTTAGCAAGGACTAATTGATAAGACAAGGATAATATATTATAATTAGAAGAAAGGAAGTACTTTGATTTCTGGGAGATAAAAATATTTACCTAGTAATAGATTAAAAATATTTATTATTCAATTTTATCTCTTAAAATATAAAAAAATTAAACAAGTAATAGATAGAAGTATTAGTGATATTGTGTATCATATCAACTTTAGGACTAAGATGATTTTATGTGTGCAGGATGCTTTGAAGAATATGAAGGATACAACTTCATACTTAATATTAGCTCTTGGGAGTATTTTTCTCATCATACCCTCAACTATGATTAGCACTATGGGGTTTCAAGTTTCAATATCTTCAATTGTGATTCTTATTAGCACTATCAGATTTCAATACCTAAATGGTGGCTTGATGTCATGGGATGATACTACTCATGATATCATATCCTAGCAAATCTCTTAAGATCTATTCCCTTGATTTGTAAGAAGAAATAGAAAGGACTTGAATCTATTTCTTTCTCTCAGAACTCTGATTCTAAAGCAGATTGATTTTATAATTGAAAGCATCACTACATTATTGATGCTTTATCCTTGTATATCTTTTTTCAAATGTAATATATATCAATTTCACAAAAAAAAAACCATAAAAAAAATTAGTCTCCATTTCACAAAAAAAAATTACATAACTTTATTAGGCTTTGAAAAAATCTTAGAAATTTTTTAGGATTTTTTTGAGCTCATTTGCTATTTTAAAAATATTTTAAAGCAAAAAACGGCCTAAAAGAGATCCAAAAAATCACAAAAAAACCACCCAAAAATAGCATGGCCGATACAACGCGAATATGGATAATCGATGGCCGATACAACGCGAATATGGGTAACCGAGACACTCGGTTACCCATATTCGCGTTGTATCGGCCATGCTATTTTTGGGTGGTTTTTTTGTGATTTTTTAGGTCTTTTTTAGGCTTTTTTTGCTTAAAAATATTTTTAAAAATAGTAAAAGAGCTCAATAAAAATTCCATGAGTTCAATAGGCTTTGAAAAATTTTTAGAAAATTTTAAAGATTTTTTTGAGCTCATTTGCTATTCTTAAAAATATTTTTAAGAGAAAAATAGCCTAAAAAAGACCCAAAAAATCACAAAAAAACCACCCAAAAATAGCATGGCCGACGCTCGGTTACCCATATTCGCGTTGTATCGGCCATGCTATTTTTGGGTGGTTTTTTTGTGATTTGTTGGGTCTTTTTTAGGCTATTTTTCGCTTAAAAATATTTTTAAAAATAGCAAATGAGCTCAAAAAAATCTTAAAAAGTTTCTAAAATTTTTTCAAAGCGTAATGAACTCATGGAAATTTTTTTGAATTTTTTTGATAGGTTTAAGATCTCACAAAAAATAAGTCATTACAAGGGGGGTGTACTTTGCTTTTTGGTTAATTATTTATTTTATTTGATTATCTATTTGAGTTACATGTTTCCATTTGCAGTGCTGGTAGGCTCCTGACTACCTTCTTGGACACCACATATGAGGATATTGTTGATCCTAGAAAACCATATAACTCTCTCTAACAAGAAGTACCATTGCAAAGTCACAAAGTCATACATATACTTATGGAAAAAGAGTGCTTTTCAAATGTCTGCAAGACAATAGATTCAAAGATACTCAAGATAGATGGAGTGAATGTAAGTCTCTTTCATATTGTTGGTTTTTTTAGGGACCCCTTTTTACCAACTTATTACATTTTTTATTGCAGTGCTGGCAGGCTCCTCTTCCGAAAAGTTTCTACTTAGCCAGGATACCTTCGTTCTTTGTAAATTTGCTGTTTTGAAGCAAGCCACGAAGATATGGAGGGGTACAAACCATGATAAACGTATTCTTCTTGAGATCCTTCCAGCTGTCATGGACTTTTTAATATCCTGAGATATTTTGAATTTGAAACTCTGCACTGTTACCTTGTTAGGAATCTCCCAGTTTAGAGATGAAAGACTTGGCAATGGCAAATTTTCGATATTCCCATACCTATCCACTTTAGAGGGAACCACATACTTTGCATAATATATAAAAACCTTGCATTCACTAAAAAAAGACACAGTTTGATCGGCATAAATAATGTCTGCCAATACCTTATGAATGGCATGGAAAGTCCCACTTAGGCTTTCCACAGGTTGCCATTCAATACTTATTGACGGAAAGATATGTACAATGACGAACCGTTTGTTAGAACTTGCATAAATGGAAAAGAATTATATACGTTATTCAACTAATAACTTACAATGTGTTTGTTGGGGAACACATTCGTTTGGAGGCAAGTGCATATCCTTGGCCATGTAAACACGTTGCACCTTGACAAACCAGCCTTCGGGCATAATTTTGAAGGCAATGATACGCCCCTTCCAATGATGTTTTATATCATCTGGTTTTCTTCTTTTCACCTTATGAGAGCCCTTGCAAGATGGCAGCATGGTAACCCAATCGTTTACAGCAAAGATTTTGGGCTCAAAATTTCCATCTGCTCCCTGGCTATAGACTGTGCAAGAGTGTATTAAACGAGAAGGGCGCCTGGAGGAAGCCATAAAAAGAATGAAAGCGTAGAGAAAGAAGCTCAAAGAGGGGTGAATGAACTAAAAAGTAGCGCCAAGAATACAAACGAGTATGTATTGGGCTCCAAAAACAATATTGAAAGATCTCCCGACTTTCAAAAAACTCATTATTAATTTCATCACATCTCTGTCACATATTTTGTCAGATTTGTAAGTAAATAACGTCTTTGGGACTCCAAAACATGTAAGACTTTAGGGGTTTTGGCTAAAAAAGAAGAGAGAATCACGAAATGGACTCCACTATCTCTAAAAAAGAGGAGACAAGAATACCATATTCTTGCACACATGGTGAACTCTCTTTGGCCCTTTCCTTAATCCCGTGATTAACAAAAGTGCATTTTTTGAAGCGTTTTTGGCCCTAATGACTAGAGAGTTTGATGGTGAGCCCTTAATAGTAGATAAATGTCTATTCTTCCATCCAAACCCAAATGAAGCTCATGAGGCTCTTTATTGCTAAATCAACCTGTTACAAAAAAAGAACTTGATTATTAGTACTAAAAAAGGTCCAATATCACCATCTAAAGCATGATATGACATATATAAGAGGATTAATCACTAGCAACATGAGATACCTACTTGTAGCCAAACTTTTAATATTGTAGACAACAAGCAAGTACCAAATTATGTATTTCTTCTAGTGAGATCATAGAACGAGAATAACAATTTGATTATCAATATTGGACCGAGAGGACCAATATCACCATCTAAAGCATGATATACATAGCTATGATGGATACAATCTGAGATAAACTATTGAGACAAACTAGACCTATTAGATAAAATACCAAGAACTTTACTTATCATCACAACTATCAATTGGGATGCTCATGCCTTGAGATGAATATGGAGCATCCCAATCATGATAAAATTGCATCCTCCTCCATACCATTAGCCTTACTACCAAATCAATTGAGATTCCTATTGCAGAAAAGTACCAGGTCATTATAATCAGTTTAAACATAGTATGAAGCAACAAGGCATTATAACCAGTACCAACTTAACCATATAGTCTAAGCTATCCATTCCAATGGGAGAAAAGTGTGACTTGAAAATGCACTCTACCCCTCATAAAGTCAAATATGTAGCTCTTCTTTAAAGTTTATGGAAAAATATATATCTAATTAAATGAGACATGATTTGGGATATTCCTTAAATATTTTAAAAAGGGATCAATCATGTCACTTAGTTAACAAAGATGTAATCAATGTCCATTCATGATGGCAAGGTAGCCATGAGTCAAATCTTTTAAGCTTCAAGGCCATCTTTCAATATATCTCCAATGTGTACAAGATTTGTTGTGCCTAGGTTTTGTAAAGGTCTATTCTCTCTCTCTCTCTCTCATATGTAATACACTTTAATCTTTCCATTTCCTTTTGCATAATTCAAATCTCCCACTTTCTATGGCTCCCAAACGTAAATTTCAAACACACATAACTTTGTACTATATCACAATACAATTTTCTACTAAAGGAAAATATTATCGTACCATTTTCCTAGCATTTATGATGAAGGATGAAGGTTATAATGGTATAGTGATACCAATATAGTGATCTCTCTATATGGGATCAGATTGTCAACTTTTGGGGTCAATATGACAAGTCAAATATTTTCTTTCATTTTTGAGCAAGCTTCTACATGAGTTTTGTGTGTTGGTGAAATTAATTCATATCGTAGCAATTCAGTATCGTTTCGAAAAATTAGTGATATAATACTTGATGAAGCATTGTCAATGTAAGTGCATAGTTAGTTGTAGGCAATATCCACTACTAATGGCTTCATTGTGAAACAAGGCAAGAAGAAGAAGAACCACTATTGGGTTTCTAGTAATAAGAAGGGGATCTCACTCAAGATTGTCCTCATAAAAAACCCTACATGTGGAAGATCTAGCCTCAACAACTAATTAAGATGCATGGGTTTGATACCTTTTTGTAGCACGAGCTCCAAATCCCCATTTATGCATGCCTTCCTTTATTAAAATTTTATGCAATTGAAAAATGTCACTTATATATTTTTCAAAATAATCTATTTTTGTGTATGTGTACCTCGTACCCATGCATGCACCCCTATGTAGCAGAAAGTATGTCACATGTATGGACAATATAACTCTTAATGGCTAGATTACCTCTTGTTGATAGGAATATTTAGGATCCTCTAACTAACAAAGATGATGAGACCTTGGATCATGATGGTGACTAAATCTATGGTTAACACCTCTAAGAGGTTAACCTCACCTCATGGAATGCTAAAGGCCTATGTTTAGAAAGCCAGAAGGTAGCTTGGAGAAGGTTGTTAAGGGCTAAGAAACCTAATGCATTGGCCATGCAAGGGCTAAAGCTCACTAGTGAATACACCCAAGCACTAGACCTTCCTAGCTATGTGTGTTTTTACTCCTCTTCAGGTAAAGGAAAGGGAGGAGTGATCATATTCATAGAGGAGGAGTTCAGTCCCATGCTAAAATGGGAGGAAGGAGGGGTTGTTGTTGCTCCTTCCTTGAAATAAAACAAAATGGTAGTTGTCCTGTGGTCAATATATGGCCCTCTTTCATCCATGAGTAGATTAGGGCTTTGGGAAACTTTGAAGGACAAATTTCACAAGAGTGTACCATCTTGGCTAGGGACTCGAACAAGATGCCAAGTGAGGCTAACTAGTTGCATGAAAATTGTACCATGATTGCATATGAGAAGGAAAAATTGCATCACTTGAAAAGGACATATGATTTGTTGGATGTTTCCCACATGATTGTGGATGGCCTTTTCTTTTATAACAACCATAAGGACTAGTCTTAGAAAGTTGCAAGATGAGACAATATCTATACCAATCAAGGAGGGTGGCATGCATGGATGATTTTGAGAGCCAATGTATACTTTCATGTTATAGAATATGTGGTGAAACTTGTATTTTGGACTTTCGAAAGTGTAGTGATTTGTTCTCTAAACCAAAAACATACTACAATTAGCTGAAGAATATTTTTTTGAAAATAATAAAGTAAGAAAAGGTTTAAAGTGTTATTTTTGAACTCAAGATGGTAAAATTTTCTTAATAATAACGTAGAAATTACATTAAATGAAAGGCAGTTCAACCAATGACCCTGTTATTGCAAAGAGAATAGTACAAGTGGTATATAAATCCTATATATCACATGCATTCATGGCATATTTTATATATCCCTATATAAGCTATTTTGTAATATTTTCTTGACCCTTCTGTGACTTTTTACCATAATTTATAGATACCTTACTGTGATTTTAATTTTTTATAAAAGAATTTAACAATTTCTTTTGCAATAGATAGAAAACACTAGCTCTATCATAGAATTGATCACAAACTAGTTGAGACACAACTTCAAGCTTTTCTTTGGAAGGGTGCAAGCATATTAATGGTTCTCACCACTAAACACCATGAAGGGCATATCTAAAGAAGATATGACAAGTGGGCACAATGTACAACCACATGTTTTCTGAGCTAAAAATGCATTCTAATCTTCATCAGCTCATTAAAACAGCCCCATAACATATAAGATCCCAAAACTTTCAAGCTTTCATTGAAAAGAAAGTGATCCTAGAAAGTTTTAACACATTTTAGCATTGCCTAAAATTCACAAGCTATGGTGTACATGTGCTAATAAGCTAGTTGCTCAAGCCTACTTCAAAGTGAGCTAGAAGTGAGACTTGTGTGTCTTTGAACATGATAAATAAAATAGAAATAGAAGAATCTACAATTTCACAATCATAATACTATATTTGAGCTCTCATACATTTCAATATTGATCTCAGTCTTGTCTCACATACGACCAAGGGTGCTCACCAAAAAAGTTCAGACACAATGGATAAGGTGAAAATAGGACCAAACATAGCAAGAATCAACTTGAAATACTATCGCCCAGCCCTACACAAGCATAAGCAATGAAAATGCAAAGGCTAGATTCAAAACACAATCAAATGAATGCAATAAATGCAGTCAACCTGCATAAAAGTAAGTCACCTCAACCGATTATCCCTAAAATGAAAATGTTGAACTTAAAAACACTAAGAAAAAGAGTAGAAACCAGGCCAAAAATAACCAAAAGATGGTCAACCATGCTGAAAAATAAGTTCTCGTAGCAATCAAGAACGGGTCCAATCTGCTGGAAAAAACAAAAACCACAAACCTAAAATAGAATAAAACAATCTCACAAACTTGGATCCTAAAATCTAATACCATTTCAAAAGTGGATGTAGCAATGGAAGCATAAACAATTGTTGTAATAAGCTGTTAACTAAACACAAGGACAAAAGAAAAAGAAACACAGAAGAATACTACAAAGAAGAGAAATTGGAAGAATGATCACAAAATGAAATCCATATATGAAACACGAGACAATGGCATACAACAATGAGTCACTAGCTTCATAAGCCATGGCACAAGCTCCTTCTCTCCAACAGAACTAGTAGGTGATAATGAATGACTCGAGAGGAGCTTGAATATAAAGAACAAAAATATGCCATAAATAGAGAACGTCGAGACTAGCATAAAATGCCCAAATAGACATCATAATGGCCACAATAAAATGCCTAGGAGCGTTAGGTATAAAGTAGACCTAGAAATGTCAAACTCAAAATTTTTGGATACGTATGCTATAGAGTTGGAGAATGAAAATGAAATACTAACACAAGGATTACAAGATACTCATGTCTTATCCAATCTTCAGGTGGATATAGACGACCAAGAGAAGCATAAAGAAAAGGCATTGTGATGATACTACCACTTTTCTTCCAAGGAAAAGTATGCATACAAGAGTATGATTCAAGGATATAGACATGCACAACATGATTAATGGACTACCATTTTATGCATAAAATAGTGTCTGGGGTTGTGTACATGATCGATTAGCTGAGTATGCAATGGTGTTTGACCCAAAAGTAAGATATGACTATAGGAGATGGCAATGGACATGCTTTGCTAAACTAAACATGTCAAATTGTTTTAATTGGGAGAGGATTAATGATGATTGATGCATCTAATGTGGACTTGATACCTTAGGAAGGGTCCTACAAAATGTGGTTGAAATCCGCATTCCTATGCCTCCAAGATAGAGTTTGGAAGGTCAATGTTTGGCTTGGGCTACATGATGTAATGAATAGTTGCAGGTTGCTACGCATAAAATTTTAGGGGTTGATACCTTCAAAATTTGGTCCTGGGGTCTTCAAAAAAATTGTAGATTACAAGTGGGGCTACAATTTTTCTCTTCAAAGCTTGGCGATCTAAGTTACCATTCAAAAGATAGGAGCAGTTCTCTATAGGGTGGTGTTGTAGGACAATTTTCTACACAGGATAAAACTAAATCTGATGAATGTAAATTATTACGTGAGACATATGATTTTTATAGAGACATTTAAAACTCACATGACGGTACCAAAGATAAGTATGAGGATTCAGATATGTGAGAAAAGCGATACATAAGAGGAAAATGCAGTGGAGAGCCTAGTGAAAGATGAGAAAATTGAAAGAGATGAAGAAGAGGAAGAGGTGAAAGAAAGTTCTCATGAAGTTAATGAACAAACCTATACTAATATGGCTACAACTCTAAATAGACATTGGAGTGAAGATTGAGACATTGGAAAATCTTAAGCAGATCATTTTTGTTGGAATAACAACAAAAATCAATTTTGAAATGGAGTTTACAAGTGCCTTGGCCCAGAAAGGCCACTCTTCTTGTATTTAAGTTGGGACCTCACTGAACAAGAAATTGTACTTGGGATCTCATTGTTATACATAACAAGAATTAGTGTAGTGAATTTGTTTCCAAATATACATAGAGGATTTTGGCATCAATTGATTTAGCTTCTATCTTATCTTTTGTCTTGCCCATTCTTAAGAACCCTCGCACTTTGTGGCTAAACACACGTGTCTAACAATGTGCAAGCCAAAGTCTTTGAAGAGGACATACTCTTTTCCTCCATATAAAATTAAGCACATACAACTCTCTTTAATCTCCCCCAACATCATACATTAAGGTCTATGTAAAGGCTCTCTTCTCTCTCATGTTTTATGTATCCTACTAACATCTAAGCTTAAGCAGGAACCACATGAACATGTCAAGTAATATTAAGAAGACTAAAGTTTCATTGAATATGCAAGACACTTGCTGAATCTCCTTTTCTAGCCTCCACACTATGATCCTCATGGAAATAGACCAACGTGTTTGTAGTTATATAGGTGAGTTTCTTATAAAGGTAGACTCTTTTACTCTTTCATCTATTGGACATATTACCAGATGATAGTGCAAGGATGTTGTATGTATATATGTGCAATTTATTCATTTGGATATAATTATTGGGCAAGGCCTGTAAAGCTTGATTATTATTTTACAAACCTTAAAGTAGGTTTCATTGAATAGTTGGAAAATATTAGGAAAAAAATATTGCATTCATAAAAAGAAAATAAGAGCTCAAAATGGCAATGCGTTTCAATGATTCTTGAGTGCAAAGCCTTAATAAAAACTTGTAAATGAATCAATGGGGAAGATGCTCACCCATGCATAGGGGGAGATTTTACCTAATCTTGTGCAATGTATGATTTTTCTATTTTCTTTCTCTCATACAACTTTTTGTTCTCTTCAAATTTTAGTTAACTTGTTCAATTGTATGATGAAGGACCTCAACAATGGTATCAAAGCAAGGTGATTGGTCTCTATATCAACATTAAAATGGTAGGCATCCATTGATCATTGGAGTCATCTTCATCAACATATGAAGGTACCATCAATTTCCTACTAGAAAAGAGCTCTTTCTCATGGATTAAGACTTGGCCTCTCCTTCTACCCTTAGGTCCATAGAGCATGACATTTTTGGGATCAGCACATGAAAATCTAGAATTCAGAAAGAAGCCAGTAAATGTGGTATTGGACGATAGAGTGGATTTTTCTTATAGGGTAGAAGACTCTAGTGGGTTTGTGTGGATTTGATTGCAGCATTGTTACATTTTGAGACCACGACCAGTTCACTATCTAGCATGAAGCAAAAGGCTTGAGATTGTCTACCATCATCAACTAATGAGTTTTTAGATTGGATTAGCTGAAGAATTTAACTTTAAACTAAGTCTATCTATGAATTTAAAGGGCCAATTTTGTCCAACTAAGCAGAGGTTGTTTACCATCAATACCTTCTTATCAAACAAGTTGATCACCATCTCTTGCTTTCCATATAATGTATATCATTAATCAAAGTAGACCTCCCTATTAATTTAGAGGAGGCTACTACATGCATGATAGCCCCACAACCCTTGAGAAATTCGATAGCCTATGCCATATCCATCATTTCTTTATAGAATCCCCTATCCTTACCATTGACATTTTCTCTAAGATCATAACTTACAACAATATATTTAAATACTTGGAAGGCTCATAACATAAAATCTTTGGAAACGTTTAAAGTAAGTTTGAGTAACAATATAAATAAAATGATGAAGAAAACACAACAAAAATTTATAATGCATACATGTATTACCTTAAGGTTCTAAAACATCTCAAAAAAGATTTGAGTACTTACATTTTGTCAATCTCTATAGGTCTTTCGTAAGAGACAAGATTTCAATCCCATATCTTCCCACACATGCGCAAATTGATTATTAGTATAGAAAATCTAAATCAACTCTTGTATCTCTATATCATTTAGATTGCTTTTATACAATAACATGAAATTTTATGTAGATTTATCTTTTTCACTATTATTGTTATCCACATCTAGTTCTGGGCCATAGATATTATATTTGTATGACTTGAGACATAAATACCTATTATAGTCTTGTTTTAAACAATGTCATTATTATACAATGATGTGATTCTTATGTATCCATTAAAGTGGTTTGTTAGAGTGAAATAAAAGATATCTAAAAGTCACAAAACGATGAACATTTTAAAACCACTCATAGTGGAATAAAAATACTATTTAAGTATTTTTTGAGAGTTTTCCATATGCCAAAGTGGTTTACTAGTGAGTCTTTAAATGCATAGTAGCTAATCAAGCATATTAATTAGAGAAAACAATCATGCTAATTTAACCAATGTTTTCTTTTCAATAAGAAAGACCTTATGACTACTAGATTTATGTTACCACCCTTCTTAGATCAAGGCATCGTAAGAGACCGTGTCACTTTATAAAGCCTCATTAAACTCTCCAACGGGAAACTTGGAACCCATGTTTGTATGGGATGTTTCCAACATGCTAGGAAACAAGAACACAACTTTGGAAGGGAAGTACACCACTCATAACTTATCATCTTAATTGTGATGCTTTCATTTCTCCATGAAAAGAATCACATCGAATATGAAATAACAACATGCATATTTACCATGTCATAAAAGGATAAGAAATAGCTTGCAATCCACATGCATATGAACCAACTAGATATTTGATAGCATCATCTAGCATAATGTGTATGCATAGTACAAATGAATATAATGCACAAATGTCATTGATGATGTTGTGATCTCAGTTCATAGTGAATGGTTTCTTGATAGCCTTTTTGTTGCACTCAAAATTACACATTGGCTTCCATCGACTTATCAAGTAAATAAGCATGCATGTTGTTCTCATTTCTTAGCGTACATAAAATATTTGACTCTTCATTATAAAGTGTTTCCAAATTCTTACATGTGGTTACTAGTTTCTTCCTAGCATGTGTCTCACACAAGTTTCAAGATTGCAAACCTTGCTTGTTATACCACAACTCTTGTATCAAATTTTGGAAAAGGATGCTTATACTAGACTCTACTATTTCCTTGATGCAAGTATTTGCATACCCAGGTTTGGGAGCAACTATGGAGGTGACATGTTTCTAATAGCTTTTGTTCTTATTACTTTAGGAACACTTAATATAATTAATACCTCCATGTTCTCAATCCTAGAAAAGGAGAATCCTTATTCAAGAGTTTAGGAACCAAATTCCAAACAACAATACAAGATCTTATTTTATCTATTTTATTAATTTAATCTTGATCAAAATCTCTCTCTCTCTCTCTCCCCTAATGTATGTGTGTGTGTCTCAGAAAAGGAAGTCACTTGTTAATATGAGGACATTGAAAGCTTCACATGAAAAATATGCCACCAAACACATTTTTTCTAACATAGGATATTGGAATCAATTAGAATAATTTGATGCAATAAAATTAATGTACCATAATAATGTATAATAGGTCCAAATACAAAATAAAGAATAAGAATTTCTGCATTATATTCATGTGTAATATGCATACACATTATACTAGATGATGCTATCAAATATCTAGGTGGTTCATCTACATGTGGATTTCAAGTTATTTCTTATCCTTTTATAACATGCTAAGTCAAGGTGATTAAAACTAATGTTGTTACTTCATATTGGATGTGATTATTTTCATGGAGAAATAAAAGCATCAAAATTAAGATGATAAGTTAGGAGTGGTGTACTTCCTTTCCAAAGTTCTATTCTTGCTTCCTAGAATGTTGTAAACATCTCATACAAACATGGGATTCTAAGCTTCCCATTGGAGATTCTAATGAGGCTTTAGAAAATGACAGTGTCTTTTACGATGCCTTGGTCTAACAAGGGTGGTAACATAGATCTAGTAGTCACAAGGTCTTACTTATTGAAACTAAAACATTGGTCAAATTAGCACTATTGTGTTCTCTAATTAATATGCTTGATTAGCTACTATCCATTTAAAGAGTCACTATCAAACCACATTGGCATATGGGAAACTCTCAAAGAAATAATTAAACATTAATTTTCTTCCATTATCAATGGTTTTAAATATTCATCATTTTGTGACTTTTAGATATATTTTATTTCACTCAAACAAACCACTTTTATAGATACATAAGAATCACATCATTGTATAAGAAATGACATTAGTTAAGACAAGACTATAATAGCCAATGATGTCTCAAGTCATAGAGATATAATATTTATGGCCTAGAAATAGATGTGGATAACAATAATAGCGAAAAATATAAATCTACATAGAGATTCAAGAATTGGCTTATATTTTCTTTACTAATAATCAATTTGTGCAAGTGTGGGAAGATATGGGATTCACAAAACTTGAATTAGTATCAAATTTGTACTTACAAAATAATGCAATAAGACTCTAATGGGTTTGTGTGGATTTGATCGCATCATTGTTACATTTTGAGACCACTACCAATTCGTCGTCTTCGCTATCTAGCATGAAGCAAAAGATTTGAGATTGTCTATCATCATTAACCAATGATCTTATAGCCTTGATTATCTGAAGAATTTAATGAAACTAAGCCTATCTGTGGCTTTAAGGGACCAATTTTTCCAACCTAATAGAGGTTTTTGAAGAGCAATACCTTCTTATCATACAACTTGATCACCATCTCTTGCTTTCCATATAATGTATATCATTAATCAATGTAATGTTGAGATGTAGAGAGAGAAGATATGTAGAGATGCGATGGGGAGAGAAGAGACACACCATATAAAACTTCATCATAAAAAGAAGAAGAAAACTATTGGATAGAGGCAGTAAATTGAAAGTTCAATTGAGCTCTAAATATCCTTGCACAAAAGAAGAATGGCATCTCCTGTTACTAGGCCTTGCAGAAAAGGAATAGAAATGTCCAGCATACCATTCCTAAAGGCTCTAAAAAGGTTTGACATTTGATGAAATGCATGTACTGTGCTGCAAGATTGAGCACGAATTGTAATTGGAATTGAAGGAGTAGGAACTGCCACTAATGCAACAGCTCGTTTCAGGCCCTTTCTTTGAATGATTAGAGGTGGGGGAGAATCATCATCCTCAATGATCACATCATCATCTTCATCAGGAGGAGGAGGAACCTCTGGAGGATAAACTAGAGGTAAATGTACTTCCTTTGCCAGGGCAGAATGCTTCAAGGATACATAAATGTACAATCCAAATATGACATTATTCACATTTCCTATAGTAGCTCTAATGAAATGTTGATCCATATTTGCTAGGAGATAGGTACTCCAATCAATGGTAATACCTATCAAGACCATACAAGAATTTGTGAACAACTCCTTGGAGAGGTAATGAGACAGGGTTTCGGCAGGCATAAACCTATCTTGAAGAAATTGGCACAACTACTTCCATAGCAAGTTGGAAATCATAGAGACACTGACCGTTGACGTGGTAATAACCTTCTTTTGATCCAAAACATCCAGAGACTACTTCTATAAGAAAGAGCCTTCCCCAAACTCTCATGTGTCATAATAATAGTTATACCATAAACAGGACTAGACCTTTTATTGTAAGAGGTTAAAAATTGATCATAAATATCAGGATCATCTGGAACTAGGCGTAAGGAAATGCTCACAAACATAGATAATCCTGCTTTAGCAATGAGGTTTGAATCTAGCAACAAAGAATAATCATGCAATACCAAAGACACATACTAGATTGGGGTAAGGGTTTGAGGCACCATTAAGATGGTTTACACACATAGATGGGCACAATGAATGCGTGCAAAACAATAGGATAGGAACATATATGATATCAATCATAATAAACTTACATGAGTCAACCGATCGACTAACCACCCTTAGTAATCCACATCCTAGGAGGAATCTGGCATGACCTCTACATACATATGCGACCCAAAGCTTCATGTGATGTAGATAAATAGACACCATGAATCCCCATGTCAGGCACAAAAGAAAAAGAAAAATACATACCATACCTTGACTCATCAACATGAGCAAAACAGGAACATAGAATCACATAAGAACTGATCATACTAACATGACACTCGAACTGTTTTACCATCATCACCATAAGAGGGACTAGATAAGACTCCAGTGTTCCCATGCCCACAAAGCACATTCAATAAATAGGAAAATATACAGTGTGAGGGGAAAGAAATATAATGAAGGATTAATTTTAATAAAATTATTAATAATGGGTGAAATTTTATTAGATAATAAATCTTAAAAAGAAAATGACAATTCCTTATTATCATTTATTTAAAAAAAAATTAGTTTGTAACAGTACTTTTTGGGTAACCCAGACTTCGAACCTTCATTGAGGGTCTCTAAATGCACATTCATTTATTAAAAATTAATTGTAAACTGGGTGTTCTTTTTCCAATGCCTGCTTTATTGCTCCATTTGTATACAAAGGTTAAAAAAGTTATCTTGAGCAAAAGCTAACTCAATATTAGTTTTATATAGCTCCTCCTTAACATACCAAAACTTGAAGAAATCTTGAGCTTCAAGGTTGAAGCTATGGCTACCCTCTAACTGGCCTCCTGCACATTTACGGTTTTAGAAAAATGGATAAAGATCAAATGTTGAATCTTACCAAGACTTGTTGAAATATCTTTGAAATGAGTGCTCAATTAGTACTTCATCAATAGACCAAAGATCAGAGGTAACAATGAGAGATGGAGAGAGTAGGAACTTTAATCCAAAATGTACTATGATTTTTAAACAATGTCATCAAACCTATACTCCATATGTTCCTCAAGATTCATGCAACATTTGTCCCATGGTTAGAGAGAAAGATATGGTCACTCAAGAGCAAGAGGAAGGGTTTATTACAGCCACCATGAGAGCTTTTACAAACACTTAAAAGAAAGTTGGAAGAGAAAGTGTATTTGAAAAAGTGAGTGGACCTCTAAACCTCACTAACTCTAATATCCCTTTGTTTAACTTATTTACGTCTAAAATGGTCTATTTCTTGACCATGACCTACCATTTTGTCCATGATGCATCCAAATTGGTTTCTAGGTCTTACCATATGTAAAGAAAGGGTATTTCTTAACATCCTTTCAACACACATTATATAGAACATTTCTTATAGGTGGACCCGTTGGCCTAGTCTTCTAAGAAGGAAATCAAGGATAATGTTATAACCAAAGGGATCAAATACCAATCCTCTAATACCACTTGTTAAGAAGAGAGATGAGCAATGAGAGAAGAGAGTGTTGAAGAGAGAGAAAAGAGGAGAAAGAATGAATGACAAGGAGAAAGAAAGACTAGAAAGATACAAGGAAGAGTGTGAAGGCATAAAAGTTATGGACAAAATGGTGAAATGAGAGAAAATAACTATATGATTTGTGAATGTGATCAAATTTACACATCTCAATACCTTTTATAGCTGTGTCATTTTTACAAGGCATTATTAAGAAAACTCTATCGACTTAGTTGTCTTCCCGAATCTTGTAACATCCATTTTATGTCATGACAAATATCTCCAAGTTCTATAGGTCATGTAGATCATGAAGGTACTACTAAGTCTACCATCTTGTCATAGCTTAGATCATGTGACTTTTCATCTCAGGTTTACCAAATCTCAACAAGGGGGGTATATGTCAAGTCATAATTGATATGGGTTTAGAATAATAGACAAGATGGAATGAAGAATCAAGAGAAGCAAAACTACTCTATATATTACTCCACAAATTTATATTGTATATACCATCTTAGACTACAAACATTGTTCTAATAGCCTAAAGCATCTGACAATAGTAGGCAAGTAGAATCCTTAAGTAAGAAACCCTCTATCAAAATCATGAGTACAACAATCCCATCGTGAACTTGCTGTGAAACTCTTTTTTCTTCAACTTTCTCCTCCAAACTTTGAATATAGTTGTGTAGGTACTCAAATTGACTGGGATACACTTGGTCTACAAACTATCGTGGGTAGAATTGCAAATATCATCTCAAAATTATTAAAAAAGATTTTTTTCATAAAGCACATGTATTTTTTATATTTTTAGGTCTAGACATATTATAGCACTTAAGATAACTCCTTACATGTGTCTTTATTCAACCAAAATTATCATTCAATTATTAGAACTCAATCATAGATATTCATCGGATTTTAGAGACTAGTTTTGAATCTAGAAAACCAATCAAACATGTAATCACATGACAATGCTAATTTTTACCAACTACAAACTTTTGTATCAAGCAAGACTTAACTATTTTTTCTTGTTTCCTTCAATCTTTGCAACCCTAGCTATAGACACTAGAATGTGCTTGGAGGGCTTCTACAATCTACAGGGTGGCTTATTACTCAAAGATATGGAGGAGAGGGTGGGAAGTTCAATTAGGAGGGATTCAACACTGCTGGGGATTTGTGACCACAATGTGGATTTATCAAAGATATACGCGGATATTTTCAATACGGGTAAAGTTTCCAAAATCCCCAATATCCTTTGGCTGAAGACCACGTAAAACTTACTGCCTCAAATATGCTTTCATCTCCAAGAAAGCCACACCAACACTCTAGTGAATGTTCATTTAGGTATTCTGACTCTACCTATCATAAATAATCAGATTAAAGAAGATTCAACCCTTGCAAATGTATTTGAGATCCTCAATAAAATGAAGGACTTGCCAAAAGCTAATGATACTTGGAAATATTTTGTGAGTGATGTTGAATCAAGTACAAAGACTGCATGAGTTGCAATGGAAATGGCTACATAAATTCCAAGTGTATAAGGTCCATGTAGAAGAGTTGAATATGAGGTTCTAGGGAGCTCTTGATGCAATGGTTGATGCTTGTGATGCTCTAATGGCTATTTATGCTGTTGGGTATAAAAGCTACTATTGCACCTCATGAAGCTCTTTTATTGTTTTTGAGAAAAGTATAAGAAGCTAGCTAAATTTCTACGTTATTTTTAAAAGAAATCATGACAAACATACTTATACAATATATCTATATGAAATGTATCACATAACACAATTATATCCATAAGTAGACATATTTACCCTAGCTTTCTAAGGTAGATTGAATCTTATATCTCTTACCTATACATTGGCAACATAAGCTCATGGATTTGAGAACTCGCATGCTAGGCCACCTCCACTCCAAGAATTATGTTACTATCTAGACCACGACTCTCATATTTTGGGTTTAAAGAACGTGTTCTATACCTTGAGCTGTGCCAAGAGAGTAGTTGAGGAGAAACCATGTGTAGTGGGTCAAGGATGTATTGAAAACAAGGGAAAGGTTACATAGACTCATAATAAGAAGCCTCAAATTCCCACATGCACCAAAGCTAATACTATGGACGTTGATTAATTGGAATGGTATGGACATTGTATATACCTAGCAAGATACCAAAACACCAAAGCTCAAAAAGAGGAGTAATTGGAACACCAAGAAAAATGGCAGAATACTAGTCATAAGAATAATTGTATGAGCTTGTTTAATGTATATTCAACAAGTTCATTAGTAGCAACAACAACCACTTGCAGCACCAAAAGACTGATTAGTTGCTTGAGTAATATACTCCACACCACAACTAACTTCATAGCGTGAGAAGGAAAGTTTTCAAATCTATAGCCTGAGAACAGAAGGTTGCAGTTGTATACAACATCCATTGTATAGCTTGAGAAGGGAAGTCTACAACTACATAGTGCAACATGCAAGCTGCCTTTTCTCCTTCAAATGATGAATCTATGTTGAGCAAGAAGAAGAATGGGACTGTCTCTCGAAATGTAAAGCATGCAAAAAGAATCACATATTCTTCAGGGATTGGGCAATTTGAGGAAAAATGCCTTCTCAGATGAAAAAGAAGATCAATTTGCTGAAACTGTGTAAGGTCACTCATTTCGGAATTGAAAAAAGCAAGTGAACCTAGCAATGATAACACGATCTATGTCTCAAGGTACATAGGAAAACAACTTTATTCATAGATTTTTGGAAGTTCAAACAGGGTCTTCAATTATTTGGAGTAGCCACAATAGCTATTGTTGCAGCAAGAATGGTTAGTGATCTAACTCGAGTAGCTCACTATAGTGTACCATAAGTAAACATTGTCACAAGTTCTCTAACTAGTGTTTCACACATTCAGAAAGCTATCAAAATGCCCAATTGTATGGGTCAAAAAGCCACAAATATTAACTTTCCTATCCTATCTTACTCAAAACAAGTGTAGGATAGGAGAATACTTTCTAATGTAGTGGCTAGTATGAAATCCATAGATCATGGAGCACAATGTGTACCTTCTAGAGATATATGTAACTCTGACAAATTTTTCAAAAGTGTAAGTCATGGAGCATTGTCAAATATTTTAGTTTTTTCCCTAGGGGATAGATGGTAGCTTCTCAAGGGAGTACACATTTTTCTAACACCGAGTTGTCTAGACCACATAACATGAAGACTTCAATGTTTAGCGAGGGCAAGGATATTAATTGAGTGAAGGTCTTACAAGCAAATGTGGAGAAACTTTTCACTAATCTTTGTGATTGGGTACTCGATTCACTACTACTGAAACTCATGTTCCTTGATAATGATATATTTGTTAGAGTTGAACTAGCTAGTGGATTAAGAGCACTCTAATTGAAATCACAAAAGGAATTAGGTGGTTCTTATATAATACTAGTGCACTATCTCTTTTGATAAGTGCTACAACATCACCTTCACAAGAATCTATGCAAGAAAATACTTTGTCCTTTCACCTTGCAAAGCTTCTGCCTATCCTTTCATAGGTGTTAGCCATTTGTCTCCCTCTTTCCTTTCTTTCTCTCTCCACTTATAATCTTTCTCTCTTCTTCTCAAGTTTCTCTCTCTCCTCTACACTCCCCTTTCTCTTTTCTCTCCAAGTCAATCTGCTTCATTACCTTTTTGTAATTTATGCAAGATTCTTCTTAACATAAGCTATTTCTTAAAGAATTTATTTTCAATAGCTTGTCATATACAAGAGCTCATAATTAGGTAATATCTCAAAGGTTGATTAGTATGTAAAATTGATGTCTTTTCAATTAGAATACTAACATAAGGTACTATGAATTGTGCAAAAATTATTTAGAACTATAACTATTGGAAATTAAGTGTTCATATTTCTCTTACTGAGTACAATACCTCACATTTAACAAGCACTCACTATAAAAAGGTATAGTTTATACAAAGCAAACATAAATTATCATACAATAATTATGTAATTTATGTAAGTACCATTGCATATTTTTTAAAGCATATCCAGGTTTATGTAATGGGTGACACTTTTTAGCACATCCATTAGCAAGTATTTCAACAACCCAGAACCTGTGGAAATCTCTGCTAATATGGGTTCTTGAAAGTAGGAATTTCTTTGAAGATCTATGAAAGCAAACAAATATTTAGAAGCCATTTACTTAACTATTTTCCTTCTCAACTTGAGCGATTCAATGGCTTTTTTCTTCCATAGTTTAAGTCATTATCCAGTTTTTAGGATTTCGATGATCAAGACTTCTTAAATTTCTCAACCCATTGAAGTGTCCTCTTTTGTGTTTTAACTCAAGGTGCTCACTATATCTAAAGCCTAGTTAACACATGTGTGCAAGGCCTAATTAAAAAACCCCTCACATGCAAATTTATCATGAATAAAACACACCTTTTTCCCATTCAATTTGTGAATATCCCCATTAAATAATACCCTTCTGTATATAGAAAAGATCTAAGAAAGGTTATTTAAAAATTTCCAAGTGGTAGACTTACATAATTATGAGCGAACCTCATGAGTGTTTGATTAATTCTCTAAGGATTGAAATGTATGTAATAGTATGTACGTTGTACATTCCTTTTAATAACCTAAGGTTCACACATTCACATCAGTTACACCAACCTTCTAGTTCCCATTAAATGCCTTAATCAAATCAACTATTTTGAGATTGAGCTCAAACCTTGATCCCATATTGCAAAACATCTCAATGCTACCTAGGAAACTTCTCTAGTTGACGCAAGTATGATACTTGCTTTTGGCTTATCCCTTAGGTGTGCATGTGCATGTGTGTGGGGTGCCTGTGCATGTGTGCATGTGTGCCTCTTACACAATGCAGGTTCATTTTATATAGTCCACTACAAATTCCACTAGTTAAAGGTTGAATGTACAAGATATAGACCATAAGCTTGAATTCCCTTAATCTTGTCTATAGAGAGTTTTCGGAGTATTTAGATAATTCTCTTTACCCGCAATTCCCTACATTGGCAAACGCGGAATGCAATTCCCTAGTCTTATGCAAGAGTACATATATAGACATGTAGGAGATATTGAAAAATTCCCTAGAATTATAAATGCACAATGTCATTCCCTAGTTGTAGGTCTAGATGGATAGGAAATGTTAGTACATTCTCATTACGAGTCCCCATTATTGCAAATGGGGAATGCAATCCCCTAATTACATGTGGGGACACGACATGAACATGTGGGAAATGTTGAAATCTTCCATGTAGGAAACGATAAAAAGCTCCCTCTTCCACACTCTTGCTAGCATCTTTTCCCTTCGATTGTTAAGAGCGAGTCTAACCCATAACACCGCGTCAGCTGTCTGGTTGTAAAACTCTCAATCGGCGACGATGGCGGCAGCCGAATGCCCAGCATCATCGGCCAAGCATTGAACCTGGCGTGTTGTAACTGTTTGAGAGTGGCATCGTACGCGTACATAAGCTGCGCCCCGCTCAGCCACAGTATTGTACGAGCGAGCCCGCGTTCGCTCTTATAATTGATATACACGCACACATAGAACTAAGCCACCTTGTACGTGTGTGATATACCCGTCCTGGCTGGGTTGCAGAAACATCGGCCGGTGCATGAAGCGGTAATCTTGGTCCTCGATCATGGTCTGCGCGGGCCCGCGTAGGAAATCTATGAAGAAACAAGCTTCACATCATTACAATTACTAGTCAGTATCATCGGTGGCGGCCGCGTCGATGCGCCTCCAGTGCCCCCTCTGTCTGATCCTAATAGCATTCATCCGTCGTCATCAGTTATGGCAACATTATGGAGGGAGCAGAGGCCACATTGCAGCTGTCCGTGTACACGCCTCCTGACGGTGGCTATCCAGAGAACTCGTCATGGATATCGCTCTTGGCGTCGGCCCTGCTGGGTCAAGGCACGCCCGGCTTATTCTGGGGTGCTGTCCCGGCAGATGCGGTAGAGTCAACTTGTCAGATGATCGAGGCTGGATATCTCACCATCCCGGCTACTGTCACTGCTTACGGTGTGACCCGTGATTGGAACTTGCAGGTATGTGGATTGTGCGTGCGGTTCACTCTCAATTTACTGTTTCTATATCTTCGTTTCCTTTCATACTCACTTCTGTACCATGTATGTGTACTAGATCCAAGCCACTGGGGATGCATCGTCAAACTCCCTTGCTGGTGTAGAGATTGTCTTCATCGATGATACAGGAGTCACCAATGTTGTAGGTGGCTGCTTGTTTTGAGTATGTACTATTGTACATGTGCTTATGTTATGTAGCTATGCTGACATGGTTATTTTTTCTATGTGTTGGGCTCTTAGATCATATGTGACGACAATGCTTGGACTGTGGGGTGTGGTCTTTATAATACGGGAGATGATGTTAATTCCTTGTATAAAGAAGGGACCTCAACAAGTACCCTCACAACTGATCCATCAATGATGGTCGCATCCTCTTCCACCACATCAACCACCATCGAAGTTGATGTTTCTAACTTTACTGTTGAATATGAGCCTCTCACTCTTGCATCTTCAAATAATGGACGACATCTCATGGACGTCTCACCCATTTGTATTGGCCAAGGTTATCTTCTTGTAGCTACGGTCTATTATTCACTAATATTTAAGAAAGAGACCATTCTCTTTCATGGTTGGTTAAAATTATCAAAGTGTTGGTCCTTCCACACAGTATAGACATTCATGGATCATCATTCCATAGCCTTTCTTCATGCACTCATGTATGTGCATGTCAAACCTACACACATATATGTATATATGGGTATCGCATTGTTATCATCTTATCACTAATATTAGTTTCTCACACATATATGTACGTCAAACCTAAACACATATATGTATGTATGGTTCTCGCATTTTTATCATCTTATGACTAATATTCCTTTCTCAGTTATGTTGATTGTGCATGACTCGACATGTTTGTGATCCAAAGCTCATTTACTTGTCTTTGAGGTGTTATATACTCCAACGTTACCATAAATCACATATCTAACTAGAGCTCCCAATCAATTCTAGGTGCTACTAGTGGTAGCATATTTGGAGTAGCTGGTGCACTATTGACATATCTTGTAGAGGATCCAATACTTGGGCCTTTTTGTACAGTAGCTGTGGTGGGAGTTACCAGTCTTGTAGGTGTGGCACCAAGATGTGCCTCTGATGCAATTTGAAGCTGTGTTAAAGGTGGCATCATTGATCCATGATCCTTTGCTTAGTTCTGTGGACGCATCGTTATGACTTGATGTTATCTATTTTTGAATTTGATGCACCTCATTTCGAGATTTGAGAAAGATATAGTAATGTTGTAGCCAATGAAAACACAATAAGAGCTATGAGCATCCATAATTAATTGAATGGGCTTATGGTGTAGGAACCTCCATGGTCATGACAGAGCTTGGACATCACAAAAAGATATGTGACATTGGCATTGGAGAAAAGGTTTTAGAACATTTTTCTATTTGCACTTGAAATGGTTGCACTATCCTAACAATGAATTTATGTTTTTCATTTTTTTAAATATTATCTAGCTACTCCCATTTTACTACTTCATCATGCACAACTTATTCTTTTTTACCTTCTATTTTCATAAAAGGTTGAAGTCCGGAATACCAATCTACAAAAGCTAGAGTTCAATGATATATATGGATTTGGGCATGCTGATGAAAATGCATCATCAATGTTTTTGCAACTCGAGCTCTCTCAAAATCATGGTTCTTTTGGCACACAAATAAAGAAGATTGATCTCTCTCCTTTGCACTTTGTTTTAATTCATTCTGGTAATTGATTAATATGGTTAATTTTCCTTAAACAATTTGACCACCTCATATCTTTAAACCCATACATTCTAGAACCAATTCATTTAACAACCTCTTCTCTCAGTAGGAAATGACCATCTCTTTTATTACAAATATGCAAAAGACATTGTCCTTGGTGATAAAATGTTGGCTTGGGATGAGAATATCAACCAAATGGTTTCCTACTCGATTACAGGTAAGTTTTCAATTGTTAGAAAATGATGCTATTATAGAAGGCATGAATTTTCATGCTTGCTAAAAAAGAATAATTGCTTGTTTTAATAATAAATCTATGGTTTGTAGATATTCATTCTACTATGGCCAAAGGGCTCTATAATCCATTCACATTGGAGGGAACAATCGTCATTGATGATGTTGTGATCTCAGTTCATAGTGAATGGTTTCTTGATAGCCTTTTTGCTGCACTCAAAATTACACATTGGCTTCCATCGACTTATCATGTAAATAAATATGCATGTTGTTCTCATTTCTTAGCGTACATAAAATATTTGACTCTTCATTATAAAGTGTTTCCAAACTCTTACATGTGGCTACTAGTTTCTTCCTAGCATGAGTTTGACACAAGTTTCACGATTGCAAACCTTGCTTGTTATACCATGACTCTTGTATCAAATTTTGGAAAAGGATGCTTATAGTAGACTCTACCATTTCCTTGATGCAAGTATTTTGTAATATTCCCAACCGTGAATATTGACTTCCCGCACACTGCGTACCGTAAATATTGACTTCCCGCACACTGCGTAAACCTTGTACAAAGGTTATCCCACATATTGGATCTACCGGTAGTATAATGTGTAACCTGCACGTGAGAAATCGAGACCATTCGCATTGGAAAAAGCAAGCCGAGGTTCAAAATCCAAATTCCCGCGTAAACACCCTCTTGGGAGGGGCAATTTTGAATATTCAAGGCAAATTTTTTTACTTTAATCCCTTTTCCCCAGCTGATGCATGGCTGGAGAAGAGGGAGTGTGGGGGGATGGCCCATGGATGAGTCGTGGCCTGCATGGGAGGGGGGGAACCCATGCACTGGCCAGGTGTGTGAGGCCTTCTCTTCCCTTTCCCCCCCTTGCCTATATGAACTCCTGTTAGGGAGAGAAGAGAAAGGAGGAAGGGAGGATGCTGTGAGAGGGAGGAGGGAACGCTGCTGCCCGTCGTTTGGGGAAAGGAGGGAGACCAGGCCGTCGCCGCCGCGCAGGAAGCCGCCAGCCGCCATAGCCGCCGCCACGGCCGCCAGACCGCCACGGCCCGCCAGACCGCCACAGTCCGCCGCTCCGCCTGGATCACGACCCCCCCCCCCCCCCCCCCCCCCCCCCCCCCCCCCCCCCCCCCGACGTTGCTGCAGAAGCGTAGAAGCTTCTTAAGAAGCTTCTAAGGGGGCTTTCTTAAGCCCCCTTCCCACTAGATTCCCCATAAGTCCATTCATACCCCCCCCCCCCCCCCCCGGGACTTTGAAGAGAAGAGGAAGAAGCTATAAAGCCTTCCGCAAGATCCTTTGTAAGAGGCTTCCCGCAATTAGATTTCAAAGGCCACAAGCCATCCGTGAACCCATTCCTAGCCACCCCGGGTTTTCCCTAAAGAACTCATCCGCAAGCACCATTTATCCAAAGTCCCGCAAAGGAATCTCTTGCGTACGAGGGAAAAAGGCAAAGGTCTGGAGGCTGCATACCAAGGCAAGTCAATTCATAGACCGCAAAGGCAACCCAGAAGCCGAAACTACGCCTACGATGGCCCCTAAAAAGTGACAAGGTGCGCCTGCGGGAGGTTCATCTCCAAGCATTCAAGTGGATATCTCCCCGAGCCCACAAGTCCAGGTTTTTTTGAGTTTATTCTCGCATAAAAAAATGTTTAGGCGCGCTTAATTCCATAAGGGAGAATGCATTTTACGCTTATTTTTAATGCATGTGGCAGCGTTAAAAATACATTTGATAAATTATCTCTTTAAACATTAGACAAGGTTGATGCATGTCATGAAATTGAAACGGTTGCATTTCCAGAGTTGTCCGCCTTAAAAGACTAGCTGCATGTTGCTATTTTGGAACATTATCAAAGTAATGAGTCTAAACATATAGGGCAAAGAAATGAAATTGATAAGTGCATTTGGTTACTAGACATGGTAGGAATAAGCGTGTGCCGCATTTTAGGCAACATCTTCCTTGTAATGATTCATGAGGAAAAGTTAACACCCATAAGATTTTATCCGAAAAGAAATAGAAGAGTACGAAAATGATCTTATGGACTTGCAAGTAGCATGTAACATGGAATAAGTTAACACTAGCTTTAGTTTGGTATGAACTTCATTAACTACATTGTAGCTAGGGGAAAGTTGCGTGTTGCATAGTCATCATGCAGAAATTTCATTCATCAGGAGCCGTATTTAGGAAAGGTCGCATGGTTTATCAAAGCATGAGATTCTAAAGTGTAGACAACAAGGTTGTAGGCATGGTTATTTGATGTACGTCCTAGTAGGTCCTAGGAAAGTTAGTACCCAGATTATCATGCATTTTTACTATACCAAGGAAAGATAGAGTTATTGTGAACCATGTGATGCGTAGAAGCAATGAATCACATGTTTACATGTATTGCGGTAGTTGCAACTAATTTTCCTCCTTTAGATCTAGTTTATTGTCTCTAGGAAGGATTCATCCTGGTCGCGAGACAAGCATAGTGAATTACCCAAATCACCTAGTCACAAAGGATTCACATGGGTATGGTTCAATCAATACGATAGATACCCAAACACTAACTGGGGATTAGCACGTTAAGGATTCGGCCAAGTTTTTCCATTGTCGCTAAGTCGAAACCTTCAAACCCAATAGTCCTAACCATATTCCCAAAAATGTTGAGCTAATTGGATGCTCATGTAAACAATAATCTAGGATTCCTACCTTAAGGACCAAGCGTTCAAAATGATGAAACTCGAATTGAGTTGGATCCCTAGGACTAAACGTTGTCGACTTAGTGAAATTAAGGATGGGGCGGGTAAAAAGACACCCTAAACCCTCCTTCTCGTCTGAAGTTAATTCCGTGATCTGAATACGCCATTCATTAGGCGAAATGATCTCTTGGAATGGAGGCGGCACTTGTGCAATAAGTTGCAACGTCACTCAGCCTTGCGGGTTGATCGTAAGAAGTTTTGCCATTCCGTAGATTAAGGTTGGCAGGTTCTTGTGCGAGTTTAACTTGCAAGGGGAAAGGGTAGTCATCCTCTTACTCTATCCTCATTAGGGAAAATTTGTCAAGTTAAGGGAAGCTAGGTATTTGCTTGGACGCAAATGATTAGTCAATAAACTAAAGCGACATGGTCGTCGGAATCTATCATAAACAAAACCTAAAGTATTGGCAGGGTATGACCCTAACCCAAGGACGATAGGAATCTTGCCAAGTTGCAATTGATTCCGGATCGAATGCGGGTTGCATTCGGAGAGAAGGAGTCACTCCTTAACAGTTTGCCAGCTAAACTTCCACTGGAATTGATTGTGCTTGTAACAGTTTAGAAAGCACTGTTTGCATTCTTTGCTCAATGAACTAAAGGATGAAAAGATATCTAAATACTTCAGGTTGAAGGCCTAAAGGAAGAGGCAGCTTCAGTTACCCCCGACTGCCTGCCTGACCCTAACCAAGGGGGTTGTTGACCGCGCCGGGAACGTGGACCGAACCCGCCGTGAGAGGTCTCTCCGTTGAGTTCTACTTGGAGCAGGAGGACGCTTGGGTGCCAGGGGGGGCTCTGGCCGTAAATCCCTCGCCTTCCGGGCCCTGCACAAGAGGCTAACGTGACTCGGGATTGGATCTCGAGGCCCGCATACTAGTCTACGGGCAGAAGCTTGGAATAGTGATCCCTGGTGGATTACTGGATAGCCTTCGGGCGGATTATGAACAAGCCTATGGGCGGAACTCCTTGTATTTCAAAGATAAAAGGATAAAATGATAATAAAGAAGTTGTTTGACATTGTTTTTCTATGTCACGTGATAAGATTACGCGAAGGAACCAGTGCTTAACAGGGGTAATCAAAGAAGCTGTTTGTTATATGTCAAATTAATGTGGTAGGTAATTACATAACTAAAACAAACCGAGGAAAGTGCGGAGGATGGATCATGGGTCCGTCCTATGGATGGGTGGTCCCGGTTAGCCGGGAACTTTTCTCAAAATCTTGGACGAACAGAAGGATGATCATCGCCATCGAAACAAATAATGAGAACAATGACTTAGAATTACCTATTACCCGATTCAGGCTGTTTTAGGGGAACGGAATGGGACTCTGCCTTATGGCAGAGAGGTCGAGCCTGGCATCCCTCTCGTTTCCCATTCTCCTTGAACCAAGTGCAAAATGAATCCGCTTCAGGCCGGGCGTTTCTGCGTAAAGTAGTTTGGTCGGGCCTGACGCTAGTTACTGCTAGCTAATGACCAAACAAGAAAACCTAAATTCAGGTCGATCCTAAGTGGGAACGGCCAGGATACTTCCGCTACGTGGCAGACGCGGGAAGACCTAGATTGCAAGTCCCGTAACATTCCATGGGAGTGCCGGGCGGAGCTTTCTAGACATCCTTTCTGATGGACTGCTAAGACGTGTCCGGGATGATTCTAGGGGACACGTTACATATTTGCATACCCAGGTTTGGGAGCAACTATGGAGGTGGCATTTTTCTAATAGCTTTTGCTCTTGTTACTTTAGGAACATTTAATATAATTAATACCTCCATGTTCTCAATCCTAGAAAATGAGAATCCTTATTCAAGAGTTTAGGAACAAAATTCCAAACAACAATACAATATCTTATTTTATCTATTTTATTAATTTATTCTTGATCAAAATCTCTCTCTTTTTTTTTGTAAAATCAAAATCTCTCTCTCTCCCCTAATGTATGTGTGTGTGTCTCAGAAGGAAGTCACTTGTTCATGTGAGGACTTTGAAAGCTTCACATGAAAAATACGCCACCAACTAAATTTTTTCTAACATAGGATATTGTACTCAATTAGAATCATTCAATGCAATAAAATTACTTTACCATAATAATGTATAATAGGTCCAAATACAAAATCAAGAATAAGCATTTGTGCATTACATTCATCCGCAATATGCATACACATTATGCTAGATGATGCTATCAAATATCTAGGTGGTTCATCTGCATGTGGATTGCAAGTTATTTCTTATCCTTTTATAACATGCTAAGTCCAGGTGATTACAACTAATGTTGTTGTTTCATATTGGATCTAATTATTTTCATGGAGAAATAAAAGCATCAAAATTAAGATGATAAGTTAGGAGTGGTGTACTTCCTTTCCAAAGTTTTATTCTTACTTCCTAGCATGTTGTAAACCTCTCATACAAACATGCGATTCTAAGCTTCCCATTGGAGAGTTTAATGCGGCTTTAGAAAATGACAATGTCTTTTACTATGCCTTGGTCTAAGAAGGGTGGTAACATAAATCTAGTAGTCACAAGATCTTGCTTATTGAAAAGAAAACATTGGTAAATTTAGCACTATTGTTTTCTCTAATTAATATGCTTGATAAGCTACTATCCATTTCAAGATTCACTATCAAACCACATTGGCACATGGGAAACTCTAAAAGAAATAATTAAATATTAATTTTCTTCCATTATCAGTGGTTTTAAATACTCATCATTTTGTAACTTTTAGATATATGTTATTTCACTCAAACAAACCACTTTAATAGATACACAAGAATCACATCATTGTATAACAATGACATTAGTTAAAATGAGACTATAATAGCTAATGATGTCTCAAGTCATAGAGATATAATATTGATGGCCTAGAAATAGATGTGGATAACAATAATATTGAAAAAGATAAATCTACATAGAGATACAAGAATTGGCTTAGATTTTCTACACTAATAATCAATTTGTGCAAGTGTGGGAAGATATGGGATTCACACAATTTGAATTAGTATCAAATTTGTACTTACAAAATAATGCAACAAGACTCTAATGGGTTTGTGTGGATTTGATTGCATCATTGTTACATTTTGAGACCACTACCAATTCGTGGTCTTCTCTATCTAGCATGAAGCAAAAGGTTTGAGATTGTCTATCATCTTTAACCAATGATCTTCTAGCCTTGATTAGCTGAATAATTTAATAAAACTAAGCCTATCTGTGGCTTTAAGAGACCAATTTTTCCAACCAAATAGAGGTTTTTGACGAGTAATACCTTCTTGTCATACAAGTTGATCACCATCTCTTACTTTCCATATAATGTATATCATTAATCAAAGTAATGTTGAGATGTAGAGATGCGATGGGGAGAGAAGAGACACATCATTTAAAACTTCTTCATAAAAAGAAGAAGAAAGCTATTGGATAGAGGCACTAACTAAAAGTTCAATTGAGCTCTGAATATCCTTGCACAAAAAAAGAATGGCATCTCCTGTTACCAGGCCTTGCACAGAAGGAATAGAAATGTCCAGCATACCATTCCTATGAGCTTTAAAAAGGTTTGACATTTGAAGAAAGGCATGTAGTGTGCTGCAAGATTGAGCAGAAATTGTAACTAGAAATGAAGGAGTAGGAACTACCACTCATGCAACAGCTCATTTCAAGCACTTTCTCTGAATGACTAGAGGTGAGGGAGAATCCTCATCATCAATGATTACATCATCATCTTCATGAGGAGGACAAAGAATCTCTGGAAGATGAACTAGAGGTAAAGGTACTTTCTTTGCCAGGGGCAACATGCTTCAAGGATACATAAATGTACGATCCAAATCTAACATTAGTCACATTTCCTCTACTAGCTCTAATGAAATGTTGATCCATCTTTGCTAGGAGATAGGTACTCCAATCAATGGTAATACCTTTCAGACCATAAAAGAAGCGGTGGACAAATCCTCGGAGAGGTAATGAGACAACAACCATAATCCTATCTGGAAGAAATTCGCACAACTTCTTCCGTAGTAAGTTGGAAATCATAGAGACGCTGACCCCTGACATGGTAATAACCTTCTTTGGATCCAAAACATCCAGAGGCTACTTCTATAATAGCTTCAAAATATCCTTGTTGAAGAACAATTGAGAGCGGGTACTAGGGAAGGACTCCCCACAATATGGTAAAGAAAGAGCCTTCCCCAAACTCTTAGGTGTCATAAAAATGGACTAGACCTCTTACTGTAAGAGGTTAAAAATTGATCATAAATGTCAGGATCATGTGGAGCTAGCTGTAAGGAAACACTCACAAACTTAGATAATCATGCTTTAGCAACAAGATCCGAATCTAGCAACAAGGAAAAATCATGCAATACCAAAGACACATACTGGATCGGGGGAGGGGTTTGAGGCACCATTAATATGGTTTACACACATAGACTGTCACAATGAATGCCTACAAAACAATAGGATAGGAACATATATAATATCAATCATAATAAACCCATATGACTCGACCGATCGACTAACCACCCTTAGTAGTCCACATCCTAGGAAGAATCTGGCATGACCTCCACATACATGCAATCGAAAGCTTCATGCGATGAAGATAATCACACACCATGAAACCCCATGTCAGGTAGAAAAGAAAAAGAAAAATACATACCATACTAACATAATCACATAAGAACTGATCATACTAACATGACACTCGAACTCTTTAACCATCATCATGACAAGAGGGATTAGATAAGACTCCAGTGTTCCCATCCCCACAAAGCACACTCAGACTAATTCAGAAAAGTTGCAGGTCATCAACATTATTTTAAACACATTATGAAGGAACAAAGCATGATAACGAGTAGCAACTTAAGCATATAGTCTGAGATATCCATTCCAGTGGGAGAAAAGTGTGACTTGAAAATGCACAATACCCTTGAAAAAGTCAAAGATCTAGCTCTTCTCTAAAGCTTCCACAAAAATCTAGTGTGAGGATCATAACAGGGAACAATATGCCCTTGGAAGGTCTTTTAGATGCAACCTGCAACTTGGTCATTACTCTTTTAATCAACTAGCCATCAAACTATCAACTTCAACATCAACACAAAGATGAGCATAATGAAAGAGAAATTGTAGCCTACATTGGTGTAAAGTTTCATTGCAAATGTTAATTCATCAAGCATGATCCATGACAACACTAGCTGTGCATGCATGATATTTCCACATATATACATTTTAACTAATACTTACCATGTGATGAAAGCCCAACTAGAGAGTTTGATGGTGAGCCCTTAATAGTAGATAAATGTCTATTCTTCCATCCAAACCCACATGAAGCTCATGAGGCTCTTTATTGCTAAATCAACATGTTAGAAAAAAAGAACTTGATTATTAGTACTAAAAAAAGGACCAATATCACCATCTAAAGCATGATATGACATATATAAGAGGATTAATGACTAGCAACATGAGACACCTACTGGTAGCTAAACTTTTAATATTGTAGACAACAAGAAAGTATTAAATTATGTATTTCTTCCAATGAGATCGTAGAAAGAAAATAACAGTTTGATTATCAATACTAGACCGAGAGGACCAATATCACCATCTAAAGCATGATATACATAACTATGATGGATAGAATCTGAGATACACTATTGAGATAAGCTAGACCTATTAGATAAAATACCAAGAACTTTACTTATCATCACAACTATCAATTGGGATGCTCATGCCTTGAGAAGAATATGGAGCATCCCAATCATGATAAACTTGCATCCTCCTCCATACCATTAGCCTTACTACTAGATCAACTGAGATTCCTGCTACAAAAAAGTAGTAGGTCATTATAATCAGTTTAAACATAGTATGAAGCAACAAGGCATTATTACCAATAGCAACTTAACCATATAGTCTAAGCTATCCATTCCAATGGGAGAAAAGTGTGACTTGAAAATGCACTATACCCCTCATAAAGTCAAATATCTAGCTCTTCTATAAAGTTTATGGAAACATATATATCTAATTACATGAGACATGATTTGGGATATTCATTAAATATTTTAAAAAGGGATAAATCATGTCACTTAGTTAACAAAGATGTTATCAATTTCCATTAATGATGGCAAGGTAGCCACGAGTCAAATCTTTTAAGCTTCAAGGCCATCTTTCAATATATCTCCAATGTGTACAAGATTTGTTGTGCCTAGGTTTTGTAAAGGTCTATTCTCTCTCTCTCTCTCTCTCTCTCTCTCTCTCTCTCTCTCTCTCTCTCTCTCTCTCTCTCTCTCTCTCTCTCTCATATGTAATACACTTTAATCTTTCCATTTCCTTTTTCATCATTCAAATCTCCCACTTTCTATGGCTCCCAAACTTAAATTCAAACACACATAACTGTGTACTATATCACAATACAATTTTCTACTAAATGAAAAGATTATCATACTATTGTCCTAGCATTTATGATGAAGGATGAAGGTTATAATGGTACAGTGATACCAATATAGTGATCTCTCTATATAGGATCACATTGTCAACTTTTGGGGTCACTATGATAAGTCAAATACTTTCTTTCATTTTTGAGCAAGCTTTTACATGACTTTTGTGCGTTGGTAAAATTAATTCATATCATAGTGATTCAATATCTTTTCAAAAAATTAGTGATATAATACTTGATGAAGCATTGTCAATGTAAGTTCATAGTTAGTTGTAGGCAATATCCACTACTAATGCCTTCATAGTAAAAGAAGGCAAGAACAAGAAGAACCACTTTTGGGTTTCTAGTAATAAGAAGGGGATCTCACTCAAGATTTTCCTCACAGAAAATGCTACATGTGGAAGATTTAGCCTCAACAACTAATTAAGATGGATGGGTTTGATACCTTTTTGTAGTATGAGCCCCAAATCCCCATTTATGCATGCCTTCCTTTATTAAATTTTTAATTACATTTCATAAGAAATGCAATTGAAAAATGTTACTTATAGATTTTTCAAAATAATCTCTTTTTGTGTATGTGTACCTCGTACCCATGCATGCACGCCTAAGTAGTAGAAAGTATGTCACATGTATGGAAAATATAACTCTTAATGGCTAGATTACCTCTTGTTGATAGGAATATTTAGGATCCTCTAACTAACAAAGATGATGAGATCTTGGATCGTGATGGTGACTAAATCTATGGTTAACACCTCTAAGAAGTTAACCTCACCTCATGGAATGCTAAAGGCCTATGTTTAGAAAGCTAGAAGGTAGCTTGGAGAAGGTTGTTTAGGGCCAAGAAACCTAATGCATTGGCCATGCAAGGGCTAAAGCTCACTAGTAAATACATCCAAGCACTAGACCTTCCTAGCTATGTGTGTTTTTACTCCTCTTTAGGTAAAGGAAATGGAGGAGTGATCATATTGATAGAGAAGGAGTTCAGTCCCATGCTAAAATGGGAGGAAGGAGGGGTTGTTGTTGCTCCTTCCTTGAAATAAAACAAAATGGTAGTTGTCGTGTGGTCAATATATGGCCCTCTTGCATCCATGAGTAGATTAGGGATTTGGGAAAATTTGAAGGACAAATTTCACAAGAGTGTACCATCTTGGCAAGGGACTCAAACAAGATGCCAAGTGAGGCTAACTAGTTGCATGAAAATTGTACCATGATTGCATATGAGAAGAGAAAATTGCATCACTTGAAAAGGACATATGATTTGTTGGATGTTTCCCACATGATTGTGGATGGCCTTTGCTTTTTATAACAACCATAAGGACTAGTCTTAGTAAGTTGCAAGATGAGACAATACCTATACCGATCAAGGAGGGTGGCAGGCATGGATGATTTTGAGAGTCAATGTATACTTTCATGTTATAGAATATGTGGTGAAACTTGTATTTTGGACTTTCAAAAGTGTAGTGATTTGTTCTCTAAACCAAAAACATACCACAATTAGCAGAAGAATATTTTTATGAAAATAATAAAGTAATAAAAGGTCTAAAGTGTTACTTTTGAACTCAAGATGGTAAAATTTTCTTAATAATAATGTAGAAATTACATTGAATGAAAGATAGTTCAACCAATGACCCTGTTATTGCAAATAAAATACACTACAACAAAAAGGCCTCTTAGATGCACTTTTAGACGCGATTTTTGAATTGAGAGAAAATCTTACGGGCATGTCTATAATCCCATCTATTTGTGTATGTATCATTTCCTGTCTATAGTCGCATGTATAAGGAAATCCACACGCAACAATAGACACGCATATACACGGATCAATAAATGCGCATACGAAAACCAGAATTGTTATTTATTTAATTTCTTTTGTGCGTCTACAAGCACGTCTACATGGAAAATTAGATGGGCACATAGACACATGCATTGACGCGCTTTTACATGTGCTAGTAGACACGAACGCAAAACCAAAAATCTTCTTTTTTCTATAAAGATATTTAATTTTTTTAAATTAATTTGAATTATATAGCACGTGTACTCTGCATTTTAGATGCGAGTATAGATACGCGTTTTCTGCAATTTAGACGTGCAAATAGACGTGAAGCACAGAATTGGAAAAAAAAAACCAAAGAGCGCTCCTTGGTTTTTTTTTCCCCTCCCGTACATCAAATAGTGCATTTGGGAATAACACAATGGATCTAAAGGCACGAGAATTAAAAACAAAAATCCATGTATTCATTATATATAAAATGCATTTACATGGGGAGTTTAAGTGCTTGCGACCTAAAGCGTGGCCGCAAGCAGTAGGCTCAAAGATGGATACTAGATATACAAGGAAACAAGGCCATAAAGGAGGTATGGTGCTCCTCTACGAATCTAAAGAAGAAACATCTTTGCTAGCACTACCATCGCTACTAGCCTCGCTATTCCCCTCCTCCCTATGCTCCACATCGGGGTTCGCCTACACACACAAAAGATCAAGGTTCCTTACGTACAATTGCAAAGAAAAAGTTATAATTAGCTATACTTTTAATAGGAAAGTAAGAAAAACATATCTCCTTTGACTGTCGAATCCTCATAGCCCAGTTGTATTGCTCCTCAGTGATGAGACCCTCCTCATACAAGTGAAGCCATGTGCCTGCGCGGTTATGGCCTCGATGGTAACATACCTCTCTAGGAGTAGGTATCCTACCAAAGATAGTAGTTTGTAAAACAATTATGATATATACAAACAATTATGAGATACAATGTATTAGAACAAATTATATAAAGAATTGAAAAAAATATAAATAAAAAAAACTAGAAATCAAAATATATTTACAAACTCTACCTCCCACAACTCTCTGCTGCCCAATCCGTAATGCGACGATCCCATTGTTTTCATTTGGATGTGTCGCGTCTGTGCGTGCTCGCGACTCTCCACTTTCTCTGCTACTTTCTTCTACTCTATGCGGTGGCCCATAGGTGGTTGGCTATAGGCTCCACGCCCCTCCTCTTGTCTCCGCAGTGACTCCCACGCGCATGTCATGAGGTGGGATATTTTGTTGTGAAGCAAATCCCTCACTTTTGTGTGTCCCCAATCATCTGAGAATCGCTGACCCTCAGGATTTGGGTACCTCCTATGGACTGCCCTCAACACCTCCTACCATAAGCCACTTTTCTGATTCTTGAAGTAAACAAAAAAATCTTTATACATCACATACACAACGCTCCTCATGTACGCCATTACATCCCTTCCTTCATCATCATGGAAGAAGCCACCAGTATCTGTAACTCTATAGTACTGGCGTATTGGCTCCTCTATGTGATCTTCTGGTGAGGGTGATTACTCGCCACCTCTTAGGCAACCTCCACACAAGCCTCATCCTCCCCCTCGACTCTCCCTCCTCCCTCTCTGTCGACTACCCTCTGCCTCGCTGGATGCACGTGCTTTCGCAAATGCATGTGCATCTCGGCTGATGCTTGTGCTTCTACCGATGCATGTACAGGCACTGCATGTGGAGTACCTACAATTGGAGTTTGGACATTGGATATTTGGGAAGCAGTGCCAGGCAAAGACGTTAGAGGCGTTCCAGACATGACGCCTGTGCTGAACAAGCCCAATGTATCATTCATGCGGTCCAAATCTGGGTCATTGCTAGATGAACCAAGATACGATATCTGCAAACAAAACACAGGAATAAGACAAATTTGTTAAACTTTAATATTGTGTAAATTGTACTATTGTGTAACATATTCGTACAATTCCAGAAATAAAAAAATATTTTTTTAATCAGAGCTGGCGCGTGTATATTCGCATCTGAGATGCAGAATAGACACGCTCTCAGACACTTCCCTGAAGTCAAACCTTCTAGTCAAAGCGCATGTATATTCACATCTGAGTTACAGAATAGACGCGCTCTTAGACGCTTTCTAGAAGTCAAAGCTTCTAGGTGGAGCGCGTGTATATTCGGGTCTGAGATGCACAATAGATACGCTCTCAGATGCATCTCTGAAGTCAAAGCTTCTGGGCAAAACGTGTATATTCTCGCATCTAAGATACAGAATACACACGCTTGGAGACGTGACTGCAGATGCGATGACAGCAAACATAGTTGCGTGTCTATGTCTGCATCTGAACTGGAATCTACACGTGCTATCAAATGCGCTAAGTCGGACGCTCTCAATCTGACAACCGCCATCCATGATTTATTGGTGATATAATAACTTCAATCATAGATCCTAATATAGAAAGAGAGAGAGAGGGAGGGAGGAGGGGGAGAGAGAGAGAGAGAGAGAGAGGACTCACCTTGGGTCTTTGGTGTGGACAAGTGGTGGCGCTGCTTCCTTTCCCTTCTTCCTCTCCTTGGTGAGTTGTTCTCCCTTGATGCTTGTTGCTTGTTGTCTCCTCTCTTTGCCTCTTGTTCCTCTTGTTCTTCTCTCTTTTGTTCTCTCTTTCTTCCTCTCCTTGGCTTTCTTCTCTTTAGCTGTATTCTTTCCCCTCTTGTCTCTTTGAAGTGAAAGAAGAGGTGACTCATGAAGAGACTAGTGGAGGTAGACTGCATGTCGGCTGTGAACTCGAGCTTCAGAATGCGTAAAAAACGCAAGAAAGGCACAGTTTGAAAAGAAATCACTTGTATCTTTTGAGTTTTGACGTTTATATATGTTTTTGCGTGTATATGTGCATCTAAATTTACGTAAACGCGCTAATAGATGTGGAGCTAGACGCACAGATAGACACAGATTTGGATGTGTAGTTAGACGTACGTATAGATGCGCATTTAGCGCGCTTGTGTTTTTATCAATAATTTTGTATTTAAGATAAGTTTTGATAGTAAGTTCTTATCATAAGTTTTTATGTATTTATGATAAGTTTTGTGTATTTAAAATCGAATATCTTAGAATAATTAATACGCCTTGAAGTTTTTATGTAAACATATTAATAACAAATTTAATGTTGTCATGAATTAGGTTTAATCATGTCATCATCATCACCTAGTGCGGTGCATGCTGATGAGTCAACGAGCACATCCTCAAGTGAGGATGAAACATTACGTCTTCATAATCAAGATGCATGGCTACAACAAAAAATTAAATGCATGTGTGATCGTTGTCGAGGGTGTATTTTTCGAGCACCTTGAGTAGCAATGTCACACCTTAGCATGTATGGAGAATGGGACTGAGAAAAATCACCGGTATTCATTGTTTTTAACACTAAGATTGCTAGTCTATGTTACTCAATATATATCAACGTAAATGTAACTTTCTTTTGTGGTTGAATAGGATACGATGCCACATCCTCAAATGCTCCCTTTTGGGCATCGAGAGGCTGCAAAACGTTGACGCGAGGAGATAGAGTCTTCAAGAAGAGTAGAGACTGATGACCATGATAGTAGCCCTCATGAAATGCCCCATCAAGTTGTAGAGGATGAGATTTTGGACAACATGGTACACGATCTATTTTCTTAACTGGTTCAAGGAGAAGGTCACTCTACGAAGCCAGATGACCCACTATACGTAGCATCATCTACTCCGTTGTATGAAGGTTATATGTACTCCATTCTTCGTGCATCCCTCGAGGTACGTAACTTGCAAACAATTTATGGATGGAGTAATGTCAGTTTGAATGTGTTATTGAAGTTGGTATCAATTTAGTTTGGCTTATGAATCATAATATTAATTGTTCTATTTTGAAATCAAACACAAATATATGTTGGTGGTTTTTTAACTCACTTTTAAAAATATATGTAGGTTATTATCACAAATGCTTTCAAAAGGAAACAAATTGCTAACTAAGAGAGAGCAAGCAAGACATTACTTGACATCTCTAGGAGGCCTCGATTATGTTAAGATCCATGCATGTATTAATGATTGTGTCTTATTTTGTGGGATTCATGAGTTTTCACGAGAGTGCCATGTTTGTGGTGAATCAAGATACGAAGTGGAGATGAAGTCAATGGATGTACCTCGTAAGGTTTTGCGACATGGCATGCTAGTCATTATTCAAGTGATGGAAAATGGAGGATCTTTGCAGACACACCGGAATGGCAACATATAGACAATTTGTGGCCCGTTTTGAAAGAAGAGCCAATAAATTTGAGATTTGGTTTAGGTATGGATGGAATCAATCCATTTGGCATCAAAAGCACATCATATAGTGTATGGCCAATGGTATTGGTGAGCTATAATATTCCTCCATCCATGGCAATTAAAAAGGGACATGTAATGTTGTCCCTTATTATTCCTGGAAAGCACAAGGTAAAAAACATGGAAATTTACTTAGAGCCTTTGATTGAAGAGTTAGAAATGTTATGGAAAGGTATTGAGGTGCAAGACACAAGCGCATCTGCATCCTCTAGAGATTTCACGTTGAAGGCCATGTTGTTGTGGACCATGCATGACTTTCCAGGATATGGAGACTGTTCAGGTATATGTATATAACTCTATATTTGAAATTCAAGACTTGAATCAATTGCATGTTATTAATTCACTTGTTTTTTCAGATTTAACCACATCAGGATATCATGCATGTCCTATTTGCAGTCCCTCTCTAGTTTCCTCTAGGCCGGCACGTTTAAAGAAGGTTATCTATGACAATCATCATCGATTTCTTCCTATTGACCATCCCAAATATGTTCTCCCTACTAACAGAATGACTCCACAATCTCTAACCATTCGAGATTGGAAGGAGAGATGGATTAATGTCGACAACCACCCTCCACTCGGCATGAGTCGGTAATAAGTATATTTCTCTCGATTGACTTTAAAGTATTTAGCATGATGGATTGTTTACATAATATATTGTTTGTTTGTTAGGTTCTCTATATTTTTTCATCTTTCGTATTGGACTGAACTTAAGATCAATCACCTATTGGACCCCATGCACATATTCAAAAATTTTGTATCTACATTATGGGATCACTTGACAGGGGCTCGTGATTCAGTCAATGTAAGGGAGGATTTACATAACATTGGTCGCATGAGATGAGCCTGGCCATACATTGGACCTAGAGGAAAGATTGAGCTATCCCAGGCACCTTGGATGTTGTCAAAGAACGATGAAAAAATAGTTAAGGAACAAATATGTAGCTTACGAACACCCACAGGATGTATGAGATGTCTCAAGGGAGCCTTCATAAAGAAAAAGAGAAGAGGTGTGGAGAAACTATCTGGTTTGAAGTCCCACGATTGGCACAAAATGATTCAAGTAAGGGTATCTCTAACCATGAATATAGTAATTAGTGGAGTAACTATGTGTAAACTTTGGGATATGATGACTTTTTCCTCAACTAATCATTTGATCTATGAATATTATTTACATTCAGTTCGTAATTCCTACTAGCATATCCCATTGTGTATCCAAAGATGTACGTGATATCATTTACAAGATGGAAGAGCTTGTGCGGTGTGTATACATTGTATTTTTTCATTATATATTGCATATATCATGTACTCAACCTCTTTGAATTTCTGCACAAAAATAAACAATTGTCAAATACATCCTAACAGATACGTGAGCTTGAAGGAAATTGATCCAAAAACATTGCAAGATGCTCGAGTATTATCTGTTGAGGTGGTTTGTTTGGTGGAGGAAAATTTTCCTTGCTCCATTTTGACTACTCAATTACATTTACTCGTACATTTGATTGATGAGATCGCACTTTGTGGGGCAATTCATGCAAGGTGGATATTTTTTATTGAGCGCTTCATGAAAACCTTGAAAGATTTTGTGAGGCAAAAAGCACGGCCTGAGGGAAGCATGGCTGAGGTTTGGTTAGTGCAATCATCCCTTGTTTCTATCTCTGAATATCTTGCTGAAGTGGACCCCTCTTAGCCACGACTATGGAAAGATGATGAAGACTTGAGGATGACCTCTATAATACCTCAAGGAAAAGGAATGAGTAAAGTGCTAACAAAAGAAGAACTTCGTAAGTTAAATAGTTTTTGTGTGCTCAATAGTGATGTAATGAGCAAATGGGTGACACTATATAATGAAGCAAGGGCAAGAAGAAAAAGTGAAAGACAAGCCTTTTGCACCAAATATGGACATAATGTCTCATTTCCAGATCATCTAAATGCGCTCCCACATCATATTGATATAGATTGGTTACATGAAGAAATGGAGAAAATGGAAAAAGAGGAGGAAATTAATATATCTCAAGAAGAGTGGGAATACACACGAGGTTGCTTATCAAAGGTGAGACATACTATCAATTAATTTGTTTCTAGTTATATTTTATATAATAAATTGACATTTTTAATGTTAATTTTTTACTACTAGTGTACATTATTCAATGCTATTTGGTGTGAGAGTAAATATCTTCGAACTCAAATGTATAGATGAAAAGAGAAATACCCAAGATTGTGGTGTCCTTACTCACTTCGAGGATGCCAACGGTACCATGGAAGGTTATTGTGGCTTGATCCAAGATATTCTGAAGCTTGACTTTAGAGGATTCTTTATATATATATAGTGGATGTGAAGTGGTTTAAAAAAGTGGTAACAAATCGTGAGCATTGCACAATTAGACGTCATCCAAGTGGTTTTGTAATCATTGACTCTACAAAATTTCACCAAAACAAGAATGACACATTAGTACTACCTCAACAATGCGAGCAGGTATATATGTAAAAGCTAAATTTTTTATATGTATACATGTGATACATATACACAATATAATAAGTATTTAAGTTTTTTGCTTTTGTTTTTCAAATACAGGTTGTGTATCATCCAATGGTAAACAATAACTGATGGTGGTATGTCATCCCTATATCTAATCGTTCAATACTAATATATGATAATATTACCGACATAGAGATAGCAGATGGCAATCCAACAATTCATGATGATGTACACAATGACACCATAATGGATGATATGCGTGATATAGTACAAGATGAACCTCGCAAGGATGTTCAAGGAAACACAGAAGAGGACAATAATGTGGTTCATGATGATGAAATTATTGAGAAATATAGCAACACATCTGATAGTGGGATAGACTTATTTACTTCATTACCTCTTGATAACATAGACCTAGAAGTAGATAGTTTTAGCAAGGGCTGATCTAATTGAAGATCAGATGGATCATTCACTGTAACATACTTAATTCGCTTAGCGATTTAATATGCTTTCTTAATTCTATGGAAAATATCATACACACATGTGCATAATCAAGAATCAATAGTCAAGTTTAAAGCTAAATTGAATTTTCCATAATAAAAAGGAAGTATTTTTTATCATCTTCAAGTAGAGAAATTACGAGACACATGCAATGCTTGCTTCTAATTGTATAATAAGGTTTGTGTCGCTTGCCGCTAATTACTTATATCAGGCTTGTCAACTAGAGGAACTGTCATTCATAAGAGAGCAATGCAAAAATAATTATTAACTCTGATGTTTTTATTATATTAAGTCGAATTTCAGGTGGTTAAATAATTACGCGTCTGCAAACACGTCTATATTCATGTCTATTTGTGCGGATATATAGACACAAAATTCGCATCTATTTACATGCGCATATAGACGCAATGGTAGATGCGCCCGACTTTGCGCGTCTAACATGCGTGTCTATGCCTTGTTTCTATTGTGGTGATAGTACAACTAAAGGAAGGTAAATCCTCCACTCTCTCAATGGTATATAGATACTATATATCACATGCATTCATGGCATATTTTATATATCTCTATGTAACCTATTTTGTGATATTTTCTTGACCCTTCTATAACTTTTTACCATAATTTATAGATCCCTTACTGTGATTTTATTTTTTTCATAAATGAATTTAACAAATTCTTATGTAATAGATAGAAAACACTAGCTCTATCATAGAATTGATCACAAACTAGTTGAGATACAACTTCAAGCTATTCTATGGAAGGGTGCAAGCATATTAATGGTTCTCACCACTAAACACCATCAAAGGTGTATCTAAAGAAGATATGACAAGTGGGCACAATGTGCAACCACATGTTTTCTGAGCTAAAAATGCATTCTAAACTTCATCAGCTCAATAAAACAGCCCCACAACATATAAGATCCCAAAACTTTCAAGCTTTCATTAAAAAGAAAGTGATTGTAGAAAGTTTTAACACATTTTAGCATTGCCTAAAATTCACAAGCTATGGTGTACATGTGCTAATAAGCTAGTTGCTCAAGCCTACTTCAAAGTGAGCCAGAAGTGAGACTTGTGGGTCTTTGAACATGATAAATAAAATAGAAATAGAAGAATCTACAATTTCACCATCATAATACTATATTTGAGCTCTCATACACTGCAATATTGATCTCAATCTTGTCTCTCATACGACCAAGGGTGCTCATCAGAAAGTTCAAACACAATGGATAAGGTGAAAATAGGACCAAACATAGAAAGAATCAACTTGAAATACTATCGCCCAGCCCTGCACAAGCATAAGCAATGAAAATGCAAAGACTAGATTCAAAACACAGTCAAATGAATGCAATAAATGCAGTCAACCTGCATAAAAGTAAGTCATGTCAACCTATTATCCCTAAAATGCAAATGTTGAACTTAAAAACACTAAGAAAAAGAGTAGAAACCAGGCCAAAAATGACCAAAAGATGGTGAACCATGCTAAAAAATAAGTCCTCGTAGCAATCAAGAATGAGTCCAATCAGCTGGAAAAAACAAAAAACACAAACCTAAAATAGCAAAAAACAATCACACAAACTTGGATCCTAAAATCTAATACCATGCCAAAAGTGGATGTAGCAATGGAAGCATAAACAATTGTTGTAATAAGCTGTTAACTAAAAACAAGGACAAAAGAAAAAGAAATACAGAAGAATGCTAGAAAGAAGAGAAATTAGAAGAATGATCAAAAAATGAAATCCATATATGAAACATGAGACAATGGCATACAACAATGAGTCACTAGCTGCATAGGCAATGGCACAAGCTCCCTCTCTCCAACAGAACTAGTAGGTGATAATGAATGACTCGGGAGGAGCTTGAATATAAAGAACAAAAATATGCCATAAATAGAGTACGTCAAGACTAGCATAAAATGCCCAAATAGACATCATAATGGCCACAATAAAATGCCTAGAAGTGTTAGGTATAAAGTATACCTAGAAATGTCAAACTCAATTTTTTTGGATACGGATGCTACACAGTTGGAGAATGCAATGGATAGGCATGGCTAAACTAAACATGTAAAATTGTTTTAATTGGAAGAGGATTAATGATGATTGATGTATCTAATGTGGACTTGATACCTTAGGAAGGGTCCTACAAAATGTGGTTGAAATCAGCATTCCTATGCCTCCAAGATAGAGTTGGGAAGGTTAATGTTTGGCTTGGGCTACATGCTATAATGAATAGTTGCAGGCTGCTACGCATAAAATTTTAGGGGTTGATACCTTCAAGATTTGGTCCTGGGATCTTCAGAAATATTGTAGATCACAAGCGGGGCTACAATTTTTCTTTTCAAAGCTTGGCGATCTAAGTTACCATTCAAAAGATAGGAGCAGTTTTCTATAAGGTGGTGTTGTAGGACAATTTTCTACACAGGATAAAACTAAATCTGATGAATGTAAATTATTGCATGAGACATATGCTTTGACAGAGATGTTTAAGACTAACATGAGGGTACCAATGATAAGTATGAGGATTTAGATATGTGAGAAAAGGGATACATAAGAGGCAAATGTGGTGGAGAGCCTAAGCAAATTGAAAGAGATGAAGAAGAGGAAGAGGTGAAAGAAAGTTCTCATGAAGTTAATGAACAAACCTATACTAATATGGCTATATCTCTAAATAGACATTGGAGTGAAGATTGAGACATTGAAAAAATCGTAAGCGGATCATTTTTGTTGGAATAACAACAAAAAGCAAATTTAAAATGGATTTTAAGAGTGCCTTGGCCCAGAAAGGCCACTCTTCTTTGTAGTGCTTTTGTTTCCAAATATACATAGAGGATTTTGGCATCAATTGATTTAGCTTCTATCTTATCTTTTGTCTTGCCCATTCTTAAGAACCCTCGCACTTTGTGGCTAAACACATGTGTCTAACAATGTGCGAGCCAAAGTCTATGAAGAGAACATACTCTTTTCCTCCATATAAAATTAAGCACATACAACTCTCTTTAATCTCCCCCAACATCATACATTAAGGTCTATGTAAAGGCTCTCTTCTCTCTCATATTTTATGTATCCTACTAACATCTAAGCTTAAGCAGGAACCACATGACCATGTCAAGTAATATTAAGAAGACTAAAGTTTCATTGAATATGCAAGACACTTGCTGAATATCCTTTTCTAGCCTCCACACTAAGCTCCTCATGGAAATAGACCAACGTGTTTGTAGTTATATAGGTGAGTTTTGCAACGTGTCCACTAGAATCATCCAGGACACGTCTTAGCAGTCCATCCAAAAGGATGCCTAGAAAGCTCCACCCGGCACTCCCATGGAATGTTACGGGATTTGCGATCCAGGTCTTCCCGCGTCTGCCACGTAGCGGAAGTATCCTGGCCATTCCCACTTACGATCGACCAGAATTAGGGTTATCCTGATTGGTCATTCTCTAACAGCAACTAGCGTCGGACCCAAGCGCACTAATTTACGCAGAAACGCTAGATCCGAAGCGGATTTATGCTGCACTTGGTTCAAGGAGAATGGGAAACGAGCGGGATGCAAAGCTCAACCTCTCTGCCATAAGGCATAGTCCCATTCCGTTCCCCTAAAACAGCGTAAATCGGGTAAGACATAATTCTAGGTCATCGCTCTCGTTATTCGTTTTGATGATGATGATCATCCCGCTGTTCTTCGAGATTTTTGAGAAAAGTTCCTGGCTAACCAGGACCACCCAACCGTAGGACGGACCCATGGTCCATCCTCCGCACTTTCCTCGGTTTGTTTTAGTTATGTAATTATCTAACACATTAATTTGACATATAACAATCAGCTTCTTTAATTAATCCTGTTAAGCACTGGTTCCTTCACATAATCTTATCACGTGACATAGAAAACAATATCAAGCAAGTTCTTTTTTTAACATTTCATCATTTTATCTTTGAAATACAAGAAGTTCCGCCCGTAGGCTTGTCCATAATCCGCCCGAGGGCTATCCAGTAATCCCCAGGGATCACTATTCCAAGCTTCTGCCTGTAAACTAGTATGTGGGCCTCGAGATCCAATCCCGAGTCACGTTAGCCTCTTGTGCAGGACCCGGAAGGCGAGGGATTTACGGCTAGAGTCCCCCCTGGCACCCAAGCGTCCTCCTGCTCCAAGTAGAACTCAACGGAGAGACCTCTCACGGCGGGTTCGGTCCATGTTCCCGGCACAGTCAACAACCCCCTTGGTTAGGGTCAGGCAGGCAGTCAAGGGTAATTGAAGCTGCCTCTCCCTTCAGGCCTTCAACCTGAAGCATTAGATATATTTTCATCCTTTAGTTCCTTGAGCAAACAATGCAAACAGTGCTTTCTAAACTATTACAAGCACAATCAATTCCAGTGGTCGTTTATTTAGCCAATTGCTAGGGAGTGAATATTTCTCTCCGAATGCATCCAGCACTCGATCCAGGATCAATTTTGACTTGACAAGATCCCCAAGGGTTTGTTTGTTAACCCTATATCCTTGGGTTAGGGCTGTACCCTACTAACCCAACTTAACAAATACCTTAAGTTCTATTGGCAGTAAATATGTTATTCCAATTTACTAATTGATATTTTGCTTCCAAGTAAATATCTAATCCTCGTATCTTGGTTACTTTACCCAAGAAAGGTACTATATCACGACGGTTATTTCTCCTCTTGCAAGATAAACTTGCGTAAGAATCTGCCAATCTCATTCCGAGGAATTGGCCATTCCCTTTTGATCAAATCACAAGATCATGCAACTCTGCAACCTATTGCGCGAGTGTCGCATAAAAATCATGGGACTATTTTACCCATCGAATGGCATTGTCTAATCACGAAATCATGATTAGATAAGAAACAGGGTTAGGGTATCTTTATAACAATCGGTTCCTGATTGCACTAGGTCGATATTGTCAGTCCTAAAGGTCCAAATCCAAATCGAGTTTCATTCTTTTAGCGAGCGATCCTTAGGGTAAAAACCCTAGATCGTTTCTCACAAGTGTGTCCTATTGTCCCTAAATTCCGTGAATGAGGGCAAGTCTTTAGGGTATATGAGTTTCAGCTTTGGCAATAAGATCGATTAGGTCATGTCCTCAACCTGCTAAATCCCAGTTAGCACTTGGGATATGTTGCATCGATTTAACCATTCCTAACAAGTCCCTCGCGGTTTAGGTGTTTAGGTTAAACCAATTTACTTGTCTATTCTTGAAGATATTTGCGACACCATTTTCGTAACCACATGATTCATTGTCTACATTTGAGTAGATTTAAAAACCCTACTTTTCTTGCTTAAGATCAAAGCGTATGTTAGGTTATGGCATAATTCCTATTGCTCCTTTTATAATATGCAATCAAGATTAATGTTACTAAGCTAAAGGGTTTTATGTGAACCATGCAACTTTTTCTAACTTCTTTTTTAAATGAGTTATTCGTACGCTGAATGAGCATTACACAACCTTTCGTAACTATTTACATAGTTGATTGAGATTTAAGCCAATTGACTAGGGTTTAATTTACTTCATGCAGCTTAAGAACCATTTTCCATGCCTTGCAAATTCCTACGGATGATTAGCAACCTTCTTTTAATGAATCATTTCAAAGGAAAGATGCCTAATAATGCGACATGCAATTTATTCTTTCCATGCAAAATTGAAGTGTACTATCATTATTTCTACTTGTAAAAATGGGCATTAGTTAATCTAAGTTGGTTACTTTGCAATGCATAAAAACCACTTGCTAGGAATGCATAGAAATCTTATGCTCTTCTTTTTCATTCATTTAATACAAATGACTAATTCTTTGATCAAAGTTATTTCCTTTAATTTAGGCAAGGTATTTCAATCCAAAAAGTGCATCCTAATTTCCGTAAATGAATCATGCACAATTGAAATATTACAACGTAAACAAAATTAGGAAGAAAACCTGGACTTGTGGTGAAATGTCCACATGGATGTTAGGAGATGATCCTCCAGCGGTTGTGCCTTGTGCCTTCTTAGGGGCCATCGCGAATTCGACCTTCTTGCCTTGGCCGTAGACTTATGATCTTGGCCCGTCTCCCTTGCATGCGCAATTCCCTTTTTGAAATAGGGCTTCCTTGTCCAATGCACCTTCTTGTGGAATTTGGGCTTTGAAAATGGCAACTTATGAACTCCCCTTCTTTTCGCAGAAGTTTCAGGAATACAATTGATCTTCACGGAAAGGGGGATTAAGAAAAACCCCAAGGTAAAATGGCTTGTGGGAGATGAAATGGGAAATATGGTATTTGAATCCGGTGGTTAGAGTGAACTTAAGGAGAACCAATGGAAAAGAGGGTTTAAAACCTACTAATATGGCTTGTGTAGGAATGCAATGGGAAGCTTTAAAAGGAAACGGGGTTAAAATCCTTGTGGAAATGCTATGGAAAGGGGCTTAAAAACACGGCTAGTGTGAGCTTTATGGGGGATGCAAGGGGGGAAAATGTTAATTCCCAAGGATGCAAGGGAAAGGACTTAATTCTGAGGGTGTAAAAACCCCTTTTTAGGGCCAATGAAAAAGGGGTTTTAATCTTGGCTATTGCGGATCCACAATAAGGGGAAATGAGAACCCGGCTATGGTGTCTTTTGGGAAAACCAAGGGCCAAAAGGGTTTAATTTCCGGGGGATATAAGGGGAGAAAAAGGGCTTAAACTCCAAGGGAAAAGGGGTGTAAAATATCGCTTTGGGAAGGCAAATAAAAGGGGATTTTAAAATATCCCGGGGTTTAAATGGCAATACGAAAGGGGGTTAGGTGGAATTAGCAAGGGAATGGGTGCTTAAATCTCGAGGGTATAAAACCCACTTAGAGAAGGGCCTAGGAAAGGCCACAGGAAGGGGGGACTTCCTAAGGCCCTTAGAAGCTTCCAAAGAAGATTCTTGGAAGCTTTTGTGGCCCACGTGGAGGAAGAGGAGACGATGTGCAATGATGTCTGATGGCGGACAGCAGCAATGGTGGCAGCGCGGCAGTAGGCTGGCGTCCCTCTGTGGAATTTTTCTCCCCTCAGCCTGGTGGCGTCCGATCTCAGCTCCCCCTCTCCTTCTCTCGGCCTAGCGGCGCCCTGGTCCTACTCTACGGCAGGGCCCTCCTCCACGGCAGCATCCCTCTTCTTGATCTCTGGCGGCCCCCCTTCAGCCTACAGCCCCTGACTTAAATAGGGGAGGGGAGAATATCCTCCTCCCCTTTACGTGTCGATGGGCATGTATCATTGCCCTGGCAAGCTCGAGCAAGGAGCTTGCCTACCTTTCTAATCCCCTCTTCGGCATCTAGCAAGGATGCTCAGTCATCCTTGCTATTCCCCTCCCCTCCTGCATGACAGTCCTGCTGTTGGAAAAAGGGGGGAAATAATTAAAAAAAAATCCCTTAATCCTAAAGCTTATCCTTTTGGCTTCCTAGGAGGAGGTTCCCACGTAACTAAATGGTTTTTCTTTTTCTTTTAACTCGTTTATGCAAGTGGAGATCAAGATACGTTGTAGATAATTTGAAAATCACACCGTCAGTGTATTTTTTTGGATGCTGGAATTCCCTTGCATGACTATCACATGGGTTAGAAATATTGTCACAACGGAAATATTACAAGTTTCTTATAAAGGTAGACTCTTTTACTCTTTCATCTATTGGACATAATACCATATGATAGTGCAAGGATGCTGTATGTATATATGTGCAACTTATTCATTTGGATATAATTATTGGGCAAGGCCTACAAAGCTTGATTTCAATTTTTAAAGAAGCATATAAGGGTCGCATATTCAACATGTCTCATAAATAAAAGATACTTCATAGGTATTGGTGTGCATTTGGCCCCAAAGATGCACGTGAATGTCCTCCTTCCACCACACATAAGAAAAGAAGAGTATCTTTAGAGAGACGTTTTGTAGGGTGTCAATGCCATTTTGTGGTCTCGCAACTATGCTTATGGCTCATGATCTATCAGATCAATTATGTACAATTCCATCATGTGGACCAGAAAGGCAATGTGTGCCATGGCCCGCATTACACTGGTCAAACATCTGCAAAGATGTCATTTTCTCCATGGTTGTCGGAGGAGATGAGATGTTGGGTGTATGAGATGTTGTTCAAGGGCTTCACACCACACCAAGTCCTTCTTGATTCAAAATGATAGAGTCAATCATAGTGTGCCACGAACTCTTAGGATAATCAGCCACGTAGAAAGAATAACACTGAAATATCTCATCTATCCGAAGCTCCAAATGTCTAACATACAAAGCAGCTTGTCGAACCGCATCCCCAACATATCAAGCTAAATATTCATCATCTAGAATTAGCAAATCACTTCTCAAATACATATAAGATAGAAGCATAGTATCTGAAGTCACATAGTCTTGAAAAACCATTCTGACTACTTCAGTCAACAAGTCAAAAGACCAAACCCCACTCCATCCATCCTCTAGGAGAGGTAGATCCATTGTTGAAAGCTTAATGTAGAAGGCCAACTTTTGTTGCTAATAATGCAGGAAAAAGGAGTGATCTAGAGGAATATATTCTTGGAACTGCTCAAATGAAGACCACATCAAATCCATTCGAGATTGACGTCTTTTCACCTTACCCTAGAACAAAGGGAAAAAATGTTGCTTGTCTTTGAAGAACTGCTAACTCTATAAGGGACAAAGAAGTAATTGGCTACACAAGACTTTTTGAAGAAGAGCAAGAGAGAGCCAACTAATCCTTAGGTTGCTAGATCTGAGCATTGCTCTAGTCACCTCCTTCTGTAACCTATCCCTCTCCTCTATTACAATAACAACTTAGGACTGAGTTTCTACCAACTTAGCTTTCAAAGTAGAGATCTCATCTTTCTGTGTATCCATGACCTTAGTTTATTGCTCCATTTGTATACAAAGGTCTAAAAAGTTATCTTGAGCAAAAGCTAACTCAATAATAGTTTTATGCAGCTCCTCCTTAACGTACCAAAACTTAAAGAAATCTTGAGCTTCAAGGTTGAAGCTATGGCCACCCTCTAATTGCCATCCTACACATTTACGGTTTTAGAGAAATGGATAAAGATCAAATGTTGAATCTTACCAAGACTTGTTGAAATATCTTTGAAATGAGTGCTAAATTAGTACTTCATCAATAGAACAAAGATCAGAGGTAGCAATGAGAGATGGAGAGAGTACGAAATTCAATGCAAAATGTACTATGATTTTCAAGCAATGTCATCAAACCTATACTCCATATGTTCCTCAAGATTCATGGAACCCATGGTAAGAGAGAAAGATATGGTCACTCAAGAGTAAGAGGAAGGGTTTCTTACAGCCACCATGAGAGCTTTTACAAAAACTTAAAAGAAAGTTGAAAGAGAAAGTGTATTTGAAAAAGTGAGTGGACCTCTAATCCTCACTAACTCTAATCTCCCTTTGTTTAACTATTTTACCTCTAGAATGGTCTATTTCTTGACCACGACCTACCATTTTTTCCATGATGCATCCAAATTGGTTTCTAGGTCTTACCATATGTAAAGAAAGGGTATTTCTTAACATCCTTTCAACACACGTGATATAGAACATTTCTTATAGGTGGACCCCTTGGCCTAGTCTTCTAAGAAGGAAATCAAGGATAAGGTTATAACCAAAGGGATCAAAGACCAATCCTCTAATACCACTTGTTAAGAAGAGAGCTGAGCAATGAGAGAAGAGAGAGAAAAGAGGAGAAAGAATGAATGACAAGGAGAAGGAAAGACTAGAAAGATACAAGGAAGAGTGTGAAGACATAAAAGTTATGGACAAAATGGTGAAATGAGAGACAATAACTATATTATTTGTGAAAGTGATCAAATTTACACATCTCAATACCTTTCATAACTGTGTCATTTTGACAAGGTATTATTAAGAAAAATCTATCAACTTAGTTGTCTTCCTGAATCTTGTAATATCCATTTTATGTCATGACAAATATCTCCAAGTTCTATAGGTCATGTAGATCGTGAAGGTACTACCAAGTCTACCATCTTGTCATAGCTTAGATCATGTGGCTTTTCATGTCAGGTTTACCAAATGTCAACAAGGAGGGTATATGTCAAGTCATAACTGATATGGGTTTAGAATAATAGACAAGATGGAATGAAGAATCAAGAGAACCAAAACTACTCTATATATTACTCCACAAATATATATTGTATATATCATCTTAGATTACAAACATTGTTCTAATAGCCTAAAGCATCCAACAATAGTAGGCAAGTAGAATCCTTAAGTAAGAAACCCTCTATCAAAATCATGGGTAAAACAGCCCCATCGTGAGCTTGCTATGCAACTCTTTTTTCTTCAACTTTCTCCTCCAAACTCCGAATATAGTTGTCTCGGTACTCAATTTGACTGGGATACACGTGGTCTACAAGCTAGCATGGGTAGAATTGCAAATATCATCTCAAAATTATTAAAAAAGAATTTTTTCATAAAGCACATGTAATTTTTATATTTTTAGGTCTAGACATCTTATAGCACTTAAGATAACTCCTTACATGTGTCTTTATTCAACCAAAATTATCATTTAATTATTAGAACTCAATCACTGATATTCATCCAATGTCAGAGACTAGTTTTGAATCTAGAAAACCAATCAAACATGTAACCACATGACAATGCTAATTTTTACCAACTACAAACTTTTGTATCAAGCAAGACTTAACTATTTTTCTTGATTCCTTCAATCTTTTCAACCCTAGCTATAGACACTAGAATGTGCTTGGAGGGCTTCTACAATCTGCAGGGTGGCTTGCTAATCAAAGATATGGAGGAGAGGGTGGGAAGTTCAATTAGGAGGGATTCAACACTGTTGGGGATTTGTGACCACAACGTGGACTCTATCAAAGATATACCTTGTTATTTTCAATCTGGGTAAAGTTTCCAAAATCCCCAATATCCTTTGGTTGAAGATGATGTAAAACTTACTGCCTCAAATATGCTTTCATCTCCAAGAAAGCCGAACCAACACTCTAGTGAGTGTTCATTTAGGTATTGTGACTCTACCTATCATAAATAATCAGATTAAAGAAGATTCAACCCTTGAAAATGTATTGAGATCCTCAATAAAATGAAGCACTTGCCCAAAGCTAATGATACTTGGAAATATTTTGTGAGTGATGTTGAATCAAGTACAAAGGCTGCATGAGTTGCAATGGAAATGGCTACATGAATTCCAAGTGTATAAGGTCCATGTAGAAGAGTTGAATATGAGGTTCTAGGGAGCTCTTGATGCAATGGTTGATGCTTGTGATGCTCTAATGGCTATTTATGCTATTGGGTATAAAAGCTACTATTGCACCTCGTGAAGCTCTTGTATTGTTTTTGACAAAAGTATAAGAAGCTAGCTAAATTTCTATGTTATTTTTAAAAGAAATCATGACAAACATAAGCTCATGGATTTGAGTACTTGCATGCTAGGCCACCTCCACTCCAAGAATTATGTTACTATCTAGACCACGATTCTCATATTTTGGGTTTAAAGAACTTGTTCTATACCTTGAGCTATACGAAGAGAGTAGTTGAGGAGAAACCATGTGTAGTGGGTCAAGGATCTATTGAAAACAAGGGACAGGTTACATAGACTCATAATAAGAAGCCTCAAATTCCCACATGCACCAAAGCTAATACTATGGAAGTTGACTAATTGGAATGGTATGGACATTTTATATACCTAGCAAGATACCAAAACACGAAAGCTCAAAAAGAGGAGTAATTGGAACACCAAGAAAAATGGCAGAATACTAGTCATAAGAATAATTGTATGAGCTTGTTTAATGTATATTCACCAAGTTCATTAGTAGCAACAACAACCACTTGCAGCACCAAAAGAGTGATGAGTTGCTTGAGTAATATACTCCACACCATAACTAACTTCATAGCGTGAGAAGGAAAGTTTTCAAATCTATAGCCTGAGAATAGAAGTTTGCAGTTGTATACAACATCCCATGTATAGCTTGAGAAGGGAAGTCTGTAACTACATAGTGCAACATGCAAGCCTTTGCTCCTTCAAATGATGAATGTGAGCTAAGCAAGAAGAAGAATGGGAGTGTCTCTCGAAATCTAAAGCATGCAAAAGAATCACATATTCTTCAGGGATTGGGCCATTTGAGGAAAAATCCCTTCTCGGATGAAAAAGAAGATCAATTTGCTAAAACTTTTTAAGGTCACTCATTTCGGAACTGAAAAAAGTAAGTGAACCTAGTAATGATAACAAGATCTATGTCTCAAGGTATGTAGGAAAACAACTTTATTCATAGATTTTTGGAAGTTCAAACAAGGTCTTGAATTATTTGAAGTAGCCACAATAGCTATTGTTGCAGCAAGAATGGTTAGTGATCTAACTCAAGCAGCTCACTATAGTGTACCATAAGGAAACATTGTCACAAGTTCTCTAACTAGTGTTTCACACATTCAGAAAGTGATCAAAATGCCCAATTGTATGGGTCAAAAAGCCACAAATATTAAGAATGGTTGCATTACTAACTTTCCTACCCTATCTTACTCAAAACAAGTGTAGGATAGGAGAATACTTTCTAACATAGTGGCTAGTATGAAATCTATAGATAATCGAGCACAATATGTACCTTCTAGAAAGATAGGTAACTCTGACAAGTTTTTCAAAAGTGTAAGTCATGGAGCATTGTCAAATATTGTAGTTTTTTTCCTAGGGGATAGATGGTAGCTTCTCAAGGGAGTACATAGTTTTCTAACACCGAGTTGTCTAGACCACATAACATGAAGACTTCAATGTTTAGAGAGGGCAGGGATATTAATTGAGTGAAGGTCTTACAAGCAAATGTGGAGAAAATTTTCACTAATCTCTGTGATTGGGTACTCGATTCACTACTACTGAAACTCATGTTCCTTGATAATGATATATTTGTTAGAGTTGAACTAGCTAGTGGATTAAGAGCACTCTTATTGAAATCACAAAAGGAATTAGGTGGTACCTATATAATACTAGTGCAATATCTATTTTGATAAGTGATATAACATCACCTTCACAAGAATCTATGCAATAAAAGACTTTGTCCTTTCACCTTGCAAAGCTTTTGCCTATCCTTTCATAGGTGTTAGCCATTTGTCTCCCTCATTCCTGTCTTTCTCTCTCCACTTACAATATTTCTCTGTTCTTCTCAAGTCTCTCTCTCTCCTCTACATGTCCCTTTCTCTTTTCTCTATAGTATTTTCTCTCCAAGTCAATCTGCTTCATTACCTTTTTGTAATTTATGCAAGATTCTTCTTGACATAAGCTATTTCTTAAATAATTCATTTTCAATAGCTTGTCATATACAAGAGCTCATAATTAGGTAATATCTCAAAGGTTGATTAGTATGTAAAATTGATGTCTTTTCCATTAGAATACTAACATAAGGTACTATGAATTGTGCAAAAATGATTTAGAACTATAACTATTGGAAATTATGTGTTCATATTTCTCTTACTGAGTACAATACCTCACATTTAACAAGCACTCGCTATAAAAAGGTATAATTTATACAAAGCAAACATAAATTATCATAAAATAATTATATAATTTATGTAAGTACCATTGTAGATTTTTTGAAGCGTATCTAGGTTTATGTAATGGGTGACACTTTTAAGCATATCCATTAGCAAGTATTTCAACAACCAAGAACCTGTGGAAATATATGCTAATATGGATTCTTGAAAGTAGGAATTTCTTTGAAGATCTATGAAAGCAAACAAATATTTAAAAGTCATTTACTTACTATTTTCCTTCTCAACTTGAGCGATTCAATGGATTTTTTCTTCCATAGTTTAAGTCATTATCCAGTTTTTAGGATTTCGATGATCAATGCTTCTTGAATTTCTCAACCCATTGAAGTGTCCTCTTTTGTGTTTTAACTCAAGGTTCTCACTATATCTAAACCCTAGTTATCACATGCGTTCAAGGCCTAATTAGAAAACCCCTCATGTGCAAATTTATCATGAATAAAACACACCTTTTTCCCATTCAATTTGTGAATATCCCCATTAAATAATACCCTTCTGTATATAGAAAATATCTAAGAAAGGTTATTTAAAAATTTCAAAGTGGTAGACTTACATAATTATGAGCGAACCTCGTGAGTGTTTGATTAATTTTCTAAGGATTGAAATGTATGTAATAGTATGTACGTTGTACATTTCTTTTAATAACCTAAGGTTCACACATTCACATCAGTTACACCAACCTCCAGGTTCCCATTAAATGCCTTAATCGAACCAACTATTTTGAGATTGAGCTCAAACCTTGATCCCATATTGCAAAACATCTCAATGCTAAGTAGGAAACTTCTCTAGTTGACACAAGTATGATACTTGCTTTTGGCTTATCCCTTAGGTTTATAGGAATCATAAACTTGAATGAGCTCATGATGGAGTGTGTCGTGTGTTGATGGTAACATCAAACAATCCATGCAAACCTTAGATGAGAAGAATAGGCAATGTTGATATGAAACAAATAAGGCATATCCATGCAGTACATAGCATGGTGACTAAATGCCCCTTCTGTTTAATTGCTTCTTGATGATTAATGAATATGGTGATTGTTTGTAATATAGTTTCATAAGAAAACCTTATCCTATTAATCAAATAGCATTCAAATGGAAGTAGAGGGTCTGTGTGTGGGGTGTGCATGTGCATGTGCGTCCTTACACAATGTAGGTTCATTTTATATAGTCCACTACAAATTCCACTAGATATAGGTTGAATGTACAAGATATAGACCATAAGCTTGAATTCCCTTAATCTCGTCTAGAGAGAGTTTTCGGAGTATTTAGGTAATTCTCTATATCCGCGATTCCCTACATTGGCAAATGCGCAATGTAATTCCCTAGTCTTATGCAAGAGTACATATATAGACATGTAGGAGATATTAAAAAATTCCCTAGAATTATAGATGCACAATGTCATTCCCTAGTTGTAGGTATAGATGGATAGGAAATGTTGGCACATTCTCATTACGAGTCCCCATTATTGCAAATGGGCAATGCAATCCCCTAATTACATGTGGGGGACACGACATGAACATGTGGGAAATGTTGAAATCTTCCATGTAGGAAACGATAAAAAGCTCCCTCTTCCACACTTGCTAGCATCTTTTCCCTTGGATTGTTAAGAGCGAGTGTAACCCATACCACCGCGTCAGCTGTCTGGTTGTAAAACTCTCAATCGGCGACGATGGCGGCAGCCGAATACCCAGCATCATCGGCCAAGCATTGAACCTGGCGTGTTGTAAATGTTTGAGAGTGGCATCGTACTCGTACGTGTGTGATATACCCCTCCTGGCTGGGTTGCAGAAACATCGGCCGTTGCACGAAGCGGTAATCTTGGTCCCCGATCATGGTCTGCACGGGCCCGCGTAGGAAATCTATGAAGAAACAAGCTTCACATCATTACAATTACCAGTCAGTATCATCGGTGGCGGCCGCGTCGATGAGCCTCCAGCGCCCCCTCTGTCTGATCAGTTATGGCAACATTATGGAGGGAGCAGAGGCCACATTGCAGCTGTCCGTGTACACGCCTCCTGACGGTGGCTATCCAGAGAACTCGTCATGGATATCGCTCTTGGGGTCGGCCCTGCTGGGTCAAGGCACGCCCGGCCTATTCTGGGGTGCTGTCCCGGCAGATGCGGTAGAGTCAACTTGTCAGATGATCGAGGCTGGATATCTCACCATCCCGGCTACTGTCACTGCTTACGGTGTGACCCGTGATTGGAACTTGCAGGTATGTGGATTGTGCGTGCGGTTCACTAACAATTTAGTACTGTTTGTATTGCTTCGTTTCCTTTCATACTCACTTCTGTACCATGTATGTGTACTAGATCCAAGCCACTGGGGGCTGCGATGCATCATCAAACTCCCCTGCTGGTGTAGAGATTGTCTTCATCGATGATACAGCAGTCACCAATGTTGCAGGTGGCTGCTTGTTTTGAGTATGTACTATTGTATGCTTATGTTGTGTAGCTATGCTGACATAGTTATTTTTTCTACGTATTGGGCTCTTAGATCATATGTGACAACAATGCTTGGACTGTGGGATGGGGTCTTTATAATACGGGAGATGATGTCAATTCCTTGTATAAAGAAGGGACCTCAACAAGTACCCTCACAATTGATCCATCAATGATGGTTGCATCCTCTTCCACCACATCAACCACCATCGAAGTTGATGTTTCTAACTTTACTGTTGAATATTTGCCTCTCACTCTTGCATCTTCAAATAATGGACGACGTCTCATGGACGTCTCACCCATTTGTGCTGGTGAAGGTTATCTTCCTGTACCTACGATCTATTATTCACTAATTTTTAAGAAAGAGACCATTCTCTTTCATGGTTGGTTAAAATTATCAAAGCATTGGTCCTTCCACACAGTATAGACATTAATGGATCATCATTCCATAGCCTTTCTTCATGCACTCATGTATGTGCATGTCAAACCTACACACATATATGTATATATGGGTATCACATTGTTATCATCTTATCACTAATATTAGTTTCTCACACATATATGTACGTCAAACCTAAACACATATATGTATGTATGGTTCTCGCATTTTTATCATCTTATGACAAATATTCGTTTCTCAGCTATGTTGATTGTGCACGACTCGACATGTTTGTGATCCAATGCTCATTTACTTGTCTTTGAGGTGTTATATATACTCCAAAGTTACCATAAATCACATATCTAACTAGAGCTCCCAATCAACTCCAGGTGCTACTGGTGGTGGCATATCTGGAGTAGCTGGTGCACTATTGACATGTCTTGTAGTCGATCCAATACTTGGGCCTTTTTGTATAGTAGCTGTGGTGGGAGTTACCACTCTTGCAGGTGTGGCAACAAGATGTGCCTCTGATGCAATTGGAAGCTGTGTTAAAGGTGGCATCATTCATCCATGATCCTTTGCTCAGTCCCGTGCATGCATCTTTATGACTTGACATTATCTATTTCTGAATTTGATGCACCTCATTTCGAGATTTGAGAAACATATAGTAATGTTGTAGCCAATGAAAACACAATAAGAGCTACGAGCAAAAATTAATTGAATGGGTTTATGGTGTAGGAACCTCCATGGTCATGACAGAGGTTGGACATCGCAAAAAGATATGTGACATTGGCATTGGAGAAAAGGTTTTAGAACATTTTTCTATTTACACTTGAAATGGTTGCACTATCCTAATAACTAATTTATGTTTTTCATTTTTAAAAATATTATCTAGCTACTCCCATTTTACTACTTCATCATGCACAACTTATTCTTTTTTACCTTCTATTTTCATAAAAGGTTGCAGTTTGGAATACCAATCTACAAAAGCTAGAGTTCAATGATATATATGGATTTGGGCATGCTGATGAAAATGCATCATCAATGTTTTTGCAACTCAAGCTCTCTCAAAATCATGATTCTTTTGGCACACAAATAAAGAAGATTGATCTCACTCCTTTGCACTTTGTTTTAATTCATTTGGGTAATTGATTAATATGGTTAATTTTCCTTCAACAATTTGACCACCTCATATCTTTAAACCCATACATTCTAGAACCAATTCATTTAATTACCTCTTCTCTCACTAGGAAATGACCATCTCTTTTATTACAAATATGCAAAAGACATTGTCCTTGGTGATAAAATGCTGGCTTGGGATGAGAATATCAACCAAATGGTTTCCTACTCAATTACAGGTAAGTTTTCAATTGTTAGAAAATGATGCTATTATAGAAGGCATCAATTTTCATGCTTGCTAAAAAACAATAATTGCTTGTTTGAATAATAAATCTATGGTTTGTAGATATTCATTCTACTATGGCCAAAGGGCTCTATAATCCATTCACATTGGAGGGAACAATCGTCATTGATGATGTTGTGATCTCAGTTCATAGTGAATGGTTTCTTGATAGCCTTTTTGCTGCACTCAAAATTGCACATTGGCTTCCATCGACTTATCAGGTAAAAAAACATGCATGTTGTTCTCATTTATTAGCGTACATAAAATATTTGACTCTTCATTATACTGTGTTTCCAAACTCTTACATGTGGTTATTAGTTTCTTCCTAGCATGTGTCTCACACAAGTTTCATGATTGCAGACCTTGCTTGTTCTACCACGACTCTTGTATCAAATTTTGGAAAAGGATGCTTATAGTAGACTCTACCATTTCCTTGATGCAAGTATTTGCATACCCAGGTTTGGGAGCAACTATGGAGGTGGCATTTTTCTAATAGCTTTTGTTCTTATTACTTTAGGAGCATTTAATTTAATTAATACCTCCATGTTCTTAATCCTAGAAAAGGAGAATCCTTATTCAAGAGTTTAGGAATAAAATTCCACACAACAATACAAGATCTTATTTTATCTATTTTATTAATTTAATCTTGATCAAAATCTCTCTCTCTCTTCCCTAATGTATGTGTGTGTGTCTCAGAAGAAAGTCACATGTTAATGTGAGGACTTTGAAAGCTTCACATGAAAAATATGCCACAAAATAAATTTTCTCTAACATAGGATATTGAACTCAATTAGAATAATTTGATGCAATAAAATTACTTTACCATAATAATGTATAATAGGTCCAAATACAAAATAAAGAATAAGCATTTGTATATTATATTCATCCGTAATATGCATACACATTATGCTAGATGATGCTATCAAATGTCTAGGTGGTTCATCTACATGTGGATTGCAAGTTATTTCTTATCCTTTTATAACATGCTAAGTCAAGGTGATTACAACTAATGTTGTTATTTCATATTGGATGTGATTATTTTCATTGAGAAATAAAAGCATCAAAATTAAGATGATAAGTTAGGAGTGGTGTACTTCCGTTCCAAAGTTGTATTCTTGCGTCCTAGCACGTTGTAAACATCTCATACAAACGTGGGATTCTAAGCTTCCCATTGGGGAGTTTAATGAGGCTTTAGAAAATGACAATGTCTTTTATGATGCCTTGGTCTAAGAAGGGTTGTAACATAGATCTAGTTGTCACAAGGTCTTGCTTATTGAAAAGAAAACATAGCACTATTGTTTTCTTTAATTAATATGTTTAATTAGCTACTATCCATTTAAAGATTCACTATCAATCCACATTGGGACATGGGAAAATCTAGAAGAAATAATGAAATATTAGTTTTCTTCCATTGTGAGTGGTTTTAATTATTCATCATTTTAGGACTTTTAGATATATTTTATTTCACTCAAACAAACCACTTTAATAGATACATAAGAATCACATCATTGTATAACAATGACATTAGTTAAAACCAGACTATAATAGTTAATGATGTCTCAAGTCATAGAGATATAATATTTATGGCCTAGAAATAGATGTGGATAAAAATAATAGCAAAAAAGATAAATCTACATAGAGATACCATAATTGGCTTAGATTTTCTATACTAATAATCAATTTGTGCAAGTGTGGGAAGATATGCGATTCACACAATTTGAATTAGTATTAAATTTGTACTTACAAAATAATGCAACAAGACTCTTATGGGTTTGTGTGGATTTGATTGCATCATTGTTACATTTTGAGACCAGTACCAATTCACCGTCTTCTCTATCTAGCATGAAGCAAAAGGTTTGAGATTGTCTATCATCATTAACCAATGATCTTCTAGTCTTGATTAGCTGAAGAATTTAATGAAACTAAGCTTATCTGTGGCTTTAAGGGACCAATTTTTCCAACCAAATAGAGGTTTTTGACGAGCAATACCTTCTTATCATATAAGTTGATCACCATCTCTTGCTTTCCATATATTGTATATCATTAATCAAAGTAATGTTGAGATGTAGAGAGAGAAGATATGTAGAGATGCGATGCAGAGAGAAGAGACACACCATATAAAACTTCTTCATAAAAAGAAGAAGAAAACTATTGGATAGAGGTAGTAACTAAAAGTTCAATTGAGCTCTGAATATCCTTGCACAAAAAAAGAATGGCATCTCCTATTACCAGGCCTTGCACACAATGAATAGAAATGTCCAACATACTATTCCTATGGGCTCTAAAAAGGTTTGACATTTAAAGAAAGGCATGTAGTGTGCTGCAAGATTGAGAAGGAATTGTAATTGGAATTGAAGGAGTAGGAACTACCACTATACTAATGCAACAGCTCATTTCAGGCACTTTCTCTGAATGATTAGAGGTGAGGGAGAATCATCATCATCAATGATTACATCATCATCTTCATAAGGAGGACGAGGAACCTTTGGAAGATGAACTAGAGGTAAAGGTACTTCCTTTGCCGGGGGGAGCATGCATCAAGGACACATAAATGTACAATCCAAATCTAACATTAGTCGCATTTCCTCTACTAGCTCTAAGGAAATGTTGATCCATCTTTGTTAGGAGAGAGGTACTCCAATCAATGGTAATACCTTTTAGACCATACAAGAAGCTGTGAACAACTCCTTGGAGAGGTAGTGAGACAAGGTTTTGGCAAGCATAAACCTATCTTGAAGAAATTGGTACAACTACTTCCATAGAGAGTTGGAAATCATAGAGACGCTGACCCCTGACATGGTAATAACCTTCTTTGGATCCAAAACATCCAGAGGCTACTTTTGTAATTGCTTCAAAATATCCTTGTTGGAGAAAAATTGACGGTCGGTACTAGGGAAGGACTCCCCACAATATGGCAAAGAAAGAGCCTTCCCCAAACTCTTAGGTGTCATAAGAATGGTTATACCATAAACAAGACTAGACCTCTTACTATAAGAGGTTAAAAATTGATCATAAATGTGAAGATCATGTGGAAATAGCCGTAAGGAAATACTCACAAACTTGGATAATCCTGCTTTAGCAACGAGATCTGAATCTAGCAACAAGGAATAATCATGCAATACTAAAGACAGATATTGTATCAGGGGAGGGGTTTGAGGCACCATTATGATGGTTATCACACATAGACAGTCATAATGAATGCCTCCAAAACAACAGGATAGGAACATATATGATATCAATCATAATAAACCCAGATGACTCGAAACCACCCTTAGTAGTCCACATCCCATGAAGAATCTGGCATGACCTCCACATACATGCGATCGAAAGCTTCATGCGATGTAGATAATCACACACCATGAAACCCCATATCAGGCAGAAAAGAAAAAGAAAAATACCTACCATACCTTGACTCATCAATATGAGCAAAACAAAACCATAGAATCAGATAAGAACTGATCATACTAACATGACACTTGAACTCTTTAACCATCATCAAGACAAGAGGGACTAGATAAGACTCTAGTGTTCCCATCCCCACAAAGCACACTCAGACTAATTTAGAAAAGTGGCAGGTCATCAGAAATTATTTTAAATAGATTATGAAGGAACAAAGCATGATAACCAGTAGCAACTTAAGCATATAGTCTGAGATATCCATTCCAGTGGGAGAAAAGCGTGACTTGAAAATGCACTATACCCTTGAAAAACTCAAAGATCTAGGTCTTCTATAAAGCTTCCACAAAAATCTAGTGTGAGGATCATAACATGGAACAATATGCCCTTGGAAGGTCTTTTAGATGCCAATGACTCTGTTATTGCAAAGAAAATAGTACAACTAAAGGAGGTAAATCCTCGAGTCTCTCATTGGTATATAAATCCTCTATATCACATGCATTCATCGCATATTTTATATATCCCTATGTAATCTATTTTGTGATATTTTCTTGACCCTTTTATGAATTTTTACCATAATTTATAACTCCCTTATTGTGAGTTTATTTTTTTCATAAAATAATTTAAGAAATTCTTATGTAATAGATACAAAACACTAGCTCTATCATAGATTTGATCACAAACTAGTTGAGACACAACGTCAAGCTATTATATGGAAGGGTGCAAGCATATTAATGGTTCTCACCACTAAACACCATGAAGAGCATGTCTAAAGAAGATATGACAAGTGGGCACAATGTGCAACCACATGTTTTTGGAGCTAAAAATCCATTGTAAACTTGATCAGCTCATTAAAAAAGCCCCATAACATATAAGATCCCAAAAATTTCAAGGTTTCATTAAAAAGAAAGAGATCCTAGAAAGTTTTAACACACTTTAGTCTTGCCTAAAACTCACAAGCTATGGTGTACATGTGCTAGTAAGCTAGTTGCTCAAGCCTACTTCAAATGACCAAGAAGTGAGCCTTGTGGGTGTTTAAACATGATAAATAAAATAGAAATAGAAGAATCTACAATTTCACCATCATAATACTATATTTGAGCTCTCATACATTACAATATTTATCTAAGTCTTATCTCTCATACGACCAAGAGTGCTCACCAGAAAGTTCACACACAATGGATAGGGTGAAAATATGGACCAAACATACCAAGAATTGGCTTGAAATACTATCGCCCATCCATGCATAAGGACAAGCAACGAAAATTCAAAGGCTAAATTCAAAACACAGTCAAATTAATGTAATAAATGGAGTCAACTTGCATAAAAGTAAGTAGCCTCAACCTATTATCCCTAAAATGCAAATGCTGAAGTTAAAAACATTAAGAAAAAGAGTAGAAACTAGGCAAAAAATTAGCAAAAGATGGTCAACCATGCTGAAAAATAAGTCCTTTTATGATCAAGAATGGGTCCAATCAGCTGGAAAAAAGTAAAAACACAAACCTAAAATAGTAGAAAACAACCTCACGAACTTGGATCCCAAAATCTGATACCATGTCAAAAGTTGATGTAGCAATGGAAGCATAAACAACTCTTGTAATAAGATGCTAACTAAACACAAGGACAAGTGAAAAAAAAAACACAGAAGAATACTGCAAAGAAGAGAACTTAGAAGAATGATCAAAAAATGAAATCCATATATGAAACGTGAGACAATGGCATACAACAATGAGTCACTAGTTGCATAGGCAATGGCAAAAGCTCCCTGTCTCCAACAGAACAATAAAGAACAAAAATATGCCATGAATAGAGTACGTCGAGACTAGAATAAAATGCTTGAATAAAGATCATAATGGCCACAATAAAATGCCTAGAAGCGTTAGGTATAAGGTAGACCTAGAAATGTCAAACTCAAAGTTTTTGGATACAGATGCTACAGAGTTGGAGAATGCAAATGAAATATTAGCACAAGGATTACAAGATACTCATAGCTTATCCAATCTTGAGGTGGATATAGACGACATAAAGAAGCATAAAAAGAAAACATTGGGATGATACTACCACTTTTCTTTTAAGGAAAAGTATGCATACGAGAGTATGATTCAAGGATATCAACACGGCACAACATAATTAACAAACTACCATTTGATCCAAGAAATAGTGTTTGGGGTTGTGTACATGATCGATCAACTGAGTATGCAATGGTGCTTTACCCAAAAGGGAGATATGGCTAGAGGAGACAGCAATGGATAGCATGGCTAAACTAAGCATGTCAAACTATTTTAATTGGGAGAGGATTAATGATGATTGATGCATCTAGTGAGGACTTGATACCTTAGGAAGGGTCCTACAAAGTTTGTTTGACATCCGCATTCCTATGCCTCCAAGATAGAGTTGGGAAGGTTAATGTTTGGCTTGGGTTACATGCTGTAATGAATAGTTGCAGGCTACTATGCATAAAATTTTAGGGGTTGATACCTTCAACATTTGGTCCTCGGGTCTTTAGAAAAGTTGTAGATCACAAGTGGGTCTACAATTTTTCTTTTCAAAGCTTGGCAATCTAAGTTACCATTCAAAAGACAGGAGCAATTTTCTATAGAGTGGTGTTGTAGGACAATTTCTACACATGATAAAACTAAATCCGATGAATGTAAATTATTGCATGAGACATATGCTTTGACAAAGATGTTTAAGAATAATACATGAGGCTACCAACGATAGGTATAAGGATTCTGATTTGTGAGAAAAGCAATACATAAGAGGAAAATGCAGTGGAGAGCCTGGTGAAAGATGAGCAAATTGATAGAGATGAAGAAGAGGAAGAGGTAAAAGAAAGTTCCCATGAAGTTAATGAAAAAACCTATACTAATATGGCTACAACTCTAAATAGACAGTGGAGTGAAGATTAAGCCATTGGGAAAATCTTAAGCGGATCATTTTTGCTAGAATAACAACAAAAAGGAATTTCAGGATGGAGTTTACGAGTGCCTTGGCCCAGAAAGGCCACTCTTCTTGTACCTTATTGAACAAGACATTGTACTTGGGATTTCACTGTTATACATAACGAGAATCAGTGTAGTGCTTTTACTTCCAAATATACATAGAGGATTTTGGAATCAATTGATTTAGCTTCTACCTTATCTTTTGTCTTGCTCATTCTTAAGAACCCTCACAATTTGTGGCTAAAGACATGCGTCTAACAATGTGGGAGCCAAAGTATTTGAACTAGCCTCCATACTAAGCTCCTCATGGAAATAGACCAACGTGTTTGTAGGTATATAGGTGAATTTCATATAAAGAGAGACTCTTTTACACTTTCATTTATTGGACATAATACCATATGATAGTGGAAGGATGTTGTATGTATATACGTGCAATTTATTCATTTGGATATAATTATTGGGCAAGACCTGCAAAGCTTGATTATTATTTTACAAACCTTAAAGTATGTTTCATATAATAGTTGGAAAATATTTGGAAAAAAATATTACATTCATAAAAATAAAATACGAGCTCAAAATGGAGATGATTTTCAATTATTTTTGAGTGCAAAGCCTTGATAAAAATGTATTATTCCCCCCCCCCCCCCCCCCCCGTGACGCCCCCATGCCTCCCCATAAGAACTCTTCCCCCTCTTTAAATTTTTTTCACTTTTTTTAAAATCTCTCCCACTCTCTCCCCCTACCGTATGCATGGCGGGGAGAGAGAGAGAGAGAGAGAGAGAGAGAGAGTAGATGTGTGGAAGATGGGGGGCATGCAGCCCCCCAAGTGGTGGGAGGACGTCGCCTCCCCCCCATACCGCCTCCTCTATAAACCGCCCCCCCCCCCTGGTGGGGGCTCGTGGAGGAGAGGGGAGAAGCTCCCCCCCCCTCCTCGCGGACTATCAGAGACCCCCCCTTGTCAGAGACAAGCGGCCCCCCTAATGGCCTTAAGCACTGGCGGTGAGCAATAGCAGCCCCCTCCCTCCAGTTCTGTAATAGTAGCCCACCCCACCTGTGATCGTTGTGAGAGAGAGAAGGGGTAAGAAGAGAGAGAAGAGGGAAGAGAGAGGAGAAAAAAGAGAAGAAGAAAGAGAAGGAGAAGAGGAGAAGGGAAGAAGAGGGAGAGAAGGGAAGAAGAGGGAGAGAAGGAGAAGAGGGAAGAGAGAGAAGAGGGAGAGAAGAGAGAGAAGAGAGAAGGAGAAGAAGAAGAAGGGGAAGAAGAGGGAAGATAGAGAAGAGGGAGAGAAGAAGAGAAGGAGAAGAAGAGAAGGAGAAGAGAAGAAGGAAATGGAGAGGGAGAGAGAAGAGAAGAAGTAAAGATGAAGGGGTAAGGAGAGAGAGAAGAGAGAAGGAGAAGAAGAGGGAAGAGAGAGAGGAGGGAGAGAAGAAGGGAAGGATAGGAAGGGGTAAGGAGAGAGAGAGGAGAGAAGAAAAAGAAGAAGGAGAAGTAGAGGGAAGAGAGAGAAGAGGGAGATAAGGAGAGAGAGAAGGGAGAAGAAGAATAATAAGAGGAGAAGAGGTAGTAAGAGGAGGAGAAGGAGAGGGAGAAGTAGAAGAGGAAGAAGAAAGGGTGGAAGGAGAGAGAAGAGAAGTAGTGGAAGAAGAAGAAGATGATGAGGTAGGAGTGAAGAGAGAAGAGGGGAGAGAGGAGAGAGGTAGAGGAGAAGGAGATAAGAAGTAGAAGAAGGACATGATAAGAAGAAGGGGGAGAGGATAAGAAGTAGAAGGAGGGAAGAGAAAGAAGGAGGGAGAGAAGAGGAAAGAAGTGGGTAGAGAAGAAGAAGGAGGTAGAAGAGCAAGAAGGAGAGAGAAAAATAAGAGAAGGATAAGGAGTGAAGGAGGAGGGAGGAAAAGAAGGTAGAGGAAGAGGGAAGTAGAGGGAGAGTAGTAGAAGAAGAGAAGGAGTAGGAGAGAGGTAGAGGAAGAGAAAGAAGAGGGAGAGAAAGTGGAGAGGAGAAGAAGAAGGGAAAGGAGAGAGATAGAGGAGGAAGAAGAAGAGGTAGAGAAAGAGAGGAAGTGGTAGAGGAAGGAAAAGAGGAAGGACTAGAAGGAGAAAGAAGTGCGAGAAGGACAAGAAGAGAGGTAGAGGAAGAAGAGAGAGAACGGGGGTAACCGCTACGAGTCACCCAAACCACTCTCCTGGCAACAAACCACATCCGGTGGTCTTCCCAACCGATCGTGTCTAATCGAAACTGTTAAGGTCCGGACTGCCCACTCTCCGTGAGGCAAATGGCTCCCAAGAAGAAATTCATGGGAAGTGTAGGCACCCAAGCCACCGTTGATGCTGGAGGGGTGAGCGAAATGACCAATGCAGCACACATGAATCAAGCCCAGGTTTTAGGAGTTAAATTTTTTAATTTAGGAGTTATTTCTCATGGAAGAGATAAAAGGATTGATGTCCTGCATAGGGTTTTATTTACTCTAAGAGCTAAGTTGCATGTGCGAAACGGTAGAGTTTGGAATTCACACAAGAATTTAGGCACGAAGTGATAGTATCTACACGCTTAAAATGATAAGGTTATTGCCTTACTTCACATAAAATGATAGCTTTTTAACCAGATCAGTGCATGAATAGTCATTTAGAATTCATGTTTCGCAATCATGGTTAAAAGAAATACATGAAATGTTAATTTCTATTCATGAGATACACTTGCATCATTAGACAAAACCCTTGACTTTCATGGATGCAAGTCACATGTGATCCGGGCATCAGGAATAAGTATAATTGCCTGCAAACTTTTTTATCAATATTGCTGTGGACTATCGCAAATGGATACGCTTCTAGCTTAGTTGAAGCTGGTGACCTAACCCTAAATGGATTGTTGACGGAAGTTATGCTTGGCGGTATCCATTTGCGATATTGCTGTGGACTATCGCAAATGGGTACGCTTCTAGCTTAGTTGAAGCTGGTGACCTAACCCTAAATGGATTGTTGACAGAAGTTATGCTTGGTAGTTTGAAAAGGTTGTAAATCCCTTAAGCAAGTGTTTTGATACATCCAGTTAAAATTATGATTGTGCATGCAATGGGATTGTGATGCCTTGAAGCAAGAGGTTGTGCATTCAACTATTTGTTAATGTGGTTTTGGATGTTAACCCAAGTGGGGAGTGTTTAACGATTTCATGGCCGGATCTGAGATGACTGATTGCCATGGAAACAAAAGGGATGTTTTCCCCAGCAATTGTTACTATACTGGTTGCTTCAGCTATGGTTGATTTCCTAAAGGGGTAGTTAAGGAAGGATGGCGCTAGGTTCCCCCCCCCCATGCGAGCGGCCAAACCCTAACCAAGCGTCCTCCTATGCTAAGTGATTTCCACGTAGAGACCCTCGAGGGAAGTGTGGTGGATGTGACCAATGGGTCTATCCTACAAAAGGGTGGTCTCGGTTAGCCAAGAGCTTTCCTCAAAGGAGATGTTAACAAAAAATGTTAGGAAAAAGTTGATCTATGACATTAGACAATGTTGATTAGGAACTCGGACTTCAGGTCGATCCTAATGGGAACGGCCGGTTAAGTTCCGTTGCGGGGTAGACTTGAGAGACCCTAGTTGGAAAACCCCGTGTCATTCCCTAGGAATGTCGAGTAGCATCTTCCTGATATATCTCTCAATGGACTGCTAGGAGGTGTCCTGTGTTTTGAGGAGAGGGCATGTTAGAGTTGGTATCAGAGCAAAACTTCATAATAATACATGATTGATTAATGTTCAAATCATAGACATAACCTAAATAACCTAAGTGGTATGGCTTGATTGTCAGGCACCTTCTGCACCTACGAATGCTGACATGAAAGAGAAGAAGTTCCTTCTCAAGCAAATTAAGCCACCCGAGTTTGATGGCAAGGGAAGGATTGTCCAAGCTGATGCCGAGATCTGGATTGAGTCCATGGAGGACTATTTTGAGGCAGTAGGAACTGCACTTGCTAACCAAGCTATGCTCACCAAACTTAAGCTTACAGGTGAAGCAAGACTTTGATGGAAACACTAGTGCAAAGACCAAGCGATCTCGGAGGGGACCGTCACCTGGAATAAGCTTAAGGAAGCTGTGTGAGGGAGGTATCTGCCACTTGCCTACTGCACACAAAAGATAAATGAATTCTATGACTTGAAGTAGCTAGGATTATCCCTTGAAGCATACTATTCGAAGTCATTTTCACTCCTAAAGTATGCACCCCCAATGGATATGACACAACAGGTGTCAAAGTTCTGTGCTAGGTTGAATCCACCTATAAACACTCGATTGGAATCAATGCGGCCAAGGACTTGCAAGACGCATTACTCTGGGTGAATCCAATCATCCAAGAACTTAAATTAGGCAACTATGATGAAGATGACTCACTGGATCAAGACAAGAGGTGCCTGCCACAAGTGCGGAGAGATAGAACACATCCGTAAGAGATGCCCCAACCGCCGATGTTTCTACTGCAATGAACTAGGACACATCCAAACAGATTGTCCTGAGTTGGACCCTAAGAATCAGGAACGTGCGATCAAAGGAATCTGCCTAAACTCCACTTTTGGCTCATATTATGAATCATATGATGATGAAGGCCTCGAGCCTGTTGTAACCTTTGAGGATGACTAGATATCCTAGGAAGATCTTCTTGAGGTAATAAGTCTTGTACTTGGAATGAAACCTATTGAATCCCACGAGTTGTGACAAGTTGTTATTTTAAGTTAAGAACTTGAGTAATCAAAGTAGTGCAGTGAAAGCATGATGGGCTCTAACCCAAAGGCTCTAAGGCCCAGTAGTGCTTGTCTCCCCCAGGTCTTCTCGAGATGAGGACATCTCAATTCCTCTAAGGGGGAGAGGATGTAACATTTCCCCCTCCTGACCCCCCCGTGGCCCCCCATAGTAACTCTTTCCCCCCTTCTAATTTTTTTCAAATTTTTTTAATATCTCCCCCTGTCGTGTGCATGGCGGGGAGAAAGAGAGAGTAGATGTGTGGAAGATGGGGGCATGCAACCCCCTGGGTTGCGGGAGGCATCGCCTCCCCCCCATACAACCTCCTCTATAAACCCCCCCTATGGGCGCTCGTGGAGAAGAGGGTAGAAGCCCCCCCCTCCCAGTGGACTATTAGAGACCCCCCCTCGTCAGAGACAGGCGGCCCCCCTGCTGGCTGTAAGCACTGGCCGTAAGCAATGGTGGCCCCCTCCCTCTAGTTTTGCAATGCGCACCCCTTGCCGTCCGATCGGAAGCCTACCCCACTTGTGATTGTTGTGAGAGAGAGAAGGGGTAAGAAGAGAGAGAAGAGAGAAGAGAAGAAGAAAGAGAAGGAGAAGAAGAGGGAGAGAAGGAGAAGAGGGAAGAGAAAGAAGAGGGAGAGAAGAAGAAAGAGAAGGAGAAGAAGAGAAGGGAAGAAGAGCGAGAGAAGGGAAGAAGAGGGAGAGAAGGAGAAGAGGGAAGAAAGAGATGAGGGAGAGAAGAGAGAGAAGAGAGAAGGAGAAGAAGAAGAAGGGGAAGAAGAGGGAAGAGGGAGAGAAGAAGAGAAGAAGAGAAGGAGAAGAAAAAAAGGAGAAGACAAGAAGGAAGAGGAGAGGGAGAGAGAAGAGAAGAAGTGAAGATGAAGGGGTAAGGAGAGAGAAAAGAGAGAAGGAGAAGAAGAGGGAAGAGAGAGAGGAGGGAGAGAAGAAGAGAAGGAGAAGAAGAAGGGGTAAGGAGAGAGAGAGGAGAGAAGGAATGAAGAAGGAGAAGTAGAGGGAAGAGGGAGAAGAGGGACAGAAGGAGAGAGAGAGAAGGGAGAAGAAGAAGAATAAGAGAAGAGGTAGTAAGAGGAGGAGAAGGAGAGGGTAGAAGGAGAGAGAAGAGTAGTGGAACGAGAAGAATAATATGAGGTAGGAGAGAAGAGGGAAGAGGGGAGAAAGGTAGAGGAGAAGGAGATAAGAAGTAGAAGAAGGAGAGAATAAGAAGAAGAAGAAGGAGAGGATAAGAAGTAGAAGGAGGGAAGAGAAAGAAGGAGGGAGAGAAGAGGAAAGAAGTGGGTAGAGAAGAAGAAGGAGGTAGAAGAGCAAGAAGGAGGGATAAAAAGAAGAGAAGGAGAAGGAGTGAAGGAGGAGGGAGGAAAAGAAGGTAGAGGAAGAGGGAAGTAGAGGGAGAGTAGTAGACGAAGCGAAGGAGTAGGAGAGAGGTAGAGGAAGAGAAAGAAGAGGGAGAGAAGGAGGAGAGGAGAAGAAGAAGGGAAATGAGAGAGGTAGAGGAGAGAGGTGAGAAGTGGTAGAGGAAGGAGCAGAAGGAGAAAGAAGTGGGACAAGGACAAGAAGAGAGGTAGAGGAAGAAGAGAGAGAAAGGGGGTAACCGCTACGAGTCACCCAAACCACTCTCCTGGCAATGAACCACATCCGGTGGTCTTCCCAACCGATCGTATCTAACCGAAACCGTTAAGGTCTGGACTGCCCAATCTCCGTGAGGCGAATGGCTCCCAAGAAGAAAGTCGGGGGAAGCGTAGGCACCCAAGCCACCGTTAATGCTGGAGGGGTGAGCAGAATGACCAATGCAACACACACGAATAAAGCCTAGGTTCTAGGCATCAAAAATTTTAATTTAGGAGTTATTTCTCGTGGAAGGGATGAAAGGATTGATGTTGTACATAGGGTTTTGTTTACTCTAAGAGCTAAGTTGCATGTGCGAAATGGTAGAGTTTGGAATTCGCACAAGAATTTAGGCACGAGATGATAGCTTTTACACACATAAAATGATAAGGTTATCGCCTTACTTCACATAAAATGATAGCTTTTTAACTAGATCAGTGCATGAATAGTCATTTAGAATTCACGTTTCGCAATCATGGTTTAAAAAAACACATGAAATGTTAATTTCTGTTCATGAGATGCACTTGCATCGTTAGACAAAACCCTAGAATTTCATGGACGCAAGTCACATGTGATCTGGGCATTAGGAATAAGTATAATTGTTTGCGAATTGTTTTATCGATATTGCTGTGGACTATCCCAAATGGATACGCTTCTAGCTTAGTTGGAGCTGGTGACCTAACCCTAAATGGATTGTTGATGGAAGTTATTCTTGGCGGTTTGAAAAGGTTGTAAATCCCTTAAGCAGGTGTTTTGATACATCCAGTTAAATTTCTGATTGTGCATGTAATGGGATTGCGATGCCTTGAAGCAAGAGGTTGTGCATTCAACTATTTGTTAATGTGGTTTTGGATGTTAGCCCAAGTGGGGAGTGTTTGACGATTTCATGGCCGGGTCTGAGATGACTGATTGCCATGGAAACAAAAGGGATGTTTTTCCTAGCAATTGTTACTATGCTGGTTGCTTCAACTACGGTTGATTTCCTAAAGGGATAATTAAGAAAGGATGGTGCTAGCTACCCCCCCCGCCCACGAGTGGCCAAACCCTAACCAAGGGGGTTATGAATCCGCACTGGGAATGTGGACCGAACCCGCTGCGAGAGGTCTCTCTGTGGAAATCACTTAACGTAGGAGGACTCTTGGGTGCTAGTGGGGGCTCTGGCCATAAATGCCAATGCCTTCGAGCCCTACATAAGTGTTCTACGTGACTTGAAATGGGATCTCGAGGTCTTGATACTAGTTACAAGGCAGAATATTGGAAGGATAAACCTTCGGGTTTTATTGCCGGAAGACAGAACACTACAACAGAAACGAGGCATAGACGCGCATGTTAGACGCGCAAAGTTGGGCGCATCTATCATAGCATCTATAAGTGCATGTAAAAGTGCATGTAAATAGATGTGAATTGTGCATCTATATATCCGTGCAAATAGACGCTAATATAGACGCGCCAGCAGACGCACAATTATTTAACCACCTAAAATTGCAATTCACATAATTAAAAAACGAAAGTTAATAATTATTTAACCACCTGAAATTAATTCTTGAGTATGCACGTGTGCGCATGATAAAAACCATATAATTAGGAAAACACATTGAATCAATAAGCAAATTAAGTATGTTACAGTGAATGATCCATCTCATCTTGAATGAGATCAGCCCTTGCTAAACTATCTACTTCTAGGTCTATGTTACCAAGAGGTAACGAAACAAATAAGTCTATCCCACTATCAGATGTGTTGCTATATTGCTCAATAACTTCATCAATATCATTGACAATCACATTATTGTCTTGTTCTGCGTTTCCTTGAACATCCTCGCGAGGTTCATCTTGTACTATATCACGCATATCATCCATTATGGTGTCATCATGCACATCATCATTAATTGTTGGATTGTCATCTGCTATCTCCATGTCACTAATATTACCATATATTGGTTTTGAATGATTAGATATAGGGATGACATACCACCATCGGTTATTGTTTACCATTGGATGGTACACAACCTGTATTTGAAGAACAAAAGTAAAAAACTTAAGTACTTATTATATTGTGTATATGTATCACATGTATACATATTAAAAAATTAGCCTTTGCATATATACTTGCTCGCATTGTTGAGGTAGTACTAATGTGTCATTCTTGTTTTGGTGAAATTTTATAGAGTCAATGATTACAAAACCACTTGGATGACGTCTGATTGTGCAATGCTCATCATTTGTTACCACTTCTTTAAAGCACTTCACATCTAGTACATATATAAAGAATCGTTTGAAGTCAAGCTTCAGAATATCTTGGATCAAGCCACAATAACCTTCCATGGTACCATTGGCATCCTCGAAGTGAGCAAGGACACCACAATCTTGGGTATTTCTCTTTTCATCTATACGTTGAGTTCAAAGATATTTACCCTCACACCAAAGTGCATTGAATAATGTGCACTAGTAGTAAAAGATAAAAGATCAAACTAGACATGTTGGACCCTCATGAGGTGTTTAAATAACTAGACATGCTGGACCCTCACGAGGTGTTTGTAGCAAAATATATTGGGTAGATGAAAGAGCCCTTAAGCTATGGTACACTTACTTGGGCCTTAAAACAAAGATCAACATTACTCTTACTCTAGACTTGGATAAAAGTGCCAGTGAAGACTCGAGTGTTTTATGGCTCGAGACTCAATCTATGAATGGAAAAACATCACATCCACATCTAGGTTCTATCTCACCCTTCAAGTTCAAAAAGGGCATGGGTTTTGGAATTCCTGGCTTTTTTAAAGGCAAGCCAAAACCATTGAATAGTTTGATGGAAGGCCCTCCCTTTTTCTATTTTGAAAATTTTGAGAACGTTCCCAATTCAGAGTGAGAGACCATCAAATGGCATTTTAGTGGCATAGATCGAGAGTTCACAGACTCTAGATATTTTTCAACATGCTTTAGGCTAAGGTGGTTATGTTTATAACCTTCCAGTAGATGAAAGAAGGTTGATCCTTTCCCCTGCTCCCATGATAATCTTTGAGGTGCTTCCGAAAACAAAGAAGTATTGGCCCCCATGGGATCCGAGAGAGAAGCTGAATTGCATAAACACATGGGGTGCCCCTAGCACTATATGTGGATTGATCAGAAAAATATTTTCTTCCCACTAAGAAAGCAAGATACCTTCTTATCTTCAACATGAGATTGTCCTGGCATGCAAAATATGAAACTTGGTTTGGGTCAGCCCAGGCCAAGCTGTCCCACTTGAACCCCATGAGATTGAGCTAGTGCTTGGATATGATCGTGACCACACTTGAGGTTGCTCTACCCTTTTAGATCAGTATGATGCATTGTGCAACTCATTTCAAGTCAATACTATTGTGTACAGTCTTTCACCACTGAAAGAATTATATCCACAAGGTTTAACAGTTCTGTCCTTATTCTCGAGCCTTGGTGGGAAAGAAGTGGCATTGCACAAATTGGGTATAATTTTGAAGGCTGTTGTTATTGTGGAGATCAATAATAAATGTAAAAACATAATAGCTAGCTCGTGGAACAAAACCTTACAAACAGGCCGATTTCAAATGGAGGATGATGTTAGAGATCTTACTAATGATAAGTTGGCTGAGATTATGGATGCAGTGGGAAAGATTGACCTCATAATTGGGGGAAGCCCCTGCAACAATCTCTCAGGCAACAATAGAGTAAACAAGGTAGGCTTGGGTGGCAAAGAATCCTATCTTTTCTTTAAATTTCCCAAGATTCTAAGTAGTTTAAAACATACCATGCAAGCAAGAGGTTACCTGAATATTACCAAACCTCTTAACAGCTAGTATTTTTTTGAATAGGGCATGATTGGATGTATATACGACATAATTACACCTGGATCATACGCTAGGACATGATATACATGTATAGGATCATACGGACATGATATACATGTATATACGACATGATATACATGTATAGGGCATATACATGCATAGGACATGATATACATTACCAACTTTACTTCTTTCTGAGTATTACAAATATACATCCCATTATTCAAACCTAATTACATATATGTGATTTCATGCCCTATATACATCCAATCATGCCCTATACAAATGTGATTGGATAGGGCATGACGATTGGATGTATATATAAATCAAAGGTTGACTTGTGCATTTGCAATATGTCACCACATAGGTCAATTGATTCCCTAAATGCATGCATTGATTCCCTAAATTGTTCTCACGCGTCTGTAAGCACGTGTAACAGGAATTATCTGTGCATATACACATGCCATTACATGTGCTGACAAACGCGCCACGCAAGTATAGAAAAATTTTAAAAAAGTTGTGGCTTTCTTTTCAAACCTGTGCTTTCCTGCGTTTTTTCCATGTTTTTTGCAGTTCGAGCTCGACATCACTACTCGTGTCTATCTATCACTTCGTAAAGACAATGAGGCAAGGAAATAAGATTAAAAAGAGGACAGGAGGAAAGAAGAGCCAAAGAGTAAAGAACAAGACCCAAACAGCAAGGAAGAGAACAAGATTGAAGCAACTTACCAAGGGAAGGGAGAAGGAGGACAAGGAGCTTGCAACCTAGCCGCTATCACCCGTTGGAACAAGCAAAGAAAGTGAGTTCTTCTTCTCTCTCTCCATCTTGTTTACTTTCTCTGTTTGTTTCTCTCTCTCTTCACATGCTGGATCTTGTCATCTATGGAGGTTTTCTAGCTTTGTTTTTAAAGCAAGTTTGAGAAGAAATGGTGTGACTGTGCGCGTGTGTCAGCATGTCCAAATGACAGTGTAGACGCAGCTATAGACGCGGAATTAGACACGCTGACAGATGCCCACAGAGACGCGCTAACAGACGCTCACAGAGACACACGTGTAGACGTGCACAAAGACACAGGTATAGATGTTGTATGTAATATGTTTTATCTGCACAGGGTAATATGATTTTTCTTGTGTAGATGTGGAATCCTGGATCCTCCAGCACCCCATTCAACAAGGAGCAATTCATGGGGGAGATGACCAATTATCTTGGTCGCCCTCCCACTGCAGAGGAGGTTTTCAGTGTGATATCTGGGACACCTATCACATCTTTGCCTACACAGGGATTAGCTAAGGTACATGGATCGGCCGAAGCACGTGCATCTACAGAAGCACGTGTATCGAGTGAGGTAGAGGGTAGTGCACATCGAGCGAGGAGGGAGAGTGGCGCGGGAGGACAAGGAGGTTGACGAGGCTTTGTGGGGGTTGCCTAGGTGGTGGCTCTCGATCACCCTCACCGGAAAATGAGGGAGGTGAGCCTCCACAGATGTACTACTCTATCACTGATGTTGGTGGTATCTTGCATGACTTTGAGGGGAGGGAAGTGATAGCCTACTTGAGGAGTGTCGTGCATGCCATATACAAAGATTGCATGATTCCCTTCAAGCACCAAAAAAATGGTTTGTGGCAAGAGGTGCTACGGGCATTACATAAAAGGTACCCTAATCCTAAGAATTCACAATTCTCAGATGATTGGGGACTGTCAAAGGTGAGAGACGTGCTTCATAACAAGAGGTCTCACCTTTTGACGCATGCCAAGGAGTCATTGCGGAGACAAGAGCAAGGGCGCCCTGGATATGGCCAACTACCCAATTGCCACCGCAAGGAGTGGAAAGAGGCCAAGAAGAGAGCAGCGGAGAAAATGGCAAGTCCCTAGCATGCAGAGGCGCGACATATCCAGATGGCAACCATGGGATCGTCGCATTATGGATCGGGTGGCAGGGAGTCATGGGAGGCTGAGTTTGTAAGTATTATTTGATTTCTTTTTTTAAATTAAATCTTGTAATTTGTTTCACTTCATTATGTAGTGTGTTTTAATACGTCGTATGTTCAAATTGTTTTGTAGTATCATATCATTGGTAGGATGCCTACTCCTAGAGAAGTAGGCTACCATCGAGGTCATAACCGGGAGTCCACTTGGCAGCATTTCTATGAGGAGGGACTCATCACGAAGGAGCAATATAATCGCGCCATAAGGATTCCACCACCAAAAGAGGTATGTTTTATTTTTTACATGAAAAGTATAGATAACTTTAATTTATTATTTGTAATTGTATTTATATACCTTAATCCTTGTGTAGGTGAACCCTAATGCAATTGAGGATAGAGAAGGGGGGACTAGCAGTAGCAGTGGCGGCAACGGCAGCGGCACAGGCAGTGGTGGTGGTATCGATGATGATGCCTCTTTTGAGGAGATATAGAGGAGCCCCATGCATGCATGCCTCCCCTTGGCTTGTAATTTTCATTTTTGATATGTATTACTTTCAGCTAGTGCTTGCGAACATGAGGTCACAAGCACTAGAACTCATAATGTAAAAACGTTTCATCTATATATATGAAATTTCGTGTGCTACATACATTATTTTGTTTTTAGTATCCAATCTTTGAAATAATCTTTCTGTGTTTTCCCTAAGCATACAATTTGATGTTGATGGGGGGAAAAAAACCAGAGAGCATGTGGCTTGCAAAACAATCAATTACGTAACTAGTTACGAAAGGTTGTGTAATGCTCATTCAGCATACGAATAATTCATTCAGAAATGAAATTAGAAAAAGGCTGCATGGTTCATTTTAGCTTAAACCCTAAGATCTTATGAGCATGATCCGTGAATGCATCAATAGAAATTATGCTGTAACTTAGCATATGCTTTGATCTTAACCAGAAAACTTAGGGCTTGTAAATCTAATCATACATAGGCAATGAATCATGTGATTACGAGAATGGTATCAAAAATATCCTTTGGAATAGACAAGTAAATTGGGTTACCCTAAATACCTAAACCGCAAAGGAATCGCTTAGGAATGGTTAAATTGATGCAACATATCCCAAGTGCTAACTAGGGTTTAGCACGTTGAGGACGTGACCTAGTCACACTTATTGCCAAGTTGAAACTCTCATACCCTAAAGACCTGTCCACATTCACGGATTGTAGGGACAATACGATATACTCGCAAGAAACGATCTAGGGTTTCTACCCTAAGGATCACTCGTTAAAAATATGAAACTCGGATTGAGTTGGAACCCTAGGATCGACGATGTCCACCTAGTGCAATCAGGAACGGATTGGATATGAAGACACCCTAACCCTATTCCTATCTAATCATGATTCTGTGATTAGAAGAAGTCGTTCGATGGGTAAAATGGTCCCATGGGTTAGATGTGGCACTTGTGCAACAAATTGCAGAGTCACATGATCTTGTGGTTTGACCACAAGAGTATGGCCAATTCCTTGGAATAAGATTGACAGATTCTTGCGCAAGTTTATCTTGCAAGAGGATGAGTAGTCGTCCTGATATAGTACCTTTCTTCGGAAACGTGACCAAGATTAGAGGATTAGATATTTTTGAAGCAAAGGACCAATCAATAATTTGGAGCAACATATTTTCTATTAATAGAACTTAAGGTATTGGTTAAGTTGGGATAATAGGGTACGTCCCTAACCCAAGGACATAAGGGTTGACAAATAAACCTTGGGGATCTTGCCAAGTCGCAATTGATCCCAGATCAAGTGCTGGATGCATTCGGAGAGAAGGATTCACTCCTTAGCAGTTGGCCAAAAAACGACCACTGGAAATGATTGTGCTTGTAACAGTTTAGAGAGCACTGTTTGCTTTTTTTGCTCCAAGAATTAAAGGATGCAAAGATATCTAATGCTTTAGGTTGAAGGCCTAAAGGGAGAGGCAGTCTCAGTTACCCCTGACTATTTGCTTGACCCTAACCAAGGGGGTTGTTAATGCGCCAAGAAGGTGGACCGAACCCGCGGTGTGAGGTCTCTCCATTGAGCGCTACTTGGAGCAGGAGGATGCTTGGGTGCCAGGGGGATCTGGCCGTAAAATCGTCGCCTTCCGGGCCCTGTACAAGAGGCCAATGTGACTCAGGATTGGATCTTGAGGCCCGCATACTAGTCTACGATCAGAATCTTGGATTAGTAGTCCCTGTGGATTGCTGGATAGCCTTCAGGTGGAAAATGGATAAGCCTACGGGATGGACTTTATAAATGTATTGCAAAGATAAATATGATAAGCTGTTGAAAAGAAACTTGTTTGAAATTGCTTTTCAATGTCAAGTGCTAAGATTACGTGAAGAAACCGGTGCCTAACAGACTAATTAATTAAGCTGCTTGATGGATGCCCAACTAAATGTGGTAGGTAATTAGACAAATAAAACAACCTGAGGAAATCGAGGTGGATGTGGCCATGGGTCCGTCCTACGGATGGGTAGTCCCGGTTGGCCAGAAACTTTTCTCAATCATGATGGACAGCAAGAAGATCACTTCAAAGGAAATGAATAGCAAGGGCGCTAACCTAGAGTCTAAGTTACAATAATCCCAGTTTACGCTATTTTAGGGAAACGGAATGGGGCTATGCCTTATGGAAAAGAGGTCGAGCTTTGCATCCCTCTCGTTTCCCATTCTCCTTGAACCAAGTGTAGCGTGAATCTGCTTCGGCCCTGGCATTTCTGCGTAAAGTAGTTCGCTTGGGATGCGTCACTAGTTGCAGTTTAGGAAACCAGTAGGTAAAAATCGTGATTCCGGTTGGTCCTAAGTGGGAACGACCAGAATACTTCCACTACGTGGCAGACACGGGAAGTCCTAAATCGCAAACCCCTTGACATTCCATGGGAGTGCCGGGTGGAGCTTTCTAGACCTCGTTTTTGATGGACTGCTAAGATGTGCCTTGAAGGGAACAGGTGGGCACGTTACAGTTGGTATCACAGCAAACCAACAAAGGATTTAAAAAAAAAAGAAATCTTAATAAGAACAAGTAAAGTAAATGTTGCTATTCTGAACATTTCCTTACTTTCGATGATGTCTTCCAAAATTATGAAGCATAGAACAGGTTCTTAGTGTTCTGAGTCATGTTTATGACCACAATGCATTCCCCGGATTATCGACAAAGGGTTGAGATGATGAACATCCTAGATCATATTTATAATCCATCGCCTTTGTACGTGGAACGAAGATGGATGGTGACTCAGGAATCTATTACATAACTACCCACTGGTTTGCATACCTTCAAACCAACCTAAAGAGGATCAAGTGGTTGGAAGACCTGAAGATTGTGAAGCTGTTCTTTTTTTTGGAGGCTCACGTAAACTCAACTTTACATATTCGAGGTCGGAGGGTTGAGTTAAACTCATATGTATATGAGGAAGTGACCCGTGTAATCCCCGCCGACAGGATCAAGGTGTTGGGGCACTATGAGAAGAATGGGTTTCAAAGGAAAGGATACCCTAATCTTCCAATGACTTAGTGATTCCTAAAGATCCATGACCCGAAACCATACTATTATCTAGTTTTCATAGATAAATGTAATACAAAATTATTCTCCCCAAACTAAATATAACAGTTACTCTATCATCTCAGAAAATGTTGTACCCCGAAAGGGCTAGACCCATATAAATGGACTAAGACTTTTTTTTATCAATGTCTGTTTTGTCTATGAGAATTGATAAAAATTTAAGTGGCTAGATTGCTTGGTTGATAGAAATGGAGATGAAATATAGATCATAACGATTAACGAGTAATAACGCTAAGAAACCTTTATCCAGGCACAACCCCAGGTACAGATTCCTAGTTCGCCTCCTATATCAAGTATTGTTGTAATCTAGGAGAAGAAGTTTCTTCTCAAGCAGATTAAGCCACTTGAATTTGACAGGAAAGGCAAGTTTGTTCAAGTGGATGCTTAAATTTGGATAGAGTCTATGGAGGATTACTTTGAAGCAGCTGGTACTGCACCCGCCAACCAGGCTATGCTCGCCAAGTGAAGCTCATCGGGCGAAGCGAGGCTTTGGTGGAAGCAATGGTGCAGAGATCAAGGGATCTCAAAAGGATCCATTATCTGGGAGAAGCTAAAGAAAGCCATGCAAGGAAGATTACTTACCACCTTCCTATCTCATGTAGAAAATGAATGAGTTCTATGAGTTGAAACAACTGGGACTCACTCTTGACACATACTACTCTAAATTCATTTCACTTCTTAAGTATGCGCGACAGATGGACATGACACAGCAGGTATCAAAATTTTGTGCTAGTTTAAACCCACAAGTGAATACCCGTCTCGAATCTATGCACCCATTAGATCTTTAGGATGCACTCATTTGAGCTGTGCCTATAATTCAGGAGAGGTGTAGGCTAGGCCAAGAAGTAACAAAACTTGGTCTTATAATGATCCGAACAAATGAGCATATAGGCTTCAAATGAAGAGAGTTCAAGGTCAGAACCGAGGACAAAGAAAGAAAGCAAGGACTAATAATGTCAACAACTTTGTCCCTAGAAAATAAAAAGATGGAACGCTTCGACTGTGTATTGATTCCAGAGGGTTGAATCAATCAACTACCAAGAACAAGTATCCTATTCCTAGAATAGATGAGCTTCTTGATTGTCTTCAGGGTGCGAAGATCTTCTCCAAGATTGATCTCAGGTCTGGTTACTATTAGATAAGGATCAAGGAAGAAGATATCCCAAAGACGGCCTTCAACATAAGATATAGACACTTTGAGTTTCTAGTTATGTCATTCGGGCTTACGAATGCGCCTGCCACCTTCAACAGGTTAATGCAGGATATCTTTAGGCCATATCTTAATGACTTCATACTCGTCTTCTTCGATGATACTTTAGTCTATTCCAAACAGGAAGAAGATCATGAACCCCAACTTTGGATTGTCCTTGAGACAATGAGGTCACACAAGCTGTATGCTAAGATGAAGAAATGTGCATTCTTCAAACGTCAGATTGAATATCTGGGATTCATTGTATTAGCGGAATTAATCTCAGTGGATCCGGCCAAAGTCAGCAGAGATGTTCTAGAATGGCCAATACTAAGAACTGTCAAAGAAATACACAGTTTTCTTGGATTGATAGGATGGTATAGGGTCTTCATAAAAAACTATGCTTTGATTGTAGCAACTCTGACGGACTTACTGAAGAAGCAAACATCCATTGCATAGTCAATTTCCGAACAAATCAGCTTTGATAGATTGAAGCAAAGTTTGGTATTAGCACCTATCCTAAAACTTCGAGACCTCAATAAGGAGTTTGAGGTAGTAACTGATGCTAGCACACTTGCCTTACGATGTGTGCTCATGCAGGAAGGTCACCCTGTAGCATATTCTTCAAGGAAACTAAAGAGCCATGAGAAAAAATATGCTACTCATGATCTAGAACTGCTAGCTATCATCCATGCTCTAGAGCTTTGGAGACACTACTTGTTGGATAACAAGTTTACACTAGTGATGGCTGATCATAAAATTCTCAAGTGGATCTTTAACCAGAACGAGCTTAACATGAGGCAACGTTGGTGGATTGAAGTGCTGGAGGAGTATGACTTTGAAATCAAGTACTGATGTGGAAAGGAGAATGTAGTTGCTGATGCACTCAGTCGCAAGGCATTTCTTAATTCTCTAATCTTGCAAAATCCATCAATAGCTAGATCTCTAGCCACAAAGGTGTCCGTGCCAAACAACCCAAATTATACTTGAGCTAGCTAGAGTAGCAGCATGCCATGATCCATCCTATCAAAAGATGCTAAGGGAGATCCCTATCAAGGATCAGGACCAAAAGCTGCAGGCTAAGTATCATGAATTCTCTATCAATAGTGGACTTGTCTACTATAGAACGAGAGTATGTATACTAGCAAGCCAGTCACTTAAGCAAAAGATATTGTGGGAAGCTCATGATTTCCCTTTCAGAGGACATCCTGGCTATGCCAAGACTCTCAATGCAGTTAGGAAGAGCTACTATTGGGAAGGCTTAAAGGTGACATTCTCAAATATGTCACTGAGTGTTTGTCTTGTCAACGTATCAAAGCCGAACCTTTGAAAATGCGAGGAAAGTTACAACCACTCGACATTCCCCAAATGAAATGGGAATTCATCAGTATGGACTTTGTTGTTAGCGTACCCCAGTTCAGGGAGGATACAACTCCATCATGGTTGTGGTTGACATACTTACTATGGTTGCACACCTTATTCCAATAAAGATAAACTATAAAGCCTCAGACATTGCAAGGTTATTTATCAAGGAGATATTCAAGCTACATGGGCTACCCAAAAGAATCATTAGTGATCGTGATTCTCTCTTCACATCACACTTCTGGAGAGCTATCTTTGAAGCCATTGGGACTCAACTTTGTTTTAGTACAGGTTACCATCCCCAAACTGATGGCCAAACGGAGCGAGTCAATCAAGTTATCAAGGATATACTTAGGGCACACTACTATCGTAAACCAAAGAGGTGGATTCAATACTTGCCTTTGGTTGAATTTGCCTACAATCCTTCTTACCAATAAAGCATTCAGATGACCCCTTTTCAAGAATTGTATGGTCATGACTATCGAAGTCCCCTGCAGAACAAAAGTATAATCACAACAACTAAACATGTACAAAGTATCAAATCCCACACACAACTTTTAGGTGGATTTCACACCTCGAATGCGCAGCAATACGACATCCACCCCCCTCTAATCCTACGCATCCTCTGGATGGGCCAACTACCCATGATCGTTATCATCAAGATCCACAAATAGATCAATCTCTTCATTATGCATTTCCGATATATCAACAAGATTATCTGTCATATCATCTGTCTCTTCCATTGGAGTTTCTTCTTGTTGCTCTTCTCTTGAAAATTCTTCCAATGCATAATCTTCATCATCTCTTTTCTTGGAAATCTTGATTCTTTTTCCAGCAATAGGCACTCTAAGCACTGTCCCATCCAATTCTGTCAGCTCATATGTTGCATTATCAAAGACATGTCTAACTATGTACGGCCCAAACCATCTTTTCACCATCTTTCGAAGTGCAATAAGCTAATTTTCAAGGCTGCTATCAAAGACTAATACCCAATCTCCCTCTTCTATTGCTCTAGGCCGCAAGCGATGCCTGCTGTCAAACCTGTCCTTATTTCTTAGTCTAGCAACCTTCAACCTGTCAATAGCTAGCTGAATATCCTCTGGTCTTCTCTCCAACTATCGAATCCGAAGAACTAAGAGCTCCTCTCTCGTCAAATCCTCCTGCCAAGGTAAAACTGACCAAGTCAAAGCACAAGTCTCAGTCGGCATAACAGGTTTCTGACCATACATCAACTCTGCGGGCATATATCCTGTGGTAACACTGTGAGTCATACGATCAGCCCACAAAGCAAATGGTAAAAGTCTTGGCCATTCTCCAATCCGTCCTCTGCATGCTTTGGCAAATGCTTTCACTATCGGTGGATGCCCTCTTTCACTCTTCCTATTTCCCTCTAGATTGTATGCTGTGGTTAGAGCCAACTTGATTCCTAGTTGAGAGAAAAACTCCCTAGCTTCATCTGCATCCAATTCACCGTGATCCGCAGTGATCTTACCCACACAACCATACCTGCAGAAAATTTCTTCCAATAAGAACTTACACACTGCACTAATGGTCTTCGTTCTCAAAGATCTGCCCTCAACATGATTGGTAAGATCCTCTCTAGCCAAAACAATATACCTCATCTACCATAGACCCATAGGCATAGTAACCAAGTCAACTACCCACTTATAATGAATGCATAGCGGATAGGTTGGATGAAGCTCATCTCGATGACGCACTACCGAATACATCTGGCAGTCCTTGCAAGTCTCTACAAAGTGAGAAACATCTCTATACATGCCTTTCCACCAATATTTCTCCTTGATTTTCTCATAAGTAGCCCACACTCCTCTATGACTAGCCCAAGGACTCTCATGAAACTCCGTCATCACCTGTAACTATGTCCCTCTATCGCAGACAACCCGCAAAGGTAATCCGCCTCTTTTCTTCGGATGCTTCCAAAGAAATCCGTCCTTGAGAAAATAACCATAGGCTTTCCTTCTGATCTTCTTGAACTCTTCATCTGTCCATTCATCTCTTTTGCTTAGTGTACTAAGGTACTTGCCAATCTGCAACCAATCTCCAACATAGAGTTCTTCTATGAAAGCCACAATATCATAGACATGGCAAACATGATCAACCATAGCGGCTGAAATTTCTGCATCATCCTCTTCTACAAGTAGAGTCTCCTCATCATCATATCTGGCTCTAGACAACATATCTGCCACTGGATTATCCTTCCCTACTATGTGTTTAAATTTCGGATTTAATGACTTGATGTATGCAATCCATCTCAACATAGCTATATCCGGAGTAGAGCAACTCGTAATCATACCAATCAATGGCAAGCAATCTGTCTCTACCACAACTGAAGCTCTAATAAAGTACTCCTTGTCACATTTGAGAGCCGTAACAATCCCTAGTAACTCCCTCTTGATTTGCGGATATCTCCTCTGTCTCTCGTTTAGGACTTTGGCCCCAAACCGAATAGCATACCTGTTTCCATCTGCATCATCTTGACCCACATCCCAACCTATGCCAATTGGACTAGTGTCAACTATCAATACAATAGGCCTTCCACAATTATAATCCACTTTCCTGAGAGTAGGAGCAATCTGCAATAACTTCTTCAATTTCTGCATGGCTCTAGTGTGGCTCTCATCCCAACAGAATTTTTGCCCCTTTCGAAGCAGCTAATATAAATAATCTGCTATGTGTGCGAAATGGGGTATCCAAATCATATAAAACACACAAGCTCCAATGAATCTCTGTACCTCTGAAGTGGTAGAACAATACTCCGCAATCTTGCCTATAGCATCCACCTTATCAGGTGAGAGTTTCCTGCCATAATATCCACACATATGTCCAACAATGACAACCTCATTCACTCCAAAAACAGATTTTTGCCCTGAAAGTGTCAAGTTCACTTCTTCTAACCTGGCCAAAATCTTCTCACAAGCTGAAATATGATCAGCCACAAAGTATCTGCATCCGTGCTCATTTAGACTCTCATTCTTATCTTCTTCTACACACCCCTTAATGGGCACATCATCCAAGAAAGGCATAGTAAGCTGAGGTATGTAATCTCGAAGGACCTTATGCATGGCATTCATCATATGCACAACAGAATTAGTGGCACCTTGAGGCAAGGTACACATCCTGACAAGCCCAATAGGAGTTCTCATGGTGGTTATGTCCCTGCTTGCCAAAGCCAATTGAAACTGATCATATCTTTAATACAAATCACCTAAAGAATAGATGGCACGTCCAGCAAATGCTTCTACAAACTCATCCACAATTGAACCTATACCAACATTCCTGATAGTAACTTTGTTTATTGGCTGCATGTCCTGTATAAATCAGAGAGTACCATTCTTCTTTGGAATTGTAAACCACCTGTTTGAGTATGGTGTAGATGAAGGCTTAAGAATTCCCATCCTGATTTTCTCATTCAATAAATCAATCAGCTTTGGCAGGTGTGCCTTAGGCACTGGACTAGGTCGGAGGTTCCATGGAAAATGAGAAATAGTAAAAATAACCATAGGAGCAACAATATCTGGATTCACACATCCAATCTCATGCGGGAAAAAAGTAAACCCCTTCCATGTCACTCAAGCATCTCCTGAAAGCATTGCTTCTCTGTGGATAGCAAGAAATCACAATTTCCAATTTTCAATTCAGCAAGAGTCTCTGCTAAAAATTTATGGCCTATATGCTCCGGATTTCTCAAAATTGGCTATTTGGCAGCCCTCTCTATTTGCTGATCACTGTCAAGTGAAAGCGGTACAGCTACTGGCTTCACCTTCTTATCCACAGTCTTGTATTTCGTGTCAACCCTGGCTTCATTATGCTCTTCTGCATTACTCAAATCTTGCTGTAAATCAGCAATTCTGCACTCCAATGGCCGAATTTCCTCAGCCCTCTACTCTATGGACTGCATAGGAACAGCCCTAAACTTTGGATGCTGAAATATTTCAGCAAAAAACTCTGTTGGTTGAAAGTTTTCAGCCCTCTGTGTCTCTGTAAGCTGATCATAATCAGCCGAAAACTCTGTTTGCTGAATTTCTTCAGCACTCAACACTTTTTGCTGAGTCACCTCAGCCTCTCACTCAATCTGTGATACAATCTGCAATTTCATGAAACATGTCCAGGGATTGCACTAATACATTACTGTGACAACTCTGCATATAAGTTTTTAGCATATCTTCCATCTCTTTTATCGTATCTGCACAAATCATACTGTCATACATCCCATCTATATGCTCATCATCCTCTAAAATTCTTGCATTTTTTCAAAATTTTCTCTTTCTTGCATATGTACTGCCTCGCAACTCTAGGCAACCTAGAAATCTTTTGATAACTCATCAAACTGTTTGCTGAAATCCCAACAAAACTGGAGGAGAAAACACTGCTTCCAGGAGGTGAGAACTCCAATCTCCTCTGCTCTGTACCACTGTCGTCTCGCGAAACAGCGGTACCTAATGAAAACCCAAATCCCTTACAGTGGACAAAGGTGCATCTCTGAGAGTATCTCTGTTTCTTACATGGTTCACACATAGTCATAAACTGTACTGCTCTCATGCCATCTTTACTGCGAATCCGTGCATAAGCAAATCCATCATCCATAACCTTTGTTTCCATGCGCATCTCTGTGATGAATGGCTGTCCAAGAATTATGGGATAAGAGCATGAATCCTGCACAAAGAAATGGAAATCCTCCTCTACATCTCCAATAGAAACCCTGACACTGGGACACGCAGCACACAAATCACTTGCAGTGTTATTGGCGGCTCTCATACGCCACCCATGCTCTACATCCATAGGCCATCTGTTACTCTCATAAACTCCACAAACTATGAGATTAATCTTTGAACCATGATCCACCAATGCAACATAAGGCACCTGTTTCTCTCCAATTTTTACCATCGTCTCTGTAGTTGCCCTAGCCCAATGACTCTGTGAAAAGTGACTACGCGGTATCAAGACAGGCTCCTCAGTTTCAGCATAATGCATAGGCTGAACCCTCTTCTCTACCTGTGGGAAAACAGAAGCATTCTCAACCATAACCTCATCCTCATCCTCATCCAACTCCCCAATCAAAACTCCTTGTGTATTAGTGGTAGGCAATGCATGTCTTTTCCTCTTCAAGACCTCCTGAAACTGATCTTGAAACTCTCTTTTTGAGATGCCCAAAACCTCAGAAATAGTGAAAGTCACCTCACTGCCAAGTATCTTGTCATTAAAGATTTTCTTCATGTCTATGATGTCTCAATATCGGACATCAATCTAAACCCTGGCTGCTTTCTCTCTCTAGGCTCTTGCCTCTTTTCTCTCTTTTGAGCATCTTCCATCTGTCGTTCTGTCCCTGGTCTCAAAGACGGTCCTGTAGTAGGTGGAGTAATAAACTCACCCCCTCTAGTCATTTTAGCTGCACTTGGATTTTCTTCATCCCTCTTACACTTCTCCTCAACAAGTACATCTGCTCCCTGAGACTTAGCCAAATACGCATAAATAGAGTACCTGTCAATAGGCAAATCCCAACCTGTCTCTGATCTGATGCTAGAGCCTGCACTAGTCAAAACAGTTTTCTGAATTTTTCCCTTGTTTGCAGTCTCCATAGCATAAGTCCATAGTGCTGACTGATTCTCTGATCCCTTCTCAATCTGGACTCCATATGCAAAACCATCTCCTCTAGCTCTCACATAAGAAGTACATGCAGTCATGCCATCCACTAACTTCTTCATTCCGCCTTTCCCAAAGTTGGTAGCAAGCGGAGCTCTAGTTTCAGTCAACCAAATCTTACCATCTTGTCCCCAAAATACCAAATTCCTCCTCCTTGCATCCTGAAAAGATTTACAATCCCTACAATGCTGATGGTCCATACTATCACACCAAATACATCTCCGATCTCTCCTAGGTGCACTAGGAGCACTCCTAGGTGCAGTAGGAGCACTAGAAGAAATAGTAGGCGCAATCGAAGCAAAGTGCTCTTTCAAAGCGGATGATTTTGGAGCAGAAGGTGCAGGCATCCGTCGTGGAACAGGAGGAGTAGAAACAGTAGGCACTGGCATAGGCCAAGAAACTGGTTGAGGAGGAGAAGAAATAACAGGGATAGAAGCGGGCATAGGAGCAGAAGATGGTGTCGGTGTCATAAAACCATTCTGTAGACGGGTCTTCCATATCCTCCTCTTGGTCAAAGTCGAGACTGCATCCTGGGCATCCTGCCAATCCGTTTTAAGTCCCATAGGCTTCGCGCGATCCTCAAGAAGCTCTCCCAATTCTTCCTGAAGAGCAGGATCTGCAGCTTGCAAGAAAAGCTCAACTTTCTCAATATCCAATGCTCTTTGTTCAATGGCATCAAGCTGACTATACCTCTCTTCAAATTTCTGAATCAACTCTGAAGTAGCTAGACCTTTGTTTGGCATGTAGAACCACTCTCGGAATGACCGCCGTGTAGCCATCCCAAAGTCCTCAAGGAAATACTCTTCTTTCAGGGCCTTCTTAAAATCTTGCCAATGTGAATTTTGAATAAAAAGATCAATCACTTTTGCCCTTAAGGCGGGTGTGACAAGACGAAGGAAGTACGTACTCATAAGTCCAGCTGGAACTCCAAAAAACCCCATCTTAATCTTATATGTCTTCAAATATGCTGAAACATTACGGCCATCAAATAGCTTCTTCTCATTCTCAACTGCTTCAATCGCCTTAGTCGCACTGTTTGCATTCTCTTGCTCCGAATATAGTTGCCTTTTCTGAGACAACTGTTGTTGATACAATTGTTACTGCTGCTGCATATACAACTGTGTCTGTTGATTTTGAAGCTGCATATACATGGACATATTCTGCAAAATCTGCTTTAGATCATCTGTTGAAGTACTTGACATAGCAGTCATTGAAGGAGCTGAAGTAGAAGACACAGCTGGAATTGTAGAAGAGGCTGAAATAGATGCTGAAGTATCTCCCATCCTGAAATTTCTATGACGCTTTCACGTCGGGTTCACCAAAGATGTCGAAGGATTTGCCAAAGCAAAGCAAAGTTGTGTCTACAGAAGACCTTGACTAATTTCAGGATAAAAGATCAAACAGGTGAATAAGCAAGATGAGAAAATGATGCCAAGACTCTGTTTTATTTCTGCCAATAATAAATACAAGGTACAAGAAGAAGAAACCCGAGCAGCCTCTGGATTACGTAGGAAACGCCTTTGAAAGGATAATAATAAAATGGATTTAAAGCTTTCTTGATAAGCACAAATTTGATACAAGGTCGTATCAAAAGACTAATACACATGAATTTTGTTATAGAAGTTGAGACAAGAGGCTTTCCAATTTCAGGATACCTATCCATCTGTGTAAATACATTTTAAGAATACTTCTTCTTCTTGGGAAAGTATAAAGTAATTTCTTGTCTACTTAGGCTTCAGCATGTCATACAGATAGCTTTGTTTCAGCCACTTCTATGACTGGATTTTTCTTCATACAAGCAGTTTTGTTTTAGACATCTCTATGTCTGGAATGTTCTTCAATATGCATGTCCAGCCTATAAGCATAGTACCCTAATTGGCAGCAATTCCCCACAACTGTTATATCTGGTAACAACTCCAATACCCGGAAGATTCCAGTCAAAAGCTACTACATCAGCTCATGGAAAATGGCAGTCAAATATGTCTCAAAATTGAGATCCCCTGTTGGTTTTGGATTGGTCTCTAGGCTTTTGGATTGGCTTTAGATGGTTTGCGAGAGGACGATTCAGGGACATTATCACAAACTTGTACTTCCAATCGAAGTGGATTGAGACGCTGCACAAGGCAAGCATCTATCAAATCTTTGTCATCTGCCAAGGTAACGATGTCATTTTCTTTGTCAACATATGTGATGGTGAGCCCTACAGTAGGGGAAATATTGAACAGCTCTTTGATTTTCAGCTCAATTTGTCAAAGGATTTCAGTCGCACAGAAACCAGTGGCAAGTAGGGGAAAGATTGAACAGCTCTTTGATTTTCAGCTCAACTTGTCGAAGGATTTCAGTCGCACAAAAACCAGTGGCGAGTAGGGGAAAGATTGAACAGCTCTTTGATTTTCAGCTCAACTTGTCGAAGGATTTCAGTCGCACAGAAACTAGTGGCCTGTAAGGGAACAGAAGCCCCCCCTTCCGATCGACGATATCCTCTTCCGTTTCGCTTTCGATGGCCTGGACTGATGCATACAAAGGATAGAGAAGCATCAGTAGGGGTCAGCAGCAGCCATGGGTGTGCGTTCCAAGAGCACAATTCCCCCTTCACTGTCTCTTTGTGCCGTTTGCTCTGCCACAGAAGTAAAGTCCCGTTGTAGCAATTTCAAAGGTCATGATCAGGAGAGCCGAGCATAGCCTCCCTCTCACTCCATCGAACGTCCATCCTCCACTGATCACGAGAGCCGAGCATAGCCTCCCTCTCACTCCATAGAACGTCCGTCCTCCACTGATCAATCGGCCAGAGAAAAAAACAGCAACGTGTTGACATTAATTCCATAGGCTATTTTTCATTTGTCAAGATTCTATGGTTCCATAGCTTTTCGCCTTCTCTTACGATTTTCCTCTTCTTTTTCAGCTTCCCCCCTTCAGACTAATAAAGCCGCCCCCAAATTGGCTTTTCTCCCCCACAAAAGCTTCCTTCCAGCCCGTGCAGTCCTCCCAACTCTATGTACATAATCCTTAGGATACGCAGGAACATTATAATTGATCACAAGGCTGACATTTGGAATGTCAAGCCCTCTACTAGCAATGTTGGTACAGATCAAAACTCCACACTCTGCAGATCTGAATTTATTCAAAAATCCTAACCTTTTTGCCTGGCTCATTTGCCCACTTATTGGAATCACACCCAAGTCTAGATACCGGAGAACTAAAGACTGTCTTTTGGTAGCTTTACACTCCCTCGTAAAGACCATTGTCGTATTTCCAGCCAATTCGTGTAAGATAAATGCTAGGCAGCAGTCCTTTTGAGCAGACGGAATGAACATGTATTCTTGCCTCAACATTCCAAATGTGCAGTACTTTGAAGATACCTCAACATAGTGAAACATAAAGAGTGCACTTAAATCCCTTGTCTCAATGCAGGTACTGTATTACCTTCATTCATCTAGCCCTCACTTGCAAGCCTTGGCAGAAGATGATCTCCACCTTCTACACTTCCAAATTTGAGAAGCTGATCTCCGAACATGAGGCCATCAACTGCTGCAGGTGACCCTTCTTGAATCTCATCAAAAACAGCAAAAGGTATTGCAGGATAAGAACCCTCACCAAGCAATGGCATGAGGTCGTCTATGCTCAACCTTTACTTTGTGCATCCAAATGCAATGCTTTCCCTATGATCAATGCTATTGCTCTGCTCAGCTATCTTGTCTCAGCCACATCTCCCAAAGCTCCTATGAACTCTTGATCAAAACCTCCTTGTCTAGGTTGACTGACCACTTGGCAAGACATGCCAACTAGAGCATTATTGATAAGTTCCTCTTGCTCCAAACCCTCTTCACTATACTGCCTACACAGAATAAAAGTATAATCACAACAACTAAATATGTACAAACTATCAAATCCCACACACAACTTTTAGGTGGATTTCACACCTCGAATGCGCAGCAATACGATAGCAATGTCCAACCTCTGTCATGACCATGGAGGTTCCTACACCATAAACCCATTCAATTAATTATGGATGTTCGTAGCTCTTATTGTGTTTTCATTGGCTACAACATTATATATGTTTCTCAAATCTCGAAATGAGGTGCATCAAATTCAAAAATAGATAACGTCAAGTCATAAAGATGCATGCACGGGACTAAGCAAAGGATCATGGATGAATGATGCCACCTTTAACACAGCTTCCAATTGCATCAGAGGCACATCTTGCTGCCACACCTCTGCAAGAGTGGTAACTCCCACCATAGCTACTATACAAAAAGGCCCAAGTATTGGATCGTCTACAAGACATGTCAATAGTGCACCAGCTAATCCAAATATGCCACCACCAGTAGCACCTAGAGTTGATTGGGAGCTCTAGTAAAATATGTGAGTTATGGTAACTTTGGAGTATATAACACCTTAAAGACAAGTAAATGAGCATTGGATCACAAACATGTCGAGTTGTGCACAATCAACATAGCTGAGAAATGAATATTTGTCATAAGATGATAAAAATGTGAGAACCATACATACATATATGTGTTTAGGTTTGACGTACATATATGTGTGAGAAACTAATATTAGTGATAAGATGATAACAATGCAATACCCATATATACATATATGTGTGTAGGTTTGACATGCACATACATAAGTGCATGAAGAAAGGCTATGGAATGATGATCCATTAATGTCTATATTGTGTGGAAGGACCAACACTTTGATAATTTTAACCAACCATGAAAGAGAATGGTCTCTTTCTTAAATATTGGTGAATAATAGACCGTAGGTACAGGAAGATAACATTTGCCAACACAAATGAGTGAGACGTCCATGAGACATCGTCCATTATTTGAAGATGCAAGAGTGAGAGGCTCATATTCAACAATAAAGTTAGAAACATCAACTTCGATGATGGTTGATGTGGTGGAAGAGGATGCAACCATCATTGATAAATCAATTGTGAGGGTATTTGTTGAGGTCCCTTCTTTATACAAGGAATTGACATCATCTCCCGTATTATAAAGACCGCACCCCATAGTCCAAGCATTGTTGTCACATATGATCTAAGAGCCCAATACATAGAAAAAATAACTATGTCAGCATAGCTACACAACATAAGCATACAATAGTACATACTCAAAACAAGCAGCCACCTACAACATTGGTGACTCCTGTATCATTGATGAAGACAATCTCTACACCAGCAGAGGGGAGTTTGATGATGCATTGCAGCCCCCAGTGGCTTGGATCTAGTACACAAACATGGTACAGAAGTGAGTATGAAAGGAAATGAAGCAATACAAATAGTAAATTGAGAGTGAACTGCACGCACAATCCACATACCTGCAAGTTCCAATCACGGGTCACACCGTAAGAAGTGACAGTAGCCGGGATGGTGAGATATCCAGCCTCGATCATCTGACAAGTGAGTACCTTCACAAAAGAGGACACTTCTATGGGTTGAGAAATTCAAGAAGCGTTGATCATCGAAATCCTAAAAACTGGATAATGACTTAAACTATGGAAGAAAAAAGCCATTGAATCGCTCAAGTTGAGAAGGAAAATAGTTAAGTAAATGACTTTTAAATATTTGTTTGCTTTCAAAGATCTTCAAAGAAATTCCTACTTTCAAGAATCCATATTAGTAGAGATTTCCATAGGCTCTTGGTTGTTGAAATACTTGCTAATGGATATGCTTAAAAGTGTCACCCATTACATAAACCTGGATATGCTCTAAAAAATCTGCAATGGTACTTACATAAATTATATAATTATTGTATGATAATTTATGTTTGCTTTGTATAAATTATACATTTTTATAGCGAGTGCTTGTTAAATGTGAGGTAGTGTACTCAATAAGAGAAATATGAACACTTAATTTCCAATAGTTATAGTTCTAAATAAATTTTTCACAATTCATAGTACCTTATGTTAGTATTCTAATGGAAAAGACATCAATTTTACATACTAATCAACCTTTGAGATATTACCTAATTATGAGCTCTTTTATATGAAAAGCTATTGAAAATAATATATTTAAGAAATAGCTTATGTCAAGAAGAATCTTGCATAAATTACAAAAAGGTAATGAAGCATATTCACTCGGAGAGAAAAGACTATAGAGAAAAGAGAAAGGGGAGTGTAGAGGAGAGAGAGAGAGACTTGAGAAGAAGAGAGAAATATTATAAGTGGAGAGAGAAAGACAGGAAAGAGGGAGACAAATGGCTAACACCTATGAAAGGATAGGCAGAAGCTTTGCAAGGTGAAAGGACAAAGTTTTTTCTTGCATAGATTCTTGTGAAGGTGATGTTGTAGCACTTATCAAAAGAGATATTGCACTAGTATTATATAAGAACCACCTAATTCCGTTTGTGATTTCAGTAAGAGTGCTCTTAATCCACTAGCTAGTTCAACTCTAACAAATATCTCATTATCAAGGAACATGAGTTTCACTCAATTAATATCCTTGCCCTCTCTAAACATTGAAGTCTTCATGTTATGTGGTCTAGACAATTCGGTGTTAGAAAACTGTGTACTCCCTTGAGAAGCTACCATCTATCCCCTAGGAAAAAAACTAAAATATTTGACAATGCTCCATGACTTAAACTTTTGAAAATTTTGTCAAAGTTACCTATCTCTCTAGAAGGTACACATTGTGCTCGATTATCTATAGATTTCATACTAGCCACTACATTAGAAAGTATTCTCCTATCCTACACTTGTTTTGAGTAAGATAGGGTAGGAAAGTTAGTAATGCAACCATTCTTAATATTTGTGGCTTTTTGACGCATACAATGGGGAATTTTGATAGCTTTCTGAATGTGTGAAACACTAGTTAGAGAACTTGTGACAATGTTTCCTTATGGTACACTATAGTGAGCTGCTCGAGTTAGATCACTAACCATTCTTGCTGCAACAATAGCTGTTGTGGCTACTCCAAATAATTGAAGACCTTGTTTGAACTTCCAAAAATCTATGAATAAAGTTGTTTTCCTACATACCTTGAGACATAGATCTTGTTATCATTGCTAGGTTCACTTGCTTTTTTCAGTTCCGAAATGAGTGACCTTACAAAGTTTCAGCAAATTGATATTCTTTTTCATCCGAGAAGGGATTTTTCCTCAAATGGCCCAATCCCTGAAGAATATGTGATTCTTTTGCATGCTTTAGATTTCGAGAGACACTCCCATTCTTCTTCTTGCTCAATTTACATTCATCATTTGAATGAGCAAAGGCTTGCATGTTGCACTATGTAGTTGCAAACTTCCCTTCTCAAGCTATACAATGGATGTTGTATACAACTACAAACTTCTGTTCTCAGGCTATAGATTTGAAAACTTTCCTTCTCACCCTACGAAGTTAGTTATGGTGTGGAGTATATTCCTCAAGCAACTCATCAGTCTTTTGGTGCTGCAAGTGGTTGTTTTTGCTACTAATGAACTTGTTGAATATACATTAAACAAGCTCATACAATTATTCTTATGACTAGTATTCTGCCATTTTTCTCGGTGTTCCAATTACTCCTCTTTTTGAGCTTTGGTGTTTTGGTATCTTGCTAGGTATATAAAATGTCCATACCATTCCAATTAATCAACGTCCATCATATTAGCTTTGGTGCATGTGGGAATTTGAGGCTTCTTATTATGAGTCTATGTAACCTTTCCCTTGTTTTCAATAGATCCTTGATCCACTACACATGGATTCTGCTCAACTACTCTCTTGGCACAGCTCAAGGTATAGAACAAGTTCTTTAAACCCAAAATTTGAGATTCGTGGTCTAGATAGTAACGTAATTCTTGGAGTGGAGGTGGCCTAGCATGCGAGTACTCAAATCCATGAGCTTATGTTGCCAATGTATAGGTAAGAGATATAAGATTCAATCTACCTCAGAAAGCTATGGTAAATATGTCTACTTATGGATATAATTGTGTTATGTGATACATCTCATATGGATATATTGTATAAGTATGTTTGTTATGATTTCTTTTAAAAATAGCATAGAAATTTAGCTAGCTACTTATACTTTTGTCAAAAACAATACAAGAGCTTCACGAGGTGCAATAGTAGCTTTTATACCCAATAGCATAAATAGCCATTAGAGCATCACAAGCATCAACCATTGCATCAAGAGCTCCCTAGAACCTCATATTCAACTCTTCTACATGGACCTTATACACTTGGAATTCATGTAGCCATTTCCATTGCAACTCATGCAGCCTTTGCACTTGATTCAACATCACTCACAAAATATTTCCAAGTATCATTAGCTTTGGGAAAGTCCTTCATTTTATTGAGGATCTCAAATACATTTTCAAGGGTTGAATCTTCTTTAATCTGATTATTTGTGATAGGTAGAGTCACAATACCTAAATGAACATTCACTAGAGTGTTGGTGTGGCTTTCTTGGAGATGAAAGCATATTTGAGGCAGTAAGTTTTACGTGATCTTCAGCCAAAGGATATTGGGGATTTTGGAAACTTTACCCATATTGAAAATATCCGCGTATATCTTTGATAAATCCACATCGTGGTCACAAATCCCCAGCAGTGTTGAATCCCTCCTAATTGAACTTCCCACCCTCTCCTCCATATCTTTGAGTAATAAGCCACCCTGCAGATTGTAGAAGCCCTCCAAGCACATTCTAGTGTCTACAGCTAAGGTTGCAAAGATTGAAGGAAACAAGAAAAATAGTTAAGTCTTGCTTGATACATAGTTTGTAGTTGGTAAAAATTAGCGTTGTCATGTGGTTACATGTTTGACTGGTTTTTAAGATTCAAAACTAGTCTCTGAAATCGGATGAATATCACTGATTGAGTTCTAATAATTGAATGATCATTTTGGTTGAATAAAGACACATGCAAGGAGTTATCTTAAGTGCTATAATATGTCTAGATCTAAAAATATAAAAAATACATGTGCTTTATGAAAACATTATTTTTTTAATAATTTTGAGATGATATTTGCAATTCTACCCATGGTAGCTTGTAGACCAAGTGTATCCCAGTCAATTTGAGTACTCAGACAACTACATTCGGAGTTTGGAGGAGAAAGTTGAAGAAAAAAGAGTTGCAGAACAAGTTCATGATGGGATTGTTGTACTCGTGATTTTGACAGAGGGTTTCTTACTTAAGGATTCTACTTGCCTACTATTGTCGGATGCTTTAGGCTATTAGAACAATGTTTGGAATCTAAGATGGTATATACAATATATATTTGTGGAGTAATATATAGAGTAGTTTTGGTTCTCTCGATTCTTCATTCCATCTTTTCTATTATTCTAAACCCATATCAGTTATGACTTGACATATACCCTCCTTGTTGACATTTGGTAAACCTAACATGAAAAGCCACATGATCTAAGCTATGACAAGATGGTAGACTTAGTAGTACCTTCACGATCTACATGACCTATAGAACTTGGAGATCTTTGTCATGAAATAAAATGGATGTTACAAGATTCAGGAAGACAACTAAGTTTATAGATTTTTCTTAATAGTACCTTGTCAAAATGACACAGCTATAAAAGGTATTGAGATGTGTAAATTTGATCAACTTCACAAATAATATAGTTATTGTCTCTCATTTCACCATTTTGTCCATAACTTTTATGTCTTCACACTCTTCCTTGTATCTTTCTAGTCTTTCCTTCTCCTTGTCATTCATTATTTCTCCTCTTTTCTCTCTCTTGTATACTCTCTTCTCTCATTGCCCAGCTCTCTTCTTAACAAGTGGTATTAGAGGATTGGTCTTTGATCCCTTTGGTTATAACCTTATCCTTGATTTCCTTCTTAGAAGACTAGGCCAACGCGTCCACCTATAAGAAATGTTCTATATAACGTGTGTTGAAAGGATGTTAATAAATACCCTTTCTTTACATATGGTAAGACCTAGAAACCAATTTGGATGCATCATGGACAAAATGGTAGGTCGTGGTCAAGAAATAGGCCATTCTAGAGGTAAAATAGTTAAATAAAGGGAGATTAGAGTTAGTGAGGATTAGAGATCCACTCACTTTTTCAAATACACTTTCTCTTTCAACTTTCTTTTAAGTTTTTGTAAAAGCTCTCATGGTGGCTGTAAGAAACCCTTCCTCTTGCTCTTGAGTGACCATATCTTTCTCTCTTACCATGGGACAAATGTTCCATGAATCTTGAGGAACATATGGAGTATAGGTTTGATGACATTGCTTGAAAATCATAGTACATTTTGCATTGAATTTCCTACTCTCTCCATCTCTCATTGCTACCTCTGATCTTTGTTCTGTTGATGAAGTACTAATTCAGCACTGATTGTAAAGATATTTCAACAAGTCTTGGTAAGATTCAACATTTGATCTTTATCCATTTCTCTAAAACCGTAAATGTGCAGGAGGGAAATTAGAGGGTAGCCATAGCTTCAACCTTGAAGCTCAAGATTTCTTCAAGTTTTGGTACGTTAAGGAGGAGCTGCATAAAACTAATATTGAGTTAGCTTTCCTCAAGATAACTTTTTTGACCTTTGTATACAAATGGAGCAACAAACTAAGGTCATGGATACACAGAAAGATGAAATCTCTATTTTGAAAGCTCAGTTGGGAGAAACACAATCTCAAGTTGTTATTGTAATAGAGGAGAGGGATAGGTTATAGAAGGAGGTGACTAGAGCAATGCTCAGATCTAGCAACCTAAGGATCAGTTGGCTCTCTCTTGCTCTTCTTCAAAAATTCTTGTGTAGCCAGTTACTTCTTTGTCCCTTGCAGACTTAGCAGTTCTTCAAAGACAAGCCCATTTTTCCCTTTGTTCTGGGCTAAGGTGAAAATACATCAATCTCGAATGGATTTGATGCGGTCTTCATTTGAGCAGTTCCAAGAATATGTTCCTCTAGATCACTCCTTTTTCTTGCATTATCAGCAACAAAAGTTGGCCTTCTACATTAAGCTTTCAACAATGGATCTACCTCTCCTAGAGGATGGATGGAGTGGGGCTTGGTCTTCTAACTTGTTGACTGAAGTAGTTAGAATGGTTTTTCAAGACTATGTGACTTCAGATACTATGCTTTTATCTTATGTGTATTTGAGAGGTGATTTACTAATTCTAGATGATGAAGATTTAGCTTGATATGTTGGGGATGTGGTACTACAAGCTGCTTTGTATGTTAGACATTTGGAGTTCCGGATAGATGAGATATTTTAGTGTTATTCTTCCAAAGTGGATGATTATCCTGAGTGTTCGTGGCACACTATGATTGACTATATCATTTTGAATCAAGAAGGACTTGGTATGGTGTGAAGCCCTTGAACAACATCTCATACACCCAACATCTCATCTCCTCCGACAACAATGGAGAAAATGACATCTTTGCAAATGTTTGACCATTGTAATGCGGGCCATGGCACACATTGCCTTGCTGGTCCACATGATGGAATTGTACATAATTGATCCAATAGATCATGAGTCATAAGTATAGTTGTGAGACCACAAAATGGCATTGACACCCTACAAAACATCTCTCTAAAGAGACTCTTCTTTTCTTATGTGTGGTGGAAGGAGGACATTCACGTGCATCTTTGGGACCAAATGCACACCAATACCTATGAAGTATCTTTCATTTATGAGACAATGTTGAATATGCGCCCCTTATATGCTTCTTTAAAAATTGAAATCGATTTGTAAGAACCTTCTTGATTGACATAACGGTGCAAAGAAACTTACGCAATTTGCAAGAGGTAGCTATCAGTGTTGTGTGAGGCTTCTAGGTGCATGCTTCTTGGTCCATTGCTTCTGAAAATTTGTTGGGCCATTTGGTATTCTATTATCTCCATTCAAAAAATGGATGAGCCTGCTCCAAGGGATGTAAGTGAGGTGCAATACATTGTAACTGGATTAGGGGTCATGCCTTATTTCCCATTGAAGGTGCGCACCATCGAATGAACCAGGAGGCGAGTTTTGCAAGTTAATGTGATCAACCTTGCTTTGGTTGTTCATGTGTTTAGTGTGTACGGGATATGGAGAGAGGGAGGGGAGATTATGGGAAAGAGATAGACGATATGAGAAGAGAGAGAGAGAGAGAATGGGGGGAAGGGGGAGAGAGAGTCTTTTACTTCTTAGCCTTCTATGTAGTTCAAGATTAGTCCCCAAGAGTCACATACATCAAGATGCATTGCTAGGTTAGTGGTTTTGAAATTAGACTTTTTTTTTGGAAATTTTTATGCTTCAATTTATTCCCTTAATTATTCACTTAATCCACCAATTGTTGAATGAGAATGCACCACTTGATTATTCACTTCTATTCAGCTTAGGATCCACCAATTACTTACTCAAAACATCGAGCTTTGATATCTTTAAAATAATGTTTTATTTCAAAGAGGAAATGATGAGGCTCAGAAGGCGGCTCCAACATAGTTGGTCATTTAGTTTTCATTATGGCATGTCAATGCACATTCCCTCATCATTATTCATTCCTTGCAATGATTGTGGGCCCAACTTCTCACATCTCTGTAGTCGTGATGCTATGCGTCCACCATTGCAAATCTAAGGACGGAGTTTTTTGCAAAGAATTTGATCACATTAGTGAGTATCATTAGGAATTTATTTTCCCTTGTGTGTTTTTCTTTGTTTGCATTTGCATGACACACAAACACCTCTAGTTAGGTTAGGCACAATTTCTTGAATGCATTCTTTTTTTCTTGTGAAAGCATCGTTTGATTGATTGTGTTGCATGGATTTTAATTTGCAAACCGCATGAATGTTTGGGCACGAAATTCTCTTCAAAAGCATATTCTTGATAGGGCACATTGCATGGAAAGACAATTTAAGTTTTACATCGTCAGCGAGTATTTCCTGAAGAAAAACAAAACATGTGTCTTGAAAGTGTGTGCAGCTACAAGAATAATAGGCCAAGGAAGGTTGGTATATAAACACGCCTATCTTGGATCTCAGAAGCTCTAATTTGTGTGAACTTCAAAGCACACAAAGAAAGCATGTAATTAGATATATATATTTTCCATAAACTTTATAAAAGAGCTAGATATTTGACTTTATGAGGGGTATAGTGCATTTTCGAGTCACACTTTTCTTCCATTGGAATGGATAGCTCAAATTATACGCTTAAGTTGCTACTGGTATGGAGGAGGATGCAAGTTTATCATGATTGGGATGCTCCATATTCATCTCAAGGCATGAGCATCTCAATCGATAGTTGTGATGATAAGTAAAGTTCTTGGTATTTTATCTAGTAGGTATAGTTTATCTCAATAGTTTATCTCAGATTCTATCCATCATAGCTATGTATATCATGCTTTAGATGGTGATATTGGTCCTCTCGGTCTAGTACTGATAATCAAATTATTATGCTCTTTCTACGATCTCACAGGAAGAAATACATAATTGAGTTCTGTCTTGTTGTCTACAATATTAAAAGTTTGGCTACAAGTAGGTGTCTCATGTTGCTTTTAGCGATTAATCCTCTTATATATGTCATATCATGCTTTAGATGGTGATATTGGTCCTTTTTTTAGTACTAATAATCAAGTTCTTTTTTTGTAATAGGTTGATTTAGCAATAAAGAGCCTCATGAGCTTCATGTGGGTTTGGATGGAATAATAGACATTTATCTACTATTAAGGGCTCACAATCAAACTCTCTAGTTAGGCTTTCATCACAAGGTAGGTATTGGTTAAAATGCATATATGTGGAAATATCATGCATGCACAACTAGCGTTGTCATCGATCATGCTTGATGAATGAACATATGCAATGAAACTTTACACCAAGGTAGGTTACAATTTCTCTTCCATTATGCTCATCTTTATGTTGATTTTAAAGTTGATAGTTTGATAGCCAGTTGATTAGAAGGGTAATGAACAAGGTGTAGGTTGCATCTAAAAGACCTTCCAAGGGCATATTGTTCCTTGTTATGAACTTCACACTAGATTTTTGTGGAAGCTTTACAAAAGAGCTAGATCTTTGACTTTATCAAGGGTACAATGCATTTTCAAGTCACACTTTTCTCACACTGAGTTGATCTGGCAGTAAGGCTACTAGTATGGAGGAGGATGCAAGTTCTTACCTCCAACATTACCTGCATCAACATGTTACAAATTTCATCTTTAAAACCTATCAATATAAGTAGTGATTGTTCTCATTTTGGATATGTAGTTCTTCATGTCATTGTAATACTCTTGTTATATCCTTATTAAATATTGTATGCATACGGTACGGTGGTAGTGATGATTTGAATACATAGACATCCATCAATGCATCTTCTTCTTCTCAGCCATGCATTGGGGAAGCAAGATTGGCTAGAGGATCAGTTGCATCTTCATCTATATAGAGATCTATTTCATCGTTGGCGCCCTTTTATGGGGCAAAGAGATTGGCAGACATAGATCACAGGTGGTTAGATTCTTGTTCATTATCTTTGATCATTGGAGCACGGTCAACATCCACCATAGCCATGGTGGGCATGGGACAAAGTTTCTCCTGGGATAGATTTTTTGCAGGAAAGGTAGGCTTTAGGAGAGCAAGTAAGGTTGCAATGGTATCTTCTGGATCATCTATGGTATTGGATATGTAAGCATCATCATTGACCATTACAAGGTTGGCTTCCACTGAGGGTAAGGTGGGCATCAAAGGGCAACAATCTTCGAAATCAAGTGCACCAAGACCATTGATAGGTCATTCATCTTCTCTCGTTGGATGGGCATCAGGCCCCAGGCCATTACCAAGTGCCTAATACCATGTGGATGGCCCTGGCCAAGAGGCCTCCCACTATTAGAGTGAAGCAAAGAAAGCATGATAGAGAGGAGAATCAGAGTTGAAAGTAGAAAATTCTATGAAGAAGAGATATGTATTGAAGTAGGCATTACATCTGCTCGAATAATAGTTAATTTCGTTATTGTCATTGTTTCCTCTAACTTGGACCTTGATGTTGTTTTTTGGAAATTTTTGGTCATCTACAGGATAGGTTACATTGGTTCTTACGATCAACAATCATGCAATAGGGTTGCCATGGGCCCTCACGTACTAAAGGTAATTGTTAATATCGTACAACACCCTAATGAATAGGGTTTGTATATACATTTTTGTAACATAAATATTCACATATAATAGTCTGGCATCTTAGTCTATAATCGACCTTACTTCTTTCCTTAAAATCATTCTTGGATTCACTTAGCTTTACATGTTTCCTTGTTCTATTGTCTTATTTTACATTATCTAGTTGACCAAATTCATGAGCATTATCCATGTGTCTGGTATTTTTGACAACTTGTTGAGTGTCTTCAGGTAGTGGATTGGCTTTCTATTTCAAAGTATGCACAAAGGCAATGTGTGAATGGGAATCCATGGCATGACATTCAATGTCATAGTAGGATCTTTTGTATGCCATAGCAAGTCGTCCTTTTGTGTGTAGATCAGTGGCTAATATTTTTTATGGCAAAGCATGACTACAAGGGATCAATAATCAGACTAATGGAGTGTTTCTCAAGTCTATCATCTAAACTCAAAAGAGGCTACACCTTCAAGCAAGTATGGAAAGTTTTACAATGGCAAGTGCTATATAGTCTTGTACTCAGATCCAAGAGAACATAGAGATGAACATCTTATATTTTCTTAGTTGGGAGACCAGAGCACTGTGGTGATCAAACATGTTTTGTGTGGTGCAATGGTATGTATATGTGATTATCTTCTTTTTTCACAATTGCAAGCTTGTGTATTGGCAGTAGACTCTTTCTTCAACACAATATTGTTATTTGAATTTCAAGTTCTGTGCTTGAATTTTCAATTCAGGCAATGTCTTTCGTTAGAATATAGTGCTTCTAGATTGTCTTGTCATTGTAATTGTGGTGGAAAATAAAAAGTTTTAGTTTAAAAAACAAGCTTTGTGACATTCCCGATTTCTAAGCACGCGTTCTTCACATGAACCACCTCTTAATAGGAGGTCATGAGAATAATAAATTGAAAATAAATGAAATTTTTTTATTTTTCCCCCTTTTCCCCCAGCGACTGTCGTGCTGGAAGGGAGGGGAATAGCAAGGATGATTGAGCATCCTTGCTGGATGCCTGGGGGGGGGGGGGGGTGAACCCATGCACAATGCCGCGTGGGGGAGGGAGGATCCCCTCCCCTCACCTATAAAAATCATGGCTATGGGAGCTTTGGAGAAAAACAGACGAACAGCTGCCACCATGTGGACAAAAACGTGGGGAGGATTGGATAGACGAAGGGAAGAAGGATCATGCTGTGAAGGCTGCTGCACTAAGGAAGGGGTGAACGCCACCACTGCAGCTCCACGGTCGTGGAGAGGGGGGCAGATTACTAACCCCACCAATGCATTTCACCACCACTTCAGTCCACCAGCTATCGCCACCAGTCCAATCTGCCATCTCCATCGTGCGTGCTACCATTAGCCATTGCCATTCCGCCTACAGTTGCTAACTGTTGGGTTGCAGCCGTCAAAAATCTACCTTACGGCAGAGGACAAGGGGATCCTTCTTATGCTGCAGCATATGCTCCCTGCTGCCACCATCGTTGCGTGCTGACGTTGGGCTCCACGTCACCGCCATCAAGCCAACTTCCATTCGTCGTCGACTATCCACTTCATTATTACCCCCCTCCCTCTTCGACTTCGGATTAGTCCTTAGCTAGAAGCATCTTAGAAGCTTCTTTTAAAAAGCTTCTAAGGGGGCTTCTCTAAGCCCCCTTCCTATTGGATCCACCACAAATCCATACTAGCCCCGATTTTTAAGGCCTTTTCCCATGGATTCCCCATAAAGGCCATTTTACCCCTGGGTTCCTTTTAAACCCCTTTTCCATTGCAACACCCACAAGCCCCTAGCCCAGGCTTTGAAGAGAAGAAGGGGAAGCCTACAAGCTCCCTTCCCACTAATCTCCTATAAGCCCATTCCTAGCCTCGGGATTTTGAAGAGAAGAAGAAGAAGCTTATAAAGCTCCCTTTCCGCAAGACCCATCGTAAGAGCCTTTCCGCAAATAGGCTTCAAAGCCCACAAGCCATCCGTAAACCCATTCCTAGCCACCACCCGGGTTTCTTCCAAAGAAGCTCATAAAGCCCCCTTTCCGCAAGCACCGTTTATCTGAAGTCCCGTGAAGGAATCTCCTATGTACGATGGAGAAGGGCAAAGTTCATAAGGCTGCATACCAAGGTGAGTAAATTGGTAGACCGCGAAGGTAAACCACAAGCCGAAATCATGCCTACGATGGCCCTAAAAAGTCACAAGGCGCGCCTGCGGGAGGATCTTCTCCTAGTATTTACGTGGATATTTCTCGGAGTTCACAAGTCCAAGTTTTATCTATTTGGATTCCACACAAAAGAATTGAATTAGTCACGATAACTTCATGGATTAGGAAGCACTCATGCATGTTCAAATTCAACTAGTCAAGTTAAATGCAATTGAAAAATGAATTGGCCATTTGAACATTTACTAGAATTAGCTCAAGATATGAAAATTGGTCATTGGTACGTTCAATGGAATGAATGAAAAGAACATAAGGTGTCTATGCATTTTTAGGACCTTACCAGTAAGTTTCCTTTTGTGCATTCAAAAGTGACGAGCCTAGGTCAACTGTTGCCTCATTACAAGGTTGAAATTATTGAGGTACACCTTTTTACTAGGCATGGAAAGATTAATGGCATGTCACATTTTTAGATAAATCTTCTTGGTAATGATTCATTAAGGAAGTCATTATCACCCGTAGGAAATAGCAAAGCATGGGAATAATTCTAAGGGCTGCATTAAATAGGTTAACTCTAGCTTCAATTGGCATGAATCTCATTTAACTACGTGTAGTTAGGAAAGGATTGCATGTTGCACACTCATTGCACGTAAGAATTTCATTCATCAAGCGATGTAGTTATGGAAAGGTTGCATGGTTCATTTAAGCATGAAATCTTAAAAAGCTTAGAAAAAGGATTGTGAGTATGATTCGTGAATGCAAATCCTAGTAGGATCAATGGAAGTTATGCCGAAATTTAACATGCCTTTTGGCCTTAACAAGAAAAGTTAGGGATTGTGAATCTAGTCGTACGTAGAAGCAATGAATCGTGTGCTTACATGAATTGTGACAAAATGCAACTAGTTTTCCCTTTTAGATCAAGTAAACATCTCTAGGAATGGTTCTCGTCCTTATCACAAGACAAGTAAACTCGAATACCTAAATCACTTAAATCGCAAAGTATTCGCATAGGATGGTTCAATCGATACAATAAATACTCCAAGTGCTAACTAGGGTTTAGCACATTAAGGACTTGACCTAGTTTCATGCACTTGTTACCAAGACGAACCCTTGAACCAAAGGTCCTACCCACATTCACGGAATGTAGGGACAATTGGACGCTCATGCATAAAACGATCTAAGGTTTCTACCCTAAGGATCACTCATTCAAATGATGATTGAGTTGGAATTTCTAGGACCGAACGTTGTCGGCTTAGTGTAATTAGGAATGGGTTGGGTAAGAAGGCACCCTAAACCCTGCTTCTCGTCTGGAGATAATTCCGTGACTAGAAAACGCCGTTCAATGGGTGAAATGATCCCATGGAATAGATGCGACACTTGTGCAATAAGTTGCAACGTCGCATAGACTTGTGGTTTGTTCACTAGAGAGTTTGCCATTTGTTGAAATGAGGTTGTCAAGTTCTTGCGCAAGTTTAACTTGCAAGAGGATGAGTAGTCATCATGTTACATCACCTTTCTTGGGGAAAAATTGCCAAGTAAAGGGAAGTTAGGTATATGCTTGGAAGCAAATGATCAATCAATAAATTGGAGCGACATGTTCGCCAGGATTTACTGTTAATAAAACCTAAGGTATTGGTTAAGTTTGGTTAACAGGGTATGGCCCTAACCCTAGGACAAACGGATGAACAAACAAACCCTTGGGGATCTTGCCAAGTCGCATTCGATCCAGGATTGAATGCTGGATGCATTCGGAGAGAAGGATTCACTCCTTAACAGTTGGCCAAGTAAACGACCACTGGAATTTGATTGTGCTTGTAACAGTTTAGAAAGCATTGTTTGCATTGTTTGCTCAAAAAACTAAAGGATGAAAAGATATCTAATGCTTCAGGTTGAAAGCCTAAAGGGAGAGGCAGCTTTAGTTACCCCTGACTGCCTACCTAACCCTAACCAAGGGGATTGTTGACCGCGCTGGGAATGTGGACTGAACCCGCCGCGAGAGGTCTTTCCGTTGAGCTCTACTTGGAGCAGGAGGACGCTTGGGTGCCAGGGGGGGATCTGGCCATAAATCCCTTGCCTCTCGGGTTCTGCACAAGAGGCTAACGTGACTCGAGATTGGATCTCGAGGCCCACATATTAGTCTACGGGCGGAAGCTTGGAATAGTGATCCCTGGCGGATTACTGGATAGCCTTCGGGCGGATTATGGAGAAGCCTGCGGGCGGAACTCCTTGTATTTCAAAGATAAAATGATGAAATGATAATAAAGAATTTGTCTGATATTGTTTTTCTATGTCACGTGATAAGATTACATGAAGGAACCTGTGCTTAATAGGATTAATTAAAGAAGTTGATTGTTATATATCAAATTAATGTGTTAGATAATTACATAACTAAAACAAACCGAGGAAAGTGTGGAGGATGGACCATGGGTCTATCCTACGGTTGGGTGGTCCCAGTTAGCCCTGAACTTTTCTCAAAAATCTCGAAGAACAGCGGGAGGATCATCGAAAGCAATGACCTAGAGTTATGTTTTACCCGATTTACGTTGTTTTAGGGGAACAGAATGGGACTATGCCTTATGGCAGAGAGGTTGAGCTTTGCATCCCTCTCGTTTCCCATTCTCCTTGAACCAAGTGCAGCGTGAATCCGCTTCGGACCTGACGTTTCTACGTAAAGTAGTTCGCTCGGGTCTGATGCTAGTTGCTGTTAGCTAATGACCAAACAGGAAAACCCTAATTCTGGTCAATTCTAAGTGGGAAATGGTCAAGATACTTCTGCTACGTGGTAGATGCGGGAAGACCTAGATCGCAAAACCCATAAAATTCCATGGGAGTGCTAGGCAGAGTTTTCTAGACATCCTTTCCGATGGACTGCTAAGACGTGTCCTGGATGATACTAGGGGACACATTACAGTTAGTATCAGAGCGAACCTACAAAGGACTTGTTTTTAAGAAATTTTAGTAAGAAAAAGTAAAGCAAATGTTACTGTCCCAAACATTTCCTTACTTTCAATGCTGTCTTGCAGATTTATGAAGCATGGAATAGGTTCTTAGTGGTCTGAGTCATGTTTATGACCGCGATGCATTCCACGGATTATCAATAAAGGGTTGAGATGATGAACATCCTAGACCGCATTTACAATCCATCGCCTGTGTACGTGGAACGGAGATGGATGGGTGTTTCAGGGATCTATTACATAACTGCCTATCGACCTGCGTACCTTCAAATTAACTTGAAGAGAATCAAGTGGATGGAGGATTTGAAGATCGTGAAGCTATTTGTCTTTGTTGAGGCTCATGCAAACGCGACCCTACAGGTCGGGGGTCGAAGGGTTAACCAGAATAAGTATGTGTACGGGGAAGTGATTCAAAGAATCCCTGCTGATCGAATCAAGGTTTTGGGGTGTCATGAAAAGAATGGATATCAAAGGAAAAGATACCCTAATCTTTCAATGAACTATCGATTCCTGAAAATCGATGACCCCAATCCGTACTACTACTTAGTTCCTGTAGCTGAATGCAACAACATCTTATTCTCCTCGAATTAATGTATCAACTTGTTCCATCACCCCAAGAATTAATTGTACCTCGAAAGGGCTATCCTGATATGAATGGAATAAAAAAAAATTTTAAACTCAACGATTGACTTGACTGTGAATATTGATAAAGAAGTAAAGTGATTTGGTTACTTGGCTAAAGAAATACGTGGACGTAGTTTCTGAAGAGTTAACCGAACTCCCACTTCAAAGAGAAGTAGATCATGAGATCAAGCTAGTAATAGGAGTTGCGCCAATTGTGAAGAGACCCTATAGAATGTCTATACCGGAAGCAATTGAGCTGAAGGAACAACTCAAGCAACTGCTAGATTAGGGCTACATCCGTCCTAGCAGTTCACCATGGGAAGCACCAGTATTGTTCCAGAAAAAGAAAGATGGAACACTTCGGCTATGTATTGATTACAGAGGGTTGAATCAATCTATAGTCAAGAACAAATATTATATTCCTAGAATAGATGAGCTTCTTGATCGTCTTCAGGGTGCCAAGATCTTATCCAAGATTATCTTAGGTTTGGTTACTATCAGATAAGAATCAAGGAAGAAGATATCCCAAAGACGACCTTCAACACTAGATATGGACACTTTGAGTTCTAGTTATGTCATTAGGGCTTACGAATGCGCCTGACACCTTAAATAGGTTAATGTAGGATATCTTTAGACCATATCTTGATAATTCGTGCTCATCTTCTTTGATGACAGTCTAGTCTATTCCAAATAGGAAGGAGATCATGAACCCCAACTTCGGATTTTCCTTGAGACAAGGAGGTCACACAAGCTGTATGCTAAGATGACGAAATGTGCATTCCTCAAACGTCAGATTGGTTATTTGGGGTTCATCATATCAGCAGAAGGAATCTCAGTGGAGATGGCCTAAGTCAGAAATGTTCTAGGACGGCCAAATACCAACAACTGTCAAAGAAATACGCAGTTTTCTTGGATTGACAAGATGGTGTAGGGTCTTCATTAAAAACTATGCTTTGATTGGAGCACCTTTGACAGACTTACTGAAGAAGCAAACGTCCATTGCATGGTCAACTGCTGAACAAACTAGCTTTCATAGGTTGAAGCAAAGTTTGGTATCAGCACCGATCCTAAAAATTTCTAGACCATAGTAAGGAGTTTGAGGTAGTAACTGATACTAGCATGCTTGCCTTAGGATGTGTGCTCATGCAGGAAGGTCATCTGCTTTGGAGACACTACCTGTTGGGTAACAAGTTTACTCTAGTGACTGATCAAAAAAGTCTCAAGTGGATCTTTACCCAGAATGAGCTCAATATGAGGCAATGTCGGTGGATTGAAGTGCTAGAGGAGTATGGTTTTGAAATCAAGTACCGACCGGGAAAGGAAAATGTAGTTACCAATGCACTTAGTCGCAAGGCATTCCTTAATTCTCTAATCTTGCAAAATCCATCAACAGCTAGATCGCTAGCCACAAAGGTGTCCATGCCAAACAACCCAATACTTGAGCTAGCTAGAGAAGAAGCATGCCATGATCCAGCCTATCAAAAGATGCTAAGGGAAATCTCTATCAAGGACCAAGAACAAAAAGCTACAGGCTAAGTATCATGAATTCTCTGTCAATAGTGGACTTGTCTACTATAGAATGAGAGCATGTATATTGGCAAGCTAGTCACTTAAGCAGAAGATATTGTGCGAAGCTCATGATTTCCCTTTCTCAGGACATCCTGGCTATGTCAAGGCTCTCAATGCAGTTAGGAAGAGCTACTATTGGGAGAGTCTTAAAGGTGGCATTTTCAAATATGTCACTGAGTGTTTGTCTTGTCAACGTATTTAAAAAATTGAACATGTCAAGATGCCAAGGAAGTTGCAACCACTCGACATTCCCCAAGTGAAATGGAAATTCATCAGTATGGACTTTGTTGTTGGCCTACCCCAAGTTCAGGGAGGATACCACTCCATCATGGTTGTGGTTGACATGCTGACTAAGGTTGCATTCCTTATTCTGGTAAAGACAAACTATAAAGCCTCAGACATTGCAAGGTTGTTTATCAAGGAGATATTCAAGCTACATGGGCTACCCAAAAGAATCACTAGTGGTCGTGACTCTCTCTTCACATCACACTTCTAGAAAGCTATCTTCGAAGCCATTGGGACTCAACTCAGTTTTAGCACAGTTTACTATCCCCAAACTAATGGCCAAATAGAGCAAGTCAATCAAGTCATTGAAGACATGCTAAGGGCACACTGCTGTCGTGAGCCAAAAAGGTGGATTCAGTACTTGCCTTTAGTTGAATTTTCCTACAATGCTTTTTACCAACAAAGCATTCAAATGACCCCTTTTCAAGCATTGTATGGTCATGACTGTTGAAGTCCCCTAAACTTCTCAGATCCAACCTTGAGGGTTTAAGCTTCAAGGCAGATATTGGAAGAGATGGATGACCAAGTAAAGTCAATAAGACAGGACATCCAAGCTGCCAAGGATAGACAAAAGGCATACGTAGATTTGAAGCTTCAATCTTCGAGAAAGGAGACATGGTCTTCATTCACGTATGCCCAAAGAAGAGTTCCCTATCCTTAGAAGATTGCAAGAAGCTAAGTCCAAGGTATTGTGGACCATACAAGATCCTCAAGTGCTTAAGACCTAATGCGTATAGACTGCAACTCCCTGAGAGCCTAAGGGTTCATAATGCATTCCATATCAGTCTATTGAAGAAGTATATATCTAATCCTAACCATTTACTTGATGACCAACAAGTTGTAATGCCTAGTCAAGGAATCCTTGAACTAAGGCCTGATAGGATCCTAGATGTTAGGGAGAGATAACTGAGATCCAGAACCTTGAGAGAATGCCTCGTCTAGTGGAAAGATTATCTCAAGGAGGATGCCACTTGGGTAGATGAGGGCACTCTCAACCACCAATATCCCAGTTTATCTCGAGATGAGGACATCTCGATTCCTCCAAGGGGGAGAGAATGTGACATTCCCAATTTCTAATCACGCGTTCTTCACATGAACCACCTCTTAATAGGAGCTCATGAGAATAATAAATTGAAAATAAAGGAAATTTTTTTATTTTCCCCCCTTTTCCCCCCAGCGACTATCGTGCTGGAAGGGAGGGGAATAGCAAGGATGACTGAGCATCCTTGCTCGATGCCTGAGGAGGGGGTGAACCCATGCAGGATGCCGCGTGGGGCAGGGAGGATCCCCTCCCCTCACCTATAAAAATCATGGCTATGGGAGCTTTGGAGAAAAACAGACGAACAACTACCACCATGTGGACAAAAACGTGGGGAGGATTGGACAGACGAAGGGAAGAAGGACCGTGCTCTGAAGGCTGCCGCGCTGAGGAAGGGGTGAACGCCGCCGCTGCAGCTCCACGGTCGTGGAGAGGGGGCAGATTGCTGACCCTGCCAATGCATTTCGCCACCAATTCAGTCCGCCGGCTATCGCCACCAGTCCAGTCCACCAGCTCCACCGTGCGTGCTACCATTAGCCATTGCCATTCCGCATAGAGTTGCTAACTGTTGGGTTGCAGCCGTCAAAAATCTACCTTACGACAGAGGACAAGGGGCTCCTTCTTGTGCTGCAGCGTATGCTCCCTGCTGCCACCATCGCTGCGTGCTGACGTTGGGCTCAACATCACCGCCATCAAGCCAACTCCCATTCGTCGTCGACTATCCACTTCATTATTACCCCCCTCCCTCTTCAACTTTGGATTAGTCCTTAGCTAGAAGCATCTTAGAAGCTTCTTTTAAAAAGCTTCTAAGGGGGCTTCTCTAAGCCCCCTTCCTATTGGATCCACCACAAATCCATACTAGCCCTGATTTTTAAGGCCTTTTCCCATGGATTCCCCATAAAGGCCATTTTACCCCTAGGTTCCTTTTAAACCCCTTTTCCATTGCAACACCCACAAGCCCCTAGCCCGGGCTTTGAAGAGAAGAAGGGGAAGCCTACAAGCCCCCTTCCCACTAATCTCCTATAAGCCCATTCCTAGCCTCGGGATTTTGAAGAGAAGAAGAAGCTTATAAAGCTCCCTTCCTACAAGACCCATCGTAAGAGCCTTTCCGCAAATAGGCTTCAAAGCCCACAAGCTATCCGTAAACCCATTCCTAGCCACCACCCGGGTTTCTTCCTAAGAAGCTCATAAAGCCCCTTTTCCACAAGCACCGTTTATCTGAAGTCCCGCGAAGGAATCTCCTATGTACGATGGAGAAAGGCAAAGATCATAAGGCTGCATACCAAGGTGAGTAAATTGGTAGACCGCGAAGGCAAACCACAAGCCGAAATCATGCCTACGATGACCCTAAAAAGTCACAAGGTGCGCCTACGGGAGGATCTTCTCCTAGTATTTACGTGGATATTTCCCGGAGTCCACAAGTCCAGGTTTTATCTATTTGGATTCCACCCAAAGGTATTGAATTAGTCACGATAACTTCATGGATTAGGAAGCACTCATGCATGTTCAAATTCAACTAGTCAAGTTAAATGCAATTGGAAAATGAATTGGGTATTTGAACATTTACTAGAATTAGCTCAAGATATGAAAATTGGTCATTGGTACGTTCAATGGAATGAATGAAAAGAACATAAGGTGTCTATGCATTTTTAGGACCTTACCAGTAAGTTTCCTTTTGTGCATTCAAAAGTGACGAGCCTAGGTCAACTGTTGCCTCATTACAAGGTTGAAATTATTGAGGTACACCTTTTTACTAGGCATGGAAAGATTAATGGCATGTCACATTTTTAGATAAATCTTCTTGGTAATGATTCATTAAGGAAGTTGTTATCACCCGTAGGAAATAGCAAAGCATGGGAATAATTCTAAGGGCTGCATTAAATAGGTTAACTCTAGCTTCAATTGGCATGAATCTCATTTAACTACGTGTAGTTAGGAAAGGATTGCATGTTGCACACTCATTGCACGTAAGAATTTCATTCATCAAGCAATGTAGTTAGGGAAAGGTTGCATGGTTCATTTAAGCATGAAATCTTAAAAAGCTTAGAAAAAGGATTGTGAGCATGATTCGTGAATGCAAATCCTAGTAGGATCAATGGAAGTTATGCCGAAATTTAACATGCCTTTTGGCCTTAGCAAGAAAAGTTAGGGATTGTAAATCTAGTCGTACGTAGAAGCAATGAATCGTGTGCTTACGTGAATTGTGACAAAATGCAACTAGTTTTCCCTTTTAGATCAAGTAAACATCTCTAGGAATGGTTCTCGTCCTTATCGCAAGACAAGTAAACTCAAATACCTAAATCACTTAAACCGCAAAGTATTCGCATAGGACGGTTCAATCGATACAATAAATACTCCAAGTGCTAACTAGGGTTTAGCACGTTAAGGACTTGACCTAGTTTCACGAACTTGTTACCAAGACGAACCCTTGAACCAAAGGTCCTACCCACATTCACAGAATGTAGGGACAATTGGACGCTCATGCATAAAACGATCTAAGGTTTCTACCCTAAGGATCACTCATTCAAATGATGAAACTCGGATTGAGTTGGAATTCCTAGGACCGAACGTTGTCAGCTTAGTGTAATTAGGAATGGGTTGGGTAAGAAGGCACCCTAAACCCTGCTTCTCATCTGGAGATAATTCCGTGACCAGAAAACGCCGTTCAATGGGTGAAATGATCCCATGGAATAGATGCAACACTTGTGCAATAAGTTGCAACGTCGCATAGACTTGTGGTTTGTTCACTAGAGAGTTTTGCCATTTCTTGAAATGAGGTTGGCAAGTTCTTGCGCAAGTTTAACTTGCAAGAGGATGAGTAGTCATCATGTTGCATCACCTTTCTTGGGGAAAAATTGCCAAGTAAAGGGAAGTTAGGTATTTGCTTGGAAGCAAATGATCAATCAATAAATTGGAGCGACATGGTCGCCAGGATTTACTGTTAATAAAACCTAAGGTATTGGTTAAGTTTGGTTAACAGGGTATGGCCCTAACCCTAGGACAAAAGGATGAACAAACAAACCCTTGGGGATCTTTCCAAGTCGCAATCGATCCAGGATTGAATGCTGGATGCATTCGGAGAGAAGGATTCACTCCTTAATAGTTGGCCAAGTAAAGGACCACTGGAATTTGATTGTGCTTGTAACAGTTTAGAAAGCACTGTTTGCATTGTTTGCTCAAAGAACTAAAGGATGAAAAGATATCTAATGCTTTAGGTTGAAGGCCTGAAGGGAGAGGCAGCTTCAGTTACCCCGAACTGCCTGCCTAACCCTAACCAAGGGGATTATGGACCGCGCCGGGAACGTGGACCGAACCCGCCGCGAGAGGTCTTTCCGTTGAGCTCTACTTGGAGCAGGAGGACGCTTGGGTGCCAGGGGGGCTCTGGCCATAAATCCCTCACCTTTCGGGTCCTGCACAAGAGGCTAACGTGACTCGGGATTGGATCTCGAGGCCCACATACTAGTCTATAGGCGGAAGCTTGGAATAGTGATCCCTGGCGGATTACTGGATAGCCTTCGGGCGGATTATGGAGAAGCCTACGGGCGAAACTCCTTGTATTTCAAAGATAAAATGATGAAATGATAATAAAGAATTTGTCTCATATTTTTTTCTATGTCACGTGATAAGATTACGTGAAGGAACCTGTGCTTAATAGGATTAATTAAAGAAGCTGATTGTTATATGTCAAATTAATGTGTTAGATAATTACATAACTAAAACAAACCAAGGAAAGTGTGGAGGATGGACCATGGGTCTGTCCTACGGTTGGGTGGTCCCGGTTAGCCAGAAACTTTTCTCAAAAATCTCGAAGAACAGTGGGAGGATCATCGAAAGCAATGACCTAGAGTTATGTTTTACCCGATTTACGCTGTTTTAGGGGAACGGAATGGGACTATGCCTTATGGCAGACAGGTTGAGCTTTGCATCCCTCTCGTTTCCCATTCTCCTTGAACCAAGTGCAGCGTGAATCCGCTTCGGACTTGGCATTTCTGCGTAAAGTAGTTCACTCGGGTCTGATGCTAGTTGCTATTAGCTAATGACCAAACAGGAAAACCCTAATTTTGGTGGATCCTAAGTGGGAAACGGCCAAGATACTTCTACCACGTGGCAGACGCGGGAAGACCTAGATCGCAAAACCCGTAACATTCCATGGGAGTGCCAGGCGGAGTTTTCTAGACATCCTTTCCGATGGACTGCTAAGACGTGTCCTGGATGATACTAGGGGACACGTTACAAGCTTGAATAAATTGAAAGTTTGCTATGCTATCAACCAACCATCATAGTTGTATTTTTTCTGTCTAGATAGCCACACAATTGGGTGGCATCATTCTTGAATCATAGATGGACTACTATTGTTGTGTTTAGGATGTGTCTTGGGTACAACACTTTTTTAGAGGTACTTCAAAACTCACGGGTACAAGACATTCTCAAAGGAGCTTAAGATTTGTCTTATTAGTTAAAAAAATATAGGTTTAAAGATGTTTAGAGTATTATCGTAGATTTGTTATAACAACTATGGATAGATTGCCTTCTTGATCCATGGGATTCCCTATAATAGCTGAAGATGGATTCCTCCATCTCCTATTGACAGTGCTGACTCTTATTTTGTAAGGAACTTTCAATCATTTCCTGCGTTGTCGCAGCGCGTAGGGTTGAAGGTTACCACAGGGATTTGGCAAGAGAAGAATGTATGGGGGTTCAAGAGCTTAGACTCTAGAGATGGTAGAGATAAGAGAAGGGTTGAAGGTTTCAAGCCAGGTTCTTGAAGATAAGTGACAACAAGGTGAAGGTAGATTCAAGGAGAGGAGTAGACAGAAGATAAGGGGTTCGAAGAGATTGAGGATGTAGAATCATACTTCAAAAAAGAATTAGAAAATATAGAAGAATACTAACAGAGATGAAGCATGTCAATTTCTTTCAGCATTACGAAAAAATATAACTCTAATAGATAAAAACGTGTACAAAATAATACCTTCCTCTATGCTACTCAGATCACCAATCTGATCCTTCCAATGGCTCCAAAAGGGGGGTTAAATACTAGGACACTTGGCCAAAATCCTTCCAGATCACTCCTTCTTCATCTACCACTTTCGAAGTGCTATTCATTGCCTAAAAACAATGATCGTGCGTCGCGCGATTTCGCTAATCTCTCTTTTTACATAAAATCCTCTCAAATTAGCTTGAAGCTACATGATTTCTTTTACATGTCATCCTAATCTAGAAGTTGTCTATAGTTTTGTAGATTTTTTTACAAGAGATAATATCTAGAATATTAAAATTTAATTAAAATTTAATATTTTTGAACCATGGACAGTAACACTAATGTCTAAAATGGCATTGGCTCTCTAAATCTAAAAGGAACCCACACTCTAGATTTTTTTACATGGTGTTCGCGTAGCGGCACGACAACGTCATCGGAAAAAAAAGGGAATTCCCTATCAATTTCCTAGTTAAGAATATACATAAATAGGGAAAGTAACTGATAGGAAAAATGGAACATTTCCTAGTTAGAGAAAATTCCTACATAGAGAAAATTCCCTATGTAGTTCCTAGGAAAATTTCCCTATGTAGAAAATTTCATATGTGATTCCCTTGTTTCTCTTACTAGGAAATGTTCAATTTTTTGTATCATTTACTTTTTCTACTTATGTGTATTTTTAACTAGGGAATGGATAGGGAATTCCCTTTTTTTTCCTAAGTAGGTAATGATTAAAATTTCCTTGTGGGGGTGAGCGATAGATCTATCATTTCAACACGAGTGACTGTTAAGATTGAGTGTTGTACACCTCCCACAACCTAACCAACGCTTCATAAACAAAGCTACCTCCTTGGGTGTTGTTGGGTGGTCCTTGTCATGTTGGATGAGTGCGACATGGCAATCTGTGGTACCTCCTACCCACAACAATGATCCTTCATGCGACAATGATGTTCTCCTCGATTATGTGTAAATTGGGAGAAGTTTTTCTAACACTGTCCCTTTTGATTTCACAAGTCATTCATGTTTCAAGTGTGGGGATATACGTGTATGGGATATGATCTCCTCTTAGGCCCTTGTTGCATCGTTAATCTGATCTATTAAGGTCTTAAGTGTGTTGATGCATCCCTGCACATCTGCTTTGTATACCCTCATGGACACATCCCTCTTGGACAATTTTAGCCTACCAAATCCTGGTCTCAACTCGAATAGGGTCCTTTCCCCCCCCACCCATTCTCTTATCAACCCGTCTTAGGGTTGTTCATTGTCCGTTTGCCTTTTTTTTCCTATTTTTTGTTGCTTTACCATGTGAATGCATCCTACATTCACCAAATCTAAAATCTAACCTTACAACCTTGTTCATCCCTTTCAATTGGCTGCTTTTCTTTTTTACAACCCCCTATTCTGAGCCATCGACCATGAGTTATTAATCTTTGAAGATTTTTTTACACATTTAACATGTTTCCATGTGAACGTGCATTTTTTGCTTCGAAACAACGCTCTGATATGACAGCCCCAACCTACCCCTTCCTTGGGATATTTTTCCTTTTTACTGCCCATCATTTTGATGTATGGTTTGTTTTTTAAAATTTTATTTTTTCTTTTTAGAAAATTTCATGTGCATTTTTTATCATTTTTTGATGTGAACTTGCCTTAACCATCTCGAAAAATAACCCTGACCACTGTTTGGTACCTTGTACCACTTTTATTTTTCCCTCATCCTAATTTGACCTACCAATTTTATTTTATTAATTTTCCATGCATTTTTGTACTATTTTTTCTACTTTTTTCCATGAGAATGCCCCTTAACACCATTACAACTGCACTTTTACCCAAGAAACCTGTCTCATAAGCTACCCTTTCCATTTTTTATTTTCTTAACCATCTATTTCAATGCACAAATATTTTGGTATAAATTTTAGACTCTATTTTCATTTTTATTTTTATTCTTTTTTCTTTGCGAACGCACTCTGCTATCCCGAAAACCACATTCAACCTCACCAATCTTGTTTGACATCTTCCTGTGGACATTTTTTGTGCTCATCTTGCAGGGTTCTGACCTTTGCATTTCTCCGTATTAATTTTTATTTCCAATTTTGGGAGTGTTTTTTTGGTTTTTCCCATGTGAACACATCCTATCCTTGTCAAAACTACGTTCTCATCTGGCAAACCTGCCCCACTCGTCATTCTGCACACTTTTTCTTTTTTGTTTGCTTCATTTCGATGGCCGAAATTTTCAGTGCTAATTTTTCTAGAAATTTACATTTCAATATTACATTGTTTGCACATGCACATTTCGAATTCCGGCTTCTCAGGCAAATCAACGCGTTCATCCTACCGTCCTTTTCCCATGCGTGTTCCTGCATGTCCTCTCAATCCTCACAATGTAAATTTTTTTACCTTCGCCCCATGCACACGTGTGGGATGAGGGCACCGACGGATGTTTGTTTCCAAATTTAATAAAAAACAAACAAAAACAAACCCCTATCCCCCCCTTAGACCTTAACCCCCTTTTCTTGACCCCTATCCCCCCCCCCCCCCCCGCGCGCCTTGAGTGACCCTTCCCCCCTTAGTGACATCTACCCCCCAACTCCTACCCCCCTAATCCCCTGGTCCCCACCCCATTTCTAACTCCCCTACCCGCCCCTTAGTGACCCCGTTTGCTACCAGGCCACCATCCAAAGCACTTGGGCTACCTGCTTAGCCTCGACTTCGCCTTTCACCATCCACGCCATGTTCCATCCCTGCTTGCATCAATAATCGCCTCGTTTGCCATGTGCGCATCAGCACCTGATAGCGTTGTTGCCGCCACCACATGAAGCGCTCAGGCTGCCTCTCACACACGCCTCTCCCACCTCCTCCCTATCCTCCCCTCCACTTCCCTTTGTTGAGAAATGTGCAATCACATCCACTATAGCCTCTTTGCAAGGAACAAACAAGGCCAAGAAACACATTTGAAATAAAGCCTTAGACTAGGTCACGAATGCACGGTTTATTAAAACCATAGTTGGTGAAGACGATGGTCACTTTCCACCTTTCTCCACCTACCAATACCACCTCCTGTAAGTCTATAAAAGGCACTTACCCCCACACTCATTTTATTAGTTATTTTTTTATCAATTGTACTTGCATTATGCTTGGATAATATTAGTTGTTCTTCTTTGTCAATGCTTCTACCGCATTATGATTGTCTATTTGCTCAATGGTGATCCTCCTTAGCATGCATCCTCAATATTTTAATATGGTATCAGAGTAGGTCTCAAAGTAATGAATCATTGGGTCGCTTCAGTTTGAAATTTTGACTCCCTCCACTTTCCCATGAATCTCTCGCCTACCTACATAGCTACCCAACTTCAATGGAGGACTTGAATCTCTCTTCCTAGGCCATTTCAGCTCATGCTTCTTTTTGGGAAAATCTTCCTTGACTCAGGGTGCTCCTCCCTATCATCTTAGAGTCTGACATTGTGGCCTCTCAACCCCAACATTGTGCCTGCAAGGAATCACTATCTAGATCTGTGCCATTTTTGTTTGTATTGCTCAGTCCACCCACACATGCCACAATGCTGACTATCATCATGGGGCTTTGGTAGCCCATTTCTAAAAAGAAAGTTTTGAAAATGATCAACTATTCAATTCACAAGAGCTAAAAAACCAAGATGTCCCTAGAAACCCTAATGTAGATTTCATAGCCATCAAGCTTCTATTTCACTTCATTTTGTCACTTTTGCCAGGCTATTGGAGTTTTTTTGCCACATGCTAGAATTCTCACTGAATTTTCTGTAACAGTGAGGCATCAAACTAGCAAGAAGGGGACATTTTGGAATATACAAGCACAATGTCCATTCACATTCATCTAGTGCTTTTAACACTTATGTTATCTAACACAGTCAACTTGCCTTTGATCAAATCTAAGATTCTTTTGTGCTACTCCAGCATCAAATCAAGGACGGGAAGACTTAGACTTGCAAGACCTTGAAGATCCCAATTCAAAGGGCATACTAGTCACCTAATCACCTAGTATCTCTTGATACCAATCACCTAGTGTCTTTTGGCACTTGTGCTGCTGAAATCTCAAATTTGAATATCAATCCTTAATGTCAATCAGAGGCAAAAATTTGAATGCTTTTAATAAGGTTTTTGGACACGACAAGATTGACGTAAACATTGGCAACAAGTTTAAAAGAGGGGGCGGATCAGGATCCATGGAGGAGGGAGGATTGTTGAGAAATTTCCAATAGACTGGTTCATTAAGGCCACCTTTTTCCTAAGCCACAATCAGTCTAGAAGCCTCCTCCACCAACTCCATTTGGCATAGCTAAGCCTATTGACTAAAAACCATTTTTGAGCTACCATCATTCAAGATTGACAAAGAAGGAGTGGATTGTCCTTAAAAATTTGGATAATGATGCCATCGTAGGCTAGTCCACTTGGCAACATCAACTAAGTAAGCCACTGAAGGTTGAAAGAATGTTATATTCTCCCTCGCATTCTTCTGATGGTCATGGTAGAAGAGCCTAGCAATTTTTGTTAATCTAGCTCTCGACCTAAGCTTCTTCTATGTGGGCCCATGGCTCATAATTTTTCATCCCTCCTTCGGTTGGTACAATACTTCTTTCTTTCTTTTCTGCAAATCGTGTTGTTGAGGGTGGCAATCTAAAGACTAAGCTAATGTTTATGATGGGAGGAAGGCCAGGTTTAGTGATATGAAAAGGAACTTTTGGAAGAGACTGATGCATAAAAGGTTGGTTTGAACAAGAGCTTCTTTGCAGAGTTGCTAGGGATGAATAGCTTCATCAACATGCTTGGCTCTGGAAAAAGGAACTAGCTAGAAAAAGAGAAGCATAAGCCTAGAATGAAGCTGTGAGCCAACCAGAATCAGCTCTAACGAGGCGGTAATGAGTGAAAATGAGGTATAGGTTTGTCGTCAATCAAGGAGAGCCATGTATGATGAGCTAGTATCCTAGGCTTAATACACTAGTTGTGATTGTTATCATCAACATCATGTTTTCTCCAGTGGAAGAGAAACCTAAGGCAATATGAGTTACATATACTTGCACATTACTTTAGTTGTTGCTATCTCTTTGTAATCTCCAAGGAAATTCGACATAAGAAGTTCTCATGCCTAGACTATTTGATTCCATCTGCACTCACACCTGATCTTGCCAAGCAAATGTACTATATTCAAAGGTTCTTTGTAATGACAAAATTCACCAGTTCACCAATAGAGTTGCGAAGGATCAAAGTCCATATCTTCTTCAACATGCTCATAATCACATTCATTGGTTTCTTTGGAGGGGAAATTCGACACGACCATGCGTGTTGACATGGGGATGAGAAGGTGTCATATGTTGTAATGAAGAAAGCTATAGATTTTACCTATGGAGTTGGCAACTAGATGGAATAACTTTGAAGCACCCAAGCACTCTTATTCCTTTCAAAGTTGATAACAAAAAGAAGTGAGAAAAACTTTGAAAGTGTATTTTCCTCCTTGCTCGCGAGCTAACATGATAGCACGTGTTGTGACTTTGAAGATATCAAAAGGAGGGAAATTTGAATGACACTTCCATCTATGCAATTGCTTTGTTAAACAATCTTTCAAAGGACATTGTGACTTAAATTGAGATGCTTGTATGTTATGGGTTACATGACTATATCCAAAAGGCATTGAGACAAACAATGTATTCATTTTCATTGCTAGATTTATGTAATCGATCAAATGTGAAACCTAATCATTATTTTACTCCATGTATTTATCTTGAGATGAGTACTCAACATTATCTTTTGCTCCCATCCTTTTAAGCGTCCTTGTGGTGAGTGACTTTCACAAACCCCTTGTGCAAATTTCGTGTGACAATGTCCTCTAGTGATCACTTCCCCCCAGCATTGTCCTAAGACCATGTGTTGCCCATAAGTTGCTGATTGAAAATAGCATCACAGCTTATGATTACCTTCTTGAAACATGGATCATAAAACTTGTATCCCTTAGAAAATGTTGAATATCTGATGAAAATAACTTGCAAACTTGGAGGATCAAATTTTTTGCAAGTCTCTTTGGGTACATGAATAACATCACAACTTATGATTACCTTCTTGGAACATGGATCATAAAACTTGTATCCCTTAGAAAATGTTGCTGATTGAAAATAACATCACAACTTATGATTACCTTCTTGGAACATGGATCATAAAACTTGTATATGTTAGAAAATGTTGAATATCCGATGAAAATAATTTGCAAACTAGGAGGATCAATTTTTCTGCAAGTCTCTTTGGGTACATGAATATGAGAAATATATCTAAAATTTCAAAAATAGGAAATAGAAGGAGTTTCACATATCTAAGTAGTAATCGGTATTTTACCACGAGGAGTTGTAGGAAGATGATTGTGCACAAATACTGCTATTAAGACTACTTTAGCCCAGAAACATTGAGATAAGCCAGAATGAATGAGCATATCTTGCATGGCATTGAGAATAGTCATGTTTTAATGTTTAGCAATACCATTCTATTGAGGAGAGTAGGGAACCGTATATTCATAATGAATACCCTTATCATTACAATAATCATCAAAATCATTTGAAATGTATTCTCCACCATTATCACTGTGAAGTTTCTTGATGCGACGACTAGTATGAAGTTTTATAGCCTTGTGATATTACTTAAAATATAATAAAGCTTTTGATTTGTGTCACAAGAGAAAAACAATGGTGTATCTTGAGAAGTCATCAATAAAAGTCATGAAATACGGATATTGAGATTTTGATGGAGGAAAAGGTCCACAAATATCACTATGAATAAGATCAAGAAAATCTCTAGAATGAGTTGTAGTGGAAATGAAAAGGGTTTGCAAAAATGCTTTCCACATGCACAATATTCACAAATACCCATATAAGAATGAGCTCTGAATTCCATACCTTGAACAAGGTCACATTGACAAAGATTGGCAAGCTTTGAAAAATCAAAGTGAACAAAGTGATAATGCCATATTCTGCTATTAAGATTGCCAAGACCTATAGCAACATTTGCAACATCTTCATTTAAAGATAACTCAAAAAAATTATCATTTTGAGGAACAATAGCGATGCTTTGGCCATCTTTCTCAATTCGACACTTAATATGGTCAATGTTGATAAAGAGACCAAGATTCAGAAGTCTTGCAAAACTAAAAGAAGATTCCTTTGTAGATCTAGGATATGTAAAACTCCACACAAAATTCTTGTTGAAGAAATACTATCGAGCTATAAATCACCTATACCTTTGATTGGGCTGGTTGTGTCATCAACAAGACAACCAATTTCTTGACATGAATAGAATGATAATTATGTAACCATTGGGATTGATATGTCATGCTTCCCGTAGCACTAGAATTGATAATAAAAAGAGATCCATCCCCACGAATATGAAGTATCCTTTGAGGAGAGATAGAATAACTCACATAATTTTCTTATTCAATAGTCTTGTCATGTGTAGCAGCATATGCTCTATTATGATCTAAATAAAAACGCCTCTTGAAACATAGATCAGTTGGATGATCACTCTTTTTATAGTAATCACAAGGAGAATAATCTGTGGATAAACACGGTTGTTTATTTGTAATACCATGTTCTTTATCATATTGTTTTGCCCAACAATCATCTGTAGTGTTACCATTTCTATTGCAATAAGAACAATGTTTATTAGAAAAGTTGAGATGAGAGAAGTTACCAACACGATGACTCCTACGTGTAGAGCATGTAAAGGGATGCCTTCGAGCAAGTAATGCTTGGTCAATTTTTTCTGAGTGTGTGTCCTCTTGTGAGATCATATTTGTTTCTTGATTTGTGAGTTGTAGTTCATGTCATTGTGAATATTCAATCAAACATTTACAATCTTGATCAAAATTGATCCCATCTTTGTTAGATAATATGGTAACAATATTATCATAAGCAATATCCTTTAGAGTATCAAGAAGCTATGTTATCAAGAATCCATGCCATGGACGAACTTGGAATGCCATCGCGTACCCTTTATGACACTGAGGGCGAGCATCCACGTGAAGAGAACCTCGTGCACATAAAGGCAACAAGGTACAAAATATTAAGTCATAGAATCCACGTCGTGGAGGACGCATGTCCATGTGAAGAGAACTCCACGCATGTGGACGCGACACACAGAAGATCCGAGTCGTAGAATCCATGTCATGGCGGGTGGACTTGAAATGTCGTGGATGCTGACGAGGTGAGAGAAGCACGAAAACCGCACTAACGCAAGAGATCCAAGGTAGGGAATGTGAAGAGAAGGTGATCAAACTGCCCACATGAGCTAGGCTAGATTGGGTGCATGGTGTGCACGAGGACTTGGGGGCGTGCCATGACACACAAGGGTCGAGGCCAAGAAAACCTCGTCGAACTGAGTAGAAGGGGGACAAAACAGTGCGACGGTGCAGAATCTCAGTGGATCATAGCAGCAAGGCTACTCTGCCACTTACAATACCCGGCCACATATTTAAGTCGTCTGCAAAGGATTGATCTCTCCGATCATTCAGAATTTCCATTCAGAGTCCTCGAGGCAACCACTTCCGGCACCTGGAGGGAGACTCTCGACACATGCTCTCGGCGACGCACAAGTGCCCCTACTATCAGTCAGGTAACAACCGGGGAGGTAGAGAGCCCTGCATCTAGCATGGATTCTGACTTAGAGGCGTTTAGTCATAATCCTACACATGGTAGCTTCATGCCAATGGCTTTTCAACCAAGCGCAATGACAAATTATGTGAATCAATGGTTCCTCTCGTACTAAGTTGAATTACTATTGCAGCACCACTCATCAGTAGGGTAAAACTAACCTGCCGCCTAAACCCAGCTCACGTTCCCTATTGGTGGGTGAACAATCCAACACTTGCCAAATTCTGCTTCTCAATGATAGGAAGAGTCAACATCGAAGGATCAAAAAGCAACATCGCTATGAATGCTTGGCTGCCGCAAGCCTGTTATCCCTGTGGTAACTTTTCTAACACCTCTAGCTTCAAATTCTGAAACACTAAAGGATTGATAGGCTGTGCTTTCACAGTTTGTATTCGTATTGAAAATCAAAATCAAATGAGCTTTTACCCTTTTGTTCCACACGTGTTTTTTTTCTCGCTGAGCTCATCTTAGGACACCTGCGTTGTCTTTTAATAGATGTGCCACTCCAACCAAACTCCCCACTTGACAATGTCTTCCACCTGGATCGGCATGAGCGCACCTTAAGACCTGAAGCAGGGGTTGAGCCCTACCTCCAACTCATGGAGTAAGTAAAAAAACGTTTAAAGTAGTGGTATTTCACTTGCGCCAAAGGCTCCCACTTATTCCACACCTCTCAAGTCATTTCACAAAGTCGGGCAAGCTCAACAGGGTCTTCATTCCCCGCGCTGATATGTGACTTTTGTAAGAAAACTGGGCATATTGAAAAATTTTGCTATGCCAAGAAAAGGTCTCAAAGAGCATATCTTGCTACAATCAAAGAAATGAAGACAATAATGAAGAATAATAATAATAATAAGAACCCCAAGATCAAAAGGATAGGACTTGCCAGTCCCTCTTATGTAGCTCATTTTCTAATAGACTTTTTTTAATTTTGAAAATGGAGACTTGCCTAATGTTCCCACCATAAGCTCCTATACTCCTCATGTAACCTCTGCACACTACAGCCTCTATACACTTAGTGAGGCCTTCTAACAGCCTCTAGCTTTGTATGGTTGGTTATTTCCATCTCTACACTTAGCATGGTTCTACTCATGACAACCTCTATATACTATGTGTCTTTCTTGGTTGTGATTGAGGAGGGGTGTTGAGAAATGTGCAATGACATCCACCATAGCCTCTTTGCAATGAATAAACAAGGCAAAGAAACAAGTTGCAATTAAAGCCTTAGACTAGGTCATGTATGCATGGTTTATTAAACAATAGTTGGTGAATACCATGGTCATTTTCCACCTTTCTCCACCTACCAATACCAACTACTATAAGCCTATAAAAGGCACTCACCCCCACACTCATTCTATTAGTTATTTTTTCATTAATTGTACTTGCATTATGCTCGGATAATATAAATTGTTATTCTTTGTCAATGCTTCTGCCTCATTATGATTGTCTATTTGCTCATCAGAGATCCTCCTTAGCATGCATCCTCAATATTTTATCACCCTCCCCATTCTATTGCCTCCCTTGCCCACCTATGGTGGTGACCGCGCACCCTCCCACTAGGCCACCACCCACCTCTGCGATGCCCACCACCCACCCAAAAAGGCCCCTACACTCCCCCCACATGCCCATCCATCGCCCTCTTAAGGTGCCCACCCCCACGATACCCCACCCACCCCCTCTACCTTTTAAATTCTTACCCTTAAACTTAAAAAAAAAAAAACAAAAGACAACATTAGACACTTTTTTCTTATATTGCAACAGATTCATATACTAATGTACATGTTGATGGCCCTAAGTTGTAGAGAAGCATCTTATTTACACTTGTCATGTTGTTCTAGGACTCAGTCAAATTAGTGAAGCTGAGAAGTGTCTTACTTGTACTTGACATGTTATGGTAGGACTTAGTCAAAGATGCTATGGGTCTCTACTATTGTTTGATGAGTATAGCATAAAAGTTTCTCCAAGAATGCTTGCTCATGGAAGAGAGCTTTTTTTTTTGTTTTCCTTTGTAGGAGTTGCTCTAGAGCTCTAGTATGGAAAATGTTTAGTTATTTCATTTTGTTTTAGTGAAGAAGTTAGCATCAATAGCAATTAGTTATGCTGGGGCTATGTTTTTACCATTCATTTAATTTCACAAAAATAACCCCATCACAAAGTCCCCCGCCCTCCTTCTTTGTATATGTATATATATGTATGTGTATATATGTATGTATATATACATATATATACATACATATATACACATACATATACACACACACACACACACACACACACACACACACACACACACACACACACACACACACACACACACACACACACACACACACACACACACACACACACACACACACACACACACACACACACACATGTATATGTATGTATGTATGTATGTATGTATATATATAATTTCCTTTTTACCCCATTCAGAAGAAAATAAAAAAGAAAAACACCAAATGCAAAACCACTCTACTCATAATTCCTACCACCCCTTTTCCCTCACCTTGTCCCCGCACTTGTTGGCCCCTCATCTTTTCGTTCGTCTTCCACGCATGATCCCCCTTTCCTTTGTGTCATGCACGTGTGTGCCTTCTTAGGCCTTGTTCGCATCTGGGCTTTGTACATCTCATGATGTGTGTTCGTGATTGTGATTGTTCACGTGCAAGGATGTGCATGCGGTTTTTTCCATGGGGTGATGCTCTAACTAATGTTCACATGGAGCTGACACTCAACTCATTCCCAGGTAGATTTTTCTAAAATTTTAAATCTCTCAAAATCGAAAAACAATAAAAAACACATGAAAACTTACAAAAATCCATATAAAATCATAAATTTTTTATTAAAATGCCAACTAGATATTTAAAATTTTGAAAATATTTGATGAAAGGATTTGATATTTTTTGGAAAATTTCAAAATCTTTCTGAGTTAGCAATGCAAACAAAAATTTTAAAAATAGTGAAAAGCCATTAATTTCATGGAAATTTATCAAAATAATGTTTAAAATTTACTTTTTTAAAATTCTAAAAATTTTCTAGAAACTCATACACACCTTTCTATATATTTTTGGATCACTTACATATGCTAAAGTGATCAAAGTTAATTGGCGACCTATTGATTGAATAAAAGCCCTTATTTCACATGTGAATTCATTGAAAATATTAATCAAATATTCTTATCCAAATTCATTAATATTTGAAAAAAAATTCAACTTGTTAGATTTCCATGTTAGATTACATTGTGGTTGCATTCTCTCTATTACTGACAATGCATTAAAATTGTGCTTGCATACATATCCCTCTCAAGTATTTTTTAAATTTCCTTTTTTATTTTCTACTCAAAATCCACAATGAATTATTAGAAAAAATCAAGATCACCAGGTTTTTCACATGTGTTCGTGTCACGTACACACATATTTTTTAAATTAAAATCAACCAACATTCACTTAGCACACACTTCATGCGCTACATACACATTTCATTTTAATTTAAAATGAACCAATCGTTACCAAAAAGCACGCATTGGCTAAAAAATACCCAATATACAATTAAATTTTAATAAATGAATGTGCATTTAGAGACCCTCAATCAAGGTTCGAAGTTTGGGTTACCCTAAAAGTATCATTTCAAACTTAATAATTTTTAAATAAATGATCATAAGGAACCGTGGTCTTCTTTTTAAGGTTTATTACCTAATAAAATTTCACCCATTATTAATAATTTTATTAGAATGAATTCTTCATTATATTTCTTTCCCCTCACACTGTACATTTTCCTTTTTAATGAGTGTGCTTTGTGGGGATGGGAACACTGGAGTCTTATCTAGTCCCTCTTGTCGTGATGATGGTTAAAGATTCGAGTGTCATGTTAGTATGATTAGTTCTTATGTGATTCTATGTTTTTGTTTTGCTCATATTGATGTGTCAAGGTATAGTATGTAGTTTTCTTTTTCTTTTCTGCATGATATGGGGTTTCATGGTTTGTGATTATCTGCATCGCATGAAGCTTTTGATCGCATGTATGTAGAGGTCATGCCAGATTCTTCCTAGGATGTGGACTACTAAGGGTGGTTAGTTGATCGGTCGAGTCATGTGGGTTTATTATGATTGATATCATATATGTTCCTATCCTGTTTTTTTGCAGGCATTCATTGTGACTGTCTATGTGTGTAAACCATCTTAATGGTGCCTCAAACCCCTCCCCCGATCCAATATGTGTCTTTGGTATTGCATGATTATTCATTGTTGCTAGATTCAAATCTCGTTGCTAAAGCAGGATTGTCTAAGTTTGTGAGTATTTCCTTACAGCTAGTTCCACATGATCCTAACATTTATGATCAATTTTTAACCTCTTACAATAAGAGGTCTAGTCCTATTTATGGTATAATATTCTTATGATACCTAAGAGTTTGGGGAAGGCTCTTTCTTTGCCATAGTGTGGGGAGTCCTTCCCTAGTACCCGTTGTCAATTGTTCTCCAACAAGGATATTTGGAAGCTCTTATAGAAGTGCCCTCTAGATGTTTTGGATCCAAAGAAGGTTATTACCACATCAGGGGTCAGCGTCTCTATGATTTCCAACTCACTATGGAAGCAGTTGTGCCAATTTCTTCAAGATAGGTTTATGCCTGCCAAAACCCTGTCTCATTACCTCTCCAAGGAGTTGTTCATAGCTTCTTGTATGGTCTTGAAAGGTATTAACATTGATTGCAGTACCTATCTCCTAGCAAAGATGGTTCAATAGTTCATTAGAGCTAGTAGAGGAAGTGTGACTAATGTTAGATTTGGATCGTGTATTTATGTATCCTTAGTGCATGCTACCCCTGCCAAAGGAAGTACCTTTACCTCTACTTCATCCTCCAGAGGTTCCTCGTCCTCCTCTTGAAGATGATGATGTAATCATTGAGGATGATGATTCTCCCTCACCTCTAGTCATTCAGAGAAAGTGCCTGAAACAAGGTGGTGCATTAGTGGCAGTTCCTACTCCTTCAATTCCAGTAATAATTCTTGCAAACTTGTAGCACACTACATGCCTTTCTTCAAATGTCAAACCTTTTTCGAGCCTATAGGAATGGTATGCTGGACATTTCTATTCCTTCTATGCAAGGCCTGGTAAGAGGAGATGCCATTCTCTTTTTGTGCAAGGATATTCAAAGCTCAATTGAACTTTCAGTTATTGCCTCTATCCAATAGTTTTCTTCTTGTTTTTTATGAAGAAGTTTTATATGGTGTGTCTCTTCTCTCCCCATTGCATCTCTACATATCTTCTCTCTCTACATCCCTGTTACAGCTATATATATCATCTCTCACTTGACTTGGGTCTCACTTATATATACTAACTCTACATCAATATGAATCATTCTTTGGGAGCATGTGTTGTGTATCTCTCTCGTACTCTCTCTCTCTCTCAACATGGTATCAGAGCTATGGATGCGTAGCAACAACAAGGAAGATAAGTTGTTTCATTGTTTATACTTGATTGAATTCTTTGCACAAGTGATGATTTGATACATGAACTTGTTCAAATTAGAAGTATTAGTTAATTTTGTCTTTAAAAACAAAACCAGGTGCATAGCTCTCGTTGTGCTCTCGAATCCTGTCAAAACCGCTTGTCAATCGGAGTTCTGGATCAAAAGTTATTACAGTTCAGGATTCAAGGCAGCAATTCTGCTCGAATCTATGATTCTTTATTTAAAACTGTATTTCTAATTACCGTTCGTTAATCCCCAATTACAGTTTATTAATCGCTCGTCTTCGTTAATGATATTGATTACGACAAGCAAACATCTCGCTATTTTTAGCGATGTTTTATTATCGTTCACGTTCTTTGCTCGACCGAAATAGCACTTTTCTTATATGCGTCATCTCCTATTGCACGTTACGCCTCTCTATTTCGGGCTTTCTTTTTAGTCACTCAATACTTTTCATCGTTCTTACGTGCATATCCCTATTTTGATTGTCATGCGTCTCAACTACGCTTGTCTTGATCATGGTTTGCAGATTCTGCGATCTCATCTTATTTGTTTTCTCTCGACATACAGGCATGGCCAATTGCGTAATTGTTAATGGATATCCGTCTGGCCAACATTCGGTTCCCTTCTTCCAAGGACAAGGCTTTCCTGGGTGGAAAGCTGATGCCAGGAGGCATATTCCACGGTGGATTCTGTACCACGGTGGATTTCGTGAGGTTTTACGGTGGATTCCGTAAACTTAGATGACCGGGGCTCATACACAAAGAGGATTCTTTGTGCGAGAAGTTGATGGGGACGCCTGTCCTTTTCGGGCGTTTCATTAATTTAGTGTGTACATGGGTGATTCCATAGTGGGTGATTCCGCAAAATGCATATTAAATTAATAAACGTTTATGAGTTTAGAGTGCGCACTCGTAATAAATTAAGGTTAGGATTTATTTCTAACCAGTTGATTTATTTATGTAGCTGAAGACTGCTAGGTATTCACTTTTGTCGGTTTAATTGTATTATTTTACTAACGATTGTGAATGCTTCAGTTGATGTGTAGAGATAGCAGCAGTGGCGGAGGAAAGCATTGGAGTCTAGCGGGTATTCGACATTTGGACTATATTTTGATAGGTGCCACGCCTATATTTTGTTATGTCTATAGAGACATTGATTATTGATTATTATTTTGTATGCGCTTATGCGCTCGGATATGTTATTTCTATTTGGACATTGAGATTGGGCGTGCCAGACTCTATGGGCACCGTCCATTAGCTTTATTTTCCTATTTTTGTAGAAAGCAAACTCAAAAGCTAAAAGCTTGTCATATTTTTTGTAAATTGGGCTATTATTGAGCATGAAGATTGAAATATACATAAAATACATGCTTTGTGAAGCGCTCACACAAGGCATGGGGGAGATTGAACCCAATTTGTCTCTTGCCTCTTGTCGTGCATGCTTTTACATTGTTTTTTGTGCAAAAAGGTAGAGTTCATTGTTCTTGGGGACCTTCAGGGATTCACTACGTGAGCTATCTGCGACCGATCTGCGCACCAGTGGTATCAGAGCGGAGCAGAGATCAAGAGCTTCCAATCGCTACCAATCTCGAGCGAAGGCGGAGCTCCAGGAATAAACGGGCTCTACAATCAATCTCGTCGCGAACCGTCGATACATGCAGACTTCTGGCGATCAAGAACCCCTGTTTCCACTGTCAGATCGCGAAGGACCAGGCTCTGCAGGCGGAGGACCACGCATACATCTCCATCATCAAGTCGTGGAGTTACAGAGATAAGCTTCATTAACTTTCTTATTACTTCATTGCAAAAGCTTAAGAGAAAGCTTAAGAAGCTAAAAAGCTTCTAATAATTCTAATCGTGGCCTCAGAAGACCCCCGAAACATCCGCACGATGAAAAAACGGACCCCCCTCCTCGCAAAATCAGACGCCGCCTGCTAAGTCCTCCATTAAGCTATTAAAGCTTAAGCTTAATCACAAAAGCTTAAGGCTTTCTGCAAGTTACACAGGGCAGACAAGTACAGTAACTCTTGGTCCCGCACTTCTGAAGTCAAGTTCAGCAAGTCAATTGAAATCAAGTCCTGTAAGTTCTGCAAGTCGGCCTAAGTTCAACAAGTCAGTAACTCTGCAAGTCCGCTAAGTCTGCAACTCTGCAAGTCAGACTAAATCAGAACTGACTAGTGCTTAAAACTCATAGAAGACTTGTTCATATGCAAAAACTCTGAACTGGAAAGTTGTTCGCAGCAAGTTGTTCTACCTATCTACAAGTTCATTGAAGTACTTTCAGCAAATGGAGACAGAAATATTGCAGAATTTCTGAAAATTGAAGAAGAAATACCCAAAAATACATAGCCTTGTAACCCCAAATTTGAGCTACGCTCATCTCGCTAACCTGTTGTTGAGCGAGAAAGGTTTGTTGAGTTTTACAGGATGACTACCCCACATATGGATGATCCTATGGCTGAAGACGACCTACCTGAGCCTACCATGGAACAAAAGCTAGATCTTATCATGCTACAATTGGAAGAAGAGCGAAGGGCTAGGCTAGCATTGCAAGCGCAATTGACAAAACTACAAAGAGCATCCACCGACAAAGAAGAACCACAAGCTGAAGATTTGATTCGACGTACCATCGACGCCACTCTTGAAGCACAAACCATTCGCAAGGAATCCAAGATAAGTAAACGAAGTTTCAAGTTTCGCACTTTCAATGGTATATGAGAAGGAAAGACTGTTTTATCATTCATTAGCCAGTTTGATGACTATTTCCATGAGGAAACTTATCCCGAAAAAGATAAAATCAAGTGTGTTACTAATCATCTGATAGACAGAGCATCACTTTGGTGGACTGTAGTCCGCAAGAGCATAGAATGTCCTGCTACTTGGGAAGATTTCAAGAAGAAGTTCATGTAGAATTTCCTTCCACCGCAATTTCATGAGAAGGCTATCAAGCAATGGGATTTACTTCAACAGCGAGATCGTGAGCCTATTCCACAGTATACAGAGCGTTTTTGGAATGCACTCCTACAGCTACGCATGCTTGAAGACGTACCAGAGACGACACATAAGCGGAAGTATATGTCTGGACTTCTTGGACATTACTACGCTGAAGTGAACATGTTCAAGCTTGCTACCCTTGAAGACGCCATCTCCTTAGCTCACGACACTGAAGATAAGTTACGCGGAAGAGACAGACGACCACAGCAATTCCAAGCCAATGGTAATTATGGATCTAAACAATTCAATTCCAATTTTAGAAGGTTTAATCTAGGTCGTTTCTCTTCACCATCTTTCCGCAAGAATTGGGCTAAACCACATGCATTACCATCCAATGTCAATCCAAATCCTAAGCCTATTCCACAAGCAAATCCAAATGTACCCAGACTTCCAGCCATTGCAAATAATGTAACCAAAGCCAAGCCAATAGTATGCTATAAATGTCACCAGCCAGGGCATCTTGCAGCAAATTGTCATTCAAAGAAGCCACCAACATATATCAACTACCTTGGAGCCATGGATGAAGACGAGCATGAGGATATGCCGGATTTCACTGAAGAAGAGGATGATATTACTACTACTTCCGACACTTTACCAAGTATGCCTAATTCACATTCATTGTTGACTATGAAATGTTTGGTGCATGGAAAAGAAAGAACTATATTGCATGATGACGGTAGTACCCATGATTTTATTTCAGCAAAATTAGTCAAGGAATTGAAATTGCATACAGTACCTACGCATTATCGCATAAAAGCTGCATTTTTAGGCACTAGGTACAATGGCACACAAGAAGTACAAGATTTAGAAATTCAAATTGGTCCATACATTGAAAGAAGAAATTTCTTAGTTTTCCCACTACAGTCAAGTGACATTATTCTAGGAATGCCATGGAGACACCAGCATAATCCAAATATAGATTATTCCACACACACAATGAATATTAATTTTCAAGGAAAATCTATTACATTATATGGTATGCATGCATCTCATATTTTTCCACTGCTTTTGCATACTCAAGCAAAACGTGCACTACGCAAGAATCATAAATCATATCTCATTTGGGTGAATGAATTGCACGCAAAGGAAAATCATATGTACCCTAGGCATAAGGAATTTCTTGCATATTTTAAGGACTCTTTTGCAGAAGACCTACCACCAGGTTTACCACCTTCACGTCTAGAAGACCATAAGATTGATTTAATACCTGGTACACAACCACCTTGCAAAGCACCATATCAGCACAATCAAATAGAGCAAAAAGAAATCCAGAGTCAAGTTGAAGAATTACTAAATAGAGGCTTAATTCGACCTAGCAGTTCCCCATTCGGTGCACCTATACTCCTAGTCAAGAAAAAGAATAATACTTATCGTATGTGTATTGACTATCGAGCATTAAATAAGATCACTGTAAAGAATAGGTATCCTATACCTAGAGTTGATGACCTTATGGACAAACTACAAGGATCTTCTATATTTAGTAAAATTGACCTTAAGTCTGGATATCATCAGGTGAGGCTAGATAAATCCGACATATTTAAGACTGCATTCAGGACACAGTTTGGCCATTACGAATTCTTAGTCATCCCATTCGGATTAACTAATGCACCTGCTACTTTCAGTAGAATGATGAACCGTATCTTTCTGAAATATCAGTATTGTGTGATTGTTTTCTTTGATGATATTTTGGTGTTTAGTCAAAGTGAAAAAGAGCATTATGAACATTTATCATTAATTTTTCAATTACTGAAAGAAAATCAATTGTTTGCAAATCCTGAAAAGAGTGAATTCTTTAAGACAGAAATAGAATATTTAGGACATATTGTATCAAAAGAAGGAATTAAAGTTGATCCTAAGAAAATTGATGCAATATTGCATTGGCTTGTTCCTAAAAATGTACATGAATTACGCTCATTCCTTGGTCTTACTAGTTTCTATAGGAAGTTTGTACGTAATTTTTCATTACTTGCTTTACCATTAACCAAACTTCTTAAGAAAGGAATTATTTATCAATGGACTAAAACTCAGCAGAAATCCTTCGATTTACTGAAACGTGCATTAACTAATGCCCATGTTCTACAGTTACCTAACTTTAATAGACCATTCTTTCTAGTTGTGACCAATGCTAGCGGATCAGGAATAGGAGCCGTACTAATGCAAGACAACCATCCAATAGCATATTCTAGTTCTAAGCTGAACCCTCTGAGCTCAAATATTCCACTTATGACAAGGAACTATTAGCAGTTGTACAAGCATTAAAACATGGAAGCATTATTTAATGGGTTCAGAATTTATGATAAAGACTGACCAGCAAAGCATTAGACATCTACTTAGCCAACCCCAAATTTCTGACCGTCATATCAAATGGGCTTCCTTCATTCAAAGTTTTCATCCTATCATTCAATACCAACCTGGAAAAGAAAATGTAGTTGCTGATGCATTGAGTAGAAGACCTGCAATTCATAATATTTCTATCATATCTTTTGATTCTTTGATTGCTATGAAAGACACATATCACTAGGATATTACTTTTCATTCTGATTGGCAAAAATTAGTTCAAAATAATTTCATTCCTGTTGATTCATTGTCATATAATGATGGATTTATGTTTTTTGAAAAGAGACTGTGTGTTACTATTCCATTCTGATCTTTTGTTTTGAATGAAATTCATTGTCCCCCATATCAAGGTCATAGAGGTATCATATCTACATTATGTATGTTAACTGAAGATTTTTATTGGCCGCATATGGATGCAGATGTATCTAATTTCGTTTCTAAATGTTTGATTTGTCAAAGACTAAAGAGACATCATGGTAAACAGTATGGATTATTAATGCCTTTGTCTATTCCATCTAAACCTTGGAAACATATATCTATGGATTTCATTATTGGTTTACCAAATACTAAATCTAACCATGACATGATTTGGACAATTGTAGATAGATTTAGTAAGCAAGCATATTTCATTGCAGGTAAGAAAACTTTAACAGCATCACAAGCAGCACAGTTATTTTTGAAAACTGTTTTTACTAACCATGGATTGCCAAAAGTGATTATTTCAGATCGAGATTCTAGATTTTGTAACAATTTTTGGATCACACTGTTTGCAAATCTAGGCACAAAGATTGATTTCTCATCTGCATTTCATCCAGAAACAAATGGACAAACAGAAGCCACAAATAGCACCATTCTAGATCTTTTACGTGCATATACTATTTCTAAACCTCAGACATGGGATACTCATTTACATTTATTACAGTTTGCATATAACAATACACCGCACACATCTACAAAGAAAGCACCTTTTGAAGTCATTTATGGATATAGATTATCTACACCTGTTGCATCTTTGTCTAATAGAATTCAGAGTGCTGATGATATTGCTACTATGCATAACAGTATTTTTGATGAGGTTAAGGATATGATTGCTAAAGCCCAACAATCATATACCAAACAAGCCAACAAGAAAAGACAAGCCATGAATTTCAAAGTTGATGATTATGTTTGGCTTAGAATAGAAAAGCGTAGACTGCAAAGTGTAGATAGACACCCAGTTGTCAAATTAGCTCCTAGATTCTATGGACCATTTAGAATCATTCATAAGATTAATGATAATGCATTCAAGTTAGAATTGCCATCTCATTGGAAAATTCATAATACATTTCATATTAGTTTATTGAGACCATTTAGAGGCCAATTACCTATCCACCCTGTTTATGAAAATCCACCTTTATTAGAAGAAGAGACTGAAATACTTGAACCAGAAGCCATCATAGACACTGACTACATGACCACTAGAACTGGCCGAAGGTATTCTAGATATCTAGTAAAATTTAAGAACCATCCTGTAGAGGAAGCACAATGGATGCACGCTAGAGACTTAAATGCTTTCCCCACTCTGTTAGCTCCACATTGAGCTAATAGCAATTGAGGTCAATTGCTATCCCACCCCGGGGGTATGATGCCAGGAGGCATATTCCACGGTGGATTCCGTGAGGTTTTACGGTGGATTCCGTAAACTTAGATGAGCGGGGCTCATACACAAAGAGGATTCTTTGTGCGAGAAGTTGATGGGGACGCCTGTCCTTTTCGGGCGTTTCATTAATTTAGTGTGTACATGGGTGATTCCATAGCGGGTGATTCCGCAAAATGCATATTAAATTAATAAACGTTTATGAGTTTAGAGTGCGCACTCATAATAAATTAAGCTTAGGATTTATTTCTAACCAGTTGATTTATTTATGTAGCTAAAGACTGCTAGGTATTCACTTTTGTCGGTTTAATTGTATTATTTTACTAACGATTGTGAATGCTTCAGTTGATGTGTAGAGATAGCAGCAGTGGCGGAGGAAAGCATTGGAGTCTAGCGGGTATTCGACATTTGGACTATATTTTGATAGGCGCCACGCCTATATTTTGTTATGTCTATAGAGACATTGATTATTGATTATTATTTTGTATGCGCTAATGCGTCCGGATATGTTATTTCTATTTGGACATTGAGATTGGGCGTGCCAGACTCTATGGGCACCGTCCATTAGCTTTATTTTCCTATTTTTGTAGAAAGCAAACTCAAAAGCTAAAAGCTTGTCATATTTTTGTAAATTGGGCTATTATTGAGCATGAAGATTGAAATATACATAAAATACATGCTTTGTGAAGCGCTCACACAAGGCATGGGGGAGATTGAACCCAATTTGTCTCTTGCCTCTTGTCATGCATGCTTTTACATTGTTTTTTGTGCAAAAAGGTAGAGTTCATTGTTCTTGGGGACCTTCAGGGATTCACTACATGAGCTATCTGCGACCGATCTGCGCACCAAAAGCAAAGATGATGCTAATTCTTGAAGGTGACAAATTATTTGATATTGTTTTGGGTGACCTGTCTTTCCCAGTTCAACCTATTAATGTGATGAATAACAATTTTGTGATTACTGATGGTCCATTATTTGAACAATGGAAAATTGATCATATTGATTGGATTCGTCGTGACAAAGCGGCTCGTCGTTATATATTGTCTGCACTTCCTGACTCACTTATGTTGGATGTCTTTCATCGGGAAACCTCTCATGCGATTTGGGAGTATCTTATCTCAATTTTTGAGAAGAAATCGGTCACCGAAATTTTATATCTCCAAAATGCACTCTCATATCGAGGCTTTTAAAGACATTATCAATCAGCTTGGTGCTGCCGGTGCTCCTGTTGCTAAAAATCAGATTGTCACTCAACTTCTTCATACCATCAAAGATCCTTTATATGACAATATCATCACTATTTTGTCTAACAAGGATGATATCCACTTTGACAAAGCATGTATATCTCTTATTGAATATTCTCAACGTCATGAGCATCATTTGGAAAAATCTGATGCTGTTTTGGTCACTCGGGAACAAAGGGATTTTGATGCTGCTTTTGTTGCTCGCAAGCGTCCTGCTTCACGTTTTTAGCAGGGTGGACGCCCTAATCCATGTAGTAAATCTTCTCGTCTTGCTTATCCTAACAAACATTGTTCTTATTGTGATAAGAAAGGTCATGTGGCTTCTGATTGCTGGGCACGTCAATATGATGAGGAGCATGGAGTTACTACAAAGCAACCTCACTCGTCCAAAAGTTTTTCTCCTTGTGATTATTGTGCACATACAGATCATCCATCTCGTCGTTGTTATAAACGCACATATGATGAAGAACGTTCTTGAGCTTATATTGTTCAACAAACTACAACTGATGATGATCATACTCATCAGGAGCTCAATTTCGTCCATTATGATATCTCTCCAGAAAAGGTACTTCATGTTTGCACACTCCGATTTTGCCAAAATTCTTGATCTTCATCGTCATGGTCTTGTGCAAGGTATAGATCTTAAATCTCATCCACGTATGGGAATATGTGAGTACTCTGCACTTGGAAAACACCATCGTTCGCCTTTCCACACTTCTACTTCATCACATTCCTGTGCTCTCTTGGATTTGGTTCATACCGATTTTTGCGGTCCTTTTCCTGCCTCAAAGTCTCAATATCGATATTTTAAAAATTTCATTGCTGATTTCTCACGGTACACACATGTCTATCTTCTTCGACATAAGTCTGAGGCTTTATCTATATTTAAACAATACAAGATAAGTGTGGAGCTTCAAACTGGATTCTCTATAAAGATGCTTCACAGTGACAACGGCGGTGAATATGTATCCAATCTATTTGATGACTTCTGTAAGGATCAAGGTATTCATCATGAGTTTACAGTTCCTTATTCTCCTCAGCAAAATGGTGTTGCTGAGCGCAAAAATCGCACGATTCTTAATGCTATAGGTTGCATGCTTATACACTCTGGTTTGTCTCGAAAGTTTTGGACTGAAGCACTTCTAACAGCTTTTTTTATTCAAAATCATCTTCCAACTACTGCACCTACTGGTAAAATTCCTATAACAATTTGGACAGGGAAGACACCTTCAGTCTCTCACTTTCGCACATTTGGCTGCATTGCTTATATTCATGTGCCCAAGGACACTCGACATAAGTTGGATCCTCTAGGTTTGAAGGTTATTTTTCTTGGTTATTCAGATCATTCCAAAGGTTACAAATTTTATGATCCTTCTTCTCAAAAGGTTATCATTAGTCGTGATGCTATATTTGATGAGAAGACTATGGGTAGCACATGGTCGTCAGATGTTTCAGATGATACACAATCTTTGCTTAGTGCATTTCCTTACTTGCTTTGTGATTCTACTAATTCTGATGATCATAAACCTCCTTCACCTCCAAAGAAGATTGATGAAAATTTGGAGATCTATGTTGATCTTCCTATTGAGATAGAGCATGGATTCTATTCTATTGAATATGATGTCTTTGATGATGCTATGTCTATCCAAGAGGATCCAATATTGTATATGGAAGCTATCAATTCGTTTCAAAGGGATCAATGGCAAGAAGCTATGCAAGCTGAGTATGATTCTTTAATCTCCAAAGGTACATGGATTCTTACTGAACTCCCCCCAAATCGTGTTCCTATCAAATGTAAATGGGTTTATAAAACCAAGACCAAAGCTAATGGCTCGTTTGATAAGTTCAAAGCACGACTTGTTGCAAAAGGTTACTCACAGATTGCAGGAGTAGATTATCAAGAAACATTTTCTCCCGTTGTGTGCTCCACAACTGTTCGTATGATTTTGGCTTTTGCAACACTATTTGATCTAGAAATTCACCAAATGGATGTTAAAACGGCTTTTCTCAATGGAGATCTTGAAGAAGAAATCTATATGGAGCAACCTGAAGGTTTTATGATTGGAGGAAAGGCGCATCTTGTATGTCAGCTTCATCGTGTATTATATGGATTGAAGCAAGCCTCTCGTGCTTGGTATATTAAGATTGATTAGTTCCTCACATCTAAAGGTTTTGTTGCATGTTTTGCTGACCCAAATCTTTACATCAAAAGGGAGGATAAATATTTTATTATTCTTGCTCTATATGTTGATGATACTATTCTTGTGTCAAATAATATTGCTTTCTTGGATGCTATGAAGAAGCTTTTATCGACTGCATTTGAAATGGTGGATCTTGGTGAGATACATTCTTGTTTGGGTATTCAAGTTCAATGACACCGAAAACAAGGCATTCTTCTTCTTTGCCAGACAAAGTTTATTAATGATATTGTTAAGAAGTTTGGGTTGACAAATGCGCACTCTGCTAACACTCCCATTCTTTCAAGCTCTACCAAGGGTACATCTACAACACGCAATGAAGAATCAGCCATTCATCAACCTTTTGCTAATCTTGTTGGTTGTCTTCAATTTATTGGTTTAAACACAAGACCGGATATTTTATTTGTAGCTAACTTTTTGGGACAGTATCTTTCTTCCCCTTCCACTATTCATTGGAGTGCCGCACAACATATTCTTAAGTACCTCAAGGGTACTAAGGAATTTGGTCTTATTTATCGTCATCGAGAGGATTCTTCTTTATCTTCTTCAGCTTCTCTTGACCTTATTGGATATACAGACGCTGATTGGGCAAGCTCACACTTATCCATGCGATCTACAAGTGGGAATTGTTTCTTTGCAAATGGATGTTTGGTTTCTTGGTCCAACAAGAAACAACGATGTGTTGCGGTTTCTACAACTGAAGCTGAATATGTTGCTGCATCATTAGCAGCTCATGAGCTAGTTTGGCTTCGACAACTACTTGCAGATTTGGGACATCCTTTATCATCTAGTACACCTCTTCGATGAGATAACCAAAGTGCTATTAGTCTTACCAAAGACTATATACAACATAGTAAATCAAAGCATATTGCTATTCATTATCATTATGTTCAACATGAAGTCAAGAAAGGTTCCATTATGGTGGAGCATTGTCCCAGTGATCAAATGGTTGCAGACATCTTCACAGAAGCTCTTAGTGAAGCTCGCTTTAGCTCATTAATACATGAACTTGGTATTGTTCCAAGTTCTTGTCTCACTGATTGAGGCATGTATCATTGTATTCAAGAAAACTTTATAGTAAATCATTTTTGTATCGTAGGTATGTGTAGGGGCTCGGGTTTATCCCTTGTTCTCCCCAAGGATTTTTTCACTCGTAGCTAGAGACCTTGGTTTGAGTGGGGATGTTACAGCTATATATATCATCTCTCACTTGACTTGGGTCTCACCTATATATACTAACTCTACATCAATATGAATCATTCTTTGGGAGCATGTCTTGTGTATCTCTCTCGTACTCTCTCTCTCTCTCAACAATCCCAACATTACTTTGATTAGTGATATACATTATATGGAAAGCAAGAGATGGTGATCAACTTGTATGATAAGAAGCTATTGCTCGTCAAAAACCTCTATTTGGTTGAAAAAATTGGTCCCTTAAAGCCACAGATAGGCTTAGTTTCATTAAATTCTTCAGCTAATCAAGGCTAGAAGATCATTGGTTAATGATGATAGACAATCTCAAACCTTTTGCTTTATGCTAGATAGAGAAGATGGTGAATTGGTAGTGGTCTCAAAATGTAACAATGATGAGATCAAATCCACACAAACCCATTAGAGTCTTGTTGCATTATTTTGAAAGTACAAATTTGATACTAATTCAAATTTTGTGAATCCCATATCTTCCCCCACTTGCACAATTTGATTATTAGTATAGAAAATCTAAGCCAATTATGGTATCGCTATGTAGATTTATCTTTTTTAGCTATTATAGTCTTGTTTTAACTAATGTCATTGTTATACAATGATGTGATTCTTATGTATCTATTAAAGTGGTTTGTTTGAGTGAAATAAAATATATCTAAAAGTCACAAAATGATGAATATTCAAAACCACTGATAATGGAAGAAAATTAATATTTAATCATTTCTTTGAGAGTTCCCCATATGCCAATGTTGTTTGATAGTGAATCTTTAAATGGATAGTAGCTAATCAAGCATATTCATTAGAGAAAACAATAGTGCTAATTTGACCAATGTCTTCTTTTCAATAAGGAAGACCTGATGACTAGTAGATCTATGTTACGAACCTTTTTAGACCAAGGCATCATAAAAGACACTGTCATTTTCTAAAGCCTCATTAAACTCTCCAATGGGAAGCTTAGAATCCCACATTTGTATGCGATATTTACAACATGCTAGGAAGCAATAATACATCTTTGGAAAGGAAGTACACCACTCCTAACTTATCATCTTAATTTTGATGCTTTTATTTCTCCATGAAAATAACCAGATCCAATATGAAATAACAACATTAGTTGTAATCACCTTGACTTAGCATGTTATAAAAGGATAATAAATAACTTGCAATCCACATGCAAATGAACCACCTAGATATTTGATAGCATCATCTAGCATAATGTGTATGCATATTATGGATTAATGTAATGCACATATGCTTATTCTTTATTTTGTATTTGGATCTATTATACATTATTATGGTAAAGTAATTTTATTGCATCAAATTATTCTAATTTAGTTCAATATCATATGTTAGAGAAAATGTATTTGGTGGTGTATTTTTCATGAAAAGCTTTCAAAGTCCTCACATTAACAAGTGACTTCCTTCTAAGACACACACATATAAATTAGCGGGGGGGAGAGAGAAAGAAAGAAAGAAAGAAAGTTATATTAACGTCTTCTAAAGACCAAAACTGGCCTATGAGACAAACTGTGATACAACTGATGAGGTCCAGCTATCCAAAATAAAAGTGCTGAATGAAAAGCTAAAAACTGGAAACTGAAAATATGGTGCTGTGAGTGTGATAAGTGTCGTGTATGTGTATGGTAGCTCTGGTACTCCAGATAATGGCTACAAAGGGGGAACAAATGTCGACTGTGATAGGGGAACAACTGTCGGCTGTGATAAAGTGGTGCGATGTGTATATGTAACAGATGCAGGGAGATATACTATCCTGGGATGTAGTAGCAGTTGTCGAAGTCGCTAATAGTAGGTGATCCCTCCTGGATGCAAGATGTGGTACATCGGCGGTGGAGAAAGAGCAAACTGGAGATCTGAGATCCAATGTGTCGAGTGTCGTCAGATCTCAGTCTGTTGTTGATGTAGATCAAGAATCCTCCGGATCTCCTGTCGGTGTGGCTGTGGGGTCGGAAACCCACAGATCCTCGTGCGGCATCGGGTGCGCTGGTCCTCAGCCTGTTGTAGTGTGAGCCCGGAGGTCTGGTACAATAGCTCTCACTCTGTCTGTCGTGTGAGCCCGAAGGCTGGTACAGTAGCTCTCACTGTGTCGGTCTGAAAGAACTGTGTAATAGTTGTCTGGGTGGGCCCCTCTCTGACGGGGACCCGTTGTGTGCTCTGCTCTCTGATGTGCCATGCCTCTCCCAGAAAACGGCCAAATGATCTCTCATAGAGAGAGAGAAAGAGAGAGAGAGAGAGAGAGAGATTTTGATCGAGATTAAATCAATAAAATAGATAAAATAAGATCTTGTATTGTTGTGTGGAATTTTGTTCCTAAACTCTTGAATAAGGATTCTCCTTTTCTAGGATTGAGAACATGGAGGTATTAATTATATTAAATGTTCCTAAAGTAATAAGAACAAAAGCTATTAGAAAATGCCACCTCCATAGTTGCTCCCAAACCTGGGTATGCAAATACTTGCATCAAGGAAATGGTAGAGTCTACTATAAGAATCCTTTTCCAAATTTTGATACAAGAGTCATGGTATAACAAGCAAGGTCTGCAATCGTGAAACTTGTGTGAGACACATGCTAGGAAGAAACTAGTAACCACACGTAGGAATTTGGAAACACTTTATAATGAGTCAAATATTTTATGTATGCTAAGAAATGAGAAAAACATGCACGTTTTTTACCTGATAAGTCAATGGAAGCCAATGTGTAATTTTGAGTGCAGCAAAATGGCTATCAAGAAACCATTCACTATGAACTAAGATGACAATATCATCAATGACGATTGTTCCTTCCAAGGTGAATGAATTATAGATCCTTTTGGCCATAGTAGAATGAATATCTACAAACCATAGATTTATTATTCAAACAAGCAATTATCATTATTTAGCAAGCATGAAAATTGATGCCTTCTATAATAGCATCATTTTCTAACAATTGAAAACTCACCTGTAATCGAGTAAGAAACCATTTGGTTGATATTCTCATCCCAAGCCAAAATTTTATCACCAAGGACAATGTCTTTTGCATATTTGTAATAAAAGAGATGGTCATTTCCTCTACTGAGAAAAGAGGTTGTTAAATGACTTGGTTCTAGAATGTATGGGTTTAAAGATATGAGGTGGCCAAATTGTTGAAGGAAAATTAACCATATTAATCAATTACCAGAATGAATTAAAAAAAAGTGCAAAGGAGTGAGATCAATCTTCTTTATTTGTGTGCCAAAAGAACCATGATTTTGAGAGAGCTCGAGTTGCAAAAACATTGATGATGCATTTGCATCAGTATGCCCAAATCCATATATATCATTGAACTCTAGCTTTTGTAGATCGGTATTCCAAACTGCAACCTTCTATGAAAATAGAAGGTCAAAAAGAATAATTTGTGCATGATGAAGTAGTAAAATGGAAGTTGCTAGATAATATTTAAAAAAATGAAAAACATAAATTAATTGTTAGGATAGTGCAACCATTTCAAGTGTAAATAGAAAAATGTTCTAAAACCTTTTCTCCAATGTCAATGTCACATATCTTTTTGCAATGTCCAACCTCTGTCATGACCATGGAGGTTCCTACACCATAAACCCATTCAATTAATTATGGGCTTGTAGCTCTTATTGTGTTTTCATTCACTACAACATTCCTATATCTTTCTCAAATCTTGAAATGAGGTGCATCAAATTCAGAAATAGATAATGTCAAGTCATAAAGATGCGTGCACGGGACTAAGCAAAGGATCATGGATGAATGATGCCACCTTTAACACAGCTTCCAATTGCATTAGAGGCACATCTTGCTCCCACACCTGCAAGAGTGGTAACTCCCACCATAGCTATTGTAAAAAAAGGCCCAAGTATTGGATCCTCTACAAGACATGTCAATAGCGCACCAACTACTCCAAATATGCCACCACCATTAGCACTTGCAGTTGATTGGGAGCTCTAGTTAGATATGTGATTTATGGTAACTTTGGAGTATATAACACCTCAAAGACAAGTAAATGAGCATTGAATCACAAACATGTGGAGTCATGAACAATCAACATAGCTGAGAAAGGAATATTAGTCATAAGATGATAAAAATGCGAGAACCATACATACATATATGTGTTTAGGTTTGACGTACATATATGTGTGAGAAACTAATATTAGTGATAAGATGATAACAATGTGATACCCATATATACATATATGTGTGTAGGTTTGACATGCACATACATGAGTGCATGAAGAAAGGCTATGGAATGATGATCCATGAATGTCTATACTGTGTGGAAGGACCAACGTTTTGATAATTTTAACCAACCATGAAAGAGAACGGTCTCTTTCTTAAATATTAGTGAATAATAGACTGTAGGTACAGGAAGATAACCTTTTCCAACAAAAATGGGTGAGACCTCCATGAGACGTCGTCCATTATTTGAAGATGCAAGAGTGAGAGGCTCATATTCAACAGTAAAGCTAGAAACATCAACTTCGATGGTGTTTGATGTGGTGGAAGAGGATGCAACCATCATTGATGGATCAGTTGTGAGGGTACTTGTTGAGGTCCCTTCTTTATACAAGGAATTGACATCATCTCTCATATTATAAAGACCACACCCCACAGTCCAAGCATTGTCTACACATATGAGCTAGTAATGTCTAAAATGGCATTTGCTCTCTAAATCTAAAAGGAACCCACACTCTAGATTTTTTTACACAGTGTTCGCGTAGCGGCACAACAATGTCATAGGAAAAAAAAGGGAATTCCCTATCAATTTCCTAGTTAAGAATATACATAAGTAGGGAAAGTAACTGATAGGAAAAATGGAACATTTCCTAGTTAGAGAAAATTCCTACATAGAGAAAATTCTCTATGTAGTTCCTAGGAAAATTTCCCTATGTAGGAAATTTCATATGTGATTCCCTAGTTTCTCTAACTAGGAAACGTTCAATTTTTTGTATCATTTACTTTTTTTTCTTATGTGTATTTTTAATTAGGGAATGGATAGGGAATTCCCTTTTTTTTTCCTATGTAGGGAATGATTAAAATTTCCCTGTGGGGGTGAGGGACAGATCTATCATTTCAACATGACTGACTATTAAGATTGAGTGTTGTTCACCTCTCCATCCACAACCTAACCATCGCTTCATGAACAAAGCTACCTCCTTGGGTGTTGTTAGTGTGGTCCTTGTCATGGTTGATGAGTGCGACATGGCAATTTTGTGGTACCTCCTACCCACAACAACGATCCTTCATGAGACAACCATGTTCTCCTCGATCATCTGTAAATTGGGAGAAGTTTTTCTAACCCTACCCCTTTTGATTTCACAAGTCATTCATGTTTCAAGTGTGGGGATATACGTGTATGGGATATGATCTCCTCTTAGGCCCCTGTTGCATCGTTAATCTGATCTATTAAGGTCTTACATGTGGAGATGCATCCCTGCATATCTGCTTTGTATACCCTCATGGACACATCCCTCTTGGATGATTTTAGCCTAGCAAATCCTGGTCTCAACCTGAATAGGGTCCTTTCCTCACCCACCCATTCTCTTTTCAACCCGTCTTAGGGCTATTCATTGTCTATTTGCCTTTTTTTTCCTATTTTTTGTAACTTTACCATGTGAATGCATCCTACATTCACTAAATTTAAAATCTAACCTTACAATCTTGTTCATCCCTTTCAATTGGCTACTTTTCTTTTTTACAACCCCCTATTCTGAGCCACCGACCATGAGTTATTAATCTTTGAAGATTTTTTTACACATTTGACATGTTTCCATGTGAACGTGCCTTTTTTGCTTCGAAACAACGCTTTGATATGACAGCCCCAACCTATCCCTTCCTTGGGATATTTTTCCTTTTTACTGCCCATCATTTTGATGTATGGTTTGTTTTTTTAAAAATTATTTTGTCTTTTTAGAAATTTTCATGTGCATTTTTAAATCATTTTTAGATGTGAACTTGCCTTAACCACCTCGAAAAATAATATTGACAGCAGTTTGGTACCTTGTACAACTTTCCTTTTTCCCTCATCCTAATTCAACCTACCAATTTTATTTTATTATTTTTTCCATGCGTTTTTGTACTATTTTTTCTACTTTTTTCCATGTGAATGTCCCTTAACACCATCACAACTGCATTTTTACCTAACAAACCTGTCTCATAAGCTACCCTTGCCATTTTTTATTTTGTTTGCCCTCTGTTTCAATGCACAAATATTTTCGTATAAATTTTAGACTCTATTTTCATTATTCTTTTTATTCTTTTTTCTTTGCGAACGCACTCTACTATCTCGGAAACCACGTTCGACCTCACCAATCTTGTATGACATCTTCCTGTGGACATTTTTTTTGCTCATCTTGCTGGGTTCCGACCTCTGCATTTCTTCGTATTAATTTTTATTTTCAATTTTGGGTGTGTTTTTTTGGTTTTTCCCATGTGAACACATCTTATCCTTGTCAAAACTACGTTCTCATCTGGCAAGCCTGCCCCACTCGTCATTCTGCCCACTTTTTCTTTTTGGTGTGCTTCATTTTGATGGATGAATTTTTTAGTGCTAATTTTTCTAGGAATTTACCTTCCCGTATTATGCGTGTTTGCACGTGCACATTTCAAATTCTGGTCTCTCCGGCAATTCAATGCGTTCATCGTGCCGTCCTTCGCCCATGCGTGTTCCTGCATGTCCTCTCAATCCTCAAAATGTAAATTTGTTCACCTTCGCCCCATGCACATGTGTGGGACGAGAGCATTCACGGTTGTTTGTTTCCAAATTTAATAAAAAAACAAACAAAAACAAACCCCTTACCCCCCCCCCCCCCCCCCTTAGTTCCCCCCCCTAGACCCTACCCCCGCGTTCCTCATCCCTATCCCCTCCCCCCCCCCCCCTGGCCCTGAGTGACCCTTCCCACCCTTAGTGACGCTTACCCCCCAACTCCTATCCCCCTAGTCCCCCCCCCTCCCTAGTCCCCACCCCATTTCTAACTCCCCTACCAACCCCTTAGTTACCCTACCCTCCCCTTAATGCCTCTCCCTACCCGACCCATGAACCCCCCCCTCGCCCCCATACTATCCCCTTAATGGGCCCTCCCTTCTGCGTGCCCCATCCCACCTCCCCCCCTCTTACCGACTGTCCCTCCCTCCCTCCCCCCTTCCCCCCGCCTACTCTCTCCCCCTCCCCTCCTCTTTCCCCCTCCCTCCTTCTCCTCCCCTATGCTCCCTCTCCTTCCTCTCCCTCCACCCTAGCTCCTTCCACTCTCCCCACTAGTGGACACCAACTACGCAACCGGTCACCCAGAACTGCCCATTGCCACCGCAAGATGCCCATTGCCATCAACCCATCGCCAAGATTTTCCCTGTTTCTGCCACAAAGATCCATGGCCCACCACTGGTCACTGTCACCCACTATGTTCGCTACGAGGCCACCGCCCAAAGCACTTGGGCTGCCCGCTTAGGCTCTACTTCGCCCCTTTGCCATCCATGCCATGTTCCATCCCCGCCCGCATTGACAGTCGCCCCATTTGCCATGTGCCCGTCAGCACCTAATAGCGCTGTCACTGCTGCCGCATGAAGTGCTCAGGCTGCCTCTCACACACGCCTCTCCCGCCTCCTCCTCCATATCCTCTCCTAGACTTCCCTTTGTTGAGAAATGTGCAATCAGATCCACCATAGCCTCTTTGCAAGGAACAAATAAGGCCAAGAAACACATTCGAAATAAAGCCTTAGACTAGGTCAGGAATGCATGGTTTATTAAAACCATAGTTGGTGAATACCATGGTCACTTTCCACCTTTCTCCACCTACCAATAGCACCTACTATAAGCCTATAAAAGGCACTCACCCCCACACTCATTTTATTAGTAATTTTCTCATCAGTTGTACTTGCGTTATGCTTGGATAATATTAGTCGTTCTTCTTTGTCAATGCTTCTACTGCATTATGATTTTCTATTTGCTCACTCGTGATCCTCCTTAGCATGCATCCTCAATATTTTAACATGGTATCAGAGCAGGTCTCAAAGTAATGAATCATTGGGTCACTTTAGTTTGAAATTTGGACTCCCTCCACTTTCCCATGAATCTCTCACCTACCTACATAGCTACCCAACTTAAGTGGAGGACTTGAATCTCTCTTCCCAGGCCATTTCAGCTTGTGCTTCCTTTTGGGCAAATCTTCCTTGACTCAAGGCACTCCTCCCTATCATCTCAGAGTCTGACATTATCGCCTCTCAACCCCAACATTGTGCTTGCAAGGAATCACTACCTAGATCTGTGCCATTTTCATTTGTAGTGCTCAGTCAACCCGCACATGCTGCAACGCTGACTATCATCATGGGGCTTTGGTAGCCCATTTCTAAAAAGAAAGTTTTGAAAATGATCAACTATTCAATTCACAAGAGCTAAAAAACCAAGGTGTCCCTAGAAACCCAAATGTAGACTTCATAGCCATCAGGCTTCAAGCTTCTATTTCACTTCATTTTGTCACTTTTTCCAGGTAATTGGAGTTTTTTTGCCACGGGCTAGAATTCTGACTAAATTTTCCGAAACAGTGAGGCATCAAACTAGCAAAAAGGGGACATTTTGGAAGATACAAGCACAATGTCCATTCACACTCATCTAGTGCTTTTAGCACTTATGTTATCTAACACAATCAGCTTTGCCTCTAATCAAATCTAAGATTCTTTTGTGCTACTCCAGCATCAAATCAAGGAGGGGAAAACTAAAACTTGCAAGACCTTGAAGATCCCAGTTCAAAGGGCATACTAGTCACCTAATCACCTAGTATCTCTTAATACCAATCACCTAGTGTTTTTTGGCACTTGTGCTCAAATCTTGTGCTGCTGAAATCTCAAATTTTTGGAGTTGATTTGTGTTAACCCCAACATAAAGAAAGTAAAAGGAAATAAAAAAGACGTAGGGTAAAGGTGGAAAAAAGATAGCCCGACTGAAGAAAGAATAGGAGAATAGGCCAAAAGTGCAAGGGCAACCTTAAAAATCCAAGGCAAATGCAAAAGGGGAAATGCACATTTTAAAATAAAAAAACGCACCCTGAAATCTTGTAAAAGAGTGCCGGTGGGCTCTCACCCGTGCAATTTGTAAATGTAGACGGGCGGTGGAAAGGAATCTAGGAAGATAGAAGAACAATGGGAAAAAGGGCCTAGGCTACGGCCAGCCATGTAAAAAAGAGGAAAAGGAGATGACCGCCCAAAAGGGATTTTAGGGTTTTGTATATAAAGTTTAAAAGTGAATGAAAAGCTCATTCTTGTGTGTGGCCAAAGCTTCTTCTTCTTCTTCTCTTGTTTCTTGCCTTCTTGCTTGTGCTTGAGAGAGGGATTGAGAGAGTGTGAAGGAGTAAGGGAGTGATTGTGTGAGAGTGAGGGATCTTGGAGAAGAAACTCTCCATCTTCTCTCTTCATCTTCCCCTCTTCTCTTCTCTTCTCTTGTCTCGCGCATGGCTATGGAGTGTTGGGGGTAAAGGCGCCTCCGCCGTGCCGCCCCGTGTATTACTACACTGACAGTACCCGCCACTGCACACTGCAGGTGGCAGGCGCCCGTCACGTCACTTTATTCTTTATTCTTTTAGTGACAGTTTGAATAAAGGAAGGCCCGGTCACACATTGTGACTGTTGGAGTTCCCATTTCTTGTCTCTCTCTTTCTTGCTCTTGCTCTCCCGCCATAGCTCGCGTGCAAGCTTCGATCCTTCTCACCTTTCAACTGGTATCAGAGCTTGGCATTCTCTTGCTCGAGCTCGACTCGGTGCTTCCCGACCTTCGCATCGACTCGCTTCACGCATTGGGTCTCCATCCCGGCAGCCATAGCCGACCTCTTGAGCTCCCGACTCTCCCCGGCTTCCCGAGCTCCATCCTGGCCTTCTTGAGCTTCATCAGGGCCTTGCCCTTGAGGTATTGCTTCAGCATTTGCAGGCATTTGAGTGTATTCTCAGATTGAAACAGGGCAGGAACAAAGGGCAGCCACTCTTCTTGAGCTCCATAGCTCATATCTTCCCTCCCCTTTGCATTGGGCCTTCATGGCTTGGTATGTGCCTACCTTGGGCCATCATTGAGCCCCCCATTACCCCCTTTTCAGCCCATGTGGAGCAGCAGCAAGTTCAGCACCAATAGGGCATATTGCATCATTTTTTCTAGGCTGTGAGCACTCATCTACTTCAGCTCCACACTTGGCCATTGCTTCTTGCTCTCTACCTTGATCAAGAGGGCTATAGACTTCATGTTTGATGTCATTCAAGCTTTGGGCATTGGTCTTGATCTTTCGGGGCTGATTTCTTCAGATTTGGGACTGTCATAAACTGTCATAACAGGCTGAAAACAGGGCAGCACCATTGGCATTAGCATTTGTTGCTTATACTCCATTCCGGTTGTGCTATTTGATGCCCGTATGCGGTCTACATGATGCCTAGTGCCTTGGGAATGTATGCACATGATTATGCCATGATTTTGGCTTGAAATATTGGCTGATTTGGGACTGTTATTTACTGTTATACAGTGCTGGAAACAGGGCAGCCACACTTGGCATTGGCATTTAATGCTTATACTCTACTCCGGTTACCTTGTTTGATGCCCGTATGCGGTCTACTTCCTACCCGGATGTATTGGGGATGTATGCATTTGGTTTGACCATGATTTTGGCTTGAATTTGGGGCTGAAATCTACTGTTTAGAACAGTAAATACATGCTGGAATAACAGTGGGCTGAAGGTACTTTACATGCTTTGGCACTTACCTACCGATACCGGATGTATGCTTTGAGCTTTGGCATGATATCTCTGACATTTGGGGACGACTTGGAGCATATGTATGAGATTATGGGATGCTTTTGAGCTTCACATTAGCTCCGTCTTCACTGGCATTTGGACCGACTCGGCATGCTCGTGGACCGCCTATGCCTCATGTCTCTGCTTGACAGTTAGGCTTTTGCATTACATGCTTTGGTTCGTGACATATGCTATTTGGTTCGTGTATGCCATACCGACATTTGGAGCTTGGATTTGGATGTATTTGAGCATTCCCGGCTTACTTGATCACTGATCTTGGTTGCTATTTGGATGTCATTGAGTTGACCGAGAGCTTATTTGGGCTTATGTATTGCTTCATGGTTAATACGACCGGTGCTTCATGTATGTCATGCTCTCTCGGATGCGCTTGATGCATTGACAGGGTCACTTATCACTGGTGCTTTCTCTTGGGTTGTTTGAGCTTCTGAGCTCACTTTGTACGCCTTTTGTGCCAGTGGGAGCATTTTACATGCTTTCTTGACCTTTGACAGTTGCATGCTATTGGAGCACTTACATGTATTTGGAGCAGTTTATGTCTTGAGCAGCTACATACACATTGAGACTTTGGGATCATACTCCGATCTTTATGGATATGCATTGATGTACTCTTGGTTCACAGGATGCTTATGAGCTGAGTCTCATATTTGGATCTTTCTCTTTGAGCAGATACCTATTTGTGTCAGGTTTTGGCAGTTACAGGAACACTTTGCCTAGAGTGTCTGGGGGTGTGCCTTTCACTGGCAGATGTTATTTTGACATGCTTGGTGTTGAGCTCATGTTCTTTTCACTGTCATTGGCCTTGCTTATGTCCATTTCATGCCGGCTTTGGACCTAGCATTGCTTGCTTGACATTGGATCCTATTTTGGGACAGTTTGCTCTCTAGACTGCATACCTGCAATTTATTACAGCAAGCAGTTATTGGTGGACTGAGGTGTACTTTTCATGCTGAAATATCCTGATTTGGTGTACCGCACCTAGTACTAAGTGGGCAGCCACTTTTGGCACACTTTGCTCGCCCTTTGGACCCCGTTTTGGTTATTTTTGGGCAGTTTCTGCAGTAAAACAGCAAGCAGTTTTGGACTGTTTGGGCATTTCCAACCTGCATAATGGCATCATCTTCGCATGATAGTGCCATCTTTAACATTACAAAGTTGGATGGTACCAACTACTCTTACTGGAAGAGTCAAATATGGCAGGTTTTGGTGCAGAAATCTCAGATTAAGCCACTTCGGTTGAGTGGGGAGCAGCCTGAAACTATGGACAATGACGACTGGCTTGAACTTGATGAGCTATGCAAGTCCACGATTGTATTGTCTCTCACTGAACAGGTACATTATAATGTATTTGAGGAAGCACAGAGTGCATGGGATCTATGGAATAAGATCAAGAATCTTTATGATAAGAAAAGTCCGGCGAGTCAGATGTACTGGTTGAAGCAGCTTATGGATCTGAGCATGAAGGATAATGCGACTATGTCTGCTCACTTGAGCCAGTTCCATGCTATACTGAAGAACCTGACTTCGCAGGATATCACCTTTGGAGAGGAAGTAACTCCTCTTTTCTTGCTTGGAACTCTGAATGAGTCATGGGATGTATTCCGCACTGCTCTTTGGGCCTCTAGTGCTACTCTAAAATTGGCAGATGTTGAGAGTGCTCTTCTTCAGGAAGAGGTGAATCGCAAAAACTTGGATGCCTCTCGTGGTAGTCATGCTTTGACAGTTAGAGGCAGGAATGACAGGTATGACCGTGGTAATGGCCGAGGCCGTGACTCGCAGAAGGGTCGGTCTAAATCTCGTGGTGGCAAGTCGCGTAGTAAGTCGCGTGGACGCAATGCAAATGTCACTTGTCATCATTGTGGGAAAAAGGGCCATATTAGACCACAGTGTCATGAGTTGCGCAATGAGAAGTGCAAGGATAAGGGGAAAGATAAAGTGCAGGAGAAGTCCTCTGATCGCAGCATAGTACCTGCGAAGTCCAACGTCAAGATTGAGGAAATTAATGTCACGCAGACTGAAGAGTCCGATGGTGGTGATGAGTTTATACTTGCAGCTAGTTCTTCTGATGCTTCACACTTGACTGAGACACCTAGTATGTATGCACAGTGCTGGTTATTGGATTCAGGTGCGTCCTTCCATGTGACGCCTTACCGTGAGTGGTTTCACTCTTACCGTACTGTATCTGGATCAGTCAGACTTGGAGATGACAGGTCTCTTGATATTGTGGGCTGTGGAGATATTCAGTTGCAGTTTTCCACTGGCAGTTCCTTTTTGCTCAGGGATGTACGTCATGTACCTGCGCTTACGCGTAGTCTTATGTCTGCAGGACAGTTGGATGATGCAGGATTTCATGTCTGTTTTTGGGATTCTGCCTGGAAGATTACCAAAGGCAGACTTGTGCTTGCTAGAGGCGCCAAGGCTGGCAGCCTCTATCCTCTTGTTGTATCTGGGTCTTCTGTAGACCATGTTTTGGCAGTGGGCTCTATCCCACATGTATCACTTTGGCATGCCCGTTTGGGGCATATGTCTTTGAAAGGAATGAAAATGTTATCTGGTTTGCAGTATCTTCCGCCTTTGGATTATGCATGTTTTGACTCGTGTGATCATTGTCTTTATGGTAAGCAGAATAGGTCTACGCATAAGAAATCGGGTAGGCCACGCATGAGTGAGCCCTTGGCATTGGTGCATTCCGATGTTTGTGGGCCTATGCCTTGCATGTCTATGGGTGGCGCGAAGTACTTCGTTACCTTCATTGATGATTTTTCTAGGAAAGTGTGGGCTTATCCCATAAAGCAGAAGTCCGATGTCTTAGCAGTTTTTCAGAGATGGCTTGCTCTTGTTGAGAACCAGACTGGGTATAGGCTGAAATGCCTTAGGACAGATAATGGGGGAGAATATGTCTCGCATGCTTTTGAGCAGTTTTGTGATGACAGGGGTATTAAGCGTCAGTTGACCGCCCCTTACACCCCACCCCAGAATGGTTTGGCTGAGCGCATGAACAGGACTATTCAGGAGCGTGTGCGCTCTATGCTTAGCCATGCAGGCCTACCCCCGAGTTTTTGGGCTGAGGCAGTTAGTACGTCAGTGCATGTCATAAACCGATCGCCTTCCAGTGGATTGGATTTCCAGGTTGCAGAGGAAGTTTGGGCTGGTAAGCCACCCTCTTATGCGCATCTCCGTGTCTTTGGATGTGAGGCATTCTGCCATGTGCCCAAGGACAAGAGGAGTAAATTGGATCCAAAGAGCATTAAATGCATATTCCTTGGCTATGGTGAGTTAGGAGAGATGGGCTATCGCCTATGGGATCCGCAGGCGCGGAAAATAGTACGCAGCCATGATGTCGTCTTCCATGAAGACAAGATGCACAGGCAACCTGAGAAGGTGGTTGAGATCCGCAGAGTGATCTTTCAGGAGGAGCCTAAAGCTCCAGCACAGCCAGTAGTACAGCCTGCAGCAGTTCCTCCACAGGGCCAGGATGTTGGACAGGTAGTTAGACAGGCAGCAGAGCCTGCGGTGAGACGGTCTGCTAGAGATAGACGTCCACCTGACAGATTTCAGCCCTCTATGCATTATGTTTTGGTTACAGATGCAGGAGAGCCTTTCACTTATGATGAGGCTATGCGCAGGGGTGACAGTCACTCCTGGGAGAGGGCTATGCAGTCTGAGATAGACTCCCTGCATAAGAATGAGACTTGGGATTTGGTTGCCTTGCCTAAGGGCAAGAAGGCTTTGCCATGCAAGTGGGTGTACAAGCTGAAAAGTACCCCTGGACACCCCAAGCCAGCATACAAGGCTAGATTGGTAGCAAAGGGTTTTAAGCAGGAACATGGTGTGGACTTTGATGAGGTCTTCTCTCCTGTGGTTAAGATGACCACCCTGCGCTTAGTCTTGGCTTTGGTTGCACAGCTTGACTTAGATCTATATCAGATGGATGTCAAGACGGCTTTTCTACATGGGGACTTGCATGATGAGATCTATATGGATCAGCCTAAGGGCTTTGCAGAACCTGGCAGGGAGCACCTAGTGTGCAAGTTGAAGAAGAGCTTGTATGGCTTGAAGCAGGCACCTAGGGAATGGTATCATAAGTTTGATGCCTTTATGCAGTCACAGGGCTACAGCAGGAGTGCTATGGATCCGTGTCTTTACACGAAGAAAGCCCGTGATGGCAGTTTGCTTATCTTGGTACTCTATGTTGATGATATGCTGATAGTAGGGAAAGCTCATGATGAGCTAGATGCTCTTAAATCTCAGCTGAAGAAGAGCTTTGAGATGAAGGATTTGGGACAGGCCTCACATATACTTGGGATGCGCATTAAGCGCGATAGGCATCAGGGACTTTTGTATCTCTCACAGCGGGAGTACATTCATAAAGTCCTTGAGCGCTTCCGCATGCAGGACGTAAAGCCTATTGGCTGTCCATTACCTTCTTATGTGAAGGTATCACAGGCCGATTGTCCGCAGATAGATGAGCAGAGGGCCAAGATGGCCAAGATCCCTTATGCATCAGCCGTGGGCAGTTTGATGTATGCCATGATAGCCACTCGTCCAGATATTGCACATGCAGTTGGTGTTGTGGCACGCTATATGGCTACACCTGGCAGCAGACATTGGGATGCCGTGAAGGGTATCATGAGGTACCTGAAGGGCACAGCAGATATGTGTATTTGCTATGGCAGCCAGGATACAGGGGTCGTGGGGTACACTGACTCCGATTATGCAGGACATGCAGATAGTAGGAAGTCCACTTCTGGCTATGTATTCACCTATGCTGGAGGGGCTATCTCTTGGATGTCCAGGGTTCAGAAGTGTAGGGCTTTGTCTACCACTGAGGCCGAGTATGTTGCAGCCACTGAGGCTTGCAAGGAGGCCATATGGTTAGGCCGTCTAGTTGCTGACCTTGGGATTGATGCTACACCTACACTGCATTCGGATTCTATGAGTGCCATTCAGTTGGCTAAGAATCCGGTCTTCCATGCGAAGACGAAACACATTGAGGTGAGGTATCACTTCATACGTGGTGTCGTGGAGGACAGGTCTGTTGACCTTGTCAAGATCTCCACTGATGAGAATCCTGCAGATTTGCTCACGAAGAGCCTCACTACTGAGCGCTTTGCCTTCCTCAGGAGGTTGATGGGCGTTGGATGAGATGTCACCTTTCCTCATCCCTTGTACCTATGTACATTTGTACTGTCTTTTCTTTTTCTTTTCTCTCTCACTAGGGCAGATTCGCCTTTAAGTGGGAGGTTGTTGGGGGTAAAGGCGCCTCCGCCGTGTCGCCCCGTGTATTACTACACTGACAGTACCCGCCACTGCACACTGCAGGTGGCAGGCGCCCATCACGTCACTTTATTCTTTATTCTTTTAGTGACAGTTTGAATAAAGGAAGGCCCGGTCACACATTGTGACTGTTGGAGTTCCCATTTCTTGTCTCTCTCTTTCTTGCTCTTGCTCTCCCGCCATAGCTCGCGTGCAAGCTTCGATCCTTCTCACCTTTCATGGAGGATGAAGCTCATGGGAGAGGGATTGAGGTTTCTTGAGCTTGCCTGAAGGATTGTGGAGCTATCGTTGTGCAAGAAAGAGGAGGGTACTCGATCGAGCATCAAGGTAAGCTCACTACACCCGTAAGGTAGGCATTGCGTGTCGGCTATGTGAGAGGTAGCCATGGCCGCTCAGTTCGAAACACTTGAGAAATAAGTGGTCCGTAGGTCTCGGGGTAGAGCTCGTAGCTCCCCTTCATTTTGGTTCCATTGCTAGGACTGACGAAATAAAGCCTTGAGTGCCGTGCGCATCAAATCGAGCATAGAAGTAGGGTTTGCAGCCCGAACCGGTGCTCGAGATAGCTAGGAGATTTAGGAGGTTTCAATCCGTGAAACAAGTGTTTTGGTTTGTTGGAAGCATTAGTGTAGGACTACCATTCTGCATTTCTGTTTTGCATTTTCGTTGCACTAGATTAAGGTTAGATTAGGTTAAGAAAAGAGAAAACAGAGGTTTTGACTGCTGTTGGAAACAAGGAAACAGGAGACCAGATTCAAATTTCTGGGTAAAACAGGGAAAAGGGAACTGCCTTTAAGGTTTGCAGTGCTAGGAAAGGACCTTAAGAGGCTTGGGAGGCCACGACAAACCTCATTACACTGGTTAGCTTTGTGAGAGAGAGAGGGAGAGAGCTTCTAGTTACTAGGAAGAGGGAGCGCTATCAGATTCTGGGTGCCATGGATTTGTGCTGCTCCAAGTGAGTCTGGTGCTTCTTAGTAATTCCCTAATCAGATCTGGAAAGTCTCTTGTGATTGTGTGTAGCAGGCGTCAAGTGGGATCGAAACGCGTTGGAATCGCGCCTGCTGCCAGACGCAGTCGAACCAGGTCTTAGTGGTCTGATTCCTAGAATCGGACCACCCGAGTCCTGGAGTCGGACCGTCCGATTTCCAGAATCGGACCGTGTCCGACTGAGGGAGTCGAACCAGCCCTGTCTGATTCCTAGAATCAGACAATCCGATTGGATGTGCCACGTGGCACTCAGACCGCCCATTATAGTCGAACCATCCAACATTCGGATTGGACCAAATAATTTTAGGAATCGGACCACCTTGTCCGATTGCTTGACTCAGACCACGCTGTCCGACTGCAAGAATCGGACCGTCCGACTACTAGAGTCGAACCAGCCCTATTCAATTCTTAGAATCGGATAGTCAGATTCTGGGAATAGGACCATCCTGCCAGAAGGAAAAATAGAATCCTTAGTTGACCCTACCATAGACTTGACCCCCAGGACACAACCCTAAACACCCCCAAGACCCAGTTTGACCATTAGAACCTCCGAGACCAGTCGAACTTAGAGCAGAATAGAAAACGCAGCACAGACCTTCAAAAAGGCCATAGAATAGCCGGGAACCGAGAGCTTAGAACTCAAATCAGGCTAAGAATGTGGAGAGAAACAGAGTGGAGTTCGCATTAAATGCTTTTTGCATCAGCACTTCACTCTTGTGTTCCACTAAGTTTGCACTGCAAGAAAAGAGAAAAGTCTGTTTTCGCACCAAGCACCACGAAAGCACTAAGCATAACGTGTGAATAAGGATTGCAACTGCTTTCAAATAAAAAGGAACACATCAGGATATCTAATAACATTAAGGAACCCACTAGTAGGAGAAGACCCCAAGACTTAGACAGGTGCCTTAGTGCTCTACTAGTAGGACCTGGAGAAGACACGAAGACACGAAAAGAAACAATATAGAGGATTGGACGCTACCGGAGCTGCTTGGATTTATTGACAACCTCATGGAGCTGGAAGCAGAAACAATGTCGGGATCAAGAGGCGAACGAGGAGAGGACCAATTAGACTTAGGAGAATTTCCAATCTCAGTTTAGGAATTGGTCCACAACCATGATCTACTCACTAGGACTGTGATCTAGGGCAGACCTGTAGAGGAAGTGGTAGCAAACCTGGAAGAAGAGAGAAGAGCAATCAAGAGAGCGCTAGAAGGCATAACTGCTTACAACCATGAGAAAAGGGCTAGAAGGCTACAGCAAGACGTAGATATGTACGAGGCTAGACGAGTGCTAGACCTAGTTGGAGCGGCCAAATCTGGACCGAATGCAGAGAGGGAACGAGCAGCAGAGGCTGACATGACATTGAGCGAACTAGTAGCAAAGTGACTCTTGGACAATACTTCTGTTGAACAGAGCGCTACTGTCCTAGCCACCGCGCTACTGCCCTAGCCACCGCACTACTATCGGGATTGGGAGTCACGTAAAGGGGCTAAAGGGCAGGCTACAATCCCCATCGTAGCAAAACAATTAGCTAGATATGAACCTAGCAGTGGCCCGTACAGCTTCATGGAGCAGTTCGAGCAAGTATGTGAGGCAAACTGTCTTACAGACCCTGCGCAGCGAGCTCAAGCTTTCGGCCTGTGCTTAGGCAATAAGGGGAGGACCTGGTATTCTAGTCTAGATGACATAGAACGTACAAACTTTGTTCGCCTTAAGGGCCTCTTTATCAAGAGGTTTTCGGAGGCAGGGTATTCGAATAACCTCATCGTTAGGTTGATGAATATCAATCAAAGGGAGAAGGAAGACGTTAGGGGTTACGTCACTCAGGTGAGTAGCCTCTACAAGAGAATCCCTGCCAATGAGCGACCTACCGAGAGGGTAGTGTCTATAGTGTTCATAAATGGGATTCAGAGTGAGGAGCTCTACAAGGCTTTGGCCAGTAACTCCACCTTGCAACGAGACGTGCTAGCTAGAGTTTTTGAGGAGGCAATATGCGTAAATGATCAACTCAGGGAACGCAACATGAGGACTACCAACCGAGAGAGTGCAAGCCAGAGGGACCCTGAGAGATCAACTACTTTGGGGGAAAAAGGAACTGCTAGTGTGCAGGATAAGAGAAAGAGTGTAGACCACGACCAGGGGATGGCAGAAATGGGAATGGAGATTGCACGGTTGCAATAGCTGGTAAGGAAGCCTGTGAGATCGCATGTACAATGTATATACTGCGGTGGCAATCACCTTCCAGTTGAGTACCAAGATCCTAGATCTCGGCCGTGCTCAAATTGCGGTAATTCTTCTTCTTACGATTTACAAGTCCTAGATATTTTGTATTTTCTATATGGAAGAATTACCTCCTGTAAGTCTATAAAAGGCACTTACCCCCACACTCATTTTATTAGTTATTTTCTCATCAGTTGTACTTGCATTATGCTTGGATAATATTAGTTGTCCTTCTTTGTCAATGCTTCTACCACATTATGATTGTCCATTTGCTCACTGGTGATCCTCCTTAGCATGCATCCTCAATATTTTAATATGGTATCAGAGCAGGTCTCAAAGTAATGAATCCTTGGGTCGCTTCAGTTTGAAATTTTGACTCCCTCCACTTTCCCATGAATCTTTCACCTACCTACATAGCTACCCAACTTCAATGGAGGACTTGAATCTCTCTTCCTAGGCCATTTCAGCTCATGCTTCCTTTTGGGAAAATCTTCCTTGACTCACGGCGCTCCTCCCTATCATCTCAGAGTCTGACATTGTCGCCTCTCAACCCCAACATTGTGCCTGCAAGGAATCACTACCTAGATCTATGCCATTTTCGTTCGTAGTGCTCAGTCCACCCACACATGCCACAATGCTGACTATCATCATGGGGCTTTGGTAGCCCATTTCTAAAAATAAAGTTTTGAAAATGATCAACTATTCAATTCACAAGAGCTAAAAAACCAAGATGTCCCTAGAAACCCTAATGTAGACTTCATAGCCGTCAAGCTTCAAGCTTCTATTTCACTTCATTTTGTCACTTTTTCCAAGTAATTGGAGTTTTTTTGCCATGGGCTAGAATTCTCACTGAATTTTCCGTAACAGTGAGGCATCAAACTAGCAAGAAGGGGACATTTTGGAAGATACAAGCACAATGTCCATTCACACTCATCTACTGCTTTTAACACTTATGTTATCTAACACAGTCCGCTTTGCCTCTGATCAAATCTAAGATTATTTTGTGCTACTCTAGCATCAAATCAAGGAGGGGAAGTCTCAGACGTGCAACACCTTGAAGATCCCAGTTCAAAGGGCATATTAGTCACCTAAGCACCTAGTATCTCTTGATACCAATCACGTAGTGTTTTTTGGCACTTGTGCTCAACTCTTGTGCTGCTGAAATCTCAATTTTTTGGAGTTGATTTGCTACTAATCTTGCAACCTCAACATGGGCAAGGACTCACCGACATCCCGATTCAATGGTGTCAGGAAACTGATCCTAATGAAGAAAGGCTTGTGGTCAATGAGAAGTGGTCAAGAGAAGAAACCAAGGGAAGCTTCACTTTCAATTGTATGGGATAAAAAAGATGATCGTGCTCAAGCTATTATCAAGCATGAACTTGATGACAGCTACATTCATCATGTTGATGATTGTGAAGCCTCTCATGTGACATGGGATCGATTAGAAACTCTATTTGGAGCTCATTCAAAATCCTCCAAATATGGCTTACTAATTGAATTTTTTAGGCTTCGCATGAAAAGTAGTACCTCACAACTCATTTGAATTATATGAAAAACTTGTTGACACAACTTGCAGGAATCAACTTGAAGATGGATGAAGACATTTGCATTGGAGTGCTTCACAAGAGTCTTCCACCTGAGTTTGAAAATATGTCTACCACATTAATCAACATGCAAAAGCCAAAGCTTGTGGATATCAAAGCCTCTCTCATGGAAGAGGAAAAGAATATCAAGAACAAGGGAGAAACAAGCATCCCAAGAGGAGACCAACTCCTCCTCTATGTGAAAGGGAAGAAAAGCATAGTTTGTGACTTTTGTAAGAAAACTGGGCATATTGAAAAAATTTGCTACGCTAAGAAAACGTCTTAACGAGCATATCTTGCTTTAGTCAAAGAAATGAAGACAACAATGAAGAAGAAGAATAAGAATAAGAAGAAGAAGAAGCCCAAGAACAAAAGGATAGGACTTACCAGTCCCTCTTTTGTAGCTCATTTTCTGATAGACTTTTGTAAGTTTCAAAATGTGGACTTGCCTAATGTTCCCACCATAAGCTCCTATACTCCTCATGTAACCTCTACACACTATAGCCTCTACACACTTAGTGAGGCCTTGTAATAGCATCTAGCTTTGTATGGTTGGTTCTTTCCATCTCTACACTTAGCAAGGTTCTACTCATGACAGCCTCTGTATACTCTGTGTCTTTCTTGATTGTGATTGAGGAGGGGTGTTGAGAAATGTGCAATCACATCCACCATAGCCTCTTTGCAAGGAATTAAAAAGGCAAAGAAACACATTGCAAATAAAGCCTTAGACTAGGTCATGTATGCATGGTTTATTAAAACCACAGTTGGTGAATACCATGGTCACTTTCCACCTTTCTCCACCTACCAACACCACCTACTCTAAGCCTATAAAAGTCACTCACCCCCACACTCATTCTATTAGTTATTTTCTAATGAGTTTTACTTGCATTATGCTTGGATAATATGAGTTGTTCTTCTTTGTCAATGCTTATGCCTCATTATGATTGTCAATTTTCTCATCTAAGATCCTCCTTAGCATGCATCCTCAATATTTTAATACCCTCCCCATCCTATTGTCTCCCCCGCCCACCTATGGTGGTGACCTCGCACCCCCCCACTAGGCCACCACCCACCTCCACGATGCCCACCATCCACCCAAAAAGGTCCCTACACTCCCCCCACATGCGCATCCATCGCCCTCCTAAGGTGCCCACCCCCTCCTCCCCCCCCCCCCCCCCCCGCCCCCCCCCAACGATACCCCACCCACCCTCTCTACCTTTTAAATTCTTACATTCAAAAGTTAAGAAAAAAACAACAGACAATGTTCAAATTAAGTTTCATTTAATTTCACAAAAATAACCCCACCACAAAGTCCCCCAGCCTCCTCTCTCTCTCTCTCTCTCTATATATATATATATATATATATATTCCTTTTTACCCCATTCACAAAAAAAGAAAAAATAAAAACACCAAACACAAAACCACTCTACTCATAATCCCTACCATCCCTTTTCCCTCACCTCACCCCCGCGCTTGTTGGCCCCACATCTTTTCGTTCATCTTAAACACATGATCCCCCTTTCCTTTGTGTCATGTGTATGTGTGCCTTTTTAGGCCTTGTTTGCATGCAGGATTTGTACATCTCATGATGGTGCTCATGATTGTGATTGTTCATGCGCAAGGATGCACGTGTGGTTTTTTCCATGGGGTGATGTGCCGACTAATGTTCACATGAAGTTGACACTCAACCCATTCCTAGGTACATTTTTCTAAAGTTTTAAATCTCTCAAAACTTACAAAAATCCATTAAAAAATCATAATTTTTTCATTTAAATGCCAACTAGATATTTAAAATATCTAAAATATTTACTATAATGATTTGGTATTGTTTGCAAAATTTCAAAACCTTTATCAATTAGCAATGCAAACCAAAATTTAGAAAATAGTGAAAACCATTAATTTCATGGAAAGTTATAAAAAATGCTTGAAAAGTGTTTTTAAAAATTCCTATTTTTAAAAAAAATCATACACACCTTTTTGTATATTTTTAGAACTCTTACATGTTCTAAAGTGATGAAAATTAATTGGCAACCTACTGATTGAATAAGAAACCCTTATTTAACATGTAAATTCATTACAAAAATCTTTTTCCACTCCGAAATGGGTAAAAAAGTCTAGAGAATTTTGAAAAATCTATCGGACTTATGAGATTAACTTTCAACCCATAATTTTTTAATTTTTAAAAAGGAGAATATTAATCAAATATTTATATCCGAACTCATTAATATTTGCAAAAGTTTTCAGCTTGTTGGATTTTTTTGTAAGATTACGTCATGGTTGCATTCTCTCTTATACTGACAATGCATTCAAATTGTGCTTGCATACATATACCTCCCAAGTATTTTTTTAATTTCTTTCTTCAATTTTTGCCACCCAAAATCCACAATGAATTATTAGAAGAAATCAAGATCACCACGTTTTTCACATGTGTTTCTATCACATAGACACATATTTTTTAAATTAAAATCAACCCACCATTAACTTAGCACGCACTTCGTGCACTACAGACACATTTAATTTTAATTTAAAATGAACCAGTCGTTACCAAAAAGCACATGTTGGCAAAAAAAACACCCAATTTACAATTATTTTTTAATAAATGAATGTGCATTTAGAGACCCTCAATCAAGGTTCGAAGTGTGGGTTACCCTAAAAGTATCGTTACAAACTTAATAATGTTTAAATAAATGATAATAAGGAATCGTTGTCGTAGCGTTCACGCAAGGGTTGCAGAACACGGGGTTCAAGATACAGCAAGGAAAGAGGCTAACAAGAAGATCTCAATATTTGATGCCAAAGATCACTATATTGCTTGTCAAGTACTTTACAAGAGAAGAGTCAAAATAAATGACAAAGCATGACAATCTGTCCACTGCTTCACAATAAAGCATAAGAGCTTGCTTTTCAGGGCACCAAGTAATTCATCCAGAATCAAGACTTAATTGTAGACAGTTTGATCAATCTCCAGGTCCAATGGATAAAACATCTGAAAAATGCTTGCATAGGCTTCCTTTCTTCAAGTACTTTCCAGTCTTTTGTCAAATATGCATCCCACTCATCACGAAAGTTGTCTTGCATGCAGCATTGCTGAATAAGTAGAGTAGCTGAAGCGGTTCACAGAAAAAATGAACTTTCACAATGCCACTAGAAATCTTTCACAGTCAGTTGTCTATCCAGTCATGTTGGAGACGGATCTTAAATAGGACTTATCAGGTAACTCAGTTGTTGACACTGATGCAGTGGCCATGGCTGCAATAACTGTAATTAAACCATGGATTCATGAGATTGGCTATAACCTCAGTCTGCACCATGGCAAGCACTGCCATATAACCTGCAAATGACAGAATTAGAGACTCCAGGTTGCACGTGTAAAATTATTCAGAGAGCCAGATCGAGAAGCAGCCAGTGCTGGCATCTCTCCAGGAAGTGGTGCCAGTTCATTCACATTGAACCGCTCCTCATCATAGAAACTGACTGTAACAACTCTACCCCCAAAATATCTCCCATTCAAGTCCACCAATGCCTTAGTAGCCTACTCAGCACACTCAAACTCCACAAAAATCCTTACAGTTTTAGTTGCAGGAAAATCTGGCTCTATGATCTCTTTCTATTGTTCAGAGAGGCTGCCATCTAACGAAAAATAAGGTCCGCCAGAGAGAGCTCCCAGCGATGGCGAGAGAGAAATCCCCAAACGATGGCGTCGCCCCTCAAGATCCTCACCACCAATTCTTGAATAAACTTCCAACTCTCCATTTCACAATTGATTGTAGTAAGGTTCAGAGCTATCACTTACACAACCGCAATCAACATGACAAAAACTCAAAATTCAGAGAGGTCTTTGTAATCTCAGGGCTTGCAAGCGAGCTCATCATAAACAGATCAAGCAACCATGATCGGGCGCTGGGGAAGCGTCTTCTGTTGCTGTTGAGGGTCTTCAAGCTGTTGAAAGTCCTCCATCTTGTAGATGACGGTGATGTAGAGGGAGCAGCTGGGGCATCTGGCAATCTCCCACAATCCACAAACAAGGGTACAAGGAAATTTCCCAGAAAGGGATGTGAATCAAGGTGCAGCTGCCGAATGTGGGAGTACAGGCGCTTCACTTGTAGGAGGTTCTTTCTGTGTCTACACTGCTGCAGAGTGGCGATCAAGCTGTTCCCTGAGTACAATTCTGGGATCTTAGCTGGTATAACCTGTCAACATGAATAGGTAATGGCAAGGTCCCATGTGTGGATCACACATACGATAGCTGCATCTTGGATAGCCTGTTTGAAGATGAGAAGGGCAAATCCTTTTTTTTCAATGCACAGTTGACAGTGTACTTGTCAGTCTCGTTGCTGGAATGAGAAGACCCTTGAGTCTATGACCTTGTTTTGAACTTGAAGATGAAGGAGATCATGTTCCTGCACAGGATGAAACCAAGACGATCTGATATATGGATTTCTTAAAGCATGCTGTTGTTACTTGTATGCTGTGTTGTAGTCCGTTCTTCGCAAAAACACCCCTCCTTCTTGCAACAGCTGAGATCAACAACTCGCTGGGAGCGTTAATCTCATTCACATAAGGATTCCATCGTATGGCCATAAACTGGAATCTTCTTATCAATCCTATGCCTATTCATCAGCCCATATCTCAAGTATGAAACCTCAGGCCTCACAACCTCCAGATCCAGTTCACAAGGAGGTTGTGAGGCCTGAGGTTTCATACTTGAGATATGGGCTGATGAATAGGCATATAATTGATAAGAAGATTCCAGTTTATGGCCATACGATGGAATCCTTATGTGAATGAGATTAACGCTCCCAGCGAGTTGTTGATCTCAGCTGCTGCAAGAAGGAGGGGTGTTTTTGCCAAGAACGGACTACAACACAGCATACAAGTAACAACAGCATGCTTTAAGAAATCCACATATCAGATCGTCTTGGTTTCATCCTATGCAGGAACATGATCTCCTTCATCTTCAAGTTCAAAACAAGGTCATAGACTCAAGGGTCTTCTCATTGCAGCAACGAGACTGACAAGTACACTGTCAACTGTGCATTGAACAAAAAGGATTTGCCCTTCTCATCTTCAAACAGGCTATCCAAGATGCAGCTATCGTATGTGTGATCCACACATGGGACCTTGCCATTACCTATTCATGTTGACAGGTTATGCCAGCTGAGATCCCAGAATTGTACTCAGGGAACAGCTTGATCGCCACTCTGCAGCAGTGTAGACACAGAAAGAACCTCCTACAAGTGAAGCGCCTGTACTCCCACATTCAGCAGCGGCACCTTGATTCACATCCCTTTCTGGGAAATTTCCTTGTACCCCTGTTTGTGGATTGTGGGAGATTTCCAGATGCCCCAGCTGCTCCCTCTACATCACCGTCATCTACAAGATGGAGGACTTTCAGCAGCTTGAAGACCCTCAACAGCAACAGAAGACGCTTTCCCAGCGCCCGATCACGGTTGCTTGATCTGTTTATGATGAGCTCGCTTGCAAGCCCTGAGATTACAGAGACCTCTCTGAATTTTGAGTTTTTGTCATGTTGATTGCGGTTGTGTAATTGATAACTCTGAACCTTACTACAATCAATTGTGAAATGGATAGTTGGAAGTTTATTCAAGAATTGGTGGTGAGGATCTTGAGGGGCGACGCCATCGTTTGGGGCTTTCTCTCTCACCGTCGCTGGGAGCTCTCTCTGGCGGACCTTATTTTTTGTTAGATGGCAGCCTCTCTGAACAACAGAAAGAGATCATAGAGCCAGATTTTCCTGCAACTAAAACTGTAAGGATTTTTGTGGAGTTTGAGTGTGCTGAGTAGGCTACTAAGGCATTGGTGGACTTGAATGGGAGATATTTTGGGGGTAGAGTTGTTACAGTCAGTTTCTAGGATGAGGAGCGGTTCAATGTGAATGAACTGACACCACTTCCTGGAGAGATGCCAGCACTGGCTGCTTCTCGATCTGGCTCTCTGAATAATTTTACATGTGCAACCTGGAGTCTCTAATTCTGTCATTTGCAGGTTATATGGCAGTGCTTGCCATGGTGCAGACTGAGGTTATAGCCAACCTCATGAATCCATGGTTTAATTACAGTTATTGCAACCATGGCCACTGCATCACTGTCAACAACTGAGTTACCTGATAAGTCCTATTTAAGATCCGTCTCCAACATGACTAGATAGACAACTGACTGTGAAAGATTTCTAGTGGCATTGTGAAAGTTCATTTTTCTGTGAACCGCTTCAGCTACTCTACTTATTCAGCAATGCTGCATGCAAGACAACTTTCGTGATGAGTGGGATGCATATTTAACAAAAGACTGGAAAGCACTTGAAGAAAGGGAGCCTATGCAAGCATTTTTCAGATGCTTTATCCATTGGACCTAGAGATTGATCAAACTGTCTACAATTAAGTCTTGATTCTGGATGAATTACTTGGTGCCCTGAAAAGCAAGCTCTTATGCTTTATTGTGAAGCAGTGGACAGATTGTCATGCTTTGTCATTTATTTTGAGTCTTCTCTTGTAAAGTACTTGACAAGCAATATAGTGATCTTTGGCATCAAATATTGAGATCTTCTTGTTAGCCTCTTTCCTTGCTGTATCTTGAACCCTGTGTTCTGCAGTGCTTGCGTGAACTCTACGACATTTCTGGTGAACCCGACGTGAAAGTGCTGCGTCATCAGCAAGATGGGAGACTCACAAGAAGAGATGACAGATGATAATGTCATGAAGAACCTGTTTCAGTCATTTACCATGTATATGCAGCAGCAAGCTCATGCAAAACGAGACAGTGATGCTATGGATGCCTTGAAAGCTGTCCAACAGGAGATGAAGCAGTTTAATGGCCAGCAAGTGTCAAATTACCTGCATTTGTATGAAGAAAAGATGAAGTTTTTTGGGGTTTCTCAAGATGTTTGGAGCCGCTACTTCTTGCGGATCGTGGTGCGCGCTCTTGAAGGTCGAATTACAGAAATTCAAGAGGCACATGCAGGTTGGGCTGAATTTAAAAATGCATTAAAAGATGAATATTTCCTGGAGGATACAGGTCTTATGAATCGCAGGAATTTTTTAGCATGGGTTTCTATGCCTAATAAGGGACTTTCTGTTACCGCTCTTCTGCGAGAGTTTGAAAGCCGTTATGATCAGTTGGATGGGACTGAACAGCAAGCTTTGGAGATGCAAAAAGTGAAGTTATTTTTGCAAGCTGCAGATGCTGATTTACAGGAAAAGTTGGATGATCTTTTGGAAGATCAAGCTACTGATTCAGGTTTAAAGACTGAGTGGAGACATGTCATTGATGCTGTGAATGCTCTTGTTAAGAAGCAGCGCAGGAGAGTAAGATTGCATCGTAATACAGGATCAGTTCCTGAAAAATCCTTGGAGACTTCTTCTTCTACCCCTGCTGCAACTTCTTTGCCTAAGCCTACTCCTCCTGTTGTGAATCCACCAGTTCCTGCTGCTCCAGTGCCCTTATTTGTAGATGATGTTATTAAAGGCTTGGCGGATTTGACGATTGAAGGAGTCAAAGCTGAAGTTGGTAAGTTAAAGGAGCAACTTATGTCAGTACCTGTTGTAGCACCTGCTCCAGCAACTGCTTTTCCAGCTGGTCAAAGAAAAGGGCGACGATGTATTTGGTGTGATAGTATAGAGCACCAACACTGCAGAGATTATGATGCTTTTCAGGAAGCACGTAAGAAGAATGTAGTGTTCTGGGGACAAGATGGGAAGATATGGCTGACAGAGACTGGTGCTCCTCTTGACACGAACTTCGGGGTTCCTTGAGCGATTTATCTGAGTGAGTTCCCTTAATTACTGAACACAATTCTTAATTTACATCCACTCAGTGAGTGTGTTGTTCCTCGTGTACTTGTGCCCAATCAGGCTTTCAGTTTCCTTAAGTGTACTTCAAGTGCAATATTCAATGTGAGTGTAGCAAGCAATTCCTCGGTGCCTCACTCACTCTCGCTTGTTTCTGGGCTAATAGGCTTGTAGGTCCATTTTTCGGCCGTTTAGTCAGGGTTTAGGGCTCCTTGTATGTTTCCTTGTTTGCTTCTAATCAATCAGGTCTTCGTGGCTCAGCGGCTCGCATCCTAGTCGGTGGATCCCTCAACTATCTACTACCTAGAAGCAGCTGTGTACTATAATTTCTCTTATCCTGTGTGCCAGAATCAAGTTCTGAACGCCCGAAGGGTTTTCACAAGTTGCGTTAATGCGCGTTTTTCGGGTCGGGTCAAGTTTCTGACAGCTTTGACAGAAAGTTGCATTCGGACCAAGTGGCCTGAATTGCAGGGTCCGACTGAGTCACTCGAAAGGGCCGAATGGCACAGGGTCAAGGGCCGAATCTCCAAATTTGGCTTGGACAATTTTTACTCGGATGGGCCGAATGGCAGGTTCGGACAGGACAATTCGGACAGGTCGCGAACCGCAGTTGGTCGAGGGTCGAATCCTGGGTGTGGCCGAGTTTCGATTTTGGAACTCGGACGGGTCCCTCGGACGAGTCGAATAGCAAAAGGCCGAATTTGCCACGTGGTCAAAAAGTTCTGGCTCGGACGGTTTTTACTCGGACGGGTTGACTCGGATGGTCTGAGTGTCGACTAGGGTTCCGGCTGAGTGGCCGAATGGCAAGGGGCCGAAGGCCGATTCTAGGACTCGGCCCAGAAGCAATCGCTCGGACGGGCCGAAAGCGGAGTGACAGAAATAGCGCGATGCCAATCTTGCCCGATTCTTATGATCTACTCGACCATTCCAAGCACAAACCTCTAGATCCTATCTAGGGGGTTTGAGGGAGGGATTCATATACCTGAATGGATCGGTGAGTGCATCGGTGATGCGATCGAATCACATGGCCTGGGGCTTTCTGGCTCTCTCTCTCTTTCTCTCACACTGAAATGGCACAAATGAGTTCTCTTTTGGCCTCCTGGTTCTTATATGCCTTTCTAGCTGTAGCGTTGACGCCCTAATCACTCTCTTGTCGATCTTAGTCCTCATTAGTGAGCATTTTGTGCATTTTGCACGATTTTCTACTTGTTTTTACCCTGTTTTGAAACAGTGAACCCTATCCTTTTCCAGTTGGATCTCCTAACTCTAACCTACGCTAAATGCAACAAAAATCAAAGGCAAAAAACTGGAATAGATCCTCCATACTTTCCAATCATCAAACAACCAAAATATCCCAAAATACTTACTTGTTCCGAAGATTAAAAGCACCCAACTTCCTACCTATCTCAAGCTGTGTTTCAGGGATGAATACCCTACTTCGATGCTCGATGTGAGGCACGCAAGTGCTCAAGCTTGAATCTGTTGTCCCGGCAAACGGAACCAAAATGTGGGAGCTTTAGCTCAACCACCAAGACCCTCGGACCGCTTATTCTTTCAAGCGTTTCAAGCGAGCTCTAATGGCTATCTCTCACCTAGCCCCGATCCTAGGAGTGTAGTGAGGTTACCTTGATGCTCGATGGAGTACCCTCCTCTCTCTTGCACTCTAGTAGCTCCATGATCCTAGATGCTAGCTCAAGCATCATCAAGCCTCCTCCATCTCCAAGCTCCATCCTCCAAAGCCGCGTGCGCAAGAGAAGAGAAGGGGAGAGAAGAGAAGAAGAGGAGAGGAGATGGTGAAGAGCTTCATCCTCTTGATCCCTCACTCTCACACACACTCACTCTCTCACACTCTCACACTCCCTTTCTCAAGATCACACACAAGCAAGAAGGAGAGAAGAAGAGAGGAAGAAGAAGACTCCTTTTGCCACACACCAAAGAATGAGCTTTCCATTCACTTTTCAACTTTATATACAAAGCCCTAAATCCTTTTTGGGCGGTCATCCCCTTTTTTCTCTTTTACATGGCCGGCATGGGCCCTTTTTCCCATTTCCCACCATTCTAATTGATCCTATTCCCAACTAACACATACACTTTGCACAGGAGTGAGCCTGGTGCTCTTTTACACAGATTCGGGGGCGCTTTCACATTTTAATGGTGCGCCTTTTTTCTCTTTCGTTGCCTTGGCCCGACACCAAAGCTTTCTAAGGGTCGTGTCCGAACATTTGAATTTTTCAAGGATTGGTTGCCTGTCAAGGCGCCTTCTTCTGCTTTTATCCTGCGCCTTATTTGCTATTTTCCATTTTTCGCTCCTTTGTGTTGTAGAAACACGATAACATAGAGTTTTGGCAGGCATAAACCTATCTTGAAGAAATTGGAAAAACTACTTCCATAGTGAGTTGGAAATCATAGAGATGCTGACCCCTGGTATGGTAATAACCTTCTTTGGATCCAGAACATCTAGAAGCTACTTCTATAATAGCTTCAAAATATCCTTGTTGGAGAACAATTGACGGCAAGTACTAGGGAAGGACTCCCCACAATATGGCAAAGAAAGAGCCTTCCCCAAACTCTTAGGTGTCATAAGAATAGTTATATCATAAACAAGACTAGACCTCTTACTGTAAGATGTTAAAAATTGATCATAAATGTCAAGCTCATGTGGAATTAGCCGTAAGGAAATACTCACAAACTTAGATAACCCTGCTTTAGCAATGAGATTTGAATCTAGCAACAAGGAATAATCATGCAATACCAAAGACACATACTGGATCGGGGGAGTGTTACAACTATATATATAATCTCTCACTTGACTTGGGTCTCACCTATATATACTAACTCTACATCAATATGAATCATTCTTTGGGAGCATATCTTGTGTATCTCTCTTGTACTCTCTCTCTCTCTCTCTTAACATGGTATCAGAGCTATGGATGCGTAGCAACAACAAGGAAGATAAATTGTTTCATTGTTTATACTTGATTGAATTCTTTGCACAAGTGATGATTTGATATATGAACTTGTTCAAATTAGAATTATTAGTTAATCGGAGTTCTCGATTAGTTAGAAGTATTAGTTTTGGATTAGTTAGAAGTATTAGTTAGAATTACTAGTTAATCCTATCAAAATCGCTTGTCAATCGGAGTTCTGGATCAAAAGTTATGACAGTTCAGGATTCAAGACAACAATTCTGCTCGAATTTGCCATTCTTTATTTAAAACTGTAATTCTAATTATAGCTCGTTAATCCCCAATTATAGTTCATTAATTGCTCGTCTTCGTTAATGACATTGATTACGATAAGCAAACATCTTGCTATTTTTAGCGATGTTTTATTCCCGTTTACGTTCTTTGTTCAATCGAAATAGCACTTTTATTATACATGTCATCTCGTCTCGCACGTTAGGTCTCTCTATTTTGGGCTTTCTTTTTAGTCACTCAATACTTTTCGTCGTTCTTACGTGTGTCTCCCTATTTTTATTGTCACGTGTCTCAACTACGCTCGTCTTGTTCATGGTTTGCAGATTCTGCAATCTCATCTTATTTGTTTTCTCTCGAGATACAGGCATGGCCAATTGCGTAATTGTTAACAGATATCTGTCTGGCCAATGTTTAGTTCCCTTCTTCCAAGGACAAGGCTTTCTTGGGTGGAAAGCAAAGATGATGCTAATTCTTGAAGGTGACGAATTATTTGATATTGTTTTGGGTGACCTGTCTTGCCCAGTTCAACCTATTGATGTGATGAATGACAATTCTCTGATTATACTGATGGCCCATTATTTGAACAATGGAAAATTGATCATACTGATTGGATTCGTCATGACAAAGCAGCTCGTTGTTATATATCGTCTGCACTTCGTGACTCACTTATGTTGGATGTCTTTCATCTAGAAACCTCTCATAATGTTTGGGAGTATCTTATCTCAACGTTTGAGAAGAAATCGGTCACTGAAATTTTATATCTCCAAACTCGTTTAAAGAATCTTCAATATAAGGTTGGTACTTCTATGCACTCTCATATCGAGGCTTTTAAAGACATTATCAATCAGCTTGGTGCTGCCGGTGCTCCTGTTGCTAAAAAGCAGATTGTTACTCAACTTTTTCATACCATCAAAGATCCTTTATATGACAATATCATCACTATTTTGTCTAACAAGGATGATATCCACTTTGACAAAGCATGTATATCTCTTATTGAATATTCTAAACTTCATGAGTATCATTTGGAAAAATCTGATGTTGTTTTGGTCACTCTCGAACAAAGGGATTTGGATGCTGCTTTTGTTGCTCGCAAGCGTCCCGGTTCACGTTTTCAGCAGGGTGGACGCCCTAATCAAGGTGGTAAATCTTTTTATCTTGCTTATCCTAACAAACATTGTTCTTATTGTGATAAGAAAGGCCATGTGGCTTCTGATTATGGGCACGTCAATATGATGAGGAGCATGGAGTTACTACAAAGCAACCTCGCTCATCCAAAAGTTTTCCTCCTTGTGATTATTGTGAACATACAGATCATCCATCTCGTCGTTGTTATCAATGCAGATATGATGAAGAACGTTCTCGAGCTTATATTGTTCAACAAACTACAAGTGATGATGATCATACTCATCAGGAGCTTAATTTCGTCCATCATGATATCTCTCCAAAAAAGGTACTTCATGTTCATGATGGTTCTCTATTCATCATTGATTCAGGTGCCACTGGAAACATGACATACCAATCGCAATGGCTTCACAATCATCATTCTCTTCCTATCAAGAAGTTTGTTTACCTTGCGGATGATACGACAAGTCAAAGGAGTGGATGATTTATATCTGGGGACTGTTTCATCCACTAGAAAATTAAGAGGAGTTCTTCATATTCCAGATTTGCAAAGAAATCTTCTTTCTGTTGCTCGTCTTGTTGATCTTGGTTTGTTTGTTGGCTTTGATCATAATCAATGTCGTATAGAGAAAGACGGACATACTATAGCAGTTGCTCCTCGACATGGTAATCTATTTGAGCTATCATTGAATGATACGGTTGCAAATGTTGTTATTGCCCTTGGAGATACAGATTGCAAATTATGGCATCAACAATTTGCACACTCCGATTTTGCCAAAATTCTTAATCTTCATCGTCATGGTCTTATGCAAGGTATGGATCTTAAATCTCATCCACGTATGGGAATATGTCAGTACTGTGCACTTGGAAAACACCATCGTTCGTCTTTCCACACTTCTACTTCATCACATTCCTGTGCTCTCTTGGGTTTGGTTCATACCGATATTTACAGTCCTTTTCCTGCCTCAAAGTCTCAATATTGATATTTTATAACTTTCATTGATGATTTCTCATGGTATACACATGTCTATCTTCTTCAACATAAGTCTGAGGCTTTATCTATATTTAAACAATACAAGATAAGTGTGGAGCTTCAAATTGGATTCTCTATTAAGACTCTTCGCAGTGATAATGGTGGTGAATATGTATCCAATCTATTTGATGACTTCTGTAAGGATCAAGGTATTCATCATGAGTTTACAATTCCTTATTCTCCTCAGCAAAATGGTGTTTCTGAGTGCAAAAATCGCACTATTCTTAATGCTATACGTTGCATGCTTACACACTCTGGTTTGTCTTGAAAGTTTTGGACTAAAGCACTTCTAACAGCCGTTTTTATTCAAAATCATCTTCCAACAACTGCACCTACCGGTAAAATTCCTATAATAATCTGGACATGGAAGACACCTTCAGTCTCTCACTTTCGCACATTTGGTTGCATTGCTTATATTCATGTGCCCAAGGACACTCGACATAAGTTGGATCCTCCAGGTTTGAAGGTTATTTTTCTTGGTTATTTAGATCATTCCAAAGGTTACAAATTTTATGATCCTTCTACTCAAAAGGTTATCATTAGTCGTGATGCTATATTTGATGAGAAGACTATGGGTGGCACATGGTCGTCAGATGTTTCAGATGATACACAGTCTTTGCTTAGTGCATTTCCTTACTTGCTTTGTGAGTCTACTAATTCTGATGATCATAAATCTCCTTCACCTCCAAAGAAGATTGATGAAATTTTGGAGATATATGTCGATCTTTCTATTGAGATAGAGCATGGATTCTATTCTATTGAATATGATGTCTTTGACGATGCTATGTCTGTCCAAGAGGATCCAATATCGTATATGGAAGCTATCAATTCGTCTCAAAGGGATCAATCGCAAGAAGCTATGCAAGCTGAGCACGATTCTTTAATCTCCAAAGGTACATGGATTCTTACTGAACTCCCCCCAAATCGTGTTCCTATCAAATGTAAATGGGTTTATAAAACCAAGACCAAAGCTGATGGCTCGTTTGATAAGTTCAAATCACGACTTGTTGCAAAAGGTTACTCGCAGATTGCAGGAGTAAGTTATCAAGAAACATTTTCCCCCGTTGTGCGCTCCACAACTATTCGTATGCTTTTGGCTTTTGCAACACTATTTGATCTAGAAATTCACCAAATGGATGTTAAAACAGCTTTTCTCAATGGAGATCTTGAATAAGAAATCTATATGGAGCAACCTAAAGGTTTTATGATTTCAGGAAAGGAGCATCTTGTATGTCTGCTTCATCGTGCTTTATATGGATTGAAACAAGCCTCTCGTGCTTGGTATATTAAGATTGATCAGTTCCTCACATCTAAAGGTTTTGTTGCATGTTTTGCTGACCCAAATCTTTATATCAAAAGGGAGGACAAATGTTTTATTATTCTTTCTCTATATGTTGATGATACTATTCTTGTGTCAAATAATATTGCTTTCTTGGATGTTATGAAGAAGCTTTTATCAATTGCATTTGAAATGGTGGATCTTGGTGAGATACATTCTTGTTTGGGTATTCAAGTTCAACGACACCGACAACAAGGCATTATTCTTCTTCGTTAGACAAAGTTTATTAATGATATTGTTGAGAAGTTTGGGTTGACAAATGCACACTCTGCCAACACTCCCATTCTATCGCGATCTACCAAGGGTACATCTACAACACGCAATGAAGAATCAGTCATTCATCAACCTTTTGCTAACCTTGTTGGTTGTCTTCAATTTATTGGTTTAAACACAAGACTAGATATTTTATTTGCAGCTAAATTTTTGGGACAATATATTTCTTCCCCTTCCACTATTCATCGGAGTGCTGCAAAACGCATTCTGAAGTACCTCAAGGGTACTAAGGATTTTGATCTTATTTATCCTCGTCGAGAGGATTCTTCTTTACCTTCTTCAATTTCTCTTGACCTTATTGGATATATAAATGCTGATTGGGAAAGTTCACATTTATCCATGCGGTCTACAAGTGGGAATTGTTTCTTTGTAAATGGATGTTTGGTTTCTTGGTCTAGCAAGGAACAATGATGTGTTGCGGTTTCTACAACTGAGGCTGAATATGTTGCTGCATCATTAGCAGCTCGCGAGCTAGTTTGGCTTTGACAACTACTTGCAGATTTGGGACATCCTTCATCATCTAGTACACCTCTTCGATGCGACAACCAAAGTGCTATTAGTCTTACCAAATACTATATATAACATAGTAAATCAAAGCATATTGCTATTCATTATCATTATGTTCGACATGAAGTCAAGAAAGGTTCCATTATGGTGGAGCACTGTCCCAATGATCAAATGGTTGCACACATATTCACAAAAGCTCTTAGTGAAGCTCACTTTAGTTCATTAAGACATGCACTTGGTATTGTTCCAAGTTCTTGTCTCATTGATTGAGGCATGTATCATTGTATTCAAGAAAACTTTATAGTAAATCATTTTTGTATCGTAGGTATGTGTAGGGGCTCGGGTTTTTCCCTTGTTCTCCCCAAGGGTTTTTTCACTCGTAGCCAGAAACCTTTGTTTTGGGGATGTTACAACTATATATATCATCTCTCACTTGACTTGGGTCTCACCTATATATACTAACTCTACATCAATATGAATCATTCTTTGGGAGCATGTCATGTATCTCTCTCGTACTCTCTCTCTCTCTTAATAGGGAGGGGTTTGAGGCACCATTAAGATGGTTTACACACATAGACAGTCACAATGAGTGCCTGCAAAACAATAGGATAGGAACATATATGATATCGATCATAATAAACCCAGATGACTCGACCAATCGACTAGTCACCCTTAGTAGTCCACATCCTAGGAAGAATCTGGCATGACCTCCTCATACATGCGATCGAAAACTTCATGCAATGCAAATAATCACACACCATGAAACCCCATATCAAGCAAAAAAGAAAAATAAAAATACATACCATACCTTGACTCATCAATATGAGCAAAACAAAAACATAGAATCACATAAGAACTTATCATACTAACATGACACTCGAACTCTTTAACCATCATCATGACAAGAGGGACAAGGTAAGACTCCACTATTCCCATCCCCACGAAGAACACTCAGACTAATTCAGAAAAGTGGCAGGTCATCAAAATTATTTAAACAGATTATGAAGGAACAAAGCATGATAACCAATATCAACTTAATCATATAGTCTGAGATATCCATTCCAGTGGGAGAAAAGTGTAACTTGAAAATGCACTATACCCTTGATAAAGTCAAAGATCTAGCTCTTCTATAAAGCTTCCACAAAAATCTAGTGCGATGATTATAACAAGGAACAATATGCCCTTGGAAGGTCTTTTAGATGCAACTTGCAACTTGGTTATTACTCTTCTAATCAACTAGCCATCAAACTCCCAACTTCAACATCAACACAAAGATGAGCATAATGAAAGAGAAATTGTAGCCTACCTTGGTGGAAAGTTTCATTGCATATGTTCATTCATCAAACATGATCCATGACAACACTAGCTATGCATGCATGATATTTCCACATATATGCATTTTAACCAATACTTACCTTGTGATGAAAGCCCAACTAGAGAGTTTGATGGTGAGCCCTCAATAGTAGATAAATGTCTATTCTTCCATCCAAACCCACATGAAGCTCATGAGGCTCTTTATTGCTAAATCAACCTGTTACAAAAAAAGAACTTGATTATTAGTACTAAAAAAAGGACCAATATCACCATCTAAAGCATGATATGTCATATATAAGAGGATTAATCACTAGCAACATGAGACACCTACTTGTAGCCAAACTTTTAATATTGTAGACAGCAATCAAGTACTAAATTATGTATTTCTTCCAGTGAGATCATAGAAAGATAATAACAATTTCATTATCAATATTGGATCCAGAGGACCAATATCACCATCGAAAGCATCATACACATAGCTATGATGGATAGAATCTGAGATAAACTATTGAGATAAACTAGACCTATTAGATAAAATACCAAGAACTTTACTTATCATCACACCTATCAATTGGGATGCTCATGCCTTGAGATGAATATGGAGCATCCCAATCATGATAAACTTGCATCCTCCTCCATACCATTAGCCTTGTTGCTAGATCAACTGAGATTCCTGCTCTGCAGAAAAGTAGTACGTCATTATAATTAGTTTAAACATAGTATGAAGCAACAAGGCATTATAACCAGTAGCAACTTAACCATATAGTCTAAGCTATCCATTCCAATGGGAGAAAAGTGTGACTTGAAAATGCACTATACCCCTCATAAAGTCAAATATCTAGCTCTTCTATAAAGTTTATGGAAAAATATATATCTAATTACATGAGACATGATTTGGAATATTCATTAAATATTTTAAAAAGGGATCAATCATGTCACTTAGTTAACAAAGATGTAATCAATGTCCATTCATGATGGCAAGGTAACCACCACGAGTCAAATCTTTTAAGCTTCAAGGCCATCTTTCAATATATCTCCAATGTGTACAAGATTTATTGTGCCTAGGTTTTGTAAAGGTCTATTCTCTCTCTCTCTCTCTCTCTCTCTCTCTCTCTCTCTCTCTTCTTATTGGACAGCTTAGGGTATCATCACATCAGCTTATGATTGAGAGTGGCAGAGCCAGTGGCATCCCACGGGAGGAGAGGATATGCCCCCTTTGCAGATCAGAGGTGGAGAGTGAGGAGCATTTTGTTCTCAGATGCTCGGCATACTCAGATTTGAGATCTAGATACACATTGAGCAGCTCACTTCAGGGATGTATGACTGATTTGGATCAGAGATCATTTGGCCAATTTCTGGGAGAGGCATGGCACATCAGAGAGCAGAGCACACAACGGGTCCCAGTTAGAGAGGGGCCCACCTAGACGACTATTACACAGTTCTTCAGACAGAGTGAGAGCTACTGTACCAGCCTCCAGCCAAACCTTCGGGCTCACACTACAGCAGGCTGAGGACCAACGTACCCGACGCCGCACGAGGATCCGTGGGTTTCGGACCCCACAGCCACACCGACAGGAGATCAGGAGGATTCTTGATCTACATCGACAACAGATTGAGATCCGACGACACTCGACACATTGGATCTCAGATCTCCAGTTTGCTCTTTCTCCACCGCCGATGTACCACATCCTGCATCCAGGAGGGATCACTTGCTATTAGCGACTTCGACGACTACTACTACATCCCAGGATAGTATATCTCCCTGCATCTGTTACATATACACATCGCACCACTTTATCACAGCCGACAGATGTTCCCCTATCGCAGCCGACATTTGTTCCCCTTTTGTAGCCATTATCTAGAGTACCAGAGCTACATATGCACATACACATACATGACACTTATCACACTCACAGCACCGTATTTTCAGTTTCCAGTTTTTAGCTTTTCATTCAACACTTTTATTTTGGATAGCTGGACCTCATCAGTTGTATCATAGTTTGTCTCATAGGCCAGTTTTGGTCTTTAGAAGACGTTAATATAACTTTCTTTCTTTCTTTCTTTTCTCTCTCTCTCTCTCATACGTAATACACTTTAATCTTTCCATTTCCTTTTGCATAATTCAAATCTCCCACTTTCTATGGCTCCCAAACTTAAATTTCAAACACACATAACTTTGTACTATATCACAATACAATTTTCTACTAAAGGAAAAGATTATCGTACTATTGTCCTAGCATTTATGATGAAGGATGAAAGTTATAATGGTACAGTGATACCAATATAGTGATCTATCTATATAGGATCACATTGTCAACTTTTGGGGTCAATATGACAAGTCAAATATTTTCTTTCATTTTTGAGCAAGCTTCTACATGATTTTTGTGCGTTGGTGAAATTAATTCATATCATAGCGATTCAGTATCTTTTCAAAAAATTAGTGATATAATACTTGATGAACCATTGTCAATGTAAGTGCATAATTAGTTGTAGGCAATATCCACTACTAATGCCTTCATAGTGAAAGAAGGCAAGAAGAAGAAGAACCACTATTGGGTTTTTAGTACTAAGAAGGGGATCTCACTCAAGATTGTCCTCATAGAAAACCCTACATGTGGAAGATTTAGCCTCAACAACTAATTAAGATGAATGGGTTTGATACCTTTTCGTAGCATGAGCTCCAAATCCCCATTTATGCATGCCTTCCTTTATTAAATTTTTAATTGCATTTCATAATAAATGTGATTGAAATTTTTTACTTATAAATTTTTCAAAATAATCTCTTTTTGTGTATGTGTACCTGGTACCCATGCATGCACCCCTAAGTATCAGAAAGTATGTCACATGTATGGACAATATAACTCTTAATGGCTAGATTACCTCTTGTTGATAGGAATATTTAGGATCCTCTAACTAACAAAGATGATGAGATCTTGGATCATGATGGTGACTAAATCTATGGTTAACACCTCTAAGAAGTTAACCTCACCTCATGGAATGCTAAAGGCCTATGTTTAGAAAGCCAGAAGGTAGCTTGGAGAAGGTTTTAAAGGGCCAAGAAACCTAATGCATTGGCCATGCAAGGGCTAAAGCTCACTAGTGAATACATCCAAGCACTAGACCTTCCTAGCTATGTGTATTATTACTCCTTTTCAGGTAAAGGAAAGGGAGGAGTGATCATATTGATAGAGAAGGAGTTCAGTCCCATGCTGAAATGGGAGGAAAGTGTAACGTGTCCACTAGAACCCTCTAGTCTAGGACACGTCTTAGCAGTCCATCGGAAAGGTTATCTAGAAAACTCCACCCGGCACTCCCATGGAATGTTACGGGTTTTGCAATCTAGGTCTTCCCGAGTCTGCCACGTAGCGGAAGTATCCTGGCCGTTCCCACTTAGGATCGACCTAAATTTGGGTTTCCCTGTTTGGTCATTAGCTAGCAACAACTAGCGTCAGTCCCGAGCGAACTACTTTACGCAGAAACGCCAGGTCCGAAGCGGATTCACGCTGCACTTGGTTCAAGGAGAATGGGAAACGAGAGGGATGCAAGGCTCGACCTCTCTGCCCTAAGGCATAGTCCCATTCCGTTCCCCTAAAACATCGTAAATCGGGTAGGATGTAAGTCTAGGTCATCATCCTCGTTATTCGCTTTGATGCTGAAGATTAACCTGCTGCTCGTCGAAGACTTTGAGAAAAGTTCCCGGCTAACCGGGACCACCCATCCGTAGGACGGAGCCATGGTCCATCCTCCGCACTTTCCTCGGTTTGTTTTAGTTATGTAATTACCTACCACATTAGTTTGACATATAACAAACAGCTTCCTTGATTAACCCTGTTAAGCACTGGTTCCTTCACGTAATCTTATCACAGGACATAAAGAAAACAATGCCAAACAACTTCTTTATTATCATTTTATCCTTTTATCTTTGAAATACAAGGAGTTCCCGCCTGTAGGCGTATTCATAATCCGCCCGAAGGCTATCCAGTAATCCACCAGGGATCACTAACCCAAGTTTCCGCCCGTAGACTAGTATGCGGGCCTCGAGATCCAATCCCGAGTCACGTTAGTCTCTTGTGCAGGGCCCGGAAGGTGAGGGATTTACAGCCAGAGCCCCCCCTGGCACCCAAGCGTCCTCCTGCTCCAAGCAGAACTCAACGGAGAGACCTCTCACGGCGGGTTCGGTCCATGTTCCCGGCGCGGCTAACAACCCCCTTGGTTAGGGTTAGGCAGGCAGTCAGGGGTAACTGAAGCTGCCTCTCCCTTCAGGCTTCAACCTGAAGTATTTAGATATGTTTTCCTCCTTTAGTTCATTGAGCAAACAATGCAAACAGTGCTTTCTAAACTGTTACAAGCACAATGAAATTCCAGTGGTCGTTTGGCTGGCAAACCGTTAAGGAGTGACTTCCTTTCCTCCGAATGCAACCCGCATTCGATCCGGAATCAATTGCAACTTGGCAAGATTCCTATCATTCTTGGGTTAGGGTCATACCCTACCCATACTTTAGGTTTGTTGTGGTAGGTTCCAGCGACCATGTCGCTTTAGTTTATTGTCTGGTCATTTGCAAATACCTAACTTTCCTTTCCCTTGGCAATTATTTCCCAAGGAAAGTGAGTAGCAGGATGATTACTCATCCTCTTGTAAGTTAAATTCCTTCAATAACTTGCCAACCTCATTTCGAGAGATGACAAAAACTCTCTTGTGGACAAATCTCAAGTCTATACAATGTTGCAGCTTTTTGCACATGTATTGCATCTAATTTCACGGGATCATTCCACCCATTGCTTAGCGTTTTCCGGTCACGGAATTTACCTTCAGGGTTTTAGGGTATTCTCCAAACCATTCCTAGTTATGTGGCCCATGGTACTAAAGATAGGCAACTCCGTCGGGGTTCCATCATTTTGAACGAATGATCCTTAGGATAAAACCTTAGATCATTTTATGCATAAGCACCCAATTGACTCGACATTCCGAATGTGTGTAAGATCTTAGGGTTTGCGGTTCTAACTTGGCAACAAATGTAAAACTAGGTCAATTCTTGCCGCACCAAACCCTAGTTAGCACTTGGGATACTTATCATATCGACTGAACCATGCCCAAATGAATCCCTTGTGGTTTATGTGATTTAGACAACACAATATACTTGTCTTGCGACAAGGATGAACCTTTCCCAAAGGTGATAAACTAGATCAATAGTTACAACTACACCAATACGTGTAAACATGCGATTCACTACTTCTACGCATCACATGGTTCACAATAACCCTATCCTTTCTTGGCAAAGTAAAAATGCCTGATAATCTGGACACTAACTTTCCTAGGTCCTACTAGGATTTATGTCAAATAATCATGCCACTTGCAAGTCCATAGATCATTTTCGTGCCTTCTATTCCTTTTCGAATAACATCTTATGGGAGTTAACTTATTACAAGGAAGATTTATCCAAAAACGGGACATGCCATTAATCTTTCCATGCCTATTAAAAAGGTGTACCTCAATAATTTCAACCTTGTAATGAGGCAACAGATGTCCTAGGTTCGTCACTTTTGAATGCACAAAAGGAACTTACTAATAAGGTCCTGCGAATGCATAGACACCTTATGCTCTTTTCATTAACTCCATTGAACGTACCAATGATCAATTTCCATATCTTAGGCTATCTCTAATAAATGTTCAAATAGCCAATTCATTTTCCAATTGCACTTAACTTGACTAGTTGAATTCGAGCATGCATGAGTGCTTCCTAATCCGTGAAGTTATCGTGATTAATTCAATACTTTTGTGTGGAATCCAAATAGATCAAACCTGGACTTGTGAATTCCGGGAAATGTCCACGTATGCTCGGGGTGAACCTTCCGCATCGCACCTTGTGATCTTTTTAGAGGCCATCGCGAATTCGATCTCCAGTTAGCCTTTGTGGGTTTCAACTTTTGGCCTTGGCTTGCAGTCTTATGACCTTGGTCCGTCTCCCTTGTATGCACAACTCTCTTTGATATATGGCTTCCTTGACCGAAGTTCCGACTTGTGGAATTTGCCTTGGGAAGGCCTCAGGGTTCTTATGAGGTCCCTTGGACAATGAAGATTTGAGAGCTTTAATCCACCTTGAAATTCCGGGTTTAGGAAGGATTGTGTGGGCCTTACGATGATGTTCGCGGAAAAGGGCTCTTGCGAATGGGCCTTGCAAGAATGGGCTTTAGAGTTCTTCTTCTCCTTCCCAAAAATCCTAGGACCGGCCTTGTAAGTGATTAGTGGGAGGGCCTTTATGGGCTTCCTCTCTTATTCTTTAAAATCCCGAGGGTTAAGGATATTGTGGAAAGGTGTTTAAGGACCCTCTTCTTCTCTACAAGCCCTGGGCCTAGAGGGCTTATGGAAAATTGGTGAGAAGGTTCGTTGCCTCTTTCTCTTCAAAGTCCCGGGGGGTGTGTGGATAGACCTATGGGCAATGTAATGGGAAGGGGAGCTTAAGAAGCCCCTTAGAAGCTTCCTAGAGAAGCTTCTAAGAGCTTCTGGCAGCACGTGGGCACGTTGGGGGGGGGTCCCAATGATCATGGGAGAAAAGGCGTGGTCTAGGCGAGGACGGCGGCGGCCTGGTGGTTCCATGTGGCGTGGCGGCTCCCTGTCGGCGGCTTCCCAGCGGCCAGCGGCTCCCCACACAGCGTCCTCTCCTTCCACAGCGACCTCCCTCCACACGGCGTCCTTCTCTCCCCTTCACACGACCCGTTCCCTCCTTCTCACAGCCTGGCGACCTCCCCCTCCTTCATGGCAGCCTGGCGACCTCCCCGCGTCCTTCACGGCAGCCTGGCGACCTCCTCCACCTCCTCTCACCCTCCTGCTCGTCCAGCACCCTCCTCTCCACGGCGCGTCCTCTCCTTCCACAGCCGGCCTTCACACGATCTTCTGCCTCCATGTCCTTCTCTCCTTTCCCCCCTCCCCAAGAGGGGGTTCTTATAGTCCAAGGGGGGAGAGGGAACCTCCCCACGTGGTTAGTTGCATGGCTCTCTCCCTCTCACCTCCCTCATGCTAGCCCATCCCTTTCCCCCCAGCCACACATCGGCTGGGGAAAATAATAAAAAAATTTGCTCTAATTCCACCTTTATCCCCTTATCCTCCTCCCAAGAGGGAGTTTCCCCGCGGCTATGCCGGTTTGAATCCCTGACCTTATTTTCCTAAGGTGGAGTGTCTCCATTTCCCGCGTATGGCTATAGATTAGCTGCTGGCACTAGTGATAATCTTTGCACGAGATTTACACGACATGCGGGAAGTCAATATTTACGGCACGCAGTGTGCGGAAATATTACATTCTCTCCCCCTTAGCAGAATCGAGATGTCCTCATCTCGAGATAAACTGGGGATATTGAAGATTGAGAGAGCTTTCATCCATCCAGGTAGCATCCTCCTTAGGATAATCTTTCCACTGGACGAGGCATTCTTTTAAGGTTCCAGATCTTAACTGTCTCTTTCTGACATCTAAAATCCTGTCCGGCCTTAGTTCAAGGATTCCTTGACTAGGCATTGCAATATGTTGGTCATCAAGTACATGATTAGGGTTAGGTACATACTTCATTCTTCAATAGACTGTTATGGAATACATTATGAACCTTTAGGTTTTCAGGGAATTGCAGTCTATAAACATTAGGTCTTAAGCACTTGAGGATCTTGTATCGTCCACAATACCTTGGACTTAGCTTCCTGCAATCTCCTAAGGATAGAGAACTCTTCTTTGGGCATACATGAATGAAGACCATGTCTCCTTCCTCAATATTCTATCTTGACACTTCAAATCCGTGTATGCCTTCTGTCTATCCTTCACAGCTTTGATGTCCCGAGAAAGTGAAATCATAAGCTTCGCATAATATCTTCTATTTAAATAGCTGGCTTGCTCGTATACATACTCTCATCCTATAGTAGACAAGTCCATTATTGACAGAGAATTCACGATACTTAGCCTCTAGCTTTTGTTCCTGGTCCTTGATAGAGACTTCCCTTAGCATCCTTTGATAGGCTAGATCATGGCATCCTTCCTCTCTAGCTAGCTCAAGTATTAGGTCGTTTGGCATGGACACCTCTGTAGCTAGAGATCTAGCTATTGATAGATTTTGCAAGATTAATGAATTAAGGAATGCCTTGCGATTGAATGCATCAACAACTACATTCTTCTTCCCTGGTCGATACTTGATTTCAAAATCATATTCCTCCAATACTTCAATCCATCGACGTTGCCTCATGTTGAGCTCGTTCTGGGTAAAAATCCATTTGAGACTCTTATGATCTGTTACTAGAGTAAACTTGTTACCCAACAGGTAGTGTCTCCAAAGCTTTAGAGCATGGATGACAGCTAATAACTCCAGATCATGAGTGGCATAGTTCTTTTCGTGACTCTTCAATTTCCTTGAAGAATATGCTACTGGATGACCTTCCTGCATAAGAACACACCCCAAGGCAAGAATGCTGGCATCAGTTACTACCTCGAACTCCTTATTGAGATCCGGAAGTTTCAGAATAGGTGCTGATACCAAACATTGCTTCAATTGGTCGAAGCTATTTTGTTCGGGAGTAGACCATGTAATAGAAGTCTGCTTCTTTAATAAGTCGGTAAGAGGTGCTGCAATCAAAGCATAGTTTTTTGATAAAGATCCTATACCATCCTGTCAAGCCAAGAAAACTACGTATCTCTTTGACGGATACTAGTATTGGCCATTCAAGCACATCTCTGACTTTGGCTGGATCTACTGATATTCCTTTTGATGATACTATGAATCCTAGATATTCAATCTGACGTTTGAAGAATGCACACTTCTTCATTTTTGCATACAACTTATGAGACCTCATTGTCTCCAACACAATCCGTAGTTGAGGTTCATGATCTTCTTCCTGTTTAGAATAGACTAAAATGTCATCGAAGAAGACAAGCACGAAGTCATCAAGATATGGTCTAAAAAAATATCTTGCATTAATCTATTGAAGGTGGCAGGTACATTTGTAAGCCCGAATGACATAATCAAGAATTCAAAGTGCCCATATCTTGTATTGAAGGCCGTTTTTGGAATATCCTTGATCCTGATTTGATAGTAGCCTGACCTGAAATCAATTTTTGGAAAAGATCTTTGCACCTTGAAGGCGGTCAAGAAGGTCATCTATTCTAGGAATAGGGTACTTGTTCTTGATTGTTGATTGATTCAACCCACGGTAATCAATATATAGTCGAAGTGTCCCATCTTTCTTTTTCTGGAATAGGACTGGAGCTCCCCATGGTGAATTGCTAGGTCGAATGTAGCCTTGGTTTAATAGTTGCTTGAGTTGTTCCTTCAACTCAATAGCTTCCGATATAGACATTCTATAGGGTCTCTTCGCAATTCGCGCAACTCCTATTACTAGCTTGATCTCATGATCTACTTCTCTTTAAAGTGGGCGTTTTTGTTAACTCTTCAGAAACTACGTCCACGTATTCCTTCAGTCAAGTGACCAATTCACTTTACTTTTTTATCAATATTCATAGTCAAGACAATCGGGAAAATTTTTTATTCCATTCATATCAGCATAGCCCTTTCGGGGCACAATTATTTCTTGGGCCGATGGAACAAGTTAATACATTAATTCGAGGAGAATAAGATGTTGTTGCATTCAGCTACAGGAACTGAGTAGTAGTACGGATTGGGGTCATTGATTTTCAGGAATCGATAGTTCATTGGAAGGTTAGGGTATCTCTTCCTTCGATATCCATTCTTCTCACGACGCCCCAAAACCTTGATTCGGTCGGCAGGGATTCTTTGAATCACTTCCCCGTACACATACTTATTCTGGTTAACCCTTCGACTTCCGACCTGTAGGGTCGCGTTTGCATGAGCCTCAATAAAGACGAACAGCTTTACGATCTTCAAATCCTCCATCCACTTGATTCTCTTCAAGTTAATTTGAAGGTACGCAGGTTGATAGGCGGTTATGTAATAGATCCCTGTAACACCCATCCATCTCCATTCCACGTACACAGGTGATGGATTGTAAATGCGGTCTAAGATGTTCATCATTTCAACCCTTTGTCGATAATTTGTGGAATGCATCGCGGCCATAAACATGACTCGGAACACTGAGAACCTGTTCCATGCTTCATAATTCTGCAAGACAGTATTCAAAGTAAGGAAATGTTTGGGACACAACATTTGCTTTACTTCTTCTTATTAAAATTTCCTAAAAACAAATCCTTTGTTGGTTCGCTCTGATACCAACTGTAACGTGTCCACTAGAACCCTCTAGTCTAGGACACGTCTTAGCAGTCCATCGGAAAGGTTATCTAGAAAACTCCACCCGGCACTCCCATGGAATGTTATGGGTTTTGCAATCTAGGTCTTCCCGAGTCTACCACGTAGCGGAAGTATCTTGGCCGTTCCCACTTAGGATCGACCTGAATTTGGGTTTCCCTGTTTGGTCATTAGCTAGCAACAACTAGCGTCAGTCCCGAGCGAAGTACTTTACGCAGAAACGCCAGGTCCGAAGCGGATTCACGCTGCACTTGGTTCAAGGAGAATGGGAAATGAGAGGGATGCAAGGCTCGATCTCTCTGCCATAAGGCATAGTCCCATTCCGTTTCCCTAAAACAGCGTAAATCGGGTAGGATGTAAGTCTAGGTCATCATCCTCGTTATTCGCTTTGATGCTGAAGATTAACCTGCTGCTCGTCGAAGACTTTGAGAAAAGTTCCCGGCTAACCGGGACCACCCATCCGTAGGACGGACCCATGGTCCATCCTCCGCACTTTCCTCGGTTTGTTTTAGTTATGTAATTACCTACCACATTAGTTTGACATATAACAAACAGCTTCCTTGATTAACCCTGTTAAGCACTGGTTCCTTCACGTAATCTTATCACAGGACATAAAGAAAACAATGCCAAACAACTTCTTTGTTATCATTTTATCCTTTTATCTTTGAAATACAAGGAGTTCCCGCTTGTAGGCGTATTCATAATCCGCCCGAAGGCTATCCAGTAATCCACCAGGGATCACTAACCCAAGTTTCCGCCCGTAGACTAGTATGCAGGCCTCGAGATCCAATCCCGAGTCACGTTAGTCTCTTGTGCAGGGCCCGGAAGGTGAGGGATTTACAGCCAGAGCCCCCCCTGGCACCCAAGCGTCCTCCTGCTCCAAGCAGAACTCAACGGAGAGACCTCTCACGACGGGTTCGGTCCACGTTCGCGGCGCGGCTAACAACCCCCTTGGTTAGGGTTAGGCAGGCAGTCGGGGGTAACTGAAGCTGCCTCTCCCTTCAGGCTTCAACCTGAAGTATTTAGATATGTTTTCCTCCTTTAGTTCATTGAGCAAACAATGCAAACAGTGCTTTCTAAACTGTTACAAGCACAATGAAATTCCAGTGGTCGTTTGGCTGGCAAACCGTTAAGGAGTGACTTCCTTTCCTCCGAATGCAACCCGCATTCGATCCGGAATCAATTGCAACTTGGCAAGATTCCTATCATTCTTGGGTTAGGGTCATACCCTACCCATACTTTAGGTTTGTTGTGGTAGGTTCCAGCGACCATGTCGCTTTAGTTTATTGTCTGGTCATTTGCAAATACCTAACTTTCCTTTCCCTTGGCAATTATTTCCCAAGGAAAGTGAGTAGCAGGATGATTACTCATCCTCTTGTAAGTTAAATTCCTTCAATAACTTGCCAACCTCATTTCGAGAGATGACAAAAACTCTCTTGTGGACAAATCTCAAGTCTATACAATGTTGCAGCTTTTTGCACATGTATTGCATCTAATTTCACGGGATCATTCCACCCATTGCTTAGCGTTTTCCGGTCACGGAATTTACCTTCAGGGTTTTAGGGTATTCTCCAAACCATTCCTAGTTATGTGGCCCATGGTACTAAAGATAGGCAACTCCGTCGGGGTTCCATCATTTTGAACGAATGATCCTTAGGATAAAACCTTAGATCATTTTATGCATAAGCACCCAATTGACTCGACATTCCGAATGTGTGTAAGATCTTAGGGTTTGCGGTTCTAACTTGGCAACAAATGTAAAACTAGGTCAATTCTTGCCGCACCAAACCCTAGTTAGCACTTGGGATACTTATCATATCGACTGAACCATGCCCAAATGAATCCCTTGTGGTTTATGTGATTTAGACAACACAATATACTTGTCTTGCGACAAGGATGAACCTTTCCCAAAGGTGATAAACTAGATCAATAGTTACAACTACACCAATACGTGTAAACATGCGATTCACTGCTTCTACGCATCACATGGTTCACAATAACCCTATCCTTTCTTGGCAAAGTAAAAATGCCTGATAATCTGGACACTAACTTTCCTAGGTCCTACTAGGATTTATGTCAAATAATCATGCCACTTGCAAGTCCATAGATCATTTTCGTGCCTTCTATTCCTTTTCGAATAACATCTTATGGGTGTTAACTTATTACAAGGAAGATTTATCCAAAAACGGGACATGCCATTAATCTTTCCATGCCTATTAAAAAGGTGTACCTCAATAATTTCAACATTGTAATGAGGCAACAGATGTCCTAGGTTCGTCACTTTTGAATGCACAAAAGGAACTTACTAATAAGGTCCTGCGAATGCATAGACACCTTATGCTCTTTTCATTAACTCCATTGAACGTACCAATGATCAATTTCCATATCTTAGGTTATCTCTAATAAATGTTCAAATAGCCAATTCATTTTCCAATTGCACTTAACTTGACTAGTTGAATTCGAGCATGCATGAGTGCTTCCTAATCCGTGAAGTTATCGTGATTAATTCAATACTTTTGTGTGGAATCCAAATAGATCAAACCTGGACTTGTGAATTCCGGGAAATGTCCACGTATGCTCGGGGTGAACCTTCCGCATCGCACCTTGTGATCTTTTTAGAGGCCATCGCGAATTCGATCTCCAGTTAGCCTTTGTGGGTTTCAACTTTTGGCCTTGGCTTGCAGTCTTATGACCTTGGTCCGTCTCCCTTGTATGCGCAACTCTCTTTGATATATGGCTTCCTTGACCGAAGTTCCGACTTGCGGAATTTGCCTTGGGAAGGCCTTAGGGTTCTTATGAGGTCCCTTGGACAATGGAGATTTGAGAGCTTTAATCCACCTTGAAATTCCGGGTTTAGGAAGGATTGTGTGGGCCTTACGATGATGTTCGCGGAAAAGGGCTCTTGCGAATGGGCCTTGCAAGAATGGGCTTTAGAGTTCTTCTTCTCCTTCCCAAAAATCCTAGGACCGGCCTTGTAAGTGATTAGTGGGAGGGCCTTTATGGGCTTCCTCTCTTATTCTTTAAAATCCCGAGGGTTAAGGATATTGTGGAAAGGTGTTTAAGGACCCTCTTCTTCTCTACAAGCCCTGGGCCTAGAGGGCTTATGGAAAATCGGTGAGAAGGTTCGTCGCCTCCTTCTCTTCAAAGTCCCGGGGGGTGTGTGGATAGACCTATGGGCAATGTAATGGGAAGGGGGGCTTAAGAAGCCCCTTAGAAGCTTCCTAGAGAAGCTTCTAAGAGCTTCTGGCAGCACGTGGGCACGTTGGGGGGGGGTCCCAATGATCATGGGAGAAAAGGCGTGGTCTAGGCGAGGACGGCGGCGGCCTGGTGGTTCCATGTGGCATGGCGGCTCCCTGTCGGCGGCTTCCCAGCGGCCAGCGGCTCCCCACACAGCGTCCTCTCCTTCCACAGCGACCTCCCTCCACACGGCGTCCTTCTCTCCCCTTCACACGACCCGTTCCCTCCTTCTCACAGCCTGGCGACCTCCCCCTCCTTCATGGCAGCCTGGCGCCCTCCCCACGTCCTTCACGGCAGCCTGGCGACCTCCTCCACCTCCTCTCACCCTCCTGCTCGTCCAACACCCTCCTCTCCACGGCGCGTCCTCTCCTTCCACAGCCGGCCTTCACACGATCTTCTGCCTCCATGTCCTTCTCTCCTTTCCCCCCTCCCCAAGAGGGGGTTCTTATAGTCCAAGGGGGGAGAGGGAACCTCCCCACGTGGTCAGTTGCATGGCTCTCTCCCTCTCACCTCCCTCATGCTAGCCCATCCCTTTCCCCCCAGCCACACATCGGCTGGGGAAAATAATAAAAAAATTTGCTCTAATTCCACCTTTATCCCCTTATCCTCCTCCCAAGAGGGAGTTTCCCCGCGGCTATGCCGGTTTGAATCCCTGACCTTATTTTCCTAAGGTGGAGTGTCTCCATTTCCCGCGTATGGCTATAGATTAGCTGCTGGCACTAGTGATAATCTTTGCACGAGATTTACACGACATGCGGGAAGTCAATATTTACGGCACGCAGTGTGCGGAAATATTACAGAAAGAGGGGTTGTTCTTGCTCCTTCCTTGAAATACAACAAAATGGTAGTTGTCGTGTGGTCAATATATGACCCTCTTGCATCCATGAGTAGATTAGGGCTTTAGGAAACTTTGAAGGACAATTTTCACAAGAGTGTACCATCTTGGCAAGGGACTCGAACAAGATGCCAAGTGAGGCTAACTAGTTGCATGAAAATTGTACCATGATTGCATATGAGAAGGAAAATTTGCATCACTTGAAACGGACATATGATTTGTTGGATGTTTCCCACATGATTGTGGATGGCCTTTTCTTTTTATAACAACCATAAGGACTAGTCTTAGAAATTTGCAAGATGAGACAATACCTATACCAACTAAGGAGGGCGGTAGGCATGGATGATTTTGAGAGCCAATGTATACTTTCATGTTATAGAATATGTGTTGAAACTTGTATTTTGGACTTTCGAAACTGTAGTGATTTTTTCTCTAGACCAAAAACATACTACAATTAGCCGAAGAATATTTCTATGAAAATAATAAGGTAATAAAAGGTTTAAAGTGTTGTTTTTGAACTCAAGATGGTAAAATTTTCTTAATAATAACATAGAAATTACATTGAATGAAAGATAGTTCAACCAATGACCCTGTTATTGCAAAGAAAATAGTACAACTAAAGGAAGGTAAATCCTCGACTCTCTCGGTGGTATATAAATCCTATATATCACATGCATTCATGGCATATTTTATATATCCCTATGTAACCTATTTTGTGATATTTTCTTGGCCCTTCTGTGACTTTTTACCATAATTTATACATCCCTTCCTGTGATTTTATTTTTTTCATAAAAAATTTTAACAAATTCTTATGTAATAGATAGAAAACACTAGCTCTATCATAGAATTTATCGCAAACTAGTTGAGACACAACTTCAAGCTATTCTATGGAAGGGTGAAAGCATATTAATGGTTCTCACCACTAAACACCATGAAGGGCGTATCTAAAGAAGATATGACAAGTGGGAACAATGTGCAACCACATGTTTTCTGAGCTAAAAATGCATTCTAAACTTCATCAGCTCATTAAAATAGCCACATAACATATAAGATCCCAAAACTTTCAAGCTTTCATTAAAAAGAAAGTGATTCTTGAAAGGTTTAACACATTTTAGCATTGCCAAAAATTCACAAGCTATGGTGTACATGTGCTAATAAGCTACTTGCTCAAGCCTACTTCAAAGTGAGCCAGACAACCAAGGGTGCTCACCAGAAAGTTCAGACACAATGGATAAGGTGAATATAGGACCAAACATGGCAAGAATCAACTTGAAATACTATCGCCCAGCCTTGCACAAGCATAAGCAATGAAAATGCAAAGGCTAGATTCAAAACACAATCAAATGAATGCAATAAATGTAGTCAACCTGCATAAAAGTAAGTCACCTCAACCTATTATCCCTAAAATGCAAATGTTGAACTTAAAAACACTAAGAAAAAGAGTAGAAACGAGGCCAAAAATTACCAAAAGATGGTCAACCATGCTCAAAAATAAGTCATTGTAGCAATCAAGAATGGGTCCAATCAGCTGGAAAAAACAAAAAACACAAACCTAAAATAGGAGAAAACAATCTTACGAACTTGGATCCTAAAATCTAATACCATGTCAAAAGTGGATGTAGCAATTGAAGCATAAACAACTGTTGTAATAAGTTGTTAACTAAACACAAGGACAAAAGAAAAAGAAGCACAGAAGAATACTACAAAGAAAAGAAATCATAAGAATGATCAAAAAATGAAATCCATATATGAAACGTGAGACAATGGCATACAACAATGAGTCACTAGTTGCATAGGCAATGGCACAAGCTCCCTCTCTCCAACAAAACTAGTAGGTGATAATGACTGACTCAAGAGGAGCTTGAATATAAAGAACAAAAATATGCCATAAATAGAGTACGTCGATACTAGCATAAAATGCCCAAATAGACATCATAATGGCCATAATAAAATGCCTAGAAGTGTTAGGTATAAAGTAGACCTAGAAATGTCAAACTCAATTTTTTGGATACGGATGCTACAGAGTTGGAGAGTGTAAATGAAATACTAGCACAAGGATTACAAGATACTCATGTCTTATCTGATCTTCAGATGGATATAGATGACCAAGAGAAGCATAAAGAGAAGACATTGGGATGATACTACCACTTTTCTTCCAAGGAAAAGTATGCATACAAGAGTATGATTCAAGGATATCAACGGGCACAACATGATCAACAAACTACCATTTGATGCACAAAATATTGTTTGGGGTTGTGTACATGATTGATCGGCTGAGTATGCAATGGTGTTTGACCTAAAAGGGAGATATGACTATAGGAGATTGCAATGGATAGGCATGGCTAAACTAAACATGTCAAATTGTTTTAATCGGGAGAGGATTAATGATGATTGATGCATCTAATGTGGACTTGATAACTTAGGAAGGGCCCTACAAAATGTGGTTGAAATCCGCATTCCTATGCCTCCAAGATAGATTTGGGAAGGTCAATGTTTGGCTTGGGCTGCATGCTATAATGAATAGCTGCAGGTTGCTACGCCTTCAAGATTTGTTCTTGGGGTCTTCAGAAAAATTGTAGATCACAAGTGGGGCTACAATTTTTATTTTCAAAGCTTGGCGATCTAAGTTACCATTCAAAAGATAGGAGCAGTTTTCTATAGGGTGGTGTTGTAGGTCAAGTTTCTACACAGGATAAAACTAAATCTAATGAATGTAAATTATTGCATGAAACATATGCTTTGACAAAGATGTTTAAAACTGACATGAGGGTACCAAAGATAAGTATAAGGATTCGGATATGTGAGAAAAGTGATACATAAGAGGCAAATGTGGTGGAGAGCCTAGTGAAAGATGAGCAAATTGAAAGAGATGAAGAAGAGCAAGAGGTGAAAGAAAGTTCTCATGAAGTTAATGAACAAACCTATACTAATATGGCTACAACTCTAAATAGACATTGGAGTGAAGATTGAGACATTGGGAAAATCTTAAGCTGATCATTTTTGTTGGAATAACAAAAAAAACAATTTTAAAATGGAGTTTACGAGTGCCTTGGCCCAGAAAGTCCACTCTTCTTGTATTTGAGTTGGGACCTTACTGAACAAGACATTTTACTTGGGATCTCATTGTTATACATAACAAGAATTAGTGTAGTGCTTTTGTTTCCAAATATACGTAGAGGAATTTGGTATCAATTGATTTAGCTTCTATCTTATCTTTTGTCTTGCCCATTCTTAAGAACCCTCGCACTTTGTGGCTAAACACACATGTCTAACAATGTGTGAGCCAAAGTCTATGAAGAGGACATACTCTTTTCCTCCATATAAAATTAAGCACATACAAATCTCTTTAATCTCCCCCAACATCATACATTAAGGTCTATGTAAAGGCTCTCTTCTCTCTCATGTTTTATATATCCTACTAACATCTAAGCTTAAGCAAGAACCACATGAACATGTCAAGTAATATTAAGAAGACTAAAGTTTCATTGAATATGCAAGACACTTGCCGAATCTCCTTCATGGAAATAGACCAACATGTTTGTAGTTATATAGGTGAGTTTCTTATAAAGGTAGACTCTTGCACTCTTTCATCTATTGGACATAATACCATATGATAGTACAAGGATGTTGTATGTATATATGTGCAATTTATTCATTTGGATATAATTATTAGGCAAGGCCTGCAAAGCTTGACTATTATTTTACAAACCTTAAAGTGAGTTTCATAGAATAGTTAGAAAATATTAGAAGAAAAATATTGCATTCATAAAAAGAAAATAAGATCTCAAAATGGAGATGCTTTTCAATGATTTTTGAGTTCAAAGACTTAATAGAAACTCGTAAATGAATCAATGGGGAAGATGTTGACCCATGCATAGGGGGAGATTTTACCTAATCTTCTGCAATGTATGATTTTTCTATTTTCTTTCTCTCATACAATTTTTTGTTCTCTTCAAATTTTAGTTAACTTGTTCAATTGTATGATGAAGGACCTCAAGAATGGTATCAAAGCAAGGTGATTGGTCTCTACATCAACATTAAAAGGGTAGGCATCCATTGATCATTGGAGTCATCTTCATCAACATATGAAGGTACCATCAATTTCCTACTAGAAAAGAGCTATTTCTCATGGATTAAGACTTGACCTCTCCTTCTACCCTTAGGTCCATAGAGCGTGACATTTTTGGGATCAGCACATGAAAATCTACAATTCAGAAAGAATCCACTAAATGTGGTATTGGAGGATAGAGTGGATTTTTCTTATAGGGTAGAAGACTCTACTGGGTTTGTGTGGATTTGATTGCAACATTGTTACATTTTGAGACCACTACCAGTTCGCCATCTAGCATGAAGCAAAAGGCTTGAGATTGTCTACCATCATCAACTAATGAGTTTTTAGCTTGGATTAGCTGAAGAATTTAACTTTAAACTAAGTCTATCTATGAATTTAAAGGGCCAATTTTGTCCAACTAAGTAGAGATTGTTTACCATCAATACCTTCTTATCAAACAAGTTGATCACCATCTCTTGCTTTCCATATAATGTATATCATTAATCAAAGTAGACCTCCCTATTAATTTAGAGGAGGCTACTACATTCATGATAGCCCCACAACCCTCAAGAAATTCGATAGCCTATGCCATATCAATCATTTCTTTATAGAATCCCTGTTCCTTACCATTGACATTTTCTCTAAGATCATAACTTACAACAATATATTTAAATACTCTCGAGGCTCATAACATAAAATCTTTGGAAACGTTTAAAGTAAGTTTGAGTAACAATATAAATAAAATGCTGAAGAAAACACAACAAAAATTCATAGTGCATGCATATATTACCTTAAGATTCTAAAACATCTCAAAAAAAAGATTTGAGTACTTACATTTTTTCAATCTCTATAGGTCTTCAGTAAGAGACAAGATTTCAATCTTCACTTTTCTCCAATCTCAATAAGAATCCTAAACGGAAATGTATGGCCTCAATGTGTGATAATCAAGATATATTGAGGCTTGCCTTTGTTGGATAAGTCTATGAAATATGTAGTTGACCTATCCGACAAAGTATCAAGGTTGCAATTTTCTTATCTATTTGCATCCTTCGCAAGATCCCATACCTTCAATACAAATTATGTTATAACTTGTTGGATTATTTTGTAAGTACAAATTTTGATACTAATTCAAATTGTGTGAATCCCATATCTTCCCACACTTGCACAAATTGATTATTGGTATAGAAAATCTAAATCAACTCTTGTATCTCTATATCATTTAGATTGTTTTTATACAACAACATGAAATTCTATGTAGATTTATCTTTTTCACTATTATTGTTATCCACATCTAGTTATGGGCCATAAATATTATATCTCTATGACTTGAGACATCAATACCTATTATAGTCTTGTTTTAAATAATGTCATTATTATACAATGATGTGATTCTTATGTATCCATTAAAGTGGTATGTTAGAGTGAAATAAAAATATATCTAAAAGTCACAAAATGATGAACATTTTAAAACCACTCATAGTGGAAGAAAAATATTATTTAACTATTTTTTGAGAGTTTTCCATATGCCAAAGTGATTTGCTACTGAGTCTTTAAATGCATAGTAGCTAATCGAGCATATTAATTAGAGAAAACAATAGTGCTAATTCAACCAATGTTTTCTTTTCAATAAGAAAGACCTTATGACTACTAGATTTATGTTACCACCCTTCTTAGATCAAGGCATTGTAAGAGACCGTGCCACTTTATAAAGCCTCTTTAAACTCTCCAATGGGAAACTTAGAACCCATATTTGTATGGGATGTTTCCAACATGCTAGGAAACAAGAACACAACTTTGGAAGGGAAGTACAACACTCATAATTTATCATCTTAATTGTGATGCTTTCATTTCTTCATGAAAAGAATCACATCGAATATGAAATAACAACATGCATATTTACCGTGTCATAAAAGGATAAGAAATAGCTTGCAATCCACATGCATATGAACCAACTAGATATTTGATAGCATCATCTAGCATAATGTGTATGCATAGTACAAATGAATATAATGCACAAATGTCATTGATAATGTTGTGATCTTAGTTCATAGTGAATGGTTTCTTGATAGCCTTTTTGCTGCACTCAAAATTACACATTGGCTTCCATCGACTTATCAGGTAAATAAACATTCATGTTGTTCTCATTTCTTAGCGTACATAAAATATTTGACTCTTCATTATAAAGTGTTTCCAAATTCTTACATGTCATTACTAGTTTCTTCCTAGCATGTGTCTCACATAAGTTTCACGATTGCAGACCTTGCTTGTTATACCACGACTCTTGTATCAAATTTTGGAAAAGGATGCTTATACTAGACTCTACCATTTCCTTGATGCAAGTATTTGCATACCCAGGTTTGGGAGCAACTATGGAGTTGACATTTTTCTAATAGCTTTTGTTCTTATTACTTTAGGAACCTTTAATATAATTAATACCTCCATGTTCTCAATCCTAGAAAAGGAGAATCCTTATTCAAGAGTTTAGGAACAAAATTCCACTCAACAATACAAGATCTTATTTTATCTATTTCATTAATTTAATCTTGATCAAAATCTTTCTCTCTCTCTCTCTCTCTCTCTCTCTCTCTCTCTCTCTCTCTCTCCTAATGTATGTGTGTGTGTCTCAGAAGGAAGTCACTTGTTAATATGAGGACATTGAAAGCTTCACATGAAAAATACGCCACCAAATACATTTTTTCTAACATAGGATATTGAACTCAATTAGAATAATTTGATGCAATAAAATTAATGTACCATAATAATGTATAATAGGTCCAAATACAAAATAAAGAATAAGCATTTGTGCATTACATTGATCCGTAATATGCATACACATTATGCTAGATGATGCTTTCAAATATCTAGGTGGTTCATCTACATGTGGATTGCAAGTTATTTCTTATCCTTTTATAACATGCTAAGTCAAGGTGATTACAATTTGAATTAGTGCAAGTGCGGGGAGATATAGGATTCACACAATTTGAATTAGTATCAAATTTTTACTTAAAAAATAATGCACCAAGACTCTAATGGGTTTGTGTGGATTTGATTGCATCATTGTTACATTTTGAGACCACTACCAATTCACCATCTTCTCTATCTAGCATGAAGCAAAAGTTTGGAGATTGTCTATCATCATTAACCAATGATCTTCTAGCCTTGATTACTGAAGAATTTAATGAAACTAAGCCTATCTGTGGCTTTAAGGGACCAATTTTTCCAACCAAATAGAGGTTTTTGATGAGCAATACCTTCTTATCATACAAGTTGATCACTATCTCTTGCGTCCCATATAATATATATCATTAATCAAATTAATGTTGAGATGTAGAGAGAGAAGATATGTAGAGATGCAATGGGGAGAGAAGAGACACATCATATAAAACTTCTTCATAAAAAGAAGAAGAAAACTATTGGATAGAGGCGGTAACTGAAAGTTCAATTGAGCTCTAAATATCCTTGCACAAAAAAAGAATGGCATCTCCTGTTACTAGGCCTTGCACAGAAGGAATAGAAATTTCTAGCATACCATTCATATAGGCTCTAAAAAGGTTTGACATTTGAAGAAAGGCATGTAGTGTGCTGCAAGATTGAGCAGGAATTGTAACTGGAATTGAAGGAGTAGGAACTGCCACTAATGAAACAGCTTGTTTCAGGCACTTTGTTTGAATGATTAGAGGTGGGGGAGAATCATCATCCTCAATGATCACATCATCATATTCATGAGGAGGAGGAGGAACCTCTGGAGGATAAACTAGAGGTAAAGGTATTTCCTTTGCCAGGGGCAACATGCTTCAAGGATACATAAATGTATGATCCAAATCTGACATTAGTTACATTTCCTATAGTAGCTCTAATGAAATGTTGATCCATCTTTGCTAGGAGATAGGTACTCCAATAAATGGTAATACCTTTCAAGACCATATAAGAATTTGTGAACAATTCCTTGGAGAGGTAATGAGATAGGGTTTTGGAAGGCGCAAACCTATCTTGAAGAAATTGGCACAACTGCTTCCATAGCGAGTTGGAAATCACAGAGACACTGACCGTTGACATGGTAATAACCTTCTTTGGATCCAAAACATCCAGAGACTACTTCTATAAGAAAGAGCCTTCCCCAAACTCTCACGTTTCATAAGAATAGTTATACCATAAATAGGACTAGACCTCTTATTGTAAGAGGTTAAAAATTGATCATAAATGTCAGGATTATCTGGAGCTAGTCGTAAGGAAATGCTCACAAACATAGATTATCTTGCTTTAGCAACGAGGTTTGAATCTAGCAACAAGGAATAATCATGCAATACCAAAGACACATACTAGACCGGGGTAGGGGTTTGAGGCACCATTAAGATGGTTTACACACATAGATAGGCACAATGAATGCCTGCAAAACAATAGGATAGGAACATATATGATATCAATCATCATAAACTCACATGACTCAACCAATCCACTAACCACATCCTAGGAGGAATCTGGCATGACCTCTACATACATATGCGACTGAAAGTTCATGTGATGCAGATAAACAGACACCATGAATCCCCATGTTGGGCAGAAAAGAAAAAGAAAAATACATACCATACCTTGACTCATCAACATGAGAAAAACAAGAACATAGAATCACATAATAACTGATCATACTAACATGACACTCGAATTGTTTTACCATCATCACAACAAGAGGGACTAGATAAGACTCCAGTGTTCCCATGCCCACAAAGCACACTTAATGAAAAGGAAAATGTACAGTCTAAGGGGAAAGAAATATAATGAAGGATTCATTTAAATAAAAGTATTAATAATGGTTGAAATTTTATTAAGGTAATAATTCTTAAAAAGAAAATGACGATGTCGTAGAGTTCACGCAAGGGCTGCAGAACACGGGGTTCAAGATACAGCAAGGAAAGAGGCTAACAAGAAGATCTCAATATTTGATGCCAAAGATCACTATATTGCTTGTCAAGTACTTAAAAGAGAAGAGTCAAAATAAATGACAAAGCATGACAATCTGTCCACTGCTTCACAATAAAGCATAAGAGCTTGCTTTTCAGGGCACCAAGTAATTCATCCAGAATCAAGACTTAATTGTAGACAGTTTGATCAATCTCGAGGTCCAATGGATAAAACATCTGAAAAATGCTTGCATAGGCTCCCTTTCTTCAAGTACTTTCCAGTCTTTTGTCAAATATGCATCCCACTCATCACGAAAGTTGTCTTGCATGCAGCATTGCTGAATAAGTAGAGTCGCTGAAGCGGTTCACAGAAAAATGAACTTTCACAATGCCACTAGAAATCTTTCACAGTCAGTTGTCTATCCAGTCATGTTGGAGACGGATCTTAAATAGGACTTATCAGGTAACTCAGTTGTTGACACTGATGCAGTGGCCATGGCTGCAATAACTGTAATTAAACCATGGATTCATGAGATTGGCTATAACCTCAGTCTGCACCATGGCAAGCACTGCCATATAACCTGCAAATGACATAATTAGAGACTCCAGGTTGCACGTGTAAAATTATTCAGAGAGCCAGATCGAGAAGCAGCCAGTGCTGGCATCTCTCCAGGAAGTGGTGCCAGTTCATTCACATTGAACCGCTCCTCATCATAGAAACTGACTGTAACAACTCTACCCCCAAAATATCTCCCATTCAAGTCCACCAATGCCTTAGTAGCCTACTCAGCACACTCAAACTCCACAAAAATCCTTACAGTTTTAGTTGCAGGAAAATCTGGCTCTATGATCTCTTTCTGTTGTTCAAAGAGGCTGCCATCTAACAAAAAATAAGGTCCGCCAGAGAGAGCTCCCAGCGACGGTGAGAGAGAAAGCCCCAAACGATGGCGTCGCCCCTCAAGATCCTCACCACCAATTCTTGAATAAACTTCCAACTCTCCATTTCACAATTGATTGTAGTAAGGTTCAGAGCTATCAATTACACAACCGCAATCAACATGACAAAAACTCAAAATTCAGAGAGGTCTCTGTAATCTCAGGGCTTGCAAGCGAGCTCATCATAAACAGATCAAGCAACCGTGATGGGGCGCTGGGAAAGCGTCTTTTGTTGCTGTTGAGGGTCTTCAAGCTGCTGAAAGTCCTCCATTTTGTAGATGACGGTGATGTAGAGGGAGCAGCTGGGGCATCTGGCAATCTCCCACAATCCACAAACAGGGGTACAAGGAAATTTCCCAGAAAGGGATGTGAATCAAGGTGCTGCTGTCGAATGTGGGAGTACAGGCGCTTCACTTGTAGGAGGTTCTTTCTGTGTCTACACTGCTGCAGAGTGGCGATCAAGCTGTTCCTTGAGTACAATTCTGGGATCTCAGCTGGCATAACCTGTCAACATGAATAGGTAATGGCAAGGTCCCATGTGTGGATCACACATACGATAGCTGCATCTTGGATAGCCTGTTTGAAGATGAGAAGGGAAAATCCTTTTTGTTCAATGCACAGTTGACAGTGTACTTGTCAGTCTCGTTGCTGCAATGAGAAGACCCTTGAGTCTATGACCTTGTTTTGAACTTGAAGATGAAGGAGATCATGTTCCTGCACAGGATGAAACCAAGACGATCTGATATGTGGATTTCTTAAAGCATGCTGTTGTTACTTGTATGCTGTGTTGTAGTCCGTTCTTGGCAAAAACACCCCTCCTTCTTGCAGCAGCTGAGATCAACAACTCGCTGGGAGCGTTAATCTCATTCACATAAGGATTCCATCGTATGGCCATAAACTGGAATCTTCTTATCAATTATATGCCTATTCATCAGCCCATATCTCAAGTATGAAACCTCAGGCCTCACAACCTCCAGATCCAGTTCACAAGGAGGTGGACCCGTAAGCTCCAGGCGCACAGCAAAGGCTTTGAACTTTTTCATACTGTTCAAGTCCAAGAATAGGGAGAAGGTCATCTATCTTAATTACTGCTTTGTTCTTGAAACACCGTATGGGATATGATGGTTGAGACATCCGAGCAAACACTCCAAATGAAACACTTGCTGCATTGAGATCCTCTCCATTCCCATCGTTGTCCTCAGCATGACTGTAAGTCGACAGGTCTTCTGCTTTGTTTGCCTTCCTCACCTACCGCAGCTCCATCCATGTTGTCCCTCCTTGTCGATAGTCTTTCTCCAGTTCTCCCCAGTAGTCATAAACTGAATAGCTCGCATACCATCTTTACTGCGTATCCGCGCATAAGCTGACCCGTCATCCATCACTTTCGTTTCCATTCTTGCTTCTGTAATGAAAGGCTGTCCAAGAATAATCGGATAAGAGCATGAATCCTGAACAAAGCAATGATAATCCTCTTCAACATTACCAATAGAAATTCTGATACTCGGACAAGCAGCATACATATCACCAGAAGTATTATTGGCGGCTCTCATGCGCCAGCCATGCTCTCCATCCATAGGCCACTTGCCACTCTCATAAACACCTCAAGCAATAAGATTAATCTCAGAACCATGATCACCTAAAGCGACCAATGAAATTTGTTTCTCTCCAATCCTTACCACTGTCTCAGTACGTGGTCGCTCTAGCCCAATGACTTCGTGAAAAATGGCTGCGAGGAATGAGAATAGGGGTCTCATCATCTTCATACTGCATAGGCTGCACTATTTTCTCCAATTGCGGATTAACAGAAGCATTCTCAACCATCACTGCATCATCATGCTCTTCCCCAAGAGCTCCATGCCACAATCCCTCTAAAGCAGGTCCTTCCATCGCATATCATTTCCTCCGCAAAAGATCCTGCATCTAATCCTGTATTTCTCTTCTAGCAATCCCAAGAGCTTCTCCAACAGTAAAAGTAACTTCACTATTCAAAATTCTTTCATGAAAAATCTTACTCATATCCGTCTGCATATCAAGGTCTGACAAGAGCTTGAATCCTGGCTCTTTTCTTGGTTGTCTCTTTTCTTTCTGCTTGTCTCCCATTGGTTGATCAGAACCTGTTTGAGCTAGAGAATTTGACATAGGTGGAGCTGTAACAGGTGGTGAAACAAAGTCACCCCCTCTAGTCTTTTTGGAGGAGCTAGGTCCTTCCTCATCTCTTCTTCTCTTTTCCTCAACCATGGAATCTAAACCCTGCGTTTTAGCCATATAAGCAAAAATAGAATACCTGTCAACAGGAGAATCCCATCCTGTTTCTCCTCGGATGCTAGAGGCCACACAAGTCATAGTAGATGCCTGAACTTTCCCTCTTCTCGCTATCTCCAAGGCAGAAGACCATAAAGCAGAGTCTCCATCAGATTTCTGCTCAAGCTGGACTCCAAAAGCTGAAGCATCCCCTCTAACACTCACATAAGCTGATCGCGCAGCCATATCATCAACAAGCTTCTTCATACCTCCCTTGAGGACGTAGACAAACACGCGAAGCGCAGGAGAGAACCAAGCAAGGAACGCCAACGACAAGGACCTGTCACGACTAGTCAACATGATTGACAGTGCAGTGAGGCGCAAGAATTCAACCATGACGGAGGAAGGCTCAGACCATCGGTTTACCGAGGAGCTTGATGTGAGCACATTCCCAGACGCTATACAACAGATGGTGAGCAGTTACGACGCGCATGCCCAGTACGAGCACTGTGGTAGGACGACAAATGCAATCATTGCAGACCTAGAGAAGGAGAGAAGACTAGCCCGCAAGGCATAGCCAAGTATAATAGGGATCAACAAGCCAGGAGCCTAAGGCAAAGCATGGAGCTGCATGAGGTGCAGTGAGTGCTAAACTTGGCTGGCCGGAATCGAGCAGACCAAGAAAGAGAACTAGAGGGAGACCTGACGCTAAGCGAGCTCCTCATGAAACGGCTGCTCGATAACACCGCAGTAGAGTAGAGTGCCACTACACTAGCAACATCATTGCTTGCAGGATTAGGGGCAAACCAGGGCTCAAAGAGCCAGGCCAAAATACCAATTGTTGCCAAGAAACTTGATAAGTACCAACCGCATGACGATCCGTACAACTTCGTTGAGCAGTTTAAGCAAGTCTGCGAAGCCAATGGCCTCAATGACCAGACTCAACGTTTGCAAGCATTCGGACTTTGCTTAAGCAATAAGGATAGGACGTGGTATACAAGCCTGGATGCCGTGGAACGAACCAACTTCAATAACCTCAAGGATCTCTTCGTCAAGAGGTTCACCGAGCCCGGATACTCCGACAACCTACTAGTACGCTTGATGAATGTCAAACAGAAGGAGAAGGAGGGCATCCGCGACTATGTGACCCACGTGAGAAGTCTCTTTAAGAGAATCCCCTTAGGCGAGCGACTAACTGACAGAGCAGTGTCAACTGTATTCATCAGCGGAATTAGAGATGAGGAGTTAGATAAGGCATTGATAGGCAATTCAAGCTTGCAACGAGATGTGGTGGCTAGAGTTTTTGAGGAAGCCATCAGAGTCGATGACCAGCTGAAAGAGCAGAGCTCTAGGAGCTCAAATCTAGAAGAAACCAACCCACGGAGTTTAGAGAGAACGCCAACCTCTAGTGAGCGGTCGAACCCATCATCCCAAGATAAGGGGAAAGCCACCGAGATAGACCAAGGCTTGGCGGAGGTTAAGATGGAATTAGCCAAGATACAGGACATGCTAAGACAACCAACGCGCCCACACATCCAGTGTGTGTACTGTGGCGAAAACCATGTGCCGGCCGAGTGTCAAGACCCTAGGTCAAGACCTTGTGCTAACTGTGGGAGGTTCGGCCACGATACCACACAATGCAGACTACCAAGAAGGTTTCCATACTTGCAAGCCTACGGCCAGCCTTATCTAGCTAACAGGCCGCAACCATTCTTCGAAAGGGGAGCCCCATTGGCTCTACCCACACCTAACGATATGAAACCAGCCGTCCCTAGAATGGACATAAATCCCACCGGCATTCCTAGACCGCCTGGTCCCTATGTGACCCACCCACCGAGCGACGCTCCAGTTCATTATGTGGAGGAGCCAAATGATGAAGAGACCTACATATACCCTTACGTCTCGCATGACGACGAGGGTAACGCGGTCCTCATGGATTATCGACCCATGCCGGTGATGGCGTTAGGACGAGGACAAGATAGAGGCCTAGGAGAGCAGCCACAGGATTCGGTCACTTGTTGGACTTGCGGACACCCCGGTCATGTCTCATCACGCTGCCTTGAAAGGGAGCAGCAAAACAGGGACAAGGCTGACCAAAGGTATGCAGAGTGCGGAATCACCCATCTTTTCATTGATTGCCCAAAGCGGAAGCCACCCTCTAGCGCAACTAATTTGCCACCCATCCCTTTAGGGCTGTTTGGTGTCGAAAACCCTGATGGGGAGGCCACACCTATTCCTTTACAAGTTATGACCCGAGCCCAAACCAAGAAGGCTGGCATCTCTCTGCCAGGACCTAGCAATCTAGGCACAGCCTCAATAGGAAAGAAAAGCCGCAGGCAGAAAAAGAAGAGATCGGATGCTAAGGTCGCATTGAAGACTGAGAGTGCTACGACTTTACCTGTTGGGAAGAAAGTCTCAGACGCAGAGGTAGAGACTTCAGCCCCTAAGACACTCGAAAAGGGAAGCGCTAAGATAGGGGAATACCCGCACCCCAAGCGACAATTGGAGGCCATAGAAAAGGTGAAGGAATGGGTGAGGGAGGCTCAACAGCACCTCAAAGATGCTGAACCCATCACGGAGGACGAGATCGATGATCTCTCCAGCATAAGTATGCCAATGTCACCGTCTCATCAACCTCAGTCGACAGAGGCTACTATGCCACAATCAGTGCCACTGAGATCAAGCCTAGATGCAATAGAGCCACAAATCAGCCGCGCCCATTGGCCCGGACAGTCTAGGCTAAAGGAAGGATGAGTATTGACCACAGTAGTGACCACCCCTATAACATTTGGCCTGGGCGATCTACTTAAGCAGCACCCTGCCCTATGGCAAGACCTTAGGCAGTGGGTCGAGGGCTCACAAGAGCAGGTCACTGTAGATCCTCAAGACCAGGATGCAGAAACACGATTGCCCAGTCTAACGCTGCACTCCGTGCCTAAATCTTTGCACGTCAACACCTTTTGGGAAAGCTCTGAGATGCAAGCAGTCCTACCGGTCCTAGCCCTAGGTGACGCAACAAGGAAGGGAATCGTAGACACGGGAGCCGGGGTTAGTGTGCTTAGCCACGCCGTGCTGCAGACTTGGGGAAACTCGCTTGTTGAAGCTGCTAGGTTTAACGTCACGCTAGCAAATGGTATGAGAGTGAAACCATTTGGGGTCCCGAAAAATTGGCCAGTGAAGATCGCAGGTGTCCAGTTCTCCGTTGACTTTATAGTCATGAAGGGAGTGGACTATGATGTCCTATTAGGCCGACCCTGGATGCGCAACGCTAGAGTCATCGAAGATTGGGGTAACGGCTTGATCTTCCTTGGCAATAGAACTAACACCGTAAGAATAGAGATGGACACTTGGAAGACCTCACCAGTTGACCTGGACGCCATCTCTACTATGCTCAAAGGGAACACTCAGGTTAGGAAGCCCTATGAGTCCTTGACCAAGTATATCCCATACCCAGAGGATGAGCGGGATTGGATGCACGTCCTCGCTACAATTGACCTGCCGTTCTCTGACTAGGAGGCGTATGAGCAGGCCATCAAAACGGTCAGCAAGACAAACAGAACACTTTCTACGCCACTGTACATGATGGCAGGAAGTCTCCATGGAGGGCCTAAGCCTGTTACCTTCCAAGTGCCTTCCAACAAAAGGGAACTCCAGGGAATACTGGGATACTTAACGGACCAGCTAGCGGGCAACTCACCCGCCAACTTCAAGCCGCTCCAGGATCTCTTGGAGGATTCTGAGTGGCAATGGACCAGGGTGCACAAGCTGAACCTCATGTATAACTGGGCCTTGGTTCCCGACCAGCAAGACGAGGCAGAGCAAGCCTTGGGAGACGATGAGCAGTCGAGTGACAAAGATTCCTGTGATGAATACGAAGACTACCAATCCTTCGGTGATGAAAGCAAGGGTGAAGTGGATACCATAGAGTACGACACTAAAGGACGAGAAATTGAGTAGATACAGGCAGACGCCAAGCCGCAGAAAAAAAAGGCCCTTAGAATGGACCAAGGAGTCATGTGCATGAAATGTGATCGTGCTTGGTTGGAATGCATAGGAGCCGTAGACCTTGAGCAAGCCGGCCTAGCCCCATCAAGAATGACATCAATACTTAGAACCGAATCGCCATCTGAACTGCGGCCACCAGGGGAGACCACCTCTTCTAGTGAAAATGGAGTGTTTGACTCTGAATCGGAAGTTACTTCTGATAGCAACCCAGAGATCCCCCGGCTGCCCATGACCAGACGCACCAAGGGGGACTTACCCGTCCACCTGAGGCATGGACGGTTAAGGCAGGATAAGCCAAAGCGTCCTAGGATGCACGATCGGAGGAATAACGAAAGCCACAAGACCTCCCTAAACGCTTCACTAAATTCAAAAAAGGGGATAGGGTAGTGGTTCTGCTAGGTGCCAAGCGCAAGGGCAGACAAGTGAACCAATCGAAGGGCCAGCTAAGATCAAGGAGGTAAACCTAGCCCTGGAAGGGGAAGTACCCCGACCAGTGTTCATTGCCGATGACTTGACTAGTGAAGAAGAGTTGAGTCTTGTCGCTCTTTTGCGGGAGTACATAGACGTATTTGCTTGGTCCTTAGAAGAGCTACAGGGGGTAGATCCGAGTGTTGTGACTCACAACATACCCATGACGTCAGATGCAACGTCGGTCAAGCAGCGACCGTACCCCATGAATCCAAAGCACGCTCATGCTGTCAAAGAGAAAATCGACAAGCTGATGAGAGCTAGATTCATTTATGAAATTGAGCACACAGACTGGGTGTCACCCATAGTCATTTTGATGAAGAAGAATGGAAAAATTCGAGTGTGCTCAATTACAAGAAGGTGAACGCTGCTACGAAGAGAGACAACTACCCCTTGCCGTATACCAAGCACATGCTTGAGAGGGTGGCAGGCAAGGAAGCCTATATTTTTCTGGATGGCTTCTCAGGGTACAACCAGGTGCAAGTGCATCCTACAAAGCACAAGACCGCCTTTGCCACTGAGTGGGGCGTCTTTGCGTACGTAGTCATGCCCTTCGGGTTAACCAATCCCCCTACCACCTTTCAACACCTCATGTGTACCATATTCAAGGACATTCTTTGCAAGGAGTTAGAGGCCTTTGTCGATGACCTGTGTGTCCATTCGACTTGGATTGAACACCTAGACAAACTCCGCATGGTCTTTGAACGGTGTCGCTTATATCACCTCTCCCTGAATCCCTTGAAATGTCAGTTTTGGGTGAAGCACGGATGCATCTTAGGACACGTGGTGTTGAAGGATGGCATTCCCACGGACTTCTCGAAGGTCAGGGTTATCATTGACCTTCCACCCCCAAGTAATTACAAGGGAGTTCAATGCTTCTTAGGTCACAGAGGATACTATCCGTGGTTTGTATTGAACTACGCGCTGATTGCTAGGCCATTGTACAAGCTGCTAATTGTCTTTGAGTGGACCGAAGCATGCCAACAAGCGTACGAATAATTGAAAAGGGCTCTAACAACGGCACGGATTCTACGAGCCCCAGATTGGACCATTACCTTCCACGTACACATTGACGCCTCTAAGTTTGCCGTGGGAGCAATGTTGTGCCAACTTGGTGAGCATAACTTAGACTACCGAGTAAGCTTTGCTAGCAGACAACTCACTGAGATGGAGATGAATTATTCAACAACAAAAAGGGAGAGACTAGCCATGGTGTTGGCCGTGAAGAAATTCCGGCACTATCTATTGGCCACACCTTTCATCTTCTTTGTGGACCATCAAGCCCTGCTCTACTTAGTGAACAAACCTTGTGCTACAGGATGCATAGCTCAATGGCTCCTCCTGCTCCTGGAGTTCGATTTCTCCGTGGTGGTACGATAGGGAAAACAACATTACATGGCTGATCACATGTCCCGTATACCCACAGGAGAAGCAGCTAGACAAGGCATCATTGACGAGTTACCTGACGCCCACTTATTCATCCTGTCTAGAGAGAGAGACCTATTTAAGGCTGATCTGACACCATACTGGGTAGATGACATAGTCGAAGTGCTCGAGCACGGACTACCTAAGCGACCAATAGAGAAGGCACGACTTAGGCGCTTGATCTTGAAGCTCCAGCCCTACTAGCTGATTGTAGGCCAACTCTATAGGTTGGGGCAAGATGGATTGCTACGTAGGTGTGTGTGTGAACATGAGATGCATGATGCACTCTTAGAAGCGCACAACGGCATTGAAGGTGGACACTTTAGCGGAGACATGACATCATGGAAGGTGTTGCAGTCCCAATTATGGTGGCCCATGCTTTTCCATGACACCAAGCGATTTGTCAAGCATTGTGATGAGTGCCAGCGGGCAAAAATTTTGATTTGTAAGGATCAAATGGAGTTAACCCCAATTATTGCTCCCCAACCCTTCGAAAAATGGGGAATTGACTTCATAAGACCAATCAGCCCCGTAGCGCAGTACTCACAAGCCAAGTACATTGTGGTGGCCCCACGGATTACGTCACGAAACATGCAAAGGCAAGAGCAACACGAAAAAATGACGCTAGAACGACTGCCAAGTTCTTATGGGAGAAAGTGATCTCGTGCTTCGGTTGCCCCATTGAACTGGTTAGGGACCAAGGCACACACTTCATCAATGAAGTGATAGCACATCTCCTATCCACCTTTCTTATCATCCATCGCAAATCCTCGCTATACTACCCTCAGGCTAATGGCCAAGCAGAATCAACTAACAAAATTCTTATTAACATCTTGACTAAAGTAGTCTCAGCATCAAGAAGCGACTAGGACAACAAGTTGATGGCAGCCTTGTGGGCCTACCGCACAGCTTATAAAACAGTCGTCGGGGTCAAACCCCCTTTAGGCTGACCTATGGGACTAAAGCAATTCTATCAGTAGAATTCTTCGTCCCTAGCCTAAGAATAGCACTCCAAGAATGATGGGAAGGGAATGAAGCATGGACGCAACGCCTGACCGAGCTAGAATGCCTATCAAAAACTCGTCTTCTAGCCACCCACGTGCTCGAGCATCTGCGAGAAGGCTCGACGAAAGATGTGGTTTGACAAGCATGTCAAGCAAGATACTTCGAACAAGGGGATCTTGTTCTGCTATACTTGGTAAAAGGACACAAACATAAGATGAAGTTCCGAGGACTAGGGCCTTTTAGAGTACGCATGATTGGTAGAACCGGGAATGTTGAGTTGGAGACACTTGACAGTGAAGGAGTAGGCTTTTTTAACGGCAGCCGTGTAAAGAAGTACTATCCTCCTTCCCATCCATTACATGAGCCACCCATGCTAGAAGCCCCACTGAACGTCCGCATGGCAACTGTAACCGACCTTACCGATCAGGACAAGGAAGCAGTGGCACCGGTGTATCTATGAATCACAGTCACAGCAGGCGCGGTGTATTCTTTCGACGCCTTGATTGATGAAGGGGCCGACTACAACATCTTGACGCATGACCATTAGATACACATTGGTCAACCGATGCTACAGCCCACTAATGCCAACCTCACCCCATTTGGGGGTACTACCTATTCACTCCTGGGGAAGTGCAAGGTACTTGTTTCCATCGAGACTGAAAGTTTACCAGCCTTCTTCCATGTGTTGCCTAACACTAGAGCAGCCGGTAATGTGTCACTATTGGGTCGTACCTTCAAGAAGCTAACGCACTGTTATGTGGATTACAACCTAAACCGCATTCATCTTGCCATCAGCAACACCCGTATAGTGACGACCTTTAGCAAGGGCTGTCATGATTCCTCCGCCATCACGACGCCACCGGTAGAAACCCCCTAAGACCACACTCCAGCCCCACTCTAAACTCCTTTGCCTTCGGAGACTGGAGGTGGCACAAACTGTGGCATTTGTGTGCTGGATCCAAGCCCCTCTTCTCTGCATGGGCTCAGGTTCCTTAGTTCGTCTGCTCGGCACTGCTGTTCGATGGACCATCGTGTGGCCTCCACCAGTCCTCCTCCTCCTTCCTTCATAGCTCCTCCTCTTCTTCCTTCGCTTTTCTCTTCTTTTCCTCCTGCCTTTTCTTCAGCTCCTCCTATTTTTTCCCTTTCTATTCTTTTTCCCTCCTTTTCTCCGCTTCAGCTTCTTGTTTTGATGCCTCCTTAGCTTTCTACAACTCCTCTCTTTCCCTCTGCTCCTCCTGCTTTTTCATTCTCTCTCTCTCTTTTGCTTCTTTCAGGGATTCTTTCTTGCCCTTTCCAAGTCTTCCCTTTCTTTCTTCCTGCCTTCATCACCCTTTTTCTTCCCCTACGTCACCTTCTTCTTCGTTGTCCTGATTGCCTTCTTACTAGTTTGTCCCTCCCCTTCTTCTTCTTTTTCTGTTCTGTCGGTGAACCTTTCTTTGTCCTGTCAAGGAGGCGACTTCTCTGGCATTTCTCCTTCTCCCTCCTCTGGCTCCTATGCTGCCTTTACTGCCTCTTGAATGAGTGCAGTCAAGACCCCTCCGTAGCCAATGAAAGAGGCCTTAGAGGAGGCTTTCTTCCTTTCCATCACCTTAGAAGCCAAAGATTCTCCTCCTGTTGGTGCACTTCCCAGGGCAAGTGCTTTGGCCGCTTGATCGATAGTCTTCCGCACGTAGCCATTTCAATCCACCTCGTCTAGAGTGTGGCCTGCTACATTCTCCAGCATTGGCACACTAATCCGATGCATTAAGGAATTGTAACGTTGGTTGGAGAAGAGCACGTGCACCAACTTGGCCTGCAGCCTGGCGTCAGTCTCAGGGATGTCCTGGATGCTTATGCCGTCGTTCGTGAGTACCTCTTCCTTCCTCATTTTCAGCAAGGCATAAACATCCCTTTTTTGTCACCTCGCTGTCCTAGGTACCAATCCCAGAGCTTTTTCCACCAAGTCTGGGTCCAATCAGACCTGTACCTTCTTTGCGCCCTCTCCTTGGCCTATTGTTATAATGCCCCCTTCCTGGTCCGAATTGTATGTTCTAAGGAGTTCTATGCATTTAAAGTGATTCGGCTCCTGCGAGAATTTTTCAATGTACTTTGTCAGGTTGCACTATTCGACTACCCTCATGGCTGCCTCCTCCTTCGCCACCACAACTTCAATGTTGTGGATGGTTCGGAACTTGAGCTGACCAAAGGCGCGGTTCTCCAATTGGATGCAATATAGCTCCCTTTCCTCATCAGTGAATGGGAGTCGATGGGCGCGGTCTTGCTGCGACATTTTCTGCTCCTGCCATAATTCCTAACCTCCGTTAGTATTTTCCACATAGCACTTTGCTATTTTTAAACTCTTGACTGAATTTTTGGAAGCCATTCTTCTCATACTAATGCTTATGTCTTTCACTACTTTTACTTTACCATACCCCCTTTTTATTAATTTCCTATATGATTCTTTTCACCACATACCCCACATACATACCCACCCCTCTTCCGACTGAGAGAAGAATCCTTCCTAGGATTGGGAGTTAAAGGGTGGTGTTGGACGTGTTGGGGTAGGAATTTACGTGTGAAGAAGCCACGTGTAGAATCTTGGGTTGTATTCCAGTTGAGCATGACAATCAAGAGCAGCTGGTTGGATAGAGACCTCTAGGAGATGTAGATCAAGACATCATGAAAGAGATCCCGAGTATTAAGGCGGCTGGCGACATGTAATTCCTCTTTGGTGAGGAGTTGGTCAATATAGGGGTGGGCGAGCACATGGTCGTCCAATTGCTGATTGCGGGTGATGGCCAAAACCCTAAACGAGATGGGTGCCACATAAGTGGGGTCATATTCAATGGTTTTAACTGCCTTGCATTGCTCAGCATTGGTCATTATTTGGCAACATTTTTTTCTCCCATTGGATTCTCAGAGCAAACCACTGCTGTAAGAACGTGGAGGGCAAGCTTGCCATCTGCATGAGCTCGTGCATCTCGTATTTAGGAACAGAACGGGGAGGCTTTCGATATGAAGTGACTAGGCGTCTGAGGGCCACTTGCTAAGATTTCATCGTTTGCTATTAGTTCGACAGCAACTTTGGGGGATTTAGTAGTGATAAGTTCATATTCCTCCCAAGTGCATGGTAATGCACGAACCTCCGAAGCAAGGGTTCTGTCAAGAAGGCCTATGTCTAGCCTCTCATAGCTTCTAGCGAATGTGGTGAAAGTGTCGTCCAACATCTTGATGCAAGTTATTAAGTCATCGCCAAAGGTCGCGACAAGGTCCTTAGCCAAGGACAGGAAAGGTCGTATCACGTATGAAGGTATAAGACTTGCTGGTGGGGATGGTGCAACTAGACTGGATAGTGGTGACTCCCTCATCGGTGTCACAGATTGGGCTTTGCACTCCGAAGCACATTGAGGTGATGCAGGAAGCTCTAGGGGCCTCGGGGTTGGGCTGGGTTCTGAGTGAGCAGTCATAGGGCTTTTTAGGCCCTCTAGATTAAGCAGGTTCAAGGCTTGTGGCATTTGCTTTGGTCGATAGATGAGCTGAGGCTTACTAGCCACAGCTAGCAATGGCGTGCTGATTATGTGCTAGGTACCACGTGTGCAAGCCTTCCGCTCTAGGGTGATATCACTTGTAGATGAGCTTTTCAGCCAGCCATTTTTAGGCACCCAAATCCAGGGTTGCCCTCGTAGTATCCTTGTGTCCGCAAGAGATCCTTAGGAATCCATCGCGGCATGGTTGTTTGTCTATGGCAATAGCGTCTATACTGCCTCCTAGGCTGGAACAACTGATGTTTCTAGCGGTTAGGGTCCCGTTTGGGTGGTGTACCCGAATGTGGCTTCTGCCGTTTTGGCACCCACATAAGTCTGGACTCCTTGGCCTTGTGAGCATTCTTGGTGGATTTGGGCGTGGGGTCGAGAGCGTGGCACAAAGCCACAGGTTTCTCCAGTTTGCTTCTTCAGTAAGTCCGTTAGAGGTACTGCAATCAAAGCATAGTTTTTGATGAAGACCCTATACCATCCTGTCAATCCAAGAAAACTGTGTATTTCTTTGACAGTTTTTGGTATTGGCCATTCTAGAACATCATCTGACTTTGGCCGGATCCACTGAGATTCCTTCTGCTAATACGATGAATCCCAGATATTCAATCTGACGTTTGAAGAATGCACATTTCTTCATCTTAGCATACAGCTTGTGTGACCTCATTGTCTCAAGGATCCGAAGTTGGGTTCATGATCTTCTTCCTGTTTGGAATAGACTAAAGTATCATCGAAGAAGACGAGTATGAAGTCATTAAGATATGGCCTAAAGATATCCTGCATTAACCTGTTGAAGGTGGCAGGCGCATTCGTAAGCCCGAATGACATAACTAGAAACTCAAAGTTTCCATATCTTGTGTTGAAGGCTGTCTTTGGGATATCTTCTTCCTTGATCCTTATGTGATAGTAATCAGACCTGAGATCAATCTTGGAGAATATCTTCACACCCTGAAGACGATCAACAAGATCATATATTCTAGGAATAGGATACTTGTTCTTGACAATTGATTGATTCAACCCTCTGTAATCAATACACAGTCGAAGCATTCCATCTTTCTTTTTCTGGAACAGTACCCCATGGTGAACTGCTAGGACGGATGTAGCCCTAATCTAGCAGTTGCTTGAGTTGTTCCTTCAGCTCAATTGCTTCCGGGATGGACATTCTATAAGGTCTCTTTGCAATTGGCGCAGCTCCTGGCACTAGCTTGATCTCATGATCCACTTCTCCTTGAGGCGGGAGTTCTGTCAACTCTTCAGGAAATACGTTTGCATATTCCTTTAGCAATAAAGGTTCTTCATAAGTCTCCTGCTTCTGATCTAACTTTTTAAGCTTAATCAAGTAGACACATAGTCCCTTTCTAACTCCCTTTATAATCCGAGATGCTTTGGCCAATTGAAATTTTGGCTTTCCGGCCTCACCTTGAGTTGTGACCAATTCCCCTTCAGAGTTCCGAAAGGAAATTTGGCCCTTTCCACAATGGATATGGGCGTCATTAAGTTTAAGACAATCTATTCCGAGTAGACACTCATGGATGCCTAGGTTCATGACTCTGAATTTGACCGAAGTCGTCTTTCCTCCCAGAAAGAAATCCACCTTAGCAGTTTGCCTAGTACAAGTGACCTCACGACCATTTGCTAATTCCACAAGCAGGGTATGTACTTCTACTATGGCTATTCCTAGTCTTCTTGCACAAGCTAATGAGATAAAGGAATGTGTATTGCCACAATCAATCAAGGTTTTGAAACCTTTACCTTGATAGTTCGACGGTGTTTGAATCACCGAGAATTGGCAATTTGGGCCTTTCTTGTGTAGAGCGGCGTGGACTGTCGCCCTTTCAAATTCTGCTTCCATGGTCAGATCTTCTTCTTCGCAAATTTCCTTGTTGGCAATGCACGTGATTCTTCCTTTGTCTCGGGTAGCAGCTGGCCACGGCCAATTCCTTGGAAAGGTGCCTGGCGATGTCCTCCTCCAAGCTTGGGACATTGCCTCTTGAAATGACCGGGCTCGTTGCAATGGAAACATCGGAGGTTTTGGCCATTGCTTTGAGTAGGGACAAAGTTGTTGACATTATTAGTCCTTGCTTTCTTTCTTTTTCCCTGATTCTGACCTTCAACTCTCTTCATTTGAGGTCTTTATTCTCCTTTGTTTGGATCATTATAAGACCAAGTTTTGTTACTTCTTGGCCTAGCCTACACCTCCTGAATTATAGGCACAGCTCGAATGAGTGTGTTATGAAGATCTAATGGGTGCATAGATTCGAGACGGGTATTCACTTGTGGGTTTAAACCAGCACAAAACTTTGATACCTGTTGTGTCATGTCCATCTGTCGCGCATACTTAAGAAGTGAAACGAATTTAGAGTAGTATGCATCAAGAGTGAGTCCCAGTTGTTTCAGCTCATAGAACTCATTCATTTTCTACGTGCGATACGCAGGTGGTAAGTAATCTTCCTTGCATGGATTTCTTTAGCTTCACCCAGGTAATGAATTCTTTTGCAATCCCTTGATCTCTGCACCATTGCTTCCACCAAAGCCTCGCTTCGCCCGGTGAGCTTCACTTAGCGAGCATAGCATGGTTGGCGGGTGCAGTACCAGCTACTTCAAAGTAATCCTTCATAGACTCTATCCAAATTTCAGCATCCGCTTGGACAAACTTGCCTTTCCAGTCAAATTCAGGTGGCTTAATCTGCTTGAGAAGAAACTTCTTCTCTTGGATTATGGCAATACTCGATATAGGAGGTGAACTAGGAATCTGCTGGGGTTGTGCATGGATAAAGGTTTCTTAACGTTATTACTCGTTAATCATTATGATCTATATTTCATCTCCATTTCAGCCTATCAACCAAGCAATCTAGCCACTTAACTTTTTATCAATTCTCATAGACAAAATAGACATTGATAAAAAAAAGTCTTATTCCATTTATATGGGTCTAGCCCTTTCCGGGTACAACATTTTCTGATATAATAGAGTAACTGTTATATTTAGTTTGGGGAGAATAATGTTGTATTACATTTATCTACAAAAACTAGATAATAGTATGGTTTCGGGTCATGGATCTTCAGGAATCAGTAAGTCATCGCAAGATTAGGGTATCCTTTCCTTTGAAACCCATTCTTCCATAGTGCCCCAACACCTTGATCCTGTCGGCAGGGATTACACGGGTCACTTCCTCATATACATATGAGTTTAACTCAACCCTTCGACCTCGAATATGTAAAGTTGAGTTTACGTGAGCCTCCACAAAAATGAACAGCTTCACGATCTTCAGGTCTTCCAACCACTTGATCCTCTTTAGGTTGGTTTGAAGGTATGCAAACCGGTGGGCAGCTATGTAATAGATTCTTGAGTCACCATCCATCTTCGTTCCACATACAAAGGCGATGGATTATAAATACAATCTAGGATGTTCATCATCTCAACCCTTTGTCGATAATCCGGGGAATGCATTGCGGTCATAAACATGACTCGGAACACTAAGAACCCATTCCATGCTTCATAATTCTACAAGACAACATCGAAAGTAAGGAAATGTTCTGAATAGCAACATTTACTTTACTTGTTATTATTAAGATTTCTTTTTTTTTTAAAATCCTTTGTTGGTTCGCTCTGATACCAACTGTAACGTGCCCACTTGTTCCCTTCAAGGCACATCTTAGCAGTCCATCTGAAAGGAGGTCTAGAAAGCTCCACCCAGCACTCCCATGGAATGTCAGGGGGCTTGCAATCTAGGACTTCCCGCGTCTGCCATGTAGTGGATGTATTCTGGTCGTTCCCACTTAGGACCGACCCGAATCAGGGTTTCCCCTACTGGTTATTTTCTAAACGGCAACTAACGTCGCACCCAAAGCGAACTACTTTACGCAGAAGTGCCAGGGCGGAAGTAGATTCACGCTACACTTGGTTCAAGGAGAATGGGAAACGAGAGGGATGCAAAGCTTGACCTCTTTGCCATAAGGCATAGCCCCATTCCGTTCCCCTAAAATAGCGTAAACGGGGATTATTGTAACTTAGACTCTAGGTCAACGCCCTTGTTATTCATTTCCTTTGAAGAGATCTTCTTGCTGTCCATCATGATTGAGAAAAATTTTCGGCCAACCAGGACCACCCATCCGTAGGACGGACCCATGGCCACATCCACCTCCATTTCCTCAGGTTGTTTTAGTTGTCTAATTACCTACCACATTTAGTTGGACATGCATCAAGCAACTTCATTAATTAGTTTGTTAGGCACCGGTTCCTTCACATAATCTTAGCACTTGACATAGAAAAGCAATGTCAAACAAGTTTCTTTTCAACAGCTTATCATATTTATCTTTGGAATACATTTATAAAGTCCATCCCGTAGGCTTATCCATAATCCGCCCGAAGGCTATCCAGCAATCCACAGGGACTACTAATCCAAGATTCTTTCCGTAGACTAGTATGTGGGCCTCGAGATCCAATCCCGAGTCACGTTGACCTCTTATGCAGGGCCCGAAAGGCGACGATTTTACGGCCAGAGCCCCCCTGCACCCAAGCGTCCTCCTGCTCCAAGTAGCGCTCAACGGAGAGACCTCACACCGTGGGTTCGGTCCACCTTCCCGGCGCAGTTAACAACCCCCTTAGTTAGGGTCAAGCAGACAATCGGGTGTAACTGAGACTGCCTCTCCCTTCAAGCCTTCAACCTGAAGCATTAGATATCTTTTCATCCTTTAATTCTTTGAGCAAACAAAGCAAACAGTGCTCTCTAAACTGTTACAAGCACAATCATTTCCAGTGGTTGTTTTTTGGCCAACTACTAAGGAGTGAATCCTTCTCTCCGAATGCATCCAGCACTCAATCCGAGATCAATTGCAACTTGGCAAGATCCCCAAGGTTTGTTTGTCAATCCTTATGTCCTTGGGTTAGGACCGTACCATATTATCCCAACTTAGCCCAATTTACTTGTCTATTCCAAAAGATATTTTCGATACCATTCTTGTAATCACATGATTCATTGCGTATGTATGATTAGATTTACAAGCCCTAAGTTTTCTGGTTAAGATCAAAGCATATGCTAAGTTACGGCATAATTTCTATTGATGCATTCACGGATCATGCTGCTAAGCTGTTAGGGTTTAAGTTAAAATGAACCATGCAGCCTTTTTCTAATTTCATTTCTGAATGAATTATTCGTATGCTAAATGAGCATTACATAACCTTTCATAACTACTTACGTAATTAATTGTTTTGCAAGCCACATGCTCTCTGGTTTTTTTTCCCCCCATCAACATCAAATTGTATGCTTAGGGAAAAAACAGAAAGATTATTTCGAAGATTGGATATTGAAAACAAAACAATGTATGTAGCACACGAAATTTCATATATATAGATGAAACATTTTTACATTATGAGTTCTAGTGCTTGTGACATCATGTTCGCAAGCACTAGCTGAAAGCAATACATATCAAAAATGAAAATTACAAGCCAAGGGGAGGCATGCATGCATGGGGCTCCTCTATATCTCCTTAGAAGAGGCATCATCATCGCTAGCACCACTGTTGCCTGTGCTGCTACCGTTGCCGCCACTGCTACTGCTAGTCCCCCCTTCGCTATCCTCAACTACATCAGGGTTTGCCTACACAAAGGATTAAGGTATATAAATACCATTACAAACAATAAATTAAAGTTATCTATACTTTTCATGTAAAAAATAAAACATACCTCTTCTAGTGGTGGAATCCTCATGGCGCGATTATATTGCACCTTCGTGATGAGTCCCTCCTCATAGAAATGCTGCCAAGTGGACGCCCGATTATGACCACGATGGTAGCCTACCTCTCTAGGAGTAGGCATCCTACCAACGATATGATACTACAAAACAATTTGAACATACAACGTATTAAAACACACTACATAATGAAGTGAAACAAATAACAAAATTTAATTTTTTAAAAAAAATCAAATAATACTTACAAACTCAGCCTCCCATGATTCCCTGCCATCCAATCCATAATGCGATGATCCCATGGTTGCCATCTAGATACGTCGTGCCTTTGCATGCTGGCGACTTGCCATTTTCTCCGCTACTCTCTTCTTGGCCTCTTTCCACTCCTTGTGGTGGCAATTGGGTGGTTGGCCATATCCAAGGCGCCCCTGCTCTTGTCCCCGCAAAGACTCCTTGGCGCACGTCATAAGGTGAGACCTCTTGTTATGAAGCGCGTCTCTCACCTTTGACCGTCCCCAATCATCTGAGAATCGTGAATTCTCGGGATTAGGGTACCTTTTATGTACTGTCCGTAGCACCTCTTGCCACAAACCATTTTTTTGGTACTTGAAGGGAATCATGCAATCTTTGTATGTGGCACGCACGACACTCCTCAAGTACGCTATCACTTCCCTCCCCTCAAAGTCATGCAAGATACCACCAACATCAGTGATAGAGTAGTACATTTGTGGAGGCTCACCTCTTTGATTTTCTGGTGAGGGTGATCGAGAGCCACCACTTAGGCAACCCCCGCAAAGCCCTCGACCTCCTCGTCCTCCCGCACCACTCTCCCTCCTCCCTCGACGTGCATTACCCTCTACCTCACTCCATACACATGCTTCTGCAGATTCATGTGCTTCGGTCGATCCATGTACCTCAGCTGATCCCTATGTAGGCAAAGATGTGATAGGTGTCCCAGACATCACACTGAAAACCTCCTCTGCAGTGGGAGGGCAACCAAGATAATTGGTCATCTCCCCCATGAATTGCTCCTTGTTGAATGGGGTGCTGGAGGATCGAGGATTCCACATATACACAAGAAAAATCATATTACCTTGTGCATATAAAACATATTACATACAGTGTCTATACTTGCGTCTCTGTGCACGTCTACACCTGCATCTCTTTTAGCGTCTATCAACGCGTCTTTGTGGGCATCTGTCAACACATCTAATTCCACGTCTATAGATGCGTCTACACTGTCATCTAGACGCGCTGACAGACGTGCACAGTCGCACCATTTCTTCTCAAACTTGCTTAAAAAACAAAGCTAAAAAACCTCCTAGATGAGAAGATCCAGCATGTGAAGAGAGAGAAGAGAGAGACAAACAAATAGAGAAAGCAAACAAGATTGACAGAGAGAAGAAGAACTCACCTTCTTTGCTTGTTCCAACGGGTGACAATGGCTAGGTTGCAAGCTCCTTGTCCTCCTTCTCCCTTCCCTTGGTAAGTTGCTTCAATCTTGTTCTCTTCCTTGCTGTTTGGGTCTTATTTCTTTACTCTTTGGCTTTTCTTTCCTCCTATCCTCTTTTTACTCTTATTTCCTTGCCTCATTGTCTTTATGAAGTGATAGATAGACACGAGTAGTGATGTCGAGCTTGAACTGTAAAAAACACGCAAAAAATGTAGGAAAGCACAGGTTTGAAAAGAAAGCCACAACTTTTTAAAAAAATTTCTATACTTGTGTGGCGCGTCTGTCAGCACGTGTATATGCGCAGATAATTCCTGTTACACGTGCTTACAAATGCGCAGGAACAATTTAGGGAATCAATGCATGCATTTAGGGAATCAATTGACCTATGTGGTGACATATTGCAAATGCACAAGTCAACCTTTGATTTATATATACATCCAATCATCATGCCCTATCCAATCACATTTGTATAGGGCATGGTTGGATGTATATAGGGCATGAAATCACATATATGTAATTAGCTTTGAATAATTGGATGTATATTTCTAATACTTAGAAAGAAGTAAAGTTGGTAATGTATATCATGTCCTATGGATGTATATGCCCTATACATGCATATCATGTCATATATACATGTATATCATGTCTATATGATCCTATACATGTATATCATGTCCTAGCGTATGATCTAGGTGTAATTATGTCATATATACATCCAATCATACCCTATTCAAAAAAATACTAGCTGTTAAGAGGTTTGGTCATATTCAGGTAACCTCTTGCTTGCATGATATGTTTTAAACTACTTAGAATCTTGGGAAATTTAAAGAAAAGATAGGATTCTTTGCCACCCAAGCCTACCCTGCTTACTCTATTGTTACTTGAGAGATTGTTGCAGGGGCTTCCCCCAATTATGAGGTCAATCTTTCCCACTGCATCCACAATCTCAGCCAACTTATCATCAGTAAGATCTCTAACATCATCCTCCATTTGAAATCGGCTTGTTTGTAAGGTTTTGTTCCACTAGCTGGCTATTATGTTTTTACATTTATCATTGATCTCCACAATAATAACAGCCTTCAAAATTATACCCAATTTGTGCAATGCCACTTCTTTCCCACCAAGGCTCGAGAATAAGGAGAGAACTGTTAAACCTTGCGGATATAATTCTTTCAGTGGTGAAAGACTGTACGCAATAGTGTTGACTTGAAATGAGTTGCCCAATGCATCATACCGATCTGAAAGGGTAGAGCAGCCTCAAGTGTGGTCATGATCATATCCAAGCACCAGCTCAATCTCATGGGGTTAGCCAGCAGGGGGGTCGCTTGTCTCTGACGAGGGGGGTCTCTAATAGTCCGCCGGGAGGGGGGAGCTTTTTCCCTCTTCTCCACGAGCACCCACAGGGGGGGTTTATAGAGGAGGTTGTATGGGGGGGAGGCGACGCCTCCTGCGACCCGCGGGGTTACATGCCCCCATCTTCCATACATCTACTCTCTCTTTCTCCCCCCATACACACGACAAGGGGGAGAGATAAAAAATTTTTGAAAAAAAATTAAAGGGGGGGAAGAGTTACTTTGGGGGGGCACGGGGGGGTCACGGGGGGGAAATGTGAGAGTGGAATTTAGGTGATGGGAAGTGCTTAAAAATAGCTAAAAATTATGAATATCAAGGGAAAAATATTCAAAGTCAAAGGCGGCGGCTCGATCCAGGACGATTTTAAGCGTCAAAGTGCTTTAAAGGTGCCCGAGCAACACTTGTTGATTTTTCATAAATTTTTAGACAGTCGTGTGGGTTGACACGAGCTATTGGCCAATGCGGGATGCTAAGCCGGACACCTAGGATTTTTCAGAGCTCGATTCCGAGTCCGGACGGGGAAATGGCCAAGAAACCCGTCAAGATGCGAAGGGGTGGACAAAATTTGGCCCAAAAGAGTAAGTGACTCTTGGGAGCCCAAGATTAAAAGTCACATGAAATGAAAGATGCAAAATCGTGGTGAGAGGAAGAGGAAGAAGATGGTGCCATCATGTCCGAAAAATGCGCCATCATGCTTGATGATCAAGCACGCAGCCTGCAAACAACCCATGCCAATCATCATTGCCCCTCATTCCCCCCTGGATGCCAATCACTTCGCCGCCCTTCCCCCGTCAAATGATGCTCTCTTTGAAGATCTCTGATTTCAGTCTTTCTCTCTCCTCCCTCTCTCTCTTCTAAGGGCAAGTTCATGTGGGAAGAAGAAGGAAGAAGAAAGAATGATGGAGGCTTGTCCGGCATGGATCGGATTGCTCCACGGGCTGGAAATGGTGATTTGTGATTGTGTTGGACATGAAGTGCTGCTGATTTTCAGATTTGCAGCCATGGACATGAAACCCGAAACACGCAAATAATCGGTAATTCAAAATTTTCCAAGGAAATTTGAGATTTTATAGCTTTTGATTGATAAAATATTGTTCCTATGGGGAAAAAATTGTTTATGTGGCTGTTTTCCATGAGTTCTTGCTAGTTATAATCAGAAAATTAGAAAACTATGCATCTTGTGATTCAAAATAATACATTGAAACACGTAAAATATGAAAAATCAAGGGAAAATGATGTTTTTGGGCATAAAAATGGGAAAGTAAATAGGGACATCAACTAAACTTTCATTTTTCTGTAAGAAGAAACTAAGGGCCACAGCCCATAACCTGTTTTGAATTTTCAATAATTAAATAATGCAAAAAATAAGGGAAAATACAAGAAAAGGGTGGAAAAACCCTAAAAAATAAGGGAAAAATATATTTTGGGTTTCGAAAAATAAGGATAAATAAGAGCAATGTTTGTGAATGTTTGTGGGGACTGAAGCATGAGGATTTGCCTCAGTTCAACCCCACCTTCTTGTTCTAGTGTGTCTTTTTCCGTTTTTTCACATAAAATGATGGTAAAATGACTCATAAATCTATCCAATGATGTAATATTTAAACAAGGAAGGGTAGGGTAGTTGAAATATGTCTAAATGCCGTGTGAGATGATGGGAAAGTTGCTGATTTCTATGTATAGCATTTAGGATGGATGATAATTAAAATTAAGAGCTTAGTAGCACGAGGATCACCTCCGTGCTAGGCCCATGCAACGAAGCACGAACGATAGTTGGAAACCATTAAAAGAATGTTTTTGCACTTGTGCACGATACTGTTTTGCTAAATGTTTGAGCACTAGGCATCCACCAAATGCATAGAGCATGAAAAGAATTTAAAAAATATCAGTGACCAGCTCCTGGACATGCATTGCAATTGGTTTATTGGAACCTGACCTACGATGAGAGGCAGTGAGGTACCCATGCTGTAAGTAGACGCGGGTCCCAAAGGGGAAAGCAAGTGAGGAAGAAATGGTACACTCCTGGACACGCTTATTTGGTACCTTGAGAGACTTTTGTGCGAAATATTTAGATGTTGAGCGACGCATTGAGGGGCCAATCCCCAAGGTGTAGGAGAGTCGCAGAGGGTTGACGGCATTCAGCCGTAGGAGGAACCCCATGTGTATGTGATTTGAGCCTTTTGGCTATGTGAAAGGGACTCCCTCTGAGGAGTAATATTGGGCTAGGATCAGTTGGACTACAATGTATTACAAACGCAATATTTAGGAAGGCAGAGATTTTGATAGACGCTCCTGGCCGCGAGGCTGAGGGGTTGTCTTGTGCGTAGTGACGAGGTCCGGCTAGTATATGGGCCAGTGCCGGCCTGTTTTTAGGTCCATCAATGGTGCGTCTGCCGGGAGCCGCTTAAAAGTGGCGGTTCTTGAATCGTTGTTGTTTAGGGACTAACTAGCAGTTTATGCCAAAGGATACTGAGATTGATCCGTTATTTATTGATAAGCATCGTCTAGCAAAAATCCAAAAGCAAGAAAGAGACGAAAGAGCTAGGCGACATGCTGAAATTTTTAGGAGATATTCCCCTAAGCGTAGCGGTGCTGAACCCTTACGAGGGAGTGGATCTAGTGGTCTTGGGGCTACAAGCTGTAAGTTAGGAGAAGGTGGAAGCTCTAGTGCTCCCCTTCCTTCTATAAGCCAGTCCACGTCAAGTACGGGAGGTGTAACCCCACTGTCCCCTATTCCTAGTGCAAATCCAATCCTCGTCATGGCACAACCTATTGCAATTCCAGCAGGAACGACAGAATTGCCGGCTCTAGGTTACCCGCTACCCATTTTTAATGGGTTAGTTGAGGAAGATGCGGAACTCCACATTAGGGAGTTTCAAAAGCTGATGTTTAACTGTCGCATTCAAGAGGAAGGACATTTAATGATGTTCTTCAATATGACTCTCAAAGGAAGAGCCGCTATATGGTATCATGGTTTAGAAGCCGGAACCATATTGAATATTGATGCATTTTATGGAGCTTTTCGAAGGGAGTTTGCCCCTGAAAGGGGTGGACAATATTGATTGCATGTACTCAACGTGACCCGCCAAGAACCATACGAGGATATTCGTGCTTATGCGAAGAAAATAAAAGAGGTTTTCCGTAAGTTGGACACCTCTATTCCTATCCCCGCAGCTGCCCAATTGCAATATTTCCTACATGGTTTGGACTTTAATATCCAATTGCAGTTGAGTAGTGTCCCCTTGGGGGATATAGATACTGCCATTACACGAGCACAAGAGGTGGAATCCCGATTACAAGCAGCCTATGCTTCTCGAGGCAATTCGAATATGGGTTTAGTGTTGGGAAATAATGTGGCAATGGCCAATGGCAGTAGTGGCCAAGGGATAGCGATGGCTAACCCTAATGGGAGAGGAAACATGATGCAGAATGTCCCTTTATTACCAGCTTCCCCTAGCATGTCGATGCCTACGGGCAGTCAAATGGCTTCAAGTGGTGGAGGCCAGGCGGTCAATTCTAACACCATGCCTGTGGCTCAACAACCGGTGCCTAATCGAATTGTTAGGCCAATGGAACGACATGGTAATGACCAAGGCTATGAGTCGAGCGCTTCCAATGTTATTGGCGAGGTCAAGGACATGATGAAACATTATACCGATATGATTACGGAGCAGTATCCGCAAATAGCCATTGATGTCAACTTCCTTAAAAAACAACAAAATTTGATAGGAAGTAGATATCTAGATGAGGGTGCACCGTCGAGGTTTAGTTGCAAATGGTGTGGTGGGCAGCACTATCCAAGAAATTGCCCAAATGTTAAGTGCGACATTTGTGGAAAATCTGGCCATTTAGCAGCTACTTGCTGGAGTAAGATCAGTTCCCTCCAGCGAGGAAGTCGGCAACCAGGGCCTGTTAATCATCGTGCCCAAGGAAATGATTCCCAGCGAGAGGACGGGCCTAAACAAATACTTCAACGACCAAAGACTACAGTGGAGGAGCTACCAAGTGGTAGTGGGGTTAGTTTGATTGAGGCTATACGCGTTAACGATGCTGAAACCTCTAATCTGCGAGCTGTTCTTACAAGAGGTCAAAAGGGTAGAGAGGCCGACAAGGATAAGCTTGTCGATAGAAACCCTAAACAAGGCAACAAAGGAACGCAAGTTTTGGATCCTGCCATGGAAGGGGGACCTTTGAAGCCCGTAGAAAGTAAAGCCGATAAGGAACCACCAAAGAAGAAGGTGAAAGTTAAAAAGGAGGCATTAAAGCCGGTTCAGCGACCTAAAGAGCGGATGGTTTGGCGTGAAAAGCGAGCTCTATCAAACTATCATGAATTCGATTTGGCGAGCTCTCTTTGCGAAGTCAAGCTGGATGTGAATCTCTTACAGCTTATTAAGCTTTCCCCAGGAGTATGTAAGGAATTTAGAAAGATCCTACGCACCGGGTATATCGTAGAACATTTGGGTATTGCGCGAGTAGGTGATGATTGGTTCGAGCATGCTGAGAAGCATTGCCCAAGGGTTGCAGCCTATGTCGATGGGATATTAGTAGATTATGCCATTGTCGACACGAGATCATCTGTTAACATTATGAGTTCTGAACTGATGGAAAGGTTGGGTCTTGCGATCCAAAAAGATACCTCCACAATTCTCAGAATGGCAGATGATAGTTTGAGACAGCCGGAAGGCTGTATTACTAAGGTCCATGTCACTGTTGCAAATGTAGAATGTCTGTTGGACTTTAGGGTGATTCGTTTTGCAGGCCGTCCAAGTTACGAAGTATTACTTGGAAGACCTTGGATCTTGCAAGCGGACTGCCAAGTGGATATACCCGCCGGTCCACTAATATTTGGCAGAGGTGCCCAGCGTGTGGTAGTTGATGCTTATCCTGAGTCCCTGCAGAGTGAGAGAGCTCCTCTATCTTCTACAGAATTGGAGACATTAGAAGATTTATCTGGCAGTGAGACATCATCGAGTGATGAGTCCAAAGAGGGATCCATCACGGAAGACATCTATCAGATCACTTTGAACAAGCCGATAGAGGGCCAAGATCGTATAAGAGATGCAGATGTTATCGAGCTAGACCTTGGTACGCCTGATGATTCGCGGCCAATCAAATTAGGTTCTATGCTCAGTTTAGCAGAAAGGGAGGACTATATGGCCTTGATCCAGGAATTCCATGATATCTTTGCTTGGAGTTATGATGAGTTGAGAGGCATTCCTCCTAGTCTTGCTATTCATACAATTCCGTTGAAAGAGGGCAGTCATCCTATACGACAGAAAGTAAGGCGTATGCCTTTCGAATTGAGGGACGGCCTGTTTGAAGAGTTACAGAAGCTTCGAAAAGCAGGTTTGATTTTTCCTATGCAACACACGGAATGGTGTTCGCCAGTTGTGATCATAAAGAATAAAAATAATCAAATTCGATTATGTGTAGACTTTAGGGAGCTAAATAAGCAGACAGTTAAGGACTACTACCCGTTGCCATTTATTGACCAGATTTTGGATCAATTAGCAGGTAGGGAGATATATTCGTTTATGGATTGCTTTGCAGGATATAACCAGATGGCAATTGCAGAAGAGGACAAGTTGAAAACAACTTTCATTACTGTATTTGGTACTTTTGCGTACCATGTGATGGCCTTTGGTTTATGCAATGCGCCTGGTTCGTGGCAACGAACAATAGATAAGACATTCGGTGACATATCCCCTGAAGAGTTGAAGGTGTTTATTGATGACTTAGGGGCTGCCACCGTGAGAGAAAGGCAGTTGATCATTCTAAGAAAATGCTTTGAGCGCTGTAGACAATTTTGCATCGCCCTAAACCCACGGAAGTGTGTTTTTGGAGTACCTTATGGGCTATTGCCGGGTCATGTGGTCAGTTCGGTAGGAATTGCGACAAACCCCGAGAAGGTCAAAGTTATAGTTGCCATGGGTCCACCATGCACTCCGAAGGAAGTTCATAGCTTTCTGTCTTCGGTTGGTTACTACCATAGATTCATCAATGCCTTAGCAGAAAGAACGTTGCCGCTTACAAATTTATTGTCCTTTAGCTGTTTGTTTGAATGGGGTGACCCTTGTAAGGTAGCATTCGAGGATGTGAAACAAGAGCTAGCAAGAGCGCCCGTTTTAAAAGCACCTAAAAGAGGTGAGGTGTTCTATATATTTTCGGCAGCCACCATGTATAGTATCAGCTCTGCTGTTTAGCCCAAATTTGGGAAGAGAAGTGGTACCACCCGATTGCTTTTGCTAGCCGGAAGCTGGGGGTATCCGAAATCAATTATACCTACATGGAGAAATTGTGTCTAGCGATGGTCTTTGGGACCAAGAAATTCAGGCATTATATTCTCTATGAGAAAGTCGTGCTTTATACGAAGGCAGAGGGACTTCGATTATTGATGAATAAGCTACAGCCGCCTAATCGTCTAGCTAAGTGGTTGATCACTTTGCAGGAATTTGATTATGAAATCAAGAGTAAGCCACCAAGGTTGCAAGGCATCGTGGAATGTCTTGTGGACTTTGGGGAGCCGAAAGAATCTGTGGCTGAAGGTAGTGACATGGAGTTGTTATTTAAAATAGATACGGCATCTATTCCCTCCTGGTATGTTGCAATAACGCATTTTTTATCAACAGGAGCGACGGGATCCGAACTATCTAAAGCTGAGAGAAGGAAAATTAAGCAGCAAGCGTTAAAGTTTGCTTTGATTGCAGGTACATTATATCGGCAAGGGGTTGATGACATCTATCGCCAATGTGTGATGCCTGACGAGGTGCCATTCATTTTGGAAGAGTGCCATGATTCTGCTTGCGGTGGCCATTTTGCTGGACGGCTCATAGCACAAAAGGCTTTAAGAGCAGGTTATTGGTGGCCTGCCATTTTCCAGGATGCGTTTGCATATGTTAAGAGATGCGATATTTGCCAACAACATGATAGTCGAGAGAATAGGAAACGACCACTCACCCCTATTATGGCGATACTTCCATTTGAGAAGTGGGGAATAGACTTTGTGGGTCCTATTACTCCGTCATCGACTACACAAGAGAGGTACATCATTGTAGCAACTGACTACTTCACAAAGTGGTCAGAAGCACGTGCAACAAGGAAAGATGATGCTAAAGAAACTGCTAGTTTCCTTTTAGAGCAGATAATATGCCGGTTTGGTCCACCAAAAGAATTAGTGTCGGACTGCAGAACCCATTTCCTAAATAAGGTGATTAAAGGTTTGACAGAGATATGGCAAATCAAGCATAACAAGACAACCCCATATAACCCGCAAGCCAATGGGCAAGTTGAAAGCACCAACAAGCAGCTTCTGGGCATCCTGTCCAAAATTGTGTCGGAAAAGAAACGGGATTGGGATAAAAAGTTATACGTGGCAATGTGGGCCTACAATACGACCTTCAAATGAGCCATTGGGCATACCCCGTTCAAGCTAGTATATGGGGAGGAGTGTGTCTTGCCTTTAGAGATTGAGCTGCCGACCATTCGGTTTGCCATCAATCATTCTTTGAGCGATGAAGATGCACTTTTTGAGCGCTTGACGACACTAGCACATTTAGATGAGCTTAAGTTGCAGAGCTTATTGCACCAAGAAGTGGCGAAGCGCCGAATGAAGCAGTTACACGACATCAAAGCCAAGAAATACACCTTCAAGAAAGGACAGCTTGTTCTGTATTATGATACACGACGTGAATTATTTCCAGGCAAGCTAGAGCCCAAATGGGATGGGCCCTATAGGATCGTTAGATTAGGAAAGAATAAATCCACAGTGTTGTTAGCTGACATTGAGGGGATAGAATTTAAAAATAAGGTTAATCTTAATAAGATTAAACCTTATTATTTCTGATTGCACTAATGCTATGATTGCCTTGCAGGTCTAGGAGAGATTGATCAAACATCTGCAAGGAAATGTGATAAAGGTTGATGGGTCGTCTGATCCCTTATTTAGAACACCCATATTTGGAACAGAGGTATCATCAGGGAAAGCTCATTTGGTGGAGCAAAGGATATAAGGTGACTGAGCAAGAACACGGGACATTTATTTGGGAGATCAAGGTCTTCTGCCATCAGTGCCTACAAATTTTGACGAGCATCCCTGTTGAATTCAATGATGATGGAGGGATGGAGCCTACAGGCCACCCGTTGAATATGTTGAATTTCGATTACCATAATTACGAGTAGAGTTCCGGATAGTGGGATATGTAAACCCTTTATGGACGTACACCTTGTACTTTGATGGGGCGTCCAGGGGTGCATGCAAAAAAGAAAGTGTAGGAGTTGTCATCCGAGACCCCCGACGACACATTGTTATGAAGTTAGCTGCTTATCTCGGGGTGAATTTTACCAATAATATGGGAAAATACAAAGCCCTGATTATGGGTTTGAATATTGCAAAGAAGAGTGGTATCCACCAGTTATTGGTGAAAGGGGACTCTCAGTTGGTTTTAAATCAACTCAATGGGACATACATGGTACGGAACCCCATCCTTTGTATGTACCATCATACTGCCATAGCCCTGCTAGACGAATTTGATAGAGTGTCTTTTCAGTTGATTCCACGGAACTGGAATCAGTTTGCCGATTCATTGGCTAGTTTTGCGTATGAAGAAGACCTCTTCTTTAATTGTGGCCCTTGCCGCGATATATCTATTGATGGTGAGACAGGACCTGGTCGTTTGTGGGGTATGCTTTCTGAACATGCCCTCTTTGGCAGACAATGGTTAATTTGGGTGATGCAGAGGGTAAGCGAGACTCATCTGCCTTTATTATCTTGGACCCATAGACTGATTAGACGACATGTGATGCGAACACCTCTTGCGATATACGCAGGAGGGATAGGTCATAATCTAATGCACCTAGTTTAGGGCTACGAGCCTTTGTTCCCCTGGGCATGGTATGCTTTGATGGCTATCATGGTTGTTTCCAGGTGGATGTTATGCGTCGTATTGTTGACTTCATTAGGCCAAAAGGGCCGATTTAGTTTTGTAGCAAAGTCAAGTTTCATTTCATTAGGCCAAGAGGGCCATTTCCCTGTCTAGTGCGGGTGTGTTTAATTGGGTTTTTGTTTTAAGTGTTGTGCTGGACAGATTTCGTGGTTCGTGGACTTCTGGAGGAGCCTTTGCTGCGATGGAAGCTTCTTGTGGCCAATCCAGGTGATACCTCTCCTTTACGAGTACCTTTCTTTCCTGTTATATGTGCATTTGTGCTTGTCGAGGGGATACATTTTTGTTGGGGACCGGCAACCAAGTCATGAAGTCCCAGGTTTAGGCTAAGTATGTTTGAGGGAGGTCGGAGTAGTCATTGCCTCCTGTAAAGACATTGTCAGGCATCGAAAGACCTGTTTTAGAAGGACGTCCTAGTGGCCCTGTGCTGCTAGCCTGCTAGGCAGCCGTTCTAGGAGTTCTTGTTAGTAGTGAGGCAGTTAGAGAAGCCTGTTAGAAGATAATCATAATGATGCCAAGAAATCCTGAATATCCTAACAGATGACTATAAATACGAAGGTGTGTAAAAAGGGGTTCTAACCCCTATCAAAGAAAAGAAAAGAAATGGAAATGAATAGGCAGTTGCTCATTGCCTTGTGAAGGTCTGGTAGGTTCCTGGGGACGAGTCAGACCTGGGGCCGATACCTTGTCTTCCTAGGGGTGGCTTCTTGCTGAAAAAAAAATGAAATGACAAAACAAGGAAGGTTGGAGCGAAAATAAAAGTGAGCGTTAGAAAAGGATTAAGTGTCGCCTTGCGAGGGTTTGGTAGGTTCTTGGGTCACGAGACAGGTCCTGAGGCCGATGCCCTGTTCTCCTTGGGTCACTCCGCTCAACTCCCTCCTTTTTACATGCCCAAGTATGTTCATCCAATAACAACCCTAAAAGGAGAAATGTAGTGAAAGAAAATACTCTTTGACCAGGCTATAGAAGTCCTCACCTTGCAGGAGCTCCTAGTGGTGTTGTTTTTAGTTGGTAAGTAGCGCAGACTACCACTTAGGGCAACCTCTTTGGTAGGTTTTTTAGTTTGGCTGTGTTGGAGCAGCTGGTTAGTGACTCACTTCGCATCTTTTATTAGATGAGGCTAGGCCTACTCCTTGTGGATATCATGCTTTGGTTCTGTCCAGGGGTAGGGGGAGCATTGTGCTGAGTTTATTATATATTTGTTTTGTATCAGCTTGATGCTTCTTTGGTTGTTTATGTGCAGATATGTTCGTGGATTCGACGGACTGAGTCGCCCTATCCCGTGGTCGCCAATGAGAGTGGAATTTAGGTGACGGGAAGTGCTTAAAAATAGCTAAAAATTATGAATATCAAGGGAAAAATATTCAAAGTCAAAGGCGGCGGCTCGATCCAGGACGATTTTAAGCGTCAAAGTGCTTTAAAGGTGCCCGAGCGACACTTGTTGATTTTTCATAAATTTTCAGACAATCATGCGGGTTGACACGAACTACTGGCCAATGCGGGATGCTAAGCCGGATGCCCAGGATTTTTCAAAGCTCGATTCCGAGTCCGGACGGGGAAATGGCCAAGAAACCGGTCAAGATGCGAAGGGGTGGACAAAATTTGGCCCAAAAGAGTAAGTGACTCTTGGGAGCCCAAGATTAAAAGTCACATGAAATGAAAGATGCAAAATCGTGGTGAGAGGAAGAGGAAGAAGATGGCGCCATCACGTCCGAAAAATGCGCCATCATGCTTGATGATCAAGCATGCAGCCTGCAAACAACCCATGCCAATCATCATTGCCCCTCATTCCCCCCTGGATGCCAATCACTTCGCCACCCTTTGCCCGTCAAATGATGCTCTCTTTGAAGATCTCTGATTTCAGTCTTTCTCTCTCCTCCCTCTCTCTCTTCTAAGGGCAAGTTCATGTGGGAAGAAGAAGGAAGAAGAAAGAATGATGGAGGCTTGTCCGGCATGGATCGGATTGCTCCACGGGCTGGAAATGGTGATTTGTGATTGTGTTGGACATGAAGTGCTGTTGATTTTCAGATTTGCAGCCATGGACATGAAACCCGAAACACGCAAATAATCGGTAATTCAAAATTTTCAAAGGAAATTTGAGATTTATAGCTTTTGATTGATAAAATGTTGTTCCTGTGGGGAAAAATTTGTTTATGTGGCTATTTTCCATAAGTTCTTGCTGGTTATAATCAGAAAATCAGAAAACTATGCATCTTGTGATTCAAAATAATACATTGAAACACGTAAAATATGAAAAATCAAGGGAAAATGATGTTTTTGGGCATAAAAATGGGAAAGTAAATAGGAACATCAACTAAACTTTCATTTTTCTACAAGAAGGAACTAAGGGCCACAGCCCATAACTTGTTTTGAAATTTTAGTAATTAAATAATGCAGAAAATAAGGGAAAATACAAGAAAAGGGTGGAAAAACCCTAAAAAATAGGGGAAAAATATATTTTGGGTTTCAAAAAATAAGGATAAATAAGAGCAATGTTTGTGAATGTTTGTGGGGACTGAAGCATGAGGATTTGCCTCAGTTCAACCCCACCTTCTTGTTCTAGTGTGTCTTTTTCCGTTTTTTTCACATAAAATGATGGTAAAATGCCTCATAAATCTATCCAACGATGTAATATTTAAACGGGGAAGGGTAGGGTAGTTGAAATATGTCTAAATGCCGTGTGAGATGATGGGAAAGTTGCTGATTTCTATGCATAGCATTTAGGACGGATGATACTTAAAATTAAGAGCTTAGTAGCACGAGGATCACCTCGGTGCTAGGCCCATGCAACGAAGCACGAACGGTAGTTGGAAACCATTAAAAGAATGTTTTTGCACTTGTGCACAATACTGTTTTGCTAAATGTTTGAGCACTAGGTATCCACCAAATGCATAGAGCATGAGAAGAATTTAAAAAATATCAGTGACTAGCTCTTGGACATGCATTGCAATTGGTTTATTGGAACCTGACCTACGATGAGAGGCAGTGAGGTACCCATGCTGTAAGTAGACGCGGGTCCCAAAGGGGAAAGCAAGTGAGGAAGAAATGGTACACTCTTGGACACGCTTATTTGGTACCTTGAGCAACTTTTGTGTGAAATGTTTAGATGTTGAGCGACGCATCGAGGGGCCAATCCCCAAGGTGTAGAAGAGTCACAGAGGGTTAACGGCATTCGGCCGTAGGAGGAACCCCATGTGTATGTGATTCGAGCCTTTTGGCTATGTGAAAGGGACTCCCTCTGAGGAGTAATATTGGGCTAGGATCAGTTGGACTACAATGTATTACAAACGCAATGTTTAGGAAGGCAGAGATTTTGATAGACGCTCCTGGCCACGAGGCTGAGGGGTTGTCTTGTGCGTAGTGACGAGGTCCAGCTAGTGCATGGGCCAGTGCCGACCGGTTTTTAGGTCCATCAAAATGTTACATCCTCTCCCCCTTAGAGGAATTGAGATGTCCTCATCTCAAAAAGACCTGGGGGAGACAAGCACTACTGGGCCTTAGAGCCTTTGGGTTAGAGCCCATCATGTTTTCACTGCACTACTTTGATTACTCAAGTTCTTAACTTAAAATAACAACTTGTCAGAACTCGTGGGATTCAATAGGTTTCATTCCAAGTACAAGACTTATTACCTCAAGAAGATCTTCCTAGGATATCTAGTCATCCTCAAAGGTTACAACAGGCTCCAGGCCTTCATCATCATATGATTCATAATATGAGCCAAAAGTGGAGTTTAGGCGGCTTCCTTTGATCTCACATTCCTCATTCTTAGGGTCCAACTCAGGACAATCTGTTTGGATGTGTCCTAGTTCATTGCAGTAGAAACATTGGCGGTTGGGGCATCTCTTTCGGATGTGTCCTATCTCTCCGCACTTGTGGCACATCTTGTCATGATCCGGTGAGTCATCTTCATCATAGTTGCCTGATTTAAGTTCTTGGACGATTGGATTCACCCGGAGTAATGTGTCTTGCAAGTCCTTGGCTGCATTGATTCCAATCGAGTGTTTATAGGTGGATTCAACCTAGCACAGAACTTTGACACTTGTTGTGTCATATCCATTGGGGGTGCATACTTTAGGAGTAAAAAGGACTTCGAATAGTATGCTTCAAGGGATAATCCTAGCTGCTTCAAGTCGTAGAATTCATTCATCTTTTGTGTGCGGTAGGTAGGTGGCAGATACCTCCCTCGCACAGCTTCCTTAAGCTTATTCCAGGTGACGATCCCCTCCGAGATCGCTTGGTCTCTGCACCAGTGTTTCCATCAAAGTCTCGCTTCACCTGTAAGCTTAAGTTTGCGAGCATGGCTTGGCTAGCAAGTGTAGTTCCTACTGCCTCAAAATAGTCCTCCATGGACTCAATCCAGATCTCGGCGTCAGCTTGGACAGTCCTTCCCTTGCCATCAAACTTGGGTGGCTTAATTTGCTTCAGAAGGAACTTCTTCTCTTGCATGTCAGCATTCGTAGGTGCAGAAGGTGCCTGACAATCAAGCCATACCACTTAGGTTATTTAGGTTATGTCTATGATTTGAACATTAATCAATCATGTATTATTATGATGTTTTGCTCTGATACCAACTGTAACGTGCCCGCTCCTCAAAACACGGGACACCTCCTAGCACTCCATCAAGAGATATATCAGGAAGATGCCACCCAACACTCCTAGGGAATGACACGGGGTTTGTCAACTAGGGTCTCTCGAGTCTACCCCGCAATGGAACTTAACCGACCGTTCCCACTAGGATTGACCTGAAGTCTGAGTTCCTAATCAACATTGTCTAATGTCATAGATGGACTTTTTCCTAACATTTCTTGTTAACATCTCCTTTGAGGAAAGCTCTCGGCTAACCGAGACCACCCTTTTGTAGGATAGACCCATTGGTCACATCCACCACACTTCCCTCGAGGGTTGTTTTAGTTATCTAATTACCTACCATGTTATGCTTGACACATGAAAGAAGCTTCCTTAATTAACCTGTTAGTCACAAGTTCCTTTACGTAATTTAGGCCATAGACACGAAGACAAGATAAAACAAGATCAAAAACTTTCTTAACTTATCTTCGGATTAATGTGTGTCTCTTGTCCATACAGGAGAATTAAGTGCTCCTTTCTACCTTGGTAGAGAAATCCTTCCGTCTTCCGGAAAGAAAACCCAAAGGTTTATCCTTCCAAGATTCCATCTTGTAACTAATATCAAGACCTCGAGATCCCATCTCGAGTCACGTAAAACACTTGTGTAGGGCCCAGAGGCATTGGGATTTACGGCTAGAGCCCCCACTAGCACCCAAGCGTCCTCCTATGCTAAGTGATTTCCACGGAGAGACCTCTTGCGGCGGGTTTGGTCCACATTCCCAGCACGGATTCATAACCCCCTTGGTTAGGGTTTGGTGGCTCGCGGGGGGGGGAAGCTAGCGCCATCCTTCCTTAATTATCCCTTTAGGAAATCAACCATAGCTGAAGCAACCAGTATAGCAAAAATTGCTAGGGAAAACATCCCTTTCGTTTCCATGGCAATCAGTCATCTCAGATCCGGCCATGAAATTGTCAAACACTCCCCACTTGGGTTAACATCCAAAACCACATTAACAAATAGTTGAATGCACAACCTCTTGCTTCAAGGCATCACAATCCCATTTCATGCACAATCAAAATTTTAACTGGATGTATCAAAACACTTCCTTAAGGGTTTTACAACCTTTTCAAACCGCCAAGCATAACTTCCGTCAACCATCCATTTAGGGTTAGGTCACCAGCTTCAACTAAGCTACAAGCATATCCATTTGCGATAGTCCACAGCAATATTGCAAATGGATACCGCCAAGCATAACTTCCGTCAACAATCCATTTAGGGTTAGGTCACTAGCTTCAACTAAGCTAGAAGCATATCCATTTGCGATAGTTCACATGAATATTGATAAAACAATTCGCTGGCAATTATACTTACTCCTAATGCCCGGATCACATGTGACTTGCATCCATGAAAGTCAAGGGTTTTGTCTAATGATGCAAGTGTATCTCATGAACAGAAATTAACATTTCATGTATTTTTTTTAACCATGATTGCGAAGCATGAATTCTAAATGACTATTCATGCACTGATCTGGTTAAAAAGCTATCATTTTATGTGAAGTAAGGCGATAACCTTATCATTTTATGTGTGTAAATACTATCATTTCGTGCCTAAATTCTTGTGTGAATTCCGAACTCTACCGTTTCACACATGCAACTTAGCTCTTAGAGTAAATAAAACCCTATGTAGGACATCAATCCTTTTATCCCTTCCACGAGAAATAACTCCTAAATTAATTTTTTTAACGCCTAGAACCTGGGCTTGATTTGTGTGTGCTGCGTTGGTCGTTCCGCTCACCCCTCCAGCATTAACGGTGGCTTGGGTGCCTACACTTCCCGCGAATTTCTTCTTGGGAGCCATTCGCCTCATGGAGATTGGGCAGTCCGGACCTTAACAGTTTCGGTTAGACAAGATCGGTTGGGAAGACCAATGGATGTGGTTTGTTGCCAGGAGAGTGGTTTGGGTGACTCATAGCGGTTATCCCCTTTCTCTCTCTTCTTCCTCTACCTCTCTTCTTTTCCTTCTCCCACTTCTTTCTCCTTCTGCTCCTTCCTCTTTTCCTTCCTCTACCACTTCCTCTCTTTCTCTACCTCTTCTTCTTCTTCCTCTATCTCTCTCCTTTCCCTTCTTCTTCTCCTCTCCTCCTTCTCTCCCTCTTCTTTCTCTTCCTCTACCTCTCTCCTACTCCTCTTCTTCTACTACTCTCCCTCTACTTCCCTCTTCCTCTACCTTCTTTTCCTCCCTCCTCCTTCACTCCTTCTCCTTTTCTTGTTTTTCTCTCTCCTTCTTGCTCTTCTACCTCCTTCTTCTTCTCTACCCACTTCTTCTTTTCTCTTCTCTCCCTCCTTCTTTCTCTTCCCTCCTTCCACTTCTTATCCTCTCCTCCTTCTTCTTATCATGTCCTTCTTCTACTTCTTATCTCCTTCTCCTCTATCTCTCTCCTCTCTCCCCTCTTCTCTCTTCACTCCTACCTCTTCTTCTTCTTCTTCCACTACTTCTCTTCTCTCTCCTTCCACCCTTTCTTCTTCCTCTTCTACTTCTCCCTCTCCTTGTCCTCCTCTTACTACCTCTTCTCCTCTTATTCTTCTTCTTCTCCCTTCTCTCTCTCCTTATCTCCCTCGTCTCTCTCTTCCCTCTACTTCTCCTTCTTCTTTTCCTTCTCTCCTCTCTCTCTCCTTACCCCTTCCTATCCTTCCCTTCTTCTCTCCCTCCTCTCTCTCTTCCCTCTTCTTCTCCTTCTCTCTTCTCTCTCTCCTTACCCCTTCATCTTTACTTCTTCTCTTCTCTCTCCCTCTCCTTTTCCTTCTTCTCTTCTCCTTATTTTCTTCTCCTTCTCTTCTTCTCTCCCTCTTCTCTCTCTTCCCTCTTCTTCCCCTTCTTCTTCTCCTCCTTCTCTCTTCTCTCTCTTCTCTCCCTCTTCCCTCTTCCCTCTTCTCCTTCTCTCTCTCTTCTTCCCTTCTCTCCCTCTTCTTCCCTTCTCTTCTTCTCCTTCTCTTTCTTCTTCTCTTTTCTCTCCTCTCTCTTCCCTCTTCTCTCTCTTCTTACCCCTTCTCTCTCTCACAATGATCACAGGTGGGGTGGGCTACCGATTGGATGCTAGGGGGTGAGCACTGCAGAATTGGAGGGAGGGGCTGTTGTTGCTCACAGCCAGTGCTTAGGGCCAGCAGGGGGCCACTTGTCTACAACAAGGGGGGGTCTCTAACAGGCCGCCGGGAGGGGGGGGAGCTTCTCCCCTCTCCTCCACGAGCCCCCACTGGGGGGGGTTTATAGAGGAGGTGGTATGGGGGGGAGGCGATGTCCTCCCGCCACTTGGGGGGCTGCATGCCTCCCATCTTCCACACATCCACTCTCTCTCTCTCTCTCTCTCTCTCTCTCTCTCTCTCCCCCCGCCATGCATACGGAAAGGGGAGAGAGAGGGAGAGATTTTAAAAAAATGAAAAAAATTTAAAGAGGGGGAAGAGTTCTTATGGGGGGGCATGGGGGGGTCATAGGGGGGGGGAATAATACATTTTTATCAAGGCTTTGCACTAAAACATAATTGAAAATCATCTCCATTTTGAGCTCTTATTTTCTTTTTATGAATGCAATATTTTTTTCCAAATATTTTCCAACTATTCTATGAAACCTACTTTAAGGTTTGTAAAATAATAATCAAGCTTTGCAGGCCTTGCCCAATAATTATATCCAAATGAATAAATTGCACATGTATACATACAACATCCTTCCACTATCATATGGTATTATGTCCAATAAATGAAAGTGTAAAAGAGTCTCTCTTTATAAGAAATTCACCTATATACCTACAAACACGTTGGTCTATTTCCATGAGGAGCTTAATGTGGAGGCTAGTTCAAGACTTTGGCTCCCACATTGTTAGACGCGTGTCTTTAGCCACAAATTGTGAGGGTTCTTAAGAATGTGCAAGACAAAAGATAAGGTAGAAGCTAAATCAATTGATTCCAAAATCCTCTATGTATATTTGGAAGAAAAAGCACTACACTAATTCTCGTTATGTATAACAGTGAAATCCCAAGTGCAATGTCTTGTTCAATAAGGTACAAGAAGAGTGGCCTTTCTGGGCCAAGGCACTCGTAAACTCCATCTTAAAATTCCTTTTTGTTGTTATTCTAGCAAAAATGATCCGCTTAAGATTTTCCTAGTGGCTCAATCTTCACTCCACTGTCTATTTAGAGTTGTAGCCATATTAGTATAGGTTTTTTCATTAACTTCATGGGAACTTTCTTCTACCTCTTCCTCTTCTTCATCTCTATCAATTTGCTCATCTTTAACCAGGCTCTCCACTGCATTTTCCTCTTATATATTTCTTTTCTCACAAATCAGAATCCTTATACCTATCTTTGGTAGCCTCATGTTATTCTTAAACATATTTGTCAAAGCATATGTCTCATGCAATAATTTACATTCATCAGATAGTTTTATCATGTGTAGAAAATTGTCCTACAACACCACTCTATAGAAAACTGCTCCTGTCTTTTGAATGGTAACTTAGATTGCCAAGCTTTGAAAAGAAAAATTGTAGCCCCACTTGTGATCTACAATTTTCTAAAGACCCGAGGACCAAATGTTGAAGGTATCAACCCCTAAAATTTTATGCATAGTAGCCTGCAACTATTCATTACAACGTGCAGCCCAAGCCAAACATTGACCTTCCCAACTCTATCTTGGAGGCATAGGAATGTGGATGTCAACCAAACTTTGTAGGACCCTTCCTAAGGTATCAAGTCCTCACTAGATGCATCAATCATCATTAATCCTCTCCCAATTAAAACAGTTTGACATGCTTAGTTTAGCCATGCTATCCATTGCAGTCTCCTCTAGCCATATCTCCCTTTTGGGTAAAGCACCACTGCATACTCAGTTGATCGGTCATGTACACAACCCCAAACACTATTTCTTGGATCAAATGGTAGTCCATTAATTATGTTGTGCCATGTTGATATCCTTGAATCATACTCTTGTATGCATACTTTTCCTTAGAAGAAAAGTGGTAGTATCATCGCATTGTTTTCTTTTTATGCTTCTCTATGTTGTCTATATCCACCTCAAGATTGGATAAGCTATGAGTATCTTGTAATCCTTGTGCTAATATTTCATTTGCATTCTCCAACTCTGTAGCATCCGTATTAAAAAACTTTGGGTTTGACATTTCTAGGTCTACTTTATACCTAACGCTTCTAGGCATTTTATTGTGGCCATTATGATGTTTATTCAAGCATTTTATTCTAGTCTCGACGTACTCTATTCATGGCATATTTTTGTTCTTTATTGTTCTGTTGGAGACAGGGAGCTTGTGCCATTGCCTATGCAACTAGTGACTCATTGTTGTATGCCATTGTCTCACGTTTCATATATGGATTTCTTTTTTTGATCATTATTTTAAGTTCTCTTCTTTGCAGTATTCTTCTGTGGTTTAGTTAGCATCTTATTACAAGAGTTGTTTATGCTTCTATTGCTACATCCACTTTTGACATGGTATCAGATTTTAGGATCCAAGTTCGTGAGGTTGTTTTCTACTATTTTAGGTTTGTGTTTTTACTTTTTTCCAGCTGAGGACTTATTTTTCAACATGGTTGACCATTTTTTGCTAATTTTTGGCCTGGTTTGTACTCTTTTTCTTAATTTTTTTAACTTCAACATTTGCGTTTTAGGGATAATAGGTTGAGGCTACTTACTTTTATGCAAGTTGACTCCATTTGTTACATTAATTTGACTGTGTTTTGAATTTAGCCTTTGCATTTTCATTGATTGTCCTTGTGATGGCTGGGCGATAGTATTTCAAGCCAATTCTTGGTATGTTTGGTCCATATTTTCACCCTATCCATTGTGTGTGAACTTTCTGGTGAGCACCCTTGGTCGTATGAGAGATAAGACTCGGATCAATATTGTAATGTATGAGAGCTCAAATATAGTATTATGATGGTGAAATTGTAGATTCTTCTATTTCTATTTTATTTATCATGTTTAAAGACCCACAAGGCTCACTTCTTGGTCATTTGAAGTAGGCTTGAGCAACTAGCTTAATAGCACATGTACACCATAGCTTGTGAATTTTAGGCAAGACTAAAGTGTGTTGAAACTTTCTAGGATCACTTTCTTTTGAATGAAACCTTGAAATTTTTGGGATCTTATATGTTATGGGGCTTTTTTAATGAGCTAATCAAGTTTACAATGCATTTTTAGCTCCAAAAACATTTGGTTACACATTGTGCTCACTTGTCATATCTTCTTTAGACATGCCCTTCATGGTGTTTAGTGGTGAGAACAATTAATATGCTTGCACCCTTCCATATAATAGCTTGAAGTTGTGCCTCAACTAGTTTGTGATCAAATCTATGATAGAGCTAGTGTTTTGTATCTCTTACATAAGAATTTGTTAAACTATTTTATGAAAAAAATAAACTCACAATAAGGGAGTTATAAATTATGGCAAAAATTCATAGAAGGGTCAAGAAAATATCACAAAATAGATTACATAGGGATATATAAAATATGCCATGAATGCATGTGATACAGAGGATTTATATGCCAATGAGAGACTCGAGGATTTACCTTCCTTTAGTTGTACTATTTTCTTTGCAATAACAGAGTCATTGGTTGAATTATCTTTCATTCAATGTAATTTCTACATTACTATTAAGAAAAATTTACCATCTTGAGTTCAAAAATAACACTTTAAACCTTTTATTACTTTATATTATTTTCATAAATATATTCTTCAGTCGATTATAGGTTGTTTTTGGTTTAGAGAACAAATCACTACACTTTCGAAAGTCCAAAATACAAGTTTCGCCACATATTCTACAACATGAATCTATACATTGGCTCTTAAAATCATCTATGCCTGCCACCCTCCTTGATTGGTATAGGTCTTGTCTCATCTTGCAACTTGCTAAGACTAGTCCTTATGGTTGTTATAAAAAGAAAAGGACATCCACAATCATGTGGGAAACATCCAAGGAATCATATTTCCTTTTCAAGTGATGCAATTTTTTCTTCTCATATGCAATCATAGTATAATTTTCATGCAACTAGTCAGTCTCACTTGGCATCTTGTTCGAGTCCCCTACGAAGATGGTACACTCTTGTGAGATTTTTCCTTCAAAGTTTCTTAAAGCCTTAATCTACTCATGGATGCAAGAGGGCCATATATTGACCACACGACAACTACCATTTTGTTGTATTTCAAGGAAGGAGCAACAACAACCCCTCCTTCCTCCCATTTTAGCAGGGGACTAAACTCCTCGTCTATCAATATGATCACTCCTCCCTTTCCTTTACCTGAAGAGGAGTAAATACACATGTAGCTAGGAAGGTCTAGTGCTTGGATGTATTCACTAGTGAGCTTTAACCTTGCATAGCGAATGCATTAGGTTTCTTGGCCCTTAACAACCTTCTCAAGGCTACCTTCTGGCTTTCTAAACATAGGCATTCAGCATTCCATGAGGTGAGGTTAACTTCCTAAAGGTTTAAACAATAGATTTAGTCACCATCATGATCCAAGATCTCATCATTTTTTTTAGTTAGAGGATCCTAAATATTCCGATCAACAAGAGGTAATCTAGCCATTAAGAGTTATATTGTCCATACATGTGACATACTTTCTGCTACTTAGGGGTGCATGCATGGGTACGAGGTACACATACACAAAAAGAGATTATTTTGAAAAATATATAAGTAACATTTTCCAATTTCATTTCTTATTAAATGCAATTGAAAAATTAATAAATGAAGGCATGCATAAATGGGGATTTGGAGTGCATGCTACAAAAAGGTATCAAACCCATTCATCTAAATTAGTTGTTGAGGCTAAATCTTCCACATGTAGTGTTTTCTTGTGAGGAAAATCTTGAGTGAGATCCCCTTCTTACCAGAAACCCAATAGTGGTTCTTCTTCGTCTTGCCTTCCTTCACTATGAAGGCGTTAGTAGTGGATATTGCCTACAACTAACTATGCACTTACATTGACAATGCTTCATCAAGTATTATATCACCAATTTTTTGAAAAGTTACTGAATCGCTACTATATGAATTACTTTCACCTATGCACAAAAGTCATGTAGAAGCTTGCTCAAAAATGAAAGAAAAAAAATTGACTTGTCATATTGACCCCAAAAGTTGACAATGTGATCCTAGATAGAGAGATCACCATATTGGTATCATTGTACCACTATAGCCTTCATCCTTCATCATAAATGCTTGGACAATAGTACGATATTCTTTTCCTTTAGTAGCAAATTGTATTATGATATAGTGCAAAGTTAGGTGTATTTGAAATTTAAGTTTGGGAGCCATAGAAATTGGGAGATTTGAATTATGCATAAGGAAATGGAAAGATTGAAGTGTATTACATATGAGAGAGAGAGAGAGAGAGAGAGAGAGAGAGAGAGAGAGAGAGAGAGAGAGAGAGAGAGAGAGAGAGAGAGAGAGAGAGAGAGAGAGAGAGGGGGAGAGGGGGAGAGAGGGAGGGAGGGAGGGAGGGAGGGAAGGAGAGAGAGAGAGAGAGAGAGAGAGAGAGAGAGAGAGAGAGAGAGAGAGAGAGAGAGAGAGAGAGAGGGAGGGAGGGAGGGAGGGAGGGAAGGAGAGAGAGAGAGAGAGAGAGAGAGAGAGAGAGAGAGAGAGAGAGAGAGAGAGAGAGAGAGAAAATAGACCTTTACAAAACCTAGGCACAACAAATCTTGTACACATTGGAGATATATTGAAAGATGGCCTTGAAGATCAAAAGATTTGACTTGTGGCTACCTTGCCATCTTGAATGGAAATTGATTACATCTTTCTCAACCAAGTGACATGCTTGATCCCTTTCTAAAAGATTTAATGACTATCCCAAATCATGTCTCATGTAATTAGATATATATTTTTTCATAAACTTTATAGAAGAGCTGTATATTTGATTTTATGAGGGGTATAGTGCATTTTCAAGTCACACTTTTCTCCCATTGGAATGGATAGGCCAGACTATATGCTTAAGTTGCTACTAGTTATGATGCCTTGTTGATTCATACTATGTTTAAACTGATGACCTACTACTTTTCTACAGCAACAGTCTGAGTCGATCTGGAAGTAAGGCTGCTGGCATGGAGGAGGATGCAAGTTTATCGTGATTGGGATTCTCTATATTCATCTCAAGGCATGAGCATCTCAATCGATAGTTGTGATGATAAGTAAAATTCTTGGTAGTTTATCTAATAGGTCTAGTTTATCTTAATAGTTTATCTTAGATTCTATCCATCATAGCTATGTATATCATGCTTTCGATGGTGATATTGGTCCTCTTAGTCCAATACTGATAATCAAATTGTTATGTTCTTTCTGTGATCTCAGTGGAAGAAATACATAATTTAGTACTTGCTTGTTGTCTACAATATTAAAAGTTTGGCTACAAGTAGGTGTCTCATGTTGCTAGCAATTTATCCTCTTATATATGTCATACCATGCTTCAGATGGTGATATAGGTCCTTTTTTTAGTACTAATAATCAATTTCTTTTTTCGTAACAAGTTGATTTAGCAATAAAGAACCTCATGAGCTTCATGGGGGTTTGGATGGAAGAATAGACATTTATCTACTATTAAGAGCTCACCATCAAACTCTTTAGTTGGGCTCTCATCACAAGGTAAGTATTGGTTAAAATGCATATATGTGGAAATATCATGCATGCACAACTACTGTTGTCATCGATCATGCTTGATGAATGAACATATGCAATGAAACTTTACACCAAGGTAGGTTACGATTTCTCTTCCATTATGTTCATCTTTGTGTTGATGTTGAAGTTGATAGTTTGATAGCCAGTTGATTAGAAGAGTAATGACCAAGTTGCAGGTTGCATCTAAAAGACCTTACAAGGGCATATTGTTCCCTGTTATGATCCTCACACTAGATTTTTGTGGAAGCTTTACAGAAGAGCTAGATCTTTGACTTTATCAAGGGTACAGTGCATTTTCAAGTCACACTTTTCTCCCCCACTGGAATGGATATTTCAGACTATATGCTTAAGTTGCTACTAGTTATCATGGTTTGTTGCTTCATACTCTATTTAAACTAATTTTGATGACCTACTACTTTTCTGAACTAGTCTAAGTTGATCTAGAAATAAGGCTACTGCTATGGAGGAGGATGCAAGTTCTTACCTCCAACATTACCTGCATCGACATGTCACAAATTTTGTCTTTAAATCTCTAGGTATAAGTAGTTATTGTTCTCATTTTGGATATGTAGTTCTTCATGTCATTGTACTACTCTTGTTATATCATTGTTAAATATTTTATGACGACGGTACCGTGGTAGTGTTGTTTTGAATACATACACATCCACCAATGCATCTTCTTCTTCTCAGCCATGCATTGGGGAAGCAAGATTGGTTGTAGGATCAACTGCATCTTCATCTATATGGAGATCTATTTCATCGTTGGCTCCCTTTTATGGTGCAAAGAGATTGGAAAACATAGATCTTGTTAATGATATTTGATCATTGGAGCATGGTCAGCATCCACCATAGCCATGGTGGGCATGGGAGAAAGGTTCTCCTGGGATAAGGCTTTTGTAGGAAAGGTAGGCTTTAGGGTAGCAAGTAAGGTTGCAATGGTATCTTCTGGATCATCTATGGTATTGGATATGACAGCATCATCATCACTAGGTTGGCTTCCACTGAGGGTAAGGTGGGCATCGAAGGGCAACGATCTTCGAAATCAAGTGCACCAAGACCAACATTAGGTAATTCATCTTCCTCTCATTGGATGGGCATCAAGCCCTAGGCCATTACCAAGCGACTTATACCATGTGGATGGCCATGGCTAGGAGGCCTCCCACTATCAGAGTGAAGCAGAGAAAGCATGATAGAGAGGAGAATCAAAGTTGAAAATAGAGAATACAATGAAGAAGAGATATGTATTGAAGTAGGTATTACATCTGCTTGAATAATAGTCAATGTCATTATTGTCATTGCTTCCTCTAACTTGGAACTTGATGCTCTTTTTTGGAGACTTTTGGTCATCTATAGGATAGGTTACATTGGTTCTTACGATCAACAATCATGCATGGACAAATTAATGTGTGCAATAGGTTTGCCATGAGCAATCATGTAGTAAAGGTAATAGTTAATATCCTACAACACCCTAATGAAGAGGGTTTGTATATACATTTTTGTAACACAAATATTCACATATAATAGTCTAATATCTTAGACATTACCGGCCTTATTTCTTTCCTTAAAATAATTCTTGGATTCATTTAGCTTTACATGTTTCCTTGTTCTATTGTCTTATTTTACATTATTTGGTTGACCAAATGCATGAGCATTATCCATGTGTTGGGTATTTCTGGCAACTTGTTGAGTGTCTTTAGGTAGTGGATTGGCTTTCTATTTGATAGTATGGACAAAGCTAATGGGTGAATGGGAATCCATGTCATGACATTGAATGTCATAGTAGGCTCTTCTATATGCCATAGCAAGTTGTCCTTTTTTGTGTAGATCACTGGCTAATATTTGTTATGGCGGTAGAGCATGACTATAGGGGATCAATAATTAGACTAATGGAGTGTTTCTCAAGTCTAGCATATAAACACAAAAGAGGATACACCTTCAAGAAAGTATGGAAATGTTTACAAGGGCAAGTGCTATATAGTCTTGTACTTTGGTCTAAGAGAACACAGAGATGAACATATTCTATTTTCTTAGTTGGGAGACTAGAGCATGTGGTGATCAAACATGTTTTGTGTGGTGTAATGGTGTGTATATGTGATTATCATCTTTTTTCACAATTGCAAGCTTGTGTATTGGCAAGAGACCCTTTCTTCAACACAATATGATAATGGAATTGAAAGTCCCATGCTTGAAATTTCAATTCAGGTAATGCCTTTTGTTAGAATATAGTGCTTCTAGATTTTCTTGTCACTGTAATTGTAAAATTGTCACTCTAATTGTGGTGGAAAATAGAAAGTTTTAGTTTTTAAAAAAAGCTTGAATAAATTGAAAGTTTTCCATTCTATCAACCAACCATCATAGTTGTATTTTTTCTGTTCAGATAGCCACACAATTGGGTGGCATCATTCTTGAATCATAGATGGACTACTCTTGTTGTGTTTAGGATTTGTCTTGGGTAGAACACACTTTTAGAGATACTTCAAAATTCATGGGTACAACACATTCTCAAAGAAGCTTCAGATTTGTCTTATTAGTAAAATATATATAGGTTTAAATATGTTTAGAGTATTATAGTAGATTTGTTATAACAACTATAGATAGATTGCTCTCCTGATACATGGCATTCCCTATATTAATAGCTAAAGATGGATTGCTCCATCTCCTGTTGACAATGGTGACTCTTATTTCATAAGGAACTTTCAATCATTTCCTACGTCATAGGAAAAAAAGAAGGAATTCCCTATCAATTCCCTAGTTAAGAATATACATAAGTAGGGAAAGTAACTGATAGGAAAAATAGAACGTTTCCTAGTTAGAGAAAATTCCTACATAGAGAAAATTCCCTATGTAGTTTCTAGGAAAATTTCCCTATGCAAGAAACTTCACATGTGATTTTCTAGTTTCTCTAACTAGGAAATGTTCCATTTTCTGTATCATTTACTTTTCCTACTTATGTGTATTTTTAACTAGGGAATGGATAGGGAATTCTCTTTTTTTCCTATGTAGGGAATGCCACGGACCATGAGTTATTAATATTTGAAGATTTTTTAACTCATTTAACGTGTTTCCATGCGAACATGCCTTTTTTCCCTTGAAACAATGCTCTGATATGACACCCCTGACCTACCCCTTCCTTGGGATATTTTTCCTTTTTATTGCCCATTATTTTGATGTGTGGTTTGTTTGTTATTAATTATTTTGTCTTTTTAGAAATTTTCATGTGTATCTCTTATCATTTTTAGATGTGAACTTGCCTTAACCACCTCGAAAAATAACTCTGACCGTGGTTTGGTACCTTATACAACTTTCCTTTTTCCCTCATCCTAATCCGGCCTACCAATTTTATTTTATTAAGTTTTCCATGCGTGTTTGTATTATTTTTTTAACTTTTTTCCATGTGAATGCCTCTTAAAACCATCACAATTGCATTTTGACCTGACAAACTTGTCCCACAAGCTACCCCTGCTATTTTTTATTTTTGTTGCCCTTTGTTTTGATGCACATACATTTTCATATAAATTTCCAACTTTGTTTTTGTTGGTATTTTTATTCGTTTTTCTATGCGAACGCACTTTACCGTCCCCAGAACCACGTTCGACCTCACCAATCATGTCTGACATCTTCCTGCGGACATTTTTTGTGCTCATCTTGTCGGGTTAAGATCTTTGCATTTCTCTATATTAATTTTATTTCCAATTTTAGGTGTGTTTTTTCTATTTTTTCCATGTGAACACAACCTATCCTTGTCATAACTACATTCTCATCTGGCAAGCCTGCCTCGCACATCATTCTGCATACCTTTCCTTTTTTGTGGCCTTCATTTTGACAACCTAAATTTTTAGAGTTAATTTTTCTAGGAATTTACCTTCCGATATTAGGCGTGTTTACGCGTGCACATTCTGGATTTCGGCTTCTCAACCAAATCGACGTGTTCATCTCGCCATACTCCCCCCACGCGTGTTCTTACATGTCCTCTTAATTCTCAAAACGTAAATATTTTTATCCTCGCCCCATGTACACATGCGGGACGAGGGCACCAACGGTTGTTTTTTTCCAAATTTAATTTAAAGAAAACAAAAACAAACCCCTATGTCCCCTTACTGCGCCCCCCCCCCCCCCCCGTAGACCCTACCCCCCCTTGCCCTTAGTGATCCTTCCCCCCCTTAGTGACACCTACCCCCAACTCCTACCCCCTTAATGTTCCCCCCCCCCCCCCCAAGGTCCCCACCCCATTTCCAACTCCCCTACTCGCCCCTTAGTGACCCTACCCTTCCCTTAGTGCCCCTACCCCACCCATGACCCCCCCCCACTATCCCCCTAATGGGACCTCCCTTCCCGGTGCCCCATTCCACCTCCCACCTCCCCTTCCCCCCCTCTCACCAACCGTCCCTCCCCCCCTTCTCCCTTGTGTACTCTCTCCCCCTCCCTCCTTCTCCTCCCTTATCCTCCATGTCCTTCCTCTCCCTCCTCCCCAGCTCCTTTCGCTCTCCCCACTAGTGGACACCAACTGCGCCAATGCGTCGCCTCGTACTGCCCATTGCCACCAAAAGACGCCCATTGCCACCAGCCCATCGTCAAGATTTTCCCTGTTACCCCCGTAGAGACCCGTGGCCCGCCAGTGGTCACTGTCACCCATTGTGTTCACTGTCAGGCCACCGCCCGAAGTGTTTGGGCTGCCCGCTCTGCCTCGACTTCGCCGCTCCGCCATACACGCCATGTGCTCGCGCCAGTGTCGACGGTCACCTCGTTTGCCACGCACCCATCATCGCCCGACAACTCTTTCATCCCCAGCGCATGAAGTGCCCAGGTTGCCTCTCACACATGTCTCTCCCGCCTCCTCCTTCTTATCCTCTCCTCGACTTTCATTTGTTGAGAAATGTGCAATCACATCCACCATAGCCTCTTTGCGAGGAACAAACAAGGCAAAGAAACACATTGCAAATAAAGCCTTAGACTAGGTCATGTATGCATCGTTTATTAAAACCATAGTTGGTGAATACCATGTAACTTTCCACCTTTCTCCACCTACCAATACCACCTACTGTAAGCCTATAAAAGGTACTCACCCCCACACTCATTCTATCAATTATTTTCTCATCAGTTATACTTGCATTATGCTTGGATAATATGAGTTGTTCTTCTTTGTCAATGCTTATGCCTCATTATGATTGTCTATTTGCTCATCACAGATCCTCCTTAGCATGCATCCTCAATATTTTAACATGGTATCAAAGCAGGTTTCAACGTAATGAATCATTGGGTCACTTCAGTTTGAAGTTCTGACTCCTTCCACTTTCCCATGAATCTCTCACCTACCTATAGCTACCCACCTTTAGTAGAGAACTTGAATCTCTCTTCCCAAGCCATTTTAGCTCGTGCTTCCTTTTGGGAAAATCTTCCTTGAATGAAGGCACTACTCCCTATCATCTCAGAGCCTGACATTGTCCCCTTTCAACCCCAACATTGCGCCTGCAAGAAATCACTGCCCATATCTATGTCATTTCAGTTTGTACTGCTTAGTCCACCCGCACATGCCGCAATGCTAACTATCATCATGGGGCTTTGGTAGTCTATCTACCAAGCTTCATTTCTAAAAAGAAATTTTTGAAAATGATCGACTACTCAATTCACAAGAGCTAAAAACCCAAGCCCCAGAAACCCTAGTGTAGACTTCATAGCCATCAAGCTTCAAGCTTCTATTTCACTTCATTTTCTCACTTTTTCCATGCAACTGGATTTTTTTTTGCCACTTGGGCTAGATTTCTCACTTAGTTTTCAGTAACATTGAGGCATCAAACTAGCAAAATGGGGACATTTTGGAAGATTCAAGTTTAATCCAAGAAGATACGAGCACAATGTCCATTCACACTTAGCTAGTGCTTTTAGCACTTATGTTATCTAACACAATTAGGTTTGCCTCTGATCAAATATAAGATTCTTTTGTGCTACTCTAGCATCAAATCAAGGAGGGGAAGACTCGGACTTGCAAGACCTTGAAGATCCCAGTTCAAAGGGCATACTAGTCACCTAATCACCTAGTATGTCTTAATACTAATCACCTAGTGTTTTTTGGCACTTGTGCTCAACTCTTTTTCTACTGAAATCTCAATTTTTTTGGAGCTGATTTGCTACTGATCTTGTAACCTCAACATGGGCAAGGACTCACCAACATCCCGATTCAATGGTGTCAGGAAACTGATCCTAATGAAGAAAGGCTTGTGGTCAATCAGAAGCAGTAAAGAGAAGAAACCAAGGGAAGCTGCACTTTCGATCGTATGGGATAAAAATAATGATCACGCTCAAGCTATTACCAAGCATGAACTTGATGATAGGTCCATTCATCATGTTGATGATTGTGAAACCTCTCACGCGACATGGGATCGATTAGAAACCCTATTTGGAGCTCATTCAAAATCCTCCAAATGTGGCTTACTGATTGAATTTTTTAGGCTTGACATGCAAAGTAGTACCTTGCAACTCATTTGAATTATGTGGAAAACTTGTTGGCACAACTTGCAAAAATCAACTTGAAGATGGATGAAGACATTTGCATTGGAGTGCCTCTCAAGAGTCTTCCACCTGGGTTTGCTAATGTGTCTACCACATTAATCAACATGCCAAAGCCGAAGCTTGTGGATATCAAAGCCTCTCTGGTGGAAGAAGAAAAGAAGATCAAGAACAAGGGAGAAACAAGCATCCCAAGATGAGACCAACAACTCCTCTATGTGAAAGGGAAGAAGAGCATAGTCTGTGACTTTTGCAAGAAAACTGGGCATATTGAAAAAATTTGCTATGCTAAGAAAAGGTTTCAAAGAGCATATCTTGCTACAGTCAAAGAAATGAAGACAACAATGAAGAAGAAGAAGAAGAAGAAGAAGAAGAAGAACCCCAAGAACAAAAGGATAGGACTCACCAATCCCTCTTTTGTGGCTCATTTTCTGATAGACTCTTTTAAGTTTAAAAATGTGGACTGGCCTAATATTCCCACCATAAGCTCCTATACTTCTCATGTAACCTCTGCACACTACAACCTCTACACACTTAGTGAGGCCTTGTAATAGCCTCTAGCTTTGTATGGTTGGTTCTTTCCATCTCTACACTTAGAAAGGTTCTACTCATGACAGCCTCTATATACTCTATTTCTTTCTTGGTTGTGATTGAGGAGGGGTGTTGAGAAATGTGCAATCACATCCACCATAGCCTCTTTGCAAGGAACAAACAAGGCAAAGAAACACATTGCAAAGAAAGCCTTAGACTAGGTCATGTATTCATGGTTTATTAAAACCACAATTGGTGAATACCATGGTCACTTGCCATCTTTCTCCACCTACCAATACCACCTACTGTAAGCGTATAAAAGGCACTCACCCCCACAATCATTCTATCAGTTATTTTCTCATCAGTTGTACTTGCATTATGCTTGGATAATATGAGTTGTTCTTCTTTGTCAATGCTTATGCCTCATTATGGTTGTCTATTTGCTCATCAGAGATCCTCCTTAGCATGCATCCTCAATATTTTAACACCCTCCCCATCCTTTTGCCTTCCCCTCCCACCTATGGTGGTGACTGCGCACCCCCCCACTAGGCCACCACCCACCTCCGCGATGCCCACCACCCACCCAAAAAGGCCTCTACACTGCCCCCACTTGCCCATCCATCACCCTCCTGAGTTTCCCACCCCCTCCCCCTACCCCCCCACGATACCCCACCTACCCCTTCTATCTTTTAAAATCTTACATTTTTTATAAAAAAAAGACAACATTCAAATTAAGTTTAATTTAATTTCACAAAAATAACCCCACCACAAAGTCCTCCACCCTCCTCTGTATATATATATATCTTCCTTTTCACCCTATTTACAAAAAAAGAAAAAAGAAAAACACCAAACACAAGACCACTCTACTCATAATCCCTACCACCCCTTTTCCCTCACCTTACCCCAACACTTGTTGGCCCCGCATCTTTTCATTCGTCTTCCACGCATGATCCCCCTTCCATTTGTGTCATGCTGCGCGTGTGTGCCTTCTTAGGCCTTGTTCGCATGTGGGCTTTGTACATCTCGTGATGCGTATTCGTGATTGTGATTGTTCATGCGCAAGGATGCGTGTGCGGTTTTTTCCATCGGGTGATGCGCTAACAAATGTTCACACAGAGTTGACACTCAACCCATTCCGAGGTGCATTTTTCCAAATTTTAAAATCTCTCAAAATCGAAAAACAACTAAAAAACACATGAAAACTTACAAAAATCCATTAAAAATCATAAAATTTTCATTTAAATGCCAACTAAATATTTAAAAATTCTAAAATATTTTTTGAAATGATTTGATATTTTTTGGAAAACTTCAAAATCTTTTTTCGTTAACAATGCGAACAAAAATTTAGAAAATAGTTAAAAGCCATTAATTTCATGGAAATTTATAAAAAAGTACTTGAAAATTGTTTTTTAAAAAATCTTATTTTTTTAACGAAAATCATAAACACATTTCTATATATTTGTAGATCACTTACATGTGCTAAAGTGATCAAAATCAATTGGAAACCAATTAATTGAATAAGAAACCCTTATTTAACATGTAAATTCATTGCAAAATTCTGTTTCCACTCCGAAAATAGCTTAAAAACTCCAATTTTTTTTGAAAAATCTATGGGACTTGTGTGCTTTACTTTAAATCCATATATTTTTAATTTAAATAAGAGATAATATTAATCAAATATTTATATCCAAATTCATTAATATTTGCAAACTTTTTCAACTTGTTGGATTTTCTTGTTTGATTACATTGTGGTTGCATTCTCTCTATTACTGATAATGCATTCAGACTATGCTTGCATGCATATCCCTCCCAAGTATTATTTCAATTTCTTTTTTCAATTTTTTCTATCCAAAATTCACAATGATTTATTAGAAGAAATCATGATAGCCACGTTTTTCACATGTGTTCCTGTCACATACACACATATTTTTTAAATTAAAATCAACCCACCATTCACTTAGCATGCACTTCGTATGCTATAGACACATTTAATTTTAATTTAAAATGACTAAATTGTTATCAAAAAGCACGTGTTCATAAAAAAACATCCAATAGACAATTAATTTTTAATAAATGAATATGCATTTAGAGACTCTCAATTAAGGTTCGATGTCAGGGTTACCCTAAAAGTACCGTTTCAAACTTAATAATTTTCAAATAAATGTTAATAAGGAATCGTCGTTTTCTTTTGAAGATTTATTACCTAATAAAATTTCACCCATTATTAATACTTTTATTAAAATTAATCCTTCATTATATTTCTTTCTCCTCACACTGCACATTTTCCTTTTTAATGAATGTGCTTTGTGGGGATGGAAACACTTGAGTCTTATCTAGTCCCTCTTGTCATGACAATGGTTTAACAGTTCGAGTGTCATGTTAGTATGATAAGTTCTTATGTGATTCTATGTTTTTGTTTTGCTCATGTTGATGAGTCAAGGTATGGTATGTATTTTTCTTTTTCTTTTCTGCATGATATGGGGATTCATGCTGCCTGTTTATTTGCATCGCATGAAACTTTCGGTCGCATGTAAGTAGAGGTCATGCCAGATTCATCCTAGGATGTGGATTACTAAGGGTGGTTAGTCAATCGGTCAAGACATGCGAGTTTATTATGATTGATGTCTTATATGTTCCTATCTTGTTGTTTTGCAAGTGTTCATTGTGACCCATTACTTAAACTTGGATATGCTTAAAAGTGTCACCAATTACTTGCTAATGGATATGCTTAAAAGTGTCACCCATTACATAAACCTGGATATGCTAAAAAGAATATGCAATGGTATTTACATAAATTACATAATTATTGTACGATAATTTATGTTTACTTTGTATAAATTATACCTCTTTATAGCGAGTGCTTTTTAAATGTTAGGTATTGTACTCAGTAAGAGAAATATGAACACTTAATTTCCAATAGTTATAGTTCTAAATAATTTTTGCAAAATTCATAGTATCTTATGTTAGTATTCTAATGGAAAAGACATCAGTTCTACATACTAATCAACCTTTGAGATATTACCTATTTATGAGCTCTTGTATATGACAAGCTATTGAAAATAATTTTTTAAAGAAATAGCTTATGTCAAGAAGAATCTCACATAAATTACAAAAAGGTAATGAAGCAGAATGACTAGGAGAGAAAAGACTATAGAGAAAAGAGAAAGGGGAGTGTAGAGGAGAGTGAGGGACTTGACAAGAAGAGGGAAAGACTATAAGTGGAGAGAGAAAGGTAGGAAAGAGGGAGACAAATGGCTAACACCTGTGAAAGGATAGGCAGAAGCTTTGCAAGGTGAAAGGACAAAGTTGTTTCTTGCATAAATTCTTATGAAGGTGATGTTGTAGCACTTATCAAAAGAGATATTGCACTAGTATTATATAGGAACCACCTAATTTCTTTTGTGATTTCAATGAGAGTGCTCTTAATCCACTAGCTAGTTCAACTCTAACAAATATATCATTATCAAGGCACATGAGTTTCAGTAATAGTGAATCGAATACCCAATCACAAAAATTAGTGTAAATTTTCTCCACATTTTCTTGTGAGACCTTCACTCAATTAATATCCCTGTCCTCTCTAAACATTGAAGTCTTCATGTTATGTGATCTAGACAACTCGGTGTTAGAAAACTATCTACTCCCTTGAGAAGCTACTGTCTATCCCCTAGGAAAAAATTTAAAATATTTGACAATGCTCCATGAATTACACTTTTGAAAAAACTGTTAGAGTTACCTATCTCTCTAGAAGGTACACATTGTGCTGGACATCTATAGATTTCATACTAGCCACTACATTAGAAAGTATTCTCCTATCCTACACTTCTTTTGAGTAAGATAGGATAGGAAAGTTAGTAATGCAACCATTCTTAATATTTGTGGCTTTTTGACCCATACAATTGGGCATTTTGATAGCTTTCTGAATGTGTGAAACACTAGTTAGAGAACTTGTGACAACGTTTCCTTATGGTACACTATAGTGAGCTGCTCAAGTTAGATCACTAAACCATTCTTGCTGCAACAATAGCTATTGTGGTTGCTCCAAATAATTGAAGACCTTCTTTGAACTTCCAAAAAGCTATGAAAAAAGTTTTTGTCCTACATACCTTGAGACATAGATCTTGTTATCATTGCTAGGTTCACTTACTTTTTTCAATTCCGAAATGAGTGACCTTACAAAGTTTTAGGAAATTGATCTTCTTTTTCATCTGAGAAGGGATTTGTCCTCAAATGGCCCAATCCCTGAAGAATATGTGATTCTTTTGCATGCTTTAGATTACGAGAGACACTCCCATTCTTCTTCTTGCTCAATGTAGATTCATCATTTAAAGGAGAAAAGGCTTGCATGTTGCACTATGTAGTTGCAAACTTCCCTTCTCAAGATATACAATGGATGATGTATAGAACTGCAAACTTCCATCCTCAAGCTATACATTTGAAAACTTTCCTTCTCATGCCATTGAAGTTGGTTATGGTGTAGAGTACATTACTCAAACCACTCATCAGTCTTTTGGTGCTACAAGTGGTTGTTATTGCTACTAATGAACTTGTTGAATCTACATTAGACAAGCTCATAAAATTATTCTTATGACTAGTATTCTGCCATTTGTCTTGGTGTTCCAATGACTCCTCTTTTTGAGCTTTGGTGTTTTGGTATCCTGCTAGGTCTATAAAATGTCCATACCATTCTAATTAGTCAACGTCCATAGTATTAGCTTTGGTGCATGTGGGAATTTGAGGCCTCTTATTATGAGTCTGTGTAACCTTTCCCTTGTTTTCAATAGATCCTTGATCCACTACACATGGTTTCTCCCCAACTACTCTCTTGGCACAACTCAAGTTATAAAACAAGTTCTTTAAACCCACAATATGAGACTCATGGTCTAGATAGGAACATATTTCTTGGAGTGGAGGTGGCCTAGCATGGAAGTACTCAAATCCATGAGCTTATGTTGCCAATGTATAAGTAAGAGATATAAGCTTCATTCTACCTTAGAAAGCTATGGTAAATATGTCTACTTATGGATATAATTGTGTTATGTGATACACCTCATATAGATATATTGTATAAGTATGTTTGTCACGATTTTTTTAAAAAATAACATAGAAATTTAGGTAGCTTCTTATACTTTTGTTAAAACCAATACAAGAGCTTCATGAGGTGCAATAGTAGCTTTTATACCCAACAACATAAATATCCATTAGAGCATCACAAGAATAAACCATTGCATCAAGAGCTCCCTAGAACCTCATATTCAACTCCTCTACATGAACCTTATACACTTGGAATTCATGTAGCCATTTCCATTGCAACTCATGCAACCTTTTCACTTCATTCAAGGGTTGCACTTGATTCAAGCCTTTGTAGTCCTTCATGCTATTGAGGATCTCAGCTAAATTTTCAAGGGTTGGATCTTCTTTAATATGATTATTTATGATAGGTAGAGTCACAATACCTATATGAACATTCACTAGAGTGTTGGTGCGGCTTTCTTGGAGATGAAAGCATGTTTGAGGCAGTAAGCTTTAGGTCATCTTCAGCCAAAGGATATTGGGGATTCTGGAGACTTTAGCCATATGGAAAATATCTACGTATATCTTTGATAGAGTCTAGGTTGTGGTCACAAATCCCTAGCAGTGTTGAATCCCTCCTAATTGAACTTCCCAACCTCTTCTCCATATCTTTGAGTAACAAGCCGCCTTGCAGATGGAGAAGCCCTCCAAGCACTTTCTAGTGTCTATAGCTAGGGTTGCAAAGACTGAAGGAATCAAGAAAAATAGTTAATTCTTGCTTGATACATAAGTTTTTAGTTGGTAAAAATTAGCATTGTCATGTGGCTACATGTTTGATTGATTTTCTAGATTCAAAACTAGTCTCTGAAATTAGATGAATATTAGTGATTGAGTTCTAATAATTAAATGAAAAAATTGGTTGAATAAAAACACATGTAAGGAGTTATCTTAATTGCTATAAAAATACATGTGCTTTATGAAAATTTTATTTTCTAATAATTTTGAGATGATATTTGCAATTCTACCCACTCTAGCCTGTAGACCAAGTGTATCCCAGTCAATTTGAGTACCGAGACAACTATATTTTGAGTTTGGAGGAGAAAGTTAGAGAAAAAAGAGCTGCATAGCAAGTTCACGATGGGACTGTTGTCCTCAGGATTTTGATAGAGGGTTTCTTATGCAAGGCTTTTACTTGCCTACTATCGGATGCTTTAGGCTATTGGAACAATGTTTGTAATCTAAGATGGTATATACAGTATATATTTGTGGAGTAATATTTAGAGTAGTTTTGGTTCTCTTGATTCTTCATTCCATCTTGTCTATTCTTCTAAACCCATATCATTTATGGCTTGACATATACCCTTCTTGTTGTCATTTGGTAAACCTGACATGAAAAGCCACATGATCTAAGCTATGACAAGATGGAAGATTTAGTAGTACCTTCACGATCTACATGACCTATAGAACTCGAAGGTATTTCTGATGACATAAAATGGATGTTACAAGCTTTGGGAAGACAACTAAGTTGATGGAGTTTTCTTAATAATACCTTGTCAAAATGACACAGCTATAAAAGGTATTGAGATGTGTAAATTTGATCACTTTCACAAACAATATAGTTATTGTCTCTCATTTCACCATTTTGTCCATAACTTTTATGTATTCACACTCTTCCTTGTATCTTTCTAGTCTTTCTTTCTCCTTGTCATTCATTCTTTCTCCTCTTTTCTCTCTCTTCTAAACTCTCTTCTCTCATTGCTCATCTCTCTTCTTAACAAGTGGTATTAGAGGATTGGTCTTTGATCCCTTTGGTTATAATCTTGTCCTTGATTTCCTTCTTAGAAGACCAGACAAACGGGTCCACCTATAAGAAATGTTCTATATAATGTGTGTTGAAAGGATGTTAAGAAATACCCTTTTTTTACATATGGTAAGACCTAGAAACCAATTTGGATGCACCATGGACAAAATGGTAGGTTGTGGTCAAGAAATAGACCATTCTAGAGGTAAAATAGTTAAACAAAGGGAGATTAGAGTTAGTGAGGATTAGAGGTCCACTCAATTTTTCAAATACACTTTCTCTTTCAACTTTCTTTTAAGCTTTTATAGAAGCTCTCATGGTGGCTGTAAGAAACCCCTTCCTGTTGCTCTTGAGTGACCATATCTTTCTCTCTTACCATGGGACAAATGTTCCATGAATCTTGATGAACATATGGAGGATAGGTTTGATGACATTTCTTGAAAATCATTGTACATTTTGCATTGAATTTCCTACTCTCTCCATCTCTCATTGCTACCTTTGATCTTTGTTCCCTTGATGAACTGCTAATTGAGCACTCATTTCAAATATATTACAACAAGTCTTGGTAAGTTTCAACATTTCATCTTTATCCATTTCTCTAAAACCGTAAACGTGCAGGAGGGTTGTTAGAGGGTAGCCATAGCTTCAACCTTGAAGCTCAAGATTTCTTCATGTTTTGGTACATTAAGGAGGAGCTATATAAAACTAATACTGAGTTAGCTTTTTCTCAAGAGAACGTTTTTTACCTTTGTATAAAAATGGAGCAACAAACTAAGGTCATGGATACACAGAAAGATGAAATCTCTACTTTGAAAGCTCAATTGGCAGAAACTCAGTCCCAAGTTGTTACTGTAATAGAGGAGAGGGATAGGTTATAGAAGGAGGTGACTAGAGTAATGCTCAAATCTAGCAACTTAAGGATCAATTGGCTTCGTCTCGCTCTTCTTCACAAAGTCCTGTGTAGCCAGTTCCTTCTTTGTCCCTTGTAGACCTATTAGTTCTTCAAAGACAAGCCACGCTATGCCCTTTGTTCCAGGCTAAGGTGAAAAGACTTCAATCTTGAATGGATTTGATGCGGTTTTCATTTGAGAAATTCCAAGAATATGTTCCTCTAGATCACTAATTTTTCCTACATTATTAGCAGAACAAGTTGGCCTTCTACATTAAGCTTTCAACAATGGATCTAGCTCTCCCAGAGGATGGATGGAGTGGGGCATGGTCTTGTGACTTGTTAACTAAAGTATTTCGAATGTTTTTTGAAGACTATGTGACTTCAAATACTGTGCTTCTATCTTATATGTATTTGAAAGGTGATTTGCTAATTCTAGACGATGAAGATTTAGCTTGATATGTTGGGGATTTGGTACTACAAGAAGCTACTTTGTCTGTTAGACATTTGGAGTTTCGGATAGATGAGATATTTCAGTGTTATTCTTCCAAAGTGGCTAATTATCCTGAGAGTTTGTTGCACACTATGATTGACTCTATCATTTTGAATCAAGAAGGACTTGGTGTGGTGTGAAGCCCTTGAACAACATCTCATACACCCAACATCTCATCTCCTATGACAACCATGGAGAAAATGACATCGTTGCAGATGTTTGACCAGTGTAATGCGGGCCATGGCACACATTGCCTTTCTGGTCCACATGATGGAATTGTACATAATTTGTTCGATAGATGATTAGCAATAAGTATAGTTGCGATACCACAAAATGGCATTGACACCCTACAAAACGTCTCTCTGAAGAGACTCTTCTTTTCTTATGTGTGGTGGAGGGAGGACATTCACGTGCATTTTTGAGACCAAATGCACACCAATACCTATGAAAAATATTTTTATTTATTGAGACATATGTTGAATATTTGCCCCTTAGATGCTCCTTTTAAAATTGAAATCAATTTGTAATAACCTTCTTGATTGACATAGTAGTGCAAAGAAACTTACGTAGTTTGCAAGAGGTATCTATCAATGTTGGGTTGCATGAGGCTTCCAGGTGCATGCTTCTTGGACCATTGCTTTTCAAAATTTGTTGGGCCATCTGGTCTTCTATTCTCTCCATTCAAAAAATGGATGAGCTTGCTGCAACGGATGTAAGCGAGGTGCATCACATTGTAGTTGGATTGGGGGTCAAGCCTCATTTCTCATTGAAGTTGCACACCATCAAATGAACCAGGAGGCGGGTTTTGCAAGTTAATGAGATCAACCTTGATTTGGTTGACCATGTATTTTGTGTGTGTGTGTGTGTGTAAAGAGAGAGAGAGAGAGAGTATGGGAAAGAGATAGAGGATCTAAGAAGAGAGAGAGAATGGGGGGAAGGGGGAGAGATTTTTTTACTTCTTAGGCTTTTACGTAGTCCAAGCTTATTCCCCAATAGTCACACACGTCAAGATGCATTGCCAAGTTAGTGGTTTTGAAATTAGTGATTTTTTTGGAAATTTATTTGCTTAATTATTCACTTTATCCACTAATTTTTGAATGAGCATGCACAACATAATTACTCACTTCTATTTTTCTCAGGATCCACCAATTACGCACTCGAAACACCGGGCTTTGATATCTTTAAAATAATAGTTTATTTCAAAGAGGACAACATGAGGCTCAGAAGGCAGCTCCAACATCCTTGGTCATTCAGTTATCAATGTGGCATGTCAACACACATTCCCTCATCATTATTCAGTCCTCGCAATGATTGTGGGCGCAAATTCTCACATCTCCAGTGTCGTGACACTACGCGTCCACCATTGCACATCTGAGGGTGGAGTTTTCGCCAAGAATTGGATCACATTAGTTAGTATCATTAGGAATCTATTTTCCATTGTGTGTGTATCTTTCTTTGCATTTTCATGATGCACGAACACCCCTAGTTAGGTTAGGCACACTCTCTTCAATGCATTCTTTTTTTTTTTTTTGTGAAAGCATCGTTTGATTGATTGCATTGCATGGATTTTAATTTGCAAATCGCATGAATGTTTGGGTACAAAATTGTCATTCAAAGGCATATTCTTGATAGGGCACATTGCATGGAAAGGTAGGTTCATATGAAGGTTGTAAGTTTTACATCGTCAGTGAGTATTTCTTGAAGAAAAAGAAAACATGTGTGTTGAAAGTGTGTGCAGCTACAAGAATAATAGGCCAAGGAAAGTTTTGTACATAAACACGTTGTCGAAGGGTTTTTCGAAAGCAAAGTCGCGACCACAGAGGTCCTTGACAAATTTCAAGATAGAAGATCAATTCTTTAGCAAGAAATATCGGTGATAATAGATGGAAAAATGGATCATCTTGTGTTAGATCCTTTCTATTCAAAGTCGTGCACAGTTGAGAAGTACAAGGCCTCAAAATAAATTCTCCCCATCAATATGACATCCAAGTTCAAAGAGAAACTGAATTAGTTCCACATTGTTGATCCCTCTGTCCTGAAATTTACACAGTAGTGGTGTATTCTCGAAAAATTTATCACAACTGGTAATTTTTATCCATTAATAAGAATTAAAAAACCTGCTTTTGTTAATTTTTCATCTTCAGTACTTCTGGATAAAGGACCTGCACAATGAAAAGTACTTTAAAGCTTTGGAACTTATTAGCCTAGGTAATGGCTAGCTGCTTCTCTATCAATGTCTTCCTTATGTTCCATATAGCCATAGTTGTAGTCTCAACAAGCCTTCAGGACATGACAACTTCTCAGTACAACACCAACAGCAGAGCTTACTCCACACGTCTTCTTCAACAACTGTCAAAACTGTAGTATACAGAGAAGGTGTGGTTCATACTAGCATTCGTTTGGAGAGTACTTGATTTCTTGCTATTCGAGCATGCAGACGTCGTTCCCTCAGCAACAAATTGCATACATCATTCAGAATATGGTGGTCCGAAGGTCTTCTTTGTCTGATTCTTGCTTATACAGTTCAAAAATATTAATCGAGCTCCTTCACAATGGATGATCGCACTTCTCGTAGGCTTGAAATTTTAGCAAGTAGCTCATGGCAAAGCAGTGATCTCAGCATAATCACAAGTTGCTGTGAGTCTGCAACATGCTACGTTTGCATGCTCCCCGATTCTCCTTCTTTGTCCCCAGCCCCTGCGCCACAGTCCTCTCTCCTTCGTTGTCGTTTCTTCTCACGGCCACTTTGTCTTCCCATTCACAGCAGTGTCCATGCCTCCGAGCTCTTCTTCACCTCTACAACAAATCAATAACACTATCCAGAGTCGTTGAACTTATCAGTTGTCGCCATGCAGTCCTCCAAAAGTATCGTCCTCCGTATTACGCTTCCCCCCTTCTGTCTTCAGCATGATAATCAACAGGTCTTCAGAGTGCAAATCCTTAGTTACTGCAGTAGGGTTCTCTTCATCGAGCTCGCGGTTCTTCTTCTTCGTTCGTTCATCAGCTTCCTTTCTTCATTATCGTCACCAGCGTGATCTTCTGACATGTTGATTTCATTATTTTCTGCAGATCAGAGTTCGTCAAGGACTTCCTTTATCTTCAGCAAAGCGCGCCAATGCTTCTTTGCATCAGTTGTTACAGTTTCCTCCGATTGTCGTAGAGTCTTCATCATTGACTCCAGCTCCTTTGCAACGTACTGCGCCCCCTTCTCTCTGTCATCCTTCCCTCCACCACCATTTTTTCTTCCCCTCTATTTTCTCCCAAAAAGCCCCTTTTCCCTGAAAATAGCCATTTGTGCATCCTTGCTTTTTCATACATCTCCCGATGCTTTTGCGTTTTTCCCCCAAAAATACGATTTCCCTTAGAAAAGCATGAGGATTCCTTACACAAGTTGTCCGAACTCCACATACATTGCATGTAAATACTGCACGCATACGTCGTCTTGGTGATTTGCTCCAGGAAGGCCAGCGCTCCCCAATGGATTCAAATTATCCACCAGCTTGTGAAATATGCACAAAAACTGTCCCTTCCTTGAAAGGAGCCATTCTATGCACAACTCCAATCCATCTAAATTGCACCAATGCATTACGGGCATTCCACTCACATCTTCTCCAACTATTATAGCATTAGGTTAAAGGGCATGAATCATCTTATTGGCAAGCATCAAATAATTGACTGCATCCATATCAGTTGCTAGCCCAAAATACTGTCATATCCCCCATGTCAACATAGCCAAGGATAAGGGAAATCCAAGAATATTCATTGCATTGTGGCAGGCAGTCAAACTCGTGCTGAACATCAAGCAAGCTCCCACATTTGGCATACATATCCACTAGTGTACTTCGATCTACATCTCTTTAAAACAATTTAGTACTTCCTCACAAAGCCCATAATCGGCATATCCTGAAATACGTGTAGCCCATGAGACTGCATCTCGAGTTACCAATCTATCAAAAACTCCTTGTTCTTCTACAAACATGTCACATTTTGCGTACATGTCAACCAGAGCATTATGGATAAGTTCCTCTTGCACCAAACCCCTCTTCACTATATTACCCACATAGAATAAAAGAGCAAACATAACGACTAAGTATGTACAAAGTATCAAATCCCACACACACAACTTTTTGGTGGATTCCACACCTTGGATGCGCAGCAGTACGACAACGCCTATCTTGGATCTCAGAACCTCCAGTTCGTGTGAACTTCAAAGCACACAAAGCAAGCATGTCTGCTTTACTAGAATAGTATAAAATCTCTAGGATTATGTTTAGATGACTTAATTCCCACTTTAGATGGATCCAAACTTATACTATGACTTATTTTGAAAGGAATAAGTCGTCCAAGACAAAAGATGGAGAAAAATGATGCGATTTAGGAAAAATGATATGTTCCATTCGTTTTGAGTACCTGAATGATGTCTATATCCACTTGAAGATTGCATAAGACATGAGTATCTTGTAATCCTTGTGCTAGTATTCCATTTGCATTCTCCATCTCTGTAGCATCCGTATCCAAAAACTTTGAGTTTGGCATTTCTAAGTCTACTTTATACCTAACACTTCTAGGCATTTTATTGTGGCCATTATGACGTTTATTTGGGGATTTGATGCTAGTCTTGACGTACTCTATTTATGGAATATTTTGGTTCTTTGTATTCAAGCTCCTCCTAAGATAATCATTATCACCTACTAGTTCTGTTGGAGATAGGGAGCTTGTGCCATTGCCTATGCAGCTAGTGACTCATTGTTGTATGCCATTGTGTTGCATTTCATATATGGATTTCATTTTTCGATCATTCTTATAAGTTCTCTTCTTTGCAGTATTCTTCTGTGTTCTTTTTTCTTTTGTCCTTAAGTTTAGTTAGTAGCTTATTAAAACAGTTGTTTATGCTTCCATTGCTACATCCACTTTCGACATGGTATCAGATTTTAGGATCCAAGTTTGTGAGGTTGTTTTCTACTATTTTAGGTTTGTGTTTTTACTTATTTTCAGCTGATTAGACCCATTCTTGATCCCTAAGAGGACTTATTTTTTAGCATAGTTGACCATCTTTTGCTAATTTTTGGCTTGGTTTCTACTCTTTTTCTTAATGTTTTTAAGTTCATCATTTACATTTTAGGGAATAGGTTGAGGCTACTTACTTTTATGCAGGTTGACTGCATTTATTGCATTAATTTGACTATGTTTTTGACTTAGCCTTTGCATTTTCATTGCTTATGCTTGTGCACGGCTAGGTGATAGTATTTCAAGCTGATTCTTGCTATGTTTGGTCCATATTTTCACCTTATCCATTGTGTTTGAACTTTCTGGTGAGCACCCTTGATCGTATGAGAGAGAAGACTGAGATCAATATTGCAATGTATGAGAGCTCAAATATAGTATTATGATGGTGAAATTGTAGATTCTTCTATTTCTATTTTATTTATCATGTTTAAAGACCCACAAGGCTCACTTCTTGGTCATTTGAAGTAGGCTTGAGCAACTAGCTTACTAGCACACGTGCACAATAGCTTGTGAATTTTAGGCAATACTAAAATGTGTTAAAGCTTTCTAGGATCACTTTCTTTTTAATGAAACCTTACGATTTTTGGGATCTTATATGTTATGGGGCTGTTTTAATGAGCTGATCAAGTTTTGAATGTATTTTTAGCTCAGAAAACATCTAGTTGCACATTGTGCCCACTTGTCATATCTTCTTTAGACACGCCCTTCATGGTTTTTAGTCCAGAGAACCATTAATATGCTTTCACCCTTCCATAGAATAGCTTGAGGTTGTGCCTCAACTAGTTTGCGATCAATTCTATGATAGAGCTAGTGTTTTGTATCTATTACATAAGAATTTGTTAAATTCTTTTATGAAAAAAATAAACTCACAGTAAGGGATTTATAAATTATCGTAAAAATTCATAGAAGGGTCAAGAAAATATCACAAAATAGGTTACACAGGGATATATAAAATATGCCATGAATGCATGTGATACAAAGGATTTATATACCAGTGAGAGACTTGAGGATTTGCCTTCCTTTAGTTGTACTATTTTCTTTGCAATAGTAGGGGCATTGGTTGAATTATCTTTCATTCAATGTAATCTTCACATTATTAGTAAGAAAATTTTACCATCTTGAGTTCAAAAATAAAAATTTAAACCTTTTATTACTTTATTATTTTCATAAAAATATTCTTCAATCGATTATAGTATGTTTTTGGCTTGGACAACAAATCACTACACTTTTGAAAGTCCAAAATACAAGTTTCGCCACATATTCTATAACATGAAAGTATACATTGGCTCATAAAATCATCTATGACTGCCACCCTTCTTGATTGGTATAAGTCTTGTCTCATCTTGCAACTTGCTAAGACTAGTCCTTATGGTTGTTTTAAAAAGAAAAGGCTTTCCACAATCATGTGGGAAACATCCAACAAATCATATGTCCTTTTCAAGTGATGCAAATTTTCCTTCTCATATGCAATCATGGTACAATTTTCATGCAACTAGTCAGCCTCACTTAGCATCTTGTTTGAGTCCCCTACCAAGATGGTACACTCTTGTGAAAATTTTCCTTCAAATTTTCCCAAAGCCCTAATCTACTCATGGATGTAAGAGGGCCATATATTGACCACACGACAACTACCATTTTGTTGTATTTCAAGGAAGGAGCAACAATAACCCCTCCTTCCTCCCATTATAGCATGGGACTGAACTCCTGCTCTATCAATATGATCACTACTTCCTTTCCTTTACCTGAAGAGGAGTAAAAACACACGTAACTAGGAAGGTCTAGTGCTTGGATGTATTCAGTAGTGAGCTTTAGCCCTTGCATGGCCAATGCATTAGGTTTCTTGGCCCTTAACAACCTCCTCCAAGCTACCTTCTGGCTTTCTAAACATAGGACTTTTCCATTCCACGAGGTGAGGTTAACTTCTTATAGGTTTTAACCATAGATTTAGTCACCATCATGATCCAAGATCTCATCATCTTTGTTAGTTGGAGGATCCTAAATATTCCTATCAACAAGAGGTAATCTAGCCATTAAGAGTTATATTGTCCATACATGTGACATACTTTATGCTACTTAGGGGTGCATGCATGGGTACGAGGTACACATACACAAAAAGAGATTATTTTGAAAAATATATAAGTAACATTTTTCAATTACATTTCTTATTAAATGCAATTGAAAAATTAATAAAGGAAGGCATGCATAAATGGGGATTTAGAGCTCATGCTAAAAAAATAGTTGTTGAGGCTAAATCTTCCACATGTAGGGTTTTCTTGTGAGGACAATCTTGAGTGAGATCCCCTTCTTATCAGAAACCTAATAATGGTTCTTCTTGTTCTTGCCTTCCTTCACTATGAAGGCATTAGTGGTGGATATTGCCTTCGACTAACTATGCACTTACATTGACAATGCTTTATCAAGTATTATATCACCAATTTTTTGAAAATATATTGAATCACTACTGTATGAATTACTTTCACCAATGAACAAAAGTCATGTAGAAGCTTACTCAAAAATGAAAGAAGAAAATTCACTTGTCATTTTGACCCCAAATGTCGACAATGTGATCCTAGATAGAGAGATCAATATATTGGTATCCCTATATCGCTATAACATTCATCCTTCATCATAAATGCTAGAACAATAGTACGATAATCTTTTCCTTTAGTAGAAAATTGTATTGTGATATAGTGCAAAGTTATGTGTGTTTGAAATTTAAGTTTGGGAGCCATATAAAGTGGGAGATTTGAATAATGCATAAGGAAATGGACAGATTAAAGTGTATTACATATGTGTGTGTGTGTGTGTGTGTGTGTGTGTGTGTGTGTGTGTGTGAGAGAGAGAGAGAGAGAGAGAGAGAATAGACCTTTAAAAAACCTAGGCACAACAAATCTTGTACACATTAGGGATATATTGAAAGATGGCCTTGAAGCTCAAAAGATTTGACTCGTGGCTACCTTGCCATCTTGAATGGACATTGATTACATCTTTCTTAACCAAGTGACATGCTTGATCCCTGTTTAAAAGATTTAATGACTATCCCAAATCATGTCTCATGTAATTAGATATATATTTTTCCATAAAATTTATAGAAGAGCTGGATATTTGAATTTATGAGGAGTATAGTGCATTTTCAAGTCACACTTCTCTCCCATTGGAATGGATAGGTCAGACTATATGCTTAAGTTGCTACTAGTTATGATACCATGTTGCTTCATACTATGTTTAAACTGATTATGACCTACTACTTTTCTGCAACAATAGTCTAAGTTGATCTAGCGGTAAGCCTACTGGTATGGAGATGGATGCAAGTTTATTATGATTGGGATGCTCCATATTCATCTCAAGGCATGAGCACCCTAATTGATAGTTGTGATGATAAGTAAAGTTCTTGGTAGTTTATCTAATAGGTCTAGTTTGTCTCAATAGTTTATCTCAGATTCTATCCATCATAGCTATGTATATCATGCTTTAGATGGTGATATTGGTCCTCTCTGTCCAGTACTGATAATCAAATTGTTATGCTCTTTCTATGATCTCAATGGAAGAAATACATAATTTAGTACTTGCTTGTTGTCTACAATATTAAAATTTTGTCTACAAGTAGGTTTCTCATGTTGCTAGTGATTCATCCTCTTATATATGTCATATCATGCTTTAGATGGTGATATTGGTCCTTTTTTTAGTACTAATAATCAAGTTCTCTTTTCGTAACAAGTTGATTTAGCAATAAAGAGCCTCATGAGCTTCATGTGGGTTTGGATGGAAGAATAGACATTTATCTACTATTAAGGGCTCACCATCAAACTCTCTAGTTGGGCTTTCATCACAAGGTAAGTATTGTTTAGAATGCATATCTGTGGAAATATGATGCATGCACAGCTAGTGTTGTACATCGATGATGTTTGATGAATGGACATATGCAATGAAACTTTACACCAAGGTAGGTTACAATTTCTCTTCCATTATGCTCATCTTTGTGTTGATGTTGAAGTTAATAGTTTGATAGACAGTTGATTAGAAGAGTAATGACCAAGTTGCAGGTCGCATCTAAAAGACCTTACAAGGGCATATTGTTCCCTGTTATGATCCTCACACTAGATTTTTGTGGAAGCTTTATAGAAGAGCTAGATCTTTGACTTTATCAAGGGTATAGTGAATTTTCAAGTCACACTTTTCTCCCACTGGAATGGATATCTCAGACTATATGTTTAAGTTGCTACTGGTTATCATGCTTTGTTGCTTCATACTCTATTTAAACTAATTTTGATGACCTACTACTTTTCTGAATTAGTCTGGGTTGATCTAGTAGTAAGGCTATTGGTATGGAGGAGGATGCATCTTCTTACCTCTAACATTACGTGCACCGACATCTTACAAATTTCGTCTTTAAAGTTGTAGGTATAAGTAGTGATTGTTCTTATTTTGGATATGTAGTTCTTCATGTCATTGTAATACTGTTGTTATATCATTGTTAAATATTGTATGCAGATGGTACCGTGGTAGTGAGGTTTTGAATACAGACACATTCACCGATGCATCTTCTTCTTCTCAGCCATGCTTTGGGGAAGCAAGATTGGCTACCGGATCGACTGCATCTTCAAGGAGAAATTAGTTGAACTACAATCCGAAATTGCATTTACAAACACAATAGAAGAATCATTTATAGCACCTAGACGCTCTTGGCTGTGAGGGCATGTGGGGTAAAAGGGCAAAGAGATTGGCAGGCATAGATCAGAGGTGGTTAGATTCTTGTTCATAATCTTTGATTATTCGAGCAGGGTCAGCATCCACCATAGCCATGGTGGGCATGGGACAAAGGTTTTCCTGAGATAGGGCTTTTGCCAGAAAGGTAGGATTTTTGGCAGTAAGAAAGGTTGCAATGATATATCCTAGATCATCTATGGTATTGGATATGTGAGCATCATCATTTACCATCACTAGGTTGGCTTCCATTGAGGGTAAGGTGGGCATCAAAGGGCAGCGATCTTCAAAATCAAGTGCACCAAGACCAATGGTAGGTCATTCATCTTCCTCTTGTTGGATGGGCATCAGGGTGCCCCAGGCCATTACCAAGCGACTAATACCATGTGGATGGCCATGGCCAGGAGGCCTCCCACTATCAGAGTGAAGCAGAGAAAGCATGATGGAGAGGAGAATCAGAATTTGAAATTAGAGAATACAATGAAGAAGAGATATGTATTGAAGTAGGCATTAGATCTACTCAAATAATAGTCAATGTCAATATTGTCATTCCTTCCTCTAGCTTGGATCTTTATGCTCTTTTTTGGAAATTTTTGGTCATCTATAGGATAGGTTACATTGGTTCTTATGATGAACAATCATGCATGGACAAATTAATGTGTGCAATAGGGTTTCCATGAGCCCTCATGTACTAAAGGTAATAGTTAATATCCTACAACACCCTAATGAAGAGGGTTTGTATACACATTTTTGTAACATAAATATTCACATATAATAGTCTAGCATCTTAGTCTATAACCGGCCTTATTTCTTTCCTTAAAATAATTCTTGGATTCACGTAGCTTTACACGTTTCCTTGTTCTATTGTCTTTTTTTACGTTATCTGGTTGACCAAATGCATGAGCATTATCCATGTGTTTTGTATTTTTGGCAACTTTTTGAGTGTCTTTAGGTAGTGGATTGGCTTTCTATTTGAGAGTATGCACAAAGGCAATGTGTGAATGGGAATCCATGGAATGACATTCAATGTCATAGTAGGCTCTTCTATATGCCATAGCAAGTTGTCCTTTTTTGTGTAGATCACTGGCTAATATTTGTTATGGCGGCAGAGCATGACTATAGGGGATCAATAATTAGACTAATGGAGTGTTTCTCAAGTCTAGCATATAAACACAAAAGAGGCTACACCTTCAAGAAAGTATGGAAAGTTTTACAATGGCAAGTGCTATATAGTCTTGTACTTGTACTCTGATCCACGAGAACAAAGAGATGAACATCTTCTATTTTCTTAGTTGGGAGACCAGGGCATTGTGGTCATCAAACATGTTTTGTGTGGTGCAATGTTGTGTATATGTGATTATCTTCTTTTTTCACAATTGCAAGCTTGTGTATTGGCAGGAGACCCTTTCTTCAACACAATATGATAATGGAATTGCAAGTCCCATGCTTGAATTTTCAATTGAGGTAATGCCTTTTGTTAGAATATAGTGCTTCTAGATTGTCTTGTCACTGTAATTGTAAAATTGTCACTATAATTGTGGTGGAAAATAGAAAGTTTGAGTTTAAATAACAAGCTTGAATAAATTGAAAGTTTGCCATGCTATCAACCAACCATCATAGTTGTATTTTTTCTATCTAGATAGCCACACAATTGGTGGCATCATTCTTGAATCATAGATGGACTACTCTTGTTGTGTTTAGGATTTGTCTTGGTTACAACACATTTTTAGAGATACTTCAAAAGTCATGGGTACAACACATTCTAAAAGAAGCTTTAGATTTGTCTTATTAGTAAAAATATATATAGGTTTAAAGATGTTTAGAGTATTATAGTAGATTTGCCATAACAACTACAGATAGATTGCTCTCCTAATCCATGGCATTCCCTATAATAGCTAAAGATGGATTGCTCCATCTCTTGTTGGCAATGCTGACCCTTATTTCATAAAGAACTTTCAATCATTTCCTACATCATAGGAAAAAAAAAAGGGAATTCTATATCAATTCCCTAGTTAAGAATATACATAAGTAGGAAAAGTAACTGATAGGAAAAATGGAACATTTCCTAGTTAGAGAAAATTCCTACATAGAGAAAATTTCCCTATGTAGGAAATCTCATATGTGATTCCCTAGTTTCTCTAACTAGGAAATGTTCCATTTTTTGTATGATTTACTTTTCCTGCTTATGTGTATTTTTAACTAGGGAATGGATAGGGAATTCCTTCTTTTTTCCTATGTGAGGTTGAGCGACTGATCTATCATTTCAACGAGTGATTGTCAAGATTGAGTGTTGTACACCTCGCCATCCACAACCTAGCCAATGCTTCATCAACAAAGCTACCTCCTTGGGTATTGTTGGGTGGTCCTTGCTGTGTTGGACGAGTACGACATGGCAATCTGTGGTACCTCTTGCCCATGATAACGATCCTTCATGTAACCAAGATGGTTTTCCTCGATCATCTGCAAATTGGCAGAAGTTTTTCTAACCCTACTCCTTTCAACTCTATTTTTGTTGGTATTTTTATTTTTATTTTCTATGTGAATGCACACTACCATCCCCGGAACCATGGTTGACCTCACAAATCCTATCTGACATCTTCCTGCAGACATCCTATGCTTGTCATAACAACGTTCTCATCTAGCAAGCCTGCCCTGCACGTCATTCTGCACACTTTTCTTTTTTTTTTGTGGGTTTCATTTCGATGGAAAAAATTTTTAGAGTTACTTTTTCTAGAAATTTACCTTGCGATATTACAGGTGTTTGTGCATGCACATTCTAGATTTCAGCTTCTCAAGAAAATGGACGTGTTTATCTCACCGTCCTTCGTCCACGCATGTTCGTGCACGTTCTCTCAATTCTTAGAATGTAATTTTTTTTACCCTCGCCCCATGCTGCACACGTGCGGTATGAGGGCACTGACATTTGTTTATTTCCAAATTTAATTAAAAAAAGAACAAAAACAAACCCCTACCCCCCCTTAGTGCCCCCCCTCCTAGACCCTACCCCCCCCTTTGTGACCCCTACTCCCCCCCCCCCCCCCACCCTTGGTGACCCTTTCCCCCCTTAGTGACACCTATCTCCCAACTCCTACCCCCCTAATGGCCCCCCCTTCCACTATCTCCCTAATGGGCCCTTCCTTCCTCGTGTCCCATCCCACGTCCCAGCTCCCCCTTACCCCCTCTCACCAACCGTCCCTCCTCCCCTTCCCCCCAACGTACTCTGTCCCCCTCCCTCCTTCTCCTCCCCTTTCCTCCCTCTCCTTCCTCTCCTTCCTCTCCCTCCTCCCTAGCTCCCTCCACGCTCCCCACTAGTGGAAACCAACTGCACCAACCCGTCTCCCAGAACTGCCTATTGCCACTACAAGATGCTCGTTGCCACCAGTTCATCGCCAAGATTTGCCCATTGCTGTCGCAGAGACCCGTGGCCCGCTAGTGGTCGCTGTTACCCACTGTGTTTGCTGCCAGGCCACTGTGCGAAGCACTTGGGCTACCTGCTCTACTTTGACTTCACCTCTCCGCCATCCACACCATGTGCCATCCCCGCCAGCATCGATGGTCGCCCCGTTTGCCAGATGCCCATCACCACCCGACAACACTGTCGCTGCCATCGCATGAAGCGCCCAAGCTGCCTCTAACATACGTCTCTCCCCCCCCGTCCTCCCTATCCTCTCCTTGACTTTCCATTGTTGAGAAATGTGCAATCACATCCACCATAGCCTCTTTGCAAGGAACAAACAAGGAAAAGAAACACATTGCAAATAAAGCTTTAGACTAGGTCATGTATGCATGGTTTATTGAGACCACACTTGGTGAATACCATGGTCACATTCCACCTTTTTCCACGTACCAATAGCACCTACTGTAAGCCTATAAAAGGCACTCACCCCCACACTCATTCTATTAGTTATTTTCTCATTAGTTATACTTGCATTATGCTTAGATAATATGAGTTGTTCTTCTTTGTCAATGCTTCTGCCTCATTATGATTGTCTATTTGCTCATTGGTGATCCTCCTTAGCATGCATCCTCAATATTTTAACATGGTATCAGAGCACGTTTCATAGTAATGAATTATTGGGTCACTTCAATTTGAAATTTTGACTCCCTCCACTTTCCCATGAGTCTCTCACCTACCTACATAGCTACCCACCTTCTGTGGAGGACATGAATCTCTCTTCCAAGGCTATTTTACCTCGTGCTTCCTTTTGGGTAAATATTCCTTGACTTAGGGCGCTTCTCCCTATCATCTCAGAGCTTGACATAGTCACCTCTCAACCCAAACATTGCTCCTGCAACAAATTGCTACCCAGATCTATGCCATTTCCGTTCGTACTACTCAGTCCACCCACACATGTCACAATGCTGACTATCATCATAGGGCTTTGGTAGCCTATCTACCAAGCTTTATTTATAAAAAGAAATTTTTGAAAATGATCAACTATTCAATTCACAAGAGCTAAAAAACCAAGCTATCCCCCAGAAACCCTATTGCAGACTTCATAGCCATCAAGCTTCAAGCTTCTATTTCACTTCATTATCTCACTTTTTCCAGGAAATTAGAGTTTTTTTGCCACTTGGGCTAGAATTCTCACTTAGTTTTCAGTAACACTAAAGTATCAAACTAGCAAGAAGGAAATATTTTGGAAGATTCAAGTTTAATCCAAGAAGATACAAGCACAATGTCCATTCACACTCATCTAGTGCTTTTAGCACTTATGTTATCTAACACATCAGCTTTACCTCTGATAAAATCTAAGTTTCTTTTGTGCTACTCTAGCATCAAATCAAGGAGGGGAAGACTCAAACTTGCAAGACCTTGAAGATCCAAGTTCAAAGGGCATACTAGTCACCTAATCACCTAGTATCTCTTAATACTAATCACCTAGTGTTTTTTGGCACTTGTGCTCAACTCTTTTTCTACTGAAATCTCAAAATTTTTGGAGCTGATTTGCTACTGATCTTGTAACCTCAACATGGTCAAGGACTCACCGGCATCCCGATTCAATGGTTTTTGGAAACTGATCCTAATGAAGAAAGGCTTGTGGTCAAGAGAAGAAACCAAGGGATGTTGCACTTTTGATCGTATGGGATAAAAATGATGATCACGCTCAAGCTATTATCAAGCATGAACTTGATGATAGCTACATTCATCATGTTGTTGATTGTGAAACCTCTCACGTGACATGGGATTGATTAGAAACCCTATTTGGAGCTCATTCAAAATCCTCCAAACATAGCTTACTGATTGAATTTTTTAGGCTTGACATGCAAAGTAGTACCTCACAACTCATTTGAGTTATATGGAAAACTTGTTGACACAACTTGCAGGAATCAACTTGAAGATGGATAAAGATATTTGCATTGAAGTGCTTCTCAAGACTCTTCCACCTGAGTTTGATAACGTGTCTACCACATTAATCAACATGCCAAAGCCAAAGCTTGTGGATATCAAAGCCTCTCTCATGGAAGAGGAAAAGAAGATCAAGAACAAGGGAGAAACAAGCATCCTAAGAGGAGACCAACAACTCCTCTATGTGAGTGGAAAGAAGAGCATAGTCTGTGAATTTTATAAGAAAACTGTGCATATTGAAGAATTTTGCTATGTTATGAAAAGGTCTCAAAGAGCATATCTTGCTACAATCAAAGAAATGAAGAAAAAAATGAAGAAGAAGAAGAAGAAGAACCCTAAGAACAAAAGGATAGGACTCACTAGTCCATCTTTTGTAGCTCATTTTCTAATAGACTTTTTAAAGTTTAAAAATGTGGACTTGCCTAGTGTTCCCACCATAAGCTCCTATACTCCTCATCTAACCTCTACACACTACAGCCTCTACATACTTAGTGAGGGCTTGTCACAGTCTCTAGCTTTGTATGGTTGGTTCTTTCCATCTCTACACTTAGGAAGGTTCTACTCATGAGAACCTCTCTGTACTCTCACTATTTCTTGGTTGTGATTGAGGAGGGGTTTTGAGAAATGTGCAATCACATCCACCAAAGCCTCTTTGCAAGGAACAAAAAAATGCAAAGAAACACATGGCCAATAAATCCTTAGACTAGGTAATGTATGCATGGTTTATTAAAACCACAATTGGTGAATACCATGGTCACTTTCCACCTTTCTCCACCTACCAATACCACCTACTATAAGCCTATAAAAGGCACTCATTCCCACACTCATTCTATCAGTTATTTTCTAATCCATTGTACTTGCATTATGCTTGGATAATATTAGTTGTTCTTCTTTGTCAATGCTTATGCCTCATTATAATTGTCTATTTGCTCATCATAGATCCTCCTTAGGATGCATCCTCAATCCTATTGTCTCCCCTGCCCACCTATGGTGGTGACCATCAAATTGGATCAAATTTGGCATTTGTACAACCAATTCTACTCCTATCTAGGGGAAGTTGAAGCTTATAATTGGAGATTACCATGAACAAGAATGTTGCATTTCAATTCAAGGGTCGGAACATAGTATGCATTGTTGATGCTAGAGATTAGCGTGTGCCAATGGTTAGTCATGTTATCATTTCTAAAGAAATCAAGAAAGCTATTTCTGCGTACATGATTTTTGTGAGAGAGTCAAAAGAAGCTAATGAGTCAAGGGCACTTAATGCCTCTAATGAACACAGAATACCAACTAATGCTTTTAAGTCTCAGACTTTAAAAGAACCCCTCTCTTTAATCGATCAAGTCAAAAATGATTTTGTTAAAAAATATGAAGATTGTCCCAAGAGAGTTACCTCCTGAGCGCTTGGAAGATCACACAATTGATATTTTCCTAGGCAATTCACTACCTAACCAACCACCTTACGAAGTAAGTGTGAGTTAGCAAGAGGAGATCCTAAAACAAATGAACTGTTGGAAAAAGGGTTAGTTTGACCTTTCTCTTCTCCATACTACTCCCCAATCTTACTTGCATAGACTACTCATATTTGAACAAGATCACAATCAAGAATTATTTTCCTATCCCAAGGATAGATGATATCTTGGATAAGTAAGGTGCTAGTATCTTTAGTTGCATTGATCTCAAGAGCAGCTATCACTAGATATGAATCATACCTAAATATGTTCATAAGATAGCTTTTCATACAACATTTGGACTATACGAGTTCTTAGTCATGCTGTTTGGTTTGACTAATGTACCAGCCACATTCAATGGAATAATGGAGAGAATTTTTAGGTCTCACTCAAAGTTCACATGTGTCCTCTTTGATGTTATTCTACTATTTTCATGGTCTAAACAGGAGCATAGAAAACATCTATCTATTGATTTTCAAGATTTTCGCAAGCATAGACTATAGCTCAATGCTAAGAAGAGTGAAATTTTACTATAGGAAATTCATTATTTGGGCGATATTGTTTCTCACAATCTGGTGAGAATGGATCTTGAAAAGATTTGAGCCATTGTTAGATGGCCTACACCTACTTCTATACATGAACTTAGAAGCTTATTGGCCCTATGTTCATACTACAGGAGGTTCATACGAGATTTTGCGTATGTTGCATCTCCTCTACATGACCTTACTAAGAAGCGAATGCCTTTTCGCTAGGGATCAAGGTAACTACAAGACTTTGAAAGAATTAAGTTTATTGTGACTTAAGAACCAGTTCTCATAGTTTATGATCTTCAAAAACCTTTTGATGTTCAATATGATGCTTTTGGAGATTGCATTGGAGCTGTGCTTAACCAAGAGCATTATGCAGTAGCATTTGAGAGCCGACGCCTCAAGGACCATGAGCTACATGCTTCGGCAAATGTGTAAGAGCATATAGCAATGGCACATGCTCTTCAAGTACAAAAATAGTATTTACTTGGTGCAGATTTTATTATTGAAATAGATCACCAAAGTCTAAGATACTTTCTCACTCAGAAGAAGCTCTCAGAGAAATAGATGCATTGGGAAAATTTATTATGTATATTTCATTTTCAAATCCTTCACATATCTGAAAAAAAGAATGTGGTAGCAAATGCTCTATCACGACGACCGTGAGTGAATGTAATCAAAACTATTTACCACAACGAGTTCATGAATTTACCCAAAATGTTTGCAAAACTGATTCCAACTTCTCAACCATATGCGATCAAACTTAGGTCAGTCGATTACACCTTACTGGATTCAAGATGGTTCTTTGTATCATCATCAAGCAATTTGTGTAGCATTACCATTGTGACACAAGGTAATGGATGAAGCACATGAATCTCCATATGGTGGACATTGGGTATTCTACCCACTACTCGAGCATTGGAAAGATATTTCTTTTGGCCCATTCTTAGAATTGACATTGAAAGATATGCGTGCGAGTGCAAGATATGCCAAAAAGTAAAGTATGAAAGGCATAAACTACCTTGTCTACTACTACTGAAACCATTACTTCTTCTCAATGAGCATTGGGAAAGTATAGCCATGGAATTTATCATGGAGCTTCCTCACACACAAGCAAGCAACGATGTAATCTAATCTATCCTTGATAGATTTAGTAAACAAGCTCACTTTATACATGTGCAAAATACAACCAAAGTCGATGACATGGCTAAGCTATTAATTGCTCATATTATCAAGCATCATGTCATGCCTAAGTACACTATAAGTGATCAAGATCCTTCCATGACCAGCCTCTTTTGGCAAGCTCTCTTCGAGAACCTTGGGACTCGGTTAAAGTTTTCATCCTCTTATCCTCCTCAAATGGATGGGAAAAGTGAAAGTGTTGACTCTATTGTTCTCGACCTTTTAAAATCCTATGTCTCTGATAATCAAAGAGAATGCGAGATATTATTTGCCTTTAGTAGAGTTTTCATACAATAATATGGTGCACTCTAGTATTGGTAGGGCACCCTTTGAGATCTGCTATGGTAAGCCTCATTTACCACCCATTCTTCTTATGAAGGATAAGTTCTTTGTAGCAGACAATTTTGTTAGAGACATTGATACTCCTTTAACTCAAGTAAAAGCTGTTATCCAAAGGACACAAGAGAAGCAGAAACGGGAAGCTGATAAGCATCGTCATAAGTTAGATCTCAAGATGGGACAGTATGTTCTTTTTAAGTTTGAGAAGGCTTTCTTGAAGAAGCAGAAAGGTCAAATGGGTAAAGTGGTTAAGCTTTCTAATTGCCATTATGGCCCTTTCAAGATCATAGATAAGATATGATGTGACTTTTTGTTTGGATCTACCAAGTCATTGGAACATTCATAATGCTTTCCATATAAGTTTGCTACGTCCCTATATTGGAGAACCTCGAATGGAAGCAATCAAGGAAGATTTACTTAGCATAGAAGAAATAGAAGAGTTCCTTGTGCCTGAAAGCATTAGGATAATACTCTAAGGTCAGGTAAGGTATTACAGAAGTATCTAGTTAATTTTAAGAATTATCCCCTATTGGACGCTTTGTTTATGACAGAGAGAGAACTACAAGACTTTCCGCATCTTCTTAACGACTATGCATCCCCTCTACAATTGAGGTCAATTGTTTAGAAGCCAAATGGATGTTACTAAATAGACATGGTGAATCCATTTTTAAAACATCTCATAATAAAAAGATGATCTCTAAAAATGGCTCGCTAGGATTATCGAAAATAGTGAGATCTACAACTTTTGTGTTGGACATTTTTCCATTCGAACAACACACATAGAGATATTCTGAAATTAATGCTGCAAAGTAGGTCATGGAACAACCATGTCTTGCATGAAGATCAACCTTCCCAATCTTGGCACTCAATTCTCTCTCCAAGAAGGAAAGCTGGTGGAGCCTACGAAAGGGGAGGCTGTCCTTGGGTGTGGGAGAGGTGAAGGAAGCATCACTTTGCATGCATCCATGAGAAGAAGAGAAGGAGAAAGTGCTACGGAAGCTCTAATGAAATCAAGTTCCACGAGGAGAAGAGAAGGTTGAAGTGTTGCGGAAGCTTTGCTTAAATCGAGCTCCAAGAGAAGATCCCTAAAACTATTGTGTAGGAAAGAAGATGCAAGTGTTGCGGAAGCTCTGCTGAAATCAAGCTACAAGAGGAGATCCTTACACATATTGTGTAGGAGAGAAGGAGAGACTCAAGAAGGATCAAAAGTGCCAACTTCCACATTGTGCAAGTGTTAGCCACTTGTATACCATGCAAGGAACCATGTTCTTATTCCCAAGACTCAAGAAGAATTGTTTTATGTGTAATGGAGGAGCTTGCTCCTTGTCAATAATATAACTCCACAAGGGAGGCGACTGGCCCATCTTCCAATCCCTAGTGTGTTGTTAATCTCTCTAACTCTCTCTTTTTCTCTCTCTACATCTTTCTTTTCTTTCAACTATTCTCTCTCTACGCCAGCATAATATTCATCATATATCTTTTAAGTATATTATAAAGTCAAGCATGTTTCTCAAATCTTATAACAAAGCCCAAATGTATCATTTCAGACTCAGAGCTCAAAGCCTTTCAATGTGGTAGTTGAGGATCTAGGTGTTAAGGAGTATTTGGCTAAGGTTATTCATCCGAATTTATTGCATTCTGATGATGTTATTTGTGATATTGTCGACATGGAAGCTTCTCTAGTTTCTTGTGAAGTTTTGCCTGAGGTTATTTTTAAGGATACTATGTAAGGTATTTACCACTCTTTGCATATGAAAGAATCAATGGAGTCATGTATTGTTGATGAATTAAGTAGTGTGGTTGGGTATCCTGGAGGGTCCCCATGTTTTGATGTATTTGGTTTCTGTAGTGTTGTGAGTCTGAATTTAACTCCTTTTGATGTTGTGCTTGATTTGGATTTTAAGATGGGAGACCCTTCCATAGTATTGTTTGAATAAGTTGTTCATGATCCACCTAATGCACGAGAGTTTAAGGGTTTTTAGACAACAGTGCTATAAGTGGAGGCTATGGCAGTGCCTCTAGGAAGATACTTATGCCTTCAAGAAAGGGAGAAACTATGTTTGTGTCTAGATTGCATGAATGGATAGCATGTAGTCTTGGCAATTTTAAGAATATTTCAGCCATGTGTAGGGCTGACAAGAAATGTGTAGGATGGGCTGAAAAAGAGCTGAAAACATATGGTTTGATGGCTGCAAAAATGAAGGTATTTCGGGGCTCTTTTCAGTGCTAGTTGATGTTGAAACAGTGGCTAAAATTTTTGCAATAATTAATGTTGAAAATAGGGCAGAAAAAGAGGTTATTTATGTTGAAACTTTAGAGATGTATGAAGTCATTCAAGAGTTTGCTGAGCATGAATGTTATGGGCTACAATATGGGCTGCAAAATAGGGCTAAAGCAAGGGTGGATACAAAGTACCAAACAGTTGCAAACAAGGATAAGCATGTGGCTTTGCCTTTACTACTTGAAGTGGTGGGTTGGCTGAAAAAGTGACTCAATAGGCTAGTCTATGAGATCCATATAGAGTATGACATAAATTTTTAGTTGACACTACAAGATATAGACCTTATAGCGACGTTTAAAGCGACGAAAATACAAACAACAAAATTTGCCCCCGTCGTCGCCAAAAGCGTCGTTATTGACGACGCCATAGAATCGTCGCTATAACCGTTGCTATATGCGTCGTATATGCGTCGCATTTGCGACGCATATAGCGACGGTTACAGAGAATTTGCGACGCTGATAGCAACGACAATAGCGACGCGCGCAGTAAATTTGCGACACAAATAGCGACGGTAACAGAGAAAAAAAAAATTTGTGGTAGGGCAGCTTGCATATAGCACTGTGTGCTGTATGAGAGCCATACAAAATAGTTTCTGCACTGCTTCATACAAAGCGTTTGCAAACAAAAAGAATGTATACTGAAATCATAAAACTGATGGATAAAATAAATATATGATATCGCATAAAATGCGATTGGTACAATCATAAAACAATATCACTAATACATAGAAAATGTCTACATAGATCGGGCGACTAAAAACTAAAGGTATGTGAGCTCTAAGGATCCAAGGGCGAGCTACAAATCGTCGTCCCCCGAAAGCTCTTCCCGCTGTAAAGGAGCATCAAACAGATTCTGCAAAAAAAGAAACAACATATCAATCCACCATACAATAATGCATTCAAATATCTCATGGTAACTACGGACAAGAAAGATGAGAGACTTACTGGGCCGCCGTGTCTATACAATCGGTCGATCAATGATCTGAGACTGTGCCTCTCTGCATATCAAGTCTCAAGGCCTTGCGGATCGCGATTTGTAATGGAGTGCTGCAAAGAAAACAAAATGCTAACTGTTAGAAACATGATTGTCAGTACAAAGAATATCTCAAAAAAACAAATAAGCAAAACAAAAGAGAATCTTACAAAGTCCTCCAAATATGTCCTGTGGCCGCCACTCCCAAGATGATGTACCGATCCGGCCTCGATTCGTGCCCTCGCTGCCTCCTGCTGCTGACTCCAACGTCCTGGCGAATTTGTAGGCTCCTCCCTCAATCGATGCCAGTCGTCTGCATCTAACCACTCGGGCTTTGGAGCCCCACTCTTGATTGCCTTGCGTGCGTCGGATCGTCTATGTGACATGTATGCACGCATGCAATCCATCATCCAGCCCGTAGAGAATCTATCCACTGCGGCTGGCACCGGGAACTCCTCGTGCAAGGATGCTACTATGTACTCCTTCCTCCCCTCCGGTATGTTCGTCCAATGATCCAGGACGTTGTGCCGAAAAACTTGTTGGCATAACTCCCTCATGCGAGCCATCACGCTCCTCCCCTCATCATTCATGATGATGGCTCCTGACCTGCCATCCACTAGGTATCCATAATCCCTAGGAGTGTGCCTTGTATGGGCCATGCTACCTTCCGGACGAGCTCGTTGTCGCACAAAGCCTTTCAGGGTTTTCATGAAGCGCTCCACGAAGAACATCCATCGCGTATGGACAGGTCCAGCAATCTCCACTTCATTCACAAGATGCACAAGAAGGTGAACTTGTATCGTGAGCATGCTAGTGGGCAGGTATTTCTCAAAGAGACAGACCGTCTCAACTGCTCCCCGCCTTGCGGATTCAATAGAGGACGTCTTAATCTCTTTCTGTGAGATCCATTGCACCAAAGTTGACAGCTTGTAAATGGCCCCGCGAATTTCTGGAGTTAGGCATCCCGCGATCGCGATTGGTAGGACAAACTGCCACCAATGAGAAAGCATTAAGAATAATGGTCACTTTTCAAATTTCAAAATGTCCACGCTAATTAAAATCCATTTTGTTCACAAACCTGACATATCTTATGCCAATCATGGGATTTTAGCCCAGAAATCTGGTCATCTTTAGAAAATACGGACCTGAGAGAACCCATCATACCCGTCGGAGTGCGGATAGACTTGATTACTTGCTTCACAATGTGCTCTTCTTTGGTAGACAAAACCCAGGGAGCGCGAGGAAGCTGCACTCCCCCTTCAGCACTCGACTGCGGCCAAAGCGCCTCCATCTTACCTGCCTCCTTTAAATCCATTCGTGACCCTATAGTGTCTCTCTTTCCTGTGATGTGGTCCCATAGCAAGCTGCCCACATTTTTGAAAATATGCATGGGATCCAACAAGTGGTTGACCTGTAAGTGGGTCCAATATGGCAACTCGTAGAAAACTGAGAACCGCCGCATTCCATTTGGATGTGAATCCGGGTTTACCATTTTCAGCTCGTACCAGCTTGCAGCGTTCATACGTGCTAGAGGTCGTCCAAGAAAACCTTCCCTGAGTTCATGATCCTCCGGCAAGAAAGCAGCGTGTCCTTGATATACCATCTTCTTCATGGTTCGTGACCTTCGGGAGTCTAACTGTGGCCCACACAATGGACATGCATGATAACCTGAGGTAACGAGACCTGCAAGGCGATCCACGACCTAGTGAATACTTGATTGAATGAAATAAAATATAGATATTACCGGCGAGAACAAAGGTCTGCTCACCTGAGCACTCTCCCAATCCCGGAAAGTCATGCATCGTCCACATGAGAATGGCTCGAATGTTGGCTGACCGCCGACCATTGCGCCTACTCATATCTTACACCGTGACCCCCTCCTCCCACAAAATCTTAAGCTCATTGACTAATGGACGAAGATACACGTCCATATTTTTTACTTTGTAGCGGCCCGGCACGAGCAAGCTAAGGATGAGATGTCCTTTCTTCGTAGAAAGCCATGGAGGAATGTTGTAGTTGACAAGCACTATAGGCCACACACTGTAAGAAGTCGAGCGCAGACCGAATGGGTTCACACCATCCATGGTGAGACCGAGCCGAAGATTACTTGGCTCTCGCGCAAAGCCTGGGAAGGTAGAGTCAATGTGGCTCCATGCGCGCGAATCTGCTGATATTCGTTGCACTCCATCCGTGGACCTATTCTGCACATGCCACGTTGTCAAGCTTGCCATGGCAGACGTGCGAAACATGTGGTTTATGTGGGGGATGAGCGGAAAAGGTCTGAGGACTTTTTGAGGGATGGTCTGCCCTTGCAAGTCCTGTCGATACCTGTGAGCACCACACTTTGGGCATGTCTCCATAGTCTCGTATTCATCTCGAAACAATATGCAGTCGTTGATACATGCATGGATGTTATTGTAGTCCATGCCAAGCTTCCGTAAAACATGTCGCGCATCATCACGAGACTCAGGCATGGTGTTTGCAGGTGGCAATATATGATATTTCAATAACCTGAAAAAATCATAAAACACCTTGAAAAATCTATCCATGTTTGCAATAATACTGTTTAAAAAAAAAAACAATGAAGTCTGTGTGCAAGGTACCTGAATAACTCAGTCACACTCGTATCGCTCCAACCGTATTTTGCTTGCACACTTAAGAGTGCAAGCAATGTCTTCAACCAAGATACTCGGCACCCATCATATAATGGTATGGATGCTTCCTCTCTAAGCGGGTCAGATGTCTCAACATCCATGGAAATCAATGCATCGATCATTGCCTCCATCTCAGGCTCCAAGATTGTAGGCAAGTCGGGAAGGTTGTCTGTCTCCTCTGGCATTGACGGTATAGATGGGCCTTGGGAGTAGTCGATTGGCTCCTGCAATCCATCCATCGCACGTCCACGAACTCTTCTAATTGGCCGCAAAGGGTGCACTCCCCCTTGGGTCGAGACATCACCCCCCTGGATACAAAATTTACCAACAAGACCCAATCTTATTGTGTATGGTTTTCAATTAGCTTGAGAGTACAATGCATGAAAAATGCTAACTTCAAATTACCGTTTGCTGGAAGTCTGCAATCGCCTGATCAATGATCTCAGATTGAAACTCGCCAAATCGTCGTACGTGTTCTATAGACAATCGGCGTTTTCGTCTAATTGCCAACTTGCATTGAGAGCAAGGACATGGGACACGCTGATTAAGATACGACTCGCGGTCTTGAACAATAGGACCTTCTTCGTTTGCCATCTTATCTACATTACAGCAAACAAGGCTTAAATGGATAGCTTTATGGAGATGTACGTCAAGTTGCAAGTTGACCATAAACCTTGCATTGTATATAGTAGTCGAGATATTTTCCGATGTTATATCTCGGCCTTGTATCATGCTCAACGATTTGTTTGTCCCGGTAGATAATTTTTTGTTATATCTCGGCTTTGAGTATAAGTAATCCATTTTAAAATTAATGCGCGCCATCTATGAAATTTTATAACTATAGTAATAAAATTTATTTCAATCAATTCTACTCATAGTCATAAGACCTGAGAGAAATTATCCTATACTCAATTTAAGGGTTTCTTCTTCTATAACAATAATTTTGGGTTCATTTTGATGAACTACGTGGCCGTATGCAAAGCACATTGCATACCATTATCAATACGTATATTATCTTAAATTTCCTTCCCTTCCCTCTCCCTCTCTTTCTCTCCCTCTCCCTCTCTTCCTCTCTTTCTCTCACCCTCTCCCTCTCCCTCTCGTTCTCTTTCTCTCCCTCTCTCATTTCCTCCCTCCCCCTCCCTCTCCCTCTCCCTCCCTCTTTCTCCCTCTCCCTCTCCCTCGCTCCCTCTCCCTCCCCCTCCCTCTTTCTCTCCCTCTCTCATTTCCTTCCCCTCCCCCTCCCTCTCCCTCTTCCTCTCCCTCTCCCTCTCCCTCTCTTTCTCTTTTTCTCCCTCTCCCTCTCTATCTCTCTTTCTCTCTCATTTCCTAAACAAGCAAAAAATAAAGTGATTTAAACATCCTCCAAGCAAAAGGGAGAGGGAGAGATACAATGCACTCTCCCTCTCTTTCTCTTTCTATCCCTCTCTCATTTCCTTCCCCTTCCTCTCCCTCTCACTCTCTTTCTCTCTCATTTCCTCTCCTAAACAAGCAAAAAATAAAGTGATTCAAACATTAAACAAGCAAAAGGGAGAGGGAGGAAGAGAGAGAATGCACTCTCCCTCCTTCTCCCTCTCTTTCTCTTTCTCTCCCTCTCCTATTTCCTCCCCCTCCCTCTCCCTCTCCCTCTATTTCTCTTTCTCTTTCTTTCCCTCTCCCTCTCCCTCTCTTTCTCTCTTACTCTCTCGTTTCCTCTCCTAAACAAGCAAAGAAGAAAGTAATTTAAACATTAAACAAGCAAAAGGGAGAGAGAGAGAGAGAGTGCACTTTCCCTCTCTTTCTCTCCCTCTCTCTCCCTCTCCCTCTCCTTCTCTTTCATTTCCTCTCCTAAACAAACAAAAGAGAACGATTTAAACCTTCAACAAGTAAAAGAAAGAGAGAGGGAGACTCACCAATGAGATATGGCGAGCGTGGGCGGCTTCTCTTTGCAACGAGGGCTCCTCCTTTCCTTCGCGAACGACAACGGTGGCAGTGGCGACAGCGGCGGCGGTGGCAAGTCTCTTCCTCCTCTTCTCTCACAAAGCCTTGGCTCTCTCCCTCGCTCTCTCGCTCACTCTCGCTCTCAAAAGGCGAAGAAAATAAAATGAAAACGGCGCTCTGGTTTCGGCCGCACTTTTTTTCCCTGCGGCGCAAATAGCGACGCATATAGCGACGCCAATTGCGACGCATATAGCGACGCCTGTAGTGACGCCGATATCTGGCGTCGCTATTGCCCCATTCCCTTGTAGTGTGAAACTTTACAAGAGCTGAAAATTGGTGATTACAAGCTTTCTTTTCTCTTTGTAGAAAGAACTTGTTTCACGCATATATTGGCAAGGCATGGGAAAACCTTTGTGTTTTAAGCTAGATGAAATTGGATGTGTTGATTCAACCAGAGTTGCACCTATGCTGATCTTTAAAGTACCTAATGTGCCATGGATTTTAAAGCCTATTCACTACAAGGGACTGGGGCAATAGCGACGCCGATTAGCGACGGCGTTTATCGGCGTCGCTATTGGCGTCGCTATTGGCGTCGCTATATGCGTCGCTATACGCGTCGCTATTTGCGTCGCTATTTGCGTCGCTATTAAATAGCGACGCAAATAGCGACGCATATAGCGACGCATATAGCGACGCAAATAGCGACGCATATAGCGACGCATATAGCGACGCCGCAGGGAAAAAAAAGCGCGGCCGAAACCAGAGCGCCGTTTTCATTTTGTTTTCTTCGCCTTTTGAGAGCGAGAGCGAGGGAGAGAGCCAAGGCTTTGTGAAAGAAGAGGAGGAAGAGACTTGTTGCCGCCGCCGCCGCCACCGCCACCGTCGTTGTTCGCGAAGGAGAGGAGGAGCCCTCGTTGCAAAGAGAAGCCGCCCACGCTCGCCATATCTCATTGGTGAGTCTCCCTCTCTCTTTCTTTTACTTGTTGAAGGTTTAAATCGTTCTCTTTTGTTTATTTAGGAGAGGAAAAGAAAGAGAAGGAGAGGGAGAGGGAGAGAGAGGGAGAGAAAGAGAGGGAGAGGGAGAGAAAGAGAGTGAGAGTGCATTCTCTCTCTCTCTCTCTCCCTTTTGCTTGTTTAATGTTTAAATTACTTTCTTCTTTGCTTGTTTAGGAGAGGAAACGAGAGAGTAAGAGAGAAAGAGAGGGAGAGGGAGAGGGAAAGGGAAAGAAAGAGAAAGAGAAATAGAGGGAGAGGGAGAGGGAGGGGGAGGAAATAGGAGAGGGAGAGAAAGAAAAAGAGAGGGAGAAGGAGGGAGAGTGCATTCTCTCTCTCCCTCCCTCTCCCTTTTGCTTGTTTAATGTTTGAATCACTTTATTTTTTTCTTGTTTAGGAGAGGAAATGAGAGAGAAAGAGAGTGAGAGGGATAGGAAGGGGAAGGAAATGAGAGAGGGATAGAAAGAGAAAGAGAGGGAGAGTGCATTGTATCTCTCCCTCTCCCTTTTGCTTGGAGGATGTTTAAATCACTTTATTTTTTGCTTGTTTAGGAAATGAGAGAGAAAGAGAGATAGAGAGGGAGAGGGAGAAAAAGAGAGGGAGAGGCAGAGGGAGAGGGAGGGGGAGGGGAAGGAAATGAGAGAGGGAGAGAAAGAGGGAGGGGGAGGGAGAGGGAGCGAGGGAGCGAGGGAGAGGGAGAGGGAGAAAGAGGGAGAAAGAGGGAGGGAGAGGGAGAGGGAGGAGGAGGGAGGAAATGAGAGAGGGAGAGAAAGAGAACGAGAGGGTGAGGGAGAGGGTGAGAGAAAGAGAGGGAGAGGGTGAGGGAGAGGGAGAGGGAGAGGGAAGGGAATGAAATTTAAGATAATATACGTATCGATAATGGTATGCAATGTGCTTTGCATACGGCCACGTACTTCATCAAAATTAACCCAAAATTATTGTTATAGAAGTGGAGATCCCTTAAATTGAGTATAGGATAATTTCTCTCAGGTCTTATGACTATGAGTAGAATTGATTGAAATAAATTTTATTACTATAGTTGTAAAATTTCATAGATGGCGCGCATTAATTTTAAAATGGATTACTTATACTCAAAGCCGAGATATAACAAAAAATTATCTACCGGGACAAACAAATCGTTGAGCATGATACAAGGCCGAGATATAACATCGGAAAATCTCTCGACTACTATATACAATGCAAGGTTTATGGTCAACTTGCAAGTTGACGTACATCTCCAAAAAGCTATCCATTTAAGCCTCGTTTGCTGTAATGTAGATAAGATGGCAAACGAAGAAGGTCCTATTGTTCAAGACCGCGAGTCGTATCTTAATCAGCGTGTCCCATGTCCTTGCTCTCAATGCAAGTTGGCAATTAGACGAAAACGTCGATTGTCTATAGAACACGTACGACGATTTGGCGAGTTTCAACCTGAGATTATTGATCAGGCGATTGCAGATTTTCAGCAAACGGTATTTTCAAGTTAGCATTTTTCATGCATTGTACTCTCAAGCTAATTGAAAACCATACACAATAAGATTGGGTCTTGTTGGCAAATTTTGTGTCCAGGGGGGTGATGTCTCGACCCAAGGGGGAGAGCACCCTTTGCGGCCAATTAGAAGAGTTCGTGGACGTGAGATGGATGGATGGCAGGAGCCAATAGACCACTCGCAAGGCCCATCTATATCGTCAATGCCAGAGGAGACAGACAACCTTCCCGACTTGCCTACAATCTTGGAGCCTGAGATGGAGGCAATGATCGATGCATTGATTCCCATGGATGTTGAGACATCTGACCCGCTTAGAGAGGAAGCATCCATACCATTATATGATGGGTGCCGAGTATCTCGGTTGAAGACATTGCTTGCACTCTTAAGTGTGCAAGCGAAATACGGTTGGAGCGATACGAGTGTGACTGAGTTATTCAGGTACCTTGCATACAGACTTCATTGTTTTTTTTTAAAACAGTATTATTGTAAATATGGATGGATTTTTCAAGGTGTTTTATGATGTTTTCAGGTTATTGAAATATCATATATTGCCACCTGCAAACACCATGCCTGAGTCTCGTGATGATGCACGACATGTTTTACGGAAGCTTGGCATGGACTACAATAACATCCATGCATGTATCAACGACTGCATATTGTTTCGAGATGAATACGAGACTATGGAGACATGTCCAAAGTGTGGTGCTCACAGGTATCGACAGGACTTGCAAGGGCAGACCATCCCTCAAAAAGTCCTCAGACACTTTCCGCTCATCCCCCGCATAAACCACATGTTTCGCACGTCTGCCATAGCAAGCTTGACAACGTGGCATGTGCAGAATAGGTCTACGGATGGAGTGCAACGAATATCAGCAGATTCGCGCGCATGGAGCCACATTGACTCTACCTTCCCAGGCTTTGCGCGAGAGCCAAGGAATCTTCGGCTCGGTCTCGCCATGGATGGTGTGAACCCATTCGGTCTGCGCTCGACTTCTTACAGTGTGTGGCCTATAGTGCTTGTCAACTACAACATTCCTCCATGGCTTTCTACGAAGAAAGGACATCTCATCCTTAGCTTGCTCGTCCCGGGCCGCTACAAAGTAAAAAATATGGACGTGTATCTTCGTCCATTAGTCGATGAGCTTAAGATTTTGTGGGAGGAGGGGGTCACGGTGCAAGATATGAGCAGGCGTGATGGTCGGCGGTCAGCCAACATTCGAGCCATTCTCATGTGGACGATGCATGACTTTCCGGGATTGGGAGAGTGCTCAGGTGAGCAGACATTTGTTCACGCCGGTAATATCTATATTTTATTTCATTCAATCAAGTATTCACTAGGTCGTGGATCGCCTTGCAGGTCTCGTTACCTCAGGTTATCATGCATGTCCATTGTGTGGGCCACAGTTAGACGCCCGAAGGTCACGAACCATGAAGAAGATGGTATATCAAGGACACGCCACTTTCTTCCCGGAGGATCATGAACTCAGGGAAGGTTTTCTTGGACGACCTCCAGCACGTATGAACGCTGCAAGCTGGTACGAGCTGAAAATGGTAAACCCGGAATCACATCCAAATGGAATGCGACGGTTCTCAGTTTTCTACGAGTTGCCATATTGGACCCACTTACAGGTCAACCACTTGTTGGATCCCATGCATATTTTCAAAAATGTGGGCAGCTTGCTATGGGACCACATCACAGGAAAGAGAGACACTATAGGGTCACGAATGGATTTAAAGGAGGTAGGTAAGATGGAGGCGCTTTGGCCGCAGTCGAGTGCTGAAGGGGGAGTGCAGCTTCCTCGCCAAGTACCAGATTGCAAGGCAAGATCGAGAGGAAGCGCGAGCTGAATTCCGACGCAGTACGCGTCACCGACCGATTCGATATCCCGAAGGCATGGAGGAGATGCCGCGGTTTATGTCAACACGATGGTTGCATGGAGCCTTGATCGCAGCATCCAGCGAAGGGGCAGAGGTCTCAATGGAGGAGTGGGAGTTCTCGAGGGGATGTAGTCCAAAGGTAATGAGGGGTTTAGAATGTGTCGTATCTGAATTTGTTTGCTACATCTAATTTGAGTGTTTCAATGTGCAGTACAAAATATATAGTGCAGCGTGGTCGCGCGGACGGCATTTTCGGGTGGAGCGTATTGACAAAATGCGCTCCACAATGGACTGTGGTGTCATGGCAAGGTTTGAGCAAGAGAGCCGGCGACGAGCAACGGATCCGAACACGGTTGTGGATGAGATGGAGTATTTTGGGAATTTGCAAAGTATTATTACGGTGGATTACCGTAGCTTCTCCATGATAATATTCGATGTGCAGTGGTTCAAAGTGGTACTTGGAGGAGCTGGCGCAACGGTTCGACGAGGTCCATCTGGATTTCTCGAAATAGATTCCGAAAAAAAATGGATGGATTTGCGCGACACCTTTGTGTTGCCGGCACATTGTGAACAGGTAATCTTCTAGTCATTTGCTTGCTAATTGTAATACGACATGCTTTATGTCACAATGGTTTGAAGACGGTTTGTAAGTGTTTGTGAACAGGTAATCTTCTATCCAAATCCCCGACAACCTCGATGGTGGTATGTTATACCTTCAACTCCTAGAGGTGCGAGAGTATACGATCAAAGCGATGTTCCAGGCATAGATGAAGAATATATGCAAATAGAGGGATCGAAATTACAAGGGGTGGAGGCCACCGCAAGCTTGGAGCCCGCATCGGCTAACAATGATGGAAATACAGAAGTCGTAGAATTTTTTGAGAACGAGGCAGACTCGTTCTTTTGTGGTGACATGTCTATCGACCTTCCAGTGTATGCAGAGTTATGTCAGGAGATTAACATGGGACCATAGAATACTTCATTCTTGGAGAATTGTATTACTCAATTCGTTGTTTAGATCTTCCATAAAGGTAGATAAGATATGCATTTTAAGATGGATTTTTCAAAAATGATTTATATTAATGCGCTTTGTATAGTTTCAATTGATTATTCTAACATTATTTTTTATCTCTGCAGGTATCTTTATTTTCAGGATGAGTCGAGGGATGAGCGATGAGGAGTTTCAGGAGATGATGGCACGTATGTCTCCAGATCAGCTCGCGAGATTCAGAGAGATAGCAGATCAGGAGCTGTCTCGTTCTTCGTCAGGGCGCTCTGCTAGATCAGCTTCAGTGCGATCAGATGCTTCAGCTTCGAGCAGACGATCTCGACGCTCGCGACTTGGGCCAGAGGGAGGGACTGCGACTGCAGGAGGATCAGGGGGGTGCTGCTGTGGAGACACGGACGCGGTGTCTCCGTCTCGTCGTTCAGCTAGAGCTCGGTCACCTCCAGGATTTGTCACACCTGTGGGGACGTCCACTCCAGTTACTCCGGCTTTTGCGCAGCCGTCGGCAGATGTCACGCCTTTTGGTGGCACTCCTTTTGGGGGCACCCCCTCTGGTGGCACTCCTTTTGGTGGCACCCCCTCTGGTGGCACCCCTTTCAGTGGCACTCCGGGAGAGGGTACCCCCGTCGGTACACCGGATGTTCAGGGGTCTCCTGGATATGCCCAGGAGCGTGGACGGAGATGGGAGAGGGCCCATACGAGGCACACTCCTAGGGATTATGGATACCTAGTGGATGGCAGGTCAGGAGCTATCATCATGAATGATGAGGGGAGGAGGGTGATAGCTCGCATGAGGGAGTTGTGCCAACAAGTTTTTCGGCACAACGTCCTGGATCATTGGAGGAACATACCGGAGGGGAGCAAGGAGTACATAGTAGCATCCTTGCATGAGGAGTTCTCGGTGCCAGCCGCAGTGGATAGATTCTCTACGGGCTGGATGATGGATTGCATGCGTGCATACATGTCACATAGACGATCCGACGCACGCAAGGCAATCAAGAGTGGGGCTCCAAAGCCCGAGTGGTTAGATGCAGAGGACTGGCGCCGACTGAGGGAGGAGGCTACAAATTCGCCAGGACGTTGGAGTCAGCAGCGGGAGGCGGCGAGGGCACGAATCGAGGCCGGATCGGTACATCATCTTGGGAGTGGCGGCCACAGGACATATTTGGAGGACTTTGTAAGTTTCTCTTTTGTTTTGCTTATTTGTTTTTTTGAGATATTATTTGTACTGACAATCATATTTCTAACAGTTAGCATTTTGTTTTCTTTGCAGCACTCCATTACAAATCGTGATCCGCAAGGCCTTGAGACTCAATATGCAGAGAGGCACGGTCTCAGATCATTGATCGACCGATTGTACAGACGCGGCGGCCCAGTAAGTCTCTCATCTTTCATGTCCGTAGTTACCATGAGATATTTGAATGCATTATTGTATGGTGGATTGATATGTTGTTTCTTTTTCTGCAGAATCCGTTTGATGCTCCTTTGCAGAGGAACGAGCTTTCGGGGGACGACGATTTGTAGCTCGCCCTCGGATCCTTAGCGCTCACATACCTTTAGTTTTTAGTCGCCCGATCTATGTAGACATTTTCTATGTATTAGTGATATTGTTTTATGATTGTACCAATCGCATTTTATGCGATATCATGTATTTATTTCATCTATCAGTTTTATGATTTCAGTATAGATTCTTTTTGTTTGCAAACGCTTTGTATGCAGCAGTGCAGAAACTATTTTGTATGGCTCTCATACAGCACACAGTGCTATATGTGGCAGGGCAGCTTGCTGCCCTGCCACAAAATTTTTTTTTCCTCTGTTACCGTCGCTATTTGCATCGCAAATTTACTGCAGGCGTCGCTATTGTCGTCGCTATCAGCGTCGCAAATTCTCTGCAACCGTCGCTATATGCGTCGCTATTTGCGTCGCTAGCGACGCAAATAGCGACGCATATAGCGACGCAAATTTGCGACGCATATAGAGACGCAAATAGCGACGCATATAGCGACGCAAATAGCGACGATACCATGGCGTCCTCAATAACGACGCTTTTTCCGACGACGGGGGCAAATTTTGTTGTTTGTATTTTCGTCGCTTTAAACGTCGCTATAAGGTCTATATCTTGTAGTGATTCTAGTACCTCGGGCATATTTTCCTATACAAGTTGTTGGAGCTCTTGAACGAGAAGATCGAGATGCAGATTTTGAAGCCCTCTTCAGCTGCATATTCAAATCGGTGGTTTACTGTTCCAAAGAAGAATGGTTCTTTGAGGTTTATATAGGATTTACAACCAATTAATAAGGTCACCATAAGAAATGTTCAATCATGCCTAATAGTGGATGAATTTGTAGAAGAATTTGCCGGCAAGGCAATTTACACGATGGGAGATTTATACTCAAGATATGATCAATTCCAACTTGCATTAGAAAGTCGCGATGTCACAACCATGAAGACACCGCTTGGATTGGTCAAGATGTGTACGCTTCCAAAGGGAGCAAACAATTCAGTGGGACATATGATGAATGCTATGCATAAAGTTTTGAGGGAGTATATCTGTCCGTTGACCTTACCATTTCTTAATGATGTGTCGATGAAAGGGTGTGATATGTTAGCTATATATATTCTATCTATATATAGTGCCCCAGGTCCCCTCTATATATTCCTATCATGTGTGCTCAGTTGACACACTTATGGGGTTCCACTTCTGGTGTCTCATATCTCTCTTCTCTCCTCTCTTCCTTTCGTCTCTCGTCTTCCTCACAGTTTCCAACATGGTATCAGAGCATAGAAAAGAGGACGACGATGACATCCAATTTCTGTATGATTACATACTTCTCCCTCAATTGCACCTCAAGAGAGGCCACCAGGCCTCTTGTGTGCAGAGTAGACTCCATGGCCTCAGCCTTCAACAGGCCCATGTCAGACGCCAGCCACTCCTCGGCTTCCTCCAGCATGCACATCCTAGCCTGCAGCTGCTCCACCTGCCTCCTCAGCACCTCCTCCCTGGCCCTTCCATCCTGCGCCTCAAGCTTTCCTCGCGCCTTCACCTTGCCGCCTCTACACTCGCCTCCCAGGCCCTAGCCTCCGCGGTTGCCACCGCGGCATCCTTGGCGTAGGCGGCCCAGGTCATGGCCTGTAGGCATTTCCTGAGAAGGTGTGCAGGCTCCTCCTCCATTGTCCTCACCTTCTGGACCTGGTCATGGAGGTCAGGGAGCGTGAAGTTGAGAAGGGGATGGGGTAGCACCATAGCCGTACTGATTGCAAGGAAACGATTGATGATATGAGAGAGGGGGATCGATGGAGATGCAATAGAAAGCTTTAGGCGTAGGATCAATGGAAATGCAGGGGGATTGATACAAACGAACTTCCTCCCTCGTGATCGTGCCATATCAACACAGAATCTGTGCTTCATTTGTGTGATATTCGAAGAAGATTAGTACAGTCTCATTGTAACAATTGGTTTTTTCGCCTCCTTGAAGCGCGTGTTTTTTATCTCCTAGCAATGGAGATGGTCATCCTTCTCCAGACGCAAATCTTATACGGAGACTCCTTGAGACGGGCGTCCCATGACATTATCTTGAGTGCAAAGAAATTGGTTTGGTGGATTATGTTAAAGAAAATAGGAAGATGTTGCAGGATGTTGTAGGCGTAGGATCAATGGAAACGCAGGGGGATTGATACAAACGAACGAATGAGAGAAAGAGAGAGAGAGGAAGCTTCTTGCAGAGCACCACAGTGCTTTTATTAGTTGCTTTATTTCTAAAGCTTAGCTTTATATGGAGCGTTAATTGTATCTATCATGCTTTTGTAGCAGTAACGTAGGGAAGAAGCAACGCCTATTATTATCACGAACGACCAATCTATTGATGCTACAAAAGAAGCAACGTTTTGGCCTTTGTATGTTGTCACCTTTCATGACAACAACAAACTCTTCATTGTTTCGTTTATATTCTCTACAGCTGATGAGGGTCTATATTCCAACTGATGACACATTGTTTCAAGCATCTAGATTCCAGCTAATGATACATTATTTCATTTATATTCTTTCTAGTTGATGAGTGTCTATATTCGAGCTGATGACAAATTGTTTTATTTATATTCTGTTCATGGGGCCCCACATGTGTTATGTTGTCTATAGAGCGGCGTCGCAAACCGTCTCTATAGACCTTGTGTTGTTCTAATGTCACTGTAACGTTTTTCTTTAAGTTTTGGTGTGACAGATATACTGCTTACATCCCAAGTTCACTTGAAGGAATTTCTTGGAGATTTTATCTTTTGCAGTGATGTCACTTATCCTTATTTTACATGTTGTATATTTAGGAGTGATAAAGCTCTTTTGATGCCTCTGAATAGGCTATTGTAATTCATGAGTGATGTAGCTCCTTCTACGTTGATGTTGTAATTCATGAGTGATGTAGCTCCTTTGATGCCTATGAATAGGCTCTTGTAAGTTCAACTCTGTAATTTTATATTTTGAATATTAATATAACACCTGGGGCGCTATATATAGAGAGACTATATATAGCTAACATTCTCTTCCCCAAGCATTGATTGGTACTCATGAGTAGTTTATTCCTTTCCAAGGATGGCAACTTTTCCTAACTACTGATGATGACATTGCAATGGCCTTAGGAAGGTAGGATGCTAAATATTTCTCAATCTTGTCATTCCAATATAATGCATGGATTTCCATTAGCAAGTATTTCAAGAATCAAGAATGTGTGGAAATCTCTCCTTACATGGATTCTTGAAAGTAGGAATTTCTTTGATGAAGATATCTAAAAGCAAACAAATATTTAAAAGCCATTTACTTGACTATTTTCCTACTCAGCTTTAGCGATTCAATGGCTTTTTCTTTCCCTAGTTTAAGTCATTATCTAGTTTTTAGGATTTCCATGATCAATGCTTCTTGAATTTCTCAACCCATGGAAGTGTCCCCTTTTGTGTTTGAACTCAAAGTGCTCACTATATATAAACCCTAGCTATCACATGCATTCAAGGCCTAATTTAAAAAACCCACATGTTGAAATTTATCATGAATAAAACACAGCTTTTTCCCATTCAATTTGTGAACATCCTCATTAAATAATACCCTTCGATATATAGAAAAGATCTAAGAAAGTTATTTCAAAATTTTTCAAGAGGTAGACTTACATAATTATGAGAGAACCTCGTGAGTGTTTGAATAATTTTCTAAGGATCGAAATGCATGTAATAGTATGTGCGTTGTACATTTCTTTTAGTGGTTTTTCCTGCGAGGAAGTCACTTTTGTTGGCATTTAACCTAAGGTTTGTACAGCATGCACCCTTTTCATAACCTAGGGTTCACACATTCACATCATTTAGATCAACTGCCTACTTGCCATGAAATGCCTTAATCGAATCAACTATTTTGAGACTGAACTCAAACCTTGATACCATATTGCAAAACATCTCAATGCTAAGTAGGAAACTTCTCTAGTTGACACAAGTATGATACTTGCTTTTGACTTATCCCTTAGGTTTATAGGAACCATAAACGTTAATGAGCTCATCATGGAGTGTGTCATGTGTTGATGGTAGCATCAAACATTCCATGCAAACCTAAGAGAAGAAGAATAGGAAATTTTGATTTGAAGTGATCATCCATAATTAATTGAATGGGTTTATGGTATAGGAATCTCCATGGTTATGAAAGTGGTTGGACATCACAAAAAGATATGACATTGACATTGGAGAAAAGGTTTTTGAGCATTTTTCTATTTACACTTGAAATGATTGCACTATCCTAGCAATTAATTTATGTTTCCCATTTTTTAAATATTATCTAGCTTCTCCCATTTTACTACTTCATCATGCACAACTTATTCTTTTGTACCTTATATTTTCAAAAAAGGTTGCAATCTGCAGTACCAATCTAGAAAAGCTAGAGTTCAATGATATATATGGATTTGGGCATGCTAATACAAATGCATCACCAATTTTTTTGCAACTCGAGCTCTCTCAAAATCATGGTTCTTTTGGCACACAATTATAGAAGATTGAGGTCACTTCTTTGCACTTTGTTCTAATTCATTCTAGTAATTGATCAATACGGTGGATTTCCCCTCAACAATTTGACATTCCCATATCTTTAAACCCATACATTCTAGAACTCCTTCATTTAAGAACCTCTATTCTTCATAGAAAATGACCATCTCTTTTACTACAAATATGCAAATGACATTGTCCTTGGTGATAAAATGTTGGCTTGGGATGAGAATATCAACCAAATGGTTTCTTACTCGATTATGGGTAAGTTTTTAATTGTTGGAAAATGATGCTATGATAGATGGCATCGATTTTCATGCTTGCTAAATAAGAATAATTTCTTGTTAGAAAAATAAATGTACGGTTTGTAGATATTCATTCTAGTATGGCCAAAGGTCTCTATAATCCATTCACCTTGGAGGGAACAATTGTCATTGATGATGTTGTGATCTCAATTGATAGTGAATGGTTTCTTGATAGCCTTTTTGTTGCACTCAAAATTACACATTGGCTTCCATCAACTTATCAGGTATATATACATGCATGTTGTTCTCATTTCTTAGCATACACAAAATATTGGATTCTTCATTATAAAGTGTTTCCAAATTATTAAATGGATACTAGTTTCTTCCTAGCATGTCTCACACAAGTTTTATGATTGTAGGCCTTTCTTGTTATACCACAACTTTTGTATCAAAATTTCGAAAAGGATGCTTATAGTAGACTCTACCACTTCCTTGATATAAGTATTTGCATACCTGTGTTTGGGAGCAACAATGCATGTGGCATTTTTCTAATGGCTCTTGTTCTTATTACTTTAAGAACATTTATTATAATTAATACCTACATGTTCTCAATCCTAGAAAAGAAGAATCCTTATTCTAGAGTTTAGGAGCAAAATTACACACAACAATATAAGATTTTATTTTATCTATTTCAATAATTTAAGCTTGATTAAAATTTCAATCTCTCTCTCTCTCTCTCTCTCTCTATGTATATGTGTGTGTCTCTGATAGGAAGTCACTTGTTAATGTTTTGACATTGAAAGCTTCACATGAAAAATACGCCACCAAATACGTTTTTCCTAACATAGACTATTGTCCTCAATTGGAATAATTTGATACTTTGTAACCTTGATACTTTGTCAAAACATTGCAACCTTGATACTTTGTCAGATAGGTCAAGTAGTATTTCATAGACTTATCCAACAAAGGCATGCCTAAAATTATCTTGATTATCACACATTGAGCCCATATGTTTCCGTTTAGGATTCTTTTTGAAGACTTCTGGAGATTGGAGATAAGTCAAGATTGAAGTCTTGTCTCTTACTGAAGGCCTACAAAGATTGACAAAATGTAAGACTTACTCAAATCCTTTTTTTAGATGTTTTTGAGCCTATATGTAATACTTGTATGCGTTGTGAATTTTTGTTATGTTTTTCTTCACAATTTTATTTTGATTGTTACTCAATTTCACTTTAAATATTTCCAAAGATTGTAGTCATGAGCTTGGGGAGTATTTAAATATATTGTTATAAGTTGTGATCTTAGAGGAAATGTTAATGGTAAGGATTGGGGATTCTATAAAGAAATGATGGATATGGCATAGGCTATCACATTGCTTGAGGGTTGTGGGGTGACCATGAATGTAGCAACCTACTCTAAATTAATAAGGAGGTCTACTTCTTGGACCTATATATAGTTCACCCTATTTACACTAGGTCTCACCTATATATATGTAGATTCTGATCAATATGATGTATTCTTTGGGAGTGTATATGGTGTGTCTCTTCTCTCCCTCTTGCGTCTCCACATATCTTCTCTCTTTACATCTCAATATAGTATTAGAGCTATCACGATTGACTATAACCAATTGCTTGAAGAAGATAATCAGGAAGTATATCTATGTAGTATCTCTTCAATTATTGATTCATATCCTTTTCATGCTTAAATTTCATGTATTATGTATGTTATGAGCATCTTACGTTATAAATTTTACGCATAGAAAAATTTTACTCGATTATCATTTAGATTGCAGATATATTCAATTGTAGATATACCCTGCTTGGACACTCTAAAAGTTTTTGTCATGTGCTAGGACTCAAAAGATTTCTTTCTATCAAATTCGTGGTCAATTTCGAGTTTTGTGTCAAAAGTTATGTCTCTTCATGTAGAGATTGGACTTCAAATATGAAAACAAGCAAGATAGTAGTTTTTCGTGCAAACTTCTATGACACAGGTTTCGTCAAGATTACTCACTCTTGCGTTTATGTGTTTCTATCAAAATTAGCAAGATCATCATCTATTTTTGGCCAAAAGGTAAAGCAATAACATTTTGAGCATTGTTAATATTGCTCATCTATGTTGGGCCAATTTCTTGTCACAGACGTTTTGTCTATTTTAAGTTACTTTATTCTTGCCCACGTTTCATCTATCTTAGGTCTCTTTCTTTTGGAGTATGTTTTTTGAACCAAACGTCTTTCCTAAAATATAGCTTCTGTGTATGATTTGTTGTGTTGTACTTTCATCTTTCCGTTCAGTATATGGTGTGCAGACTCAGTGATCTTATATTGTACGTATTCTCTCAGCAATTAAAGATGCTGCTAATTCTTAAAGGTGATGACTTGCATGATATTGTTCTTGGTAATTATAAATGTCCACGCCTCAACCAATTGATCAGGCTCATGATAATACCCTTGTAACTGAAGGACCTATCTTTGAAGAGTGGCAAAATCTTTATAATGAGTGGATCTAACACGATAAAGTAGCTTGTCGGTATATTCTTTCTACTCTTCAAGAATCTCTTATGCTTGATATATGTAATCTTTCAACCTCACATGCTATATGGGAGTATTTGGTAGCAAATTTTGAGAATAAATCTATTACAGAAATACTTTATCTTCTTAGTCAACTCAGTGAGTTACAATACAACATCATAACTTCTATGACAATACATATCAAATCATTCAAGAATATTATTAATCAGCTTATTGCTGTCGGTGATGCTATTCCACGAAAGCAATTGTTAACATAGCTTCTTGATACTGTAAAGGATCTTGCTTATGATAATATTGTTACCATATTATCTAACAAAGATGGGATCAATTTTGATCAAGCTTGTATATCTTTGATTGAATATCCACAATGACATGAATGACACTACACAAATCAAGAAATAGTTTTGATCTCACAAGAGGACACACTATCAGAACAAATTGACAAAGCATTACTTGAAGGCATTGTCAGAGTGTTTGGGGAGGAAAGTCTACCACAAGGGTAAAAGACAATAGGGTGAAGCGAGATTCAAGGAGAGGAGTAGACGGAAGAGAAGGGGTTTAAAGAAATAGAAGATGTAGAAGAATACTCACAGCGGTGAAGCCTATCAATTTTTTTCTACATCCTAAGAAGATAAATCTCTTGTAGACAAAAAATATGCATAAAACAATAGCTTCCTCTCTACTGCTCAGACCACCAATCTAATGCTTCTGTTGGCTCCAAAAGGGGGGTAAAATAGCAAGACACCTAATCAGTATTCTCCTTGATCACTCCTTCCTCTCTTAGTTCGGAGTACTATTGGCTATCTATAAACTGCGATGACGCGTCGCCTGATTTTGACAAAATTCTTATTTGTGCATAAATCCCCAAAAAATGACTAAAAACCACTTACTTTTTCTTATGTGTCATCCTACTCTAGAAGTTGTCTATGACTTTTGGATATTTACAAGAAATAATCTAACTATGAACATTAACACTAATGACTAATATGGCATTGGCTCTCTCGATCAATAAGAAATCTAAATGACAATGTACTCTAGAGTTTTTCACACTTTGTGCATGTAGTGGCACAACAATCACCCTCTCTTAAATTGCACATGCTTCGGCATGTGCCAAAGTCGTATAGATCTGTAGTGTTAGAAGAAGTATCCTCTGTTAGCTATATATAGTCTGTCTATATATAGCACCCTAGGTCCCCTCTATATATGCCTATCATGTGTGCTCAGTTGACACACTTTTGGGGTTCCACTTCTGGTGTCTCATATCTCTCTTCTCTCCTCTCTTCCTTTCGTCTTTCATCTTCCTCGCAGTTTCCAACATGGTATCAGAGCGAGGTTCTACAACATCACAAAGATAAGTTTTCTTTATTGTTTTATTTCTTCGCTAAGCCCTCCATAGTGGAGGTGTGGGATGTTCATGGTGGTAACGAAGTTGCAAAGTTTGATGAAACTTCCTTACAGTTAGCTCCTTCTCTATTTCTTTATGCCATATGTTTTCACAGAATTACATGTTTTAGGATGTAACTGCTGCTTCTTGCCTTGAGTTTTTGGACATCAACCTATGAATTGACTTTCTTGTTTTTCAATATTTACAAAATATTGAGGCTGGGAGAGTCTATTCTGACTTTTCATCGGGATTCACCTTCGAAGTAGCAGCTTTTGCGTACCAGATCGAAGGTGCCGCCTCCATGGACGGAAAGGGAATGAGTATTTGGGATTCTTTAGCAGTAGAGAGAGGCATGCCAAGCTCAGGGAAGCTTTATTTCTTCGCCTATAGGAGAGAGGATGAGGAAGCGAGAGGGAGTCTATTCTCACAAGGAATATGCACCATTGGCCATCCGAACTGGTGGTCCGAGATCGAGCACGTTCATCAAAGACAGCTCAAACCCCAAGCTCCCCTGGTGGTCTGAGATCGAGCACGTTCATCAAAGACAGCTCAAATACTGCAGGCCATAGGCCATGGACAAAGACGGCGTTTGGTGGTGGTGGTTGAGCTGAGAGTAGAGGTGGAGAGGGCTGAGGCCTAACTATGGCCCAAGGCGGCTAGACCTTGCGCAATCGTGGTTGAGGCCTTGCGGGCCTATGGCTCAGCTGAGTGAGGCTCAGCCGAGTGAGGTTGAGGGCTACCTATTTCCTACAGAACTGCACAAACTCTCCCCAAGCTTCCTCGCTAAGGGCGAGAGGCAACGGGAGCGAGACCCGCAAGAGAAGGTGCCTGACAAGAGAAAAGCCATATCTGCATCACTTTTCGTGGTCGTCACCTTCCTGTCTGTCCGCGTCTTCATCTTCGACCATGCCAGGGAACCCTCAGACCACCGTTTACATAGGTAAGCTGCTTTGCTCCGGTAGTTTCGTTCCTATTCTCAGAGATCGTGTACCTGTTCTATTTTGGTTTCTACACACGACTCTTTCTGCGGATCTTTTGTGCGTTGGGGCGATGTGCTATGAATTTAGCGGGCATCGTTGCTAGATATGTCTATTTTGTTTATTTATCCGGCTTGTTCGACCAACAAGGCCCTGCGAATTTCCACAAGGTCCTTTGCAGTCTTACTATTTCCACAAAGGGCTTTTGCACGCTTACTTGCTTAAATAAAAGCTGGAGGGGCGAGAGGCAACGGGAGCAAGACCCGCGAGAGAAGGTGCCCGACGGTAGGTACAAGCTGCAGATAAGCCGGGCATTACGTGAGAGAGAGAGAGAGAGAGACAGAGAGGGTACTGGAGAAACTTGACGTGGGAGGTGGAGAGGACACGAGTCTTTCCTCTCCAATTAGCGTTTCATGAAAAAGCATGATAGATATAATTAACGCTCCATATAAACCTAAGCTTTACAAACAAAGCAACTAATAAAAGCACAGTGTCATGTCTTATGTTATGGATTCTTTGTCATATCATTGTTTCATAAGTTTCATAGCTTATATTTTATATTTTTCATTCAATCAATATTATTCAATTACTATTTCATTCAATGCTTTGGTATGTTGGTATTGCAATGCTTCATGATGCTTGCCCTCGTTCGTTATTCCATTGATGCTTCATTCCCTACTTTTGGATGTTGATATTGCCATGCTTCATGATGATCGTCCTCGTTCCTTATTTCATTGATGAGTGTTTCTATTCCAGCTGATGACACATTATTTAGTTTATATTCTTTCCAGCTGATGAGCATCTATATTCCAGCTGATGACACATTATTTCGTTTATATTATTTCCAGCTGATGAGCGTCTATATTCCAGCTGATGACACATTATTTCGTTTATATTCTTTCCAGCTGATGAGCGTCTATATTCTAGTTGATGACAAATTATTTTATTTATATTCTGTTCATGGGGCCCCACATGTGTTATGTTGTCTATAGAGCGGCGTCACGAACCGTCTCTATAGACCTTGTGTTGTTCTAATGTCATTATAATGTTTTTCTTTTCGTTTTGATGTGACAGATATACTGCTTACATCCCAAGTTCACTTGAAGGAATTTCTTGGAGATTTTATTCATTTTACATGTTGTATATTTAGGAGTGATAAAGCTCTTTTGATGCCTCTGAATAGGCTGTTGTAATTCAAGAGTGATGTAGCTCCTTCTCTTGTTGTGATTCACAAGTGATGTAGCTCCTTTGATGCCTATGAATAGGCTCTTGTAAGTTCAACTTTGTAATTTTATATTTTGAATATTAATATAACGGTAGGCCTATATAGAGCTCTGGGTTTTTCCCTTGAGCCCCCAAGGGTTTTTTCATCCATAGTAAGGGACCTTTATTTGAGCCGGGGTGTTAGCTATATATAGTCTGTCTATATATAGCACCCTAGGTCCCCTCTATATATGCCTATCATGTGTGCTCAGTTGACACACTTTTGGGGTTCCACTTCTGGTGTCTCATATCTCTCTTCTCTTCTCTCTTCCTTTCGTCTTTCGTCTTCCTCGCAGTTTCCAACATCCTCTGCCATGTCAATGTCTTTCTCTTCTACCTCTTCTTATTCAATATTATTATGTTCATGCTCAGTATCCAACTCCTTCAACTCATATGCTAAATACTCCTTATGTTTAAACATCTGGATATATTTTCCAACCACACTGGAATCCTTAGAGCTTTCCCATCCATCTCATTTGATGCATAGGTAGCATTTTCAAGAACAAATCTTACCACATATAGACCAAACCACTACTTTGCCATCTTTCAACAGGCACTATGTTGATTTTCCAAGCTACTATCACAAACTAGCACCTAGTCCCCATCCTCTATAGTTCATTGTTCAAGTCTATGTCACTTGTCAAACCTCTTCTTGTTCTTGATCCTTGTAGTCTTCAACTTTTTCATGGCTGTCTCAATGTCTTCATGCCTTCTTTCTAGCTATCTAATGTAGGATTCACAACTCTTCTCTATTCAAACCCTCTTTCCATGGTAGAATACTCTAAGTAGAAATAGTCTCCTTAATAGGCATGATTAGCTATTGTCCATATTAGCAAGAATATACCTTGTAATTGCACTATGAGTGGTCCTATCACTCCATAAAGCAAAGGGTAACATTCTTGGCCACTCTTTCATCCTACCCTTGCATGACTTTGCTAATGGCTTAATGATAGGTTGATGACCTATTTCACTTTTGTTATTCGCTTTAGGATTGTAGGCTGAAATCAAAGCCAACTTTATACCCAATCGTGAAAAGAAGTCTTGAGCCTCATCTGCATCCAATTCTCCTCTATCTGCAACCACTTTATGAGCACAACCATACCTGTAAAAGACTTATTCCAAAAAGAGTAGTAGTCTTTGTACTAAGAGCTCAAACTTGTAGGCATGGTAACCAAATCAACTACCCATTTTTAATGCATAGACAATGGATAGGTCGGTTGCAACCCATCTCTATGCTTTACCATGGAATACATCTGACAATCAGTGCATGATTCCACATAATGCTCCACATATTTATACATGTTCTGCCACCAATAATTCTCTTTGATCTTTGCAAAGGTGCCCAAAACTCCTCTATGTCTAGCCTGTAAACTTTTATGAAACTCTTGCATCACCTGTTCTTGAGAAGCCCTATCTCCCAATACACGTAATGGAGCTCCTCTCTTTTTCTTTGCATGCTTCCATAAATATCCATCTTTCAAGAAAAAATCATAATCTTTTCTTTTAATCCTTTTGAATTTAGCTTCAGACCACTCAACCTTATGTCATGAGACAGAGATATTGGCCTATTTTCAGCCAATCATCCTCATACAACTCTTCCAAAAATTTTTTTATCATTGAAGCATAACATTGATGATGCTTTCTCTCTACTGGTAATCTCTTATCCATGGCTGTAAGCTCGTTTCTTACTGCCAAAATCCTTGTTACAACAAATGTACCTATAGTAACACTAGCTGCATACTCATTCCTTGTTATCATAAAGTCGTTTTCAACACCTATCCTATTGTCCTCGTCATCTTCCATCAGCTCCTATTCATCTTCAAACCTTGCTCGTGAAAGCATGTTAGTCACAGGGTTTTTTCTTCTTGCAATATGCTAAAAACAAGGGCTAAGTGACTTTACATATGCAATCCACCATAACATGACAATATTGGGAGTTGAGCTATTTACTATCTTTCCCAATAGAGGTAGATAATCAGTCTTTACCAACATGAGCTCCCATAAAATACTCCCTATAACACTGAAGGGCTGTCACTATGCCCCATAGCTCTCTTTTGACTTGAGAATATCGCAGTTGTCGTTCATTAAGGACCTTTGCTCCAAGGAAAATGGCATACCTATTCCCATCAGCATCATCCTGACCCATTGCCCAACCAATGCCAATCGGGCTTGTATCCATGGTGAGAATAATAGGCTACTCATTCTCATAATTTGCTCTCTTTAGTATTGGGAGTGAAATCAATAAGCTCTTTAACTTCTGAACGGCCTTCGTATACTGTTTACCCCACCAAAACTTTTGCACTTTTCTTAAGAGCTAATATAAACTTTCAGCCAGATGAGCAGAATACGGATCCATATCAAGTAAAAGACACATGCACCCAAAAATATTCTTACCTCGGATACATTCAAACATGCTTATGGCATCAATCTTTATTGGTGAGGGCTTCTTTCCATATAGTCCACACATGTGCCCAACAATTAATACTTCCTCCACTCCGAAAATTGACTTTACTCCTCACATAGTCAAATGCACTTCTTCGAGATGGCTCAAAATCCTATCACAATCAACAATATGATCAGCCACAAACCTTCTTCATCCTTGCTCAGTCATCTCTTCATTCTTCTCATGGATATCATGTTGGAAACTACGAGGAAGATGAGAGACGAAAGGAAGAGAGGAGAGAAGAGAGATATGAGACACCAGAAGTGGAACCACAGAAGTGTGTCAAGTGAGCACACATGATAGGAATATATAGAGGGGACCTCCGGTGCTATATATAGACATACTATATATAGCTAACACCCCCATGATAGGAATATATAGAGGGGACCTGGGGCGCTATATATAGACAAACTATATACAGCTAACAGAGAAGGCCTCCATAGACAAGGGCTTCGTTCTTCTCACAGGTAGTAAATTAGTGGAGCTCTAGTCTCAATGTTGTTTGATAGTCCTACAATGGAAATTGAAATCTTTGTACATAGCACTATAAGAGAACTCCATTCTAAATAAGCAAATATAATTGCAAAAATATTGGCTAAGTTGTGTGTTTTCCTAGAAGATCCTTTAAATTTATCATATTGTTTGAAAAGTTTCAGATTTGTGTATTTGCAAATTAGAAAAATGCATGTCACCCATTACGTAAATCTTGAGATGCTTAAAAAAATCTGCAACGGACTTACAAAAATTACATAATTATTGTATGATAATTTATGCTTGCTTTGTATGTATTAAACCTCTTTATAGCGAGTGCTTGTTAAATGTGAGGTATTGTACTTAGTAAGAGAAATATGAACACTTCATTTCCAATAGTTATAGTTCTAAATAATTTTTGCACAATTCATAAACCCTTATTATTTATGGCTTGACATATACCCCCCTTATTGACATTTGGTAAACGTGACATGAAAAGCCACATCTAATCTATGACAAGATGGAAGATTTAGTAGTATCTTCATGATCTACACGACCTATAGAACTGGTAGATATTTATGATGACATAGAATGGATGTTACAAGCTTTGGGAAGACAACTAATTTGATAGAGTTTTCTTAATAATACCTTGTCAAAATGACATAGCTATAAAAGGTATTGAGATGTGTAAACTTGATCACTTTCACAAATAATATAGTTATTGTCTCTCATTTCACCTTTTTTTTCATAACTTTTATGTCTTCTCTCTCCTCCTCCTATCTTTCTAATCATGCTTTCTCCTTGTCATTCATTCTTGCTCCTCTTTTGTCTCTCTTCTACACTCTCTTCTCTCATCGCTCAGCTCTCTTCTTAACAACAAAATTTGCCCCCGTCGTCGCCAAAAGCGTCGTTATTGACGACGCCATAGAATCGTCGCTATAACCGTTGCTATATGCGTCGCATTTGCGACGCATATAGCGACGGTTACAGAGAATTTGCAATGCTGATAGCAACGACAATAGCGACGCGCACAGTAAATTTGCGACACAAATAGCGACGGTAACAGAAAAAAAAAAATTTGTGGCAGGGCAGCTGCTTCATACAAAGCGTTTGCAAACAAAAAGAATGTATACTGAAATCATAAAACTGATGGATAAAATAAATACATGATATCGCATAAAATGCGATTGGTACAATCATAAAACAATATCACTAATACATAGAAAATGTCTACATAGATCGGGCGACTAAAAACTAAAGGTATGTGAGCTCTAAGGATCCAAGGGCGAGCTACAAATCGTTGTCCCCCGAAAGCTCTTCCCGCTGTAAAGGAGCATCAAACGGATTCTGCAAAAAAAGAAACAACATATCAATCCACCATACAATAATGCATTCAAATATCTCATGGTAACTACGGACAAGAAAGATGAGAGACTTACTGGGCCGCCGCGTCTATACAATCGGTCGATCAATGATCTGAGACCGTGCCTCTCCGCATATCAAGTCTCAAGGCCTTGCGGATCGCGATTTGTAATGGAGTGCTGCAAAGAAAACAAAATGCTAACTGTTAGAAACATGATTGTCAGTACAAAGAATATCTCAAAAAAACAAATAAGCAAAACAAAAGAGAATCTTACAAAGTCCTCCAAATATGTCCTGTGGCCGCCACTCCCAAGATGATGTACTGATCCGGCCTCGATTCGTGCCCTCGCCGCCTCCCGCTGCTGACTCCAACGTCCTGGCAAATTTGTAGCCTCCTCCCTCAATCGATGCCAGTCGTCTGCATCTAACCACTCGGGCTTTGGAGCCCCACTCTTGATTGCCTTGCGTGCGTCGGATCATCTATGTGACATGTATGCATGCATGCAATCCATCATCCGGCCTGTAGAGAATCTATCCACTGCGGCTGGCACTGGGAACTCCTCGTACAAGGATGCTACTATGTACTCCTTGCTCCCCTCCGGTATGTTCGTCCAATGATCCAGGACGTTGTGCCGAAAAACTTGTTGGCACAACTCCCTCATGCGAGCCATCACGCTCCTCCCCTCATCATTCATGATGATGGCTCCTGACCTGCCATCCACTAGGTATCCATAATCCCTAGGAGTGTGCCTTGTATGGGCCATGCTACCTTCCGGACGAGCTCGTTGTCGCACAAAGCCTTTCAGGGTTTTCATGAAGCGCTCCACGAAGAACATCCATCGCGTATGGACAGGTCCAGCAATCTCCACTTCATTCACAAGATGCACAAGAAGGTGAACTTGTATCGTGAGCATGCTAGTGGGCAGGTATTTCTCAAAGAGACAGACCGTCTCAACTGCTCCCCGCCTTGCGGATTCAATAGAGGACGTCTTAATCTCTTTCTGTGAGATCCATTGCACCAAAGTTGACAGCTTGTAAATGGCCCCGCGAATTTCTGGAGTTAGGCATCCCGCGATCGCGATCGGTAGGACAAACTGCCACAAATGAGAAAGCATTAAGAATAATGGTCACTTTTCAAATTTCAAAATGTCCACGCTAATTAAAATCCATTCTGTTCACAAACCTGACATATCTTATGCCAATCACGGGATTTTAGCCCAGAAATCTGGTCATCTTTAGAAAATGCGGACCTGAGAGAACGCATCATACCCGTCGGAGGGCGGATAGACTTGATTACTTGCTTCACAATGTGCTCTTCTTTGGTAGACAAAACCCAGGGAGCGCGAGGAAGCTGCACTCCCCCTTCAGCACTCGACTGCAGCCAAAGCGCCTCCATCTTACCTGCCTCCTTTAAATCCATTCGTGACCCTATAGTGTCTCTCTTTCCTGTGATGTGGTCCCATAGCAAGCTGCCCACATTTTTGAAAATATGCATGGGATCCAACAAGTGGTTGACCTGTAAGTGGGTCCAATATGGCAACTCGTAGAAAACTGAGAACCGCCGCATTCCATTTGGATGTGAATCCGGGTTTACCATTTTCAGCTCGTACCAGCTTGCAGCATTCATACGTGCTAGAGGTCGTCCAAGAAAACCTTCCCTGAGTTCATGATCCTCCGGCAAGAAAGCGGCGTGTCCTTGATATACCATCTTCTTCATGGTTCGTGACCTTCGGGAGTCTAACTGTGGCCCACACAATGGACATGCATGATAACCTGAGGTAACGAGACCTGCAAGGCGATCCACGACCTAGTGAATACTTGATTGAATGAAATAAAATATAGATATTACCGGCGAGAACAAAGGTCTGCTCACCTGAGCACTCTCCCAATCCCGGAAAGTCATGCATCGTCCACATGAGAATGGCTCGAATGTTGGCTGACGGCCGACCATCGCGCCTGCTCATATCTTGCACCGTGACCCCCTCCTCCCACAAAATCTTAAGCTCATTGACTAATGGACGAAGATACACGTCCATATTTTTTACTTTGTAGCGGCCCGGCACGAGCAAGCTAAGGATGAGATGTCCTTTCTTCGTAGAAAGTCATGGAGGAATGTTGTAGTTGACAAGCACTATAGGCCACACACTGTAAGAAGTCGAGCGCAGACCGAATGGGTTCACACCATCCATGGTGAGACCGAGCCGAAGATTACTTGGCTCTCGCGCAAAGCCTGGGAAGGTAGAGTCAATGTGGCTCCATGCGTGCGAATCTGCTGATATTCGTTGCACTCCATCCGTGGACCTATTCTGCACATGCCACATTGTCAAGCTTGCCATGGCAGACGTGCGAAACATGTGGTTTATGTGGGGGATGAGCGGAAAGTGTCTGAGGACTTTTTGAGGGATGGTCTGCCCTTGCAAGTCCTGTCGATACCTGTGAGCACCACACTTTGGGCATGTCTCCATAGTCTCGTATTCATCTCGAAACAATATGCAGTCGTTGATACATGCATGGATGTTATTGTAGTCCATGCCAAGCTTCCGTAAAACATGTCGCGCATCATCACGAGACTCAGGCATGGTGTTTGCAGGTGGCAATATATGATATTTCAATAACCTGAAAAAATCATAAAACACCTTGAAAAATCTATCCATGTTTGCAATAATACTGTTTTAAAAAAAAAACAATGAAGTCTGTGTGCAAGGTACCTGAATAACTCAGTCACACTCGTATCGCTCCAACCGTATTTTGCTTGCACACTTAAGAGTGCAAGCAATGTCTTCAACCGAGATACTCGGCACCCATCATATAATGGTATGGATGCTTCCTCTCTAAGCGGGTCAGATGTCTCAACATCCATGGGAATCAATGCATCGATCATTGCCTCCATCTCAGGCTCCAAGATTGTAGGCAAGTCGGGAAGGTTGTCTGTCTCCTCTGGCATTGACGGTATAGATGGGCCTTGCGAGTAGTCGATTGGCTCCTGCAATCCATCCATCGCACGTCCACGAACTCTTCTAATTGGCCGCAAAGGGTGCACTCCCCCTTGGGTCGAGACATCACCCCCCTGGATACAAAATTTACCAACAAGACCCAATCTTATTGTGTATGGTTTTCAATTAGCTTGAGAGTACAATGCATGAAAAATGCTAACTTCAAATTACCGTTTGCTGGAAGTCTGCAATCGCCTGATCAATGATCTCAGATTGAAACTCGCCAAATCGTCGTACGTGTTCTATAGACAATCGGCGTTTTCGTCTAATTGCCAACTTGCATTGAGAGCAAGGACATGGGACACGCTGATTAAGATACGACTCGCGGTCTTGAACAATAGGACCTTCTTCGTTTGCCATCTTATCTACATTACAGCAAACAAGGCTTAAATGGATAGCTTTATGGAGATGTACGTCAAGTTGCAAGTTGACCATAAACCTTGCATTGTATATAGTAGTCGAGATATTTTCCGATGTTATATCTCGGCCTTGTATCATGCTCAACGATTTGTTTGTCCCGGTAGATAATTTTTTGTTATATCTCGGCTTTGAGTATAAGTAATCCATTTTAAAATTAATGCGCGCCATCTATGAAATTTTATAACTATAGTAATAAAATTTATTTCAATCAATTCTACTCATAGTCATAAGACCTGAGAGAAATTATCCTATACTCAATTTAAGGGTTTCTTCTTCTATAACAATAATTTTGGGTTCATTTTGATGAACTACGTGGCCGTATGCAAAGCACATTGCATACCATTATCAATATGTATATTATCTTAAATTTCCTTCCCTTCCCTCTCCCTCTCTTTCTCTCCCTCTCCCTCTCTTCCTCTCTTTCTCTCACCCTCTCCCTCTCCCTCTCGTTCTCTTTCTCTCCCTCTCTCATTTCCTCCCTCCCCCTCCCTCTCCCTCTCCCTCCCTCTTTCTCCCTCTCCCTCTCCCTCGCTCCCTCTCCCTCCCCCTCCCTCTTTCTCTCCCTCTCTCATTTCCTTCCCCTCCCCCTCCCTCTCCCTCTTCCTCTCCCTCTCCCTCTCCCTCTCTTTCTCTTTTTCTCCCTCTCCCTCTCTATCTCTCTTTCTCTCTCATTTCCTAAACAAGCAAAAAATAAAGTGATTTAAACATCCTCCAAGCAAAAGGGAGAGGGAGAGATACAATGCACTCTCCCTCTCTTTCTCTTTCTATCCCTCTCTCATTTCCTTCCCCTTCCTCTCCCTCTCACTCTCTTTCTCTCTCATTTCCTCTCCTAAACAAGCAAAAAATAAAGTGATTCAAACATTAAACAAGCAAAAGGGAGAGGGAGGGAGAGAGAGAATGCACTCTCCCTCCTCCTCCCTCTCTCTCTTTCTCTCCCTCTCCTATTTCCTCCCCCTCCCTCTCCCTCTCCCTCTATTTCTCTTTCTCTTTCTTTCCCTCTCCCTCTCCCTCTCTTTCTCTCTTACTCTCTCGTTTCCTCTCCTAAACAAGCAAAGAAGAAAGTAATTTAAACATTAAACAAGCAAAAGGGAGAGAGAGAGAGAGAATGCACTCTCCCTCTCTTTCTCTCCCTCTCTCTCCCTCTCCCTCTCCTTCTCTTTCATTTCCTCTCCTAAACAAACAAAAGAGAACGATTTAAACCTTTAACAAGTAAAAGAAAGAGAGAGGGAGACTCACCAATGAGATATGGCCAGCGTGGGCGGCTTCTCTTTGCAACGAGGGCTCCTCCTTTCCTTCGCGAACAACGACGGTGGCTGTGGCGGCAGTGGCGGCGGTGGCAAGTCTCTTCCTCCTCTTCTCTCACAAAGCCTTGGCTCTCTCCCTCGCTCTCTCCCTCGCTCTCGCTCTCAAAAGGCGAAGAAAATAAAATGAAAACCGCGCTCTGGTTTCGGCCGCACTTTTTTTCCCTGCGGCGCAAATAGCGACGCCAATTGCGACGCATATAGCGACGCCTGTAGCGACGCCGATATCCGGCGTCGCTATTGCCCCATTCCCTTGTAGTGTGAAACTTTACAAGAGCTGAAAATTGGTGATTACAAGCTTTCTTTTCTCTTTGTAGAAAGAACTTGTTTCACGCATATATTGGCAAGGCATGGGAAAACCTTTGTGTTTTAAGCTAGATGAAATTGGATGTGTTGATTCAACCAGAGTTGCACCTATGCTGATCTTTAAAGTACCTAATGTGCCATGGATTTTAAAGCCTATTCTAGTACCTCGGGCATATTTTCCTATACAAGTTGTTGGAGCTCTTGAACGAGAAGATCGAGATGCAGATTTTGAAGCCCTCTTCAGCTGCATATTCAAATCGGTGGTTTACTGTTCCAAAGAAGAATGGTTCTTTGAGGTTTATATAGGATTTACAACCAATTAATAAGGTCACCATAAGAAATGTTCAATCATGCCTAATAGTGGATGAATTTGTAGAAGAATTTGCCGGCAAGGCAATTTACACGATGGGAGATTTATACTCAAGATATGATCAATTCCAACTTGCATTAGAAAGTCGCGATGTCACAACCATGAAGACACCGCTTGGATTGGTCAAGATGTGTACGCTTCCAAAGGGAGCAAACAATTCAGTGGGACATATGATGAATGCTATGCATAAAGTTTTGAGGGAGTATATCTGTCCGTTGACCTTACCATTTCTTAATGATGTGTCGATGAAAGGGTGTGATATGTTAGCTATATATATTCTATCTATATATAGTGCCCCAGGTCCCCTCTATATATTCCTATCATGTGTGCTCAGTTGACACACTTATGGGGTTCCACTTCTGGTGTCTCATATCTCTCTTCTCTCCTCTCTTCCTTTCGTCTCTCGTCTTCCTCACAGTTTCCAACATGGTATCAGAGCATAGGAAAGAGGACGATGATGACATCCAATTTCTGTATGATTACATACTTCTCCCTCAATTGCACCTCAAGAGAGGCCACCAGGCCTCTTGTGTGCAGAGTAGACTCCATGGCCTCAGCCTTCAACAGGCCCATGTCAGACGCCAGCCACTCCTCGGCTTCCTCCAGCATGCACAGCCTAGTCTGCAGCTGCTCCACCTGCCTCCTCAGCACCTCCTCCCTGGCCCTCCCATCCTGCGCCTCAAGCTTTCCTCGCGCCTTCACCTTGCTGCCTCTACACTCGCCTCCCAGGCCCTAGCCTCCGCGGTTGCCACCGCGGCATCCTTGGCGTAGGCGGCCCAGGTCATGGCCTGTAGGCATTTCCTGAGAAGGTGTGCAGGCTCCTCCTCCATTGTCCTCACCTTCTGGACCTGGTCATGGAGGTCAGGGAGCGTGAAGTTGAGAAGGGGATGGGGTAGCACCATAGCCGTACTGATTGCAAGGAAACGATTGATGATATGAGAGAGGGGGATCGATGGAGATGCAATAGAAAGCTTTAGGCGTAGGATCAATGGAAATGCAGGGGGATTGATACAAACGAACTTCCTCCCTCGTGATCGTGCCATATCAACACAGAATCTGTGCTTCATTTGTGTGATATTCGAAGAAGATTAGTACAGTCTCATTGTAACAATTGGTTTTTTCGCCTCCTTGAAGCGCGTGTTTTTTATCTCCTAGTAATGGAGATGGTCATCCTTCTCCAGACGCAAATCTTATACGGAGACTCCTTGAGACGGGCGTCCCATGACATTATCTTGAGTGCAAAGAAATTGGTTTGGTGGATTATGTTAAAGAAAATAGGAAGATGTTGCAGGATGTTGTAGGCGTAGGATCAATGGAAACGCAGGGGGATTGATACAAACGAACGAATGAGAGAAAGAGAGAGAGAGGAAGCTTCTTGCAGAGCACCACAGTGCTTTTATTAGTTGCTTTATTTCTAAAGCTTAGCTTTATATGGAGCGTTAATTATATCTATCATGCTTTTGTAGCAGTAACGTAGGGAAGAAGCAACGCCTATTATTATCACGAACGACCAATCTATTGATGCTACAAAAGAAGCAACGTTTTGTCCTTTGTATGTTGTCACCTTTCATGACAACAACAAACTCTTCATTGTTTCGTTTATATTCTTTACAGCTGATGAGGGTCTATATTCCAACTGATGACACATTGTTTCAAGCATCTAGATTCCAGCTAATGATACATTATTTCATTTATATTCTTTCTAGTTGATGAGTGTCTATATTCGAGCTGATGACAAATTGTTTTATTTATATTCTGTTCATGGGGCCCCACATGTGTTATGTTGTCTATAGAGCGGCGTCGCAAACCGTCTCTATAGACCTTGTGTTGTTCTAATGTCACTGTAACGTTTTTCTTTAAGTTTTGGTGTGACAGATATACTGCTTACATCCCAAGTTCACTTGAAGGAATTTCTTGGAGATTTTATCTTTTGCAGTGATGTCACTTATCCTTATTTTACATGTTGTATATTTAGGAGTGATAAAGCTCTTTTGATGCCTCTGAATAGGCTATTGTAATTCATGAGTGATGTAGCTCCTTCTACGTTGATGTTGTAATTCATGAGTGATGTAGCTCCTTTGATGCCTATGAATAGGCTCTTGTAAGTTCAACTCTGTAATTTTATATTTTGAATATTAATATAACACCTGGGGCGCTATATATAGAGAGACTATATATAGCTAACATTCTCTTCCCCAAGCATTGATTGGTACTCATGAGTAGTTTATTCCTTTCCAAGGATGGCAACTTTTCCTAACTACTGATGATGACATTGCAATGGCCTTAGGAAGGTAGGATGCTAAATATTTCTCAATCTTGTCATTCCAATATAATGCATGGATTTCCATTAGCAAGTATTTCAAGAATCAAGAATGTGTGGAAATCTCTCCTTACATGGATTCTTGAAAGTAGGAATTTCTTTGATGAAGATATCTAAAAGCAAACAAATATTTAAAAGCCATTTACTTGACTATTTTCCTACTCAGCTTTAGCGATTCAATGGCTTTTTCTTTCCCTAGTTTAAGTCATTATCTAGTTTTTAGGATTTCCATGATCAATGCTTCTTGAATTTCTCAACCCATGGAAGTGTCCCCTTTTGTGTTTGAACTCAAAGTGCTCACTATATATAAACCCTAGCTATCACATGCATTCAAGGCCTAATTTAAAAAACCCACATGTTGAAATTTATCATGAATAAAACACAGCTTTTTCCCATTCAATTTGTGAACATCCTCATTAAATAATACCCTTCGATATATAGAAAAGATCTAAGAAAGTTATTTCAAAATTTTTCAAGAGGTAGACTTACATAATTATGAGAGAACCTCGTGAGTGTTTGAATAATTTTCTAAGGATCGAAATGCATGTAATAGTATGTGCGTTGTACATTTCTTTTAGTGGTTTTTCCTGCGAGGAAGTCACTTTTGTTGGCATTTAACCTAAGGTTTGTACAGCATGCACCCTTTTCATAACCTAGGGTTCACACATTCACATCATTTAGATCAACTGCCTACTTGCCATGAAATGCCTTAATCGAATCAACTATTTTGAGACTGAACTCAAACCTTGATACCATATTGCAAAACATCTCAATGCTAAGTAGGAAACTTCTCTAGTTGACACAAGTATGATACTTGCTTTTGACTTATCCCTTAGGTTTATAGGAACCATAAACGTTAATGAGCTCATCATGGAGTGTGTCATGTGTTGATGGTAGCATCAAACATTCCATGCAAACCTAAGAGAAGAAGAATAGGAAATTTTGATTTGAAGTGATCATCCATAATTAATTGAATGGGTTTATGGTATAGGAATCTCCATGGTTATGAAAGTGGTTGGACATCACAAAAAGATATGACATTGACATTGGAGAAAAGGTTTTTGAGCATTTTTCTATTTACACTTGAAATGATTGCACTATCCTAGCAATTAATTTATGTTTCCCATTTTTTAAATATTATCTAGCTTCTCCCATTTTACTACTTCATCATGCACAACTTATTCTTTTGTACCTTATATTTTCAAAAAAGGTTGCAATCTGCAGTACCAATCTAGAAAAGCTAGAGTTCAATGATATATATGGATTTGGGCATGCTAATACAAATGCATCACCAATTTTTTTGCAACTCGAGCTCTCTCAAAATCATGGTTCTTTTGGCACACAATTATAGAAGATTGAGGTCACTTCTTTGCACTTTGTTCTAATTCATTCTAGTAATTGATCAATACGGTGGATTTCCCCTCAACAATTTGACATTCCCATATCTTTAAACCCATACATTCTAGAACTCCTTCATTTAAGAACCTCTATTCTTCATAGAAAATGACCATCTCTTTTACTACAAATATGCAAATGACATTGTCCTTGGTGATAAAATGTTGGCTTGGGATGAGAATATCAACCAAATGGTTTCTTACTCGATTATGGGTAAGTTTTTAATTGTTGGAAAATGATGCTATGATAGATGGCATCGATTTTCATGCTTGCTAAATAAGAATAATTTCTTGTTAGAAAAATAAATGTACGGTTTGTAGATATTCATTCTAGTATGGCCAAAGGTCTCTATAATCCATTCACCTTGGAGGGAACAATTGTCATTGATGATGTTGTGATCTCAATTGATAGTGAATGGTTTCTTGATAGCCTTTTTGTTGCACTCAAAATTACACATTGGCTTCCATCAACTTATCAGGTATATATACATGCATGTTGTTCTCATTTCTTAGCATACACAAAATATTGGATTCTTCATTATAAAGTGTTTCCAAATTATTAAATGGATACTAGTTTCTTCCTAGCATGTCTCACACAAGTTTTATGATTGTAGGCCTTTCTTGTTATACCACAACTTTTGTATCAAAATTTCGAAAAGGATGCTTATAGTAGACTCTACCACTTCCTTGATATAAGTATTTGCATACCTGTGTTTGGGAGCAACAATGCATGTGGCATTTTTCTAATGGCTCTTGTTCTTATTACTTTAAGAACATTTATTATAATTAATACCTACATGTTCTCAATCCTAGAAAAGAAGAATCCTTATTCTAGAGTTTAGGAGCAAAATTACACACAACAATATAAGATTTTATTTTATCTATTTCAATAATTTAAGCTTGATTAAAATTTCAATCTCTCTCTCTCTCTCTCTCTCTCTATGTATATGTGTGTGTCTCTGATAGGAAGTCACTTGTTAATGTTTTGACATTGAAAGCTTCACATGAAAAATACGCCACCAAATACGTTTTTCCTAACATAGACTATTGTCCTCAATTGGAATAATTTGATACTTTGTAACCTTGATACTTTGTCAGATAGGTCAAGTAGTATTTCATAGACTTATCCAACAAAGGCAAGCCTAAAATTATCTTGATTATCACACATTGAGCCCATATGTTTCCATTTATGATTCTTTTTGAAGACTTCTGGAGATTGGAGATAAGTCAAGATTGAAGTCTTGTCTCTTACTGAAGGCCTACAAAGATTGACAAAATGTAAGACTTACTCAAATCCTTTTTTTAGATGTTTTTGAGCCTATATGTAATACTTGTATGCGTTGTGAATTTTTGTTATGTTTTTCTTCACAATTTTATTTTGATTGTTACTCAATTTCACTTTAAATATTTCCAAAGATTGTAGTCATGAGCTTGGGGAGTATTTAAATATATTGTTATAAGTTGTGATCTTAGAGGAAATGTTAATGGTAAGGATTGGGGATTCTATAAAGAAATGATGGATATGGCATAGGCTATCACATTGCTTGAGGGTTGTGGGGTGACCATGAATGTAGCAACCTACTCTAAATTAATAAGGAGGTCTACTTCTTGGACCTATATATAGTTCACCCTATTTACACTAGGTCTCACCTATATATATGTAGATTCTGATCAATATGATGTATTCTTTGGGAGTGTATATGGTGTGTCTCTTCTCTCCCTCTTGCGTCTCCACATATCTTCTCTCTTTACATCTCAATATAGTATTAGAGCTATCACGATTGACTATAACCAATTGCTTGAAGAAGATAATCAGGAAGTATATCTATGTAGTATCTCTTCAATTATTGATTCATATCCTTTTCATGCTTAAATTTCATGTATTATGTATGTTATGAGCATCTTACGTTATAAATTTTACGCATAGAAAAATTTTACTCGATTATCATTTAGATTGCAGATATATTCAATTGTAGATATACCCTGCTTGGACACTCTAAAAGTTTTTGTCATGTGCTAGGACTCAAAAGATTTCTTTCTATCAAATTCGTGGTCAATTTCGAGTTTTGTGTCAAAAGTTATGTCTCTTCATGTAGAGATTGGACTTCAAATATGAAAACAAGCAAGATAGTAGTTTTTCGTGCAAACTTCTATGACACAGGTTTCGTCAAGATTACTCACTCTTGCGTTTATGTGTTTCTATCAAAATTAGCAAGATCATCATCTATTTTTGGCCAAAAGGTAAAGCAATAACATTTTGAGCATTGTTAATATTGCTCATCTATGTTGGGCCAATTTCTTGTCACAGACGTTTTGTCTATTTTAAGTTACTTTATTCTTGCCCACGTTTCATCTATCTTAGGTCTCTTTCTTTTGGAGTATGTTTTTTGAACCAAACGTCTTTCCTAAAATATAGCTTCTGTGTATGATTTGTTGTGTTGTACTTTCATCTTTCCGTTCAGTATATGGTGTGCAGACTCAGTGATCTTATATTGTACGTATTCTCTCAGCAATTAAAGATGCTGCTAATTCTTAAAGGTGATGACTTGCATGATATTGTTCTTGGTAATTATAAATGTCCACGCCTCAACCAATTGATCAGGCTCATGATAATACCCTTGTAACTGAAGGACCTATCTTTGAAGAGTGGCAAAATCTTTATAATGAGTGGATCTAACACGATAAAGTAGCTTGTCGGTATATTCTTTCTACTCTTCAAGAATCTCTTATGCTTGATATATGTAATCTTTCAACCTCACATGCTATATGGGAGTATTTGGTAGCAAATTTTGAGAATAAATCTATTACAGAAATACTTTATCTTCTTAGTCAACTCAGTGAGTTACAATACAACATCATAACTTCTATGACAATACATATCAAATCATTCAAGAATATTATTAATCAGCTTATTGCTGTCGGTGATGCTATTCCACGAAAGCAATTGTTAACATAGCTTCTTGATACTGTAAAGGATCTTGCTTATGATAATATTGTTACCATATTATCTAACAAAGATGGGATCAATTTTGATCAAGCTTGTATATCTTTGATTGAATATCCACAATGACATGAATGACACTACACAAATCAAGAAATAGTTTTGATCTCACAAGAGGACACACTATCAGAACAAATTGACAAAGCATTACTTGAAGGCATTGTCAGAGTGTTTGGGGAGGAAAGTCTACCACAAGGGTAAAAGACAATAGGGTGAAGCGAGATTCAAGGAGAGGAGTAGACGGAAGAGAAGGGGTTTAAAGAAATAGAAGATGTAGAAGAATACTCACAGCGGTGAAGCCTATCAATTTTTTTCTACATCCTAAGAAGATAAATCTCTTGTAGACAAAAAATATGCATAAAACAATAGCTTCCTCTCTACTGCTCAGACCACCAATCTAATGCTTCTGTTGGCTCCAAAAGGGGGGTAAAATAGCAAGACACCTAATCAGTATTCTCCTTGATCACTCCTTCCTCTCTTAGTTCGGAGTACTATTGGCTATCTATAAACTGCGATGACGCGTCGCCTGATTTTGACAAAATTCTTATTTGTGCATAAATCCCCAAAAAATGACTAAAAACCACTTACTTTTTCTTATGTGTCATCCTACTCTAGAAGTTGTCTATGACTTTTGGATATTTACAAGAAATAATCTAACTATGAACATTAACACTAATGACTAATATGGCATTGGCTCTCTCGATCAATAAGAAATCTAAATGACAATGTACTCTAGAGTTTTTCACACTTTGTGCATGTAGTGGCACAACAATCACCCTCTCTTAAATTGCACATGCTTCGGCATGTGCCAAAGTCGTATAGATCTGTAGTGTTAGAAGAAGTATCCTCTGTTAGCTATATATAGTCTGTCTATATATAGCACCCTAGGTCCCCTCTATATATGCCTATCATGTGTGCTCAGTTGACACACTTTTGGGGTTCCACTTCTGGTGTCTCATATCTCTCTTCTCTCCTCTCTTCCTTTCGTCTTTCATCTTCCTCGCAGTTTCCAACATGGTATCAGAGCGAGGTTCTACAACATCACAAAGATAAGTTTTCTTTATTGTTTTATTTCTTCGCTAAGCCCTCCATAGTGGAGGTGTGGGATGTTCATGGTGGTAACGAAGTTGCAAAGTTTGATGAAACTTCCTTACAGTTAGCTCCTTCTCTATTTCTTTATGCCATATGTTTTCACAGAATTACATGTTTTAGGATGTAACTGCTGCTTCTTGCCTTGAGTTTTTGGACATCAACCTATGAATTGACTTTCTTGTTTTTCAATATTTACAAAATATTGAGGCTGGGAGAGTCTATTCTGACTTTTCATCGGGATTCACCTTCGAAGTAGCAGCTTTTGCGTACCAGATCGAAGGTGCCGCCTCCATGGACGGAAAGGGAATGAGTATTTGGGATTCTTTCGCAGCAGAGAGAGGCAGGCCAAGCTCAGGGAAGCTTTATTTCTTCGCCTATAGGAGAGAGGATGAGGAAGCGAGAGGGAGTCTATTCTCACAAGGAATATGCACCATCGGCCATCCGAACTGGTGGTCCGAGATCGAGCGCGTTCATCAAAGACAGCTCAAACCCCAAGCTCCCCTGGTGGTCTGAGATCGAGCACGTTCATCAAAGACAGCTCAAATACTGCAGGCCATAGGCCATGGACAAAGACGGCGTTTGGTGGTGGTGGTTGAGCTGAGAGTAGAGGTGGAGAGGGCTGAGGCCTAACTATGGCCCAAGGCGGCTAGACCTTGCGCAATCGTGGTTGACGCCTTGCGGGCCTATGGCTCAGCTGAGTGAGGCTCAGCCGAGTGAGGTTGAGGGCTACCTATTTCCTACAGAACTGCACAAAATCTCCCCAAGCTTCCTCGCTAAGGGCGAGAGGCAACGGGAGCGAGACCCGCAAGAGAAGGTGCGTGACAAGAGAAAAGCCATATCTGCATCACTTTTCGTGGTCGTCACCTTCCTGTCTGTCCGCGTCTTCATCTTCGACCATGCCAGGGAACCCTCAGACCACCGTTTACATAGGTAAGCTGCTTTGCTCCGGTAGTTTCGTTCCTATTCTCAGAGATCGTGTACCTGTTCTATTTTGGTTTCTACACAGGACTCTTTCTGCGGATCTTTTGTGCGTTGGGGCGATGTGCTATGAATTTAGCGGGCATTGTTGCTAGATATGTCTATTTTGTTTATTTATCCGGCTTGTTCGACCAACAAGGCCCTGCGAATTTCCACAAGGTCCTTTGCAGTCTTACTATTTCCACAAAGGGCTTTTGCACGCTTACTTGCTTAAATAAAAGCTGGAGGGGCGAGAGGCAACGGGAGCAAGACCCGCGAGAGAAGGTGCCCGACGGTAGGTACAAGCTGCAGATAAGCCGGGCATTACGTGAGAGAGAGAGAGAGAGAGACAGAGAGGGTACTGGAGAAACTTGACGTGGGAGGTGGAGAGGACACGAGTCTTTCCTCTCCAATTAGCGTTTCATGAAAAAGCATGATAGATATAATTAACGCTCCATATAAACCTAAGCTTTAGAAACAAAGCAACTAATAAAAGCACAGTGTCATGTCTTATGTTATGGATTCTTTGTCATATCATTGTTTCATAAGTTTCATAGCTTATATTTTATATTTTTCATTCAATCAATATTATTCAATTACTATTTCATTCAATGCTTTGGTATGTTGGTATTGCAATGCTTCATGATGCTTGCCCTCGTTCGTTATTCCATTGATGCTTCATTCCCTACTTTTGGATGTTGATATTGCCATGCTTCATGATGATCGTCCTCGTTCCTTATTTCATTGATGAGTGTTTATATTCCAGCTGATGACACATTATTTAGTTTATATTCTTTCCAGCTGATGAGCATCTATATTCCAGCTGATGACACATTATTTTGTTTATATTATTTCCAGCTGATGAGCGTCTATATTCTAGCTGATGACACATTATTTCGTTTATATTCTTTCCAGCTGATGAGCGTCTATATTCTAGTTGATGACAAATTATTTTATTTATATTCTGTTCATGGGGCCCCACATGTGTTATGTTGTCTATAGAGCGGCGTCGCGAACCGTCTCTATAGACCTTGTGTTGTTCTAATGTCATTATAATGTTTTTCTTTTCGTTTTGATGTGACAGATATACTGCTTACATCCCAAGTTCACTTGAAGGAATTTCTTGGAGATTTTATTTATTTTACATGTTGTATATTTAGGAGTGATAAAGCTCTTTTGATGCCTCTGAATAGGCTGTTGTAATTCAAGAGTGATGTAGCTCCTTCTCTTGTTGTGATTCACAAGTGATGTAGCTCCTTTGATGCCTATGAATAGGCTCTTGTAAGTTCAACTTTGTAATTTTATATTTTGAATATTAATATAACGGTAGGCCTATATAGAGCTCTGGGTTTTTCCCTTGAGCCCCCAAGGGTTTTTTCATCCATAGTAAGGGACCTTTATTTGAGCCGGGGTGTTAGCTATATATAGTCTGTCTATATATAGCACCCTAGGTCCCCTCTATATATGCCTATCATGTGTGCTCAGTTGACACACTTTTGGGGTTCCACTTCTGGTGTCTCATATCTCTCTTCTCTTCTCTCTTCCTTTCGTCTTTCATCTTCCTCGCAGTTTCCAACATCCTCTGCCATGTCAATGTCTTTCTCTTCTACCTCTTCTTATTCAATATTATTATGTTCATGCTCAGTATCCAACTCCTTCAACTCATATGCTAAATACTCCTTATGTTTAAACTTCTGGATATATTTTCCAACCACACTAGAATCCTTAGAGCTTTCCCATCCATCTCATTTGATGCATAGGTAGCATTTTCAAGAACAAATCTTACCACATATAGACCAAACCACTACTTTGCCATCTTTCAACAGGCACTATGTTGATTTTCCAAGCTACTATCACAAACTAGCACCTAGTCCCCATCCTCTATAGTTCATTGTTCAAGTCTATGTCACTTGTCAAACCTCTTCTTGTTCTTGATCCTTGTAGTCTTCAACTTTTTCATGGCTGTCTCAATGTCTTCATGCCTTCTTTCTAGCTATCTAATGTAGGATTCACAACTCTTCTCTATTCAAACCCTCTTTCCATGGTAGAATACTCTAAGTAGAAATAGTCTCCTTAATAGGCATGATTGGCTATTGTCCATATTAGCAAGAATATACCTTGTAATTGCACTATGAGTGGTCCTATCACTCCATAAAGCAAAGGGTAACATTCTTGGCCACTCTTTCATCCTACCCTTGCATGACTTTGCTAATGGCTTAATGATAGGTTGATGACCTATTTCACTTTTGTTATTCGCTTTAGGATTGTAGGCTGAAATCAAAGCCAACTTTATACCCAATCGTGAAAAGAAGTCTTGAGCCTCATCTGCATCCAATTCTCCTCTATCTGCAACCACTTTATGAGCACAACCATACCTGTAAAAGACTTATTCCAAAAAGAGTAGTAGTCTTTGTACTAAGAGCTCAAACTTGTAGGCATGGTAACCAAATCAACTACCCATTTTTAATGCATAGACAATGGATAGGTCGGTTGCAACCCATCTCTATGCTTTACCATGGAATACATCTGACAATCAGTACATGATTCCACATAATGCTCCACAAATTTATACATGTTCTGCCACCAATAATTCTCTTTGATCTTTGCAAAGGTGCCCAAAACTCCTCTATGTCTAGCCTGTAAACTTTCATGAAACTCTTGCATCACCTGTTCTTGAGAAGCCCTATCTCCCAATACACGTAATGGAGCTCCTCTCTTTTTCTTTGCATGCTTCCATAAATATCCATCTTTCAAGAAAAAATCATAATCTTTTCTTTTAATCCTTTTGAATTTAGCTTTAGACCACTCAACCTTATGTCATGAGACAGAGATATTGGCCTATTTTCAGCCAATCATCCTCATACAACTCTTCCAAAAATTTTGTTATCATTGAAGCATAACATTGATGATGCTTTCTCTCTACTGGTAATCTCTTATCCATGGCTGTAAGCTCGTTTCTTACTGCCAAAATCCTTGTTACAACAAATGTACCTATAGTAACACTAGCTGCATACTCATTCCTTGTTATCATAAAGTCGTTTTCAACACCTATCCTATTGTCCTCGTCATCTTCCATCAGCTCCTATTCATCTTCAAACCTTGCTCGTGAAAGCATGTTAGTCACAGGGTTTTTTCTTCTTGCAATATGCTAAAAACAAGGGCTAAGTGACTTTACATATGCAATCCACCATAACATGACAATATTGGGAGTTGAGCTATTTACTATCTTTCCCAATAGAGGTAGATAATCAGTCTTTACCAACATGAGCTCCCATAAAATACTCCCTATAACACTGAAGGGCTGTCACTATGCCCCATAGCTCTCTTTTGACTTGAGAATATCGTAGTTGTCGTTCATTAAGGACCTTTGCTCCAAGGAAAATGGCATACCTATTCCCATCAGCATCATCCTGACCCATTGCCCAACCAATGCCAATCGGGCTTGTATCCATGGTGAGAATAATAGGCTACTCATTCTCATAATTTGCTCTCTTTAGTATTGGGAGTAAAATCAATAAGCTCTTTAACTTCTGAATGGCCTTCGTATACTGTTTACCCCACCAAAACTTTTGCACTTTTCTTAAGAGCTAATATAAACTTTCAGCCAGATGAGGAGAATACGGATCCATATCAAGTAAAAGACACATGCACCCAAAAATATTCTTACCTCGGATACATTCAAACATGCTTATGGCATCAATCTTTATTGGTGAGGGCTTCTTTCCATATAGTCCACACATGTGCCCAACAATTAATACTTCCTCCACTCCGAAAATTGACTTTACTCCTCACATAGTCAAATGCACTTCTTCGAGATGGCTCAAAATCCTATCACAATCAACAATATGATCAGCCACAAACCTTCTTCATCCTTGCTCAGTCATCTCTTCATTCTTCTCATGGATATCATGTTGGAAACTACGAGGAAGATGAGAGACGAAAGGAAGAGAGGAGAGAAGAGAGATATGAGACACCAGAAGTGGAACCACAGAAGTGTGTCAAGTGAGCACACATGATAGGAATATATAGAGGGGACCTCCGGTGCTATATATAGACATACTATATATAGCTAACACCCCCATGATAGGAATATATAGAGTGGACCTGGGGCGCTATATATAGACAAACTATATATAGCTAACAGAGAAGGCCTCCATAGACAAGGGCTTCGTTCTTCTCACAGGTAGTAAATTAGTGGAGCTCTAGTCTCAATGTTGTTTGATAGTCCTACAATGGAAATTGAAATCTTTGTACATAGCACTATAAGAGAACTCCATTCTAAATAAGCAAATATAATTGCAAAACTATTGGCTAAGTTGTGTGTTTTCCTAGAAGATCCTTTAAATTTATCATATTGTTTGAAAAGTTTCAGATTTGTGTATTTGCAAATTAGAAAAATGCATGTCACCCATTACGTAAATCTTGAGATGCTTAAAAAAATCTGCAACGGACTTACAAAAATTACATAATTATTGTATGATAATTTATGCTTGCTTTGTATATATTAAACCTCTTTATAGCGAGTGCTTGTTAAATGTGAGGTATTGTACTTAGTAAGAGAAATATGAACACTTCATTTCCAATAGTTATAGTTCTAAATAATTTTTGCACAATTCATAAACCCTTATTATTTATGGCTTGACATATACCCCCCTTATTGACATTTGGTAAACGTGACATGAAAAGCCACATCTAATCTATGACAAGATGGAAGATTTAGTAGTATCTTCATGATCTACACGACCTGTAGAACTGGTAGATATTTATGATGACATAGAATGGATGTTACAAGCTTTGGGAAGACAACTAATTTGATAGAGTTTTCTTAATAATACCTTGTCAAAATGGCATAGCTATAAAAGGTATTGAGATGTGTAAACTTGATCACTTTCACAAATAATATAGTTATTGTCTCTCATTTCACCTTTTTTTTCATAATTTTTATGTCTTCTCTCTCCTCCTCCTATCTTTCTAATCATGCTTTCTCCTTGTCATTCATTCTTGCTCCTCTTTTGTCTCTCTTCTACACTCTCTTCTCTCATCGCTCAGCTCTCTTCTTAACAACAAAATTTGCCCCCGTCGTCGCCAAAAGCGTCGTTATTGACGACGCCATAGAATCGTCGCTATAACCGTTGCTATATGCGTCGCTATATGCGTCGCATTTGCGACGCATATAGCGACGGTTACAGAGAATTTGCAACGCTGATAGCAACGACAATAGCGACGCACGCAGTAAATTTGCGACACAAATAGCGACGGTAACAGAAAAAAAAAATTTGTGGCAGGGCAGCAAGCTGCCCTGCCACATATAGCACTGTGTGCTGTATGAGAGCCATACAAAATAGTTTCTGCACTGCTTCATACAAAGCGTTTGCAAACAAAAAGAATGTATACTGAAATCATAAAACTGATGGATAAAATAAATACATGATATCGCATAAAATGCGATTGGTACAATCATAAAACAATATCACTAATACATAGAAAATGTCTACATAGATCGGGCGACTAAAAACTAAAGGTATGTGAGCTCTAAGGATCCAAGGGCGAGCTACAAATCGTCGTCCCCCGAAAGCTCTTCCCGCTGTAAAGGAGCATAAAACGGATTCTGCAAAAAAAGAAACAACATATCAATCCACCATACAATAATGCATTCAAATATCTCATGGTAACTACGGACAAGAAAGATGAGAGACTTACTGGGCCGCCGCGTCTATACAATCGGTCGATCAATGATCTGAGACCGTGCCTCTCCGCATATCAAGTCTCAAGGCCTTGCGGATCGCGATTTGTAATGGAGTGCTGCAAAGAAAACAAAATGCTAACTGTTAGAAACATGATTGTCAGTACAAAGAATATCTCAAAAAAACAAATAAGCAAAACAAAAGAGAATCTTACAAAGTCCTCCAAATATGTCCTGTGGCCGCCACTCCCAAGATGATGTACCGATCCGGCCTCAATTCGTGCCCTCGCCGCCTCCCGCTACTGACTCCAACGTCCTGGCGAATTTGTAGCCTCCTCCCTCAATCGATGCCAGTCGTCTGCATCTAACCACTCGGGCTTTGGAGCCCCACTCTTGATTGCCTTGCGTGCGTCGGATCGTCTATGTGACATGTATGCATGCATGCAATCCATCATCCAGCCCGTAGAGAATCTATCCACTGCGGCTGGCACTGGGAACTCCTCGTGCAAGGATGCTACTATGTACTCCTTGCTCCCCTCCGGTATGTTCCTCCAATGATCCAGGACGTTGTGCCGAAAAACTTGTTGGCACAACTCCCTCATGCGAGCCATCACGCTCCTCCCCTCATCATTCATGATGATGGCTCCTGACCTGCCATCCACTAGGTATCCATAATCCCTAGGAGTGTGCCTTGTATGGGCCATGCTACCTTCCGGACGAGCTCGTTGTCGCACAAAGCCTTTCAGGGTTTTCATGAAGCGCTCCACGAAGAACATCCATCGCGTATAGACAGGTCCAGCAATCTCCACTTCATTCACAAGATGCACAAGAAGGTGAACTTGTATCGTGAGCATGCTAGTGGGCAAGTATTTCTCAAAGAGACAGACCGTCTCAACTGCTCCCCGCCTTGCGGATTCAATAGAGGACGTCTTAATCTCTTTCTGTGAGATCCATTGCACCAAAGTTGACAGCTTGTAAATGGCCCCGCGAATTTCTGGAGTTAGGCATCCCGCGATCGCGATCGGTAGGACAAACTGCCACAAATGAGAAAGCATTAAGAATAATGGTCACTTTTCAAATTTCAAAATGTCCATGCTAATTAAAATCCATTCTGTTCACAAACCTGACATATCTTATGCCAATCATGGGATTTTAGCCCAGAAATCTGGTCATCTTTAGAAAATGCGGACCTGAGAGAACGCATCATACCCGTCGGAGTGCGGATAGACTTGATTACTTGCTTCACAATGTGCTCTTCTTTGGTAGACAAAACCCAGGGAGCGCGAGGAAGCTGCACTCCCCCTTCAGCACTCGACTGCGGCCAAAGCGCCTCCATCTTACCTGCCTCCTTTAAATCCATTCGTGACCCTATAGTGTCTCTCTTTCCTGTGATGTGGTCCCATAGCAAGCTGCCCACATTTTTGAAAATATGCATGGGATCCAACGTGGTTGACCTGTAAGTGGGTCCAATATGGCAACTCGTAGAAAACTGAGAACCGCCGCATTCCATTTGGATGTGAATCCGGGTTTACCATTTTCAGCTCGTACCAGCTTGCAACGTTCATACGTGCTAGAGGTCGTCCAAGAAAACCTTCCCTGAGTTCATGATCCTCTGGCAAGAAAGCGGCGTGTCCTTGATATACCATCTTCTTCATGGTTCGTGACCTTCGGGAGTCTAACTGTGTCCCACACAATGGACATGCATGATAACCTGAGGTAACGAGACCTGCAAGGCGATCCACGACCTAGTGAATACTTGATTGAATGAAATAAAATATAGATATTACCGGCGAGAACAAAGGTCTGCTCACCTGAGCACTCTCCCAATCCCGGAAAGTCATGCATCGTCCACATGAGAATGGCTCGAATGTTGGCTGACGGCCGACCATCGCGCCTGCTCATATCTTGCAACGTGACCCCCTCCTCCCACAAAATCTTAAGCTCATTGACTAATGGACGAAGATACACGTCCATATTTTTTACTTTGTAGCGGCCCGGCACGAGCAAGCTAAGGATGAGATGTCCTTTCTTCGTAGAAAGTCATGGAGGAATGTTGTAGTTGACAAGCACTATAGGCCACACACTGTAAGAAGTCGAGCGCAGACCGAATGGGTTCACACCATCCATGGTGAGACCGAGCCGAAGATTACTTGGCTCTCGCGCAAAGCCTGGGAAGGTAGAGTCAATGTGGCTCCATGCGTGCGAATCTGCTGATATTCGTTGCACTCCATCCGTGGACCTATTCTGCACATGCCACGTTGTCAAGCTTGCCATGGCAGACGTGCGAAACATGTGGTTTATGTGGGGGATGAGCGGAAAGTGTCTGAGGACTTTTTGAGGGATGGTCTGCCCTTGCAAGTCCTGTCGATACCTGTGAGCACCACACTTTGGGCATGTCTCCATAGTCTCGTATTCATCTCGAAACAATATGCAGTCGTTGATACATGCATGGATGTTATTGTAGTCCATGCCAAGCTTCCGTAAAACATGTCGCGCATCATCACGAGACTCAGGCATGGTGTTTGCAGGTGGCAATATATGATATTTCAATAACCTGAAAAAATCATAAAACACCTTGAAAAATCTATCCATGTTTGCAATAATACTGTTAAAAAAAAAAAACAATGAAGTCTGTGTGCAAGGTACCTGAATAACTCAGTCACACTCGTATTGCTCCAACCGTATTTTGCTTGCACACTTAAGAGTGCAAGCAATGTCTTCAACCAAGATACTCGGCACCCATCATATAATGGTATGGATGCTTCCTCTCTAAGCGGGTCAGATGTCTCAACATCCATGGGAATCAATGCATCGATCATTGCCTCCATCTCAGGCTCCAAGATTGTAGGCAAGTCCGGAAGGTTGTCTGTCTCCTCTGGCATTGACGGTATAGATGGGCCTTGCGAGTAGTCGATTGGCTCCTGCAATCCATCCATCGCACGTCCACGAACTCTTCTAATTGGCCGCAAAGGGTGCACTCCCCCTTGGGTCGAGACATCACCCCCCTGGATACAAAATTTACCAACAAGACCCAATCTTATTGTGTATGGTTTTCAATTAGCTTGAGAGTACAATGCATGAAAAATGCTAACTTCAAATTACCGTTTGCTGGAAGTCTGCAATCGCCTGATCAATGATCTCAGATTGAAACTCGCCAAATCGTCGTACGTGTTCTATAGACAATCGGCGTTTTCGTCTAATTGCCAACTTGCATTGAGAGCAAGGACATGGGACACGCTGATTAAGATACGACTCGCGGTCTTGAACAATAGGACCTTCTTCGTTTGCCATCTTATCTACATTACAGCAAACAAGGCTTAAATGGATAGCTTTATGGAGATGTACATCAAGTTGCAAGTTGACCATAAACCTTGCATTGTATATAGTAGTCGAGATATTTTCCGATGTTATATCTCGGCCTTGTATCATGCTCAACGATTTGTTTGTCCCGGTAGATAATTTTTTGTTATATCTCGGCTTTGAGTATAAGTAATCCATTTTAAAATTAATGCGCGCCATCTATGAAATTTTATAACTATAGTAATAAAATTTATTTCAATCAATTCTACTCATAGTCATAAGACCTGAGAGAAATTATCCTATACTCAATTTAAGGGTTTCTTCTTCTATAACAATAATTTTGGGTTCATTTTGATGAACTACGTGGCCGTATGCAAAGCACATTGCATACCATTATCAATACGTATATTATCTTAAATTTCCTTCCCTTCCCTCTCCCTCTCTTTCTCTCCCTCTCCCTCTCTTCCTCTCTTTCTCTCACCCTCTCCCTCTCCCTCTCGTTCTCTTTCTCTCCCTCTCTCATTTCCTCCCTCCCCCTCCCTCTCCCTCTCCCTCCCTCTTTCTCCCTCTCCCTCTCCCTCGCTCCCTCTCCCTCCCCCTCCCTCTTTCTCTCCCTCTCTCATTTCCTTCCCCTCCCCCTCCCTCTCCCTCTTCCTCTCCCTCTCCCTCTCCCTCTCTTTCTCTTTTTCTCCCTCTCCCTCTCTATCTCTCTTTCTCTCTCATTTCCTAAACAAGCAAAAAATAAAGTGATTTAAACATCCTCCAAGCAAAAGGGAGAGGGAGAGATACAATGCACTCTCCCTCTCTTTCTCTTTCTATCCCTCTCTCATTTCCTTCCCCTTCCTCTCCCTCTCACTCTCTTTCTCTCTCATTTCCTCTCCTAAACAAGCAAAAAATAAAGTGATTCAAACATTAAACAAGCAAAAGGGAGAGGGAGGGAGAGAGAGAATGCACTCTCCCTCCTCCTCCCTCTCTTTCTCTTTCTCTCCCTCTCCTATTTCCTCCCCCTCCCTCTCCCTCTCCCTCTATTTCTCTTTCTCTTTCTTTCCCTCTCCCTCTCCCTCTCTTTCTCTCTTACTCTCTCGTTTCCTCTCCTAAACAAGCAAAGAAGAAAGTAATTTAAACATTAAACAAGCAAAAGGGAGAGAGAGAGAGAGAATGCACTCTCCCTCTCTTTCTCTCCCTCTCTCTCCCTCTCCCTCTCATTCTCTTTCATTTCCTCTCCTAAACAAACAAAAGAGAACGATTTAAACCTTCAACAAGTAAAAGAAAGAGAGAGGGAGACTCACCAATGAGATATGGCCAGCGTGGGCGGCTTCTCTTTGCAACGAGGGCTCCTCCTTTCCTTCGCGAACAACAACGGTGGCAGTGGCGGCGGTGGCGGTGGTGGCAAGTCTCTTGCTCCTCTTCTCTCACAAAGCCTTGGCTCTCTCCCTCGCTCTCTCCCTCGCTCTCGCTCTCAAAAGGCGAAGAAAATAAAATGAAAACGGCGCTCTGGTTTCGGCCGCGCTTTTTTTCCCTGCGGCGCAAATAGCGACGCCAATTGCGACGCATATAGCGACGCCTGTAGCGACGCCGGATATCCGGCGTCGCTATTGCCCCATTCCCTTGTAGTGTGAAACTTTACAAGAGCTGAAAATTGGTGATTACAAGCTTTCTTTTCTCTTTGTAGAAAGAACTTGTTTCACGCATATATTGGCAAGGCATGGGAAAACCTTTGTGTTTTAAGCTAGATGAAATTGGATGTGTTGATTCAACCAGAGTTGCACCTATGCTGATCTTTAAAGTACCTAATGTGCCATGGATTTTAAAGCCTATTCTAGTACCTCGGGCATATTTTCCTATACAAGTTGTTGGAGCTCTTGAACGAGAAGATCGAGATGCAGATTTTGAAGCCCTCTTCAGCTGCATATTCAAATCGGTGGTTTACTGTTCCAAAGAAGAATGGTTCTTTGAGGTTTATATAGGATTTACAACCAATTAATAAGGTCACCATAAGAAATGTTCAATCATGCCTAATAGTGGATGAATTTGTAGAAGAATTTGCCGGCAAGGCAATTTACACGATGGGAGATTTATACTCAAGATATGATCAATTCCAACTTGCATTAGAAAGTCGCGATGTCACAACCATGAAGACACCGCTTGGATTGGTCAAGATGTGTACGCTTCCAAAGGGAGCAAACAATTCAGTGGCACATATGATGAATGCTATGCATAAAGTTTTGAGGGAGTATATCTATCCGTTGACCTTACCATTTCTTAATGATGTGTCGATGAAAGGGTGTGATATGTTAGCTATATATATTCTATCTATATATAGTGCCCCAGGTCCCCTCTATATATTCCTATCATGTGTGCTCAGTTGACACACTTATGGGGTTCCACTTCTGGTGTCTCATATCTCTCTTCTCTCCTCTCTTCCTTTCGTCTCTCGTCTTCCTCACAGTTTCCAACATGGTATCAGAGCATAGAAAAGAGGACGACGATGACATCCAATTTCTGTATGATTACATACTTCTCCCTCAATTGCACCTCAAGAGAGGCCACCAGGCCTCTTGTGTGCAGAGTAGACTCCATGGCCTCAGCCTTCAACAGGCCCATGTCAGACGCCAGCCACTCCTCGGCTTCCTCCAGCATGCACAGCCTAGCCTGCAGCTACTCCACCTGCCTCCTCAGCACCTCCTCCCTGGCCCTTCCATCCTGCGCCTCAAGCTTTCCTCGCGCCTTCACCTTGCCGCCTCTACACTCGCCTCCCAGGCCCTAGCCTCCGCGGTTGCCACCGCGGCATCCTTGGCGTAGGCGGCCCAGGTCATGGCCTGTAGGCATTTCCTGAGAAGGTGTGCAGGCTCCTCCTCCATTGTCCTCACCTTCTGGACCTGGTCATGGAGGTCAGGGAGCGTGAAGTTGAGAAGGGGATGGGGTAGCACCATAGCCGTACTGATTGCAAGGAAACGATTGATGATATGAGAGAGGGGGATCGATGGAGATGCAATAGAAAGCTTTAGGCGTAGGATCAATGGAAATGCAGGGGGATTGATACAAACGAACTTCCTCCCTCATGATCGTGCCATATCAACACAGAATCTGTGCTTCATTTGTGTGATATTCGAAGAAGATTAGTACAGTCTCATTGTAACAATTGGTTTTTTCGCCTCCTTGAAGCGCGTGTTTTTTATCTCCTAGCAATGGAGATGGTCATCCTTCTCCAGACGCAAATCTTATACGGAGACTCCTTGAGACGGGCGTCCCATGACATTATCTTGAGTGCAAAGAAATTGGTTTGGTGGATTATGTTAAAGAAAATAGGAAGATGTTGCAGGATGTTGTAGGCGTAGGATCAATGGAAACGCAGGGGGATTGATACAAACGAACGAATGAGAGAAAGAGAGAGAGAGGAAGCTTCTTGCAGAGCACCACAGTGCTTTTATTAGTTGCTTTATTTCTAAAGCTTAGCTTTATATGGAGCGTTAATTATATCTATCATGCTTTTGTAGCAGTAACGTAGGGAAGAAGCAACGCCTATTATTATCACGAACGACCAATCTATTGATGCTACAAAAGAAGCAACGTTTTGGCCTTTGTATGTTGTCACCTTTCATGACAACAACAAACTCTTCATTGTTTCGTTTATATTCTTTACAGCTGATGAGGGTCTATATTCCAACTGATGACACATTGTTTCAAGCATCTAGATTCCAGCTAATGATACATTATTTCATTTATATTCTTTCTAGTTGATGAGTGTCTATATTCGAGCTGATGACAAATTTTTTTATTTATATTCTGTTCATGGGGCCCCACATGTGTTATGTTGTCTATAGAGCGGCGTCGCAAACCGTCTCTATAGACCTTGTGTTGTTCTAATGTCACTGTAACGTTTTTCTTTAAGTTTTGGTGTGACAGATATACTGCTTACATCCCAAGTTCACTTGAAGGAATTTCTTGGAGATTTTATCTTTTGCAGTGATGTCACTTTTCCTTATTTTACATGTTGTATATTTAGGAGTGATAAAGCTCTTTTGATGCCTCTGAATAGGCTATTGTAATTCATGAGTGATGTAGCTCCTTCTACGTTGATGTTGTAATTCATGAGTGATGTAGCTCCTTCTACGTTGATGTTGTAATTCATGAGTGATGTAGCTCCTTTGATGCCTATGAATAGGCTCTTGTAAGTTCAACTCTGTAAATTTATATTTTGAATATTAATATAAAACCTAGGGCGCTATATATAGAGAGACTATATATAGCTAACATTCTCTTCCCCAAGCATTGATTGGTACTCATGAGTAGTTTATTCCTTTCCAAGGATGGCAACTTTTCCTAACTACTGATGATGACATTGCAATGGCCTTAGGAAGGTAGGATGCTAAATATTTCTCAATCTTGTCATTCCAATATAATGCATGGATTTCCATTAGCAAGTATTTCAAGAATCAAGAATGTGTGGAAATCTCTCCTTACATGGATTCTTGAAAGTAGGAATTTCTTTGATGAAGATATCTAAAAGCAAACAAATATTTAAAAGCCATTTACTTGACTATTTTCCTACTCAGCTTTAGCGATTCAATGGCTTTTTCTTTCCCTAGTTTAAGTCATTATCTAGTTTTTAGGATTTCCATGATCAATGCTTCTTGAATTTCTCAACCCATGGAAGTGTCCCCTTTTGTGTTTGAACTCAAAGTGCTCACTATATATAAACCCTAGCTATCACATGCATTCAAGGCCTAATTTAAAAAACCCACATGTTGAAATTTATCATGAATAAAACACAGCTTTTTCCCATTCAATTTGTGAACATCCTCATTAAATAATACCCTTCGATATATAGAAAAGATCTAAGAAAGTTATTTCAAAATTTTTCAAGAGGTAGACTTACATAATTATGAGAGAACCTCGTGAGTGTTTGAATAATTTTCTAAGGATCGAAATGCATGTAATAGTATGTGCGTTGTACATTTCTTTTAGTGGTTTTTCCTGCGAGGAAGTCACTTTTGTTGGCATTTAACCTAAGGTTTGTACAGCATGCACCCTTTTCATAACCTAGGGTTCACACATTCACATCATTTAGATCAACTGCCTACTTGCCATGAAATGCCTTAATCGAATCAACTATTTTGAGACTGAACTCAAACCTTGATACCATATTGCAAAACATCTCAATGCTAAGTAGGAAACTTCTCTAGTTGACACAAGTATGATACTTGCTTTTGACTTATCCCTTAGGTTTATAGGAACCATAAACGTTAATGAGCTCATCATGGAGTGTGTCATGTGTTGATGGTAGCATCAAACATTCCATGCAAACCTAAGAGAAGAAGAATAGGAAATTTTGATTTGAAGTGATCATCCATAATTAATTGAATGGGTTTATGGTATAGGAATCTCCATGGTTATGAAAGTGGTTGGACATCACAAAAAGATATGACATTGACATTGGAGAAAAGGTTTTTGAGCATTTTTCTATTTACACTTGAAATGATTGCACTATCCTAGCAATTAATTTATGTTTCCCATTTTTTAAATATTATCTAGCTTCTCCCATTTTACTACTTCATCATGCACAACTTATTCTTTTGTACCTTATATTTTCAAAAAAGGTTGCAATCTGCAGTACCAATCTAGAAAAGCTAGAGTTCAATGATATATATGGATTTGGGCATGCTAATACAAATGCATCACCAATTTTTTTGCAACTCGAGCTCTCTCAAAATCATGGTTCTTTTGGCACACAATTATAGAAGATTGAGGTCACTTCTTTGCACTTTGTTCTAATTCATTCTAGTAATTGATCAATACGGTGGATTTCCCCTCAACAATTTGACATTCCCATATCTTTAAACCCATACATTCTAGAACTCCTTCATTTAAGAACCTCTATTCTTCATAGAAAATGACCATCTCTTTTACTACAAATATGCAAATGACATTGTCCTTGGTGATAAAATGTTGGCTTGGGATGAGAATATCAACCAAATGGTTTCTTACTCGATTATGGGTAAGTTTTTAATTGTTGGAAAATGATGCTATGATAGATGGCATCGATTTTCATGCTTGCTAAATAAGAATAATTTCTTGTTAGAAAAATAAATGTACGGTTTGTAGATATTCATTCTAGTATGGCCAAAGGTCTCTATAATCCATTCACCTTGGAGGGAACAATTGTCATTGATGATGTTGTGATCTCAATTGATAGTGAATGGTTTCTTGATAGCCTTTTTGTTGCACTCAAAATTACACATTGGCTTCCATCAACTTATCAGGTATATATACATGCATGTTGTTCTCATTTCTTAGCATACACAAAATATTGGATTCTTCATTATAAAGTGTTTCCAAATTATTAAATGGATACTAGTTTCTTCCTAGCATGTCTCACACAAGTTTTATGATTGTAGGCCTTTCTTGTTATACCACAACTTTTGTATCAAAATTTCGAAAAGGATGCTTATAGTAGACTCTACCACTTCCTTGATATAAGTATTTGCATACCTGTGTTTGGGAGCAACAATGCATGTGGCATTTTTCTAATGGCTCTTGTTCTTATTACTTTAAGAACATTTATTATAATTAATACCTACATGTTCTCAATCCTAGAAAAGAAGAATCCTTATTCTAGAGTTTAGGAGCAAAATTACACACAACAATATAAGATTTTATTTTATCTATTTCAATAATTTAAGCTTGATTAAAATTTCAATCTCTCTCTCTCTCTCTCTCTCTCTATGTATATGTGTGTGTCTCTGATAGGAAGTCACTTGTTAATGTTTTGACATTGAAAGCTTCACATGAAAAATACGCCACCAAATACGTTTTTCCTAACATAGACTATTGTCCTCAATTGGAATAATTTGATACTTTGTAACCTTGATACTTTGTCAGATAGGTCAAGTAGTATTTCATAGACTTATCCAACAAAGGCAAGCCTAAAATTATCTTGATTATCACACATTGAGCCCATATGTTTCCGTTTATGATTCTTTTTGAAGACTTCTGGAGATTGGAGATAAGTCAAGATTGAAGTCTTGTCTCTTACTGAAGGCCTACAAAGATTGACAAAATGTAAGACTTACTCAAATCCTTTTTTTAGATGTTTTTGAGCCTATATGTAATACTTGTATGCGTTGTGAATTTTTGTTATGTTTTTCTTCACAATTTTATTTTGATTGTTACTCAATTTCACTTTAAATATTTCCAAAGATTGTAGTCATGAGCTTGGGGAGTATTTAAATATATTGTTATAAGTTGTGATCTTAGAGGAAATGTTAATGGTAAGGATTGGGGATTCTATAAAGAAATGATGGATATGGCATAGGCTATCACATTGCTTGAGGGTTGTGGGGTGACCATGAATGTAGCAACCTACTCTAAATTAATAAGGAGGTCTACTTCTTGGACCTATATATAGTTCACCCTATTTAGACTAGGTCTCACCTATATATATGTAGATTCTGATCAATATGATGTATTCTTTGGGAGTGTATATGGTGTGTCTCTTCTCTCCCTCTTGCGTCTCCACATATCTTCTCTCTTTACATCTCAATATAGTATTAGAGCTATCACGATTGACTATAACCAATTGCTTGAAGAAGATAATCAGGAAGTATATCTATGTAGTATCTCTTCAATTATTGATTCATATCCTTTTCATGCTTAAATTTCATGTATTATGTATGTTATGAGCATCTTACGTTATAAATTTTACGCATAGAAAAATTTTACTCGATTATCATTTAGATTGCAGATATATTCAATTGTAGATATACCCTGCTTGGACACTCTAAAAGTTTTTGTCATGTGCTAGGACTCAAAAGATTTCTTTCTATCAAATTCGTGGTCAATTTCGAGTTTTGTGTCAAAAGTTATGTCTCTTCATGTAGAGATTGGACTTCAAATATGAAAACAAGCAAGATAGTAGTTTTTCGTGCAAACTTCTATGACACAGGTTTCGTCAAGATTACTCACTCTTGCGTTTATGTGTTTCTATCAAAATTAGCAAGATCATCATCTATTTTTGGCCAAAAGGTAAAGCAATAACATTTTGAGCATTGTTAATATTGCTCATCTATGTTGGGCCAATTTCTTGTCACAGACGTTTTGTCTATTTTAAGTTACTTTATTCTTGCCCACGTTTCATCTATCTTAGGTCTCTTTCTTTTGGAGTATGTTTTTTGAACCAAACGTCTTTCCTAAAATATAGCTTCTGTGTATGATTTGTTGTGTTGTACTTTCATCTTTCCGTTCAGTATATGGTGTGCAGACTCAGTGATCTTATATTGTACGTATTCTCTCAGCAATTAAAGATGCTGCTAATTCTTAAAGGTGATGACTTGCATGATATTGTTCTTGGTAATTATAAATGTCCACGCCTCAACCAATTGATCAGGCTCATGATAATACCCTTGTAACTGAAGGACCTATCTTTGAAGAGTGGCAAAATCTTTATAATGAGTGGATCTAACACGATAAAGTAGCTTGTCGGTATATTCTTTCTACTCTTCAAGAATCTCTTATGCTTGATATATGTAATCTTTCAACCTCACATGCTATATGGGAGTATTTGGTAGCAAATTTTGAGAATAAATCTATTACAGAAATACTTTATCTTCTTAGTCAAATCAGTGAGTTACAATACAACATCATAACTTCTATGACAATACATATCAAATCATTCAAGAATATTATTAATCAGCTTATTGCTGTCGGTGATGCTATTCCACGAAAGCAATTGTTAACATAGCTTCTTGATACTGTAAAGGATCTTGCTTATGATAATATTGTTACCATATTATCTAACAAAGATGGGATCAATTTTGATCAAGCTTGTATATCTTTGATTGAATATCCACAATGACATGAATGACACTACACAAATCAAGAAATAGTTTTGATCTCACAAGAGGACACACTATTAGAACAAATTGACAAAGCATTACTTGAAGGCATTGTCAGAGTGTTTGGGGAGGAAAGTCTACCACAAGGGTAAAAGACAATAGGGTGAAGCGAGATTCAAGGAGAGGAGTAGACGGAAGAGAAGGGGTTTAAAGAAATAGAAGATGTAGAAGAATACTCATAGAGGTGAAGCCTATCAATTTTTTTCTACATCCTAAGAAGATAAATCTCTTGTAGACAAAAAATATGCATAAAACAATAGCTTCCTCTCTACTGCTCAGACCACCAATCTAATGCTTCTGTTGGCTCCAAAAGGGGGGTAAAATAGCAAGACACCTAATCAGTATTCTCCTTGATCACTCCTTCCTCTCTTAGTTCGGAGTACTATTGGCTATCTATAAACTGCGATGACGCGTCGCCTGATTTTGACAAAATTCTTATTTGTGCATAAATCCCCAAAAAATGACTAAAAACCACTTACTTTTTCTTATGTGTCATCCTACTCTAGAAGTTGTCTATGACTTTTGGATATTTACAAGAAATAATCTAACTATGAACATTAACACTAATGACTAATATGGCATTGGCTCTCTCGATCAATAAGAAATCTAAATGACAATGTACTCTAGAGTTTTTCACACTTTGTGCATGTAGTGGCACAACAATCACCCTCTCTTAAATTGCACATGCTTCGGCATGTGCCAAAGTCGTATAGATCTGTAGTGTTAGAAGAAGTATCCTCTGTTAGCTATATATAGTCTGTCTATATATAGCACCCTAGGTCCCCTCTATATATGCCTATCATGTGTGCTCAGTTGACACACTTTTGGGGTTCCACTTCTGGTGTCTCATATCTCTCTTCTCTCCTCTCTTCCTTTTGTCTTTCATCTTCCTCGCAGTTTCCAACATGGTCTTAGAGCGAGGTTCTACAACATCACAAAGATAAGTTTTCTTCATTGTTTTATTTCTTCGCTAAGCCCTCCATAGTGGAGGTGTGGGATGTTCATGGTGGTAACGAAGTTGCAAAGTTTGATGAAACTTCCTTACAGTTAGCTCCTTCTCTATTTCTTTATGCCATATGTTTTCACAGAATTACATGTTTTAGGATGTAACTGCTGCTTCTTGCCTTGAGTTTTTGGACATCAACCTATGAATTGACTTTCTTGTTTTTCAATATTTACAAAATATTGAGGCTGGGAGAGTCTATTCTGACTTTTCATCGGGATTCACCTTCGAAGTAGCAGCTTTTGCGTACCAGATCGAAGGTGCCGCCTCCATGGACGGAAAGGGAATGAGTATTTGGGATTCTTTCGCAGCAGAGAGAGGCATGCCAAGCTCAGGGAAGCTTTATTTCTTCGCCTATAGGAGAGAGGATGAGGAAGCGAGAGGGAGTCTATTCTCACAAGGAATATGCACCATCGGCCATCCGAACTGGTGGTCCGAGATCGAGCGCGTTCATCAAAGACAGCTCAAACCCCAAGCTCCCCTGGTGGTCTGAGATCGAGCACGTTCATCAAAGAAAGCTCAAATACTGCAGGCCATAGGCCATGGACAAAGACGGCGTTTGGTGGTGGTGGTTGAGCTGAGAGTAGAGGTGGAGAGGGCTGAGGCCTAACTATGGCCCAAGGCGGCTAGACCTTGCGCAATCGTGGTTGAGGCCTTGCGGGCCTATGGCTCAGCTGAGTGAGGCTCAGCCGAGTGAGGTTGAGGGCTACCTATTTCCTACAGAACTGCACAAACTCTCCCCAAGCTTCCTCGCTAAGGGCGAGAGGCAACGGGAGCGAGACCCGCAAGAGAAGGTGCCTGACAAGAGAAAAGCCATATCTGCATCACTTTTCGTGGTCGTCACCTTCCTGTCTGTCCGCGTCTTCATCTTCGACCATGCCAGGGAACCCTCAGACCACCGTTTACATAGGTAAGCTGCTTTGCTCCGGTAGTTTCGTTCCTATTCTCAGAGATCGTGTACCTGTTCTATTTTGGTTTCTACACACGACTCTTTCTGCGGATCTTTTGTGCGTTGGGGCGATGTGCTATGAATTTAGCGGGCATCGTTGCTAGATATGTCTATTTTGTTTATTTATCCGGCTTGTTCGACCAACAAGGCCCTGCGAATTTCCACAAGGTCCTTTGCAGTCTTACTATTTCCACAAAGGGCTTTTGCACGCTTACTTGCTTAAATAAAAGCTGGAGGGGCAAGAGGCAACGGGAGCAAGACCCGCGAGAGAAGGTGCCCGACGGTAGGTACAAGCTGCATATAAGCTGGGCATTACGTGAGAGAGAGAGAGAGAGAGACAGAGAGGGTACTGGAGAAACTTGACGTGGGAGGTGGAGAGGACACGAGTCTTTCCTCTCCAATTAGCGTTTCATGAAAAAGCATGATAGATATAATTAACGCTCCATATAAACCTAAGCTTTAGAAACAAAGCAACTAATAAAAGCACAGTGTCATGTCTTATGTTATGGATTCTTTGTCATATCATTGTTTCATAAGTTTCATAGCTTATATTTTATATTTTTCATTCAATCAATATTATTCAATTACTATTTCATTCAATGCTTTGGTATGTTGGTATTGCAATGCTTCATGATGCTTGCCCTCGTTCGTTATTCCATTGATGCTTCATTCCCTACTTTTGGATGTTGATATTGCCATGCTTCATGATGATCGTCCTCGTTCCTTATTTCATTGATGAGTGTTTATATTCCAGCTGATGACACATTATTTAGTTTATATTCTTTCCAGCTGATGAGCATCTATATTCCAGCTGATGACACATTATTTTGTTTATATTATTTCCAGCTGATGAGCGTCTATATTCCAGCTGATGACACATTATTTCGTTTATATTCTTTCCAGCTGATGAGCGTCTATATTCTAGTTGATGACAAATCATTTTATTTATATTCTGTTCATGGGGCCCCACATGTGTTATGTTGTCTATAGAGCGGCGTCGCGAACCGTCTCTATAGACCTTGTGTTGTTCTAATGTCATTATAATGTTTTTCTTTTCGTTTTGATGTGACAGATATACTGCTTACATCCCAAGTTCACTTGAAGGAATTTCTTGGAGATTTTATTTATTTTACATGTTGTATATTTAGGAGTGATAAAGCTCTTTTGATGCCTCTGAATAGGCTGTTGTAATTCAAGAGTGATGTAGCTCCTTCTCTTGTTGTGATTCACAAGTGATGTAGCTCCTTTGATGCCTATGAATAGGCTCTTGTAAGTTCAACTTTGTAATTTTATATTTTGAATATTAATATAACGGTAGGCCTATATAGAGCTCTGGGTTTTTCCCTTGAGCCCCCAAGGGTTTTTTCATCCATAGTAAGGGACCTTTATTTGAGCCGGGGTGTTAGCTATATATAGTCTGTCTATATATAGCACCCTAGGTCCCCTCTATATATGCCTATCATGTGTGCTCAGTTGACACACTTTTGGGGTTCCACTTCTGGTGTCTCATATCTCTCTTCTCTTCTCTCTTCCTTTCGTCTTTTGTCTTCCTCGCAGTTTCCAACATCCTCTGCCATGTCAATGTCTTTCTCTTCTACCTCTTCTTATTCAATATTATTATGTTCATGCTCAGTATCCAACTCCTTCAACTCATATGCTAAATACTCCTTATGTTTAAACATCTGGATATATTTTCCAACCACACTGGAATCCTTAGAGCTTTCCCATCCATCTCATTTGATGCATAGGTAGCATTTTCAAGAACAAATCTTACCACATATAGACCAAACCACTACTTTGCCATCTTTCAACAGGCACTATGTTGATTTTCCAAGCTACTATCACAAACTAGCACCTAGTCCCCATCCTCTATAGTTCATTGTTCAAGTCTATGTCACTTGTCAAACCTCTTCTTGTTCTTGATCCTTGTAGTCTTCAACTTTTTCATGGCTGTCTCAATGTCTTCATGCCTTCTTTCTAGCTATCTAATGTAGGATTCACAACTCTTCTCTATTCAAACCCTCTTTCCATGGTAGAATACTCTAAGTAGAAATAGTCTCCTTAATAGGCATGATTGGCTATTGTCCATATTAGCAAGAATATACCTTGTAATTGCACTATGAGTGGTCCTATCACTCCATAAAGCAAAGGGTAACATTCTTGGCCACTCTTTCATCCTACCCTTGCATGACTTTGCTAATGGCTTAATGATAGGTTGATGACCTATTTCACTTTTGTTATTCGCTTTAGGATTGTAGGCTGAAATCAAAGCCAACTTTATACCCAATCGTGAAAAGAAGTCTTGAGCCTCATTTGCATCCAATTCTCCTCTATCTGCAACCACTTTATGAGCACAACCATACCTGTAAAAGACTTATTCCAAAAAGAGTAGTAGTCTTTGTACTAAGAGCTCAAACTTGTAGGCATGGTAACCAAATCAACTACCCATTTTTAATGCATAGACAATGGATAGGTCGGTTGCAACCCATCTCTATGCTTTACCATGGAATACATCTGACAATCAGTGCATGATTCCACATAATGCTCCACATATTTATACATGTTCTGCCACCAATAATTCTCTTTGATCTTTGCAAAGGTGCCCAAAACTCCTCTATGTCTAGCCTGTAAACTTTCATGAAACTCTTGCATCACCTGTTCTTGAGAAGCCCTATCTCCCAATACACGTAATGGAGCTCCTCTCTTTTTCTTTGCATGCTTCCATAAATATCCCACTTTCAAGAAAAAATCATAATCTTTTCTTTTAATCCTTTTGAATTTAGCTTTAGACCACTCAACCTTATGTCATGAGACAGAGATATTGGCCTATTTTCAGCCAATCATCCTCATACAACTCTTCCAAAAATTTTGTTATCATTGAAGCATAACATTGATGATGCTTTCTCTCTACTGGTAATCTCTTATGCATGGCTGTAAGCTCGTTTCTTACTGCCAAAATCCTTGTTACAACAAATGTACCTATAGTAACACTAGCTGCATACTCATTCCTTGTTATCATAAAGTCGTTTTCAACACCTATCCTATTGTCCTCGTCATCTTCCATCAGCTCCTATTCATCTTCAAACCTTGCTCGTGAAAGCATGTTAGTCACAGGGTTTTTTCTTCTTGCAATATGCTAAAAACAAGGGCTAAGTGACTTTACATATGCAATCCACCATAACATGACAATATTGGGAGTTGAGCTATTTACTATCTTTCCCAATAGAGGTAGATAATCAGTCTTTACCAACATGAGCTCCCATAAAATACTCCCTATAACACTGAAGGGCTATCACTATGCCCCATAGCTCTCTTTTGACTTGAGAATATCGCAGTTGTCGTTCATTAAGGACCTTTGCTCCAAGGAAAATGGCATACCTATTCCCATCAGCATCATCCTGACCCATTGCCCAACCAATGCCAATCGGGCTTGTATCCATGGTGAGAATAATAGGCTACTCATTCTCATAATTTGCTCTCTTTAGTATTGGGAGTGAAATCAATAAGCTCTTTAACTTCTGAACGGCCTTCGTATACTGTTTACCCCACCAAAACTTTTGCACTTTTCTTAAGAGCTAATATAAACTTTCAGCCAGATGAGTAGAATACGGATCCATATCAAGTAAAAGACACATGCACCCAGAAATATTCTTACCTCGGATACATTCAAACATGCTTATGGCATCAATCTTTATTGGTGAGGGCTTCTTTCCATATAGTCCACACATGTGCCCAACAATTAATACTTCCTCCACTCCGAAAATTGACTTTACTCCTCACATAGTCAAATGCACTTCTTCGAGATGGCTCAAAATCCTATCACAATCAACAATATGATCAGCCACAAACCTTCTTCATCCTTGCTCAGTCATCTCTTCATTCTTCTCATGGATATCATGTTGGAAACTACGAGGAAGATGAGAGACGAAAGGAAGAGAGGAGAGAAGAGAGATATGAGACACCAGAAGTGGAATCACAGAAGTGTGTCAAGTGAGCACACATGATAGGAATATATAGAGGGGACCTCCGGTGCTATATATAGACATACTATATATAGCTAACACCCCCATGATAGGAATATATAGAGGGGACCTGGGGCGCTATATATAGACAAACTATATATAGCTAACAGAGAAGGCCTCCATAGACAAGGGCTTCGTTCTTCTCACAGGTAGTAAATTAGTGGAGCTCTAGTCTCAATGTTGTTTGATAGTCCTACAATGGAAATTGAAATCTTTGTACATAGCACTATAAGAGAACTCCATTCTAAATAAGCAAATATAATTGCAAAACTATTGGCTAAGTTGTGTGTTTTCCTAGAAGATCCTTTAAATTTATCATATTGTTTGAAAAGTTTCAGATTTGTGTATTTGCAAATTAGAAAAATGCATGTCACCCATTACGTAAATCTTGAGATGCTTAAAAAAATCTGCAACGGACTTACAAAAATTACATAATTATTGTATGATAATTTATGCTTGCTTTGTATATATTAAACCTCTTTATAGCGAGTGCTTGTTAAATGTGAGGTATTGTACTTAGTAAGAGAAATATGAACACTTCATTTCCAATAGTTATAGTTCTAAATAATTTTTGCACAATTCATAAACCCTTATTATTTATGGCTTGACATATACCCCCCTTATTGACATTTGGTAAACGTGACATGAAAAGCCACATCTAATCTATGACAAGATGGAAGATTTAGTAGTATCTTCATGATCTACACGACCTGTAGAACTGGTAGATATTTATGATGACATAGAATGGATGTTACAAGCTTTGGGAAGACAACTAATTTGATAGAGTTTTCTTAATAATACCTTGTCAAAATGACATAGCTATAAAAGGTATTGAGATGTGTAAACTTGATCACTTTCACAAATAATATAGTTATTGTCTCTCATTTCACCTTTTCTTTGATAACTTTTATGTCTTCTCTCTCCTCCTCCTATCTTTCTAATCATGCTTTCTCCTTGTCATTCATTATTGCTCCTCTTTTTTCTCTCTTCTACACTCTCTTCTCTCATCGCTCAGCTCTCTTCTTAACAAGTGGTATTAGAGTATTGGTCTTTGATCCCTTTGGTTATAATCTTGTCCTAGATTTCCTTCTTAGAAGACTAGGCCAAGGAGTCCACCTATAAGAAATGTTCTATATAACATGTGTTCAAAGGATGTTATTAAATACCCTTTCTTTACATATTGTAGGACCTTTAAATAACTCCTTTTACTTTACTAAACTAACAGATTTTTTTCAAATTGTAATTGAAAAACCCCTCTTGTAAATATAATCCTTTAAATTTTAATAGACATAATACCCTTTCTTTTGAACTCATGTGGTATCTTACATGTTCTATAAGATGGACCCCTTGGGAAGTTCAGTTACATTCCACTTTCTCAAGGACAAGGTACTAGTCTTGAAGTGGACATGCACAGAGATCAAGGAGCTTTCTAGCCTAGTCAAATCTAAATTGAGGATAAGGAAAGCAATTTGGATCATGGACAAAATGGTAGGTCATGGTCAAGAAATAGATCCATTCTCAAGGTAAAACAGTTAAACAAAGGGAGATTAGAGTTAGTGAGGATTAGAATTCCACTCACTTTTTCAAATGCAATTTTTCTTTCAACTTTCTTTTAAGATTTTATCTAAGATCTTATGGTGGTTGTAAGAAACCCTTCCTGTTACTCTTGAGTGACCATATCTTTCTCTCTAATCTTAAGAAACATATGGAGTATAGGTTTTATGACATCACCTGAAAATCATTATGTATTTTGCATTGAATTCCCTACTCTCTCCATCTCTCATTGTTACCTCTAATCTCTACTGTGTTGATGAACTCCTAATTGAGCACTCATTTCAAAGATATTGCAGCAAGTCTTGGTAAGATTCAACATTTGATCTTCATCTATTTCTCTAAAACCGTAAACGTGCAGGGGGCAGTAAGAGGGTAGCCATAGCTTCAACCTTGAAGCTCAAGATTTCTTCAAGTTTTGGTACATTATGACCTTCAAGGCTATTCTACTACCATCATCAAGCAACATAGACATCAAAATTAAAGACATTGAATGATATTTCAATCTATCAAGAAGAATGGAGTTCTATTTTGGGATTCTTGGTCAAAGATCAGCTTGAATTTTACATTCAAGCATTCAAGAAGGGTCAAGGCACTTATTCTTAAAAGGCTTTATGGAGTTCTATTTTGGGGTTCTTGTTCAAAGAGCTTGAATTTCTTTAATTCAAGCATTCAAGAAGGCTCAAGCTGCAAAGGATTTATGGTCCTCAAGAAAAGGATAGGTCCATTCATATAGATGTTGGTGCATGGAGCTTGGATTAAATTTGGGGTATTCTTCTTCCACCAATTGCTAAAGCTTGATTCTATTTGAATCCTTTGTCTTCTTCAAGGTAAGAAAATGTATTTGATTCACTTTTAATCTTTGAAATCTCTCTTAATCCACTTGCTCAAGCTTATTCACTTTTTCGATGCAAGATATTGGTTACTTGAGCCTTTGAATGAGCCGTAGATCAAAGATTACATACTTCTTTAAGCAAATCAAAGCTTCTAAATTGAATTTTAGCATTGATTCCATTCCAATTCAACCTTGATTCCAATTTCACATGCTTTGATAGATAACTCTGATTTGATATTTTAGTTCTCTTGTATCCAAGAAGTAAATTGTAAAGGGTAACTATTGCAATCTGTGAGTCACTAATTTGTAGTGGTAAGACCCTCTTCCACTCTGCAATTTTCCATTCCTGTTTGATTTATCAATCAATGCCTATCATTAAAGGACAAAAGAATCATTTGAGTAATGCATATCGCCCCTGTTTTCATAGAGTAGAATGATCATGCCATGGATATTCCCACTGAGGAAAAAGGTGGACGGTGGGGGAGATAGTGGGACAAAAGAGGGAGAGAATGACCCTCACTATCAAGATCCTAAAGGGGTTCGACCAACTCACCTGAAGTAAACTTTTCCCACCTCTCAATTATTTGGTGCTCGTATAGGGAGCCTATCATAGCATTTTATCCCTCACAAAGGTATTGCAAGTGAAAAAATTAAAGACTTGAAATATTTAGCTAAAGAGTATTTAAATAGGTCCTTTATTGATTAGTTTAGAGGGATTGCACATCAATTACAGGTTGATTATAGGTTCAACCTCTATTAATAAGGTACAAGTTATTGCAGGAGTAACAAGACACTTATGTATTTATGTGGGAGGATATTTAGCCATTTGTAGGTTATTCCAATCCATTTACAAATCAAACATAGGGTATTACAAAGAAATAGAACATTAAGACCCATTTTTGGGGCGTTATTCCCTTGGATACATGTGCATCATAGAATTTAAGAGCTTATATGGGGCATATGCAAGGTGTTGTAGATGGTACCGTGATGGTACCTCATACCTACAGATACTATCCACGGTACTATAGGGTTTGGAGAACTTAGTTTGGACCTATGGCTAGTATAAAGACCAAAACAATGAATTTACAAAGGGTGTTGAACTATTCTGTATAGCAAGAAAATAATATTCACATAATATTTTGATTCAATTCTGAAGTAAAATGTTATGGCTCATCCTAAAGAGCTATTTTGAAGCTTCATTTTGAATAAAAAATTTCTTAATTCTAATATCATGGTGAAAGGTTATAGCCATTTCTATGATGAGAGGTATATTTGGACTACACTGTGGCAATGAGCAAAAATGGTTGGAAATAAGGTAAAGAACAAAGCTAATGATGGGGCCCCACAAAACATCAAAGAAGCACCTAAGGCAATAACTAAGCCATATCATGATGACAAAGAATCACAAGAATATGGCACATATAGCACTCTCAATGTCACACTTTGTAACCATGATCAGGATACATAGCCTGGTAGGAGAAACTTCTTTCATGATTGATGACTCAATTTTTAGCATTCATACATTCAACCCTCCTCCAAGAGCTAGAAGTCAACCACCTAGTTCTCCAAGGAAGTTTCAACCCAAAGATCATAGGAGTGCTTCTAATCTTTCATCTCCCATTGATAGCTAGACTGGTCACGAATTCCTAAGCATCAAATGGGCAACAAGGTTTTTAGAGAGGGAACTTTGTGATAAAATAGTGTTGACAACATATTGTGAAAATTTATCATCACCAGCTAATTTGGAGTGGACCTGAAAGTTAGATTCTTACTTTTACATTTTCTCTAGATCTAATGACCAAAAGATTCACTTTCCTATGCTTCACCTTGAAGTCTTTGCTCACACATTATGAAGGTTCATAAAAAGAGAAAACCAATAGGTTGACAATTGGGAAGATTTCAAAGCAAAGATGGCTCAAGTATTTGTCTCTCCAATTTAGAAATAAAGATTGGCTAGTAGATGGTATCGGTCACACATTGATGGACTTGGACATGCTAGACTTTGATATGCTCTCATAAGCCTCCTTGCGGTCTCCCACATGGAAAGAGCATGAACACCTCTTCCACCAAAGCATCACAATCCTAGAAAAATTAGCACAAGAAATCCCATAGGACCAGTTAATGAAATGTCAACTACTCTCCTCCTAACACAGTCCTCATAGACTCAAGTGCTATTTCCAACCTGCAGCAGTAGTTAAGAAACTCCACTAGTCGCATCCTAAAAAAATGGTTTACTCCTCGCCAAGAAGTAGCCGTTGTTGGCAATAAGGTGGTTACAAGTATAGAACACAGAAAGATATTCAACTTCCTCAAACATGATCCCACTCACTGTGATCCCACATCATTTTGCACCATGATCCAAGCTCACACCTTCATTCCACCACAGGAGTTACTTCATCATTCTCTCATCAATAAATTGTTGATAGAGGAAGAACTCCATATTTCCAGTCTCTTCATTCAATGGTCTAACTCTCTTAGAAGACTTAACTATTGTCAATTATTATGGATTCACACACTTGATCCATCTCTCAAGTTGGGAAGCTTGGTTTTTTCGAGAGGGTGGGAGACAATACCAAGAACTAGACCAAACCAACCAACCAATCTATGGACCCATGAGAACCCTGTAACAGAATCAACTAAATCCAACAAGTAACAAGTTTAGTCATTAAAATGGTAACATGACAGGTAAGCAATGAATTCCAATTATAAATAGATGTAGGAATTGAAATGTTGGTAAAATTATTGCATAATAAATAAATTTCCTTAACTAAGAAGGAATTTCTTATAATTATTTTCTTGGCTTGCAGGAGTCACAACAATGAGTGATTGGAAAGATATCAGTTTTAGGCAAAGATTCCCTTAATAAGGACAAAAATATATTCTCTCCTTTGCAAAGGGCCAGCTTCGATATCCAACTAAACATGTTTGAAGTGGGGAAAATCAGTTTTAGAGGTACAAGTAATCTTGACAAGGTCATCAACCATCATCAAGCACTTAGAGAGATTACAACAAATTGTGTGTTAGCCACCCCCATCAAAGCATCTACTCGCCCTATTAATTTCATAGCTTGTGAAGCTATGAAGTATGGCTACCAAGTAGAAGGAGATAGGTTCTAGATGCGGTTCCACAAAAAGAATGGAGATCATTGGAAAATTTGGGAAAAGGTCATTAAACTCACACCTAAACTAGTGGAACAAACATTTGGACACTGAAAAGAAAAAAGGCAGATACAACAAAATGAGAAAACTAGCAACAGTATCTTACGCTTGGAAGGACCCAAAGGTGGTGACACCAAAGAGTGTGCTCTTTGCAAAACTGGGGGATGAAGAATGAATGGCTACTATAGTATTCTTGTGACATCCTCACTTACAATAAGCCTACCTCTAGCCTTGTAAGGATTTCAAAATGGTTCATGGAGGATACTATGATAAGAAATATAGTGAACCATGATTTGAATGCACTATGGTTAGAGTGGATTTCTAAGTCCATTTGGTACGAGCTTATAAGGTGTTTCAGAAAGATACATAGTCCAAAATAAGTCACACTGATAAGGACAAGATTACAATCATCAACTATGGATCAATGCGCATGCTGGTTTCTCCCCTTGGAGTCCCTCATTAGCAAAACTGGTACCTAGCCCCCAACCAACTGATCCTGCTAGGAAAGAACTAGAAAAAGAGCAAAAATAAAAATAAAAAATCAAGAGAAGACATGGCCAATGAGGAGGGACAAAGACAATTTGAGATGCTAGCCAGAATCTTCAAGTCAAATTTTGACAAACTAGAAGTTGGCCATGCATAGCACGAGAGGGAGGGTGTGAGTACCATTATCCAAGCATCACTAGAGACCTCCATCTAGGAACAAGTCATGACTATGATGGCCCTTGAAAAGGGAGAATCCTACTCTAACAAGGGTAAGGAGGGGGAATATGAAGAACGTATCCCCTCAACCCTCCTTCTGACATGCAAAGAAAGAGGGACCAGCTACAAGTTCAAGTCTCTAACCTAGCCAAAGTAAAGCAACAACATACATAATCTAGGAGAAGTGCCCACAACCACCCCGAACAACATGGAAAAGGAGGAGGAATAGAAACCTTAGGGAGCATGTGTGAATACCTTAATAAGGCAAAGACTAATACACTCAAATAAAGTTAGGATTTGTAGGAAGAGTTGGATGAGTTGTTAGAAAAGTATAAGAGCTCCATTATAGAAAAAGAGAAATAAATAGCAGAACTTCAAGAATAGCTCGAGAAAAAGAGAGCACAAATTCAAGCAAAGAGAGAAGAGCTCCACATGGGTAGACCCACCTAGGATAAGGACATCCAAAAGGCATTACAAGAAAAGGAATCCATAGAAGCACATCACCAAAAGGTTGGGTGGAAAAAGAAAACCTCTTAAAGGAGCCATTCAAGAAGGAATTGAAGGAAAATAAGAGTTCCTTGAAAGTAAAAGACCAAACCGCTAATAAAAGGGAAGTAATAATATAAAAAGAGCTTGAGTATATAGAAGGAACCCTCCAAAGCACCAAGAAAAGACTTGAGGAAATGCAAACTAGCTACAAAACATACCAAATAGAAAATGGAAGACTCAAGGAAGAAACATATAATGCATATCATTAATCAAAGTGCACCTCCCTATTAATTTAGAGGAGGCTGCTACATTCATGATAAACTCACAACCCTCAAGCAATTCGATAGCCAATGCCATATCCATCATTTCTTTATAGAATCCCCTTTCCTTACCATTAACGTTTCCTCTAAGATCACAACTTACAACAATATAATTAAAGACTCCCCAAGCTCATAACTTACAATCTTTGAAAATGTTTAAATTAAGTTTGAGTAACAATATAGATAAAATTCTCAAGAAAAACACAACAAAAATTCACATTTCATATATGTATTAATTATAGTTTCTAAAACATATGAAAAAAAGATTTCAGTACTTACATGTTGTCAATCTCTGTAGTCCTTCAATAAGAGACAAGACTTGAATATTCATTTTTCTCCAATCTTAGGAAGTCTTCAAGAAGAATCCTAAACACAAATGTATGGCATCAATGTGTGATATTCAATATAATTTGAGGCTTGCCTTTGTTGGATAAGTCTATGAAATACATAGTTGACCTATCTGACAAAGTATCAAGGTTGCAATGTTCCTATCTACTTGCATCCTTTGCAAGCTCCCATACCTTCGATACAAATTATGCTTTAAATTTGGAAAGGAAGTACACCACTCCTAACTTATCATCTTAATTGTGATGCTTTTGTTTCTCCATGAAAACAATCACATAAAAAAGGAAATAACAACATTAGTTGCAATCACCTTGACTTACCATGTTATAAAAGGATAAGAAATAGCTTGCAATCCACATGTAGATGAACCAACTAGATATTTGATAGCATCATCTAGCATTATGTGTATACATATTACGGATGAATGTAATGCACATATGCATATTCTTTATTTCATATTTGGACCTATTATACATTATTATGGTAAAGTAATTTTATTGCACCAAATTATTCTAATTGAGTTCAATATCCTATGTTAGCAAAAATGTATGTGGTGGTATATTTTTCATGTGAAGCTTTCAATGTCCTCACATTAACAAGTGACTTCCTATTAGAGACACACACACATACATTGGGGGCGAAGAGAGAGAGAGAGAGAGAGAGAGAGAGAGAGAGAGAGAGAGAGATTCTGATCAAGTTTAACTTAATGAAATAGCTCAAATAAGATATTGTATTGTTGTGTAGAATAGCTAGGAAGGTCTAGTGCTTGGGTGTATTCACTAGTGAGCTTTAGCCCTTGCATGGCCAATGCATTAGGTTTCTTGACCCTTAACAACCTTCTCCAAGATACCTTCTGGCTTTCTAAACATAGGCCTTTAGCATTCCATGAGGTGAGGTTAACTTCTTAGAGGTGTTAACCATAGATTTAGTCACCATCATGATCCAAGATCTCATCATCTTTGTTAGTTAGAGGATCCTAAATATTCCTATCAACAAGAGGTAATCTAGCCATTAAGAGTTATATTGTCCATACATGTGACATACTTTCTACTACTTAGGGGTGCATGCATGGGTACGAGGTACACATACACAAAAATAGATTATTTTGAAAAATATATAAGTAACATTTTTCAATTGCAATTAAAAAATTAATAAAGGAAGGCATGCATAAATGGGGATTTGGAGCGCATGCTACAAAAAGGTATCAAACCCATGCATCTTAATTAGTTGTTGAGGCTAAATCTTCCACATGTAGGGTTTTCTGTGAGGACAATCTTGAGTGAGATCCCCTTCTTATTACTAGAAACCCAATAGTGGTTCTTCTTCTTCTTGCATTGTTTCACTATGAAGCCATCACTAATTTTTCGAAATGATACTGAATTGCTACTATATGAATAAATTTCACCAACACACAAAAGTCATGTAGAAGCTTGCTCAAAAATGAAAGAAAATATTTGACTTGTCATATTGACCCCAAAAGTTGACAATCTGATCTTATATAGAGAGATCACTATATTGGTATCATTGTACCATTATAACCTTCATCCTTCATCATAAATGCTAGGAAAATAGTACCATAATATTTTCCTTTAGTAGAAAATTGTATTGTGATATAGTACAAAGTTATGTGTGTTTGAAATTTAAGTTTGGGAGCCATAGAAAGTGGGAGATTTAAATTATGGAAAAGGAAATGGAAAGATTAAAGTGTATTACATATGAGAGAGAGAGAGAGAGAGAGTGTGTGTGTGTGTGTGTGTGAGTGAGAGAGAGAGAGAGAATAGACCTTTACAAAACCTAGGCACAACAAATCTTGTACACATTGGAGATATATTGAAAGATGGCCTTGAAGCTTAAAAGATTTGACTCGTGGCTACCTTGCCATCATGAATGGACATTGATTACATCTTTGTTAACTAAGTGACATGACTAATCCTTTTTTAAAATATTTAATGAATATCCCATATCATGTCGCATTTAAATAGATATATATTTTTACATAAACTTTATAGAATAGCTACATATTTGACTTTATGAGGGGTATTGTGCATTTTCAAGTCACACTTTTCTCCCATTCGAATGGATAGCTTAGACTATATGGTTAAGTTGCTACTGGTTACAATGCCTTGTTGCTTCATACTATGTTTAAACTTATTATAATGACCTACTACTTTTTCTGCAACAAGAATCTCGATTGATCTGGCAGTAAGGCTAATGGTATGGAGGAGGATGCAATTTTATCATGATTGGGATGCTCCATATTCATCTCAAGGCATGAGCATCCTAATTGATAGTTGTGATGATAAGTAAAGTTCTTGGTATTTTATCTAATAGGTCTAGTTTGTCTCAATAGTTTATCTCAGATTCTATCCATCATAGCTATGTATATCATGCTTTAGATGGTGATATTGGTCCTCTCAGTCTAGTATTGATAATCAAATTGTTATTCTCTTTCTATGATCTCACTAGAAGAAATACATAGTTTGGTACTTGCTTGTTGTCTACAATATTAAAAGTTTGGCTACAAGTAGGTGTCTCATGTTGCTAGTGATTAATCCTCTTATATATTTCATATCATGCTTTAGATGGTGATATTGGTCGTTTTTATAGTATTAATAATCAAGTTCTTTTTTTGTAACAGGTTGATCTAGAAATAAAGAGCCTCATGAGCTTCATTTGGGTTTGGATGGAAGAATAGACATTTATCTACTATTAAGGGCTCACCATCAAACTCTCTAGTTGGGCTTTCATCACAAGGTAAGTATTGGTTAAAATGCATATATGTGGAAATATCATGCATGCACAGCTAGTGTTGTCATGGATCATGCTTGATGAATTAACATATGCAATGAAACTTTACACCAAGGTAGGTTACAATTTCTCTTTCATTATGCTCATCTTTGTGTTGATGTTGAAGTTGATAGTTTGATGGCTAGCTGATTAGAAGAGTAATGACCAAGTTGCAGGTTGCATCTAAAAGACCTTCCAAGGGCATATTGTTCCATGTTATGATCCTCACACTAGATTTTTGTGGAAGCTTTATAGAAGAGCTAGATCTTTGACCTTTTCAAGGGTATAGTGCATTTTCAAGTCACACTTTTCTCCGACTAGAATGGATATCTCAGACTATATGGTTAAGTTGCTACTGGTTATCATGCTTTGTTCCTTCATAATCTATTTAAAATAATTTTGATGACCTGCCACTTTTCTAAATTAGTCTGAGTGTGCTTTGTGGGGATGGGAACACTAGAGTCTTATCTAGTCCCTCTTGTCTTGATGATGGTTAAAGAGTTCAAGTGTCATGTTAGTATGATCAGTTCTTATGTGATTCTATGTTTTTGTTTTGCTCATATTGATGAGTCAAGGTATGGTATGTATTTTTCTTTTTCTTTTCTGCCTGATATGGGGTTTCATGGTGTGTGATTATCTGCAATGCATGAAGCTTTCGATCGCATGTATGTGGAGGTCAAGCCAGATTCTTCATGGGATGTGGACTACTAAGGGTGGTTTCGAGTCATCTAGGTTTATTATGATTGATATCATATATGTTCCTATCCTATTGTTTTGGAGGCATTCATTGTGACTGTCTATCTGTGTAAACCATCAAAATGGTGCCTCAAGCCCCTCCCCCGATCCAGTATCTGTCTTTGGTATTGCATGATTATCCCTTGTTTCTAGATTCAGATCTCGTTGCTAAAGAGGGATTATCCAAGTTTGTGAGTATTTCCTTACGGCTAGTTCCACATGATCCTGACATTTATGATCAATTTTTAACCTCTTATAGTAAGAGTTCTAGTCTTGTTTATGGTATAACTATTCTTATGACACCTAAGAGTTTGGGGAATGCTCTTTCTTTGCCATATTGTGGGGAGTCCTTCCCTAGTACCCGCCGTCAATTGTTCTCCAACAAGGATATTTTGAAGCTATTATAGAAGTAGCCTCTAGATGTTTTGGATCCAAAGAAGGTTATTACCATATCAAGGGTCAGCGTCGCTATGATTTCCAACTCGCTATGGAAGCACTTGTGCATGCCAATTTCTTCAAGATAGCTTTATGCCTGCCAAAACCCTGTCTCACTACCTCTCCAAGGAGTTGTTCACAGCTTCTTGTATGGTCTGAAAGGTATTACCATTGATTGGAGTACCTATCTCCTAACAAAGATGGATCAACATTTCATTAGAGCTAGTAGAGGAAATGTGACTAATGTTAGATTTGGATCGTACATTTATGTATCCTTGATGCATGCTGCCCCTGGCAAAGGAAGTACCTTTACCTCTAGTTCAACTTCCAAAGGTTCCTCGTCCTCCTCATGAAGATGATAATGTAATAATTGATGATGATGATTCTCCCTCACCTCTAATCATTCAGAGAAAGTCCCTAAAATGAGTTGTTGCATTAGTGGCAGTTCCTACTCCTTCAATTCCAGTTACAATTCTTGCTCAATCTTGTAGCACACTACATGCCTTTCTTTAAATGTCAAACCTTTTTAGAGCCCATAGGAATAGTATGCTAGACATTTCTATTCCTTCTGTGCAAGGCATGGTAACAGGAGATGCCTTTCTTTTCTTGTGCAAGGATATTCAGAGCTTAATTGAACTTTCAGTTACTACCTCTATCCAATAGTTTCCTTCTTCTTTTTATGAAGAAGTTTTATATGGTGTGTCTCTTCTCTCCCCATCGCATCTCTACATATCTTCTCTCTCTACATCTTAACATTACTTTGATTAATGATATACATTATATGGAAAGCAAGAGATGGTGATCAACTTGTATGATAAGAAGGTATTGCTCGTCAAAAACCTCTATTTGGTTGGAAAAATTGGTCCCTTAAAGCCACAGATAGGCTTAGTTTCATTAAATTCTTCAGCTTATCAAGGCTAGAAGATCATTGGTTAATGACGATAGAAAATCTCAAATCTTTTGCTTCATGCTAGATAGAGAAGACGGCGAATTGGTAGTGGTCTCAAAATGTAACAATGATGCAATCAAATCCACACAAACCCATTAGAGTCTTGTTGCATTACTTTGTAAGTACAAATTTGATACTAATTCAAATTGTGTGAATCCCATATCTTCCCACACTTTCACAAATTGATTATTAGTATAGAAAATCTAGGCCAATTCTTGTATCTCTATGTAGATTTATCGTTTTCGCTATTATTGTTATCCACATCTATTTCTAGGCCATAAATATTATATCTCTATGACTTGAGACATCATTAGCTATTATAGTCTTGTTTTAACTAATGGCATTGTTATACAATGATGTGATTCTTATGTATCTATTAAAGTGGTTTGTTTGAGTGAAATAAAATATATCTAAAAGTCCTAAAATGATGAATATTTAAAACCACTCACAATGGAAGAAAATTAATATTTAATTATTTCTTTGAGAGTTTTCCATGTTCCAATGTGGTTTGATAGTGAATCTTTAAATGGATAGTAGCTAATCAAGGATATTAATTAAAGAAAACAATAGTGCTAATTTGACCAATGTTATCTTTTCAATAAGCAAGACCTTGTGACAATGAGATCTATGTTACAACCCTTCTTAGACCAAGGCATCATAAAAGACACTGTCATTTTCTAAAGCCTCATTAAACTCTCCAATGGGAAGCTTAGAATCCCACGTTTCTATGAGATGTTTACAACATGTTAGGAAACAAGAATACAACTTTGGAAAGGAAGTACACCACTCCTAACTTATCATCTTAATTTTGATGCTTTTATTTCTCAATGAAAATAATCACATCCAATATGAAATAACAACATTAGTTGTAATCACCTTGACTTAGCATGTTATAAAAGGATAAGAAATAACTTGCAATCCACATATAGATCAACCACCTAGACATTTGATAGCATCATCTAGCAAAATGTGTATGCATATTACGGATGAATGTAATGCACAAATGCTTATTCTTTATTTTGTATTTGGACCTATTATACATTATTATGGTAAAGTAATTTTATTGCATCAAATTATTCTAATTGAGTTCAATATCCTATGTTAGAAAAAAATTATTTGGTCGCATATTTTTCATGTGAAGCTTTCAAAGTCCTCACATTAACATGTGACTTTCTTCTAAGACACACACACATACATTAGGGGAGAGAGAGAGAGATTTTGATCAAGATTAAATTAATAAAATAGATAAAATAAGATCTTGTATTGTTGTGTGGAATTTTGTTCCTAAACTCTTGAATAGGGATTCTCATTTTCTAGGATTGAGATCATGGAGGTATTAATTATATTAAATGTTCCTAAAGTAATAAGAACAAAAGCTATTAGAAAAATGCCACCTCCATAGTTGCTCCCATACCTGGGTATGCAAATACTTGCATCAAGGAAATGGTAGAGTCTAATATAAGCATCCTTTTCCAAATTTTGATACAAGAGTCGTGGTATAACAAGCTAGGTCTGCAATCGTGAAACTTGTGTGAGACACATGCTAGGAAGAAACTAGTAACCACATGTAAGAGTTTGGAAACACTTTATAATGAAGAGTTAAATATTTTATGTACGCTAAGAATTGAGAACAACATGCATGTTTATTTACCTGATAAGTTGATGGAAGCCAATGTGTAATTTTGAGTGCAGCAAAAAGGCTATCAAGAAACCATTCACTATGAACTGAGATCACAACATCATCAATGGCGATTGTTCCCTCCAATATGAATGGATTATAGAGCCCTTTGGCCATAGTAGAATGAATATCTACAAACCATAGATTTATTATTCAAACAAGCAATTATTCTTTTTTAGCAAGCATGAAAGTTGATGCCTTCTATAATAGCATCATTTTCTAACAATTGAAAACTTACCTGTAATCGAGTAGGAAACTATTTGGTTGATATTCTCATCCCAAGCCAGCATTTTATCACCAAGGACAATGTTTTTTGCATATTTGTAATAAAAGAGATGGTCATTTCCTACTGAGAGAAGAGGATGTTAAATGAATTGGTTCCAGGATGTATGGGTTTAAAGATATAAGGTGGTCAAATTGTTGAAGGAAAATTAACCATATTAATCAATTACCAGAATGAATTAAAACAAAGTCCAAAGGAGTGAGATCAATCTTCTTTATTTGTGTGCCAAAAGAACCATGATTTTGAGAGAGCTCAAGTTGCAAAAACATTGATGATGCATTTTCATCAGCATGCCCAAATCCAAATATATCATTGAACTCTAGCTTTTGTAGATTGGTATTCCAGACTGCAACCTTTTATGAAAATAGAAGGTAAAAAAGAATAAGTTGTGCATGATGAAGTAGTAAAATGGGAGTAGCTAGATAATATTTAAACAAATGAAAAACATAAATTAATTGTTAGGATAGTGCAACCATTTCAAGTGTAAATAGAAAAATGTTCTAAAACCTTTTCTCCAATGTCAATGTCACATATCTTTTTGCGATGTCCAACCTCTGTCATGACCATGGAGGTTCCTACGCCATAAACCCATTCAATTAATTATGGATGCTCGTAGCTCTTATTGTGTTTTCATTGGCTACAACATTACTACATGTTTCTCAAATCTCGAAATGAGATGCATCAAATTCAAAAATAGATAACGTCCAGTCATAAAGATGCGTGCACGGGACTAAGCAAAGGATCATGGATGAATGATGCCACCTTTAACACAGCTTCCAATTGCATCAGAGGCACATCTTGCTGCTACACCTACAAGAGTGGTAACTCCCACCACAGCTACTGTACAAAAAGGCCCAAGTATTGGATCCTCTACAAGACATGTCAATAGTGCACCAGCTACTCCAAATATGCCACCACCAGTAGCACCTGGAGTTGATTGGGAGCTCTAGTTAGATATGTGATTTATGGTAACTTTGGAGTATATAACACCTCAAAGACAAGTAAATGAGCATTGGATCACAAACATGCCGAGTCGTGCACAATCAACATAGCTGAGAAAGGAATATTTGTCATAAGATGATAAAAATGTGAGAACCATACATACATGTATGTGTTTAGGTTTGACGTACATATATGTGCGAGAAACTAATATTAGTGATAAGATGATAACAATGCGATACCCATATATACATATATGTGTGTAGGTTTGACATGCACATACATGAGTGCATGAAGAAAGGCTATGGAATGATGATCCATTAATGTCTATACTGTGTGGAAGGACCAACACTTTGATAATTTTAACCAACCATGAAAGAGAATGGTCTCTTTCTTAAATATTAGTGAATAATAGACCGTAGGTACAGGAAGATAACCTTCGCCAACACAAATGGGTGAGACGTCCATGAGACGTCGTCCATTATTTGAAGATGCAAGAGTGAGAGGCTCATATTCAACAGTAAAGTTAGAAACATCAACTTCTAGGATGGTTGATGTGGTGGAAGAGGATGCAACCATCATTGATGGATCAAGTGTGAGGGTACTTGTTGAGGTCCCTTCTTTATACAAGGAATTGACATCATCTCCCGTATTATAAAGACCGCACCCCACAGTCCAAGCATTGTCGTCAAATATGATCTAAGAGCCCAATACATAGAAAAAATAACTATGTCAGCATAGCTACACAACATAAGCATACAGTGGTACATACTCAAAACAAGCAGCCACCTGCAACATTGGTGACTCCTGTATCATCGATGAAGACAATCTCTACACCAGCAGGGGAGTTTGATGATGCATCGCAAGCCCCAGTGGCTTGGATCTAGTACACATACATGGTACAGAAGTGAGTATGAAAGGATACGAAGCAATACAAACAGTAAATTGAGAGTGAACCGCACGCACAATCCACATACCTGCAAGTTCCATTCACGGGTCACACCGTAGCCGGGATGGTGAGATATCCAGCCTCGATCATCTGACAAGTTGACTCTACCGCATCTGGCGGGACAGCACCCCAGAATAGGCCGGGCGTGCCTTGACCCAGCAGGGCCGTCGCCAAGAGCGATATCCATGACGAGTTCTCTGGATAGCCACGGTCAGGAGGCGTGTACACGGACAGCTGCAATGTGGCCTCTGCTCCCTCCATAATGTTGCCATAACTGATGACGACGGACATGAATGCTATTAGGATCAGACAGAGGGGGCGCTGGGGGCGCATCGTCGACGAGGCCGCCACCGATGATACTGACTGGTAATTGTAATCATGTGAAGCTTGTTTCTTCATAGATTTCCTACGCGGGCCCGTGCAGACCATGATCGGGGACCAAGATTACCGCTTCGTGCACCGGCCGATGTTTCTGCAACCCAGCCAGGAGGGGTATATCACACACGTACAAGGTGGCTTAGTTCTATGTGTGCGTCTATATCGATTATAAGAGCGAAGGCGGGCTCGCTCATACAATACTGTGGCTGAGCGGGGCGCCAGGTTCAATGCTTGGCCAGGTTCAATGCCACTCTCAAACACTTACAACACGCCAGGTTCAATGCTTGGCCGATGATGCTGGGCGTTCGGCTGCCGCCATCGTCGCCGATTGAGAGTTTTACAACCAGACAGCTGACGCGGTGTTATGGGTTAGACTCGCTCTTAACAATCCAAGGGAAAAGATGCTAGCAAGTGTGGAAGAGGGAGCTTTTATCGTTTCGTACATGGAAGATTTCAACATTTCCCACATGTTCATGTCGTGTCCCCCACATGTAATTAGGGGATTGCATTCCCCATTTGCAATAATGGGGACTCGTAATGAGAATGTACCAACATTTCCTATCCATCTATACCTACAACTAGGGAATGGCATTGTGCATTTATAATTCTAGGGAAATTTTCAATATCTCCTACATGTCCATATATGTACTCTTGCATAAGACTAGGGAATTACATTCCGCATTTGCTAATGTAGGGAATCGCAAATATAGAGAATTACCTAAATACTCCGAAAACTCTCTCTAGACGAGATTAAGGGAATTCAAGCTTATGGTCTATATCTTGTACATTCAACCTATATCTAGTGGAATTTGTAGTGGACTATATAAAATGAACCTGCATTGTGTAAGAGGCGCACATGCGCATGCACACCCCACACACAAACCCTCTACTTCCATTTGAATGCTATTTGATTAATAGGATAAGGTTTTCTTATGAAACTATATTACAAACAATTACCATTTTCATTAATCATCAAGAAGCAATTAAACAGAAGGGGCATTTAGTCACCATGCTATGTACTGCATGGATATGCCTTATTCGTATCAAATCAACATTGCCTATTCTTCTCATCTAAGGTTTGCATGGATTGTTTGATGTTACCATCAACACACGACACACTCCATCATGAGCTCATTCAAGTTTATGATTCCTATAAACCTAAGGGATAAGCCAAAATCAAGTATCATACTTGTGTCAACTAGAGAAGTTTCCTGCTTAGCATTGAGATGTTTTGCAATATGGGATCAAGGTTTGAGCTCAATCTCAAAATAGTTGATTCGATTAAGGCATTTAATGGGAACTAGGAGGTTGGTGTAACTGATGTGAATGTGTGAACCTTAGGGTATTAAAAGAAATGTACAACGTACATACTATTACATACATTTCAATCCTTAGAAAATTAATCAAACACTCACGAGGTTCGCTCATAATTATGTAAGTCTACGACTTTGAAATTTTTAAATAACCTTTCTTAGATCTTTTCTATATACAGAAGGGTGTTATTTAATGGGAATATTCACAAATTGAATGAGAAAAAGGTGTGTTTTATTCATATAAATTTGCACGTGAGGGGTTTTTTAATTAGGCCTTGAACGCATGTGATAACTACGGTTTAGATATAGTGAGCACCTTGAGTTTAAACACAAAAGAGGACACTTCAATGGGTTGAGAAATTCAAGAAGCGTTGATCATCGAAATCCTAAAAACTGGATAATGACTTAAACTATGGAAGAAAAAAGCCATTGAATCGCTCAAGTTGAGAAGGAAAATAGTTAAGTAAATGACTTTTGAATATTTATTTGCTTTCATAGATCTTCAAAGAAATTTCTACTTTCAAGAATCCATATTAGTAGAGATTTCCACAGGTTCTTGGTTGTTGAAATACTTGCTAATGGATATGCTTAAAAGTGTCACCCATTACATAAACCTGGATATGCTTTAAAAAAATCTGCAATGGTACTTACATAAATTATATAATTATTTTATGATAATTTATATTTGCTTTGTATAAATTATACATTTTTATAGCGAGTGCTTGTTAAATGTGAGGTATTGTACTCAGTAAGAGAAATATGAACACTTAATTACCAATAGTTATAGTTCTAAATAAATTTTTCACAATTCATAGTACCTTGTGTTAGTATTCTAATGAAAAAGACATCAATTTTACATACTAATCAACCTTTGAGATATTACCTAATTATGAGCTCTTGTATATGACAAGCATTGAAAATAAATTATTTAAGAAATAGCTTATGTTAAGAAGAATCTTGCATAAATTACAAAAAGGTAATGAAGCAGATTGACTTAGAGAGAAAAGACTATAGAGAAAAGAGAAAGGGGAGTGTAGAGGAGAGAGAGAGAAGAAGAGAGAAATATTATAAGTGGGGAGAGAAAGACAGGAAAGAGGGAGACAAATGGCTAACACCTATGAAAGGATAGGCAGAAGCTTTGCAAGGTGAAAGGACAAAGTTTTTTCTTGCATAGATTCTTGTGAAGGTGATGTTGTAGCACTTATCAAAAGAGATATTGCACTAGTATTATATAAGAACCACCTAGTTCCTCTTGTGATTTCAATAAGCGTGCTCTTAATCCACTAGCTAGTTCAACTCTAACAAATATATCATTATCAAGGAACATGAATTTCAGTAGTAGTGAATCGAGTACCCAATCACAAAAATTAGTGAAAATTTTCTCCACATTTGCTTGTAAGACCTTCACTCAATTAATATCCCTGCCCTCTCTAAACATTGAAGTCTTCATGTTATGTGGTCTAGACAACTCGGTGTTAGAAAACTGTGTACTCCCTTGAGAAGCTACCATCTATCCCCTAGGAAAAAAACTAAAATATTTGACAATGCTCCATGACTTAAACTTTTGAAAATTTTGTCAGATTTACCTATCTCTCTAGAAGGTACACATTGTGCTCGATTATCTATAGATTTCATACTAGCCACTACATTAGAAAGTATTCTCCTATCCTACACTTGTTTTGAGTAAGATAGGGTAGGAAAGTTAGTAATGCAACTATTCTTAATATTTGTGGCATTTTGACCCATACAATTGGGCATTTTGATAGCTTTCTGAATGTGTGAAACACTAGTTAGAGAACTTGTGACAATGTTTCCTTATGGTACACTATAGTGAGCTGCTCGAGTTAGATCACTAACCATTTTTGTTGCAACAATAACTATTGTGGCTACTCCAAATAATTGAAGACCCTGTTTGAACTTCCAAAAATCTATGAATAAAGTTGTTTTCCTACATACCTTGAGACATAGATCTTGTTATCATTGCTAGGTTCACTTGCTTTTTTCAGTTCCAAAATGAGTGACCTTACAAAGTTTTAGCAAATTGATCTTCTTTTTCATCTGAGAAGGGATTTTTCCTCAAATGGCCCAATCCCTGAAGAATATGTGATTCTTTTGCATGCTTTAGATTTTGAGAGACACTCCCATTCTTCTTCTTGCTCAACTTACATTCATCATTTGAAGGAGCAAAGGCTTGCATGTTGCACTATGTAGTTGCAGACTTCCCTTCTCAAGCTATACAATGGATGTTGTATACAACTGCAAACTTCTGTTCTCAAGCTATAGATTTGAAAACTTTCCTTCTCACCCTATGAAGTTAGTTATGGTGTGGAGTATATTACTCAAGCAACTCATCAGTCTTTTGGTGCTGCAAGTGGTTGTTTTTGCTACTAATGAACTTGTTGAATATACATTAAACAAGCTCATACAATTATTCTTATGACTAGTATTCTGCCATTGTTCTCGGTGTTCCAATTACTCCTCTTTTTTAGCTTTGGTGTTTTGGTATCTTGCTAGGTATATAAAATGTCCATACCATTCCAATTAATCAACGTCCATCGTATTAGCTTTGGTGCATGTGGGAATTTGAGGCTTCTTATTATGAGTCTATGTAACCTTTCCCTTGTTTTCAATAGATCCTTGATCCACTACACATGGTTTCTCCTCAACTACTCTCTTGGCATAGCTCAAGGTATAGAACAAGTTCTTTAAACCCAAAATACGAGAGTCGTGGTCTAGATAGTAACGTAATTCTTGGAGTGGAGGTGGCCTAGCATGCGAGTACTCAACTCCATGAGCTTATGTTGCCAATGTATAGGTAAGAGATATAAGATTCAATCTACCTCAAAAGCTATGGTAAATATGTCTACTTATGGATATAATTGTGTTATGTGATACATCTCATATAGATATATTGTATAAGTATGTTTGTCATGATTTCTTTTAAAAATAGCAAAGAAATTTAGCTAGCTTCTTATACTTTTGTCAAAAACAATACAAGAGCTTCACGAGGTGCAATAGTAGCTTTTATACCCAATAGCATAAATAGCCATTAGAGCATCACAAGCATCAACCATTGCATCAAGAGCTCCCTAGAACCTCATATTCAACTCTTCTACATGGACCTTATACACTTGGAATTCATGTAGCCATTTCCATTACAACTCATGCAGCCTTTGTACTTGATTCAACATCACTCACAAAATATTTCCAAGTATCATTAGCTTTGGGCAAGTCCTTCATTTTATTGAGGATCTCAAATACATTTTCAAGGGTTGAATCTTCTTTAATCTGATTACTTGTGATAGGTAGAGTCACAATACCTAAATGAACATTCACTAGAGTGTTGGTGCGCCTTTCTTGGAGATGAAAGCATATTTCAGGCAATAAGTTTTACGTCATCTTCAACCAAAGGATATTGGGGATTTCGGAAACTTTACCCATATTGAAAATATCCATGTATATCTTTGATAGAGTCCACGTTATCATCACAAATCCCCAGCAGTATTAAATCCCTCCTAATTGAACTTCCCACCCTCTCCTCCATATCTTTGATTAACAAGCCACCCTGCAGATTGTAGAAGCCCTCTAAGCACATTCTAGTGTCTATAGCTAGGGTTGCAAAGATTGAAGGAATCAAGAAAAATAGTTAAGTCTTGCTTGATACAAAAGTTTGTAGTTGGTGAAAATTAGCATTGTCATGTGGTTACATGTTTGATTGGTTTTCTAGATTCAAAACTAGTCTCTGAAATTGGATGAATATTAGTGATTGAGTTCTAATAATTAAATGATAATTTTGGTTGAATAAAGACACATGTAAGGAGTTATCTTAAGTGCTATAAGATGTCTAGACCTAAAAATATAAAAAATACATGTGCTTTATGAAAAATTTCTTTTTTAATAATTTTGAGATGATATTTGCAATTCTACCCACGCTAGCTTGTAGACCACGTGTATCCTAGTCAATTTGAGTACTAAGACAACTATATTCGGAGTTTGGAGGAGAAAGTTGAAGAAAAAAGAGTTGCACAGCAAGTTCACGATGGGGCTATTGTACTCATGATTTTGATAGAGGGTTTCTTACTTAAGGATTCTACTTGCCTACTATTGTCAAATGCTTTAGGCTATTAGAACAATGTTTGGAATCTAAGATGTTATATACAATATATATTTGTGGAGTAATATATACAATAGTTTTGGTTCTCTTGATTCTTCATTCCATCTTGTCTATTATTCTAAACCCATATCAGTTATGACTTGACATATACCCTCCTTGTTGACATTTGGTAAACCTGGCATGAGAAGCCACATGATCTAAGCTATGACAAGATGGTAGACTTAGTAGTACCTTCACGATCTACAGGACCTATAGAACTTGGAGATCTTTGTCATGACATAAAATGGATGTTACAAGATTTAGGAAGACAACTAAGTTGATAGATTTTTCTTAATAATACCTTGTCAAAATGTCACAGCTATAAAAGGTATTGAGATGTGTAAATTTGATCACTTTCACAAATAATATAGTTATTGTCTCTCATTTCACTATTTTGTCCATAACTTTTATGTCTTCACACTCTTCCTTGTATCTTTCTAGTCTTTCCTTCTCCTTGTCATTCATTCTTTCTCCTCTTTTCTCTCTCTTCTATACTCTCTTCTCTCATTGCTCATCTCTCTTCTTAACAAGTGGTATTAGAGGATTGGTCTTTGATCCCTTTGGTTATAACCTTATCCTTGATTTCCTTCTTAGAAGACTAGGCCAACGGGTCCTCCTATAAGAAATGTTCTATATAACGTGTGTTGAAAGGATGTTAAGAAATACCCTTTCTTTACATATGGTAAGACCTAGAAACCAATTTGGATGCATCATGGACAAAATGGCAAGTCGTGGTCAAGAAATAGACCATTCTAGTGGTAAAATAGTTAAACATAGGGAGATTAGAGTTAGTGAGGATTAGAGGTCCACTCACTTTTTCAAATAAACTTTCTCTTTCAACTTTCTTTTAAGTTTTTGTAAAAGCTCTCATGGTGGCTATAAGAAACCCTTCCTCTTGCTCTTGAGTGACCATATCTTTCTCTCTTACCATGGGACAAATGTTCCATGAATCTTGAGGAACATACGGAGTATAGGTTTGATGACATTGCTTGAAAATCATAGTACATTTTGCATTGAATTTCCTACTCTCTCCATCTCTCATTGCTACCTCTGATCTTTGTTCTGTTGATGAAGTACTAATTTAGCACTGATTTCAAAGATATTTCAACAAGTCTTGGTAAGATTCAACATTTGATCTTTATCCATTTCTCTAAAATCGTAAATATGCAGGAGGGCAATGAGAAGGTAGCCATACCTTCAACCTTGAAGCTCAAGATTTCTTCAAGTTTTGGTACATTAAGGAGGAGCTGCATAAAACTAATATTGAGTTAGCTTTTGCTCAAGATAATTTTTTTGACCTTTGTATACAAATGGAGCAACAAACTAAGGTCATGGATACACAGAAAGATGAAATCTCTACTTTGAAAGCTCAGTTGGCAGAAACACAATCTCAAGTTGTTATTGTAATAAAGGAGAGGGAAAGGTTAAAGAAGGAGGTGACTAGAGCAATGCTCCGATCTAGCAACCTAAGGATCACTTGGCTCTCTCTTACTCTTCTTCAAAAAGTCTTGTGTAGCCAATTACTTCTTTGTCCCTTGCAGACTTAGCAGTTCTTCAAAGACAAGCCATGTTTTTCCCTTTGCTCCGGGCTCAGGTGAAAAGACGTGAATCTCGAATGGATTTGATGTGGTCTTCATTTGAGCAGTTCCAAGAATATGTTCCTCTGGATCACTCCTTTTTCTTGCATTATTAGCAACAAAAGTTGGCCTTCTACATTAAGCTTTCAACAATGGATCTACCTCTCCTAGAGGATGGATGGAGTGGAGCTTGGTCTTCTGACTTGTTGACTGAAGTAGTCAGAATGGTTTTTCAAGACTATGTGACTTCAGATACTATGATTCTATCTATATGTATTTGAGAGGTGATTTGCTAATTCTAGACGATGAAGATTTAGCTTGATATGTTGGGGATGTGGTACTACAAGCTGCTTTGTATGTTAGACATTTGGAGTTCCGGATAGATGAGATATTATAGTGTTATTCTTCCAAAGTGGATGATTATCCTAAGAGTTCATGGCACACTATGATTGACTCTATCATTTTGAATCAAGAAGGACTTGGTGTGGTGTGAAGCCCTTGAACAACATCTCATACACCCAACATCTCATCTCCTCCGACAACCATGGAGAAAATGACATCTTTGCAAATGTTTGACCAGTGTAATGCGGGCCATGGCACACATTTCCTTTCTGGTCCACATGATGGAATTGTACATAATTGATCCGATAGATCATGAGCCATAAGTATAGTTGCAAGACCACAAAATGGCATTGACACCCTACAAAACGTCTCTCTAAAGAGACTCTTCTTTTCTTATGTGTGGTGGAAGGAGGACATTCACGTGCATCTTTGGGACCAAATGCACACCAATACCTATGAAGTATCTTTCATTTATGAGACACATGTTGAATATGCGCCCCTTATATGCTTATTTAAAAATTGAAATCAATTTGTAAGAACCTTCTTGATTGACATAACAATGCAAAGAAACTTACACAATTTGCAAGAGGTAGCTATCAATGTTGTGTTGCGTGAGGCTTCTAGGTGCATGCTTCTTCGTCCATTGCTTTTGAAAATTTGTTGGGCCATTTGGTCTTCTATTCTCTCCATTCAAAAAATGGATGAGCCTGCTCCAAGGGATGTAAGTGAGGTGCAATACATTGTACCTGGATTAGGGGTCATGCCTTATTTCCCATTGAAGCTAAACACCATCGAATAAACTAGGAGGCGGGTTTTGCAAGTTAATGTGATCAACCTTGCTTTGGTTGTCCATGTGTTTAGTGTGTACGGGATATGGATAGAGGGAGGGGAGATTATGGTAAAGAGATAGACGAAATGAGAAGACAGAGAGAGAGAGAGAATGGGGGGAAAGGGGAGAGAGAGTCTTTTACTTCTTAGCCTTCTATGTAGTTCAATCTTAGTCCCCAAGAGTCATACACATCAAGATGCATTGCTAGGTTAGTGGTTTTGAAATTAGTCTTTTTTTAAGAATTTTTTTTGCTTCAATTTATTCACTTAATCCACTAATTGTTGAATGAGCATGCACCACTTGATTTTTCACTTCTATTCAGCTTAGGATTCACCAATTACGTACTCAAAACATTGGGCTTTGATATATTTAAAATAATGTTTTATTTCAAAGAGGAAAACATGAGGCTCAGAAGGTGAATCCAACATAGTTGGTCATTTAATTTTCATTATGGCATGTGAACGCACTTTCCCTCATCTTTATTCATTCCTCGCAATGATTGTGGTCCCAACTTCTCACATCTGTGTAGTCGTGATGCTATGTATCCACCATTGCAAATCTGAGGGCGGAGTTTTTTGCAAAGAATTTGATCACATTAGTAAGTATCATTAGGAATTTATTTTCCCTTGTGTGTTTTTCTTTGTTTGCATTTGCATGACACACGAACACCTCTAGTTAGGTTAGGCACAATTTCTTTAATGCATTCTTTTTTTCTTATGAAAGCATCGTTTGATTGATTGCATTGCATGGATTTTAATTTTTAAACCGCATGATGTTTGGGCACAAAATTCTCTTCAAAAGCATATTCTTGATAGGGCACATTGCATGGAAAACCAAATTCATATGAAGGTCGTAAGTTTTACATTGTCAGCGAGTATTTCTTGAAGAAAAACAAAACATGTGTCTTGAAAGTGTGTGCAACTACAAGAATAATAGGCCAAGGAAGGTTGGTACATAAACACGCCTATCTTTTTTGACTTTTGTATACAAATGGAGCAAAAAACTAAGGTCATGGATACACAGAAAGATGAAATCTTTACTTTGAAAGCTCAGTTGGCAAAAACTCAGTCCCAAGTTGTTACTGTAATAGAGGAGAGGGATAGGTTATAGAACGAGGTGACTAGAGCAATGATTAGATCCAACAACTTGCGGATCAATTGGCTCTGTCTTGCTCTTCTTTACAAAGTCCTGTGCAGACACTTCCTTCTTTGTCCCTTGCAGACTTAGCAGTTCTTCAAAGACAAGCCACATTTTTCCCTTTTTTCCTCTAGATCACTCCTTTTTCTTGCATTATTAGCAACAAAAGTTGGCCTTATACATTAAGCTTTAAACAATGGATCTACATCTCCTAGAGGATGGATGGAGTGGGGCCTAGTCTTCTAACTTGTTGAATGAAGTAGTGAGAATGGTTTTTCAAGACAATTTGACTTCAGATACTATGCTTCTATCTTATATGTATTTGAGAGGTGATTTGCTAATTCTAGACGATGAAGATTTAGCTTGATATGTTGGGGATGTGGTACTACAAGCTGCTTTGTATTTTAGACATTTGGAGTTCCAGATAGATAATATATTTTAGTGTTATTCTTCCAAAGTGGATGATTATCCTGAGAGTTCATGGCACACTATGATTGACTCTATCATTTTGAATCAAGAAGGACTTGGTGTGGTGTGAAGCCCTTGAATAACATCTCATACACCCAACATCTCATCTCCTCCGACAACCATGGAGAAAATGACATCTTTGTAGATGTTTGACCAATGTAATGTGGGCCATGGCACACATTGCCTTTCTGGTCCACATGATGGAATTGTACATAATTGATCCGATAGATCATGAGCCATAAGTATAGTTGCGAGACCACAAAATGGCATGGACACCCTAAAAAACGTCTCTCTGAAGAGACTCTTCTTTTCTTATGTGTGGTGGAAGGAGGACATTCACGTGCATCTTTGGGACCAAATGCACACCAATACCTATGAAGTATCTTTCATTTAAGAGACACATGTTGAATATGCGCCCCTTATATGCTTATTTAAAAATTGAAATCAATTTGTAAGAACCTTCTTGATTGACATAACAATGCAAAGAAACTTACACAATTTGCAAGAGGTAGCTATCAATGTTGTGTTGTGTGAGGCTTCCAGGTGCATGCTTCTTGGTCCATTGCTTCTGAAAATTTGTTGGGCCATTTGGTCTTCTATTCTCTCCATTCAAAAAATGGATGAGCCTACTCCAAGGGATGTAAGTGAGGTGCAATACATTGTACCTAGATTAGGGGTCATGCCTTATTTCCCATTGAAGGTGCGCACCATCGAATGAACTAGGAGGCGGGTTTTGCAAGTTAATGTGATCAACCTTGCTTTGGTTATTCATGTGTTTAGTGTGTACGGGATATGGAGAGAGGGAGGGGAGATTATGGGAAAACGATAGACGATATGAGAAGAGAGAGAGAGAGAGAGAATGGGGGGAAGGGGGAGAGAGAGTCATTTACTTCTTAGCCTTCTATGTAGTTCAAGATTAGTCCCCAAGAGTCACACACATCAAGATGCATTGCTAGGTTAGTGGTTTTGAAATTAGTCTTTTTTTTGGAATTTTTTTCTTCAATTTATTCTCTTAATTATTCACCTAATCCACTAATTGTTGAATGACAATGCACCACTTGATTATTCACTTCTATTCAGCTTAGGATCCACGAATTACGTACTCAAAACATCGGGCTTTGATATCTTTAAAATAATGTTTTATTTCAAAGAGGAAATGATGAGGCTCAGAAGGCGGCTCCAACATAGTTGGTCATTTAGTTTTCATTATGGCATGTCAACGCACATTCCTTCATCATTATTCATTCCTTACAATGATTGTGGGCCCAACTTCTCACATCTTTGTAGTCGTGATGCTATGCGTCCACCAATGCAAATCTAAGGGCAGAGTGTTTTGCAAAGAATTTGATCACATTAGTCAGTATCATTAGGAATTTATTTTCCCTTGTGTGTTTTTCTTTGTTTGCATTTGCATGACACACGAACACCTCTAGTTAGGTTGGGCACAATTTCTTGAATGCATTCTTTTTTTCTTGTGAGAGCATCATTTGATTGATTGCGTTGCATGGATTTTAATTTGCAAACTACATGAATGTTTAGGCACGAAATTCTCTTCAAAAGAATATTCTTGATAGGGGACATTGCATGGAAAGACAATTTAAGTTTTACATCGTCAGCAAGTATTTCCTGAAGAAAAACAAAACATGTGTCTTGAAAGTGTGTGCAACTACAAGAATAATAGGCCAAGGAAGGTTGGTACATAAACACGCCTATCTTGGATCTCAGAAGCTCTAATTTGTGTGAACTTCAGAGCACACAAAGAAAGCATGCAATTAGATATATATATTTTCCATAAACTTTATAAAAGAGCTAGATATTTGACTTTATGAGGGGTATAGTGCATTTTCGAGTCACACTTTTCTTCCATTGGAATGGATAGCTCAAATTATATGCTTAAGTTGCTACAGGTTTGGAGGAGGATGCAAGTTTATCATGATTGGGATGCTCCATATTCATCTCAAGGCATGAGCATCTCAATCAATAGTTGTGATGATAAGTAAAGTTCTTGGTAGTTTATCTAGTAGGTTTAGTTTATCTCAATAGTTTATCTCAGATTCTATCCATCATAGCTATGTATATCATGCTTTAGATGGTGATATTGGTCCTCTTGGTCTAGTACTGATAATCAAATTATTATGCTCTTTCTACGATCTCACAGGAAGAAATACATAATTTAGTTCTTTCTTGTTGTCTACAATATTAAAAGTTTGGCTACAAGTAGGTGTCTCATGTTGCTTTTAGCGATTAATCCTCTTATATATGTCATATCATGCTTTAGATGGTGATATTGGTCCTGTTTTTAGTACTAATAATCAAGTTCTTTTTTCGTAACAGGTTGATTTAGCAATAAAGAGCCTCATGAGCTTCATGTGGGTTTGGATGGAATAATAGACATTTATCTACTATTAAGGGCTCACAATCAAAGTCTCTAGTTAGGCTTTCATCACAAGGTAAGTATTGGTTAAAATGCATATATGTGGAAATATCATGCATGCACAACTAGCGTTGTCATCGATCATGCTTGATGAATGAACATATGCAATGAAACTTTACACCAAGGTAGGTTACAATTTCTCTTCCATTATGCTCATCTTTATGTTGATTTTAAAGTTGATAGTTTGATAGCCAGTTGATTAGAAGGGTAATGACCAAGTTGTAGGTTGCATCTAAAAGGCCTTCCAAGGGCATATTGTTCCATGTTATGAACGTCACACTAGATTTTTGTGGAAGCTTTATAGAAGAGCTAGATCTTTGACTTTATCAAGGGTAGAATGCATTTTCAAGTCACACTTTTCTCGCACCGGAATGGATATCTCAGACTATATGCTTAAGTTGCTATTGGTTATCTTGCTTTGTTGCTTCATACTCTGTTTAAACTAATTTTGATGACTCACTACTTTTTTGAATTAGTCTGAGTTGATCTGGGAGTAAGGCTACTAGTATGGAGGAGGATGCAAGTTCTTACCTCCAACATTACCTGCACCAACATGTCACAAATTTCATCTTTAAAACCTATTGATATAAGTAGTGATTGTTCTCATTTCAGATATGTAGTTCTTCATGTCATTGTAATACTCTTGTTATATCCTTGTTAAAAATTTTATGCATACGGTACCGTGGTAGTGATGTTTTGAATACATACACATCCATCAATGCATCTTTTTCTTCTCAGTCATGCATTGGGGAAGCAAGATTGGCTACAGGATTAGCTACATCTTCATCTATATAGAGATATGTTTCATCATTGGCACCCTTTTATGGGGCAAAGAGATTGGCAGACATAGATCATAGGTGGTCAGATTCTTGTTCATTATCTTTGATCATTGGAGCACGGTCAGCGTCTACCATAGCCATGGTGGGCATGGGACAAAGTTTCTCCTAGGATAGATTTTTTGCAGGAAAGGTAGGCTTTAGGAGAGCAAGTAAGGTTGCAATGGTATCTTCTGGATCATCTATGGTATTGGATATGTAAGCATCATCATTGACCATCACAAGGATGGCTTCCACTGAGGGTAAGGTGGGCATCAAAGGGAAATAATATTTGAAATCAAGTGCACCAAGACCATTGATAGGCCATTCATCTTCTCTCATTGGATGGGCATCAGGCCCCAGGCCGTTACCAAGTGCCTAATACCATGTGGATGGCCATGGCCAAGAGGCCTCCTACTATCAAAGTGAAGCAAAGAAAGGATGATAGAGAGGAGAATCAGAGTTGAAAGTAGAAAATTCTATGAAGAAGAGATATGTATTGAAGTAGGCATTACATCTGCTCGAATAATAGTTAATTTCATTATTGTCATTGTTTCCTCTAACTTGGACCTTGATGCTGTTTTTTGGAAATTTTTGGTCATCTACAGGATAGGTTACATTGGTTCTTACGATCAACAATCATGCAATAGGGTTGCCATGGGCCCTCATGTACTAAAGGTAATTGTTAATATCCTACAACACCCTAATGAATAGGGTTTGTATATACATTTTTGTAACATAAATATTCACATATAATAGTCTGGCATCTTAGTCTATAATCGACCTTACTTCTTTCCTTAAAATCATTCTTGGATTCACTTAGCTTTACATGTTTCCTTGTTCTATTGTATTATTTTGCATTATCTGGTTGACCAAATTCATGAGCATTATCCATGTGTCTGGTATTTTTGACAACTTGTTGAGTGTCTTTAGGTAGTGGATTGGCTTTCTATTTCAGAGTATGCACAAAGACAATGTGTGAATGGGAATCCATGGTTTGACATTCAATGTCATAGTAGGATCTTTTGTATGCCATAGCAAGTCGTCCTTTTGTGTGTAGATCAGTGGCTAATATTTTTTATGGGAGAGCATGACTACAAGGGATCAATAATCAGACTAATGGAGTGTTTCTCAAGTCTAGCATATAAATTCAAAAGAGGCTACACCTTCAAGCAAGTATGGAAAGTTTTACAATGGAAAGTGCTATATAGTCTTGTACTCTGATTCAAGAGAACATAGAGATGAACATCTTCTATTTTCTTAGTTGGGAGACCAGAGCACTGTGGTGATCAAACATGTTTTGTGTGGTGCAATGGTGTGTATATGTGATTATCTTCTTTTTTCACAATTGCAAGCTTGTGTATTGGCAGGAGACTCTTTCTTCAACACAATATTTTTATTTGAATTGCAAGTTCCGTGCTTGAATTTTCAATTCAGGCAATGTCTTTCGTTAGAATATAGTGCTTCAAGCTTGAATTTTCATTGTAATTGGAAAATAAAAAGTTTTAGTTTAAAAAACAAGCTTGAATAAATCGAAAGTTTGCTATGCTATCAACCAACCATCGTTGTTGTATTTTTTCTGTCTAGATAGCCACACAATTGTGTGGCATCATTCTTGAATCATAGATGGACTACTATTGTTGTGTTTAGGATGTGTCTTGGGTACAACACTTTTTTATAGATACTTCAAAACTCATGGGTACAAGACATTCTCAAATGAGCTTAAGATTTGTCTTATTAGTAAAAAAAATTATAGGTTTAAAGATGTTTAGAGTATTATCGTAGATTTGTTATAACAACTATGGATAGATTGCCCTCTTGATCCATGGGATTCCCTATAATAGCTAAAGATGGATTCCTCCATCTCCTGTTGACAGTGCTGACTCTTATTTCATAAGGAACTTTCAATCATTTCCTGGGTTGTCGCAGCGCGTAGGGTTGAAGGTCACCACAGGGATTTGGCAAGAGAAGAATGTATGGGGGTTCAAGAGCTTAGACTCTAGAGATTGTAGAGATAAGAGAAGGGTTGAAGGTTTCAAGCCAGGTTCTTGAAGACAAGTGACAACAGGGTGAAGGTAGATTCAAGGAGAGGAGTAGACATAAGAGAAGGGGTTCGAAGAGATTGAAGATGTAGATTCATACTTCAAAAAAGAATTAGAAAATATAGAAGAATACTAACAGAGATGAAGCCTGTCAGTTTCTTTCAGCATTATGAAAAAATATAACTCTAATAGATAAAAACGTGTACAAAATAATACCTTCCTCTATGCTACTCAGATCGCCAATCTGATCCTTCCAATGGCTCCGAAAGGGGGGTTAAATACTAGGACACTTGGCCAGAATCCTTCCAGATCACTCCTTCTTCATCTACCACTTTCGATGTGCTATTCATTGCCTGAAAACAGTGATCGTGCATCGCGCGATTTCGCTAATCTCTCTTTTTACATAAAATCCTCTCAAATTAGCTTGAAGCTACATGATTTCTTTTACATGTCATCCTAATCTAGAAGTTGTCTATAGTTTTGTAGATTTTTTTACAAGAGATAATATCTAGAATATTAAAAATTGACTAAAATTTAATATTTTTGAACCATGGATAGTAACACTAATGTCTAAAATGGCATTGGCTCTCTAAATCTAAAAGGCACCCACACTCTAGATTTTTTTACATGGTATTCGCGTAGCGGCACGACAACTTCATAGGAAAAAAAAGGGAATTCCCTATCAATTTCCTAGTTAAGAATATACATAAATACGGAAAGTAACTTATAGGAAAAATAGAACATTTCCTAGTTAGAGAAAATTCCTACATAGAGAAAATTCCCTATGTAGTTCCTAGGAAAATTTCCCTATGCAGAAAATTTCATATGTGATTCCCTAGTTTCTCTAACTAGGAAATGTTCAATTTTTTGTATCATTTACTTTTTCTACTCATGTGTATTTTAAACTAAGGAATGGATATGGACTTCCCTTTTTTTTCCTAAGTAGGGAATGATTAAAATTTCCTTGTGGGGGTGAGCGACAGATCTATCATTTCAACATGAGTAATTGTTAAGATTGAGTGTTGTACACCTCCCACAACCTAACCAATGCTTCATAAACAAAGCTACCTCCTTGGGTGTTGTTGGGTGGTCCTTGTCGTGTTGGATGAGTGCGACATGGCAATCTGTGGTACCTCCTACCCACAACAATGATCCTTCATGTGACAACGATGTTCTCCTCGATCATGTGTAAATTGGGAGAAGTTTTTCTAACCCTACCCCTTTTGATTTCACAAGTCATTCATGTTTCAAGTGTGGGGATATACGTGTATGGGATATGATCTCCTCTTAGGCCCGTGTTGCATTGTTAATCTGATCTATTAAGGTCTTGAGTGTGTTGATGCATCCTTGCACATCTGCTTTGTATACCCTCATGGACACATCCCTCTTGGACGATTTTAGCCTACCAAATTCTGGTCTCAACTCGAATAGGGTCCTTTCCCCCCCCACCCATTCTCTTTTCAACCCGTCTTAGGGTTGTTCATTTCATGTTTGCCATTTTTTTCCTATTTTTTGCTGCTTTACCATGTGAATGCATCCTACATTCACCAAATCTAAAATCTAACCTTACAACCTTGTTCATCCCTTTCAATTGGCTACTTTTCTTTTTTACAACCCCCTATTCTGAGTCACCGACCATGAGTTATTAATCTTTGAAGATTTTTTTACACATTTAACGTGTTTCCATGTGAACATGCATTTTTTGCTTCGAAACAATGCTCTAATATGATAGCCCCAACCTACCCCTTCCTTGGGATATTTTTCCTTTTTACTACCCATCATTTTGATGTATGGTTTGTTTTTTTTAAAATTATTTTGTCTTTTTAGAAATTTTCGTGTGCATTTTTGTTCATTTTTAGATGTGAACTTGCCTTAACCACCTCAAAAAATAACCTTGACCGGTGTTTGGTACCTTGTACCACTTTTCTTTTTCCCTCATCCTAATTTAACCTACCAATTTTATTTTATTAATTTTTCCATGAGTTTTTGTACTATTTTTTCTACTTTTTTCCATGAGAATGCCCCTTAACACCATCACAACTGCATTTTTACCCAAGAAACATGTCTCACAAGCTACCCTTGCCATTTTTTATTTTCTTAGCCATCTGTTTCAATGCACAAATATTTTCGTATAAATTTTAGACTCTATTTTCCTTGTTATTTTTATTCTTTTTTCTTTGCGAACGCACTCTGCTATCCCGGAAACCACATTCGACCTCACCAATCTTGTCTAACATCTTCCTGTGGACATTTTTTGTGCTCATCTTGCAGGGTTCTGACCTTTGCATTTCTCCGTATTAATTTTTATTTCCAATTTTGGGTGTGTTTTTTTGGTTTTTCCCATGTGAACACATCCTATCCTTGTCAAAACTACATTCTCATCTGGCAAGCCTGCCCCACTCATCATTTTGCACTTTTTTTCTTTTTTGTGTGCTTCGTTTCGATGGCCGAAATTTTCAGTGCTAATTTTTCTAGGAATTTACCTTCCGATATTACACTGTTTGCACATGCACATTTCGAATTCCGGCTTCTCAAGCAAATCAACGTGTTCATCCTACCGTCCTTTTCCCATGTGTGTTCCTGCACGTCCTCTCAATCCTCACAATGTAAATTTTTTTACCTTCGCCCCATGCACATGTGTGGGATGAGGGCACCGACGGATGTTTGTTTCCAAATTTAATAAAAAAACAAACAGAAACAAACCACTATCCCCCCCTTAGTTCCCCCCCCCTTAGACCTTACCCCCCTGTTCTTGACCGCTATCCCCCCCCCGGCATGCCTTGAGTGACCCTTCCCCCCTTAGTGACATCTACCCCCCAACTCCTACCCCCCTAATTCCCCCCTCCCCGGTCCCCACCCCATTTCTAACTCCCCTACCCGCCCCTTAGTGACCCTACCCTCCCCTTAATGCCTCTCCCTACCCCACCCATTAACCCCCGCCTCGCCCCCATACTATCCCCCTAATGGGCCCTCCCTTCCACGTGCCCCATCCCACCTCCCACCTCCCCCCTGCCCCCCCTCATTGACCATCCCTCCCCCCTTCCCCCTCGCGTACTCTCTCCGCCTCCCCTCCTCTTTCCCCCTCCCTCCTTCTCATCCCCTATACTCCCTCTCCTTCCTCTCTCTCTGCCCCAGCTCCTTCCACTCTCCCTACTAGTGGACACCAACTACGCAACCCATTGCCTAGAACTGCCCATTGCCACGGCAAGACGCCCACAACCCATCGCCAAGATTTGCCCCGTTTCTGCCACAAAGATCCGTGGCCCACTGTCGTGTTGTTGCGCATCCGAGCCATAAACACCTCCATTTTTATTGTGCATTTGTGTTATCTTTTCGCGTGTGATTCATTGTGTGTGATTGATGCATTAAGATAATCCGTCCTTTCAATACCCGCATCCAATGTACATACTCCACTTGTGTGTTTGTGTTTATGTGTGTTTTAGTTTGTATGCATGTTGTATGTGTGACAGAAAAATATGAAAAACTGATGCCAAAGGACATTATCAAGCTGATAATTTCAATAATGATCTCCAAGAAAAGTGTAGGAAATCGTGGAATCAAATGAGGCGAATGGAGGAGATGAACCAGAGAGCTTTGTGACATCGAAGGTCATTGAAGCATTGAATCAAATCGTGCTATCGTGCTAATTTTCTGATGCTTGTGGTTCATGTCATCCATGGATGAACTTATGGACCTTGCTTCGATTGGATTACAACATAAATCCTTTGCTACATCTGATTTCAAAGGTTGGTTATAAATTGGTGCATTTGATACCATGGATTCATGGGAGAAATCATTGAAGTAGTAAAAGAGAAGGCTTTCTATTTTGAAAGTTGGAGGGAAAGATAGAAAGCTTTGTACTTTCAGAATAGCCTTACGAATGCTATGTTGAGATTGGAGAGGGAAAAAGCTAGGAAAAAGGGGAATATTTTTGAAAGGGCTATCAATGGCGGGCTGGCAAAAAAGTCTAGGGAGAAGGATGACGATTATCAGGAGGAGCGCAGAGATGATATGGATTATCTTGGCTCTCAATTCGTTGGACAAGTCTGCTTCCAAGCTTTATGAGCCACCTCTCTCAAAAGAAGCAGGCCTGCGGACCTTCTCTACACCTCTGAAATGCTCTTGGCAAGCCTGAGAGTAAGCGTCCTAGTGGGAGACCATGAAAGTCTGCTTGTGGCAATATTAAAGAGCAGCCTACATTCTATTCGACCAGAAAAGAGAAGGCAATTGCCTCTCTTGTAACTAGAAGCAAAAAATAAATTCGCATTGCAACTCCCATATTCAGAACCTCAACTGATCGCCGTCTAATTCAGCTGAAAGGCATGGCTTCTTAGCATCCTTATTCCACTTCGGCAGCAGGTAGATCCTCCATCGCAATCATCCACAGCTGCAATAGTTTATAATCCGACAAGAAAGCCAGAAGATGTTGCCGATGAGAGCTTTTTCAGTGACCCAGAACACTGTCAGCGATCAAATATCATCACCATCATCATCCAGGGCCAGGATTATTCAATGGTGAGGTTCTCACACACAAGCTAGTTGGTCAGGGCCTTGCTTTTATTACAGTTGGTGGGTCTATTGTACAGAAGAGTCTAGCTCAAGGTGAGGTAGTTGTCGTGGATGCTGGGTGTTTGGTTGCCATGACAAGCTCCACAGATATGCATATAAAACATATTGGTGGCCTCAGACGGACAGTTTTTGGGGGAGATGCTGTTTACGCAGCACATATTACTGGACCGGGTGTTGTTATCATTCAAAGTTTACCAAATCATCGCCTAGCTCAAAGAATGGCCCGGTCTGTAACAGCTCTGAATGTGCGTGATCACCCTCGTTTCTTCCTTCAACTGTTTATCTTCCTTTTCCTTGCATATGCTGCAATAGTTGCCTCGTTAATTCTAGCAGAAATTTGAACACCTATCAACATATCTTGCTATGTGATGATGAGGTTCTCCTGCATCCTGGTGCAAGCAGGCCATTGTTCAAAGATATTTGCAAAGAAACCTCTCTATTTCAAAACAGAGACCTTTTTGTACAACTAGTTTGGTAGTGAACAAGTCAAATGGATAAACAATAAAGAGATCAGGGTGAAAAATATGACAAAATCATAGTTGTTTGTGCTGATGATCCCGAGTTTCGTCATTACAAAGACATCAGAGACCTTCCTCCACACAGACTTGCTGAAATTTGAATGCTAAGAACAGCCTTGAACTGGTGCTGAATGTTCGATAGACTTATGGGTTGACTGCTCAAATGATTAGATCGAGAATTGTTCACAAGGATTGCTGCCTATCAGAACTCTTTAAGACTCTTCAAGTCTATGTGCCAATGGCATAACTATCTTCAAACACCTGAATGTAAAACAGTTTATGAGATACTACAGATTTTTCTGAACATGGACCTTATGTAATTTACTTGACAAGGAATATAGTGAACTTTGGCATTAAAAATTCGATTTCTTCTTGTTAGCCTCTTTCGTTGTTGCGACTTGAACTCCGTGTTCAGCAGCCCTTACACGAAATCTACGACATTTCTAGTGAACCCGACGTGAAAGTGCTACATCAATTTTTAGCAAGATGGGAGACTCGCAAGAAGAGATGACAGATGACAATGTCATGAAGAACCTGTTTCAGTCATTTACAACCTATATGCAGCAGCAAGCTCACGCGAAACATGATAGTGATGCCATGGATGCCTTGAAAGCTGTCCAACAGGAGATGAAGTAGTTCAATGGCCAACAAGTGTCAACTTACCTGCATTTATATGAAGAAAAGATGAAAATTTTTAGGGTTTCTCAAGATGTTTGGAGCCGCTATTTCTTGCGGATCGTGGTATGCGCTCTTGAAGTCCGAATTTTAGAAATTCAAGGAACACATGTTGGTTGGGAAGAGTTTAAGAAGGCATTAAAAGATGAATATTTCCTGGAGGATATAGGTCTTATGAACCACAGGAATTTCTTAGCATGGGTTTCTATGCCTAATAAGGGACTTTCAGTTACCACCCTTCTGCGAGAGTTTGAGAGCCGCTATGATCAGTTGAATGGAACTGAGCAACAAGCTTTGGAGATGTAGAAAGTGGAATTATTTTTACAAGCCGCTGATGCTGATTTACAGGAAAAGTTGGATGATCTTTTGGAAGATCAAGCTATAGATTCAGGTTTAAAGACCGAGTGGAGACATGTCATTGATGTTGTGAATGCTCTTGTTAAGAAGCAGCGCAGGAGAGTACGATTGCATCGTAATACAGGATCTGCTTCTAAAAAATCCTTGGAGACCTCTTCTTCTACGCCTGCTACAAGTTCTATGCCTAAGCCTACTCCTCCTGTTGTAAATCCACCAATTCCTGCTGCTCCAATGCCCTTATCTATAGATGATGTTATTAAAGGCTTGGCAGATTTGATAATTGAAGCAGTCAAAGTTGAAGTTGGAAAGTTAAAGGAGCAACTTATGTCAGTACCTGCTGTAGCACCTGCTCCAACGACTGCTTTTCCAGCTGGCCAAAGAAAAGGGAGACGATGTATTTGGTGCGATAGTAGAGAGCACCAACACTACATAGATTGTGATGCTTTTCAGGAAGCGCGTAAGAAGAATGTAGTGTTCTGGGGACAAGATGGGAAGATATGGCTGATAGAGACTGGTGCTCCTCTTGACACGAACTTTGGTAAGGGAGGCATGAAGAAGCTCGTTGATGATATGGCTGCGCGATCAGCTTATGTGAGTGTTAGAGGAGATGCTTCAGCTTATGGAGTCCAGCTTGAGCAGAAATCAGATGGAGACTCTGCTTTATGGTTCTCTACCTTGGAGATAGCGAGAAGAGGAAAAGTTCAGGCATCCACTATGACTTGTGTGGGCTCCAGCATTCGAGGAGAAACGGGATGGGATTCTCTTGTTGACAGATATTCTATTTTTGCTTATATAACGAAAACACAGGGTTTAGATGCCATGGTTGAGGAAAAGAGAAGAAGAGATGAGGAGGGTCTCAGTACCTCCAAAAAGACTAGAGGGGGTGACTTTGTTTCACCACCTGTTATAGCTCCACCTATGACAAGTTCTCCAGCTCAATCAGGTCTTGAACAACCTATGGGAGATAAGCAGATGAAAGAGAAGAGGAAACCAAGAAAGAAGCCAGGATTCAAGCTCTTGTCAGACCTTAATATGCAGACGGATATGAGTAAGATTTTTCATGAAAGAATTTTGAATAGTGAAGTCACTTTTACTGTTGGAGAAGCTCTTGGGATTGCTAGAAGAGAAATACAGGATCAGATGCAGGATCTTTTGCAGAGGAAACGGCATGCGATGGAAGGACTTGCTTTACAAGGATTATGGCATGGAGATCTTGGGGAAGAGCATGATGATGCAGTGATGGTTGAGAATGCTTCTGTCAATCTGCAATTGGAGAAAATAGTTCAGCCTATGCAGTATGAAGATGATGATACCCCTATCCTCATTCCTCGCAACCATTTTTCACGTAGTCATTGGGCTAGAGCAACCACTGAGACGGTGGTAAGGATTGGAGAGAAACAAATTCCTTTGGTCGCTTTAGTCAATCATGGTTCCGAGATTAATCTTATTTCTCGAGGTGTTTATGAGAGTGGCAGGTGGCCTATGGATGTAGAGCATGGCTGGCGCATGAGAGCCGTCAATAATACTTTTGGTGATATGTATGTTGCTTGTCTGAGCATCAGAATTTCTATTGGTAATGTTGAAGAGGATTATCATTACTTTGTTCAGGATTCTTGCTCTTATCCGATTATTCTTGGACAGCCTTTCATTAGAGAAGCAAGAATGGAGACGAAAGTGATGGATGACGGCTCAGCCTATGCACGGATACGCAGTAAGGATGGTATGCAAGCTGTACAGTTTATGACTGTTGGGGTAAATCATTCGAGAAACAGGGACTCCTTGCGTGAGGCACCACTACCTGCGAAGGAGTTGGATTTTCATTAGGTACCGTTGTCTTGCGAGATGCCAGTGGTACGAAGCGGAGAAAAGAGGAGATCTCACCTCCTGGCAACCAGTCTTTCTCCACTAATTTTGTTGGTTTTTCTTCAGATAGTTCAGTGAGTTATCAGAAAATTTCAGATTTTCCTAGAGCTGCCAGGCAGTACATTGGTCGTAGGGAGAAAGAGTTTAAGATTGCAGGTATTTTGCAAGCAGAAGAGCATGTAGATGGGCTGTATGAAGGGATGTCTTCTGCGGATACACTGTTTGAGATGGGAACAATGCTGAAAACTGATGTATGTAAGGGTTCAAAGATCATACCTGTGCAAACCTTGGATATGTTTCAGGAAATTTTTGATTTTATGCTGAAAACAAAGTTAGAGGCTGAGAAAACTCAGCAAACTGAATTTATGGCTAATCTTGATCAGCTTACAGAGTTGCAGAGGGCTGAAACCTTTCAGCCAGCAGAGTTAAATGTTGGAAAAATTCAGCATATGGAGTATGAGGCTGCACCCATGCAGTCCATAGAGCCGAGGGCTGAATCCATTCGGCCAACAGAGTTTAATTCTGAAAAATTTCAGCATACAAAGTTTCAGGCTGCACCCATGCAGTCCATAGAGCAAAGGGCTGAAATCTTTCAGCCAACAGAGTTGAGAGTTGCTGAAAATTTGCAGAAATTGCAGCAAAGAAAAGAGTGCCTGACTGATGCCAAGGTTGACACGAAATATAAAACAGTTGATAAGAAGGTTAAGCCGGTTGCAGGGCCACTTCCTCCTGATAGTGATGAGCAGATAGAAAAAGCTATGAAGCAGCCTATGTTGAGAAATCTTGCAAATATTGGACATAAATTTATAGCTAAAACTCTTACAGAATTGAAGATTGGAAATGATGATTTCTTGCTTCCAATGGAAAAAGAATGCTTTAGAGAGATGCTTGAACGTCATGGTAAGACATTTGCTTTCTTTCCTCATGAAATTGGCTGCATTAGTCCCGAATTGGTTGCGCCTATGGTCATCTTCACTGTCCCTCATGTGCCATGGAATATACACCCTATACTTGTGCCTAAAGCACACTTGCCAAAGCTGATAGAGTTGCTGAATGAGAAGATAAAGATGGGGATTTTGGAACCTTCTTCTGCGCCCTATTCTAACAGGTGGTTTACTGTACCAAAGAAGAATGGTACCTTGAGATTTATTTAGGATATGCAGCCCGTGAACAAAGTGACAATCAGGAATGTGGGAACAGGTCCAGTTGTGGATGAGTTTGCTGAGGCTTTTGCAGGACGAGCCATCTATTCTCTAGGTGACTTGTATTCTGGTTATGATCAGTTTCAGCTTGCCTTGGAAAGCAAGGATATTACTACTATGCGGACACCTATTGGTCTTGTGAGGATGTGTACCTTGCCTCAAGGTGCCACCAACTCAGTTGCTCATATGATGAATGCTATGCATAGAGTTCTACGAGACTATATTCCGCAGTATACCATGCCTTTCCTAGATGATGTGCCTATTAAGGGTTGTGCAGAAGAAGAAAAGAATGAGAGTCTTGATTTGCGAGGATGTAGACAGTTTGTGGCTGAACACTTGGTTGCTTGTGAGCAAATATTGACACGATTAGAGGAGGTGAACTTGACTCTTTCAAGGCTGAAATTTGTCTTTGGTGTTAATGAAGTCATCATAGTTGGGCATATGGTTTGGTTATTATGGGCAGGAAGCCTTCACCTGCAAAGGTGGATGCCATAAGCAGGATTGCAGAGTATTGCTTGACTACTTCAGAGGTATGGAGATTTGTGGAAGCTTGTGTATTTTACATGATTTGGATTCCTCATTTTGCTCACATAGCAGATGTTCTCTATTAGCTGCTTTGAAAGGGGCAGAAATTTCATTGGGATGAGAAGCATTCGAAAGCCATGCGTAAACTCAAGAAGCTGTTGCAGTCAGCTCCTACTCTTCGCAAGGCGGATTATCAATGTGGACGGCCAATCATGTTGACAATTGATACTAGCCCTATTGGCATAGGTTGGGCAGTGGGACAGGATGATGTTGATGGAAAAAGATATGCAATCCGTTTTGGAGCTAAAGTTCTTAATGAGCGACAGAGGAGATATCCGCAGATTAAAAGAGAGTTGTGGGGAGTAGTCACTGCACTGAAGTGTGATAAAGGGTATTTTATTGGTGCTTTAGTTGTTGTGGAAATAGATTGTTTGCCTTTTCTTGGCATGATTACTAGCTGTTCGACCCCAGATATAGCGATGCTTTGGTGGATTGCCTACATCAAATCATTGAATCCAGAATTTCGACATATAGCAGGAAAAGATAATATAGTTTTGCTGACATGCTGTCTAGAGCGAGATATGAGGATGAGGAGTTGTTGACTTGGTTACTTTGCCAGTGGGACTTTGGCAGATGAGATATCTTGTCTTGGCTAGGGAGGATATTACAAACTATGTTGAAGGCATATCTTTGCGGACGAAGACCACCACTACAGTATGTAAATTCTTGTTGGAAGAAATATTTTGCAGGTATGGATGTATAGGCAAGATTACAGCTGATCGTGGAGAGCTAGATGCAGACGAAGCTAGAGAATTTTTCTCACGGATTGGGATTAAGTTGGCTCTTACTACTGCCTATAATCCAGAGGGAAATGGCAAGAGCGAAAGAGGATATCCGCCGATAGTTAAGGCATTGGCAAAAGCTTGTAGAGGTCGGATTGGAGATTGGCCGAGATTACTACCTTTTGCATTGTGGGCAGATTGCTCTACACATAGCGTGACTACTGGATATATGCCTGCAGAGTTGATGTATGGGCAAAAACTTGTCATGCCTACAAAAATCTGTGCTCTCACGTGGAGTGCTCTTCCATGGCATGAGAATTTATCAAGGAAGGAGCTTCTAGCTCTTCGGATTCGCCAACTAGAGAGAAGGATAGAAGATGTGCAGCTCTAGCAATTGATCGTTTGAAGGCAGTCCGACTCAGAAACAAGGACATGTTTGATTTGAGGCATCGCTTGAGGCCTAGAGCCATAAAAGAAGGAGATTGGGTTCTAGTCTATGACAGTAGTCTAGAGAATCAGCATAGTAGCATGAGAAAAATGGTTCAAAGATGGTTTGGACCGTATGAGGTGAAACAGGTTTTTGACAATGCTACCTATGAGTTGGCTGAATTGGATGGGACGGTATTGAGGGTGCCCATTGCTGGAAAACGAGTCAAGATTTTCAAGAGAAGAGAAGATGAAGAGTATTCACTTGAAGCATTGGCAGAAGAAGAGCAGGTAGAAGAAAGTCTAGCAGAAGAAGCAGAGAATATGGATGATGAAGCTCATGGACAAACAGGTCTACTAGAAACTGATGAAGGACTGGACCTATTTGTGGACTTGGATGATCCTGGATAGTTGGCTCATCCGGAGAATGGCAGGTTTAGAGGGGGTGGATTTCGTGCTGCTGCGCATCCGAGCCATAAACACCTCCATTTTTGTTGTGCATTTGTGTTATCTTTTTCCGTGTGATTCATTGTGTGTGATTGATGCATTAAGATAATCCGTCCTTTCAGTACCTACATCCAATGCACATACTCCACTTGTGTGTTTGTGTTTATGTGTGTTTCAATTTGTATGCATGTTGTATGTGTGACAGAAAAATATGAAAAACTGATGCCAAAGGACATTATCAAGCTGATAATTTCAATAATGATCTCCAAGAAAAGTGCAAGAAATCGTGGAATCAAATGAGGCGAATGGAGGAGATGAACCAGAGAGCTTTGTGACATCGAAGGTCATTGAAGCATTGAATCAAATCGTGCTATTGTGCTATTTTTCTGATGCTTGTGGTTCATGTCATCCATGGCTGAACTTATGGACCTTGCTTCGATTGGATTACAACATAAATCCTTTGCTACATCTGATTTCAAAGGTTGGTTATAAATTGGTGCATTTGATACCATGGATTCATGGGAGAAATCATTGAAGTAGTAAAAGAGAAGGCTTTCTGTTTTGAAAGTTGGAGGGAAAGATAGAAAGCTTTGTACTTTCAGAATAGCCTTACGAATGCTATGTTGAGATTGGAGAGGGAAAAAGCTGGGAAAAAGGGGGATATTTTTGAAAGGGCTATCAATGGCGGGTTGGAAAAAAAGTCTAGGGAGAAGGATGACGATTATCAGGAGGAGCGCAGAGATGATATGGATTTTCCTGGCTCTCAATTCGTTGGACAGTCTGCTTCCAAGCTTTATGAGCCACCTCTCTTAAAAGAAGCAGGCCTGCGGACCTTCTCTACACCTCTGAAATGCTCTTGGCAAGCCCGAGAGTAAGCGTCCTAGTGGGAGACCACGAAAGTCTGCTTGTGGCAAGATTAAAGAGCAGCCTGCATTCTATTCGACCAGAAAAGAGAAGGCAATTGCCTCTCTTGTAACTAGAAGCAGAAAATAAATTCACGTTGCAACTCCCGTATTCAGAACCTCAGCTGATCGCCATCTAATTCTGCTAAAAGGCATGGCTTCTTAGCATCCTTATTCCACTTCGGCAGCAGGTAGATCCTCCATGGCAATCATCCACAACTGTAGTAGTTTATAATCCGACAAGAAAGCCAGAAGATGTTGCCGATGAGAGCTTTTTCAGTGACCCAAAACACTATCAGCGATCAAATATCATCAACATCATCATCCACGGCCAGGATTATTCAATGGTGAAGTTCTCACACACAAGCTAGTTGGTCACGGCCTTGCTTTTATTACAGTTGGCGGGTCTATTGTATAGAAGATTCTAGCTCAAGGTGAGGTAGTTGTCGTGGATGCTGGGTGTTTGGTTGCCATGACAAGCTCCACAGATATGCATATAAAATATATTGGTGGCCTCAGACGGACAGTTTTTGGGGGAGATGGTGTTTACGCAGCACATATTACTGGACCAAATGTTGTTATCATTCAAAGTTTACCATATCATCTCCTGGCTCAGAGAATGGCCCGGTTTGTAACAGCTCTGAATGTGCATGATCACCCTCGTTTGTTCCTTCAACTGGTTATCTTCCTTTTCCTTGCATATGCTGCAATAGTTGCCTCGTTAATTCTGGAAGAAATTTGAACCACCTATCAACAGATCTTGCTATGTGATGATGAGGTTCTCCTGCATCCTGGTGCAAGCAGGCCATTGTTCAAAGATATTTGCAAAGAAACCGCTCTATTTCAAAACAGAGACCTTTTTGTACAACTAGTTTGGTAGTAAACAAGTCAAATGGATAAACAATAAAGAAATCAGGGTGAAAAAGATGACAAAATCATAGTTGTTTGTGCTGATGATCCCCAGTTTCGTCATTACGAAGACATTAGAGACCTTTCTCCACACAGAGTTGCTGAAATTTGAATGCTGAGAACAACCTTGAACTGGTGCTGAATGTTGGATAGACTTATGGGTTGATTGCTCAAATGATTAGATCGAGAATTGTTCACAGGGATTGCTGCCTAGCAGAACTCTTTAAGACTCTTCAAGTCTATGTGCCAATGGCATAACTGTCTTCAAACACCTGAATGTAAAACAATTTATGAGATACTACAAATTTTTCTGAACATGGACCTCATGTAATTTACTTGACAAGGAATATAGTGAACTTTGGCATCATAAATTCGATTTCTTCTTGTTAGCCTCTTTCGTTGTTGCAACTTGAACTCTGTGTTCAGCAGCCCTTACACAAAATCTACGACACTGCCAGTGGTCGCTGTCACCCACTATGTTTGCTACCAGGCCACCGTCCAAAGCACTTGGGCTACCTGCTTAGCCTCGACTTCGCCCCTCACCATCCACGCCATGTTCCATCCCTGGCTGTGTCAATGGTCGCCTCGTTTGCCATGTGCCCTTGCCATGTGCCCATCAACACCTGATAGTGCTGTTGTCGCCACCACATGAAGTGCTCAGGCTGCCTCTCACACACACCTCTCCCGCCTCCTCCTCCCTATCCTCCCCTCGACTTCCCTTTGTTGAGAAATGTGCAATCACATCCACCATAGCCTCTTTGCAAGGAACAAACAAGGCCAAGAAACACATTTGAAATAAAGCCTTAGACTAGGTCACGAATGCATGGTTTATTAAAACCATAGTTAGTGAAGACCATGGTCACTTTCCACCTTTCTCCACCTACCAATACCACCTCCTGTAAGTCTATAAAAGGCACTTACCCCCACACTCATTTTATTAGTTATTTTTTGATCAGTTGTACTTGCATTATGCTTGGATAATATTAGTTGTTCTTCTTTGTCAATGCTTCTACCGCCTTATGATTGCCAATTTGCTCAATGGTGATCCTCCTTAGCATGCATCCTCAATATTTCAATATGGTATCAGAGTAGGTCTCAAAGTAATGAATCATTGGGTCGCTTCAGTTTGAAATTTTGACTCGCTCCACTTTCCCATGAATCTCTCGCCTACCTACATAGCTACCCAACTTCAGTGGAGGACTTGAATCTCTCTTCCTAGGCCATTTCAGCGCATGCTTCCTTTTGGGAAAATCTTCCTTGACTGAGGGCGCTCCTCCCTATCATCTCAGAGTCTGACATTGTGGCCTCTCAACCCCAACATTGTGCCTGCAAGGAATCACTACCTAGATCTGTACCATTTTCGTTCGTAGTGCTCAGTCCACCCGCACATGCCACAATGCTGACTATCATCATGGGGCTTTGGTAGCCCATTTCTAAAAAGAAAGCTTTGAAAATGATCAACTATTCAATTCACAAGAGCTAAAAAACCAAGATGTCCCTAGAAACCCTAATGTAGACTTCATAGCCATCAAGCTTCTATTTCACTTCATTTTGTCACTTTGCCAGGCTATTGGAGTTTTTTTGCCATGGGCTAGAATTCTCACTGAAATTTCCGTAACAGTGAGGCATCAAACTAGTAAGAAGGGGACATTTTGGAAGATACAAGCAGAATGTCCATTCACACTCATCTAGTGCTTTTAATACTTATGTTATCTAACACAGTCAACTTTTCCTTTGATCAAATCTAAGATTCTTTTGTGCTACTCTAGCATCAAATCAAGGACGGGAAGACTTAGACTTGCAAGACCTTGAAGATCCCAGTTCAAAGGGCATACTAGTCACCTAATCACCTAGTATCTCTTGATACCAATCACCTAGTGTCTTTTGGAACTTGTGCTCAACTCTTGTGCTGCTGAAATCTCAAATTTGGATATCAATCCTTAATGTCAATCAGAGGCAAAAAATTTGAATGCTTTTAATAAGGTTTTTGGACACGACAAGATTGACGTAAACATTGGCAACAAGTTTAAAAGAGGGGGGGATCAGGATCCATGGAGGAGGGAGGATTGTTGAGAATTTTCCAATGGACTGGTTCATTAAGGCCACCTTTTTCCTAATCCGCAATCAGTCTGGAAGCCTCCTCCACCGACTCCATTCGGCATAGTTAATCCTGCTTCGTGGCATTGATTTGACTAACATCCATTTTTGAGCTGCCATCATTCAAGATTGACAAAGAAGGAGTGGATTGTCCTTAACAATTTGGATCATGATGGCATCGTAGGCTAGTCCACTTGGCAACATCAACTAAGTAAGCCACTGAAGGTTGCAAGAATGTTATATTCTCCCTCGCATTCTTCTGATGTTCATGGTAGAAGAGCCTAGCAATTTTTGTTATTCTAGCTCTCTACCTAAGCCTCTTCTATGTGGGCCCATGGCTCATAATTTTTCATCCCTCCTTCGGTTGGTACAATACTTCTTTCTTCCTTTTTTGCAATCCTATTGTTGAGGGTGGCAATCTAAAGACTAAGCTAACGCGTATGATGGGAGGAAGGTCAGGTTTACTGATATGAAAATGAACTTTTGGAAGAGACTGATGCATAAAAGGGTGGTTTGAACAAGGGCTTCTTTGCAGAGTTGCTAGGGATGAATAGCTTCATCAACATGCTTGGCTCTGGAAAAAAGAACTAGCTAGAAAAAGAGAAGCATAAGCCTAGAATGAAGGTGTGAGCCAACCAGAATCATCTCTAACGAGGCACTAATGAGTGAAAACGAGGTGTAGGTTTGTCGTCAATCAAGGAGAGCCATGTATGATGAACTAGTATCCTAGGCTTAATACACGAGTTGTGATGGTTATCATCAGCATCATGTTTTCTCCAGTGGAAGAGAAGCCTAGGGCAATATGAGTTACATATACTTGCACGTTACTTTATTTGTTGCTATCTCTTTGTAATCTCCAAGGAAATTTGACATCAGAAGTTCTCATGCCTAGACTATTTGATTCCATTTGCACTCACACCTCATCTTTCCAAGCAAATGTACTATATTCAAAGGTTCTTTGTAATGAAAAAATTCACCAGTTCACCAATAGAGTTGCGAAGGATCAAAGTCCATATCTTCTTCAACATGCTCATAATCAGGTTCATTGGTTTCTTTGGAGGGGAAATTCGACACGACCATGCGTGTTGACATGGGGATAAGAAGGTGTCATATGTTGTAATGAAGAAAGCTATAGATTTTACCTATGGAGTCGGCAACTAGATGGAATAACTTTGAAGCACCCAAGCATTCTTATTCCTTTCAAAGTTGATAACAAAAAGATGTGAGAAAAACTTTGAAAGTGTCTTTTCTTCCTTGCTCACGAGCTAACATGATAGCACATGTTGTGACTTTGAAGATATCAAAAGGAGGGAAATTTGAATGACACTTCTATCTATGCAATTGCTTTGTTAAACAATCTCTCAAAGGACATTGTGACTTAAATTGAGATGCTTGTATGTTATGGGTTACATGACTACGTCCAAAAGGCATTGAGACAAACAATGTATTCATTTTCATTGCTAGATTTATGTAATTGATCAAATGTGAAACCTAATCATTCTTTTACTCCATGTATTTATCTTGAGATGAGTACTCAACATTATCTTTTGCTCCCATCCTTCTAAGCGTCTTTGTGGCGAGTGACTTTCACAAACCCCCTATGCGAATTCCGTGTGACAATGTCCTCTACTGACCACTTCCCCCCAGCATTGTCCTGAGACCATGTGTTGCCCATAAGTTTCTCATTGAAAATAGCATCACAACTTATGATTACCTTCTTGAAACATGGATCATAAAACTTGTATCCCTTAGAAAATGTTGAATATCTGATGAATTTAACTTGCAAACTAGGAGGATCAAATTTTCTGCAAGTCTCTTTGGGTACATGAATAACATCACAACATATGATTACCTTCTTGGAATATGGATCATAAAACTTGTATCCCTTAGAAAATGTTGCTGATTGAAAATAGCATCACAACTTATGATTACCTTCTTGGAACATGGATCATAAAACTTGTATCTGTTAGAAAATGTTGAATATCCGATGAAAATAATTTACAAACTGGGAGGATCAATTTTTCTGCAAGTCTCTTTGGGTACATGAATATGAGAAATATATCTAAAATTTCAAAAATAGGAAATAGAAGGAGTTTCACATATCTAAGTAGTAATCGGTATTTTACCACGAGGAGTTGAGGAAGATGATTGTGCACAAATACTGCTATTAAGACTACTTTAGCCTAGAAAAATTGAGATAAGCTAGAATGAATGAGCATACCTTGCATGGCATTGAGAATAGTCATGTTTTAATGTTTAGCAATACCATTCTATTGAGGAGAGTAGGGAACCATATATTCATGATGAATACCCTTATCATTACAATAATCATCAAAATCATTTGAAATGTATTCTCCACCATTATCACTGCGAAGTTTCTTGATGCGACGACTAGTATGAAGTTTTACAGCCTTGTGATATTACTTAAAAGATAATAAAGCTTTTGATTTGTATCACAAGAGAAAAACAATGGTTTATCTTGAGAAGTCATCAATTAAAGTCATGAAATATGGATATTGAGATTTTGATGGAGGAAAAGGTCCACAAATATCACTATGAATAAGATCAAAAAAATCTCTAGAATGAGTTGTGGTGGAAATGGAAAAGGGTTTGCAAAAATGCTTTCCACGTGCACAATATTCACAAATACCCATATAAGAACGAGCTCTGAATTCCATACCTTGAACAAGGTCACATTGACAAAGATTGACAAGCTTTGAAAAATTAGAGTGAACAAAGTGATAATGCCATATTCTGCTATTAAGATTGCCAAGAGCTATAACAACATTTGCAACATCTTCATTTAAAGATAACTCAAAAAAATTATCATTTTGAGGAACAATAGCGATGCTTTGTCCATCTTTCTCAATTCAACACTTAATATGGTCAAAGTTGATAAAGAGACCAAGATTCAGAAGTCTTGCAAAACTAAAAGAAGATTCCTTTGTAGATCTGGGATATGTAAAACTCCACACAAAATTCTTGTTGAAGAAAGACTATCGAGATATAAATCACCTATACCTTTGATTGGGCTGGTTGTGTCATCAACAAGACAAACCAATTTCTTGACATGAATAGAATGATAATTATGTAACCATTGGGATTGATATGTCATGCTTCCCGTAGCACTAGAATCGATAATAAAAAGAGATCCATCCCCACGAATATGAAGTATCTTTTGAGGAGAGATAGAATAAGTCACATAATTTTCTTCTTCAATAGTCTTGTCATATGTAGCAGCATATGCTCTATTATGATCTAAATAAAAACGCCTCTTGAAACATACATCAGTTGGATGATCACTCTTTCTATAGTAATCACAAGGAGAATAATTTGTGGATAAACACTGTTGTTTATTTGTAATACCATGTTCTTCATCATATTGTTTTGCCCAGCAATCATCTGTAGTGTGACCATTTCTATTGCAATAAGAACAATGTTTATTAGAAAAGTTGAGACGAGAGAAGTTACCAACATGATTACTCCTACGTGTAGAGCATGTAAAGGGATGCCTTCAAGCAAGTAATGCTTGGTCGATTTGTTCTGAGTGTGTGTCCTCTTGTGAGATCATAATTGTTTCTTGATTTGTGAGTCACAGTTCATGTCATTGTGAATATTCAATCAAACATTTACAATCTTGATCAAAATTGATCCCATATTTGTTAGATAATATGGTAACAATATTATCATAAGCAAGATCCTTTAGAGTATCAAGAAGCTATGTTATCAAGAATCCATGCCATGGACGAACTTGGAATGCCATCGCGTACCCTTTATGACACCGAGGATGAGCATCCACACAAAGAGAACCTCATGCACATAAAGGCAATGAGGTACAAAATATTAAGTCATAGAATCCACGTTGTGGAGGACGCATGTCCATGTGAAGAGAACTCCACGCACCTGGACGCGACACACAGAAGATCCGAGTCATAGAATCCATGTCATGGCGGGTGGACTTGAAATGTCGTGGATGCTGACGAGGTGAGAGAAGCACGAAAACCGCACTAACGCAAGCGATCAAAGGTAGGGAATGTGAAGAGAAGGTGATCAGACTGCCCACCTGAGCTAGGCTAGATTGGATGCAGGGTGTGCATGAGGACTTGGGGGTGTGCCATGACACACAAGGGCCGAGGCCAAGAAAACCTTGTCGAACTGAGCAAAAGGGAGACAAATCAGTGCGATGGCAACCAGAATCCTAGTGGATCGTAGCACCAAGGCTACTCTACCACTTACAATACCCGGCCACATATTTAAGCCGTCTGCAAAGGATTCATCTCCCCGATCGTTCGGAATTTCCATTCAGAGTCCTCGAGGCGACCACTTCTGGCACCTGGAGGGAGACTCTCGACACATGCTCTCGACGATGCACAAGTGCCCCTACTATCAGTCACGTAACAACCGCAGAGGTAGAGAGTGCTGCATCTAGCATGGATTCTGACTTAGAGGCATTTAGTCATAATCCTACACATGGTAGCTTCGCGCTAGTGGCTTTTCAACCAAGCGCAATGACAAATTATGTGAATCAATGGTTCCTCTCGTAGTAAGTTGAATTACTATTGAAGCACCACTCATCAGTAGGGTAAAACTAACCTGCAGTGTGAACCCAGCTCACGTTTCCTATTGGTGGGTGAACAATCCAACACTTGGCGAATTCTGCTTTGCAATGATAGGAAGAGTCGACATCGAAGGATCAAAAAGCAACGTCGCTATGAACGCTTGGCTGCCACAAGCCTGTTATCCATGTGGTAACTTTTTTGACACCTCTAGCTTCAAATTCTGAAACACTAAAGGATCGATAGGCCGTGCTTTCACAGTTTGTATTCGTATTAAAAATCAAAATCAAATGAGCTTTTACCCTTTTGTTCCACATGTGTTTCTGTTCTCATTGAGCTCATCTTAAAACACCTGCGTTGTCTTTTAACAGATGTTCCGCCCCAACCAAACTCCCCACTTGACAATGTCTTCCACCTGGATTGGCATGCGAGCGCACCTTAAGACCTGAAGCATGGGCCGAGCCCTACCTCCAACTCATGGAGTAAGTAAAAAAACGTTTAAAGTAGTGGTATTTCACTTGCGCCAAAGGCTCCCACTTATTCTACACCTCTCAAGTCATTTCACAAAGTCGGACTAGAGTCAAGCTCAATAGGGTCTTCATTCCCCACTGATCTGTGACTTTTGTAAGAAAACTGGGCATATTGAAAAATTTTGCGATACCAAGAAAAGGTCTCAAAGAGCATATCTTGCTACAATCAAAGAAATGAAGACAATAATGAAGAATAATAATAATAATAATAACCCCAAGATCAAAAGGATAGGACTTGCCAGTCCCTCTTGTGTAGCTCATTTTTTGATAGACTTTTTTTAATTTTAAAAATGGGGACTTGCCTAATGTTCCCACCATAAGCTCCTATACTCCTCATGTAACCTCTGCACACTACAGCCTCTATACACTTAGTGAGACCTTCTAACAGCCTCTAGCTTTGTATGGTTGGTTATTTCCATCTCTACACTTAGCATGGTTCTACTCATGACAACCTCTATATACTCTGTGTCTTTCTTGGTTGTGATTGAGGAGGGGTGTTGAGAAATGTGCAATGACATCCACCATAGCCTCTTTGCAATGAGTAAACAAGGCAACGAAACAAGTTGCAATTAAAGCCTTAGACTAGGTCATGTATGCATGGTTTATTAAAACAATAGTTGGTGAATACCATGGTCATTTTCCACCTTTCTCCACCTACCAATACCAACTACTATAAGCCTATAAAAGGCACTCACCCCCACACTCATTCTATCCGTTATTTTTTCATTAATTGTACTTGCATTATGCTCGGATAATATAAGTTGTTCTTCTTTGTCAATGCTCTTGCCTCATTATGATTGTCTATTTGCTCATTAGAGATCCTCCTTAGCATGCATCCTCAATATTTTATCACCCTCCCCATTCTATTGTCCCACTTGCCCACCTATGGTGGTGATCGCGCACCCTCCCACTAGGCCACCACCCACCTCTGCGATGCCCAACACCCACCCAAAAAGGCCCCTACACTCCCCCCACATGCCCATCCATCGCCCTCCCAAGGTGCCCACCCCCACCCCCTACCCCTCCCCCTCCCCCCCCCCCAACGATACCCCACCCACCCCCTCTACCTTTTAAATTCTTACCCTTAAAATTTAAAAAAAAACAATAGACAACATTCAAATTAAGTTTCATTTAATTTCACAAAAATAACCCCATCACAAAGTCCCCCACCCTCCTTCTCTCTCTCTCTCTCTCTATATATATATGTGTATATATGTATGTATATATACATATATATACATACATATATACACATATACACACACACACACACACACACACACACACACACACATATATATATATATGTATGTATATATATCTTCCTTTTTGCCCCATTCACAAGAAAATAAAAAAGAAAAACACCAAATGCAAAACCACTCTACTCATAATTCCTACCACCCCTTTTCCCTCACCTTGTCCCCGCACTTGTTGGCCCCTCATATTTTCGTTCGTCTTCCACGCATGATCCCCCTTTCCTTTGTGTCATGCACGTGTGTGCCTTCTTAGGCCTTGTTCGCATCTGGGCTTTGTACATCTCGTGATGTGTGTTCGTGATTGTGATTGTTCACGCGCAAGGATGTGCGTGCGGTTTTTTCCGTGGGGTGATGCTCTAACTAATGTTCACATGAAGCTAACACTCAACTCATTCCCAGGTAGATTTTTCTAAAATTTTAAATCTCTCAAAATCGAAAAACAATAAAAAACACATGAAAACTTACAAAAATCCATGTAAAAGCATAAAATTTTTATTAAAATGCCAACTAGATATTTAAAAATTCAAAAATATTTGATGAAAGGATTTGATATTTTTTGGAAAATTTCAAAATCTTCCTGAGTTAGCAATGCAAACAAAAATTTTAAAAATAGTGAAAGGTCATTAATTTCATGGAAATTTATCAAAAAAATGTTTAAATTCTGCTTTTAAAAAATTCTAAAATATTTATAGAAACTCAAACACACATTTCTATATATTTTTGGACCACTTACATATGCTAAAGTGATCAAAATTAATTGGCAACCTATTGATTGAATAAAAGCCCTCATTTCACATGTGAATTCATTGCAAAATTCTTTTTCCACTTCGAAAATAGCTAAAAATTTATAGAAAACTTTGAAAAATCTATAAGACTTGTGTGCTTAGATTTCAACCCATAAATTTTTAATTAAAAAAATATTAATCAAATATTCATATCCAAATTCATTAATATTTGAAAAAAAAATCAACTTGTTAGATTTCCATGTTAGATTACATTGTGGTTGCATTCTCTCTATTACTGACAATGCATTAAAATTGTGCTTGCATACATATCCCTCTCAAGTATTTTTTTAATTTCTTTTTTTTATTTTCTACTCAGAATCCACAATGAATTATTAGAAAAAATCAAGATCACCAGGTTTTTCACATGTGTTCGTGTCATATGCACACATATTTTTTAAATTAAAATCAACCCACCATTCACTTAGCACGCACTTCATGTGCTACATACACATTTCATTTTAATTTAAAATGAACCAATCGTTACCAAAAAGCACGCGTTGGCTAAAAAACACACAATATACAATTAAATTTTAATAAATGAATGTGCATTTAGAGCCCCTCAATCAAGGTTCGAAGTTTGGGTTACCCTAAAAGTATCATTTCAAACTTCATAATTTTTAAATAAATGATCATAAGGAACCGTTGTTTTCTTTTTAAGATTTATTACCTAATAAAATTTCACCCATTATTAATAATTTTATTAAAATGAATTCTTCATTATATTTCTTTCCCCTCACACTGTACATTTTCATTTTTACTGAGTGTGCTTTGTGGGGATGGGAACACTGGAGTCTTATCTAGTCCCTCTTGTCGTGATGATGGTTAAAGATTCGAGTGTCATGTTAGTATGATCAGTTTTTATGTGATTCTATGTTTTTGTTTTGCTCATATTGATGAGTCAAGGTATAGTATGTATTTTTCTTTTTCTAATCTGCATGATATGGGGTTTTATGGTGTGTGATTATCTGCATCGCATGAAGCTTTTGATCGCATTTATGTAGAGGTCATGCCAGATTCTTCCTAGGATGTGGACTACTAAGGGTGGTTAGTCGATCGATTGAGTCATGTGGGTTTATTATGATTGATATCATATATGTTCCTATCCTGTTTTTTTGCAGGCATTCATTGTGACTGTCTATGTGTGTAAACCATCTTAATGGTGCCTCAAACCCCTCCCCCGATCCAATATGTGTCTTTGGTATTGCATGATTATTCCTTGTTGCTAGATTCAAATCTCATTGCTAAAGCAGGATTGTCTAAGTTTGTGAGTATTTCCTCACAGCTAGTTCCACATGATCCTAACATTTATGATCAATTTTTAACCTCTTACAATAAGAGGTCTAGTCGTGTTTATGGTATAACTATTCTTATGACACCTAAGAGTTTGGGGAAGGCTCTTTCTTTGCCATATTGTGGGGAGTCCTTCCCTAGTACCCACCGTCAGTTGTTCTCCAACAAGGATATTTTGAAGCTATTATAGAAGTACCCTTTAGACGTTTTGGATCCAAAGAAGGTTATTACCACATCAGGGGTCAGCATCTCTATGATTTCCAACTCGCTATGGAAGCAGTTGTGCCAATTTCTTCAAGATAGGTTTATGCCTGCCAAAACCCTATCTCATTACCTCTCCAAGGAGTTGTTCATAGCTTCTTGTATGGTCTTGAAAGGTATTACCATTGATTGCAGTACCTATCTCCTAGCAAAGATGGTTCAATAGTTCATTAGAGCTAGTAGAGGAAGTGTGACTAATGTTAGATTTGGATCGTGCATTTATGTATCCTTGGTGCATGCTGCCCCTGCCAAAGGAAGTACCTTTACCTCTAGTTCATCCTCCAGAGCTTCCTCGTCCTCCTCTTGAAGATGATGATGTAATCATTGAGGATGATGATTCTCCCTCACCTCTAGTCATTCAGAGAAAGTGCTTGAAGCGAGGTGTTGCATTAGTGGCAGTTCCTACTCCTTCAATTCCAGTTACAATTCTTGCTCAATCTTGCAGCACACTACATGCCTTTCTTCAAATGTTAAACCTTTTTAGAGCCCATAGGAATGGTATGCTGGACATTTCTATTCCTTCTATGCAAGGCCTGGTAAGAGGAGATGCCATTCTCTTTTTGTGCAAGGATATTCAAAGCTCAATTGAACTTTCAGTTACTGCCTCTATCCAATAGTTTTCTTCTTCTTTTATAAAGAAGTTTTATATGGTGTGTCTCCCCATCGCATCTCTACATATCTTCTCTCTCTACATCCCAACATTACTTTGATTAGTGATATACATTATATGGAAAGCAAGAGATGGTGATCAACTTGTATGATAAGAAGCTATTACTCGTCAAAAACCTCTATTTGGTTGAAAAAATTGGTCCCTTAAAGCCACATATAGGCTTAGTTTCATTAAGTTCTTCAACTAATCAAGGCTAGAAGATCATTGGTTAATGATGATAGACAATCTCACTGCAATCGTGAAACTTGTGTGAGACACATGCTAGGAAGAAACTAGTAACCACATGTAGGAATTTGGAAACACTTTATAATGAAGAGTCAAATATTTTATGTATGCTAAGAAATGAGAAAAACATGCATGTTATTTACCTGATAAGTCAATGGAATCCAACGTGTAATTTTGAGTGCAGCAAAATGGCTATCAAGAAACCATTCACTATGAACTGAGATCACAATATCATCAATGACGATTGTTCCCTCCAAGGTGAATGAATTATAGATCCTTTTGGCCATAGTAGAATGAATATCTACAAACCATAGATTTATTATTCAAACAAGCAATTATTATTATTTAGCAAGCATGAAAATGGATGCCTTCTATAATAGCATCATTTTCTAACAATTGAAAACTTACCTGTAATCGAGTAAGAAACCATTCTCATCCCAAGCCAACATTTTATCACCAAGGACAATGTCTTTTGCATATTTGTAATAAAAGACATGGTCATTTCCTACTGAGAAAAGAGGTTATTAAATGATTTGGTTCTAGAATGTATGGCTTTAAAGATATGAGGTGGCCAAATTGTTGAAGGAAAAATAACCATACTAATCAATTTCCAGAATGAATTTAAAAAAAGTGCAAAGGAGTGAGATCAATCTTCTTTATTTGTGTGCCAAAAGAACCATGATTTTGAGAGAGCTCGAGTTGCAAAAACATTGATGATGCATTTGAATCAGTATGCCCAAATCCATATATATCATTGAACTCTAGCTTTTGTAGATTGGTATTCCAAACTGCAACCTTCTATGAAAATAGAAGGTAAAAAAGAATAAGTTGTGCATGATGAAGTAGTAAAATGGAAATAGCTAGATAATATTTAAAAAAATGAAAAACATAAATTAATTGTTAAGGTAGTGCAACCATTTCAAGTGTAAATAGAAAAATGTTCTAAAACCTTTTCTCCAATGTCAATGTCACATATCTTATTGCGATGTCCAACCTCTGTCATGACCATGGAGGTTCCTACACCATAAACCCATTCAATTAATTATGGGCTTGTAGCTCTTATTGTGTTTTCATTCGCTACAACATTCCTATATCTTTCTCAAATCTCGAAATGAGGTGCATCAAATTCAGAAATAGATAACGTCAAGTCATAAAGATGCGTGCACGGGACTAAGCAAAGGATCATGGATGAATGATGCCACCTTTAACATAGCTTCCAATTGCATTAGAGGCACATCTTGCTCCCACACCTGCAAGAGTGGTAACTCCCACCATAGTTATTGTAAAAAAAGGCCCAAGTATTGGATCCTCTACAAGACATGTCAATAGTGCACCACCTACTCCAAATATGCCACCACCACCAGCACTTGGAGTTGATTGGGAGCTCTAGTTAGATATGTGATTTATGGTATCTTTGGAGTATATAACACCACAAAGACAAGTAAATGAGCATTGAATCACAAACATGTGGAGTCATGAACAATCAACATAGCTGAGAAAGGAATATTAGTCATAAGATGATAAAAATGCGAGAACCATACATACATATATGTGTTTAGGTTTGACATACATATATGTGTGAGAAACTAATATTAGTGATAATATGATAACAATGTGATACCCATATATACATATATGTGTGTAGGTTTGACATGCACATACATGAGTGCATGAAGAAAGGCTATGGAATGATGATCCATGAAATTCTATACTGTGTGGAAGGACCAACGCTTTGATAATTTTAACCAACCGTGAAAGAGAATGGTCTCTTTCTTAAATATTAGTGAATAGACTATAGGTACAGGAAGATAACCTTAGCCAAAAAAAATGGGTGAGACGTCCATGAGACGTCGTCCATTATTTGAAGATGCGAGAGTGAGAGGATCATATTCAACAGTAAAGCTAGAAACATCAACTTCGATGGTGTTTGATGTGGTGTAAGAGGATGCAACCATCATTTATGGATCAGTTGTGAGGGTACTTGTTGAGGTCCCTTCTTTATACAAGGAATTGACATCATCTCGCGTATTATAAAGACCACACCCCACAGTCCAAGCATTGTCTACACATATGAGCTAGTAATGTCTAAAATGGCATTGGCTCTCTAAATCTAAAAGGAACCCACACTCTAGATTTTTTTACACGGTGTTCACGTAGCGACACCACAATGTCATAGGAAAAAAAAGGGAATTCCCTATCAATTTCCTAGTTAAGAATATACATAAGTAGGGAAAGTAACTGATAGGAAAAATGGAACATTTCCTAGTTAGAGAAAATTCCTACATAGAGAAAATTCTCTATGTAGTTCCTAGGAAAATTTCCCTATGTAGGAAATTTCATATGCGATTCCCTAGTTTCTCTAACTAGGAAATGTTCAATTTTTTGTATCATTTACTTTTTTTTTCTTATGTGTATTTTTAACTAGAGAATGGATAGGGAATTCCCTTTTTTTCCCTATGTAGGGAATGATTAAAATTTCCTTGTGGGGGTGAGGGACAGATCTATCATTTCAACATGAATGACTCTTAAGATTGAGTGTTGTACACCTCGCCATCCACAACCTAACCAACGCTTCATGAACAAAGCTACCACCTTGGGTGTTGTTGGGTGGCCCTTGTCATGGTTGATGAGTGCGACATGGCAATCTGTGGTACCTCCTACCCACAGCAACGATCCTTCATGAGACAACCATGTTCTCCTCGATCATCTGTAAATTGGGAGAAATTTTTCTAACCCTACCCCTTTTGATTTTACAAGTCATTCATGTCTCAAGTGTGGGGATATACGTGTATGGGATATGATCTCCGCTTAGGCCCCTGTTGCATCATTAATCTGATCTATTAAGGTCTTACATGTGGAGATGCATCCATGTATATCTGCTTTGTATACCCTCATGGATACATCCCTGTTGGATGATTTTAGCCTGGTCTCAACCCGAATAGGGTCCTTTCCCCACCCACCCATTCTCTTTTCAACTCGTCTTAGGGTTATTCATTGTCCGTTTGCCTTTTTTTTTCCTATTTTTTGCAGCTTTACCATGTGAATGCATCCTACATTCACCAAATTTGAAATCTAACCTTACAACCTTATTCATCCCTTTCAATTGGCTACTTTTCTTTTTTACAACCCCCTATTCTAAGCCACCGACCATGAGTTATTAATCTTTGAATTGTTTTTTACACATTTAACATGTTTCCATGTGAACGTGCCTTTTTTGCTTCGAAACAATGCTTTGATATGACAGCCCCAACCTACCCCTTCCTTGGGATATTTTTCCTTTTTACTGACCATCATTTTTATGTATGGTTTGTTTTTTTAAAATTTATTGTCTTTTTAGAAATTTTCGTGTGTATTTTTTTATCATTTTTAGATGTGAACTTGACTTAACCACCTCGAAAAATAACACTGACAGCAGTTTGGTACCTTGTACGACTTTCCTTTTTCCCTCATCCTAATTCAACCTACCAATTTTATTTTATTAATTTTTCCATGAGTTTTTGTATTAATTTTTCTACTTTTTTCCATGTGAATGTCCCTTAACACCATCACAACTGCATTTTTACCTAACAAACCTGTCTCATAAGCTACCCTTGCCATTTTTTATTTTCTTTGCCCTCTGTTTCAATGCACATATATTTTTGTATAAATTTTAGACTCTATTTTCATTGTTATTTTTATTCATTTTTCTTTGCGAACGCACTCTACTATCCCAGAAACCACGTTCAACCTCACCAATCTTGTCTGACATCTTCCTGTGGACATTTTTTCTACTCATCTTGCTGGGTTCTGACATCTTATCCTTGTCAAAACTACGTTCTCATCTGGCAATCCTGCCCCACTCGTCATTTTGCCCACTTTTTTTTTTTTGTGCTTCATTTTGATGGCCGAATTTTTTAGTGCTAAATTTTCTAGGAATTTACCTTCCGGTATTATGCGTGTTTGCACGTGCACATTTCCAATTCTGGCCTCTCAGGTAAATCAACGTGTTTATCGTGCCGTCCTTCGCCCATGCATGTTCCTGCATGTCCTCTCAATCCTCAGAATGTAAATTTGTCTACCTTCGCCCCATGCACACGTGTGGGACGAGGGCATCGACGGTTGTTTGTTTCCAAATTTAATAAAAAAACAAACAAAAACAAACCCCTACCCCCCCCCCCCTTAGTTCCCCCCCCTAGACCCTACCCCTCCGTTCCTCACCCCTATCCCCCCCCCCCCCTTAGTTCCCCCCCCTAGACCCTACCCCTCCGTTCCTCACCCCTCTCCCCCCCCCCCCTTAGTTCCCCCCCCTAGACCCTACCCCTCCGTTCCTCACCCCTATCCCCCCCCCCACCCTAAGTGACCCTTTCCACCCTTAGTACCACCTACCCCCCAACTCCTGTCCCCCTAATCCCCCCCCTTCCTAGTCCCCACCCCATTTCTAACTCCCCTACCCGCCCCTTAGTTACCCTACCCTCCCCTTAATGCCTCTCCCTACCCCACCCATGACCCCCCCTCACCCCCATACTATTCCCCTAATGGGCCCTCCCTTCTGCGTGCCCCATCCCACCTCCCCCCTACTTACCGATCGTCCCTCCCCCCCTCCCCCCTTCCCCCTGCCTACTCTCTCCCCCTCCCCTCCTCTTTCCCCCTCCCTCCTTCTCCTCCCCTATGCTCCCTCTCCTTCCTCTCCCTCCACCCTAGCTCCTTCCACTCTCCCCACTAGTGGACACCAACTACGCAACCGGTCATCCTGAACTGCCCATTGCCACCGCAAGATGCCCGTTGCCATCAACCCATCGCCAAGATTTGCCCTGTTGCCGCCACAAAGATCCGTGCCCCGCCACTAGTCACTATCACCCACTATGTTCGCTACCAGGCCACCGCCCAAAGCACTTGGGCTGCCCGCTTAGGCTCTACTTCGCCCCTTCGCCATCCATGCCATGTTCCATCCCCACCCGCGTTGACAGTCGCCCCATTTGCCATGTTCCCAGTACACCTAATCACGCTGTCACCGCTGCCACATGAAGTGCTCAGGCTGCCTCTCACACACGCCTCCCCACCTCCTCCTCCCTATCCTCTCCTAGACTTCCCTTTGTTGAGAAATGTGCAATCAGATCCACCATAGCCTCTTTGCAAGGAACAAATAAGGCCAAGAAACACATTCGAAATAAAGCCTTAGACACTACAAGATATAGACCTTATAGCGACGTTCAAAGCGACGAAAATACAAACAACAAAATTTGCCCCCGTCGTCGCAAAAAGCATTGTTATTGACGATGCCATAGAATCGTCGCTATATACGTCACAAATGCGACGTATATAGCGACGAATATAGCGATGGTTATAGAGAATTTGTGACGCTTATAGCGACGACAATAGCGACGCATGCAGTAAATTTGCGACGCAAATAGCGACGGTAATAGAGAAAAAAAAAATTGTGGCAGGGCAGATAGCACTGTGTGCTGTATGAGAGCCATACAAAATAGTTTCTGCACTGCTACATACAAAGCGTTTGCAAACAAAAAGAATGTGTACTGAAATCATAAAACTGATAGATGAAATAAATACATGATATCACATAAAATGGGATTGGTACAATCATAAAACAATATCACTAATACATAGAAAATGTCTACATAGATCGGGCGACTAAAAACTAAAGGTATGTGAGCTCTAAGGATCCAAGGGCGAGCTACAAATCCTCGTCCCCCGAAAGCTCTTCCCGCTACAAAGGAGCATCAAATGGATTCTGCAGAAAAAGAAACAACATATCAATCCACCATACAATAATGCATTCAAATATCTCATGGTAACTACGGACAAGAAAGATGAGTGACTTACTGGGCCGCCGCGTCTATACAATCGGTCGATCAATGATCTGAGACCGTGCCTCTCTGCATATCGAGTCTCAAGGCCTTGCAGATCGCGATTTGTAATGGAGTGCTGCAAAGAAAACAAAATGCTAACTGTTAGAAACACGATTGTCAGTACAAAGAATATCTCAAAAAAACAAATAAGCAAAACAAAAGAGAAACTTACAAAGTTCTCCAAATATGTCCTGTGGCCGCCACTCCCAAGATGATGTACCGATCCGGCCTCAATTCGTGCCCTCGCCGCCTCCCGCTGCTGACTCCAACCACCTGGCAAATTTGTAGCCTCCTCCCTCAGTCGGCGCTAGTCGTCTGCATCTAACCACTCGGGCTTTGGAGCCCCACTCTTGATTGCCTTACGTGTGTCGGATCGTCTATGTGACATGTATGCACGCATGCAATCCATCATCCAGCCCGTAGAGAATCTATCCACTACGGCTGGCACTGGGAACTCCTCGTACAAGGATGCTACTACGTACTTCTTGCTCCCCTCCAGTATGTTCCTCCAATGATCCAGGACGTTGTGCCAAAAAACTTGTTGGCACAACTCCCTCCTGCGAGCCATCACCCTCCTCCCCTCATCATTCACGATGATGGCTCTTGACCTGCCATCCACCGCGTCCGTGTCTCCACAGCAGCACCCCCCTGATCCTCCTGCAGTCGCAGTCCCTCCCTCTGGCCCAAGTCGCGAGCGTCGAGATCGTCTGCTCGAAGCTGAAGCATCTGATCGCGCTGAAGCATCTGATCGCGCTGAAGCTGATCTAGCAGAGCACCCTGACGAAGAACGAGACAGCTCCTGATCTGCCATCTCTCTGAATCTCCCGAGCTGATCTGGAGACATGCATGCCATCATCTCCTGAAACTCCTCATCGCTCATCCCTCGACTCATTCTGAAAATGTCGATACCTGCACAGATAAAAAATGATGTTAGAATAATCAATTTAAACTATACAAAGCATATTAATATAAATCATTTTTGAAAAATCCCTCTTAAAATGCATATCTTATCTACCTTTATGGAAGATCTAAACAACGAATTGAGTAATACAATTCTCCAAGAATGAAGTATTGTATGGTCCCATGTTAATCTCGTGACACAACTCTGCATACACTGGAAGGTCGATAGACATGTCACCACAAAAGAACGAGTCTGCCTCGTTCTCAAAAAATTCTACGACTTCTGTATTTCCATCATTGTTAGCCGATGCGGGCTCCAAGCTTGCGGTGGCCTCCACCCCTTGTAATTTCGATCCCTCTATTTGCATATTTTCTTCATCTATGCCTGGAACATCACTTTGATCGTATACTCTTGCACCTCGAGGAGTTGAAGGTATAACATACCACCATTGAGGTTGTCGGGGATTTGGATAGAAGATTACCTGTTCACAAACACTTACAAAGCGGCTTCAAACCATTGTGACATAAACCATGTCGTATTACAATTAGCAAGCAAATGACTATTTGTACCTGTTCACAATGGGCCGGCAACACAAAGGTGTCGCGCAAATCCATCCATTTTTTTTCGGAATCTATTTCGAGAAATCCAGATGGACCTCGTCGAACTGTTGCGCCAGCTCCTCCAAGTACCACTTTGAATCACTGCACATCGAATACTATCATGGAGAAGCTACGGTAATCCTTCGTAATAATACTTTGCAAGTTTCCAAAATACTCCATCTCATCCACAACCGTGTTCGGATCCGTTGCTCGTCGCCGGCTCTCTTGCTCAAACCTTGCCATGACACCACAGTCCATTGTGGAGCGCATTTGGTCAATACGCTCCACCCGAAAATGCCATCCGCGCGACCACGCTGCACTATATATTTTGTACTTCACATTGAAACACTCAAATTAGATGTAGCAAGCAAATTTAGATACGACACATTCTAAACCCCTCATTACCTTTGGACTACATCCCCTCGAGAACTCCCACTCCTCCATTGAGACCTCTGTCCCTTCGCTGGATGCTGCGGTCAAGGCTCCATGCAACCATCGTGTTGACATAAACTGCGGCATCTCCTCCATGCCTTCAGGATATCAAATTGGTCGGTGACACGTACTGCGTCGGAATTCAGCTCGTGCTTCCTCTCGATCTTGCCTTGCAATCTGGTACTTGGCGAGCCACGTCTCCATGGAGGCATGGTGCAACATACAAAAGCAATTCACCTTCTCTTCCATTGAGGCATCCATTCTTTTTTCTACCCCATTTCCAACCACCACATCTCCAGTCAGCTTGTCATCGTCCTTCAGCGTCCATAGCATTTCATTGTTTGGTTCCACCGTTGGTAGCCATTGTGAGATATGCACTAATGCCTCTGACACCAACCAACCTTCCGCCATGCTACCTTCCGGACGAGCTCGTTGTCGCACAAAGCCTTTCAGGGTTTTCATGAAGTGCTCCAAGAAGAACATCCATCGCGTATGGACAGGTCCAGCAATCTCCACTTCGTCCACAAGATGCACAAGAAGGTGAACTTGTATCGTGAGCATTCTAGTGGGCAAGTATTTCTCAAAGAGACAGACTGTCTCAACTGCTCCCCGCCTTGCGGATTCAATAGAGGACGTCTTAATCTCTTTCTGTGAGATCCATTGCACCAAAGTCGACAACTTGTAAATGGCCCCGCGAATTTCTGGAGTTAGGCATCCCGCGATCGCGATCGGTAGGACAAACTACTACAAATGAGAAAGCATTAAGAATAATGGTCACTTTTCAAATTTCAAAATGTCCACGCTAATTAAAATCCATTATGTTCACAAACTTGACATATCTTATGCCAATCATGGGATTTTAGCCCAGACATTTGGTCATCTTTAGAAAATGCGGACCTGAGAGAACGCATCATACCCGTCGGAGTGCGGATAGACTTGATTACTTGCTTCACAATGCGCTCTTCTTTGGTAGACAAAACCTAGAGAGCGCAAGGAAGCTGCACTCCCCCTTCAGCACTCGACTGCGGCCAAAGCGCCTCCATCTTACCTACCTCCTTTAAATCCATTTGTGACCCTATAGTGTCTCTCTTTCCTGTGATGTGGTCCCATAGCAAGCTGCCCACATTTTTGAAAATATGCATGGGATCCAACAAGTGGTTCACCTGTAAGTGGGTCCAATATGGCAACTCGTAGAAAACTGAGAGCCGTCGCATTCCATTTGGATGTGATTTCGGGTTTACCATTTTCAGCTCGTACCAGCTTGCAGCGTTCATACGTGCTGGAGGTCGTCCAAGAAAACCTTCCTTGAGTTCATGATCCTCCGGCAAGAAAGTGGCGTATCCTTGATATACCATCTTCTTCATGGTTCGTGACCTTCGAGAGTCTAACTGTGGCCCACACAATGGACATGCATGATAACCTGAGGTAACGAGACCTGCAAGGTGATCCACGACCTAGTGAATACTTGATTGAATGAAATAAAATATAGATATTACCAGCGAGAACAAAGGTCTGCTCACCCTAGCACTCTCCCAATCCCGAAAAGTCATGCATCGTCCACATGAGAATGGCTCGAATGTTGGCTGACCGCCGACCATCGCGCCTGCTCATATCTTGCATCGTGACCCCCTCTTCCCACAAAATCTTAAGCTCATCGACTAATGGACGAAGATACACATCCATATTTTTTACTTTGTAGCGGGCCGGGACAAGCAAGCTAAGGATGAGATGTATGTCCTTTCTTCGTAGAAAGCCATGGAGGAATGTTGTAGTTGACAAGCACTATAGGCCACACACTGTAAGAAGTTGAGCACAGACCGAATGGGTTCACACCATCCATGGCGAGACCCAGTGGAAGATTCGTTGGCTCTCGCGCAAAGCCTGGGAAGGTAGAGTCAATGTGGCTCCATGCGCACAAATCTGCTGATATTCATTGCACTCCATCCGTGGACACATGTGGTTTATGCGGGGGATGAGCGGAAAGTGTCTAAGGACTTTTTGAGGGATGGTCTGCCCTTGCAAGTCCTGTCGATACCTGTGAGCACCACACTTTGGACATGTCTCCATAGTCTCGTATTCATCTCGAAACAATATGCAGTTGTTGATACATGCATGGATGTTATTGTAGTCCATGCCAAGCTTCCGTAAAACATGTCGTGAATCATCGCGAGACTCGGGCATGGTGTTTGCAAGTGGCAATATATGATATTTCAATAACCTGAAAAAATCATAAAACACCTTGAAAAATCCATCCATGTTTGCAATAATACTGTTTTTAAAAAAAACAATGAAGTCTGTGTGCAAGGTACCTGAATAACTCAGTCACACTCATGTCGCTCCAACCATATTTTGCTTGCACACTTAAGAATGCAAGCAATGTCTTCAACCGAGATACTCGGCACCCATCATATAATGGTATGGATGCTTCCTCTCTAAGCGGGTCAGATGTCTCAACATCCATGGGAATCAATGCATCGATCATTGCCTCCATCTCAGGCTCCAAGATTGTAGGCAAGTCGGGAAGGTTGTCTATCTCCTCTGGCATTGACGGTATAGATGGGCCTTGCGGGTGGTCGATTGGCTCCTGCAATCCATCCATCACACATCCACGAACTCTTTTAATTGGCCGCAAAGGGTGCACTCCCCCTTGGGTTGAGACATCACCCCCCTGGATACAAAATTTGCCAACAAGACCCAATCTTATTGTGTATGGTTTTCAATTAGCTTGAGAGTACAATGCATGAAAAATGCTAACTTCAAATTACCGTTTGCTGAAAATCTGCAATCGCCTGATCAATGATCTCAGATTGAAACTCGCCAAATCGTCGTACGTGTTCTATAGACAATCGGCATTTTCGTCTAATTGCCAACTTGCATTGAGAGCAAGGACATGGGACACGCTGATTAAGATACGACTCGCGGTCTTGAACAATAAGACCTTCTTCATTTGCCATCTTATCTACATTACAGCAAACGAGGCTTAAATGGATAGCTTTATGGAGATGTACATCAAGTTGCAAGTTGACCATAAACCTTGCATTGTATATAGTAGTCGAGAGATTTTTCGATGTTATATCTCGGCCTTGTATCATGCTCAACGATTTGTTTGTCCCAGTAGATAATTTTTTGTTATATCTCGGCTTTGAGTATAAGTAATCCATTTTAAAATTAATGCGCGCCATCCATGAAATTTTATAACTATAGTAATAAAATTTATTTCAATCAATTCTACTCATAGTCATAAGACCTGAGAGAAATTATCCTATACTCAATTTAAGGGTTTCTTCTTCTATAACAATAATTTTGGGTTCATTTTGATGAAGTACGTGGCCGTATGCAAAGCACATTGCATACCACTATCAATAAGTATATTATCTTAAATTCCCTTCCCCTCCCTCTCCCTCTCTTTCTCTCCCTCTCCCTCTCTTCCTCTCACCCTCTCCCTCTCCCTCTCATTCTCTTTCTCTCCCTCTCTCATTTCCTCCCTCCCCCTCCCTCTCCCTCTCCCTCTCCCTCCCTCTTTCTCCCTCTCCCTCTCCCTCCCTCGCTCTCCCTTCCCCTACCTCTTTCTCTCCCTCTCTCATTTCCTCCCTCTCCCTCTCCCTCTCTTTCTCTTTTTCTCCCTCTCCCTCTCTATCTCTCTTTCTCTCTCATTTCCTAAACAAGCAAAAAATAAAGTGATTTAAACATCCTCCAAGCAAAAGGGAGAGGGAGAGATACAATGCACTCTCCCTCTCTTTCTCTTTCTATCCCTCCCATTTCCTTCCCCTTCCTCTCCCTCTCACTCTCTTTCTCTCTCATTTCCTCTCCTAAACAAGCAAAAAATAAAGTGTTTCAAACATTAAACAAGCAAAAGGGAGAGGGAGGGAGAGAGAGAATGCACTCTCCCTCCTTCTCCCTCTCTTTCTCTTTCTCTCCCTCTCCTATTTCCTCCCCCGCCCTCTCCCTCTCCCTCTATTTCTCTTTCTCTTTCTCTTTCCTTCCCTCTCCCTCTCCCTATCCCTCTCTTTCTCTCTTACTCTCTCGTTTCCTCTCCTAAACAAGCAAAAAAGAAAGTAATTCAAACATTAAACAAGCAAAAGGGAGAGAGAGAGAGAGAATGCACTCTCCCTCTCTTTCTCTCCCTCTTCCTCTCCCTCTCCCTCTCCCTCTCTTTCTCTCTCCCTCTCCCTCTCCCTCTCCCTCTTCCTCTCCCTCTCCTTCTCTTTCATTTCCTCTCCTAAACAAACAAAAGAGAACGATTTAAACCTTCAACAAGTAAAAGAAAGAGAGAGGGAGACTCACCAATGAGATATGGCAAGCGTGGGTGGCTTCTCTTTGCAACGAGGGCTCCTCCTCTCCTTCCCAAACAACGGCGGTGGCAGTGGCGGCGGCGGCGGCGGCGGAAAGTATCTTCCTCTTCTTCACTCACAAAGCCTTGGCTCTCTCCCTCGCTCTCTCCCTCGCTCTCGCTCTCGCTCTCAAAAGGCGAAGAAAAGAAAATGAAAACGGCGCTCTGGTTTCGGCCGTGCTTTTTTTCCCTGTGGTGTCGCTATTGGCGACGCCAATAGCGACGCCAGTTGCGACGCCGATATCCGTCGTCGCTAATCGGCGTCGCTAATTGCCCAATTCCTTGTAGTGAGACTAGGTCACAAATGCATGGTTTATTAAAACCATAGTTGGTGAATACCATGGTCACTTTCCACCTTTCTCCACCTACCAATAGCACCTACTGTAAGCCTATAAAAGGCACTCACCCCCACACTCATTTTATTAGTTATTTTCTCATCAGTTGTACTTGCATTATGCTTGGATAATATTAGTCGTTCTTCTTTGTCAATGCTTCTACCGCATTATGATTTTCTATTTTCTTACTCGTGATCCTCCTTAGCATGCATCCTCAATATTTTAACATGGTATCAGAGAAGGTCTCAAAGTAATGAATCATTGGGTCACTTTAGTTTGAAATTTGGACTCCCTCCACTTTCCCATGAATCTCTCACCTACCTACATAGCTACCCAACTTCAGTGGAGGACTTGAATCTCTCTTCCTAGGCCATTTGAGCTTGTGCTTCCTTTTGGGAAAATCTTCCTTGACTCACGGTGCTCCTCCCTATCATCTTAGAGTCTGACATTATCGCCTCTCAACCCCAACATTGTGCCTGCAAGGAATCACTACCTAGATCTGTGGCATTTTCGTTCGTAGTGCTTAGTCAACCCGCACATGCCACAATGTTGACTATCATCATGGGGCTTTGGTAGCCCATTTCTAAAAAGAAAGTTTTTAAAATGATCAACTATTCAATTCACAAGAGCTAAAAAACCAAGGTGTCCCTAGAAACCCAAATGTAGACTTCATAGCCATCAAGCTTCAAGCTTCTATTTCACTTCATTTAGTCACTTTTGCCAGGAAATTGGAGTTTTTTTTGCCACGGGCTGGAATTTTGACTAAATTTTCCGAAACAGTGAGGCATCAAACTAGCAAGAAGGGGACATTTTGGAAGATACAAGCACAATGTCCATTCACACTCATCTAGTGCTTTTAGCACTTATGTTATCTAACACAATCAGCTTTGCCTTTGATCAAATCTAAGATTCTTTTGTGCTACTCTAGCATCAAATCAAGGAGGGGAAGACTAAAACTTGCAAGACCTTGAAGATCCCAGTTCAAAGGGCATACTAGTCACCTAATCACCTAGTATCTCTTGATACCAATCACCTAGTGTTTTTTGGCACTTGTGCTCAACTCTTGTACTGCTGAAATCTCAAATTTTTGGAGTTGATTTGTGTTAACCCCAACACGAAGAAAGCAAAAGGATATAAAAAAGACACAGGTCAAAGGTGGAAAAAAGATAGCTCGACTGAAGAAAGAATAGGAGAAAAGGCCAAAAGCGTAATGGCAACCTTAAAAGTCCAAGGCAAATGCAAAAGGGGAAAGACACATTTTAAAATAAAAATGCGCACCCTGAAATCTTGTAAAAGAGCATGGGGCTCTCACCCGTGCAATTTGTAAATGTAGATAGGTGGTGGAAAGGAATCTAGGAAGATAGAAGGACAATGGGAAAAAGGGCCTAGGCTAGGCCATATAAAAAAGAGGAAAAGGGGATGACCGCCCAAAAGGGATTTTAGGGTTTTGTATATAAAGTTGAAAAGTGAATGAAAAGCTCATTCTTATGTGTAGCCAAAGCTTCTTCTTCTTCTTCTCTTGTTTCTTGCCTTCTTGCTTGTGCTTGAGAGAGGGATTGAAAGAGTGTGAGGGAGTGATTGTGTGAGTGTGAGGAATCTTAGAGAAGAAGCTCTCCATCTTCTCTCTTCATCTTCCCCTCTTCTCTTCTCTTCTCTTGTCTCGCACGTGGCTACGGAGGATGAAGCTCATGGGAGAGGGATTGAGGTTGCCTGAGCTTGCCTCAAGGATCGTGGAGCTACCAGTGTGCAAGAAAGAGGAGGGTACTCGATCGAGCATCAAGGTAATCTCACTACACTCGTAAGGTAGGCATTGCACGTCCGCTATGTGAGAGGTAGCCATGGCCGCTCGGTTAGAAAAACTCGAGCAATAAGTGGTCTGTAGTTCTCGGGGTAGAGCTTGTAGCTCCCCTTCATTTTGGTTCCATTGCCGGGACCGACGGAATCCAGCCTTGAGCGCCGCGTGCATCAAATCGAGCATAGAAGTAGGGTTTGCAGCCCGAACCGGTGCTCGAGATAGCTAGGAGATTTAGGAGGTTTTAATCCATGAAACAAGTAAGTGTTTTGGTTTGTTGGAAGCATTAGTGTAGGACTGCCATTCTGCATCTCTATTTTCCATTTTGGCTGCACTAGATTAAGGTTAGATTAGGTTAAGAAAAGAGAAAATAGAGGTTTTGGCATTATTGAAAATAGGAAAATAGGGAACCAGATTCAAATTTCTGGGTAAAACAGGGAAAAGGGAACTGGCTTTAAGGTTTGCAGTGCTAGGAAAGGACCTTAAGAGGCTTGGGAGGCCAGGACAAACCTCATTACACTAGTTAGCTTTGTGAGAGAGAGAGAGAGAGAGATTTTGGTTACCAGGAAGAGGGAGCACTATCAGATTTTGGGTGCCATCGATTTGTGCTACTTCAGATGAGTTTGGTGCTTCTTAGTAATGCCCTAATCAGATCTGGAAAGTCTCTCGTGATTGTGTGTAGCAGGCGTTAAGTGGGATCGAAATGCGTTGGAATTGCGTCTCCCGCCAGACGTAGTCGGACCAGGTCTCAGTGGTCCGATTCCCAAAATCAGACCACCCGAGTCCTGGAGTCGGACCGTCTGATTCCTAGAATCGGACCGTCCGACTGAGGGAGTCGGACCAGCCCTGTCCGATCAGACGTGCCACGTGGCACTCGGACCGCCCATTATAGTCGGACCATCCAACATTCGAATCGGACCAAACAATTTTAGGAATCGGACCACACAGTCCGACTGCTGGACTCAGACCACACTGTCCGACTGTAAGAATTGGACCGTCTGACTACTAGAGTCAAACCAGCCGTGTCCGATTCTGGGAATCGGACCATCCTGCCAGAAGGAAAAATAGAATCTTTAGTTGACCATGCCATAGACGTGACCCCCAGGACACAACCCTGAACACCCCCAAGACCCAGTTTGACCATTAGAACCTCCGAGACCAATCAAACTTAGAGCAGAATAGAAAACACAGCAGAGACCTTCAGAAAGGCCATAGAATAGCCGGGAACCGAGCTTAAAACTCAAATCAGGCTAAGAATGTGGAGAGAAACAGAGTGGAGTTCGCATTAAACGCTTTTTGCATGAGCACTTCACTCTTGTGTTCCACTAAGTTTGCACTGCAAGAAAAGAGAAAAGCATGTTTTTGCACCAAGCACCACGAAAGCACTACGCATAACATGTGAATAAGGATTGCACCTGCTTTTAAATAAAAAGGAACACATCAAGATATCTAATAACATTAAGGAACCCACTAGTAGGAGAAGACCCCAAGACTTAGACAGGTGCCTGAGTGCCCTACTAGTAGGACCTGGAGAAGACATGAAGACACGAAAAGTAACAATATAGAGGATTGGACACTACCGGAGCTGCTTGGATTTATTGACAATCTCGTGTAGCTGGAAGCAGAAACAATGTCGGGATCAAGAGGCGAACGAGGAGAGGACCAATTAGACTTAGGAGAATTTCCAATCTCAGTCCAGGAACTGATCCACAACTACGATCTACTCACTAGGACTGTGATCTAGGGAAGACCTGTAGAGGAAGTGGTAGCAAACCTCGAAGAAGAGAGAAGAGCAATCAAGAGAGCGCTAGAAGGCATAATTGCCTACAACCATGAGAAAAGGGCTAGAAGGCTACAACAAGACCTAGATATGTACGAGGCTAGACGAGTGCTAGACCTAGCTGGAGCGGCCAAATGTGGACCGAATGTAGAGAGGGAACGGGCAGCAGAGACTGACATGACATTGAGGGAACTGGTAGCAAAGTGACTCTTGGACAATACGTCCGTTGAATAGAGCGCTACTGCCCTAGCCACCGCACTACTATCGGGATTGGAAGTCACGTAAGGGGCTAAAGGGCAGGCTAGAATCCCCATCATAGCAAAACAACTAGCTAGATACAAACCTAGCAGTGGCCCGTACAGCTTCATTGAGCAATTTGAGTAAGTATGTGAGGCAAACTGTCTTACAGACCCTGCGCAGCGAGCTCAAGCTTTTGGCCTGTTCTTAGGCAATAAGGGGAGGACCTGGTATTCTAGTCTAGATGACACAGAACGTACGAACTTTGTTTGCCTTAAGGGCCTCTTTATCAAGAGGTTTTTGGAGCCAAGGTATTTGGATAACCTCATCGTTAGGTTGATGAATATCAGTCAAAGGGAGAAGGAAGACGTTAGGGATTACGTCACTCAAGTGCGTAGCCTCTACAAGAGAATCCCTACCAATGAGCGACCTACCGAGAGGGCAGTGTCTATAGTGTTCATGAACGGGATTCAGAGTGAGGAGTTCTACAAGGCTTTGGCCACTAACTCCACCTTGCAACGAGACGCGCTAGCTAGAGTTTTTGAGGAGGCAATACGCACAAATGATCAACTCAGGGAACGCAGCACCAGGACTACTAACCCAGAGAGTTCAAGCCAAAGGGACCCTGAGAGATCAACTACTTCGGGGGAAAAAGCAACTGCTAGTGTGCAAGATAAGAGAAAGAGTGTAGACCACAACCACGGGATGGCAGAAATGAGAATGGAGATTGCACGGTTGCAAGGGTTGGTAAGGAAACCTGTGAGATCACATGTACAATGTATATATTGTGGTGGCAATCACCTTCCAGTTGAGTACCAAGGTGTAGGGTTTTCTGTGAGGAAAATCTTGAGTGAGATCCCCTTCTTATTACTAGAAACCCAAAAGTGGTTCTTCTTCTTCTTGGCTTCTTTTACTATGAAGGCATTAGTAGTGGATATTGCCTACAACTAACTATGCACTTACATTGACAATGCTTCATCAAGTATTATATCACTAATTTTTTGAAAATATATTGAATCGCTACGATATGAATTAATTTCACCAATGCACAAAAGTCATGTAAAAACTTGCTCAAAAATGAAAGAAAATATTTGACTTGTCATCGTGACCCCAAAAGTTAACAATGTGATCCTATATAGAGAGATCACTATATTGGTATCACTGTACCATTATAACCTTCATCCTTCACCATAAATGCTAGGACAATAGTACAATAATCTTTTCCTTTAGTAGAAAATTGTATTGTGATATAGTACACAGTTATGTGTGTTTGAAATTTAAGTTTGGGAGCCATAGAAAGTGGGAGATTTGAATGATGAAAAAGGAAATGGAAAGATTAAAGTGTATTACATAAGAGAGAGAGAGACACAGAGAGAGAGAGAGAGAGAGAGAGAGAGAGAGAGAGAATAGACCTTTACAAAACCTAGGCACAACAAATCTTGTACACATTGGAGATATATTGAAAGATGGCCTTGAAGCTTAAAAGATTTGACTCGTGGCTACCTTGCCATCATTAATGGAAATTGATAACATCTTTGTTAACTAAGTGACATGATTTATCCCTTTTTAAAATATTTAATGAATATCCCAAATCATGTCTCATGTAATTAGATATATATTTTTCCATAAACTTTATAGAAGAGCTAGATATTTGACTTTATGAGGGGTATAGTGCATTTTCAAGTCACACTTTTCTCCCATTGGAATGGATAGCTTAGACTATATGGTTAAGTTGCTATTGTTTATAATGCCTTGTTGCTTCATACTATATTTAAATTGATTATAATGACCTACTACTTTTTTGCAGCAGGAATCTCAGTTGATCTGGTAGTAAGGCTAATGGTATGGAGGAGGATGCAAGTTTATCATGATTGGGATGCTCCATATTCTTCTCAAGGCATGAGCATCCCAATTCATAGTTGTGATGATAAGTAAAGTTCTTGCTGTTTTATCTAATAGGTCTAGTTTATCTCAATAGTGTATCTCAGATTCTATCCATCATAGTTATGTATATCATGCTTTAGATGGTGATATTGGTCCTCTCGGTCTAGTTTTGATAATCAAACTGTTATTTTCTTTCTATGATCTCATTGGAAGAAATACATAATTTAATACTTGCTTGTTGTCTAAAATATTAAAAGTTTAGCTACCAGTAGGTGTCTCATGTCGCTAGTGATTAATCCTCTTATATATGTCATATCATGCTTTAGATGGTGATATTGGTCCTTTTTTTAGTACTAATAATCATTAGGAGAAATATGGACTCTCTTTTTTGCCCCTTAAGGGGTTTCTCTCACCTCTCTCTCTCTAAAAAGAGATTCCAAAATAATATTATAAAAAGTGATCTTCTACAATCAAGCAAATCTCGTTTTTGTGTTTTCAATAGATTTCACCTATTATTTTATTCCCAAACTGCAGGATAAGGTCACTTTTTCTCAAAATCCTCATAACTAAAAAAATACAATTCTATTTTTTCTAAAAACGCAGCCAATCATTCTTTAATGCCCTCATAACTCTTTAGTGCCCTCTTTAGTGCCCTCATGACTTTTCAATCATTCTAATTCTCGCTTCTTAAAAGGGCGGAAGTTAAAAAACGATATAAAATGACGTACACATCATATTTTAAGATTATTTTTTACCTAGAGACACCTTTTTAACTCGAGAGTTTCCTTGTAAATTTTCATCTTTTTTGGACAAGTATATACCTATTTCTGGGCATTTTTTCATTCCCTCAGAAAGCTCTAGTTTTGTCCCAAATTTTATGCATTCTTCTCTTTCCCTCCAGAATATGGTTTCTTGCATACGAGTTCTTCTGAAGCAGCATTGAGGAGTAGTTTTGATACCATTTGTTGAAATCAAAGAATCTCTATCTACAACACACTCTACCCTGCTACAAGCCATCTTCCTCTTCAAAAATATGCAGTAAGAAATCTCCGTATTCAAAAGTCTTTACTACAAGCAATCCAGTGATAATGGAGGTATCTTTATTTTTTTAATCTTTGTGAAGTTATTATTCTTCACAGTTGTTGTTCAGTCCTTAAGCATCAATTCATAGAGAGAGAGAGAGGGGGAGAGAGAGAGAGAGAGGAGGGGAGAAGGGGGGGACAGAGAGGACTGTGTGAGATGAACAAAGAAAATAAGTGATAGAGTGACAGATAGTAAATTAGGGTAGAAGATAAGATGATGTTATTGTTTTCCACTAGCCAAGCTTCAATATGAATGTGTTTAGGGTTTTCTTGATGAATTTTTGTTGAGAGAGAGAGAGAGAGAGAAAGAGAGAGAGAGAGAATATTTTGGATAGAACAGAAGATAAGATTTTATGCTAATTAGAGGTAGATTAAAAGCCAAGATTACAGGCTGATTAGTGGTTGATTAGGGTCTATCAAGAGTGAAAGCAAGAGAAAGAGACAAGAACCAACTAGGTTTTTAAAAAAACACAGATATAGTGAATCAAAGGGGTGTAGTTCTGCGATTTGAATGTTAATCCAAGTTAACATTTGCATACTTTTTTTTTGCAAAATGCAGGTGCAAGATGTACCAAGAGAAAGAGAGATATTCACTTTCAATTGGAGGATAAATATGAACCAATGTTCAAAAGAACTGTGGAAAGAGATGATGCAATAAGATGCAAGATGCAACAAGAAAGAAATGCAGGGGAAAAAAATGTGGACCTTTGGGTTGATGGGTGCATTTATCCACCCGATCCACTCACTCGAAGGCCACTACAATTTGAAGGGCTTACATCATTTGTAAAGTTTGCTTGTGAAGGCAATGAAGGATTGTATGGATACACATGCAGACTTGTCACACAAGGATTAGCAGGGGCTCATCAAACCTTGACAAATATGCAGACAAGATTACAAGGGAATATGCAGTCTTTGATGGAAAAGGATAGATTATTGGCTGAGAAGGATAGAGAGAACCAGAATCTACAACAAGCAATGTCTGTCATTGAAGATGCTATGCATGCTACACACGTGCAGAATATGGAGTTGCAGTCTAAAGTCAATGACTTGGAGAAGGAGAATCGAAACATAGAGAGGAAGCTCACAAAAACTTTGGAGATTAGGCCTACTTTAAAAACCAAAGAGGCACGTCGGCACATCCGATCCGTTAAACCAATTGGCCAATTAGCCAAAGGAAGTGGACAATATCATAGACAGATATATGCTCAATCTACTACAATGAGAAATATGTTTCCTCATGCAGAGAATGATACTATTGCCAAAGTCCTTAGCAAGAATATGGTAAAAAATGCATTGGAAAATCGTAAATTCAGGGACATTGTGGATGGTGTTGCTAGTGAACGTCTTAGGGATGTGAGCAACTTTTTTACTGCTACAGATGCTCAGAGATTATGTAACAAGGTGGGAATGAGTTTTGAGTCATATAGCATGCTCTATCAACAATTGGATACAGGTTTTAAGCAAGTCTTCAATACTAAGTGAGTAATGCCTCTGCCAAAACCATTTCACGTGAAGAAGGCTCGAAAACAACTAAATGAGAAAGTTTTAGAACTAATTGGTGAGCCTACGCATCTGGAACACACACACATATTGAAGTATGGTTCCAAAGAAGTTGCCTTTGTATTGAATGCATCCAACAACTTTGTATTGGATATATGTAGGGTTCAGATTGCTATGGTCAAGTTTTACAATATGTCTATGGAAGAATGTAGAGGCAAGCTTAAGTTTGTCCTCAAACTTGATGAGAGTGAGATTATCAAGGGGCAAAAACTTGAGCGTGTGAGTATAACACTTATGAATCGATCATTGGATCCCAACATCGATGAAAAACATCCTTTATACTTCAGTGTACAATCGGAGAATGAAATATGGTGGCTTGCAGCATTTGAAGTACCAAAGGAGGACCATGAAGTACTTAAAGTTTTTTTAAACCTCACTAATATACCCAGTGTTATTCAACAACAAAATAATGGAGCAGTTTTACACGTTGAGGGGTTTGGCGACTAACAAGTTGAATGGCATCTTGCAGGTGATTTAAAAACATTGAAGTGTATGTTTGGTTTATCAAATGCAGCAAATGCAAAATTTCCGTGCATATACTGCATGCAAACTAGGAAGAAAGGGAAAGATGGAAAGAAAGAATGGCTTGCCAAGGCAGGACAACAGGGTGCTTCGACACATGATCAGAAAGTCATGAGAAATGGAATGCTAATTCTAGTGGATCCAAACTGGTGCCCTATTTTGGAAATACCACTAACAAGGGTTCACTTTTGCACATTGCATTGTTTGGTTAGAATGATTGAGAAGCTAGTATATGAATATATATGCTTTGCATACAAGATGCAGCCCATGTCAGAATCTGATGCTACATGCAAGAAGGTAGAACAAGTCCTCTCTGAAGTTGGATTGCACGGAGGCCAAGTAGAAATAAAAAAGGATGAGAAAAAATCGGGGAAGAGTGGAAATGTTCCTTGTAAACCATGCTTTGGCGGACCCAAGGCTATGAAGTTTTTATCTCCACCTCGAGATGAGGAAGGCAATATACTAGTAAAACAAGCAGAGAAGTACGAAGCATGGAAAAAGTTGCACCTTGCTTTTTCAGATTTGAGCAATGGGGGACGAACGAGGATTGCGAAGGCAGAAGTGTGGATACACCTAGATAGATTAGCAGCTCTCTTACAGAAGTTGGGGTTTATGGATGGTGATGCCAATGCATTTAAAGAGACAGCTGCTAAATTTTATAAGTCCATGGTGGAGGCATGGATACAAATAGCATAACACACTACATGGTCAGTATTATCACCATTGCAAAAAAAAATCATCATTTCGAATTACTTTGTGTTTCTAATCTATTTTCTTGTGCAGCATATACTTGAAGCACATGGTCCATACTTTGCAGATCAAGGAAGTTTGGCAATATGGTCAACTCAAGGCATGGAAAGATCTCACTGGCAAGCTCGCTGTGCTTTTCAAAAGGCAACTGATCATGGAGGTGGCATCAATGATTCCAATTCTATGAGGCAATTATTCCAATGGTGGTATAGGAGACTAGAGATACGATACGAGGAAAAAGAAATGAAGTCCAAAACATCTCAAGCAGAATCTATAAGTAGGGCAATATATGAAGTGAGAAAAGCAAGATATGAAACTATCACAACTAGACAACGGCACGCAGAATGGTTGGCAACCCAAGAGAGAGATGGCAAAAAATGGAGACTAGATAAAGATAATAATTTTGATGCATTTAGAGTCCACAAGAGAGCACAAGTCCCAAGGATATGACACATCAATACTCATATCTCTAACATGAAATGTCTTATAAATTTTCTTTAAAATTTCAAAGGTTTGTCACTATATTTTTCAAAGTCGATTTCGAACTTTGTTTTTTAATTATGAAAAGTCGATTTTGAAATCCTAAGACAAAGATATGAAAATTCTAAACATTGGAACATTCATTGGCCTAGAGAGAGAGGGGGGCATGAGGGGGGTGTCAGGAGATAGAGAGAGGTAGGGATGGGGTGGAGAAATGAAATGAAATGATAAATTTAAAATTCATTTACACCACAGTAAGTTTGAAAGTTTCGTATTTAAGTCGTCTCTCCTTTCATTTTTTCCCATTGCTCTCCACTCTACCCTCCACCTTTCTATCCTTCATCATCACAGCCATGGCACGTTCCAAGCTTCCTATAAAAAAGGCGCCTGCGAGAGCAAGATCTCAACACTCTTCCGAATCTAGTGAGCATACTGTGAGTGACAAAGATCCCCTGGTGACTGATAACGGTGGCCCTATTGCAGCCAATAATGGTGGCGCTACTGTGGCCCACAATGGTGGCCCTAGTATGGTCGATAATGATGGTTCGCCATTGTCCAGAAATGGTGGTCCACATGCTCCAGCTGCTTCACCTCCCACTACTGCTCCAGCTCGTAATACATGCCCTCCAACACATAAAAAGCGAAGATGGAGACCAGGCACAGCTGCGCTATGCGAGATAAGGAAATTCCAGAAGAGTGCCGACTTGATTATTCCTAAGGCACCATTCTCCAAGTTGGTGCGAGAAATACTGCAAGATCTACAGTCAGGGCATCATCACAAGTTCTTTTCGAGGAACCAAGCAAGGAATGTGGGGCGATGGTCAAGCCAAGCCTTGCTTGCTCTCCAAGAAGCAGTTGAAAGCTACTTGATTGATCTAATGAGTGATGGTCAACTTTTAGCCATTTATGCTCGATGTATCACTATTAAGCCCATAGATCTGGTTCTTGTTCTCATGATCCGCAATAACAAGGATGCATTTAATCTTAATGTCAACAATATGCTTTGAGAAGTTACCTTGTAATTGGATCTATGTTTTTAGCTCAGGTTTGGTTGTAGATTGTAAGGAGCTTAGTTTTGGATTATCTTTCCAGTAGACCTTCAAGTATTTGATAGTAGTGGCCTGCAAAATGGAGCTAAATTTTCCCTAGCTCTAGTTGTACTTGGTGCGATGCATTATCTACCGTGTATTTCATAGTTTCTCAATGCTAAATCCAATATGTGATATTCTATTTTGACCATGTTTCGCATTGTGTGAATTTTCAAGTTTCCAATTTTGTAAGTAGTTTTGTTGAGGATAAATTCAATGTGCAACCACGTAGACGTCGGTGATCAGTTGTACATGGGCCGATGCACTATATCCTTACTATATTTAGTGGTTTGGCAACAGTATATCCGATATGAGATATTCCATTTTACCCATGATTTATTTTTTGTCAATTTTTCAGTTTTCAATGTTTCGCATTGCGAGGTTGACAATACATTTAATCTGTAGTTGCGCACACTCATTATCAATACATTTAATCTACAGTTGCGAGGTTGACAATACATTATCAGTGCAGTATAATGCACTTAACGCATTTTCAAAAAAAGATTGAACCGTCAAATTTATGAATCGAAATCTGGTGAAACTTCACCCTCATGCTGGGCATTAGAAAAACTCATTTATATTAAAAATTTGGCCCTATCAGAAGCCTCTGGATCACCTGTCTGGAGGCTCGCGTTTGGGGCCCTGAATCCCCGAGACGCGAGCCTCCAGACAGGTGATCCAGAGGCTTTTGTTGGGGCCAATTTTTTTTTGGGTGGTTGATGCGTCCTTGAGGAGCCTACAGATAAAATTTCATGTGAATCAGAGCACTGGTGATATTTTTCCTAAGCGTGGATTCATTAATTGAAATTTTAGGGTTTTTGAAAAGTTTGGCTATAAGTTTAAAGTTTCACCTCATTTTACACATTTCACTTTTGAGTTCTGAGTTCTCTCTCCTACAAGACATGGTACGCACCAAGCAAGCGGCCCGGAGATACCCCCCTGGAAATTCCATACGACAGCCACGTCCTCCAGCTCCACCGCCACCACTACCATGCCAGCATCGCAAGCGTCGATGGAAGCCAAGCACAGTGGCTCTTCGCGAGATCCGCCACTACCAGAAGACCACTCACCTCCTGATACCGAAGGCTCCATTCTAGAAGTTGGTGCGGGAGATCATGGAGGACATACTGATCAGGAATAACAGGAACCAGTTTCCAGATACATCACGCATGAAACAACCGGATCACTGGACTGCCTAGGCCCTCCTCACACTACAAGAAGCTGCTGAAGCCTACCTCATCGACTTATTTGGAGACTCAGTCTATGCAGCGGTGCATGCAAGAAGGGTCACTGTCACCGACAGGGATCTGCGGATAGTCAGGTTCTTTCGGCGATGGAAAGATAGTCCTCGCGGAGGTCAGCAACAAGGATAGAGGTGTACAACTCAAAAGCACATGGAATGTAGCTTCTGAAGACATTTTGTAAAGCCTTGGTGGTAATGGACCCCATGTAAAATTGTTATTAATACAAATACAAAGTTTTTGGTGCGTCTTATTTTTGTTTAGTCGCTTGATATTTATTTTATTTACGTCGTTGAGTTATCATTACATGCGTTCAAACAAATACATGTTGCGCACGAATTCGATAAAGCACTGTGTATTAAATTTAGGGTACGAATCGTGTTACGTATAAACTCGACAAATAAACGTAACATTCAAGTTAAAAAAAACAGTAAATGACACGTATCACAAACTACATCGCACGCGAATCCAACAAACATCAGTTTTCATTACTTGAAGGGAAGATTACAAAGTGCAGTACATCAGTGATGCGATATCAATAGGCAATAAGTGCATCTATTCTCTCCTAGGCTTCTTGGAGCTAGGTTCCCATGGTCAGAGCTATTCTTGATCATAGGCAACAATACATTTTGCCCCAATAGTTCCTGTCTAATGACAGTGGGGTCTTCAACACCGACAACCACGCCACGGGTCACCATGGAGAAAAGTGGGCCAGACCTAGTACTTGTGAATAAGTAGAGAAGCTTTGAACGTCAAAGCAACACTACTTTCTCCAGGCTGGAGTTGGTCGGGATGGTCTTGAAGGGCCCAGCCTTTGTTAGTGCCCTCAACTTCAAGAAGTTCTCGGCAAAAGCAGGGGAGCATGTCTTATGAAATACAATAATGTCATTGACAAGCTACCCAACGTACTCCTTCAATGCCGAGTCTTGCACCCTTCCTTGGCTACCATATCGGCAACCCTGCCTAGATGAAAACTCATCTATATACACAATCTCCTGCAACACACAAGTTCAGTATTAGACTCACTATGCATGGAGTGTGCTGAAGATATATAAATCATATTCATATGAAACTTAACTAGTAGGGCCTCTAGGGCATCGGGAGCACACACATGTGTTTTTGTCGGGATCGGGCCCCCAGATGTGCCCTGGCCGGAGGCTCGCGTCTGGGGGCCTGAATCTTGAGGCCCCCAGACGCGAGCCTCCAGCCAGGGCACATCTGGGGGCCCGATCCCAACAAAAACACATGTGTGTGCTCCCGATGCCCTAGAGGCCCTATTGGTTAAGTTTCATATGAAACCGAGAACATTACCTTCTCTGCATCATCTATCTGCCCACTGTGATGGAGCATCCAGGTCTGCTCCTGCCACTGGGCTGTCCTCGTCTCTCTCCTGGGTAGGCACTGCATAGTCGGGTCGAGGACCAAAAAGGCTTTCTTGCAACCGCTCGAACTCCTCATCAAATATCTGATACTCTGGCATCGCATCCTCAATCTGCTCCTGGATGCTCACAATGGCAGAGATGTCATCGATGCTCATGCCATCATAACGAGCCACCTCATCAACATGTGGTGGGGCATCCTATAAATCAAAATCTATGAAATCACTAGGTGCATCACGCACCATGATACAGTATAGTTCTTATTCCCTAAGCTCCAACAACTCTAGCACATCCTGCATGAGTAGATATTCCACCCCCTCGATCGTGATAGCATGAAGAGAAGAGAGGGGTGGCTCTTCGCTCATGGGCATCTCATTAGGGCAGGGAGGTAGGTGCACAATGGCCAAGCTCTGTGCTACCTCAACACTCAGATCGAGAGTGATCTCCTCAGGCTCCCTCTCAAAGTACTCTAATAGTGGCCGAGAGGGTGCGTCGATGTCCTCGTCACTATCCTCTTGCACCTCAATGCACATAACATATATGGCAAAGGCGGCATCCCTCTCAATGAGATTCATCGTGACGTGGTCCTGTGACGAGGTGGGCACTGCTCTAGCACGGAGATGTTGCCCCACATGCACCAGGGCTTGACTTATTACCTTTGCATGGCTGGATCCGGCACACAAACTATACAAAAAATCCATGGGAACCCACCTGAGAGTGGAGTCGGGAATAGAGCAAGTGAGAGGGTTCACTGCATCACAAAACGATGCTAGTATAGTAGAGTCTGGGTCTACAGCGGAAAGCGAGCTCTCTAGACTCAAGGTCACGCAAAACCTAGCATAAATCTGGTCCCTTATGTGCGCGTAGCATGTGGAACTGATCCATGTGGCGAAGGCGGGAGTGGTAGCCATGGCACACAAAGAGAGAAGGAATGAGAGCACAAGTGTAGGGAAGTGGAGAATGAAAGTGAAAATGAGTTTGGAGTTATAGCTTTTATGTGTCTAGGGTTTTAAATAAAGGTTTTTTATAAAGTTATTAACTCTAAAGTTTCAAATTAAAACTCTTACCTTAGTTTCTTTATTTCAGTACTTTAAAGTCACTGTTAAAATTACTCATACAAACAAACGCTTCGTTCTACATTATTATATCCTCGAATATGTTTGGGTCACTGAGTATATTCAAGTCTAACGAGAGAAAATATATAATTTTTTAAAGAAAATAAATCTAAAAGGCCTTGAAATTCCCTTTGGATCCAATTTAATATTAAAATGTAAGAAATGAGCAACAGAGATGCGCTACAATATATCATTGTGCAAAGACAATATTCTCTAGATTATAGACCTCTAACCTGCAATTTAATTATGATTTTTAAGTGCACGATTGAGTAATTACAGTATGTATTATCGCACGCTTGGATCCCAGTAAACTAAAATTTAAAGTACTCCGAAGTTCAAAAAAGGTATGTATTCGCTCTTTATAAAGTTTTTTTACAAGGATTCCACTATCTCAAGGATATGTGGAGAAGCACATTGTTTACATGTCATGGATTGCTCACTACGAGTCCTGACTTTTCTATTATCTAACTTGAAATAGAAGTTGTAGAGGGGCTCACTCGACATTAATTGTATTTCTTGTCTCAGAAAATAAATGGACCAATGACTCTCTGCACTGACTACGAAAGGATTATGACCACTCCACAAGATTACCACATCTAGGAGCGCTGTATGTGTGTCATCTCGGATATCTTGATCCAAGCTGATCCACTCCCCTCGCAAAAGTCACCATCTTCTATATCGAAAACGAACGCACAGAGTTTGTCTAGCAATTAAATACCTGTAATAAAAACAAAAATAATGGTAAGTGATCAATGCGACTAATATAACAATTCATCTAAGCGAGACCTATGTCAATTAAATCAAGGTATGCAAAGTAGTAAAAAAGTTTTACCTGAATGTAATATCCGATAGGTTGACCCTGCACTCAATCGTCTCATCAAAATGTGTTCTTTTGACTTCCCAAGACTCACCCAATAGCTGACTCATCCATTCCTCGGATGGACACTTGCATTGATAAGTAATCTTTGTTTTCTTCAAAACATCACATGAACCAAACAAATGTGCAAACAATGAGAATGGAATAAACCAACTAAGATGCACATCTTTGGAGCCTGTGGTGGGTTTCATAGCACTATTGATGTCAGATTTTATCTTCGACTTGCAAGCTCGTGACAACTCCAAGCTACCAATGAACCATTCACCACTAGATAGTGGCGGCAATGGAACATGCTGCAATCTCTGGCTTTCTACCACATACAATGAATTATAAAAAAAGATATTTTGAGTGGCAAGTTGACTTGTAGAGGTATTATCATAGATCAAAGAACCTATCTCTTCATTCCAAACATGTATCTTGCCGCTTAAGCATTCCACATTTTGCCATTCATGCAAAGTCGATGCATATAGAGCTGTCAATCAAACAAGACTGAATTAGAATACTGCAAAGACTTTTAAAAACAAATCTGATACAAAAGAATAATCAATGATAAAATTTAACAACTTACTGTTTTGTTTATAATTTGCAATGTTGTTCTCGTCGTGTACAGAGATTTGTTTATGCGTATAAACATGTTGAATCAACACTTTTGTTTACTGCACTTGTGCCATTAAACACTTTTCTGAACTCTAGAATTCTACCTTTCCAATGTTTGCTAGGGTTTGCAACATCCTTGCACTTGACCTTGAAACTCCCTCGAGTACTTGGGTGCATCAAAATCCAATCCAACTTATAATACTTATCACAAATCCAATTACCGCCATTATCTTTCCTGTTGAAGACCTCCACTACAGGTATGCTACTGATATTTTTCCTCCGTGAAGACATCTGTAACAACCAAATACAAAAGTTACCTATCAACATGTGTATAATTTGCAAATGTTCTCTCCAAATGAAATTAAATTTAAATGGATCAATTTAAAAAGGAAACATTGTACGTGTAATTTCTTTCACAAAGATCCCTAGATATGTTGAACAAGAAGTTGACTTATAGCAAGACCATTGTTCCTTCACTGACAGATTCCTGTAGTACAAAACAAAAGAAATATTGGGTCAACGCATACATATAACTTATATAGGCTTTGTCCAAATGCGTTGAAATTTAACCATGGAACAGTTGTAAAAAATGGCAATATACTTGTGGCTTTCTCTGCAAAAAATCCCAAAGATGTTGTAGAAGTTGAGTTCTTAATAAATCATTGTTCTTCACCCTCGGAGATTCTTGAAGTAAAAAAACAAAGGAAAGCTCAGTATGCATGTAACTTATATACATTTTGTCTAAACCAGATAAAATTTAACAGTGGAGCAACAAAAAAAAAGACAATATACCTGTAACTTTGTTTACAGAGAAACCCTAAGATGTTGAAGAAGAAGTTGAGTGTTCAAAATCCCAAAGATGTTGTAGAAGTTGAGTTCTTAATAAATCATTGTTCTTCACCCTCGGAGATTCTTGGAGTAAAAACACAAAGGAAAGCTCAGTATGCATGTAACTTGTATACATTTTGTCTAAACGAGATAAAATTTAACAGTGGAGCAACAAAAAAACAAGACAATATACCTGTAACTTTCTTTACAGAGAAACCCTAAGATGTTGAAGAAGAAGTTGAGTGTTCAAAATATCACTATTCTTGACTATAAGAGACTCCTAAAGCATCAAAACAAAAGAAATTACATGTCAGAGAATGCACATAACTTGCACAGGTTTTCTCCAAACGAGATAAAACTTTACCATAGAACATCTATGGAAGAGAGAAATATACCTGTAGAGTTTTGTGAAGAGAATCTTAGGGCTTTGGTAAAATAAGCTCTGCTCTCATAAAACACATGAAACTCTCTCTGTGCTTGTGCAAAGCAAATGAAATTTTACAGGGTTACAGACAGGGCAAGAAACAGTGAGGCTGTAAAATTTCGTCAGGAAAGAAGAAGCGGGGAAAGAGATATGACAAATTTGAGTTCCGCCTAAGAAAGAGGGGGAAACTGAAAAGGGGAGAAAAGAAAAGTCAAACATAAAAAATAAGAAAATGAAAATTCGAGGCACAAACTTCCAAGAAGTGACAGCTTTCTACTCCCCTTTTCCCTTATTTTATTGCTGAGGGAAGATTTGGTCCACGATATGGCTAGAAGATTCATGTTACATGAATCTGGAATCCAAGCTCTCTCATTGGTTAGGCCTATATTTGTTTATTCACTCCTTAAGGGGAAAAAAAGAGAGTCCATATTTCTCCTAATGCAAGTTCTTTTTTTGTAACATGTTGATTTAGCAATAAAGAGCCTCATGAGCTTCATGTGGGTTTGGATGGAAAAATAGACATTTATCTGCTATTAAGGGCTCACCATCAAACTCTCTAGTTGGGCTTTCATCACAAGGTAAGTATTAGTTAAAATGCATGTATGTGGAAGTATCATGCATGCACAGCTAGTGGTGTCATGGATCATGCTTGATGAATTAACATATGCAATGAAACTTTACACCAAGGTAGGCTACAATTTATCGTTCATTATGCTCATCTTTGTGTTGATGTTGAAGTTGATAGTTTGATGGCTAGCTGATTAGAAGAGTAATGACCAAGTTGCAGGTTGCATCTAAAAGACCTTCCAAGGGCATATTGTTCCCTGTTATGTTCCTCACACTAGATTTTTGTGGAAGCTTTATAGAAGAGCTAGATCTTTGACTTTTTCAAGGGTATTGTGCATTTTCAAGTCACACTTTTCTCCCACTAGAATGGATATCTCACACTATATGCTTAAGTTGCTACTTGTTATCATGCTTTGTTCCTTCATAATCTATTTAAAATAATTTTGATGAACTGCCACTTTTTTGAATTAGTCTGAGTGTGCTTTGTGGGGATGGGAACACTGGAGTCTTATCTAGTCCCTCTTGTCATGATGATGGTTAAAGAGTTCGAGTGTCATGTTAGTATGATCAGTTCTTATGTGATTATGTTAGTATGGTATGTATTTTTCTTTTTCTTTTCTGCCTAATATGGGGTTTCATGGTGTGTGATTATCTGCATCGCATGAAGCTTTCGAACGCATGTATGTGGAGGTAATGCCAGATTCTTCCTAGGATGTGGACTACTAAGGGTGGTTAGTCGATCAGTCGAGTCATATGGGTTTATTATGATTGATATCATATATGTTCGTATCCTATTGTTTTGTAGGCATTCATTGTGACTGTCTATGTGTGTAAACCATATTAATGGTGCCTCAAACCCCTCCCCCGATCCAGTATGTGTCTTTGGTATTGCATGATTATTCCTTGTTGCTAGATTCGGATCTTGTTGCTAAAGCATGATTATCTAAGTTTGTGAGTATTTCCTTACGGCTAGCTCCACATGATCCTGACATTTATGATCAATTTTTAACCTCTTACAATAAGAGGTCTAGTCCATTCTTATGACACCTAAGAGTTTGGGGAAGGCTCTTTCTTTACCATATTGTGGGGAGTCCTTCCCTAGTACCCGCTCTCAATTGTTCTTCAACAAGGATATTTTGAAGCTATTATAGAAGTAGCCTCTGGATGTTTTGGATCCAAAGAAGGTTATTACCATGTCAAGGGTCAGCGTCTCTATGATTTCCAACTTGCTACGGAAGCAGTTGTGCGAATTTCTTCCAGATAGGTTTATGGTTGCCAAAACCCTGTCTCATTACCTCTCCAAGGATTTGTCCACAGCTTCTTTTATGGTCTGAAAGGTATTACCATTGATTGGAGTACCTATCTCCTAGCAAAGATGGATCAACATTTCATTAGAGCTAGTAGAGGAAATGTGACTAATGTTAGATTTGGATCGTACATTTATGTATCCTTGAAGCATGTTGCCCCTGGCAAAGGAAGTACCTTTACCTCTAGTTCATCTTCCAGAGATTCTTCGTCCTCCTCATGAAGATGATGATGTAATCATTGATGATGATGATTCTCCCTCACCTCTAGTCATTCAGAGAAAGTGCCTGAAATGAGCTGTTGCATGTGTGGGAGTTCCTACTCCTTCAATTCCATTCACAACTCCTACTCAATCTTGCAACACACTACATGCCTTTCTTCAAATGTCAAACCTTTTTAAAGCTCATAGGAATGGTATGCTGGACATTTCTATTCCTTCTGTGCAAGGCGTGGTAACAGGAGATGCCATTCTTTTTTTCTGCAAGGATATTCAAAGCTCAATTGAACTTTTAGTTAGTGTCTCTATCCAATAGTTTTCTTCTTTTTTTTATGAAGAAGTTTTATATGATGTGTCTCTTCTCTCCCCATCGCATCTCTACATATCTTCTCTCTCTACATCTCAACATTACTTTGATTAATGATATACATTATATGGAAAGTAAGAGATGGTGATCAACTTGTATGATAAGAAGGTATTGCTCGTCAAAAACCTCTATTTGGTTGGAAAAATTGGTCTCTTAAAGCCACAGATAGGCTTAGTTTCATTAAATTCTTCAGCTAATCAAGGCTAGAAGATCATTGGTTAAAGATGATAGACAATCTCAAACCTTTTGCTTCATGCTAGATAGAGAAGACGACGAATTGGTAGTGGTCTCAAAATGTAACAATGATGCAATCAAATCCACACAAACCCATTAGAGTCTTGTTGCATTATTTTGTAAGTACAAATTTGATACTAATTCAAATTGTGTGAATCCCATATCTTCCCACACTTGCACAAATTGATTATTAGTGTAGTAAATCTAAGCCAATTCTTGTATCTCTATGTAGATTTATCTTTTTCAATATTATTGTTATCCACATCTATTTCTAGGTCATCAATATTATATCTCTATGACTTGAGACATCATTAGCTATTATAGTGTCGTTTTAACTCATGTCATTGTTATACAACGATGTGATTCTTGTGTATCTATTAAAGTGGTTTGTTTGAGTGAAATAAAATATATCTAAAAGTTACAAAATGATGAATATTTAAAACCACTGATAATGGAAGAAAATTAATATTTAATTATTTCTTTTACAGTTTCCCACGTGCCAATGTGGTTTGATAGTGAATCTTTAAATGGATAGTAGCTTATCAAGCATATTAATTAGAGAAAACAATAGTGCTAATTTTTCCAATGTTTTCTTTTCAATAAGCAAGATCTTGTGACTACTAGATTTATGTTACCACCCTTCTTAGACCAAGGCATAGTAAAAGACACTGTCATTTTCGAAAGCCGCATTAAACTCTCCAATGGGAAGCTTAAAATCGTACGTTTGTATGAGAGGTTTACAACATGCTAGGAAGTAAGAATAAAACTTTGGAAAGGAAGTACACCACTCCTAACTTATCATCTTAATTTTCATGCCTTTATTTCTCCATGAAAATAATCAGATCCAATATGAAATAACAACATTAGTTGTAATCACCTTGACTTAGCATGTTATAAAAGGATAATAAATAACTTGCAATCCACATGCAGATGAACCACCTAGATATTTGATAGCATCATCTAGCATAATGTGTATGCATATTGCGGATGAATGTAATGCACAAATGCTTATTCTTGATTTTGTATTTGGACCTATTATACATTATTATGGTAAAGTAATTTTATTGCATTGAATTATTCTAATTGAGTACAATATCCTATGTTAGATAAAATTTAGTTGGAGGCGTATTTTTCATGTGAAGCTTTCAAAGTCCTCACATGAACAAGTGACTTCCTTCTGAGACACACTCACATACATTAGGGGAGAGAGAGAGATTTTGATTTTACGAAAAAAAAAGAGAGAGATTTTGATCAAGAATAAATTAATAAAATAGATAAAATAAGATCTTGTATTGTTGTGTGGAATTTTGTTCCTAAACTCTTGAATAAGGATTCTCCTTTTCTAGGATTGAGAACATGGAGGTATTAATTATATTAAATATTCCTAAAGTAACAAGAACAAAAGCGATTAGAAAAATGCCACCTCCATAGTTGCTCCCAAACCTGGGTATGCAAATACTTGCATCAAGGAAATGGTAGAGTCTACTATAAGCATCCTTTTCCGAAATTTGATACAAGAGTCGTGGTATAACAAGCAAGGTCTGCAATTGTGAAACTTGTGTCAGACACATGCTAGGAAAAAACTAGTAACCACATGTAAGAGTTTGGAAACACTTTATAATGAAGAGTCAAATATTTTATGTACGCTAAGAAATGAGAACAACATGCATGTTTATTTACCTGATAAGTCGATGGAAGCCAATGTGTAATTTTGAGTGCAGCAAAAAGGCTATCAAGAAACCATTCACTATGAACTGAGATCACAACATCATCAATGACGATTGTTCCCTCCAATGTGAATGGATTATAGAGCCCTTTGGCCATAGTAGAATGAATATCTACAAACCATAGATTTATTATTAAAGCAAGCAATTATTCTATTTTAGCAAGCATGAAAATTCATGCCTTCTATAATAGCATCATTTTCTAACAATTGAAAACTTACCTGTAATCGAGTAGGAAACCATTTGGTTGATATTCTCATCCCAAGCCAACATTTTATCACCAAGGACAATGTCTTTTGCATATTTGTAATAAAAGTGATGGTCATTTCCTACTGAGAGAAGAGATTGTTAAATGAATTGGTTCTAGAATGTATGGGTTTAAAGATATGAGGTGGTCAAATTGTTTAAGGAAAATTAACCATATTAATCAATTACCAGAATGAATTAAAACAAAGTGCAAAGGAGTGAGATCAATCTTCTTTATTTGTGTGCCAAAAGAACCAGGATTTTGAGAGAGCTCGAGTTGCAAAAACATTGATGACGCATTTTCATCAGCATGCCCAAATCCATATATATCATTGAACTCTAGCTTTTGTAGATTGGTATTCCAGACTGCAACCTTTTATGAAAATAGAAGGTAAAAAAGAATAAGTTGTGCATGATGAAGTAGTAAAACGGGAGTAGCTAGATAATATTTAAAAAATGAAAAACATAAATTAATTGTTAGGATAGTGCAACCATTTCAAGTGTAAATAGAAAAATGTTCTAAAACCTTTTCTCCAATGTCAATGTCACATATCTTTTTGTGATGTCCAACCTCTATCATGACCATGGAGGTTCCTACACCATAAGCCCATTCAATTAATTATGGATGCTCATAGCTCTTATTGTGTTTTCATTGGCTACAACATTACTATATCTTTCTCAAATCTCGAAATGAGGTGCATGAAATTCAGAAATAGATAACATCAAGTCATAAAGATGCGTGCACGGAACTAAGCAAAGGATCATGGATGAATGATGCCACCTTTAACACAGCTTCCAATTGCATCAGAGGCACATCTTGCTCCCACACCTGCAAGAGTGGTAACTCCCACCACAGCTACTGTACAAAAAGGCCCAAGTATTGGATCCTCTACAAGACATGTCAATAGTGCACCAGCTACTCCAAATATGCTACCACTAGTAGCACCTGGAATTGATTGGGAGCTCTAGTTAGATATGTGATTTATGGTACCGTTGGAGTATATAACAGCTCAAAGACAAGTAAATGAGCTTTGGATCACAAACATGTGGAGTCATGCACAATCAACATAGCTGAGAAAGGAATATTAGTCATAAGATGATAAAAATGCGAGAACCATACATACATATATGTGTTTAGGTTTGACGTACATATATGTGTGAGAAACTAATATTAGTGATAAGATGATAACAATGAGATACCCATATATACATATATGTGTGTAGGTTTGACATGCACATACATGAGTGCATGAAGAAAGGCTATGGAATGATGATCCATGAATGTCTATACTGTGTGGAAGGACCAACACTTTGATAATGTTAACCAACCATGAAAGAGAATGGTGTCTTTCTTAAATATTAGTGAATAATAGACCGTAGCTACAGGAAGATAACCTTGGCCAATACAAATGGGTGAGACGTCCATGAGACGTCGTCCATTATTTGAAGATGGAAGAGTGAGAGACTCATATTCAACAGTAAAGTTAGAAACATCAACTTCGATGGTGGTTGATGTGGTGGAAGAGGATGCGACCATCATTGATGGATCAGTTGTGAGGGTACTTGTTGAGGTCCCTTCTTTATACAAGGAATTAACATCATCTCCCGTATTATAAAGACCGCACCCCACAGTCCAAGCATTGTCGTCACATATCATCTAAGAGCCCAATACATAGAAAAAATAACTATGTCAGCATAGCTACATAACATAAGCACATGTACAATAGTACATACTCAAAACAAGCAGCCACCTACAACATTGGTGACTCCTGTATCATCGATGAAGACAATCTCTACACCAGCAGGGGAGTTTGATGATGCATCGCAGCCCCCAGTGGCTTGGATCTAATACACATACATGGTACACAAGTGAGTATGAAAGGAAACGAAGATATAGAAACAGTAAATTGAGAGTGAACCGCACGCACAATCCACATACCTGCAAGTTCCAATCACGGGTCACACCGTAAGCAGTGACAGTAGCCGGGATGGTGAGATATCCAGCCTCGATCATCTGACAAGTTGACTCGACCGCATCTGCCGGGACAGCACCCCAGAATAAGCCGGGCGTGCCTTGACCCAGCAGGGCCGACGCCAAGAGCGATATCCATGACGAGTTCTCTGGATAGCCACCGTCAGGAGGCGTGTACACGGACAGCTGCAATGCGGCCTCTGCTCCCTCCATAATGTTGCCATAACTGATGACGACGGACATGAATGCTATTAGGATCAGACAGAGGGGGCACTGGAGGCGCATCGACGCGGCCGCCACCGATGATACGTCTGACTGGTAATTGTAATGATGTGAAGCTTGTTTCTTCATAGATTTCCTACGCGGGCCCGCGCAGACCATGATCGGGGACCAAGATTACCGCTTCGTGCACCGGCCGATGTTTCTGCAACCCAGCCAGGAGGGGTATATCACACACGTACAAGGTGGCTTAGTTCTATGTGTGCGTGTATATCGATTATAAGAGCGAAGGCGGGCTCGCTCGTACAATACTGTGGCTGAGCGGGGCGCAGCTTATGTACGCGTACGATGCCACTCTCAAACACTTACAATACGCCAGGTTCAATGCTTGGCCGATGATGCTGGGCATTCGGCTGCCGCCATCGTCGCCGATTGAGAGTTTTACAACCAGACAGCTGACGCGGTGTTATGGGTTAGACTCGCTCTTAACAATCCAAGGGAAAAGATGCTAGCAAGAGTGTGGAAGAGGGAGCTTTTTATCGTTTCCTACATGGAAGATTTCAACATTTCCCACATGTTCATGTCGTGTCCCCACATGTAATTAGGGGATTGCATTCCCCATTTGCAATAATGGGAACTCGTAATGAGAATGTACTAACATTTCCTATCCATCTAGACCTACAACTAGGGAATGGCATTGTGCATCTATAATTCTAGGGAATTTTTCAATATCTCCTACATGTCTATATATGTACTCTTGCATAAGACTAGGGAATTACATTCCGCATTTGCCAATGTAGGGAATTGCGGGTATAGAGAATTATCTAAATACTCCGAAAACTCTCTATAGACGAGATTTAGGGAATTCAAGCTTATGGTCTATATCTTGTACATTCAACCTATAACTAGTGGAATTTGTAGTGGACTATATAAAATGAACCTGCATTGTGTAAGAGGCACACATGCACACATGCACAGGCACCCCACACACATGCACATACACACCTAAGGGATAAGCCAAAAGCAAGTATCATACTTTCGTCAACTAGCGAAGTTTCCTACGCAGCATTGAGATGTTTTGCAATATGGGATCAAGGTTTGAGCTCAATCTCAAAATAGTTGATTTGATTAAGGCATTTAATGGGAACTAGGAGGTTGGTGTAACTGATGTGAATGTGTGAACCTTAGGTTATTAAAAGAAATGTACAACGTACATACTATTACATACATTTCAATCCTTAGAGAATTAATCAAACACTCATGAGGTTCGCTCATAATTATGTAAGTCTACCACTTGGAAATTTTTAAATAACCTTTCTTAGATCTTTTCTATATACAGAAGGGTATTATTTAATGGGGATATTCACAAATTGAATGGGAAAAATGTGTGTTTTATTCATGATAAATTTGCATGTGAGGGGTTTTTTAATTAGGCCTTGAACGCATGTGATAACTAGGCTTTAGATATAGTGAGCACCTTGAGTTAAAACACAAAAGAGGACACTTCAATGGGTTGAGAAATTTAAGAAGTCTTGATCATCGAAACCCTAAAAACTAGATAATGACTTAAACTATGGAAGAAAAAAGCCATTGAATCGCTCAAGTTGAGAAGGAAAATAGTTAAGTAAATGGCTTCTAAATATTTGTTTGCTTTCATAGATCTTCAAAGAAATTCCTACTTTCAAGAACCCATATTAGTAGAGATTTCCACATATTTCCATTTGTGATAATAACCTACATATATATTTAAAAGTGAGTTAAAAAACCACCAACATATATTTGTGTTTGATTTCAAAATAGAACAATTAATATTATGATTCATAAGCCAAACTGAATTGATACCAACTTCAATAATGCATTCAAACTTACATTACTCCATCCATAAATTGTTTGCAAGTTACGTATCTCGAGGGATGCATGAAGAATAGAGTACATATAACCTTCATACAACAGAGTAGATGATGCTACGTATAGTGGGTCATTTGGCTTCGTAGAGTGACCTTCTCCCTGAACCAGTTGTGAAAATAGATCGTGTACCATGTTGTCCAAAATCTCATCCTCTACAACTTGATGGGGCATTTCATGAGGGCTACTATCATGGTCGTCAGTCTCTATTCTTATTGAAGACTCTATCTTCTCGCGTCAACGTTTTGCAGCCTCTCGACGCCCGAAAGGGAGCATCTGAGGATGCGATACCGCATCTTGCTCAACCACAAAAGGGAGTTACATGTACATTGATATATATTGAGTAACATAGACTAGCAATCTTAGTGTTAAAAACAATGAATACCGGTGATTTTTCTAGGTCCCATTCTCCATACATGCTGAGGTTTGACATTGCAACTTGACGTGCTCCAAAAATACACCCTCGACAACGATCACACATGCATTTAATTTTTTGTTGTAGCCATGCATCTCGATTATGAAGACGTAATGTTTCATCCTCACTTGAGGATGTGCTCGTTGACTCATCAGCATGTACCGCACTAGGTGATGACGATGACATGATTAAACCTAATTCATGACAACATTAATTTTGTTATTAATATGTTTACATAAAAACTTCAAGGCGTATTAATTATTCTAAGATATTCAATTTTAAATACACAAAACTTATCATAAATACATAAAAACTTATGATAAGAACTTACTATCAAAACTTATCTTAAATACAAAAACTTATGATAAAAACGCAAGCGCGCTAAATGCGCATCTATACTTGCGTCTAACTACACATCTAAATCTATGTCTATCTGCGCGTCTAGCTCCGCGTCTATTAGTGCGTTTACGTAAATTTAGACGCGCATATACATGCAAAAAAGGATATAAACGTTAAAATTCAAAAGATACAAGGGATTTCTTTTCAAACTGCACCTTTCTTGCGTTTTTTGCGCGGTCTGAAGCTCGAGTTCAGTCGACATGCAGTCTACCTCCACTAGTCTCTTCATGACTCACCTCTTCTTTCACTTCAAAGAGACAAGAGGGGAGAGAAGACAGCTAAAGAGAAGAAAGCCAAGGAGAGGAAGAAAGAGAGAACAAAAGAGAGAAGAACAAGAGGAACAAGAGGCAAAGAGAGGAGACAACAAGCAGCAAGCATCAAGGGAGAACAACTCACCAAGGAGAGGAAGAAGGGAAAGGAAGCAGCGCCACCACCCGTCCACACCAAAGACCCAAGGGGAGTCCTCTCTCTCTCTCTCTCTCTCTCTCTCTCTCTCTCTCTCTCTCTCTGTCTCTCTCTCCCCCTCCCTCCCTCTCTCTCTCTTTCTGTATTAGGATCTATGATTAAAGTTCTTATATCACCAATAAATCATGGATGGCGGTTGTCAGATTGAGAGCATCCGACTTAGTGCGTTTAACAGCACGTGTAGATTCCAGTTCAGATGCAGACATAGACACGCAACTATGTTTGATGTCATCGCATCTAGAGTCGCGTCTGCAAGCGTGTGCATTCTACATCTTAGACGCGAGAATATATGCGCTCTGCCCAGAAGCTTTAACTTTAGAGATGCGTCTGAGAGCATATCTATTCTGCATCTCAGACCCAAATATATACACGCTCCACCTAGAATCTTTGACTTTTGGGAAGCGTTTGAGAGCGCGTCTATTCTGTATCTCAGATGTGAATATACACGCGCTTTGACCAAAAGGTTTGACTTTAGGGAAGTGTTTGAGAGTGCGTCTATTCTGTATCTCAGATGCAAATATACACGTGCCAGCTCTGATTAAAAAAATAATTTTTTATTTCTGGAATTATACGAATATGTTACAAAATAGTACAATTTACACAATATTACAGTTTAACAAATTTGTCTTATTCCTGTGTTTTGTTTGCAGATGTTGCATCTTGGTTCATCTAGCAATGACCCAGATTTGGACCGCATAAATGATACATTGGGCTTGTTCAGCAGAGGCGTCATGTCTGGAACACCTCTAACATCTTTGCCTGGCACTACTTCCCAAACACAAAATGTCCAAACTCCAATTGTAGGTACTCCACATGCAGCGCTTGTACATGCATCCGTTGAAACACAAGCATCAACCGAGATGCACATGCATTTGTGGAAGCACGTGCATCTAGAGAGGCAGAGGGTAGTCGACAGAGAGGGAGGAGGGAGAGTTGAGGGGGAGGACAAGGCTTGTGTGGGGGTTGCCTAAGAGGTGGCGAGTAATCACCCTCACTAGAAGATCACATAGAGGAGCCTGTATACCAGTACTATAGAGTTACAGATACTGGTGGCTTCTTCCATGATGATGAAGGAAGGGATGTAATGGCGTACATGAGGAGCGTTGTGTATGTGATGTATAAAGATTGTTTCATTTACTTCAAGAATCAGAAAAGTGACTTGTGGTAGGAGGTGTTGAGGGTAGTCCATAGGAGGTACCCAAATCCTGAGGGTCAGTGATTCTCGGATGATTGGGGATGCACAAAAGTGAGGGATTTGCTTCACAACAAAATATCCCACCTCATGAGATGCGCCAGGGAGTCACTGCGGAGACAAGAGGAGGGGCGTGGAGCCTATACCCAACCACCTATGTGCCACCGCATAGATTGGAAGAAAGTAGCAGAGAAAGTGGAGAGTTGCCAGCACGCAGAGACGCGACACATTTAAATGAAAACAATGGGATCGTCGCATTATGGATCAGGCGGCAAAGAGTTGTGGAAGGTAGAGTTTGTAAGTATATTTTGATTTCTAGTTTTTTGAAATTTATATTTTTTTCAATTCTTTATATAATATATTCTAATACATTGTATCTCATAATTGTTTGTATATATCATAATTGTTTTACAGACTACTATCGTTGGTAGGATACCTACTCCTAGAGAGGTATGTTACCATCGAGGCCATAACCGCGCAGCCACATGGCTTCACTTGTATGAGGAGGGTCTCATCACTGAGGAGCAATACAACCGGGCTATGAGGATTCAACAGCCAAAGGAGGTATGTTTTTCTTACTTTACTATTAAAATTATAGCTAATTATAACTTTTTCTTTGTAATTGTACGTAAGGAACCTTGATCTTTTGTGTGTGTAGGCGAACCATGATGCGGAGCATAGGGAGGAGGGGGATAGCGACGCTCGTAGCGATGGTAGTGCTAGCAAAGATGTTTCTTCTTCAGATTCATAGAGGAGCACCATACCTCCTTTATGGCCTTGTTTCCTTGTATATCTATTATCCATCTTTGAGCCTACTGCTTGCGGCCACGCTTTAGGTCACAAGCACTTAAACTCCCCATGTAAATATATTTGATATATAATGAATACATGGATTTTCGTTTTCAATTCTCGTGCCTTCAGATCCATTGTGTTATTCCCAAATGCACTATTTGATGTATGGGAGGGGGAAAAAAAAACCAGGGAGCGCTCTTTGTTTTTTTTTTTCCAATTCTGTGCTTCACATCTATTTGCGCATCTAAATTGCAGAAAACGCGTGTCTATACTCACATCTAAAATGCAGAGTACACGTTGTCGTATTGCTACGCATTTGAGGCGTGTAAACCACCCAAAAGTTGTGCATGAGATTTGTTACTTTGTACATATTTAGTTGTTATGTTTGCTCTTTCATTCTATGCCAAAGATGGAGAGTTGTTGGATCGCATTCTCTCACGGGCGAAAGATACTCTGAGGAGGATGCAAAGGTTATTGTGGTGCAAATTTTGAACATAGTATCCTTCTACCACTTGCAAGGTGTTGTTCATCGGGGTCTGAAGCCAAAGAATTTTCTTTTCACAACGAAGGATGAAGCTGCATCAATGAAGGCTATTGATTTTGGTCAATCGGTTTTTGTCAAGCTAGAGGAGAGACTTAATGACATCATGGGAAGTGCCTAATATGTTGCACCTCATATAGCACAGAGGCTGATGTTTGGGAGCATTGGAGTTAATACTTATATTCTTCTTTGTGGAAGTCAGTTTTTTTTTTGGGCTTGTACTGAGGCGGGAATATTTCAGGCTGTAGAGAGCTTTATGGGCTGTTTGTTTGCTTTTTGGGAGAACCTTAGCTGGGAATGGGGCTTAATTAGAGAATAGGAAAATGATGATGGAGGAAAGCGGAGGGGGGAGCCTTGCTTTAGAAAAGGAGGAGCCTATTTTGGAAGAAAGGAGAGAAATAGAGGGAGAACAGGGAATCCGAAAAAGAAAAAGAAAGAGTTTGTTTTGAATCGGGTAGGAGGGAAAATAGGGAGAAGAAAGAAAGCAAAAGGGGGGAATGCTCCTGCGACGACTGTGGGGGGAAGGGAGCATAGGGGAAACAATGGAGTTCAAGACGGAGGAAGACGAGCGAAGGGGAGTTAGTCTCTCGGCCTCTTCTGGACCATACTGCTGTATATACCGATACTGTTGATGGTGTACCGCACCGCGTTTACGACGTGCCGATTCCATTGTAGAGACACTTTTGACCTTGCAAACACCGGCCCAGTAACCGGGCAGGCTATGACGTATCCCACGTCTCTGACATTCAAACCTTCTCCGACTCCCACCAGAATCAGAGAATCTACACAGTGACGCACTGAGAGATGAGGCGAATCCTGTTTTGGGAAAAGGAGGAAGCTATTGTGGAAGGGGCATATGGAGCCTTGCTGTTTTTGGCACGAATAATCCGGTACTGTGGGGGAAGCCAAGGGTCGTTTTGCTAGTCCGCGAGCTGGGAGAGTTACTGGTTAATGCTGAACTAGATGGACCACCAGTAGATGAAGTTGCTGAAGGTAGCACATTTGCACCAGAAGGAGAAGACGACGATGACGACGACGGAAGGGTCGAATTGGGAGGAAGATGAGGTACGCAGATGTCCGTGAAGAGGAAGAGCTCTGAAGAGGATTGACGGAGGCTAGCGGAAGAAGTGGCTATGACGAAAGCGCAGAGCAGAAGATGAAGAAGAAAGTGACAAAGTTGCAGTGACAACGAAGAAGAGCTCTGAAGAAAATGTAGAAGGTGATGAAGCACAAAGACAACGCAGAAGGTCACGACGAGGATGACGTTGCTGTGATGACGGAGGAAGTCTAGAGGGAGATGACAGTAGGAACGTGATGAAGACTGTAAGCATGACGAAAAAGAAGAGAACGAGGCAAAGGAGCTGAAGTCAAAGAGGAGGTCAACAACACAAATTGATGAGACTGCGATGAAGCATCGGCGAGCTCTGCTGAAGGCGAAGGAAATCGACGGACAAAAATGGCGATCTAGGAGGTGAAGCCGAAGGGAGAAAGGAGTGACGAAGGAAGAAAAGCATGATAAAAAAAAGCCTGCTTACAAAAACGATTGATGGGGTCTGTGTTGTAGGCTGCTTGGATGGAGGGGAGGGGCAACAAAGCTACTGAACGAAGGACGGGCTAACATAAGTTCGTTGACGGATGCTGCTCTGAATGGGGTGACGAAGGCGTGGACGAGAATACGTTTTGGTGATCACCTTCTCTGAGAAGACGAAGCTTCCTTAGGAGTCGACATAAAGCTGTGATAACAAAAAGGCTCTTCAAGAAGAGCGGATGAAGACAAAAGGGAGCATTATCCTCATGACCTATGTTACAACTAGTCCGGCGTTGAGAATCAGAGAAAGCGGGAGCTTCAAATGGATGCTCATCCATGACAGATCCGAATATGCCATTTATCCTCGCTTCTCTGAATGGCAAAAGAAACCGTTGCCAGCATCTCTACGTTTAGATACTCAGAGCCTCTCCTTTGATGTCAACAGCCGCCATAATACTCTTGAAGAAATGATGAAATTCTTGGCATAAAGGAAGTGATCTTTTGGCCAAGATTTCTCGTAAGAAGCAGCACCTGGCTTTCTCGCAATCGGTATGTCACCATAATCTTGACGATACGATGAAATTGATGGCATGAAGGAAGACTTTTGGCCAAGAAATCTTGTATTCTGATTTATAACATAAAGTGGTTTTCTTGCGAGGCTTTTGGTTGCTCCGTCTTGTTACTTGTATTTGAACCAAAAATTGTAATACACTTAAACCCTGGCATCATATTCGTCTTGATTATTTGTTTCGCTTGATCTTTCATCTTGGAATTTCTCAAGAACCTTTGTGGTTGTGACTTTGCTTTTGCAAACCCTTCGACATCTTTGGTGAACCCGACGTGAAAGCGTCGCAGAAATTTCAGGATGGGAGACACTTCAGCCTCTATTTCAGCTTCCTCTACAACTCCAGCTGCCTCTACTTCAGCTCCATCAATGACTGCTGCGTCAAGTACTTCAACGGAGGATCTAAAACAGATTTTGCAGAATATGTCTATGTATATGCAGCTCCAAAATCAACAAACTCAAATGTATATACAGCAGCAACAACAATTGCATCAACAGCAGTTGTCTCAGCAAAGGCAACTCTATTCGGAGCAGGAGAATGCAAGCAGCGCGACTAAGGCTATTGAAGCAGTTGAGAGTGAGAAGAAGCTGTTTGACGGGCGTAATGTTTCAGCGTATTTGAAGACATATGAAATCAAGATGGGATTTTTTGGAGTTCCTGCTGGACTTATGAGTAAGTACTTCCTTCGTCTTGTCACACCTGCTTTGAGGACAAAGGTGACTGATTTATTTATTCAAAATACACATTGGCAAGATTTTAAGAAGGCACTAAAAGAAGAATATTTCCTTGAGGACTTTGGTATGGCTACTCGACGGTCATTCCGAGAGTGGGTCTACATGCCAAACAAAGGTCTTGCTGCTTCAGAGTTGATTCGAGAATTCGAAGAGAGGTATAGTCAGCTTGATGCCATTGAACAAAGAGCATTGGATGTTGAAAAAGTTGAGCTTTTCTTGCAAGCTGCAGATCCTGCTCTTCAAGAAGAATTGGGCGAGCTTCTTGAAGATCGCACGAAGCCTATGGGTCTTAAAACTGATTGGCAGGATGCTCAGGATGCAGTCTCGACATTGACCAAGAGGAGGATATGGAAGACTCGCCTTCAGAATGGTTCCATGACACCTACACCGTCATCTGCTCCTATGCCTACTTCTATCCCTATTATTTCTTCTCCTCCTCAGCCAGTTTCTTGGCCTATGCCAGTGCCTACAGTTTCTACTCCACCTCTTCCTCCTGTTCCACGACCGATGCCTACACCTTCTGCTCCAAAACCATCCACTCCATCGGTGCCTACTTCTCTTGATGACATAATCAAAGGTATCACAGATTTGACACTTGAGTCAGTCAAAGCGGAGTTGGTGGGTAAGTTGAAGGAGCAGTTTGCCTCGACTGCGCCTGCTACTTCTTCTAGTGCTCCTATTGCACCTAGGAGTGCTCCTAGTGCACCTAGGAGAGATCGGAGATGTATTTGGTGTGATAGTACGGAGCATCAGCATTGCAGGGATTGTGACTCTTTCCAGGATGCAAGGAGGCAGAATTTGGTATATTGGGGGCAAGATGGTAAGATTTGGTTGACTAAGACAGGAGCTCCACTTGCTACCAACTTTGGTAAAGGTGGAATGAAGAAGTTAGTGGAGGACATGGCTGCGCGTACTTCTTATGTGACGGCTAGAGGTGATGCTTCTGCATATGGAGTACAGATTGAGAAGGGATCAGAGACTCAGTCCGCACTATGGACTTATGCTATGGAGACTGCAAACAAGGGAAAAATTCAGCAAACTGTTTTGACTAGCGCAGGCTCTAGCATCAGATCAGAGACAGGATGGGACTCGCCTGTTGACAGGTATTCTATTTATGCTTATTTGGCTAAATCTCATGGTGCAGATGTATTTGTTGAGGAGAAGCGTAAGAGGGATGAAGACAACCCAAGTACAGCTAAGAAGACTAGAGGGGGTGAGTTTGTTACTCCACCTACTACAGGACCGTCTTCATGATCAGGGCCAGATCGACAGATGGAGGATGCTCAAAAGAGGGAAAAGAGACAAGAGCCTAGAGAGAGAAAGCAGCCAGGATTCAGATTGATGTCAGACATTGAGACATCTACAGATATGAAGAAAATCTTTAATGATAAGATACTTGGCAGTGAGGTGACCTTCACTATTTCCGAGATTTTGGGCATCTCAAAAAGAGAGTTTCAGGATCAGTTTCAGGAGGTCTTGAAGAGGAAAAGACATGCATTGGCTACCACTGATACACAGGGAGTTTTGATTGGAGAGTTGGATGAGGATGATGATGAGGTTATGGTTGATAATGCTTCTGTTTTGCCACAGGTAGAGAAGAGGGTTCAGCCTATGCATTATGCTGAAATTGATGAGCCTGTTTTGATACCGCGTAGTCACTTTTCGCGGAGCCATTGGGCTAGGGCAACTACAGAGACGATGGTAAAGGTTGGAGAGAAACAGGTGCCTTATGTTGCATTGGTTGATCATGGTTCAGAGATTAATCTCATTGTTCGTGGAGTTTATGAGAGTAACAGATGGCCTATGGATGTAGAGCATGGGTGGCGTATGAGAGCCGCCAATAACACTGCAGGTGATTTATATGCTGCTTGCCCTAGTGTCAGGGTTTCTATTGGTGATATAGAGGAGGATTTTCATTTCTTTGTGCAGGATTCATGCTCTTATCCTATAATTCTTGGACAACCATTCATTACAGAGATGCGCATGGAGACAAAGGTCATGGATGATGGATCTGCTTATGCATGGATTCGTAGTAAAGATGGTATGAGAGCAGTTCAGTTTATGACTGTATGTGTGAATCATGTTAGAAACAGAGATACTCTCAGAGATGCACCCTTACCCACTATGAGGGATTCGGGTTTTCATTAGGTACTACCGTTTCGCGAGACGACGGTGGTACAGAGGAGAGGAGATTGGAGTTCTCACCTCCTGGCAGCAGTGTTTTCTCCTCCGGTTATGTTGGGATTTCAGCAAACAGTTCGATGAGCTATCAGAAGACTTCTAGATTGTCTAGAGCTGCCAGGCAGTATATATGCAAGAAGGAGAAAATTTTGAAAAATGCAGGAATTTTGGAGGATGATGAGCACATAGATGGTATGTATGACAGTGTGATTTGTGCAAATACGATGACAGAGATGGGAGATATGCTGAAAACTGATATGCTGAATTGTCATGGTAATGTATTAGTGCAATCCCTGGACATGTTTCATGAAATTGCAGATTTTATGTCACAGATTGAGTCAGAGGCTGAGGTAACTCAGCAAAGAGTATTGAGTGCTGAAGAAATTCAGCAAACAGAGTTTCCAGCTGGTTATGATCAGCTTTCAGAGAGACAGAGGGCTGAAAATTTTCAGCCAACAGAGTTTACTGCTGAAATATTTCAGCATTCAGAGTTTGGGGCTGTTTCTATGCAGTCCATAGAGTAGAGGGCTGAGAATATTCAGCCATTGGAGTGCAGAATTGCCGATTTACAGCAAGATTTATGTAATGCAGAAGGGCATAATGAAGCCAGGGTTGACACGAAATACAAGACTGTGGATAAGAAGGTGGATTTTATAGGCAAGATTATGGAGTATTGTTCTACCACTTCAGAGATACAGAGATTCATTGGAGCTTGTGTGTTTTACATGATTTGGACACCCCCATTTTGCACACATAGCAGATTGTTTATATGAGCTATTTCGAAAGGGGCAGAAACTATTTTGGGATGAGAGCCACACTAGAACCATGCGGAAAATGAGGAAGTTATTGCAGATTTTTTGGAAAATGGTGAAAAGATGGTTTGGGCCATACATAGTCAGACATGTCTTTGATAATGCAACATATGAGCTGACAAAATTGGATGGAACAGTGCTTAGAGTGCCTATTGCTGGAAAAAGAATCAAGATTTTCAAGAAAAGAGATGATGAGGAATATGCATTGGAAGAATTTTCGAGAGAAGAGCAATGACAAGAAACTCCAATGGAAGAGACAGATGATATGGCTGGATATCTTGTTGATCTACCGGAAATGCATAACGAAGAGATTGATTTGTTTGTGGATCTTGATGATAATGATCATGGGTAGTTGGCCCATCCGGAGGATGCGCAGGATTAGAGGGGGTGGATGTCGTATTGCTGCGCATTTGAGGCGTGTAAACCACCCAAAAGTTGTGCATGAGATTTGTTACTTTGTACATATTTAGTTGTTATGTTTGCTCTTTCATTCTATGCCGAAGATGGAGAGTTGTTGGACCGCATTCTCTCACGGGCGAAAGATACTCTGAGGAGGATGCAAAGGTTATTGTGGTGCAAATTTTGAACATAGTATCCTTCTACCACTTGCAAGGTGTTGTTCATCGGGGTCTGAAGCCAGAGAATTTTCTTTTCACAACGAAGGATGAAGCTGCATCAATGAAGGCTATTGATTTTGGTCAATCGGTTTTTGTCAAGCCAGAGGAGAGACTTAATGACATCATGGGAAGTGCCTACTATGTTGCACCTCATATAGCACAGAGGCTGATGTTTGGGAGCATTGGAGTTAATACTTATATTCTTCTTTGTGGAAGTCGGTTTTTTTTTGGGGCTTGTACTGAGGCGGGAATATTTCAGGCTGTAGAGAGCTTTATGGGCTGTTTGTTTGCTTTTTGGGAGAACCTTAGCTTGGAATGGGGCTTAATTAGAGAATAGGAAAATGATGATGGAGGAAAGCGGAGGGGGGAGCCTTGCTTTAGAAAAGGAGGAGCCTATTTTGGAAGAAAGGAGAGAAATAGAGGGAGAACAGGGAATCCGAAAAAGAAAAAGAAAGAGTTTGTTTTGAATCGGGTAGGAGGGAAAATAGGGAGAAGAAAGAAAGCAAAAGGGGGGAATGCTCCTAAATTGCAGAAAACGCGTGTCTATACTCACATCTATTTGCGCATCTAAATTGCAGAAAACGCGTGTCTATACTCACATCTAAAATGCAGAGTACACGTGCTATATAATTCAAATTAATAAAAAAAATTAAATATCTTTATAGCAAAAAGAATATTTTTGGTTTTGTGTTCGTGTCTACTGGCGCATGTAAAAGCACGTCTATGCATGTGTCTATGTGCCCATCTAATTTTCCATGTAGACGTGCTTGTAGACGCACAAAAGAAATTAAATAAATAACAGTTCTGGTTTTCGTATGCACGTTTATTGATCCATGTATATGCGCGTCTATTGTTGCGTGTGGATTTCTTTATACATGCGACTATAGATGCGAAATGATACACTCACAAATAGACGGGATTATAGACACGCCTTGTAGTATATTTTTGGTTTAGAGAACAAATCACTACACTTTCGAAAGTCCAAAATATAAGTTTCACCACATATTCTATAACATGAAAGTATACATTGGCTCTCAAAATCATCCATGCCTGCCACCCTCCTTGATTGGTATAGGTATTGTCTCATCTTGCAACTTTCTAAGACTAGTCCTTATGGTTGTTATAAAAAGAAAAGGTCATCCACAATCATGTGGGAAACATCCAACAAATCATATGTCCTTTTCAAGTGATGCAATTTTTTCTTCTCATATGCAATCATGGTACAATTTTCATGCAACTAGTTAGCCTCACTTGGCATCTTGTTTGAGTCCCTTGCCAAGATGGTACACTCTTGTGAATTTTTTCCTTCAAAGTTTCCCAAATCCCTAATCTACTCATGGATGCAAGAGGGCCATATATTGACCACACGACAACTACCATTTTGTTTTATTTCAAGGAAGGAGCAACAACAACCCCTCCTTCCTCCCATTTTAGCATGGGACTGAACTCCTCCTCTATCAATATGATCACTCCTCCCTTTCCTTTACCTGAAGAGGAGTAAAAACACACATAGCTAGGAAGGTCTAGTGCTTGGATGTATTTACTAGTGAGCTTTAGCCCTTTCATGGCCAATGCATTAGGTTTCTTGGCCCTTAACAACCTTCTCCAAGCTACCTTCTGACTTTCTAAACATAGGCCTTTAGCATTCCATGAGGTGAGGTTAACTTCTTAGAGGTGTTAACCATAGATTTAGTCACCATCACGATCCAAGATCTCATCATCTTTGTTAGTTAGAGGATCCTAAATATTCCTATCAACAAGAGGTAATCTAGCCATTAAGAGTTATATTGTCCATACATGTGACATACTTTCTACTACTTAGGGGTACATGCATGGGTACGAGGTACACATACACAAAAAGAGATTATTTTGAGAAATCTATAAGTAACATTTTTCAATTGCATTTTTTATGAAATGTAATTAAAAATTTAATAAAGGAAGGCATGCATAAATGGGGATTTGGGGCTCATACTACAAAAAGGTATCAAACCCATCCATCTTAATTAGTTGTTGAGGCTAAATCTTCCACATGTAGGGTTTTCTGTGAGGAAAATCTTGAGTGAGATCCCCTTCTTATTACTAGAAACCCAAAAGTGGTTCTTCTTCTTCTTGGCTTCTTTTACTATGAAGGCATTAGTAGTGGATATTGCCTACAACTAACTATGCACTTACATTGACAATGCTTCATCAAGTATTATATCACTAATTTTTTGAAAAGATATTGAATCGCTACGATATGAATTAATTTCACCAACGCACAAAAGTCATGTAAAAGCTTGCTCAAAAATGAAAGAAAATATTTGACTTGTTATAGTGACCCCAAAAGTTGACAATGTGATCCTATATAGAGAGATCACTATATTGGTATCACTGTACCATTATAACCTTCATCCTTCACCATAAATGCTAGGACAATAGTACAATAATCTTTTCCTTTAGTAGAAAATTGTATTGTGATATAGTACACAGTTATGTGTGTTTGAAATTTAAGTTTGGGAGCCATAGAAAGTGGGAGATTTGAATGATGAAAAAGGAAATGGAAAGATTAAAGTGTATTACATATAAGAGAGAGAGAGAGAGAGAGAGAGAGAGAATAGACCTTTACAAAACCTAGGCACAACAAATCTTGTACACATTGGAGATATATTGAAAGATGGCCTTGAAGCTTAAAAGATTTGACTCGTGGCTACCTTGCCATCATTAATGGAAATTGATAACATCTTTGTTAACTAAGTGACATGATTTATCCCTTTTTAAAATATTTAATGAATATCCCAAATCATGTCTCATGTAATTAGATATATATTTTTCCATAAACTTTATAGAAGAGCTAGATATTTGACTTTATGAGGGGTATAGTGCATTTTCAAGTCACACTTTTCTCCCATTGGAATGGATAGCTTAGACTATATGGTTAAGTTGCTATTGTTTATAATGCCTTGTTGCTTCATACTATGTTTAAACTCATTATAATGACCTACTACTTTTTTGCAGCAGGAATCTCAGTTGATCTGGCAGTAAGGCTAATGGTATGGAGGAGGATGCAAGTTTATCATGATTGGGATGCTCCATATTCTTCTCAAGGCATGAGCATCCCAATTCATAGTTGTGATGATAAGTAAAGTTCTTGCTATTTTATCTAATAGGTCTAGTTTATCTCAATAGTGTATCTCAGATTCTATCCATCATAGTTATGTATATCATGCTTTAGATGGTGATGTTGGTCCTCTCGGTCTAGTTTTGATAATCAAACTGTTATTTTCTTTCTATGATCTCATTGGAAGAAATACATAATTTAATACTTGCTTGTTGTCTAAAATATTAAAAGTTTAGCTACCAGTAGCTGTCTCATGTTGCTAGTGATTAATCCTCTTATATATGTCATATCATGCTTTAGATGGTGATATTGGTCCTTTTTTTAGTACTAATAATCAAGTTCTTTTTTTGTAACATGTTGATTTAGCAATAAAGAGCCTCATGAGCTTCATGTGGGTTTGGATGGAAAAATAGACATTTATGTACTATTAAGGGCTCACTTTCAAACTCTCTAGTTGGGCTTTCATCACAAGGTAAGTATTAGTTAAAATGCATGTATGTGGAAATATCATGCATGCACGGCTAGTGTTGTCATGGATCATGCTTGATGAATTAACATATGCAATGAAACTTTACACCAAGGTAGGCTACAATTTATCGTTTATTATGCTCATCTTTGTGTTGATGTTGAAGTTGATAGTTTGATGGCTAGCTAATTAGAAGAGTAATGACCAAGTTGCAGGTTGCATCTAAAAGACCTTCCAAGGGCATATTGTTCCCTGTTATGTTCCTCACACTAGATTTTTGTGGAAGCTTTATAGAAGAGCTAGATCTTTGACTTTTTCAAGGGTATTGTGCATTTTCAAGTCACACTTTTCTCCCACTGGAATGGATATCTCACACTATATGCTTAAGTTGCTACTTGTTATCATGCTTTGTTCCTTCATAATCTGTTTAAAATAATTTTGATGACCTGCCACTTTTTTGAATTAGTCTGAGTGTGCTTTGTGGGGATGGGAACACTGGAGTCTTATCTAGTCCCTCTTGTCATGATGATGGTTAAAGAGTTCGAGTGTCATGTTAGTATGATCAATTCTTATGTGATTATGTTAGTATGGTATGTATTTTTCTTTTTCTTTTCTACCTGATATGGGGTTTCATGGTGTGTGATTATCTGCATCGCATGAAGCTTTCGAACGCATGTATGTGGAGGTCATGCTAGATTCTTCCTAGGATGTGGACTACTAAGGGTGGTTAGTCGATCAGTCGAGTCATATGGGTTTATTATGATTGATATCATATATGTTCGTATCCTATTGTTTTCTAGGCATTCATTGTGACTGTCTATGTGTGTAAACCATATTAATGGTGCCTCAAACCCCTCTCCCGATCCAGTATGTGTCTTTGGTATTGCATGATTATTCATTGTTGCTAGATTCGGATCTTGTTGCTAAAGCATGATTATCTAAGTTTGTGAGTATTTCCTTACGGCTAGCTCCACATGATCCTGACATTTATGATCAATTTTTAACCTCTTACAATAAGAGGTCTAGTCCATTCTTATGACACCTAAGAGTTTGGGGAAGGCTCTTTCTTTACCATATTGTGGGGAGTCCTTCCCTACTACCCGCTCTCAATTGTTCTTCAACAAGGATATTTTGAAGCTATTATAGAAGTAGCCTCTGGATGTTTTGGATCCAAAGAAGGTTATTACCATGTCAAGGGTCAGCGTCTCTATGATTTCCAACTTGCTACGGAAGCAGTTGTGCGAATTTCTTCCAGATAGGTTTATGGTTGCCAAAACCCTGTCTCATTACCTCTCCAAGGATTTGTCCACAGCTTCTTTTATGGTCTGGAAGGTATTACCATTGATTGGAGTACCTATCTCCTAGCAAAGATGGATCAACATTTCATTAGAGCTAGTAGAGGAAATGTGACTAATGTTAGATTTGGATCGTACATTTATGTATCCTTGAAGCATGTTGCCCCTGGCAAAGGAAGTACCTTTACCTCTAGTTCATCTTCCAGAGATTCTTCCTCCTCCTCATGAAGATGATGATGTAATCATTGATGATGATGATTCTCCCTCACCTCTAGTCATTCAGAGAAAGTGCCTGAAATGAGCTGTTGCATGTGTGGGAGTTCCTACTCCTTCAATTCCATTCACAACTCCTACTCAATCTTGCAACACACTACATGCCTTTCTTCAAATGTCAAACCTTTTTAAAGCTCATAGGAATGGTATGCTGGACATTTCTATTCCTTCTGTGCAAGGCGTGGTAACAGGAGATGCCATTCTTTTTTTCTGCAAGGATATTCAAAGCTCAATTGAACTTTTAGTTAGTGTCTCTATCCAATAGTTTTCTTCTTTTTTTTATGAAGAAGTTTTATATGATGTGTCTCTTCTCTCCCCATCGCATCTCTACATATCTTCTCTCTCTACATCTCAACATTACTTTGATTAATGATATACATTATATGGAAAGTAAGAGATGGTGATCAACTTGTATGATAAGAAGGTATTGCTCGTCAAAAACCTCTATTTGGTTGGAAAAATTGGTCTCTTAAAGCCACAGATAGGCTTAGTTTCATTAAATTCTTCAGCTAATCAAGGCTAGAAGATCATTGGTTAAAGATGATAGACAATCTCAAACCTTTTGCTTCATGCTAGATAGAGAAGACGACGAATTGGTAGTGGTCTCAAAATGTAACAATGATGCAATCAAATCCACACAAACCCATTAGAGTCTTGTTGCATTATTTTGTAAGTACAAATTTGATACTAATTCAAATTGTGTGAATCCCATATCTTCCCACACTTGCACAAATTGATTATTAGTGTAGTAAATCTAAGCCAATTCTTGTATCTCTATGTAGATTTATCTTTTTCAATATTATTGTTATCCACATCTATTTCTAGGTCATCAATATTATATCTCTATGACTTGAGACATCATTAGCTATTATAGTGTCGTTTTAACTCATGTCATTGTTATACAACGATGTGATTCTTGTGTATCTATTAAAGTGGTTTGTTTGAGTGAAATAAAATATATCTAAAAGTTACAAAATGATGAATATTTAAAACCACTGATAATGGAAGAAAATTAATATTTAATTATTTCTTTTACAGTTTCCCACGTGCCAATGTGGTTTGATAGTGAATCTTTAAATGGATAGTAGCTTATCAAGCATATTAATTAGAGAAAACAATAGTGCTAATTTTTCCAATGTTTTCTTTTCAATAAGCAAGATCTTGTGACTACTAGATTTATGTTACCACCCTTCTTAGACCAAGGCATAGTAAAAGACACTGTCATTTTCGAAAGCCGCATTAAACTCTCCAATGGGAAGCTTAAAATCGTACGTTTGTATGAGAGGTTTACAACATGCTAGGAAGTAAGAATAAAACTTTGGAAAGGAAGTACACCACTCCTAACTTATCATCTTAATTTTCATGCCTTTATTTCTCCATGAAAATAATCAGATCCAATATGAAATAACAACATTAGTTGTAATCACCTTGACTTAGCATGTTATAAAAGGATAATAAATAACTTGCAATCCACATGCAGATGAACCACCTAGATATTTGATAGCATCATCTAGCATAATGTGTATGCATATTGCGGATGAATGTAATGCACAAATGCTTATTCTTGATTTTGTATTTGGACCTATTATACATTATTATGGTAAAGTAATTTTATTGCATTGAATTATTCTAATTGAGTACAATATCCTATGTTAGATAAAATTTAGTTGGAGGCGTATTTTTCATGTGAAGCTTTCAAAGTCCTCACATGAACAAGTGACTTCCTTCTGAGACACACTCACATACATTAGGGGAGAGAGAGAGATTTTGATTTTACGAAAAAAAAAGAGAGAGATTTTGATCAAGAATAAATTAATAAAATAGATAAAATAAGATCTTGTATTGTTGTGTGGAATTTTGTTCCTAAACTCTTGAATAAGGATTCTCCTTTTCTAGGATTGAGAACATGGAGGTATTAATTATATTAAATATTCCTAAAGTAACAAGAACAAAAGCGATTAGAAAAATGCCACCTCCATAGTTGCTCCCAAACCTGGGTATGCAAATACTTGCATCAAGGAAATGGTAGAGTCTACTATAAGCATCCTTTTCCGAAATTTGATACAAGAGTCGTGGTATAACAAGCAAGGTCTGCAATTGTGAAACTTGTGTCAGACACATGCTAGGAAAAAACTAGTAACCACATGTAAGAGTTTGGAAACACTTTATAATGAAGAGTCAAATATTTTATGTACGCTAAGAAATGAGAACAACATGCATGTTTATTTACCTGATAAGTCGATGGAAGCCAATGTGTAATTTTGAGTGCAGCAAAAAGGCTATCAAGAAACCATTCACTATGAACTGAGATCACAACATCATCAATGACGATTGTTCCCTCCAATGTGAATGGATTATAGAGCCCTTTGGCCATAGTAGAATGAATATCTACAAACCATAGATTTATTATTAAAGCAAGCAATTATTCTATTTTAGCAAGCATGAAAATTCATGCCTTCTATAATAGCATCATTTTCTAACAATTGAAAACTTACCTGTAATCGAGTAGGAAACCATTTGGTTGATATTCTCATCCCAAGCCAACATTTTATCACCAAGGACAATGTCTTTTGCATATTTGTAATAAAAGTGATGGTCATTTCCTACTGAGAGAAGAGATTGTTAAATGAATTGGTTCTAGAATGTATGGGTTTAAAGATATGAGGTGGTCAAATTGTTTAAGGAAAATTAACCATATTAATCAATTACCAGAATGAATTAAAACAAAGTGCAAAGGAGTGAGATCAATCTTCTTTATTTGTGTGCCAAAAGAACCAGGATTTTGAGAGAGCTCGAGTTGCAAAAACATTGATGACGCATTTTCATCAGCATGCCCAAATCCATATATATCATTGAACTCTAGCTTTTGTAGATTGGTATTCCAGACTGCAACCTTTTATGAAAATAGAAGGTAAAAAAGAATAAGTTGTGCATGATGAAGTAGTAAAACGGGAGTAGCTAGATAATATTTAAAAAATGAAAAACATAAATTAATTGTTAGGATAGTGCAACCATTTCAAGTGTAAATAGAAAAATGTTCTAAAACCTTTTCTCCAATGTCAATGTCACATATCTTTTTGTGATGTCCAACCTCTATCATGACCATGGAGGTTCCTACACCATAAGCCCATTCAATTAATTATGGATGCTCATAGCTCTTATTGTGTTTTCATTGGCTACAACATTACTATATCTTTCTCAAATCTCGAAATGAGGTGCATGAAATTCAGAAATAGATAACATCAAGTCATAAAGATGCGTGCACGGAACTAAGCACAGGATCATGGATGAATGATGCCACCTTTAACACAGCTTCCAATTGCATCAGAGGCACATCTTGCTCCCACACCTGCAAGAGTGGTAACTCCCACCACAGCTACTGTACAAAAAGGCCCAAGTATTGGATCCTCTACAAGACATGTCAATAGTGCACCAGCTACTCCAAATATGCTACCACTAGTAGCACCTGGAATTGATTGGGAGCTCTAGTTAGATATGTGATTTATGGTACCGTTGGAGTATATAACAGCTCAAAGACAAGTAAATGAGCTTTGGATCACAAACATGTGGAGTCATGCACAATCAACATAGCTGAGAAAGGAATATTAGTCATAAGATGATAAAAATGCGAGAACCATACATACATATATGTGTTTAGGTTTGACGTACATATATGTGTGAGAAACTAATATTAGTGATAAGATGATAACAATGAGATACCCATATATACATATATGTGTGTAGGTTTGACATGCACATACATGAGTGCATGAAGAAAGGCTATGGAATGATGATCCATGAATGTCTATACTGTGTGGAAGGACCAACACTTTGATAATGTTAACCAACCATGAAAGAGAATGGTGTCTTTCTTAAATATTAGTGAATAATAGACCGTAGCTACAGGAAGATAACCTTGGCCAATACAAATGGGTGAGACGTCCATGAGACGTCGTCCATTATTTGAAGATGGAAGAGTGAGAGACTCATATTCAACAGTAAAGTTAGAAACATCAACTTCGATGGTGGTTGATGTGGTGGAAGAGGATGCGACCATCATTGATGGATCAGTTGTGAGGGTACTTGTTGAGGTCCCTTCTTTATACAAGGAATTAACATCATCTCCCGTATTATAAAGACCGCACCCCACAGTCCAAGCATTGTCGTCACATATCATCTAAGAGCCCAATACATAGAAAAAATAACTATGTCAGCATAGCTACATAACATAAGCACATGTACAATAGTACATACTCAAAACAAGCAGCCACCTACAACATTGGTGACTCCTGTATCATCGATGAAGACAATCTCTACACCAGCAGGGGAGTTTGATGATGCATCGCAGCCCCCAGTGGCTTGGATCTAATACACATACATGGTACACAAGTGAGTATGAAAGGAAACGAAGATATAGAAACAGTAAATTGAGAGTGAACCGCACGCACAATCCACATACCTGCAAGTTCCAATCACGGGTCACACCGTAAGCAGTGACAGTAGCCGGGATGGTGAGATATCCAGCCTCGATCATCTGACAAGTTGACTCGACCGCATCTGCCGGGACAGCACCCCAGAATAAGCCGGGCGTGCCTTGACCCAGCAGGGCCGACGCCAAGAGCGATATCCATGACGAGTTCTCTGGATAGCCACCGTCAGGAGGCGTGTACACGGACAGCTGCAATGCGGCCTCTGCTCCCTCCATAATGTTGCCATAACTGATGACGACGGACATGAATGCTATTAGGATCAGACAGAGGGGGCACTGGAGGCGCATCGACGCGGCCGCCACCGATGATACGTCTGACTGGTAATTGTAATGATGTGAAGCTTGTTTCTTCATAGATTTCCTACGCGGGCCCGCGCAGACCATGATCGGGGACCAAGATTACCGCTTCGTGCACCGGCCGATGTTTCTGCAACCCAGCCAGGAGGGGTATATCACACACGTACAAGGTGGCTTAGTTCTATGTGTGCGTGTATATCGATTATAAGAGCGAAGGCGGGCTCGCTCGTACAATACTGTGGCTGAGCGGGGCGCAGCTTATGTACGCGTACGATGCCACTCTCAAACACTTACAATACGCCAGGTTCAATGCTTGGCCGATGATGCTGGGCATTCGGCTGCCGCCATCGTCGCCGATTGAGAGTTTTACAACCAGACAGCTGACGCGGTGTTATGGGTTAGACTCGCTCTTAACAATCCAAGGGAAAAGATGCTAGCAAGAGTGTGGAAGAGGGAGCTTTTTATCGTTTCCTACATGGAAGATTTCAACATTTCCCACATGTTCATGTCGTGTCCCCACATGTAATTAGGGGATTGCATTCCCCATTTGCAATAATGGGAACTCGTAATGAGAATGTACTAACATTTCCTATCCATCTAGACCTACAACTAGGGAATGGCATTGTGCATCTATAATTCTAGGGAATTTTTCAATATCTCCTACATGTCTATATATGTACTCTTGCATAAGACTAGGGAATTACATTCCGCATTTGCCAATGTAGGGAATTGCGGGTATAGAGAATTATCTAAATACTCCGAAAACTCTCTATAGACGAGATTTAGGGAATTCAAGCTTATGGTCTATATCTTGTACATTCAACCTATAACTAGTGGAATTTGTAGTGGACTATATAAAATGAACCTGCATTGTGTAAGAGGCACACATGCACACATGCACAGGCACCCCACACACATGCACATGCACACCTAAGGGATAAGCCAAAAGCAAGTATCATACTTTCGTCAACTAGCGAAGTTTCCTACGCAGCATTGAGATGTTTTGCAATATGGGATCAAGGTTTGAGCTCAATCTCAAAATAGTTGATTTGATTAAGGCATTTAATGGGAACTAGGAGGTTGGTGTAACTGATGTGAATGTGTGAACCTTAGGTTATTAAAAGAAATGTACAACGTACATACTATTACATACATTTCAATCCTTAGAGAATTAATCAAACACTCATGAGGTTCGCTCATAATTATGTAAGTCTACCACTTGGAAATTTTTAAATAACCTTTCTTAGATCTTTTCTATATACAGAAGGGTATTATTTAATGGGGATATTCACAAATTGAATGGGAAAAATGTGTGTTTTATTCATGATAAATTTGCATGTGAGGGGTTTTTTAATTAGGCCTTGAACGCATGTGATAACTAGGCTTTAGATATAGTGAGCACCTTGAGTTAAAACACAAAAGAGGACACTTCAATGGGTTGAGAAATTTAAGAAGTCTTGATCATCGAAACCCTAAAAACTAGATAATGACTTAAACTATGGAAGAAAAAAGCCATTGAATCGCTCAAGTTGAGAAGGAAAATAGTTAAGTAAATGGCTTCTAAATATTTGTTTGCTTTCATAGATCTTCAAAGAAATTCCTACTTTCAAGAACCCATATTAGTAGAGATTTCCACAGGTTCTTGGTTGTTGAAATACTTGCTAATGGATGTGCTTAAAAGTGTCACCCATTACATAAACCTGCATATGCTTTAAAAAATCTGCAATGGTACTTACATAAATTACATAATTATTGTATGATAATTTATGTTTGCTTTGTATAAATTATACCTTTTTATAACGAGTGCTTGTTAAATGTGAGGTATTGTACTCAGTAAAAGAAATATGAATACTTAATTTCCAATAGTTATAGTTCTAAATAATTTTTGCACAATTCATAGTACCTTATGTTAGTATTCTAATTGAAAAGACATCAATTTTACATACTAATCAACCTTTGAGATATTACCTAATTATGAGCTCTTGTATATGACAAGCTATTGAAAATAAATTATTTAAGAAATAGCTTATGTCAAGAAGAATCTTGCATAAATTACAAAAAGGTGATGAAGCAGATTGACTCGGAGAGAAAAGACTATAGAGAAAAGAGAAAGGGGAGTGTAAAGGAGAGAGAGAAACTTGAGAAGAAGAGAGAAAGATTATAAGTGGAGAGAGAAAGACAGGAAAGAGGGAGACAAATGGTTAACACCTATGAAAGGATAGGCAGAAGCTTTGCAAGGTGAAACGACAATGTATTTTCTTGCATAGATTCTTGTAAAGGTGATGTTGTAGCACTTATCAAAAGAGATAGTGCACTAGTATTATATAAGAACCACCTAATTCTTTTTGTGATTTCAATTAGAGTGCTCTTAATCCACTAGCTACTTCAACTCTAACAAATATATCATTATCAAGGAACATGAGTTTCAGTAGGAGTGAATCGAGTACCCAATCACAAAGATTAGTGAAATTTTTCTCCACATTTTCTTGTAAGACCTTCACTCAATTAATATCCTTGCCCTCTCTAAACACTGAAGTCTTCATGTTATGTGGTCTAGACAACTCGGTGCTAGAAAAATGTGTACTCCCTTGAGAAGCTACCATCTATCCCCTAGGAAAAAAGCTAAAATATTTGACAATGCTCCATGACTTACACTTGATGATCTATGGATTTCATACTAGCCACTACATTAGAAAGTATTCTCCTATCCTACACTTGTTTTGAGTAAGATAGGATAGGAAAGTTAATATTTGTGGCTTTTTGACCCATACAATTGGGCATTTTGATAGCTTTCTGAATGTGTGAAACACTAGTTAGAGAACTTGTGACAATGTTTACTTATGGTACACTATAGTGAGCTACTCGAGATAGATAACTAACCTTGAGACATAGATCTTGTTATCATTGCTAGGTTCACTTGATTTTTTCAATTCCGAAATGAGTGACCTTACAAAGTTTTAGCAAATTGATCTTCTTTTTCATCTGAGAATGTATTTTTCCTCAAATTGCCCAATCCCTGAAGAATATGTGATTCTTTTGCATGCTTTACATTTCGAGAGACAGTCCCATTCTTCTTCTTGCTCAACATAGATTCATCATTTGAAGGAGAAAAGGCAGCTTGCATGTTGCACTATGTAGTTGTAGACTTCCCTTCTCAAGCTATACAATGGATGGTGTATACAATTGCAACCTTCTGTTCTCACGCTATAGATTTGAAAACTTTCCTTCTCACGCTATGAAGTTAGTTATGGTGTGGAGTATATTACTTAAGCAACTAATCAGTCTTTTGGTGCTGCAAGTGGTTGTTGTTGCTACTAATGAACTTGTTGAATATACATTAAACAAGCTCATACAATTATTCTTATGACTAGTATTCTGCCATTTTTCTTGGTGTTCCAATTACTCCTCTTTTTGAGCTTTGGTGTTTTGGTATCTTGCTAGGTATATACAATGTCCATACCATTCCAATTGATCAACATCCATAGTATTAGCTTTGGTGCATGTGGGAATTTGAAGCTTCTTATTATGAGTCTATGTAACCTTTCCCTTGTTTTCAATACATCCTTGACCCACTACACATGGTTTCTCCTCAACTACTCTCTTGGCACACCTCAAGGTATAGAACAAGTTCTTTAAACCCAAAATATGAGAGTCGTGGTCTAGATAGTAACATAATTCCTGGAGTGGAGGTGGCCTAGCATGCGAGTTCTCAAATCCATGAGCTTATGTTGCCAATGTATAGGTAAGAGATATAAGATTCAATCTACCTTAGAAAGCTAGGGTAGAGATGTCTACTTATGGATATAATTGTGTGATGTGATACATCTCATATAGATATATTGTATAAGTATGTTTGTCATGATTTCTTTTAAAAATAACATAGAAATTTAGCTAGCTTCTTATACTTTTCTCAAAAACAATAAAAGAGCTTCATGAGGTGCAATAGTAGCTTTTATACCCAACAACATAAATAGCCGTTAGAGCATCACAAGCATCAACCATTGCATCAAGAGCTCCCTAGAACCTCATATTCAACTCTTCTACATGGACCTTATACACTTGGAATTTATGTAGCCATTTCCATTGCAACTCATGCAGTCTTTGTACTTGATTCAACATCACTCACAAAATATTTCCAAGTATCATTATCTTTTGGCAAGTCCTTCATTTTATTGAGGATCTCAAATACATTTTCAAGGGTTGAATCTTCTTTAATCTGATTATTTATGATAGGTAGAGTCACAATACCTAAATGAACATTCACTAGAGTGTTGGTGTGACTTTCTTGGAGATGAAAGCATATTTGAGGCAGTAAGTTTTATGTGATCTTCAGCCAAAGGATATTGGGGATTTTGGAAACTTTACCCGTATTGAAAATATCCACGTATATCTTTGATAAATCCATGTTGTGGTCACAAATCCCCAGCAATGTTGAATCCCTCCTAATTGAACTTCCCACCCTCTCCTCCATATCTTTGAGTAATAAGCCACCCTGCAAATCGTAGAAGCCCTCCAAGTACATTCTAGTGTCTATAGCTAGGGTTGCAAAGATTGAAGGAAACAAGAAAAATAGTTAAGTCTTGCTTGATACAAAAGTTTGTAGTTGGTAAAAATTAGCATTGTCATGTGGTTACATGTTTGATTGGTTTTCTAGATTCAAAATTAGTCTCTGAAATCTGATGAATATCACTGATTGAGTTCTAATAATTGAATGATAATTTTGGTTGAATAAAGACACATGTAAGGAGTTATCTTAAGTGCTATAATATGTCTAGACCTAAAAATATAAAAAATACATGTGCTTTATGAAAAAAATCTTTTTTAATAATTTTGAGATGATATTTGCAATTCTACCCATGCTAGCTTGTAGACCAAGTGTATCCCAGTCAATTTGAGTACCTAGACAACAATATTGGGAGTTTGGAGGAGAAAGTTGAAGAAAAAAGAGTTGCACAGAAGGTTCACGATGGGATTGTTGTACTCGTGATTTTGATAGAGGGTTTCTTACTTAAGGATTCTACTTGCCTACTATTGTCAGATGCTTTAGGCTATTAGAACAATGTTTGTAATCTAAGATGGTATATACAATATAAATTTGTGGAGTAATATATAGAGTAGTTCTGGTTCTCTTGATTCTTCATTCCATCTTGTCTATTCTTTTAAACCCATATCAGTTATGACTTCACATATACCCCCCTTGTTGACATTTGGTAAACCTGACATGAAAAGCCACATGATCTAAGCTATGACAAGATGGTAGACTTAGTACTACCTTCATGATCTACATGACCTATAGAACTTGGAGATATTTGTCATGACATAAAATGGATGTTACAAGATTCGGGAAGACAACTAAGTCGATAGAGTTTTCTTAATAATGCCTTGTAAAAATGACACAGCTATAAAAGGTATTGAGATGTGTAAATTTGATCACTTTCACAAATAATATATTTATTTTCTCTCATTTCACCATTTTGTCCATAACTTTTATGTCTTCACACTCTTCCTTGTATCTTTCTAGTCTTTCTTTCTCCTTGTCATTCATTCTTTCTCCTCTTTTCTCTCTCTTCTACACTCTCTTCTCTCATTGCTCATCTCTCTTCTTAGCAAGTGGTATTAGAGGATTGGTATTTGATCCCTTTGGTTATAACATTATCCTTGATTTCCTTCTTAGAAGACTAGGCCAACGGGTCCACCTATAAGAAATGTTCTATATAACGTGTGTTGAAAGGATGTTAAGAAATACCCTTTCTTTACATATGGTAAGACCTAGAAACCAATTTGGATGCATCATGGACAAAATGGTAGGTCATGGTCAAGAAATAGACCATTTTAGAGGTAAATAAGTTAAAAAAAAGGAGATTAGAGTTAGTGAGGTTTAGAGGTCCACTCACTTTTTCAAATACACTTTCTCTTCCAATTTTCTTTTAAGTGTTTGTAAAAGCTCTCATGGTGGCTGTAAGAAACCCTTCCTCTTGCTCTTGAGTGACCATATCTTTCTCTCTAACCATGGGACAAATGTTCCATGAATCTTGAGGAACATATGGATTATAGGTTTGATGTCATTGTTTGAAAATCATAGTACATTTTGCATTAAAGTTCCTACTCTCTCCATCTCTCATTGCTACCTCCGATCTTTGTTCTATTGATGAAGTACTAATTGAGCACTCATTTCAAAGATATTTCAACAAGTCTTGGTAAGATTCAACATTTGATCTTTATCCATTTTTCTAAAACCGTAAATGTGCAGGAGGGCAGTTAGAGGGTAGCCATAGCTTCAACCTTGAAGCTCAAGATTTCTTCAAGTTTTGGTACGTTAAGGAGGAGCTATATAAAACTAATATTGAGTTAGCTTTTGCTCAAGATAACATTTTTAACCTTTATATACAAATGGAGCAATAAAGCATGCGTTGGCAAAAAAACACCCAATTTACAATTATTTTTTAATAAATGAATGTGCATTTAGAGACCCTCAATGAAGGTTCGAATTCTGGGTTACCCAAAAAGTACCGTTACAAACTTAATAATTTTTAAATAAATGATAATAAGGAATTGTCATTTTCTTTTTAAGAATTATTATATAATAAAATTTCACCCATTATTAATAATTTTATTAAAATGAATCCTTCATTATATTTCTTTCCCCTCACACTGTATATTTTCCTAATTATTGAATGTGCTTTGTGGGCATGGGAACACTGGAGTCTTATCTAGTCTCTCTTGTGGTGATGATGGTAAAACAGTTCGAGTGTCATGTTAGTATGATCAGGTCTTATGTGATTCTATGTTCCTATTTTGCTCATGTTGATGAGTCAAGGCATGGTATGTATTTTTCTTTTTCTTTTCTGCCTAACATGGGGATTCATGGTGTCTGTTTATCTACATCACATGAAGCTTTGGGTCGCATATGTATGTAGAGGTCATGCCAGATTCCTCCTAGGATGTGGATTACTAAGGGTGGTTAGTCAATTGGTTGACTCATATGATTTTATTATGATTGATATCATATATGTTCCTATCCTATTGTTTTGCAGGCATTCATTGTGCCCATCTATGTGTGTAAACCATCTTAATGGTGCCTCAAACCCCTACCCCAATCTAGTATGTGTCTTTGGTATTGCATGATTATTCTTTGTTGCTAGATTCAAACCTCATTGCTAAAGTAGGATTATCTATGTTTGTGAGCATTTCCTTACGGCTAGTTCCAGATGATCGTGATATTTATGATAAATTTTTAACCTCTTACAATAAGAGGTCTAGTCCTGTTTATGGTATAACTATTATTATGACACATGAGAGTTTGGGGAAGGCTCTTTCTTATAGAAGCAATCTGTGGATGTTTTGGATCCAAAGAAGGTTATTACCACGTCAGCGGTCAGTGTCTCTATGATTTCCAACTTGCTATGGAAGTAGTTGTGCCAATTTCTTCAAGATAGGTTTATGCCTGCCAAAACCCTGTCTCATTACCTCTCCAAGGAGTTGTTCACAAATTCTTGTATGGTCTTGAAATGTAATACCATTGATTGGAGTACCTATCTCCTAGCAAATATGGATCAACATTTCATTAGAGCTATTATAGGAAATGTGAATAATGTCAGATTTGGATCGTACATTTATGTATCCTTGAAGCATGCTGCCCCTGGCAAAGGAAGTACCTTTACCTCTAGTTTATCCTCGAGAGGTTCCTCCTCCTCCTCATGAAGATGATGATGTGATCATTGAGGATGATAATTCTCTCCCACCTCTAATCATTCAAAGAAAGTGCCTGAAACGAGATGTTGCATTAGTGGCAGTTCCTACTCCTTCAATTCCAATTACAATTCCTGCTCAATCTTGCAACACAGTACATGCATATCATCAAATGTCATACCTTTTTAGAGCCTATAGGAATGGTATACTGGACATTTCTATTCCTTTTGTGCAAGGCCTGGTAACAGGAGATGCCATTCTTCTTTTGTGCAAGGATATTTAGAGCTCAATTGAACTTTCAGTTACTGCCTCTATCCAATAGTTTTCTTCTTCTTTTTATGATGAAGTTTTATATGTTGTGTCTCTTCTCTCCCCATCGCATCTCTACATATCTTCTCTCTCTACATCTCAACATTACTTTGATTAATGATATACATTATATGGAAAGCAAGAGATGGTGATCAACTTGTATGATAAGAAGGTATTGCTCTTCAAAAACCTCTATTAGGTTGGAAAAATTGGTCTCTTAAAGCCACAGATAGGCTTAGTTTCATTAAATTCTTCAGATAATCAAGGCTAGAAGATCATTGGTTAATGATGATAGACAATCTCAAATCTTTTGCTTCATGCTAGATAGCGAAGATGGTGAATTGGTAAGGGTCTCAAAATGTAACAATGATGTGATCAAATCCACACAAACCCATTAGAGTCTTGTTGCATTATTTTGTAAGTACAAATTTGATACTATTTCAAATTTTGTGAATCCCATATCTTCCCACACTTGCACAAATTGATTATTAGTAAAGAAAATCTAAGCCAATTCTTGAATCTCTATGTAGATTTATATTTTTCGCTATTATTGTTATCCACATCTATTTCTAGGCCATAAATATTATATCTCTATGACTTGAGACATCATTAGCTATTATAGTATTGTTTTAACTAATGTCATTGTTATACAATGATGTGATTCTTATGTATCTATGAAAGTGGTTTGTTTGAGTGAAATAAAATATATCTAAAAGTCACAAAATGATGAATAATTAAAACCATTGATAATGGAAGAAAATTAATGTTTAATTATTTCTTTGAGAGTTTCCCATATGCTAGTGTGGTTTGATAGTGACTCTTTAAATGGGTAGTAGCTAATCAAGCAAATTAATTAGAGAAAACAATAGTGCTAATTTGACCAATGTTTTCTTTTCAATAAGTAAGACCTTGTGACTACTAGATCTATGTTACCACCCTTGTTAGACCAAGGCATCGTAAAAAACACTGTCATTTTCTAAAGCCTCATTAGACTCTCCAATGGGAAGCTTAGAATCCCATGTTTGTATGAGATGTTTACAACATGCTAGGAAGCAAGAATAAAACTTTGAAAAGGAAGTACACCACTCCTAACTTATCATCTTAATTTTGATGCTTTTATTTCTCCATGAAAATAATCACATCCAATATGAAGTAACAACATTAGTTTTAATCACCTTGACTTAGCATGTTATAAAAGGATAAGAAATAACTTGAAATCCACATGTAGATGAACCACCTAGATATTTGATAGCATCATCTAGTATAATGTGAATGCGTATTACACATGAATGTAATGCACAAATGCTTATTCTTTATTTTGTATTTGGACCTATTATACATTATTATGATACATTAATTTTATTGCATCAAATTATTCTAATTGATTCGAATATCCTATGTTAGAAAAAATGTATTTGGTGGCATATTTTTCATGTGAAGCTTTCAATGTCCTCATATTAACAAGTGACTTCCTTTTCTGAGACACACACACATACATTAGGGGAGAGAGAGAGAGAGAGAGAGAGAGAGAGAGAGAGAGAGAGAGAGAGATTTTGATCAAGATTAAATTAATAAAATAGATAAAATAAGATCTTGTATTGTTGTGTGGAATTTTGTTCCTAAACTCTTGAATAAGGATTCTCCTTTTCTAGGATTGAGAACATGGAGGTATTAATTATATTAAATATTCCTAAAGTAACAAGAACAAAAGCTATTAGAAAAATGACACCTCCATAGTTGCTCCCAAACCTGGGTATGCAAATACTTGCATCAAGGAAATGGTAGAGTTTACTATAAGCATCCTTTTCCGAAATTTGATACAAGAGTCGTGGTATAAGAAGCAAGGTCTGCAATCGTGAAACTTGTGTCAGACACATGCTAGGAAAAAACTAGTAACCACATGTAAGAGTTTGGAAACACTTTATAAGAAAGAGTCAAATATTTTATGTACGCTAAGAAATGAGAACAACATGCATGTTTATTTACTTGATAAGTCGATGGAAGTCAATGTGTAATTTTGAGTGCAACAAAAAGGCTATCAAGAAACCATTCACTATGAACTGAGATCACAACATCATCAATGACATTTGTGCATTATAATCATTTGTACTATGCATACACATTATGCTAGATGATGCTATCAAATATCTAGTTGGTTCATATGCATGTGGATTGCAAGCTATTTCTTATCCTTTTATGACATGGTAAATATGCATGTTGTTATTTCATATTCGATGTGATTCTTTTCATGGAGAAATGAAAGCATCACAATTAAGATGATAAGTTATGAGTGGTGTACTTCCCTTCCAAAGTTGTGTTCTTGTTTCCTAGCATGTTAGAAACATCCCATACAAACATGGGTTCCAAGTTTCCCATCGGAGAGTTTAATGAGGCTTTATAAAGTGACACGGTCTCTTACAATGCCTTGATCTAAGAAGGGTGGTAACATAAATCTAGTAGCCATAAGGTCTTTCTTATTGAAAAGAAAACACTGGTTAAATTAGCATGATTGTTTTCTCTAATTAATATGCTTGATTAGCTACTATGTGTAATATTTCCGTTTGAATAAAAATATTACTAGACCAACCTCCCGCACACCGTAAATTCGTGAAAAGATTATCTCCATTTCCGGTAGTTGATTTATGACCATACGCGAGAAAAGGAGTACTCCGCATTGGTCAACCGAGACCGAGGATCAAAAACCGCATCACCTACAGGGAAACATCCTCTTGGGGGGAGGTCAAGAGGATAATGATAAGTTTATTGCAATTTTTTTTTAAAATTTACCTTTTCCCCAGCCAAAGCGTGGCTGAGGGAAGGGGATGGGCTATATTGGGAAACTAAGGAGGTGGAAGGGAGGATACCATGCAAGGGGGCCACGTGGGGGAGGGAGCCCTCTCCCCCCCTTGTCCTATAAATACACCCTCTAAGGTGTTGAAGGGAGGGGGAAAAAAGTCTACGACATGCTACTTGAGAGGTGAGAGGAGGAAGGCGATAGGCTATGGAGGCTATTGTTGACGAAGGGGAAGAAGCTAGAGGCTGCGACAGTCTAAAAAGGCCATCGTGTGAATAGGAGGCTGAAGGAGACGTCAAAGCTGCGTGGGGTGAAGGAGCTGCGTAAGTTTCCGCCGCCTGTGATTGAGGCCGCCACTGCCATCGCTAAAAGCCGCCACCTGAGCCATAGGCTTCCACGCCGCCACCATCCCAAGTTAACGTCCATCCTTTCCCATCTGGCTGTTCGACGTCATTTCAACCCACGTGGTAATACCACGCTGTTGTCCATGATCAAAAGCTAGAAGCTTCTTATTTGGAAGCTTCTAAGGGGATTCCATAACACCCCTTCCTACCAAATCACAATAAGCCCATCCCGGGATTTGAAGAAAACAAGGCGACAAAGGTCCTTCCCACTAGATTTTCCACTAAATCATTTTTCTCCTCCTCGGGTTTCGAAGAGGAAGCCTATAAGGCCTTCCTACCAAATCTCCCACAAGGCCTAGGTCCGGTTCTTTGTAAAGAAGAAGAGGGGTTTCTCTAAACCCTTCCCACTAAACCCCCCATAAGCCATCCCTATTTCTTTTCCCCGGGTCTTGTAGAGAATAGGAGGATTTCCTTAAACCCCCTGTCCACAAGATCTTTACCCCCGGGATTTTGAAGAAAATAAGTATAAAGCCCTTCCCACTGATCACCCACAAGCCCATCCCTAGCCTCGGGATTTTTAGAGAAGAAGAGGAAGAACTCTCAAAGTCTCCATTGCCCCAAGGCCATTCACAAGAGCCCTTTTTGCAAACTCCCTCCTCTCCCACAAAAAAGGTCCAAGCTCCAAACCCTCAGGCTTTCCGTAAGCCAAATCTTGCAAGCCGGTACTTCTTCAAGGATCTGTACTTCAAAGGGGATTTTCCCGTAAGAGGGAGACGGGCCAAGATCATAAGACTGCAAGCCAAGGCAAGAAGTTTGAAATCCATGAAGGCTAATCGAAGATCGAATTCACGATGGGACCCTAAAAAGTCACAAGGCGCAACCGCAAGAGGATCATCTCCTAATATTCATGTGGATATTTCACCAAACCCACAAATCCAAGTTTTCTTCCTATTTCTTGATTTACGTTGAAGTATTAAAATCACGCATGGTTAATTCATGGAATTAGGATACACTTGTGCTTGTCAAATACACCTAGTTTGATGAGAAAGAATTACATTGGCTATTTCAAAAAGAAATAACTCACGATTAAAGATTGGTCATTTGTAATTTTCCAACGAAATGAACGAAATATGTCCATGCATTTTTAGCAAGTTGCTTTTGTATATTACAAAGTAATGAATTTAGAATAACTAATGACTATCATTACAAAGTCAAGATTATTGTTGTACACCTTCGATTGGCCATGGAAAGATTAAAACATTGCATGTCATATTATTAGACAAATCTTTCTTCGTAATGATTCATTAAGAAAGTTGCTAACAATTGTAGGAAATTGCAAGGCATGGAAATGATTCTAGGTTGCATAAAGTAGGATTAACTCTAGTCAATTCAACTACGTAGTGGTTAGGAAAGATTGCGTAATTCTCAATCAACGTACAAATATTTCATTCAAAAATGAAGTTAGGAAAAGGTTGCATGGTTTGTTTAACATAAAACCTTAAAAGCTTAGAAGCATAAGTTGTGAATGCATATCCTAGTAGAATCAATGGAAGTTATGAGAATTTTAACATGTGCTTGGTCTTAATAAGAAAAGTTAGGGATTACGAATCTAGAGGATATGAATCCCATGCTTACATGAATTATGATGTATTACTACTAGTTTTTTCCCTCTTCGATCAAGACAATATCTTTAGGAATAGTTCGTCCTTGTCGTAAGACAAGTAAATTGGTTTACCCAAAACATCTAAACTACAAAGGACTCATTTAGGATGGTTAAATCGATACAAAATACCCCAAGTGCTAACTAGGGTTTAGCACGTTAAGGACTTGACCTAGTTTCACGCACTTGTTACCAAGACGAACCCTTGAACCAAAGGTCCTACCCACATTCACAAAATGTAGGGACAATTGGACACTCATGCATAAAACGATCTAAGGTTTCTACCCTAAGGATCACTCATTCAAATGATGAAACTTTAAAAAAAAGAACTTGTTTGATATTGTTTTTCTATGTCATGTGATAAGATTACGTGAAGGAACCAGTGCTTAATAGGATTAATTAAAGAAGCTGATTGTTATATGTCAAATTAATGTGTCAGATAATTACATAACTAAAACAAACCGAGGAAAGTGCGGAGGATGGACCATGGGTCCGTCCTACGGTTGGGTGGTCCCGGTTAGCCGGGAACTTTTCTCAAAAATCTCGAAGAACACCGGGAGGATCATCGAAAGCAATGACCTAGAATTATGTTTTACCCGATTTACGTTGTTTTAGGGGAACAGAATGGGACTATGCCTTATGGCAGAGAGGTTGAGTTTTGTATCCCTCTCGTTTCCCATTCTCCTTGAACCAAGTGCAGCGTGAATCCGCTTCGGACCTGGCGTTTCTGCGTAAAGTAGTTCGCTCGGGTTTGACGCTAGTTGCTGCTAGCTAATGACCAAACAGGAAAACCCAAATTCAGGTCGATCCTAAGTGGGAACGGCCAGGATACTTCCGCTACATGGCAGACGTGGGAAGACCTAGATCGCAAGTCCCGTAACATTCCATGGGAGTGTCGGGCGGAGCTTTCTAGACATCCTTTCCGATGGACTGCTAAGACGTGTCCGGGATGATTCTAGTGGACACGTTACACTATGCATTTAAAGACTCACTAGTAAACCACTTTGGCATATGAAAAACTCTCAAAAAATACTTAAATAGTATTTTTATTCCACTATGAGTGGCTTTAAAATGTTCATCGTTTTGTGACCTTTAGATATCTTTTATTTCACTCTAACAAACCACTTTAATGGACACATAAGAATCACATCATTGTATAATAATGGCATTGTTTAAAACAAGACTATAATAGGTATTCATGTCTCAAGTCATAGAGATATAATATCTATGGCCCAGAACTAGATGTGGATAACAATAATAGTGAAAAAGATAAATCTACATAAAATTTCATGTTATTGTATAAAAGCAATCTAAATGATATAGAGATACAAGAGTTGATTTAGATTTTCTATACTAATAATCAATTTGTGCATGTGTGGGAAGATATGGGATTGAAATCTTGTCTCTACTAAAGACCTATAGAGATTGACAAAATGTAAGTACTCAAATCTTTTTTTTAGATGTTTTAGAACCTTAAGGTAATACATGTATGCATTATGAATTTTTGTTGTGTTTTCTTCATCATTTTATTTATATTGTTACTCAAACTTACTTTGAACGTTTCCAAAGATTTTATGTTATGAGCCTCGGGAGTATTTAAATATATTGTTGTAAGTTATGATCTTAGAGAAAATGTCAATGGTAAGGATAGGGGATTCTATAAAGAAATGATGGATATGGCATAGGCTATCGAATTTCTTAAGGGTTGTGGGGCTATCATGCATGTAGTAGCGTCCTGTAAATTAATAGGGAGGTCTACTTTGATTAATGATATACATTATATGGAAAGCAAGAGATGGTGATCAACTTGTTTGATAAGAAGGTATTGATGGTAAACAACCTTTGCTTAGTTGGACAAAATTGGCCCTTTAAATTCATAGATAGACTTAGTTTAAAGTTAAATTCTTCAGCTAATCCAAGCTAAAAAATCATTATTTGATGATGGTACACAATCTCAAGCCTTTTGCTTCATGCTAGATGGCGAACTGGTAGTGGTCTCAAAATGTAACAATGTTGCAATCAAATCCACACAAACCTAGTAGAGTCTTCTACCCTATAAGAAAAATCCACTCTATCCTCCAATACCACGTTTACTGGCTTCTTTCTGAATTCTAGATTTTCATGTGCTGATCCCAAAAATGTCATGCCCTATTGACCTAAGGGTAGAAGGAGAGGCCAAGTCTTAATCCATGAGAAAGAGCTCTTTTCTAGTAGGAAATTGATGGTACCTTCATAGGTTGATGAAGATGACTCCAATGATCAATGGATGCCTACCCTTTTAATGTTGATGTAGAGACCAATCACCTTGCTTTGATACCATTGTTGAGGTCCTTCATCATACAATTGAACAAGTCAACTAAAATTTGAAGAGAACAAAAAATTGTATGAGAGAAAGAAAATAGAAAAATCATACATTGCACGAGATTAGGTAAAATCTCCCCCTATGCATGGGTGAGCATCTTCCCCATTGATTCATTTACAAGTTTTTATTAAGGCTTTGCACTCAAAAATCATTGAAAAGCATCGCCATTTTGAGCTCTTATTTTCTTTTTATGAATGCAATATTTTTTTCCTAATATTTTCCAACTATTCTATGAAACCTACTTTAAGGTTTGTAAAATAATAATCAAGCTTTACATGCCTTGCCCAATAATTATATCCAAATGAATAAATTGCACATATATACATACAACATCCTTACACTATCATATGGTAATATGTCCAATAGATGAAAGAGTAAAAGAGTCGACCTTTATAAGAAACTCACCTATATAACTACAAACACGTTGGTCTATTTCCATGAGGATCTTAGTGTGGAGGCTAGAAAAGGAGATTCAGCAAGTGTCTTGCATATTCAATGAAACTTTAGTCTTCTTAATATTACTTGACATGTTCATGTGGTTCCTGCTTAAGCTTAGATGTTAGTAGGATACATAAAACATGAGAGAGAAGAGAGCCTTTACATAGACCTTAATGTATGATGTTGGGGGAGATTAAAGAGAGTTGTATGTGCTTAATTTTATATGGAGGAAAAGAGTATGTCCTCTTCAAAGACTTTGGCTCGCACATTGTTAGACACGTGTGTTTAGCCACAAAGTGCAAGGGTTCTTAAGAATGAGCAAGACAAAAGATAAGATAGAAGCTAAATCAATTGATGCCAAAATCCTCTATGTATATTTGGAAACAAATTCACTACACTAATTATTTTTATGTATAACAATGAGATCCCAAGTACAATTTCTTGTTCAATAAGGTCCCCACTCAAATACAAGAAGAGTGGCCTTTCTGGGCCAAGGCACTTGTAAACTCCATTTCAAAATTGATTTTTGTTGTTATTCCAACAAAAATGATCCGCTTAAGATTTTCCAATGTCTCAATCTTCACTCCAATGTCTATTTAGAGTTGTAGCCATATTAGTATAGGTTTGTTCATTAACTTCATGAGAACTTTCTTTCACCTCTTCCTCTTCTTCATCTCTTTCAATTTGCTCATCTTTCACTAGGCTCTCCATTGCATTTTCCTCTTATGTCTCACTTTTCTCACATATTTGAATCCTCATACTTATCTTTGGTACCGTCATGTGAGTTTTAAATGTCTCTGTCAAATCATATGTCTCATATAATAATTTGCATTCATCAGATTTAGTTTTATCCTATGTAGAAAATTGTCCTACAACACCACCCTATAGAAAACTGCTCCTATCTTTTGAATGGTAACTTAGATCACCAAACTTTGAAAAGAAAAATTGTCGCCCCACTTGTAATCTACAATTTTTTTGCAGACCCCAAGACCAAATTTTGAAGGTATCAACCCCTAAAATTTTATGCGTAGTAGCCTGCAACTATTCATTACAGCATGCAGCCCAAGCCAAACTCTATCGTGGAGGAATAGGAACACGGATTTCAACCACATTTTGTAGGACCCTTCCTAAGGTATCAAGTCCACATTAGATGCATCAATCATCATTAATCCTCTCCCAATTAAAACAATTTGACATGTTTAGTTTAGCGAAGCCTGTCCATTGCCATCTCCTATAGTCATATCTTACTTTTGGGTCAAACACCATTGCATACTTAGCCGATCGATCATGTACACAACCCCAGACACTATTTTGTGCATCAAATGGTAGTCCATTAATCATGTTGTGCATGTCTATATCCTTATATCATACTCTTGTATGCATACTTTTCCTTGGAAGAAAAGTGGTAGTATCATCACAATGCCTTCTCTTGGTCGTCTATATCCACCTGAAGATCGGATAAGACTTGAGTATCTTGTAATCCTTGTGCTAGCATTTCATTTGCATTCTCCAACTCTGTATCATACGTATCCAAAAAAATTGAGTTTGACATTTCTAGGTCTACTTTATACCTAACACTTCTAGGCATTTTATTGTGGCCATTATGATGTCTATTTGGGCATTTTATGCTAGTCTCGACGTACTCTATTTATGGCATATTTTTGTTCTATATATTCAAGCTCCTCTCGAGTCATTCATTATCACCTACTAGTTCTGTTGGAGAGAGGGAGCTTGTGCCATTACCTATGCAGCTAGTGACTCATTGTTGTGTGCCATTGTCTCGTGCTTCATATATGGATTTCATTTTTTGATCATTCTTCTAATTTCTCTTCTTTGTAGTATTCTTCTGTGTTTCTTTTTCTTTTGTCCTTGTGTTTCGTTAACAACTTATTACAATAGTTGTTTATGCTTCCATTGCTACATCCACTTTTGAAATGGTATTAGATTTTAGGATCCAAGTTTGTGAGATTGTTTTCTTCTATTTTAGGTTTGTGGTTTTTGTTTTTTCCAGCTGATTGGACCCATTCTTGATTGCTACAAGGACTTATTTTTCAGCATGGTTGACCATTTTTTAGTAATTTTTGGCCTGGTATCTACTCTATTTCTTAGTGTTTTTAAGTTCAACAATTTCATTTTAGGGATAATAGGTTGAGGTGACTTACTTTTATACAGGTTGACTGCATTTATTGCATTCATTTGATTGTGTTTTGAATCTAGCCTTTGCATTTTCATTACTTATGCTTGTGCAGGGCTGGGCGATAGTATTTCAAGTTGATTCTTGCTATGTTTGGTCCTATTTTCACCTTATCCATTGTGTCTGAACTTTCTAGTGATGGTGAATATTGAAATGTATGAGAGCTCATAGTATTATGATGGTGAAATTGTAGATTCTTCTATTTCTATTTTATTTATCATGTTCAAAGACACACAAGTCTCACTTCTAGCTCACTTTGAAGTAGGCTTGAGCAACTAGCTTATTAGCACATGTACACCATAGCTTGTGAATTTTAGGCAATGCTAAAATGTGTTAAAACTTTCTACGATTACTTTCTTTTTAATGAAAGCTTGAAAGTTTTGGGATCTTATATGTTATGGGGCTATTTTAATGAGCTGATGAAGTTTAGAATGCATTTTTAGCTCAGAAAACATGTGGTTGTACATTTTGCCCACTTGTCATATCTTCTTTAGATATGCCCTTCATGGTGTTTAGTGGTGAGAACCATTAATATGCTTGCACCCTTCCATAGAATAGCTTGAAGTTGTGTCTCAACTAGTTTTTGATCAATTCTATGATAAAGCTAGTGTTTTCCATCTATTGCAAAAGAATTTGTTAAATTCTTTTATAAAAATTTAAAATCACAGTAAGGGATCTATAAATTATGGTAAAAAGTCACAGAAGGGTCAAGAAAATATCACAAAATAGCTTATATAGGGATATATAAAATATGCCATGAATGCATGTGATATATAGGATTTATATACCACTGAGAGAGTGGAGGATTTACCTTCCTTTACTTGTACTATTTTCTTTGCAATAACAGGGTCATTGGTTGAATTGCCTTTCATTTAATGTAATTTCTATGTTATTATTAAGAAAATTTTACCATCTTGAGTTCAAAAATAACACTTTAAACCTTTTCTTACTTTATTATTTTCAAAAAAATATTCTTCGGCTAATTGTAGTATATTTTTGGTTTAGAGAACAAATCACTACACTTTCGAAAGTCCAAAATACAAGTTTCACCACATATTCTATAACATGAAAGTATACATTGGCTCTCAAAATCATCCATGCGTGCCACCCTCCTTGATTGGTATAGATATTGTCTCATCATACAACTTTCTAAGACTAGTCCTTATGGTTGTTATAAAAGAAAAGGCCATCCACAATTATGTGGGAAACATCCAACAAATCATATGTCCTTTTCAAGTGATGCAATTTTTCCTTCTCATATGCAATCTGTTAAGAGAGAGAGAGAGAGAGAGTACGAGAGAGATACACAAGACATGCTCCCAAAGAATGATTCATATTGATGTAGAGTTAGTATATATAGGTGAGACCCAAGTCAAGTGAGAGATGATATATATAGTTGTAACATCCCCACTCAAACAAAGGTCTCTGGCTGCGAGTGAAAAAACCCTTGGGGAGAACAAGGGAAAAACCCGAGCCCCTACACATACCTACGATACAAAAATAATTTACTATAAAGTTTTCTTGAATACAATGATACATGCCTCAATCAGTGAGACAAGAACTTGGAACAATACCAAGTGCATGTCTTAATGAGCTAAAGCGAGCTTTACTAAGAGCTTTTGTGAAGATGTCTGCAACCATTTGATCAATGGGATAATGCTCCACCATAATGGAACCTTTCTTGACTTCATGTCGAACATAATGATAATGAATAGCAATATGCTTTGATTTACTATGTTGTATATAGTCTTTGGTAAGACTAATAGCACTTTGGTTATCGCATCGAAGAGGTGTACTAGATGATGAAGGATGTCCCAAATCTGCAAGTAGTTATCGAAGCCAAACTAGCTCACGAGCTGCTAATGATGCAGCAACATATTCGGCTTTAGTTGTAGAAACCGCAACACATCGTTGTTTCTTGCTAGACCAAGAAACCAAACATCCATTTACAAATAAACAATTCCCACTTGTAGATCGCATGGATAAGTGTGAACTTGCCCAATCAGCGTCTGTATATCCAATAAGGTCAAGAGAAGTTGAAGAAAATAAAGAAGCATCCTCTCGACGACGATAAATAAGACCAAATTCCTTAGTACCCTTGAGGTACTTAAGAATACGTTTTGTAGCACTCCAATGAATAGTGGAAGGGGAAGAAAGATACTGTCCCAAAAAATTAGCTACAAATAAAATATCTGGTCTTGTGTTTAAACCAATAAATTGAAGTCAACCAACAAGATTAGCAAAAGGTTGATGAATGGCTGATTCTTCATTGCGTGTTGTAGATGTACCCTTGGTAGAGCTTGAAAGAATGGGAGTGTTGGCAGAGTGCGCATTTGTCAACCCAAAATTCTTAACAATATCATTAATAAACTTTGTCTGGTGAAGAAGAAGAATGCCTTGTTGTCGGTGTCGTTGAACTTGAATACCCAAACAAGAATGTATCTCACCAAGATCCACCATTTCAAATGCAGTCGATAAAAGCTTCTTCATAGCATCCAAAAAAGCAATATTATTTGACACAAGAATAGTATCATCAACATATAGAGCAAGAATAATAAAATATTTGTCCTCCCTTTTGATGTAAAGATTTGGGTTAGTAAAACATGCAACAAAACCTTTAGATGTGAGGAATTGATCAATCTTAATATACCCAAGCACGAGAGGCTTGCTTCAATCCATATAATGCACGATGAAGCTGACATACAAGATGCTCCTTTCCTACAATCATAAAACCTTCAAGTTGCTCCATATAGATTTCTTCTTCAAGATCTCCATTGAGAAAAGCCGTTTTAACATCCATTTGGTGAATTTCTAGATCAAATAGTGTTGCAAAAGCCAAAATCATACGAATAGTTGTGGAGCGCACAACGGGAGAAAATGTTTCTTGATAATCTACTCCTGCAACTTGTGAGTAACCTTTTGCAACAAGTCGTGTTTTGAACTTATCAAACGAGCCATCAGCTTTAGTATTGGTTTTATAAACCCATTTATATTTGATAGGAACATGATTTGGGGGGAGTTCAGTAAGAATCCATGTACCTTTGGAGATTAAAGAATCATGCTCAGCTTGCATAGCTTCTTGCCATTGATCCCTTTGAGATGAATTGATAGCTTCCATATACGATATTGGATCCTCTTGGACAGACATAGCATCATCAAAGACATCATATTCAATAGAATAGAATCCATGCTCTATCTCAATAGGAAGATCGACATAGATCTCCAAATTTTCATCAATCTTCTTTGGAGGTGAAGGAGGTTTATGATCATCAGAATTAGTAGAATCACAAAGCAAGTAAGGAAATGCACTAAGCAAAGACTGTGTATCATCTAAAACATTTGACGACCATGTGCCACCCATAATCCTCTCATCAAATATAGCATCACAACTAATGATAACCTTTTGAGAAGAAGGATCATAAAATTTGTAACCTTTGGAATGATCTGAATAAACAAGAAAAATAACCTTCAAACCTGTAGGATCCAACTTATGTCGAGTGTCCTTGGGCACATGAATATAAGCAATGCAGCCAAATGTGCGAAAGTGAGAGACTGAAGGTGTCTTCCCTATCCAAATTGTTATAGGAATTTTACCAGCAAGTGCAGTAGTTGGAAGATGATTTGGAATAAAAACAGATGTTAGAAGTGCTTCAGTCCAAAACTTTTGAGACAAACCAGAATGTATAAGCATGCAACGTATAGCATTAAGAATTGTGCGATTTTTGCGCTCAGCAACACCATTTTGCTGAGGAGAATAAGGAACTGTAAACTCATGATGAATACCTTGATCCTTACAGAAGTTATCAAATAGATTGGATACATATTCACCGCCATTGTCACTGCGAAGCGTCTTTATAGAGAATCCAGTTTGAAGCTCCACACTTATCTTGTATTGTTTAAATATAGGTAAAGCCTCAGACTTATGTCGAAGAAGATAGACATGTGTGTACCGTGAGAAATCATCAATGAAAGTTATAAAATATGGATATTGAGACTTTGAGGCAGGAAAAGGACCGCAAATATTCGTATGAACCAAATCCAAGAGAGCACAGGAATGTGATGAAGTAGAAGTGTGGAAAGGCAAACAATGGTGTTTTCCAAGTGCACAATACTCACATATTCCCATACGTGGATGAGATTTAAGATCCATACCTTGCACAAGACCATGACGATGAAGATCAAGAATTTTGGCAAAATCGGAGTGTGCAAATCGTTGATGCCATAATTTGCAATCTGCATCTCCAGGGGCAGTAACAACATTTGCAACTGTATCGTTCAATGATAGCTCAAATAGATTACCATGTCGAGGAGCCACCGCTATAGTATGCCCGTCTTTCTCTATACGACATTGATTATGATCAAAGCCAACAAACAAACCAAGATCAACTAGACGAGCAACAGAAAGAAGATTTCTTTGCAAATCTGGAACATGAAGAACTCCTCTTAATATTCTAGTGGATGAAACAGTCCCCAGATTTAAATCACCCACTCCTTTGACTTGACAAGTCGTATCATCCGCAAGGTAAACAAACTTCTTGACAGGAAGAGAATGATAATTGTGAAGCCACTGCGATTGGTATGTCATGTTTCCAATGGCACCTGAATCAACGATGAATAGAGAACCATCATGAACATGAAGTACCTTTTCTAGAGAGATATCATAATGGACGAAATTGATCTCCTGATGAGTATGATCATCATCAGTTATAGTTTGTTGAACAATATAAGCTCGAGAACGTTCTTCATCATATCTGGATTAGAGCGTCCACCCTGCTGAAAACATGAAGCAGGACGCTTGCGAGCAACAAAAGAAGCATCAAAATCCCTTTGTTCGCGAGTGACCAAAACAGCATCAGATTTTTCCAAATGATGCTCATGACGTTGAGAATATTCAATAAGAGATATACATGCTTTGTCAAAGTGGATATCATTCTTGTTAGACAAAATAGTGATGATATTGTCATATAAAGGATCTTTGATGGTATGAAGAAGTTGAGTAACAATCTGATTTTTAGCAACAGGAGCGCCGGCAGCACCAAGCTGATTGATAATGTCTTTAAAAGCCTCGATATGAGAGTGCATAGAAGTACCAAACTTATATTGAAGATTCTTCAAACAAGTTTGGAGATATAAAATTTCGGTGACCGATTTCTTCTCAAACGTTGAGATAAGATACTCCCAAATAGCATGAGAGGTTTCCAGATGAAAGACATCCAACATAAGTGAGTCAGGAAGTGCAGACAATATATAACGACGAGCCACTTTTTCACGACGAATCCAATCAGTATGATCAATTTTCCATTGTTCAAATAATGGACCATCAGTAATCACAGAATTATTATTCATCACATCAATAGGTTAAACTAGGAAAGACAGGTCGCCCAAAACAATATCAAATAATTCGTCACCTTCAAGAATTAGCATCATCTTTGCTTTCCACCCAGGAAAGCCTTGTCCTTGGAAGAAGGGAACCGAACGTTGGCCAGACGGATATCCGTTAACAATTACGCAATTGGCCATGCCTGTATGTCGAGAGAAAACAAATAAGATGAGATCACAGAATCTGCAAACCATGATCAAGACGAGCGTAGTTGAGACGCATGACAATCAAAATAGGGATATGCACGTAAGAATGACGAAAAGTATTGAGTGACTAAAAAGAAAGCCCGAAATAGAGAGGCGTAACATGCAAGACGAGATGACGCATATAAGAAAAGTGCTATTTTGGTCGAGCAAAGAACGTGAACGATAATAAAACATCGCTAAAAATAGCAAGATGTTTGCTTGTCGTAATCAATATCATTAACAATGACGAGCGATTAATAAACTATAATTGGGGATTAACGAACGATAATTAGAAATACAGTTTTAAATAAAGAATCGTAGATTCGAGCATAATTGCTGTCTTGAATCCTGAACTGTCATAACTTTTGATCCAGAACTCCGATTGACAAGCGATTTTGACAGGATTCGAGAGCACGACGAGAGCTACGCACCTGGTTTTGTTTTTAAAGACAAAATTAACTAATACTTCTAATTTGAACAAGTTCATGTATCAAATCATCACTTGTGCAAAGAATTCAATCAAGTATAAACAATGAAACAACTTATCTTCCTTGTTGTTGCTACGCATCCATAGCTCTGATACCATGTTAGGAGAGAGAGAGAGAGAGAGAGAGTACGAGAGAGATACACAAGACATGCTCCCAAAGAATGATTCATATTGATGTAGAGTTAGTATATATAGGTGAGACCCAAGTTAAGTGAGAGATGATATATATAGTTGTAACACAATCATGGTACAATTTTCATGCAACTAGTTGTAGCCCGAAGAGGAACACCAAGGAAAAGGGAATTCTCTTGCAAGAAAATCTATCTTATAATATCAACAAGCTTGTTTATTATTTTTTTATATGATCACAATGAAGAAAAGAACACCAGGCATAACAAATCTTCATGCAGCATCATGTAGATCTCCCACGGATTTGATAGAATCAACCATATTCTTCAATATCTTCACAAAATCCATCAATTTCACAAAGAAAGCAAAGGAATACATCATCTTTGAATGGAAATACATCACATAGTATTCATCTTCAATATCTTCATAGTCTTCTCTCAATCTCTTACATATAACCACTCTGTTTTAGTAGAATTGGCTATCTCTAACTCTCTCTCTCTCTCTCCATCAATAATACATCATATCCTCACTACAATCTCTCAAAAATCACTCACAATAATCCTTCTTAGGTCGTGGATACCCCTCCCAAGAGGTATGTCTGATATGAAGAGTCGTCACTAGAGCCACTACAGTGTCCTTTCATAGCTCACTACTGTCACTTCACTCCAATCTTTACTTCACTACAAGATATAGACCTTATACCGACGTTTAAAGCGACGAAAATATAAACAACAAAATTTGCCCCCGTCGTCGCAAAAAGCGTCATTATTCATGACGCCATAGAAACGTTGCTATATGCCTCGACGCAACCAGTAAAGTTGCGACGCTCATAGCAAGGCCAATAGTGACGCGAGCGGTAAATTTGCGACGCAAATAGCGACGATAATAGGGAAAAAAAAATTGTGACAGGGCAACAAGCTGCCCTGCCACATATAGCATTGTGTGCTGTATGAGAGACATACAAAATAGTTTCTGCACTACTGCATACAAACAGTCCATTGTGGAGCGCATTTTGTCAATACGCTCCACGCAAAAATGCCGTCCGCGCGACCACACTGCACTATATATTTTGTACTGTACATTGAAACACTCAAATTAGATGTAGCAAGCAAATTTAGATACGACACATTCTAAACCCCTCATTACCTTCGGACTACATCGCCTCGAGAACTCCCACTCCTCCATTGAGACCTCTGTCCCTTTGCTGGATGCTGCGGTCAAGGCTCCATGCAACCATCGTGTTGACATAAACCGTGACATCTCCTCCATGCCTTCGGGATATCGAATTGGTCGATGACACGTAGTGCGTGTTGAGATGACAAGCTCAACACATGTGGACATTGATGATGGACCGCCTGGTTAGATGGGTCCACACGTCTACACTTAGCACGTCGGTGGTCATTATGACTCTCACATGGCCACTGACTCACTACTTATTATATTCAGGTTGTTACACCTATTTACAGCTGGCATAGTTATAGCGCCAGTCGACTAGTGTAGTCGGTTATGCATTGTTTGACTTAGTAGGCCACTTTCCTTTTATCTTGTATCTTATCTATACTTTGTGTACATTGTGAAGTGTGTGAAAAGAAGAAGAAGAAATCAGCAAGAAAACGTTTTGGCCTCCATCTCTCTTCTTGTCTCTTGAGTGAGCTTCTCCTTGTGCATTCTGTGTGTGTTCGGCGCAGCATCTTGAGCAATCCCCTCCACCACGCGATTCTTGACATGGTATCAGAGCCGCACCACTGAGAGAGGCTGATTTCGAAGGTTGAAGCAAAGGGGAAGAAGCAAGGTTCGAGCAAGCAAGCCACGGGTAAGAAGCTCTCCCATCCTTCCACTCTTTCTCTTGGATAGTGCCTGTGGAGGCACCAGAAGCAAGGCAGAGCAAAAATCTCAGATTGCAGTGAGATTTGGTGTGCGCGAAGAGCACTGTATATTCTGCAGACAAGCCCTTTAGGGCTTGCCCGTAAAGGGCTTGCCCGCAGTTATTTTGGGCATTTAAGGCCGTTTCAGGGCCTGTTTTAGAGCCGCAAGTTGCGGACAGCAATTTCAGGATACGCTGTGACTTCAGCTGTATCGACCGACAGTGGGTGCGCACGTTACAGATTTCAGATCTGTAAGATTAAAGGTGTTTACCAGTGAGTAAACACGAGGTTTATCTGCAAACAGGTTGCAGATTGCATGTATTGTTGAGTAGACAGTGAAAAAGGCTGTCTAGTGTATTGCTGTGCACTATAGGTCGAGGATTGCAGAAGATTTGCTTGCTGTTTGGTATTATTCTTGTGATAATGGCAGAGAACAGTGGAAGCCCCATCATTGAGAAGCTTGACAAGAACAACTACCCTTCATGGAAGTTCCGTGTCACGAACTTTCTTATTGGAAAAGGCCTTTACGAGTTCGTTTCAGGTGAAGAAAAGGAGCCGGAGGTGAGTGATCCTCCAACTGCAGAAGAGATAAAGGCACGAAAGGAATGGAATGCAAAAGACAAGAAGGTTATGTATTGGTTGTCTGCAGTAATTGACAATAATATGTTGGGACACATTAGAAATGCAGAGAATGCATATGCAGCTTGGACCATACTTGAAAGTATGTTTTCTGTAAATACAAAGGCACGAAAGATTCAACTCAAGCAAGAGTTGAATACATTGAAGAAAGGGAAGATGTCTATCAATGAGTATGCATTGAAGGTAAGGAGCATTGCAGATGCATTGGTAGCGATTGATGCAATGCCCGATGATGATGATTTGGTGTCGTCTACCTTGGGTGGACTTAACAATGAAAAGGCTTGGAAGTCTTTTGTAACTTCCGTATATGTCAGAAAGCCATTTCCAGATTTTGATGAGTTGGTCTCTCTAATGATCACTGAAGAAATCAACATGCAGAGTGAGACATCTGAAAGAAGTGGTGAACAGGTCCAGGATTTCTACTCTAGTTCAGGAAGGGGACGTGGTAGGTTCTCTTCAAGAGGCCGTGGTAGTGATAACCAGCAAAATAGATTGAATCAGCAATTTGGCGATATGCAGGTTTCAGGAGGTCGTGGTAACTTTAGAGGCAGGGGGAGCTTTAGAGGAAGAGGTGGATGGCAGAACAGAGGTTCTAACAACTCTGGTATTGTGTGCCACTACTGTGGCAAAACAGGTCATATTGCAGCCCAATGTTATGCCAAGAAATATGATATTCGGAGTGGTAAGTTGCAACAAGAAAACTATACATCGTCTTCACGACAGAATGAAGACAAAAATGAACGTTTGTTTGTTATGCAGCATATGCTGAATGCTGTTACAGGAAAGGGAACACATGAAGATGTTTGGTATGTCGATTCAGGTGCATCCAATCATATGACCAGCCATGCAGAATGGTTTGGAGAGATGCAGGATTTGCAGAATGCAGGTTATGTGCAGACGGGTGATGACTCATGCCACCCAATTTCACACATTGGAAAAGTTCCCTTGTCCTTGCATGATGGTAAGACAAAGAGTCTTTCAGATGTATTACATGTGCCATCTATTACAAAGAATTTGGTGTCAGTCGGTCAAATGGTAGAGCAAGGGCTGCAAGTCAAATTTAATGCAAAAGGCTGCTTTGTAGAAGACTTCAATGACAAGTGCAAGTTGGTAGCAAAGGGAAGTAGAGTTGGACGTATGTTCACTCTAGATGCCGGAATTCCTACTATGAATGCTGCTATGTATGCCAAAGGAAAAGGTGTTGTTGCAGACATTGAAATTTGGCACAAACGCATTGGACATGCAAATGTACAAAGGCTGAAACTAATGCAGTCCAAAGGGTTGGTTACAGGTTTGCCTACATTTAGAGTTGCAGAATTTCAGAAGATATGTGAAGCATGTCAGTTTGGTAAGCAGGCAAGGCAACCTTTTTCACATGATAGAGATGTAAGCAGAAATATTCTTGATGTTGTACATACAGACATTTGGGGGCCTACACAAAATGTATCTCTTGGAGGCAGTTCATACTTTGTCACATTCATTGATGATTGTTCTAGAAAGCTGTGGGTATATTTTATGAAGGAAAAGAGTGAAGCGTTTGAGCACTTTAGAACTTTCAAGGTTGCAGTTGAAAGAGAAACAGGCTTGAAAGTAAAGTGCCTGAGGTCAGATGGAGGGGGAGAGTACCTCTCAAATGAGTTCAGTGATTTTCTGAAGTCTCATGGGATAAAGAGACAGTTCACATGCAGGTATACCCCACAGCAAAATGGGGTTGCAGAAAGGAAAAACAGGCATATTGCAGAAGTTGCACGCGCCTTGATGGCTGAAAAGAATATGCCTAAGCATTTTTTGTCTGAGGCTGTTCATACTGTTGTTTATATTATGAACAGAACTCCCACAGCTGCAGTTCATGGTATGACCCCCGAAGAATGTTTTACAGGTAAGAAGCCTGATGTTTCACACTTGAAAGTATTTGGCTGCATTGCGTATGTTCATGTGCCAGATGAATTACGGAAGAAACTGGATCCAAAGGCTGAAAAGTGTGTCTTTATTGGATACTCTTTAGAGCAGAAAGGGTATCGCTGTTACAACCCTGTCACATGTAAGTTCAGAGTGAGCAGGGATGTCATCTTTGATGAAATGAGAAGCTGGTATGCATCTAGTGGTGATGCATTGGATGTTGATGATGATCATGACACTCATGTGCAAGCTGAAAAGCAAGAATCACGGACTCTTAGTGGACCAGAGACATCATCTAGTAGTCCTTGGTCTGGGAGACTAAGGAGTACCTCTACATCTTCAGGTACATCTAGTAGCACTACATGTAAAGACAAAGGAAAGAATAAAGTGTCAGAAGGCATTGATGCAGTTCTTGATGGAGACTCTAGTGGCTTAGAGAGCTTAGATGATGAGCTTGGCATTCCTTCAGTGAGAACTCCAAGTGTGCAGAGAGCACGGGCTAATGCAAAGACTCCATTGAGTGATCCAGTGGTACACAAGTCTAGCAGGGTGAGATACCCTGTTAAAAGATTTGGTTTTGAAGGTTATGCAGCTCACCATTATGCTTATATGGTGAAACTAGTTGAGGATGTTGAGCCTACATGTTTTGAGGAGGCTGTTGGTCATGCTCATTGGGATGCAGCAATGGATGAGGAGATGGCTACATTAGAGGCTAATAAGACTTGGGATCTAGTATCATTGCCGAAGGGAAAGAAAGCTATTGGATGTAAGTGGGTTTATAAGATTAAGCACAATGCAGATGGTTCTATTAGCAGGTACAAAGCTAGGTTGGTTGCAAAAGGCTATGCCCAGACATATGGCATAGATTATGATGAAACCTTCAGTCCAGTTGCTAGGATGGCGACTGTCAGATGTGTGATTGCTTTGGCAGCAGCCAAAGGTTGGAGGTTGCAGCAAATGGATGTAAAGAATGCCTTCTTGCATGGTGATTTGCACGAAGAAGTGTATATGGATCAGCCAGCAGGTTATGAAGATTTAGAGCATCCCACGTATGTGTGCAGATTGAAGAAGGCACGCTATGGGCTCAAGCAAGCACCTAGAGCATGGTCTGACAAGATTAGAGAGTATCTTGTCAATATTGGTTTTTATGTTTCTGATGCTGATCACTCACTTTATGTGAGAAAAGGAGATGCAGGTTTGGTCATCATAGTCATCTATGTGGATGACTTGATTATTACAGGTGATAGTGATAGTGGGATTGCTGAAGTCAAGGGTTGTTTGAAGATGAAGTTTGAGATGAAGGATCTAGGTGAGCTAAGGTACTTCCTTGGCATTGAGGTGGTCAGATGTGATGATGGTATATGGCTGTCCCAAAGACAGTATGGCTTGGATATGTTGTCCAAGTATGGTATGACAGCATGCAAACCACTTTCAGTCCCGTTGGAGCAGAATGTAAAGCTGAGTGCTGATGTTGGGGATGAGATAGAAGACCCTACTATGTTCAGGAGGATAGTGGGGAGTTTGATTTACATGACTATTACAAGGCCAGACTTGAGCTACGCTGTTGGTCTTGTGAGTCAATTTATGCAAGTACCTAGAAAACCACACTTGGATACAGTGAGACGCATATTGAGATATGTCAAGTCCACATTACATTATAGACTTTTCTATGAGGCAGGTACAGACGTACATGTGTTTGGATACACAGATGCAGATTGGGCTGGTAGTATGTCGGATAGAAGATCTACCAGCGGATACATGTTCTCTCTTGGTAGTGCAGCAGTTGCTTGGAGCAGCAAAAAGCAATCTACAGTTGCTTTGTCGAGTACAGAGACTGAGTATAGAGGTGCTGCTGTTGCAGCATGTGAGGTAGTATGGTTGCAAAAGTTATTGGCTGATTTGGATGTGCAGGTGGAAGGTTGAGTTGTCATTTATTGTGACAACATGAGCAGTATAGAGTTGGCTAGGAACCCTGTGTTCCATGCCAGGACAAAACATATTGAGGTACACTACCACTTTGTGAGAGAGAAGGTACTAGCAGGTGAGATTGACTTGGTGTATGTAAGCACACAGGATCAGATAGCTGACATCTTCACGAAGGCATTGGGTACAGAGAAGCTTCAAAAGTTTCGAAGCTTACTTGGAGTTGCAGAGATGCAGTTGAGCTTGAGGGGGAGTGTTGAGATGACAAGCTCAACACATGTGGACATTGATGATGGACCGCCTGGTTAGATGGGTCCACATGTCTACACTTAGCACGTCGGTGGTCATTATGACTCTCACATGGCCACTGACTCACTACTTATTATATTCAGGTTGTTACACCTATTTACAGCTGGCATAGTTATAGCGCCAGTCGACTAGTGTAGTCGGTTATGCATTGTTTGACTTAGTAGGCCACTTTCCTTTTATCTTGTATCTTATCTATACTTTGTGTACATTGTGAAGTGTGTGAAAAGAAGATGAAGAAATCAGCAAGAAAACGTTTTGGCCTCCATCTCTCTTCTTGTCTCTTGAGTGAGCTTCTCCTTGTGCATTCTGTGTGTGTTCGGCGCAGCATCTTGAGCAATCCCCTCCACCACGCGATTCTTGACAGTGCGTCGGAATTCAGCTCGCGGTTCCTCTCGATCTTGCCTTGCAATCTGGTACTTGGCGAGCCATGTCTCCATGGAGGCATGATGCAACATACAAAAGCGATTCACCTTCTCTTCCATTGAGGCATCCATTCTTTTTTTTACCCCATTTCCAACCACTACATCTCCAATCAGCCTATCATCGTCCTTCAGCGTCCATAGCATTTCATTGTCTGGTTCCACCGTTGGTAGCCATTGTGAGATATACACTAACGCCTCTGACACCAACCAACCTTCCGCCATACTATCTTCTAGATGAGCTCGTTGTCGCAGAAAGCCTTTCAGGGTTTTCATGAAGCGCTCCAGAAAGAACATCCATCACGTATGGACAGGTCCAGCAATCTCCACTTCGTCCACAAGATGCACAAGAAGGTGAAATTGTATCGTGAGCATGCTAGTGGGCAGGTATTTCTCAAAGACACAGACCGTCTCAACTGCTCATCGCCTTGCAGATTCAATAGAGGACGTCTTAATCTCTTTCTGTGAGATCCATTGCACCAAAGTCGACAACTTGTAAATGGCCCCGCGAATTTCTAGAGTAAGGCATCCTGCGATCGCGATCGGTAGGACAAACTGCCACAAATGAGAAAGCATTATGAATAATTGTCACTTTTCAAATTGCAAAATGCCCATGCTAATTACAATCCATTCTATTCACAAACCTGACATATCTTATGCCAATCATGGGATTTTAGCCCCGACAATTGGTCATCTTTAGAAAATGTGAACCTGAGAGAACGCATCATACCCGTCGGAGTGCAAATAGACTTGATTACTTGCTTCACAATGTGCTCTTCTTTGGTAGACAAAACCCAAGGAGCGCGAGAAAGCTGCACTTCCCCTTCAGCACTCGACTACGGCCAAAGCCCCTCCATCTTACCTACCTCCTTCAAATCCATTCTTGTGATGTGGTCCCATAGCAAGCTTCCCACATTCTTGAAAATATGCATGGGATCCAACAAGTGGTTGACCTGTAAGTGGGTCCAATATGGCAACTCGTAGAAAACTGAGAACCGTCAAATTCCATTTGGATGTGATTCCGGGTCTACTATTTTCAGCTCATACGAGCTTGCAGTGTTCATACGTGCTGGAGGTCGTCCAAGAAAACCTTCCCTGAGTTCATGATCCTCCAGTAAGAAAGCGGCGTATCCTTGATATACCATCTTCTTCATGGTTCGTGACCTTCGGGAGTCTAAGTGTGGCCCACACAATGGACATGCATGATAACCTGAGGTAACCAGACCTGTAAGGTGAGCCACGACCTAGTGAATACTTGATTGAATGAAATAAAATATAGATATTACCAGCAAGAATGGAGGTCTGCTCACCTGAGCACTCTCCCAATCCCGAAAAGTCATGCATCGTCCACATGAGAATGGCTCGAATGTTGGCTGACCGCCGACCATCGCGCCTGCTCATATCTTGCACAGTGACCCCCTCCTCCTACAAAATCTTAAGCTCATCGATTAATGGACGAAGATACACATCCATATTTTTTACTTTGTAGCAGCCCGGGACGAGCAAGTTAAGGATGAGATGTCCTTTCTTCGTAGAAAGCCATGGAGGGATGTTGTAGTTGACAAGCACTATAGGCCACACACTGTAAGAAGTCGAGCGCAGACCGAATGGGTTCACACCATCCATGGCAAGACCGAGCCGAAGATTCCTTGGCTCTCGCGCAAAGCCTGGGAAGGTAGAGTCAATGTGGCTCCATGCGCACGAATCCGCTGATATTTGTTGAACTCCATCCGTGGACTTATTCTGCACATGCCACGTTGTCAAGCTTGCCATGCCAGACGTGCGAAACATGTGGTTTATACGGGGGATGAGCGGAAAGTGTCTGAGCTTTTTTAGGGATGGTTTGCCCTTGTAAGTCCTGTCGATACCTGTGAGCACCACACTTTGGACATGTCTCCATAGTCTCGTATTCATCTCGAAACAATATGCAGTCATTGATACATGCATGGATGTTATTGTAGTCCATGCCAAGCTTCCGTAAAACATGTCGTGCATCATCACGAGACTCAGGCATGGTATTTGCAGGTGGTAATATATGATATTTCAATCACTTGAAAAAAATCATAAAACACCTTGAAAAAGCACAAATGTTTGCAATAATACTATTTTTTAAAAAAATCAATGAAGCCTATGTGCAAGGTACCTGAATAACTCAGTCACACTCGTATCGCTCCAACTGTATTTTGCTTGCACACTTAAGAGTGCAAGCAATGTCTTCAATGGAGATACTCGGCACCCATCACATAATGGTATGGATGCTTCCTCTCTAAGCGGGTCAGATGTCTCAACATCCATGGAAATCAATGTATCGATCATTGCCTCCATCTCAGGCTCCAAGATTGTAGGTAGATCGGGAAGGTTGTCTGTCTCCTTTGGCATTGACGGTATAGATGGGCCTTGCGAGTGGTGGATTGGCTCCTGCAATCCATCCATTGCATGTCCACAAACTCTTCTAATTGGCTGCAAAGGGTGCACTCCCCCTTGGGTCGAGACATCACCCCCTGGATAGAAAATTTGCCAACAAGACCCAATCTTATTGTGTATGGTTTTCAATTAGCTTGCGAGTACAATGTATGATTAATATTAACTTCAAATTACCATTTGCTGAAAATCCGCAATCGCCTGATGAATGATCTCAGATTGAAACTCGCCAAAGCGTCGTACATGTTCTATAGACAATCGACGTTTTCGTCTAATTGCCAACTTGCATTGAGAGCAAGGACATGGGACACACTGATTAAGATACGTCTCGCGGTCTTGAACAATAAGACCTTCTTCGTTTTTCGTCTTATCTACATTATAGCAAACAAGGCTTAAATGGATAGCTTTATGGAGATGTACGTCAAGTTGCAAGTTGACCATAAATCTTGCATTGTATATAGTAGTTGAGAGATTTTCCAATATTATATCTCGGTCTTGTATCATGCTCAAGGATTTTTTTGTCCCAGTAGATAATTATTTGTTATTGTAAAAAACTACACTAGAGGGCTTTGAGTATAAGTAATCCATTTTGAGCATCATTGAGGATCTCTTAGTCTAATAATAAATCAGTCTTAACAAAAAGCATCTTAGAAATGTGGTTTTTTGTCCTAGGATCACGTATTAAAATTAACGCGCGCCATCTATGAAATTTATCAACTATATTAATAAAATTTATTTCAATCAATTCTATTCATAGTCATAAGACCTGAGAGAAAATATCCTATACTCAATTTAAGGGATTCTTCTTCTATAACAATACTTTTGGGTTCATTTTGATGAAGTACCGTAATGACCATTAGCTAGGGTATCATTTTCTTTTAGTCCTTCCGTTGACTAGTTGGCATGATTTCTAATTTTTTATGCCTATAAAGTTAATACAAAAACAATGAATTATGCATATCACAATTAGATCCCCTACTTGGATATTATGAAGGACATGACTATTTTTAAGCCATCTTAAAGAGTCACCAATGTACATGGCCCATGGCAAAGCACATTGCATACCATTATCGATAAATCTATTATCTTAAATTTCCATCCCCTCCCTCTCCCTCTCTTTCTCTCCCTCTCTCTCTCTCTCCCTCTCTTTCTCTCTTTCTCTCATTTCCTCTCCTAAACAAGCAAAAAAGAAAGTGATTCAAACATTAAACAAGCAAGAGGGAGAGTGAGAGAGAGAATGCACTCTCTCTCTCTTACCCTCTCCCTCTCTTTCTCTCCCTCTCTCATTTCCTTCCCCTCCCTCTCCCTCTCCCTCTCTTTCTCTTTCTCTCCCTCTCTATCTCTCTTTCTCTCTCATTTCCTAAACAAGCAAAAAATAAAGTGATTTAATCATTAAACAAGCAAAAGGGAGAGGGAGAGAGACAATGTACCCTCCCTCTCTTTCTCTTTCTCTTTCTCCCTCTCCCTCTCCCTCTCCCTCTCCCTCTCCCTCTCCCTCTCCCTCTCTTTCTCTCTTAATCTCTTGTTTCCTCTCCTAAACAAGCAAAAAAGAAAGTGATTTAAACATTAAACAAGCAAAAGGGAGAGGGAGAGAGAGAATGCACTCTCCCTCTCTTTCTCTTTCTCTTTCTCTCCCTCTCCCTCTCCCTCTCCATCTCTTTCTCTTTCTCTCCCTCTCTATCTCTCTTTCTCTCTCATTTCCTAAACAAGCAAAAAATAAAGTAATTTAAACATTAAACAAGCAAAAGGGAGAGAGAGAGAGACAATGCACTCTCCCTCTCTTTCTCTTTCTCTCCCTCTCTCATTTCCTTCCTCTCCCTCTCCCTCTCCCTCTCTTTCTCTCCCTCTCTTTCTCTCTCATTTCCTCTCCTAAACAAGCAAAAAATAAAGTGATTTAAACATTAAACAAGCAAAAGGAAGAGGGAGAGAGAGAATGCACTCTCCCTCCCTCTCCCTCTCTTTCTCTTTTCCTCCCTCTCTCATTTCCTCCCCCTCCCTCTCCCTCTCGCTCTCTTTCTCTTTCTCTTTCGCTCTCTCCCTCTCCCTCTCCCTCTCTTTCTCTCTTACTCTCTCGTTTCCTCTCCTAAACAAGCAAAAAAGAAAGCGATTTAAACATTAAACAAGCAAAAGGGAGAGGGAGAGAGAGAATGCACTCTCCCTCTCTTTCTCTTTCTCTCCCTCTCCCTCTCTCTCTCCTTCTCTTTCTCTCCCTCTCTCTCCCTCTCCCTCTCTTTCTCTTTCATTTCCTCTCCTAAACAAGCAAAAGAGAGTGATTTAAACCTTGAACAAAAAAAATAGAGAGAGAGGGAGACTCACCGATGAGATATGGCGAGCGTGGGGCGGCTTCTCTTTGCGATGAAGGCTCATCCTCTCCTTCGCGAACAACGGCGGTGGTGGCGGCAAGTCTTCTTCCTCTCCTTCTCTCGACGGTCGCTCTCTCCCTCGCTCTCGCTCTCAAAACTCTCATTGGAGCAAAAGAAATGAAAAACGCGCTCGGGTTTCGGTCGCGTTTTTTCCCTGCGGCCCGTTGCTATTTCTGTCGCTATTTGCGTTGCAAATAGCGACGCTATTAGCAACGCAAATAGAGACGCCAATAGCGACGCCGCTATCTGCCGTCGCTAATCGGTGTCGCTAGTGGCCCAAATCCTTGTAGTGCTTGAGTCTTCAGCAGCTACTTCTTCCTCTTCTTTCAGCTCTTTTGCACTTGTATTCACCTCTTTCCAAGGCTAGAAAACTTTCCCAAGCTACACTCTCATCCAACAGAACACATATAGAAGCATACAGAACAGCCTACAGAACAGTACCAAAACAGCTACAGTACAGAATAGAACAGATACAGAAGCTCTACAGAAGACCTACAAAAGGTTACAGAATATCATCAAAACCACATAACTCATACTCAAACCATTCCAAAATCTCAAAAACTATTCAATAAGCTTTCACAAGATCTCAATCTTCATCAATCAATACTCTATCCCTCCTTACAGAAGACAATCAGAACAAAACAAAAGCTATACAGAAGGTATAAAGAACAAATCAGAACCAATCAAAATATCACAGAACCACTGATAAACATCATGAACTTCCAAAACACAATCAATATTATCCAAAACACTCTCAAACCACTTCCAAACCAATCAATCATCTCATAAAATCAACCATTCAGCTCTCAAAAACAACAAAAATCAGCCAAAAAACAAGTCATTTCAACACTCAACATATTCCCACACTTAATAAGGAAGCGTCCTCGCGACCCAGGAAAAAGGGAATACAAGTTTATTTAAAAGGTCAACTTTAATCTTCAATAGCTCTTCAAAAACAATCCATCCAACCACGACCCCAACTTATAGCGTGTATCTGATATAAAAATACAACGAAAGGAAAACCCTTTATACATTAACACTTCTTATCAAACTAGAAATCACAACAAACTTGTAAAGGATATAAGAGGTTTCTTCTTCTTCTTCTTCATTAGCATCTTCAACTATCCAACCACGACCCCATCACCACAATTCTCCAAAAATGTAGCTCGCATGAAATCCAATCCAATAGGCAACCACCATGTTCTTTTTACATAAAGTAACTCAAAACACAAACACTGCACACAACACAACCATCTAAATGACTCCTCCAAAAAGAGAGAATTTCATTAAAAAGCATCCACCATACATTGGAAAAGGTAACAATGAAGATGAACCCTCTTGAAAGATTGATGATTTTGGAAACGATCCATAGACAAGGATTCATCTACAAATGTTTTGGGAGGATTCTGAAAAAACCGAAGACAGCACATCCTTTCCAATATGTATAGGTATCTGCTAGGTAAACAAAGGGCATGAAAATACAATATATCCAGCTGTTGGGAATCAATGCTCACATTGACATTCATGCACAACTTTGGAATAGGCTTGGAATAATTATGAGAGTGCCTATGCATATACGCCAAGTACCAAGCAAAGTGAGTAGTTAATCTCACTGAAGGATTGGCAGACTGTGAATACTACTGAGCAAATTGAATATAGTTCTAATAAGCTTGACTGACAGCTGTCTATTCTTCTGGAATTACTGGCCAGTTTATTTGAGGTCGTGTAAGGGAATCATTCGAGCTCCATCCCCTTCTTCTGGAAATATGATGATCAAACCCGTCATAGTCACTAACCAACTGAGGTGGTTGAGATATAGAAGTGTTAGGAGAGGGAAGTGGATGAAGTGAGGGATAGGCAAAATCATAAAAGGAAGAAAAGTTTAAAGAAGGAGTGGCATAAATTCGTATGGAATCACTTAAGAAGGGTGTTAACTGATAAATAGGAAAGGTAGAAGGTACATGAATGGATGGAGAAGGACATGCTGGAGAAGGGAAAAATACTCTATTCTCAATAAAGGAACACTATGTAAAAATGAAAATTTGTGGGAAAGATGAAGGTTGAGAAAGAAGGGGTAAAATAGTTGTGGAATTGGATTGACAAAGGGAAATATATATATGATAACGGTGAGCCATTTGTTGGTAATACAGGAGGGTAGGAACAGAAGGTCCTTCGAGAGATCTTCTATGATAGGCATAAAAAAAGGTAGAATCAAATGGATTATGTTTTGAAAGATAAGCTAAGAGATCCACCCTCAGTTGATTAGTACTCTGGGCATAGGTAGGGGCTCTGTTCTATCTTTGATTCAGGACCACAGAATCAATCATGGTATGCCAGGAATTATCAGTACAATTAACCACTTTGAAGGAGTAACTTTGGAACATGTCAGCTATATCCAACTCCAAATGGTTGACATACAAAACAGCTTATAGAATCGCGTCTCCCACATACCATGCCATACCCACCTCATCTGGAATTAACAAGTCTCCTCGTAGATACATGTATGACATCAACATGGTATCTGTCGTGACAGAATCTTCAAACACCATCCTTACCGCCTCTGTCAGCAACTTAGTAGACCAAGCCCCACTCCATCCATCCTCTAGAAGAGGTAAATCCATCATGGAAAGCTTCATGTAGAAGGCCAACTTCTGTAAGTGGTAGTGGACAAAGAAAGAATGGTCTAGAGGAACATATTCCTGAAACTACTCAAATGTAGACCATAGCAAATCCATTCTAGATTGTAATCTTTCCACTTTATCTTGGAATAGAGGACACAAGGTAGCCTGTCTCTGAAGAGCAGCTAAGTTCTCCACTTCTCAAGCTTCCCAAATCAAGCAGTTTGAAACTCTTGCACTTCTCTGGACATCTTGCAACTGCTTGATTTGGGAAGCTTGGGAAGCTAAGTCTCTGAAGAGCAGCTAAGTCCTACTATGAGAGAGAAGGAATCAAGGGAACATTAGGGCTTGGAGGAACAGACCGGGACTTTGTCAGTTGATCTTGCAACTGCTTGATTTGGGAAGAGCATCTAAAAGAGTTTGAAACTCCTGCACTTCTCTGGATATCCTCTCCTTCTCCTCTAAAAGGCTAGTAACCTCTGATTGAGCCTCTAGTAACTAGATCTTCAAAGAAGAGATCTCATCTTGTTGGGTTGCAACCAGTTGGGTTTGTTGTTCCATCTGCTTAAACAAATGTGCTAGGGTATCCTTAGCAAAGGCTAACTCGGATGTTGCCTTATGCAACTGGTCCTTAGACTGCATCAACTCTTCATAAAAGGAAGCGTACAGCTGTTGAACACAGGCTCACTGACAATTCGATGGAACTCTGAATGTCTTTATAGAGGAAAGGAATTGCATCTCCCGAGACTAGATTGTTCAGTGAGGGGACTGATATATCCAACGAACCTTCTCGATGTGCTCTGAACAAGTTATTACAAGTGAGGTAACCAGGGAGATCACTACCAGAGGTAGCAGGAATGGGCACTGAAGGAAGAACTGAAGGAACTTTATCTGCTACCCACTTCAAGCGTTTGCGCTGGATGACCAGGGGAGGCCGAGAATCATCATCCTCTATATCAATGAGTTCTGACTCATCTGAAGGTGGAGGAGGACCTACGGGATCCGATGGAGGAGATGGAGGCACACTCTTCTGTAAACCTGAGTAGGTCAAGAAGGCAGACAAGTACAATCCATAGGTGACATTGGTAACATTACCCCTGGTGACTTTGACGAAATGTTGATCCATTTTAATGAGGAGGTAAGTGCTCCAATCATTAGCGACTCCTTTCAACACCATCCTTGAAGCTGTGAAAAGCTCTTTGGACAAGTATTGGGATGGCGTTTTGGCAGGCATAAACCTATCCTGGAGAAACTGACAAACCATCTTCCACACAGGATCAGTGATCATGGAAAAGGAAACTCCTGAAGAGTTTATCACCTTCTTAACATCCAGCATTTCCCTTGTCTGCTTTTGTAACAGCTTCAAAATCTCTTCATTAGAGAAAAGCTGACGAGTGGTAACAAAGGGTTCACCTTTGGAGGGAAGAGAGAGAGCTTTTCCTAGGCCTCGAGGTGTCAAAGTCATAGAAATACCCTGGACCAGTCCCGACTTCTTGCTATAGGAGGCCAGAAAATCATCACACAACGATGGAACCTCTGGAAGCAATGGAAAGGAGATAGCCACAAAAGCAGCGAGTCCCACCTTCATGAGAGGCTCAAAAGTGAGTAGGGAAGAGTAATCCCTACTAACTAGTGGGACATATTGGATAGGGGGAGGAGTGTGAGAAGGCGCCATTCAGATGGTTACACACATACCACAAACACATACAATCAAGGAGAATGCCTGCAAAGCAACGAACAAAAAAACCAAGGATAAGAGAACAACCGAAACAATAAAACGTGACTCAACCAACTATCCCCAAGCAAACCATAGCCTAAAAAAAATTCGACATGACCTCTAGACATATGCGACTGAAAGCTTCATGCTATGCAGCATACAAACACCCAAATCCCCGTATCAAGCAATAAAGAAAAAAAAACTACACACCGTACCCTTAACTGTAACAAAGACACTAAACCAAAACATCACCACAACCCACACACATCAAGACCACATCGTTGATAAACCGATGTTTGACCATGGAAATAACTCCAAAGACTGCGCATACCCATCCCACGAAACGTGTTCATTAAAAAGGGGAATTAAGTGTAGTGAGGGGGAATTAATTTAATGAAAGGTTTATTTTAATAAATTATTAAAAAATGGATAAAGTTTTATTAAGTGATAAACCTTAGCAAGAAAACGGCCATTCCTTCTTAAAAATTTAATTACCAATTATTAGGTTAAAGCAATGCTTTAATTCGAATCCCGGACTTCGATACCCAGACTGGGTCTCTAAATGCAAGTTCATTGATTACAAATAAAGGTGATGTGGATCGTTTTTTTGCCAACGCATGCTCTTGTGATGACTAGTTCATTTTAATTAAAAATATAAAAGTGCCTCTTTAGCGCACTTAGCGCATGCTAAGTGAACGGCGGGTTTATTTTTATTTAAAAAAGTGTGTTTAGCGCAAATGCGCGTGCCATGGTGGTGTGTAGGGTTCATTTTGTATTATTTATTTGTTTATTTGTTTTTTCTTGGTTGTTTTTTATTTTTATATTAACCGTGGGTTTTGGGATAGTTGAAAAAATTAACAAATAAAAAGGAAAATACTTGGTAGTGGGTGTATGTAAATTCAAAGAATGCGCTCTCCTCAATCCAAAAATATCTCGATTTTATTTTTAGATCTTTAGTTGGTGTTTTGAATGAAAAATGATGTTTTTTTTTGTATTTTTAAAGAATTTAGATGTGAAATGAAATATTATGAGAGCTTAGAAAAATATGCCAAAAATAAGTAAAAATATTAATGGAATTGAATTTTTTAGAAATTAATTTAGAATTTTTAAGCATTTTTAATGTTTTTTTTTTGCATTTTTGTGGGTATTTTGAAAAGATTTTGAAATTTTTTTAAAATGGTCAGAAATGTTTTTTTTGAAATTTACAGGTTGAGAAAAATATGGCCATGGGTTGCAAAAATAATAGAATTTTTCTGGAAATTTTTCAAAATTTTAAAGGTTAGTTTTTGTTTAATTTTTATTTTTTTTAATTGTGTTTTTTTTTAAGTGTTGGAAAGGTTTCGGGAGTTTGAATTAAAAATTTGGGAAAATACCCAGAAATAAGTTGCGTGGCAGCTACGTGTCAACAAACCGACGAACAAAGTCCCGCACCCGCGCACGATCAATCGCGAACAATCACACTCGCACGAACAACCACATGCGTACACACATACGCGCATGTCGATGCCACGAGGGTGTCGACGGGTGGGACGCAGGTTTAGGGAGGGGGTTGCTATGGTTCAGCAGTACAACAGGGCTGCAGCATGGGACAGGGAGCTTACAGGGGGGAGGGGGGGTTGGTGAGGAGGACCAGGGGCTTGGGTGGTTATGGTGGGAAAGGGGGCTTGTGTGGGGGGGGTGTTAGTGGGGGGGAAAGGTAAGTGATGGGGGGAACAGGGGTTTAGCTGGGGAGGTGTGTGAATGGGGGCTAGGTGGGGGGTGGGGGGGAGTGTGTTTGAATGGGGGTGTGAATGGGGGCTAGGTTGGGGGTGGGGGGGAGTTTCGTGGAACTGGGGGGAATGGGGGCTAGGTTGGGGGTGGAGGGGAGTGTGTTTGAATGGGGGTGGGAAGGCGAGGGGCGGTCGAGGCGGGTGGGGCAACGGACGAAGAAGGCGGCGTGGGCAACGGCCAGAGGCGGGGCAGGGCGCGACGCAATGCTGCTGGCGACGTCGGCAGCGAGGAGCCACGGCGGCCGGAGGGGACGACCTGGAGGGCACTGCGACGGGCGTTGCCTGGAGGACAAGGCGGGCGCTGCCTCGAGGGCGGCGCGGCGGGCTGTGGGCGTCGAGGACGAGGCGGGCGGCCTGGCACCTGCAGGGACAGGCAGCGAGTTGGCACGGGCGACTCAACGGCGTGGCAGAGGCGCTGGCACCTGGAGGGACGGGGCAGCGCGTCATGGCGGGCCGACAAAGGTGGACAGGGTGGGCAAGGAGCGGAGGTGGAAAGGCAGGTGGAGAGGCCTAGAGAGGCCACGTGGCGGTGGCAACGTCCAGGCGACCGGCGGCCAACAGGGAGGAGAGAAGGAGGAGAAGAGGAGGAGGGGAGGAAGGGAAGGAGAGAGGAGCAGAGGAGGAGGGGATGGAGAAGAGGGTGGAGAGGGAGGAGGAGGGGAGGGAAGGGAGGATGCACGATAGGGAGGGAGAAGGTGGTTAGGGTGGGGAGGGGTCGAGGTAGGGGTAGGGGGGGATAGGGAAGGGTGGGAAGATGGGCAAGGGCCCATGGGGGAGGGTGGAAAAGGCTAGGAGGAGATGGGTAGGGGCCCATGGGGGTGGCCAAGGAATGGGGAGCCCCTGGGAAGGGTAGGGGTAAGGGTTAGGGTAGGGTTAGTGGTTAGGGGTAGGGTTAGTGGGTGGGTTAGGGTTAGGGTTAGTGGTTAGGTCATAGGGGGGGTGACCAAGGGGTGGGGTAGGGGTCCAAAAAGGAGGCGTAACCCCCATCGTCCCACACGCGTGCGCGGGGCGGGGGTAAAAAAATTTGCCGTGACGGGATTGAAAGGGCGCCTGGATGCGGGGACGAGGCACGCGGATGCGACCGAGGTGCGTTAAGAAGCGTAAAATAAAAAACGAGAGCGATCACGCGCAGGACGAGGCACGTTAAAACACATAAAAATAAAGAAAAATTAATATCTCGCAATCCGATCGTCAAAACGAAATGGCGTAAAAACAAAAAGTAGGCACGACGACAGGGGAAAGACAGGAAAAATGTGCAACGGGGGCTCCGGGGGAAAGACAGGGCGTTTGCATGCAAAAAACACGAAAAATATATAAAAAAACGCAATGAAAAACTAATATCAGAAGATCCGTGCATCGAAACTAAGTGCAAGAAAAAGAAAAAATGTGCAGAAAGACGTGCCCAATAATTCTATCACATCAAAACATAGTTTCAACTGAGATAAGACGCGTTCACGTGGGAAAAACCCAAAAAATAAATCCGAAAATAGGATTGAAAATTAATATGGGACGAATCGTTCACAGGAATGACATGCAGTAAGAAGGAAAAATGTCTGTAGGAAGGTGTGGCACGGGGTTGTCATGTCAAAACGCAGTTCCGATGGAAGTAGAAGGGGTTCACATGCAAAAAACACCAAAAAGATTCCCAAAAACACATTTAAAAATTAATAATTAAAAATCCAGAAGGCAAAAGAGGGTGGAGGAAAAAGGAAAAAGGTGAGGGAAGGCACGGGGGACACGGCTGTCAAATCAAATTGGAATTCCAATGCAAGCAGGGCAGGTTCACATGGAAAAATGTCAAAACGATGCACGAAAAAGTCTTAAAAAACTGAAAAATTAATATTGGACAAACGGTGCATCGGAATGACTCGGAGTAAAAAGGAAAAATGTTAGGGAGAAAGTGATTGTCAGGGCTATGACGTCAGATCACGGTTCTGAAGCAAGCAAAGCGCGTTCAAATGGAAAACCGGCTAATTTGCGCAAAATGCTTCAAAAATTAATAACTCGAAAACCGTGTACTGGAATAGGGGTAGGTAAAAAGAAAAAATGGTGAGTTCAGAGGGAGGAACAGGGATATAAGGTTAGATTTGGACTGCGGTGAAGTAGGATGCATTCACATAGCAGGACCACAAAATCAGGGAATGAAGGAAAACTGCAAGGGAATAGTCCCAAGGGTGGGTGGAAAATGAACACTTGGGTGGGAAGGGACCCCATCAGGGTAAAAGCAAGTCATGGCATAGATGCATGAGCAGGTTGAGGCATATGCAGAAGGGTATGCAATGTAGACGCGGAGGGACGTATCCCCATACTTAAGACCTTAACGGATAGGGTGAACCGAGCAACAGGAACCTAGGACCATGCACAGACCATCCACTAACGTCCCACACTTAAAACATGAACGTCACTGAGAAACAGAAGTTGTAGGGTTAGAAAAACTTGGCCCATTTTGTTGAGGATCAAGGTTGATTGTCGATGGCACGTCTTGTGTTGTTGTCGGCTGTTGGAGGTACCAAGGCATATTCTCGGCACACGTCCTTCATGGCAGGGACCACGTAGCAGTTCCTAGGGAGGTAGCTAATGGAAGGAATCGCAGGAAATTTGTCGATGATAAGGGATGTTACACTCAACTCAAAGTCACTCAAATGGAATGAAAGAACTGTCACTTGCCCCACAACTAATATCACTCGAGGAATAAGGATTGAAACCCATATCTCATACTCGGTTTAGAAATTGACAAGGGGATGGTGCAGAGGGAGAGTATGCCAAGGTGCACAGTTGATGGTGCATTAGTGCGTCGAATCCATCTGGCATAAGTGCAAGGAGGAAGGCAAGGGAGCCTTACAGTGCAGTGTACAGAACAGGGTGACGTGTCCTGTGATGACGGCAGAGACCCATCCCGTGGGTGCATAGGGAAACGGGAACATACCTGACTCCAAGTGTTCTAACATCCCTCAATCTCACCTCTCGGTAATTGATTGAAGAAACTCCAGTCACACTCAGTCCACCCTCTGTCCACGCTCTGTTGATAGATACAGGAGGGCAACCATGTCCTGAAACCCATTGATGTAATCCTCACGATCACTTGTGCAAAGGTTGTATGCCTTGTGCGGATAGGATGATGCAACTCTGCATCCCGCCCTGTGCTGGCATACGGTGCGAGAAGGAAGGCCAAGGAGCCTTATAGTGCATGGCACAGAAACAAATTGTGCTTTGTGCATTGAGAGACCCATCCCGTGCATGCAACACTTCATTCACACTTCTCACCTCTCATTTGATTTGAAGGCAAAGACTGGTCACTTGCCCCACCCTCTGTCTCACACTCTATTGATAGATACAGAGGGTAACCCATACTCACTTTCCCCATCCTAGTAGGATGAAAGCTCGCATCACTCGATTGTTTGTCGATGAAGATCGCATCATCAGTTGTTGAAGAGGCGTACCCAGGGAGATAGCCATCAAATCGAACGTTGAGTTGGATAGAACATGTCGTCTGCGAGAGGACAGTTAGAGCTCTGCAGAGAAACCCAGGACACAGCATACCAAGGGAGGTAGCTTCGGAATTGGATCCTGGGGATATCCATTAATGAATCCACTTTCTGGACTAGTGGGTGTTGCCACCTTTTCCACAGCCAGCTTCCCGCCCAAGGGTGTTTGCCATCTTTTCTTGGAACGAGGCCTGCTATGACAGGGAATTGCTTCCTTTTCTCCCATAACAGATTTGTTTTTCTTATCTTGGTTTTTTTCTTCTTTTTTTTCTTTTTTTTTCCCCTATTCCCGAGGGTGTTTCCACCTTTTCTCGAAGAATAGGTCGGCATGACAGGGACCTAAGTCATTTTCTCCCATAACCGATATGTATATTTTTTTCTTTTTCTTTTGTTTTTTCGATTTAAGTAAGGCAATGGTAGAAATACCATGTGTCAAAACCCACCTCGCCACTATCGGTGGAAAATAGAGGATAAGAGATCAACCCTGGAAGATAAGGCTGAGGGGACAGAGGGTTGCGTCCACCTCATCAAGAGTGGCTGAAGAATGGCTATCAGAATTAGCATCATAAGAATTACAGTGCCGCGCCAACCAGGGAAAGGATTAGGTGACCGTGATTGTCAAGATCCCCAAGGAGGAAAGTACTTCTTCAGACGATATCCATTGATCAGGAAGGGATCATCAGAGGCATCAACGGTCTGCACTTGGATAGAGCCATTGGGGTTGACAGAAAGTACCTTATATGGGCCCATCCGCCGTTATTGGAGCTTTCCAGGAAACTTGCCAAATCGGGAATCATAGGCTAGGACCAAATCACCTTCTTTGAACTCCTTGTGCTTGATGAAGCTGTCATGGTAAGCCTTGTGTCGAGCTTGCGTGGCTTCCATGCACTGTAGAGCCATCCTGCGAATTTCGTCCAAACATTCCAGGTGCAGGAGACGGCATTGCAGTGAATCATCGTCCCCCAAACGCTCTTTGATAGCCACTCTCAAAGAGGGTAATTCCAGTTCAATAGGGAAAATAGCTTCTGTACCATACACCAGCTGGAAGGGTGTCTGCCATGTTACTGCTTTATGGGAGGTTCTGTACGCCCAGAGGGCCTCTGTAAGTCGATCATCCCAATCACGACGATGTGCGGCAATCGTTCTTGTGAGAATCGAGCAAAGGATGCGATTGGTGACTTCGACTTGATTGTTGGCTCTGGGGTAATAAGGAGTGGACTTGCGATGGCGGATCTTATACAACTCTATCAACTCTTCCATGACTTTATTAATGAAATGAGTGCCTTTATCACTTATCAGCTCTAAGGGACTGCCAAAACGGGTGATGATATTCTCGTACATGAACAGGGCCACGCTGTTACCATCATCCCGCTTTAGGGCGTTAGCTTTACACCACTTTGTAACATAATCCATACATACGAGGATGTATTGGTTCTGTTTCCTTCTGGTAGGAGGATCTCGATCAGGCCTATGAAGTCGATGCCCCACTTCTCAAACGGCTTCAGGGGAAGGATAGGTTGTAGTGGCATGGCACTTGTCTTCGTGGGTTTCCCCATTCGTTGACAAGCATCACATCTTTTACAATAATCATAGGCATCCTTATGAAGGGTAGGCGACCAGTAACCTGCTAGGAGAGCCTTCCGGGCTATAGCTTCTTCTGCAAAGTGGCCTCCACATGGCTCGTCATGGCAAGCCTTCAGAACAATCCCAATCTCATCTCCTACAACAAATATCCTAAGCACTTCATCTTTGCCTTTCTTGTACAGTGCACCGCCTAGCAGGGTGTAGGGGGCTGATTCTAGAATAAGCTTCTTCCTTTCCCGACTAGAAATACCAGGAGGGTATTATTGGGTTGTCACCAGATTTGCAATGTCTGCATACCAGGGGGTTACAGTTTCTACCAGGAATAGGGAAGCATCAGGGAGATCTGGATCATCCTGCTCCTCGTCTGCAGTTTGTGGGATACGCGACAGATGATCAGCCAGAATATGGGAACGACCCGGCTTACTAATCACCTCAAAGTCGAACTCCTGGAATAGAAGAAGCCATCTCATTATTCGTCCTTTCACATCTGCTTTGTTCATTAGGAAGGACAGGGCCTCATGATCCACATAAAATTTAAAATGAGTGGATAGGAAATAGTGGCGGAACTTTTCTAAGGCAAACACCATTGCCAAGCACTCTAGCTCTGTCACTGTATAGTTCCGTTCCCTATCAGTGACTTTTCGGCTTGCGTAATAGATCGGTTGATCCAGCTTCGAGGAGCCCTTCTGGCAAAGAACTGCGCCTAAGCCTTCAATGGATGCATCAATGTGTACATGGAACTCTTTCGTCCAATCAGGAGGTTGCAGAATGGGTGCCTCAATCAGATACTGCTTCAGAGTGTTGAAGTCTTTGTCACATTCTTCTGTCCAAGTAAACTCTGCATCTTTCCTCAAAAGCTTGTGCAAGGAGGTTGCCTTTGTTGCAAAGTGGGCTATGAATCTTCTGTAGTAACCCACATGGCCTAGGAATCCCCTCAACTGTTTGAGGTTGGTAGGTGCTGTCAAAGTTGCGATCTTTTCGATCTTTGTAGGGTCTATTGATATCCCTTGTGCAGAGAAAATGTGGCCCAACAAAACTCCGGAAGAGACCCAAAAGATGCATTTGTCGGGGTTGAGGGAAATCCCATACTCCCGAGCATTGTTCCAAATGTCCCCAGTGTTCACGGATCAAACTATAGATACAAAAGTCATCCAAATATACCTCAATAAATTCATGCAGATGATTTTGGAATGCGGCCATCATGACTCGCTGAAAAGTAGCAGGGGCATTGCAGAGTCCAAATGGCATCACTCGGTAAGCGTAGGTCCCCCATTCTGTGGTGAAGGTTGTTTTGGACTGGTCTTCTTCTATGATTTGGACTTGATTGTATCCACTGAATCCATCCAGAAGGGAATAAAGCTCATGTCCTGCCACTGTGTCCAGCAATTGATCTGTAAAAGGGATAGGGAAGTGATCCTTCTTCATCTTGGAATTGAGCTTTCATAAGTCAACACATATTCGCAATTTTCCATTCTTCTTGGGTACAACCACGATGGGTGAAACCCATTCACTATTTGCCACTGGATAGATGAATTCGGCTTCTAGAAGCTTCAGTAGCTCTGCTTTCACCAATGTGGAATAATTCGGGTTCATTCACCTCTGTCGTTGCTGTACTAGCTTGGCATCAGGCTCCAAGTCAATATGATGCTGAAATATTGTGGGATCAATCCCCTTTAGGTCTTTGTAGGACCATGCAAACACGTCCAAATTTTCTTTCAACAAGTTGTATAAGGTTGACAACTCCTCTTCTGGTAGGCTACTACCCACCTTCAAACGGCGTTCAGTGCCATCTGCATCCACAAAGGTTAACTGCCTTTCACCTTCTACTTCACGGATGAAGGTCCCACGGACTGCTTCGGGATACAGATTTGACTCCTTCAAGGAAGTGATGCCCTCTTCGGATGTCCCACTAGAACCAACTTCTTCAGTTGGTGGAGACTTAGGTTGCTCCTTGAGATGTTGAAATGGGATTAGAGCCATTTCGGGTTTGGTTTCAAGATTAATTACCTCCTGACTGGAAGACTCATCTTCTGATAACATGTCCAGGAATGTCACATAATAGGGACCCTTTGATTTCTGTTGGGTTTGTGAGACTGGTGCTTGTTGGCACGGTGCATCATCATCATCTTTTCTTGGCAAGGATGGGTGAGGACGGCATGAGCCACTGCTAAAAGATGGTTTAGTCTTCTTTATCCATTTCTTAAAAAGATTTTGCATATGAGAAGATCCGTTTACCAGACCAAATGGCACCATCGCCATTCTGTCCCACAGCATGAGCTCGTCTGCTTCTGATGCTTCTGAAACTTCTTCTCCAAATGTATCTTCTTTGGGTGGAATAGACTCTTCCATCGCGCTTTCATAACCTTCTTCGTCCATATCATCTCCATCCTCTTTTGTCTCTGTCTCTGTCTCTATCTCTGTAGGAGCTCTGTAAGAGAAGAACAGGTTCTCTGTTTCATCTTCTACCTCTGTCTCTGGCTCTGCTATGGCCATGTACAGGGAGAGCAGTATATCCATGCTTCTATCTCACTGTCAGAAGTGATTTCAGAAATCGTTCCTGGTTCAGGCAGGAAGTATTCATCCATTGATAATGGATTTGCATCTTTTGGGAGTTGGCTTATAGTATCCACTATTAAGGAGCGTGCCACTGTTTTCTTGGGAAGGATTTGTTTGACAGCATCTTCGTCTGCTGATGTTCCATCTGTAGCCTCATTAGGGGAGTCAGAAGATAACTCCAAGGAGGTGGATCCATGTCCTTTTTGAGAACTATATAGCTTCAGCACCATTTTGTTGGGTCCTCTACCCAAGGTCAAGGTTCCTTTGAACCAATCCATCCTTGCTTGCTTGGGCTTCAAAAAGCCATGGTCTGCCCAGTAACAGAGGATAGGATGTACCATAAGAGTTTGGCTTCACCACTAGATAGGTTAGCCAATAATCTTTTCTAGCCACTGTAGACTTCACATATGGGAGAATGCCCAAAGGCTTGATTCTGCTCTGATCCGCCAGTCTGATGAGCCATTGGGTTGGTTGCACACCTTGTAGGCCTAGATCCTTCATTGTTACATCCGTCATAATGTTCACTTATGAACCTCCATCAATCAGTGCATTTGCAATGAAGCAGCCTTCATCCACACGACATTCTCTAGAGTACTCGGATCTAGGAAGGCGTTAGCTACGTCCACTTCTTTTACAGGCTCTGGAGCTTTGTTGGACTTTGCTGCTGTTGAGGGAGAAATCCTTAATCCACATCTTCTTGTCAGTATACTTTTGAACCTTTTTCGGCAACTGGGAGACAACATCAATAATTGTCGAAATGTGAGGTTTGGTTTAAAGGTATCTAGATCTCTGACCAGATCGTATTCCTTAATAGGATCCAGTGGCTTCTCTAACCGGTTAGGGAATGGGACAACACCCATTTTCATCTTCCCTTTTTTTTCCAACAGGGGCATCATGGGAACTTCTTCTGCCATTTGTGGCACTTCCTCCTCTTCTATCTCCTGGACCTCTGGTCCTGTCTCTGGAACTATCTCTGTAACTCTCTGTGGCACTGTAGTGCTCTGTACGACATTGTCAGGCTCTGTTCTGTTCTGTCCTTCTGGTGGAAGATTGAACTTCACTGTTCTGGTAGGAGGATTATTTTCTTTCTAGATAGGTGGTTCCTTCTTCTTTGCATGTGTGATGGGAGCAACTTCCAATTCCACTAAATTGGAGGTAGACTCTTGGGCCTTGGCCGGATTATCAGTAGCACTGTTTTTCACTGGGACTGGGCTTGGAGAGTCTTTTGTAGTGTGGCCTTCTCCTTTGCAACGACTGCATAAGGGCTTGTAATCCACTGACCTTCTAGGATTTGGACAATTTGGTGAAATGTGTCCCTTTTCTCCGCATCTGTAACACTCCACTTCTGATCTCTGACCACTGCAGACTGTCTTCCTCTGTAACTTTGTGAGGGAAATATTCTAGGTCCGAAATTAGGACCAAACTCTCTAGGCTTGGGTCCAATATCCTGTGTTGTCATTTTGGATTCCTGCAAGTTGAATCTTGTGTCTTCTTCCTTCCTTCTCCTATCATGCATCTCCTTCAGAGAGCAAATGTCCTCTATATGGTTCTTCCGCAAATAGTAGGAACAGAAGGCTCCAGGAATGGTTGGTTTTCGTATACATTCAGTGGCTAATGGCCTGCTTGATGACACTTACCACACCAAGTATTTAACCGCATCACATCTCTTCCTGCTCCTGCCGCATTGGATATACTGGCAGTATTCACTTTCAGCGTCTGTAGCTGCTCTGTAATCACATCCATCAACTTCTTTTTAATATTTGCAACTGAGTTGGATAAGTAATCCTTCAAGCTTTCTCCTCCTGAGGCACTGGCAGGAGGGTTTTGAGGAGTCTCTATAATCACTACATAAACAGGTTGGGTTGGTGCAGAAGGGTCTCTATTCTGATTCTGATTCTGAGCTCCTGTTTGCACTGTTGGCTGTTGGCTCCAGTTGGTAGGGTTCCACTGTTGCTGCTGATTCGGCATTGAGGAAATTGGTTGGGACCATTGTTGTTGTGGTTCAACCATCATTTGAGGCATTGATTGTGGCCACTGTGGATTTGGTGCACTGTACTGTGATACTGAGGGCATCTGTGGGTAAGGGTAGGGGACTGTCGCTAGGACTACTTTTGGTGGGTACATCATTCCTGGCATCAGAGGAGGTAGGATTCCTCTTCCTGGACTCATTGCCAATCTAGCTTCCACTTCATCGTACAGTTTTGCACCTTCTGTTGCAGCTTGCAGTGTGGCTGGTCTTTGTAGCTCCACAAACTTACAGACCTCTGGTTGTAATCCTTTTGGTTGTACTCTTTCTCCACATGACTGACTTAAACTCATAAATTCCTCTCGCATGCGCTCTTCAAAACCTTCACGCCTGAATTTAGTGAGGAAGGCCAACTTCAGGTCGTCCCATGTGCCGAAAGTTCCTGCTGCTTGTCTCTCATACCACTGAAACACCGTGCCCTTGAAAAAGGCGTGGAATATTGCCAACCAATGCTCAGGGGTTCTGGCATTGTTAGCCACACATGCTACCATAAACTTTGCTACATGAAGATCGGGGTCTTCATTGTACTCTCCCTTAAAAATTGGCAATGGAACTACATTCGCTGGCCTATCATCAATATTTCCACGACGGATCTGGCTTGGAAGTGGATCTCCAGCAGGAGGAGGAAGGGCTTGATGTGCCATTGGGACTTCTGTAAAGAGTTCCACAAGGGCGTCAAAGGCAGCTTTTGCTGCGAGCTCGTTCTTGGCTCTGATTTTTGCTTTCTCTCTTCTCACGTACCTTTGGACTCGTTCTAACGCTTGCCTCTTTATTGCATCATTCATCAGGGGGTTGGCTCCACTATGTTGTTAGTGCTCCACAGAGGGTTAACAGAAGGCTTCAGTCTCTGGAGGACTCTCTTGCCAACATTTCTTCTACTTCTTCCTTTTCAACGTCCATGAATTCTGCTTTCATGCCACTGCATAGAGGAAGGTATTCGGTTCTGAAGGTGTCAAAATGCATACGTCTGAGCATTGTGGTGGTGCCATCATCATAGTAATGCCAGCTTCTGATGGTTTCAACAGTGTAGGTTGTGAAAAACACTCTGTCTACCAACTTCCAGTGGGTTGCCAATTGAACAAACAGAAGATTATCAGTGCACCAAGCATCCCATGTATCTTGCTGTTGAGCATCTACGAACAAATTTTAACTCTTTTCCTTCTTGTCTCTGTGAACCTCCACAGACCAAGACTCCTGAAGCTTCTTCACAATCTCCCACTTGATGATGTCTGGAAACTTCTCAATGAATGCCAAATCTTCCATGGATGGTCATTCTCTCTGTTTCTTCTCTTCATTTTGTCCCCAAACAGTTTGCCACCAAGATGCAAGTTTCTGCTTCAACAGGAAGAGGAAACTGTCCACCACATAGAGCATGCATCATGATGGTGATGTGTTTTCGCCATTGTGGGATGAACTTCTTGTGGAAAGTGGCTTTAATTATGAGAAATTCCAACTCTTCAATGGAAGAAGGAACTTTACAAACATCCATGGAATTCTTCTCTTCTTGGCAATGCCATTTCCTTCATTTTCAGCCTCTTCTAGTGCTTGTTGATGGCAAGTTTCCTCGGCTGCGCACCAAAAACATGGAGCCCCAAGAGGAACACCAAGGAAAAGAGAATTATCTTGCAAGAAAATCTATCTTGTAACATCAACAAGCTTATTTATTATTATTTTATATGATCACAATGAAGAAAAGAACACCAGGCATAATAAATCTTCATGCAGTATCATGTAGATCTCCCACGGATTTGATAGAATCAACCATATTCTTTAATATCTTCACAAAATCCATCAATTTCACAAAGAAAGCAAAGGAATACACCATCTTTGAATGGAAATGCATCACATAGTATTCATCTTCAATATCTTCATAGTCTTCTCTCAATCTCTTACATACAATCACTCTGTTTTAGTAGAATTGGCTATCTCTGACTCTCTCTCTCTCTTTCTCCATCAATAATACATCATATCCTCACTACAATCTCTCAAAAATCACTCACAATAATCCTTCTTAGGTCGTGGATACCCCTCCCAAGAGGTATGTCTGATATGAAGAGTTACCAGAGCCACTACATTGTCCTTTCATAGCTCACTACTGTCACTTCACTCCAGTCTTTACTTGAGTCTTCAACAGCTACTTTTTCCTCTTCTTTCAGCTCTTTTGCACTTTTATTCACCTCTTTCCAAGGCTAGAAAAATTTCCCAAGCTACACTCTCATCCAACAGAACACATACAGAAGCATACAGAATAGTCTATAGAACAGTACCAAAACAGCTACAGTACAGAACAAAACAGAGACAGAAGCTCTACAGAAGACCTACAGAAGGTTACAGAATATCATCAAAACTACAGAACTCATACTCAAACCATTTCAAACTCTCAAAAACTATTCAATAAGCTTTCACAAGATCTCAATCTTCATCAATCAATACTCCATCCCTCCTTACAGAAGACAATCAGAACAAAACAGAAGCTATACAAAACCAATCAGAACCTATCAAAACATCACAGAACCACTGATAAACATCATGAACTTCCAAAACACAATCAATAACATCCAAAACACTCTCAAACCACTTCCAAACCAATCAATCATCTCATAAAATCAACCATTCAGCTCTCAAAAACAACAAAAATCAGTCAAAAAACAAGTCATTTCAACACTCAACACTAGTTAGCGTCACTTGGCATCTTGTTCGAGTCCCTAGCCAAGATGGTACACTCTTGTGAAAATTGACCTTCAAAGTTTCCCAAAGCCCTAATCTACTCATGGATGCAAGAGGGCCATATATTGACCACACGACAACTACCATTCTATTTTATTTCAAGGAAGGAGCAACAACAACCCCTCCTTCCTCCCATTTTAGCATGGGACTGAACTCCTCCTCTATCAATATGATCACTCCTCCCTTTCCTTTACCTGAAGAGGAGTAAAAACACACATAGCTAGAAAGTTCTAGTGCTTGGGTGTATTCACTAGTGAGCTTTAGCCCTTGCATGGCCAATGCATTAGGTTTCCTAGCCCTTAACAACCTTCTCCAAGCTACCTTCTGGCTTTCTAAACATAGGCCTTTAGCATTCCATGAGGTGAGGTTAACTTCTTAGAGGTGTTAACCATAGATTTAGTCACCATCATGATCCAAGGTCTCATCATCTTTGTTAGTTAGAGGATCCTAAATATTCCTATCAACAAGAGGTAATCTAGCCATTAAGAGTTATATTGTCCATACATGTGACATACTTTCTGCTACTTAGGGGTGCATGCATGGGTACGAGGTACACATACATTTGGAGCTCCAGTTAGATATGTGATTTATGGTAACTTTGGAGTATATAACACCTCAAAGACAAGTAAATGAGCATTGAATCACAAACATGTGGAGTCATGAACGATCAACATAGCTGAGAAAGGAATATTAGTCATAAGATGATAAAAATGCGAGAACCATACATACATATATGTGTTTAGGTTTGACGTACATATATGTGTGAGAAACTAATATTAGTGATAAGATGATAACAATGTGATACCCATATATAAATATGTGTGTAGGTTTGACATGCACATACATGAGTGCATGAAGAAAGGCTATGGAATGATGATCCATGAATGTTTATACTGTGTGGAAGGACCAACGCTTTGATAATTTTAACCAACCATGAAAGAGAATGGTCTCTTTCTTAAATATTAGTGAATAGACTATAGGTACATGAAGATAACCTTCGCCAATAAAAATGGGTGAGACGTCCATGAGACGTCGTCCATTATTTGAAGATGCAAGAGTGAGAGGCTCATATTCAACAGTAAAGCTAGAAACATTAACTTCGATGGTGTTTGATGTGGTGGAAGAGGATGCAACCATCATTTATGGATCAGTTGTGAGGGTACATGTTGAGGTCCCTTCTTTATACAAGGAATTGACATCATCTCGCGTATTATAAAGACCACACCCCACAGTCCAAGCATTGTCTACACATATGAGCTAGTAATGTCTAAAATGGCATTGGCTCTCTAAATCTAAAAGGAACCCACACTCTAGATTTTTTTACATGGTGTTCGCGTAGCGGCACAACAATGTCATAGAAAAAAAAAGGGAATTCCCTATCAATTTTCTAGTTAAGAATATACATAAGTAGGGAAAGTAAGGATAGGAAAAATGGAACATTTCCTAGTTAGAGAAAATTCCTACACAGAGAAAATTCTCTATGTAGTTCCTAGGAAAATTTCCCTATGTAGGAAATTTCATATGTGATTCCCTAGTTTCTCTAACTAGGAAATGTTCAATTTTTTGTATCATTTACTTTTTCTGCTTATGTGTATTTTTAACTAGGGAATGGATAGGGAATTCCCTTTTTTTCCCTATGTAGGGAATGATTAAAATTTCCTTGTGGGGGTGAGGGACAGATCTATCATTTGAACATGAATGACTATTAAGATTGAGTGTTGTATACCTCGCCATCCACAACCTAACCAACGCTTCATGAGCAAAGATACCTCCTTGGGTGTTGTTGGGTGGTCCTTGTCATGGTTGATGAGTGCGACATGGCAATCTGTGGTACCTCCTACCCACAACAACGATCCTTCATGAGACAACCATGTTCTCCTCGATCATCTGTAAATTGGGAGAAGTTTTTCTAACCCTACCCCTTATGATTTTACAAGTCATTCATTTTTCAAGTGTGGGGATATATGTGTATGGGATATGATCTCCTCTTAGGCCCCTGTTGCATCGTTAATCTGATCTATTAAGGTCTTACATGTGGAGATGCATCCCTGCATATCTGCTTTGTATACCCTCATGGACACATCCCTCTTGGATAATTTTAGCCTAGCAAATCCTGGTCTCAACCCGAATAGGGTCCTTTTCCCACCCACCCATTCTCTTTTCAACCTGTCTTAGGATTATTCATTGTCTGTTTGCCTTTTTTTTTCCTATTTTTTGCAGCTTTACCATGTGAATGCATCCTACATTCACCAAATTTGAAATCTAACCTTACAACCTTGTTTATCCCTTTCAATTGGCTACTTTTCTTTTTTACAACCCCCTATTCTGAGCCACCGACCATGAATTATTAATCTTTGAAGATTTTTTTACACATTTAACATGTTTCCATGTGAAGGTGCCTTTTTTGCTTCGGAACAACGCTTTGATATGACAGCCCCAACCTACCCCTTCCTTGGGATATTTTTCCTTTTTACTGCCCATCATTTTTATGTATGGTTTGTTTTTTTTTAAATTATTTTGTCTTTTTAGAAATTTTGGTGTGCATTTTTTAATCATTTTTAGATGTGAACTTGCCTTAACCACCTCGAAAAATAACACTGACAGCAGTTTGGTACCTTGTACAACTTTCCTTTTTCCCTCATCCTAATTCAACCTACCAATTTTATTTTATTAATTTTTCCATGAGTTTTTGTACTATTTCTTCTACTTTTTTCAATGTGAATGTCCCTTAACACCATCACAACTGCATTTTTACCTAACAAACCTGTCTCATAAGCTACCCTTGCCATTTTTAATTTTCTTTGCCCTATGTTTCAATGCACATATATTTTTGTATAAATTTTAGACTATATTTTCATTGTTATTTTTATTCTTTTTTCTTTGTGAACGCACTCTACTATCCCGGAAACCACGTTCGACCTCACCAATCTTGTCTGACATCTTCCCGTGGACATTTTTTCTGCTCATCTTGCTGGGTTCTGACCTCTGCATTTCTCCGTATTAATTTTTATTTTCAATTTTGGGTGTGTTTTTTTTGTTTTTCCCATGTGAACACATCTTATCCTTGTCAAAACTATGTTCTCATCTGGCAAGCCTACCCCACTCGTCATTTTGCCCACTTTTTTTTTGTGTGCTTCATTTTGATGGCTGAATTTTTAGTGCTAATTTTTCTAGGAATTTACCTTTCGGTATTATGCGTGTTTGCATATGCACATTTCCAATTCTGGCCTCTCAGGCAAATCAACGTGTTCATCGTGCTGTCCTTTGCCCATGCATGTTCCTCCATGTCCTCTCAATCCTCAGAATGTAAATTTGTTTACCTTCGCCCCATGCACACGTGTGGGACGAGGGCATCGACGGTTGCTTGTTTCCAAATTTAATAAAAAAACAAACAAAAACAAACCCCTACCCCCCCCCCCCCCCTAGACCCTACCCCTCCATTCCTCACCCCTATCCCCCCCCCCCCCCCCCCCCCCCGGCCCTGAGTGAGCCTTCCCACCCTTAGTACCACCTACTCCCCAACTCCTATCCCCCTAATCCCCCCCCTCCCTAGTCCCCACCCCATTTCTAACTCCCCTACCCACCCCTTAGTTACCCTACCCTCCCCTTAATGCCTCTCCCTACCCCATCCATGACCCCCCCCTTGCCCCCATACTATCCCCCTAATGGGCCCTCCCTTCTGCGTGCTCCATCCCACCTCCCACCTCCCCCCCTCTTACCGACCATCCCTCCCCCCCTCCCCCCTTCCCCCCGCCTACTCTCTCCCCCTCCCCTCCTCTTTCCCCCTCCCTCCTTCTCCTCCCCTATGCTCCCTCTCCTTCCTCTCCCTCCACCCTAGCTCCTTCCCCTCTCCCCACTAGTGGACACCAACTACGCAACCGGTCACCCAGAACTGCCCATTGCCACCGCAAGACGCCCATTGCCATCAACCCATCGCTAAGATTTTCCCTGTTGCCGCCACAAAGATCCGTGGCCCACCACTGGTCACTATCACCCACTATGTTCGCTACCAGGCAATCGCCCAAAGCACTTGGGCTGCCCACTTAGGCTCTACTTCGCCCCTTCGCCATCCATGCCATGTTCCATCCTCGCTCGCGTTGAGAGTCGCCCCGTTGCCATGTGCCCCTCAGCACCTAATAGCGCTGTCACCGCTACCGCATGAAGTGCTCAGGCTGCCTCTCACACACGCCTCCCCCACCTCCTCCTCCCTATCCTCTCCTAGACTTACCTTTGTTGAGAAATGTGCAATCAGATCCACCATAGCCTCTTTGCAAGGAACAAATAAGGCCAAGAAACACATTCGAAATAAAGCCTTAGACTAGGTCACGAATGCATGGTTTATTAAAACCATAGTTGGTGAATACCATGGTCACTTTTCACCTTTCTCCACCTACCAATAGCACGTACTGTAAGCCTATAAAAGGCACTCACCCCCACACTCATTTTATTAGTTATTTTCTCATCAGTTGTACTTGCATTATGCTTGGATAATATTAGTCGTTCTTCTTTGTGAATGCTTCTACCGCATTATGATTTTCTATTTGCTCACTCGTGATCCTCCTTAGCATGCATCCTCAATATTTTAACATGGCATCAGAGCAGGTCTCAAAGTAATGAATCATTGGGTCACTTTAGTTTGAAATTTGGACTCCCTCCACTTTCCCATGAATCTCTCACCTACCTACTTAGCTACCCAACTTCAGTGGAGGACTTGAATCTCTCTTCCTAGGCCATTTCATCTTGTGCTTCCTTTTGGGCAAATCTTCCTTGACTCATGGTGCTTCTCCCTATCATCTTAGAGTCTGACATTATTGCCTCTCAACCCCAACATTGTGCCTGCAAGGAATCACTACCTAGATCTGTGGCATTTTCGTTCGTAGTGCTTAGTCAACCGCACATGCCGCAATGCTGACTATCATCATGGGGCTTTGGTAGCCCATTTCTAAAAAGAAAGTTTTGAAAATGATCAACTATTCAATTCACAAGAGCTAAAAAACCAAGGTGTCCCTAGAAACCCAAATGTAGACTTCATAGCCATCAAGCTTCAAGCTTCTATTTCACTTCATTTAGTCACTTTTGCCAAGCAATTGGAGTTTTTTTGCCACGGGCTGTAATTCTGACTAAATTTTCCGAAACAGTGAGGCATCAAACTAGCAAGAAGGGGACATTTTGGAAGATACAAGCACAATGTCCATTCACACTCATCTAGTGCTTTTAGCACTTATGTTATCTAACACAATCATCTTTGCCTTTGATCAAATCTAAGATTCTTTTGTGCTACTCCAGCATCAAATCAAGGAGGGGAAGGCTAAAACTTGCAAGACCTTGAAGATCCCAGTTCAAAGGGCATATTAGTCACCTAATCACCTAGTATCTCTTGATACCAATCACCTAGTGTTTTTTGACACTTGTGCTCAACTCTTGTGCTGCTGAAATCTCAAATTTTTGGAGTTGATTTGTGTTAACCCCAACACGAAGAAAGCAAAAGGAAATAAAAAAGACGAAGGGCAAAGGTGGTAAAAAGATAGCTCGACTAAAGAAAGAATAGGAGAAAAGGCCAAAAGCTCAAGGGCAACCTTAAAAGTCCAAGGCAAATGCAAAAGGGGAAAGGCACATTTTAAAATAAAAAGGCGCACCCTGAAATCTTGTAAAAGAGCGCCGGGCTCTCACCCATGCAATTTGTAAATGTAGATAGGCGGTGGAAAGGAATCTAGGAAGATAGAAGGACAATGGGAAAAAGGGCCTAGGCTATGGCCGACCATGTAAAAAAGAGGAAAAGGAGATGACCGCCCAAAAGGGATTTTAGGGTTTTGTATATAAAGTTGAAAAGTGAATGAAAAGCTCATTCTTGTGTGTGGCCAAAGCTTCTTCTTCTTCTTCTCTTGTTTCTTGCCTTCTTGCTTGTGCTTGAGAGAGGGATTGAGAGAGTGTGAGGGAGTGAGGGAGTGATTGTGTGAGAGTGAGGGATCTTAGAGAAGAAGCTCTCCATCTTCTCTCTTCATCTTCCCCTCTTCACTTCTCTTCTCTTGTCTCGCGCGTGGCTACGGAGGATGAAGCTCATGGGAGAGGGATTAGGTTGCTTGAGCTTGCCTCAAGGATCGTGGAGCTACCAGTGTGCAAGAAAGAGGAGGGTACTCGATCGAGCATCAAGGTAATCTCACTACACTCGTAAGGTAGGCATTGCACGTCGGCTATGTGAGAGGTAGCCATGGCCACTTGGTTCGAAACACTTGAGCAATAAGTGGTCCATAGGTCTCGGGGTGGAGCTCGTAGCTCTCCTTCATTTTGGTTCCATTGCCGGGAACGACAAAATCGAGCCTTGAGCGCCGCGCACATCAAATCGAGCATAGAAGTAGGGTTTGTAGCCCAAACCGGTGCTCGAGATAGCTAGGAGATTTAGGAGGTTTTAATCCATGAAACAAGTAAGTGTTTTGGTTTGTTGGAAGCATTAGTGTAGGACTGCCATTTTGCATCTCTGCTTTGCATTTTGGTTGCACTAGATTAAGGTTAGATTAGATTAAGAAAAGAGAAAACAGAGGTTTTGGTTGCTGCTGGAAACAGGGAAATAGGGGACCAGATTCAAATTTCTGGGTAAAACAGGGAAAAGGGAACTGACTTTAAGGTTTGCAGTGCTAGGAAAGGACCTTAAGAGGCTTGGGAGGCCAGGACAAACCTGATTACACTGGTTAGCTTTGTGAGAGAGAGAGAGAGAGAGCTTCTGGTCACCAGGAAGAGGGAGCTCTATCAGATTCTAGGTACCATCGATTTGTGCTGCTCCAGATGAGTTTGGTGCTTCTTAATAATGCCCTAATCAGATCTCGAAAGTCTCTTGTGATTGTGTGTTGTAGGTGTCAAGTGGGATCCTAACACGTTGGAATCGCGCCTGCCGGCAGACGTAGTCGGGGACCAGGTCTCAGTGGTCCGATTTTCAAAATCGGACCACCCGAGTCCTAGAGTCGGACCGTCCGATTCCTAGAATCAGACCATCTAATTGAGGGAGTCGAACCAGCCCTGTCCGATCGGATGTGCCACGTGGCACTCAAACCGCCCATTATAGTCGGGCCATCCAACATTCGAATCGGACCAAACAATTTTAGGAATCGAACCACCTTGTCCGACTGCTGTACTCGGACCATGCTGTCCGATTGTAAGAATCGGACCGTCCGACTACTAGAGTCGAACCAGTCCTGTCCAATTCTGGGAATCGGACCATCCTGCCAGAAGGAAAAATAGAATCTTTAGTTGATCCTGCCACAGACTTGACCCCCAGGACACAACCCTGAACACCCTCAAGACCCAGTTTGACCATTAGAATCTCCGAGACCAATCGAACTTAGAGCAGAATAGAAAACACAGCATAAACCTTCAGAAAGGCCATAGAATAGCCGGGAACCGAGCTTAGAACTCAAATCAGGCTAAGAATGTGGAGAGAAACAGAGTGGAGTTCGCATTAAATGCTTTTTGCATCAACACTTCACTCTTGTGTTCCACTAAGTTTGCATTGCAAGAAAATAGAAAAGCATGTTTTCGCACCAAGCACCACGAAAGCACTAAGCATAACGTGTGAATAAGGATTGCATCTGCTTTCAAATAAAAAGGAACACATCAGGATATCTAATAACATTAAGGAACCCACTAGTAGGAGAAGACCCCAAGACTTAGACAGGTGCCTGAGTGCCCTACTAGTAGGACCTGGAGAAGACATGAAGACACAAAAAGCAACAATATAGAGGATTGGACGCTACCGGAGCTACTTGGATTTATTGACAACCTCGAGTAGCTAGAAGTAGAAACAATGTCAGGATCAAGAGGCGAACGAGGAGAGGAGCAATTAGACTTAGGAGAATTTCCAATCTCAGTCCAGGAACTGGTCCACAACTACGATCTACTCACTAAGACCGTGATCTAGGGCAGACATGTAGAGGAAGTGGTAGCAAACCTGGAAGAAGAGAGAAGAGCAATCAAGAGAGCGCTAGAAGGCATAATTGCCTACAATCATGAGAAAAGGGCTAGAAGGCTACAACAAGACGTAGATATGTACGAGGCTAGACGAGTGCTAGACCTAGCTGGAGCGGCCAAATCTGGACTGAATACAGAGAGGGAACGGGTAGCAGAGGCTGACATGACATTGAGTGAACTGGTAGCAAAGTGAATCTTGGACAATACGTCCATTGAACAGAGCGCTACTGCCCTAGCCACGGTGCTATTATCGGGATTGGGAGTCATGCAAGGGGCTAAAGGGCAGGCTAGAATCCCCATCGTAGCAAAACAACTAGCTAGATACGAACCTAGCAGTGGCCCGTACAGCTTCATGGAGCAGTTTGAGCAAGTATGTGAGGCAAACTGTCTTACAGACCCTGCGCAACGAGCTCAAGATTTTGGCTTGTGCTTAGGCGATAAGGGGAGGACCTGGTATTCTAGTCTAGATGACGTAGAACATACGAACTTTGTTTGCCTTAAGGGCCTCTTTATCAAGAGGTTTTCGGAGGCAGGGTATTCAGATAACCTCATCATTAGGTTGATGAATATCAGTCAAAGGGAGAAGGAAGACGTTAGGGATTACATCACTCAAGTGCGTAGCCTCTACAAGAGAATCCATGCCAATGAGCGACCTACCGAGAGGGCAGTGCGTATAGTGTTCATGAACGGGATTCAGAGTGAGGAGCTCTACAAGGCTTTGGCCAGTAACTCCACCTTGCAACGAGATGTGCTAGCTAGAGTTTTTGAGGAGGCAATACGCGCAAATGATCAACTTAGGGAACGCAGCATGAGGACTACCAACCGAGAGAGTTCAAGCCAGAGGGACCCTGAGAGATCAACTACTTCGGAGGAAAAAGAAACTGCTAGTGTGCAGGATAAGAGAAAGAGTGTAGACCACGACCAGGGGTTGGCAGAAATGAGAATGGAGATTGCACGGTTGCAAGGGCTGGTAACGAAGCCTATGAGATCGCATGTACAATGTATATACTGTGGTGGCAATCACCTTTCAGTTGAGTACCAAGATCCTAGATCTCCGCCGTGCTCAAATTGCAGTAGATTCGGGCATGATGCAGTGCATTGCAGAATGCTGAGGAGATTCCCATATGCGCAGCAATACAACCCTCCATACTTAGGTAACAGGCCACCTAATTTCTTTGGGAGGGGAGCGGAGTTAGCTCTCCTAGCACCGGCTAACTCAAGACTTGCCGTACCTAGGCTGGAGATGAACCCCAACTGGTATACCTAGACCACCAGGGCCTTTTGTAACCCACCCATCTAGCGATGCTCCTATTCACTTTGTGGAGGAGCCTAATGAGGAAGAAACATATGTCAACCTATACATATCCTCTGACGAGGAGGGCAACCCAGTCCTGATGGACTATCAGCCGGTGCCGGTGATGGCTTTAGGAAGAGGAAGAAGCAGAGGCTTTGGAGGGCCAAGCCAAGATCCAGTCACATGCTGGACTTGCGGCCACCAGGCCACATTTCATCACGCTGCCCAAAACGAGAACAAGCTAACAAGGACAAAGCGGATCTCCGATGCACAGAGTGTGGAATCACACATCTGTTTCCTGACTGTCCTAGTGGAAACCATCAACCAGCTCTGTCAACATGCCATTGGTGCCTTTGGGACTTTTTGGAGTGGAAACCTTTGACAGTGAGGACACACCAATCCCACTACGTGTTATGACGCGAGCTCAAACAAAACAGGCAGGCATCTCTTTGCCAGGGCGAAGTAACCTTGACGCAACCTCAATAGGAAAGAAAAGTCGGAGGAGACAGAAAAGGAGAACTGATGCAAAGATAACTCTTAAAACCGAGGAAGCGACTATGTCAGTAACGGAAAAGAGGGTCATAGATGCAAAGGCGGAGACCTCAGCTCCTAAGACAGCTAAGCTAGGGAGTGCCAAGGTAGAGGAATATCCCCATCCCAAATGGCAGCTCGAGGCTATAGCTAAGGTCAAGGGGTGGGTCAAGGACGCCCAAAAGCACCTCAACAATGCTGAACCCATATTACAAGACCCTATTGACGATTTCTCCAGTGTGAGCATACCAGTCTCACCTTCAAAACCACAAGCTGCGAGAGCATACCTACACCACTGGGGGAAACTCAGTAGTAGCAAGGCCAAGGGGAAACTTGCTAGGGCAGACAGAACACATTGCCTAGAAATGCTAGCCTCAGGGGAAGACAAGAGCCCAGTAGCCTCCTCACAACCTTGTTGTCTACTCCAATAACTCTAAGCTTGGAAGACCTACTTAGGCAGAATCATTCCTTATGGTAGGAGTTAAAAGACTTGATGGAGGGACACACGGGACTTGCAGGTGCTGATCTGCAAGATCATGATGCGGTTACACAGATTCCAAGTCTAACTCTACACTCAATTCCTAAGTCTTTGCACATCAATGCTTTTTGGAAAGGCACTGAAATGCATGCAGTTTTACCCGTCCTAGCCTTAGGAGATATGACGCGGAAAGGAATTGTAGACACAGGCACAGGTGTTATTTTTATAAGCTATGCAGTCTTAGAGGCATGGGGAAACCCTCCAGTAGAGACTGCCAGGTTTAACGTCATGTTAGCAAATGGAATGAAGGTAAGACCATTCGGGGTCTTAAAGAATTGGCCATTAAAGATTGCCGGTGTGCAGTTTTTCGTAAACTTCATTGTCATGAAGGGAGTGGATTACAACATACTATTAGGCCAGGAATATGCGTGTCATTGAGGACTGGGGTAATGGTTTGATTTTCCTAGGGAACAGAACTAGTGCAGTAAGGGTGGAGATGGAAACTTGGAAGACGACCCCTATTGACCTAGATGCCATCTCAGCTATGCTGAAAGGCGATACTCAAATGACCAAACCCTATGGATCACTCACTAAATATATTCCTTTTCCCTGAGAATGAGAAGGAATGGATGCACGTTTTGGCAACCATTGACCACCATTCTTGGATGAGGAAGAACTATATCGGCAGGCTGTAAAAGCCACAACCATGCCACTTGAGGAGCCAATTGTGCCACTCTGCATGATGGCAGGAAGCTCACTCAACCCAGGCAAACCAGCCTCATTCCATATCCCCCACAACAAACTAGAGCTTCAAGAAATCGTAGAGTATCTGACCAATAAGCTGGAAGGCAGTTTGGCTGCTAACTTAATACATCTACGTGATCTATTAGCTAAGCCATAATGGAAATGGACCAAGGTCCACGACTTGAATTTGTTATATAATTGGGCTTTAGTTACTAATGACAAGGAGACAGGAGAAGAAAGTTTAGGTGATGATGAGCAGTCAGAAGGATAGGACTCTGATGACGAGGAGTATGAGGACTGTCCCTCTAAGGGAGAGGAGAGTGAAGAAGAGATAGATACAATAGAGTATGACACGGAAGGAAAAGCGATAGAACAAATCAGGGCAGACTCGAGGCCTAGGAGAGGAAGGACCAGTCAGAATGAAAAAGGAGTTATGCGAATGGAGTGTGACAAATCGTGGCTAGAACACATAGGAGCCATGGATTACAAGCAAGCCGGAGTGGCACGACCATGGGTAATCCCAATGCTCAAGACGGATGCACCTACTGAACTATGACCCCCTGGGGAAACACCTTCCTCAAGTGAGGGATGCGAGTTTAACTTAGAGTCGGAAGTCAACACAGAGAGTGATCCCGAGATACCACAACCTTCTAAAGTCAAACGCACCAAGGGAGACTTGCCAGTCCACCTAAGGTGCAGGAGGCTAAAGGAGGAGGCCAGGAAGCAAGCAAAGGACTCAGAAAGCAGAAAGGCAAAAGAAACCGTAGGATCTACCCAAATGGTTTACAAAATTTAAAAAGGGTGACAGAGTGGTAACTTTGCTAGGTGTGAAAAGACGAGGCCAAACTATTGAACCGATCGAGGGACCCGCCAAAGTCAAGGAAGTTAACTTGGCTGGGGAAGGTGAAAAGCCAAGACCTGTATTCATTGCAGGTGACTTGATGGAGGATGAGGAGACCAAACTTGTTGCACTCTTACAAGCATACATTGACATATTTGCCTGGACATTAAGGGAGTTGACCCTAGGGTTGTGACTCATAATATCCCAATGGTCCCTAATACAGTGCCAACGAAACAACCACCTTACCCCATGAATCCCAAACACGCCCATGCTGTAAAAGAGGAGATTGATAAACTCATGAGGGTAAGATTCATATATGAGATCGAGCACACGGACTGGGTATCACCTATCGTGATTGTCACGAAGAAAAATAGAAAAATCCAAGTGTGCGTAAACTACAAGAAAGTGAATGCCGCTACAAAGAGGGACAACCATCCTTTACCTTACACCGAGCACATGCTTGAGAGGGTAGCAGGTAAAGAAGCCTATAGTTTTCTGGATGGTTTCCTGGGCTATAATCAAGTGCAAGTGCACCCCGACGACGATAGGCACAAGACTGCCTTTGCCACGCAATGGAGTGTATTCGCCTACATTGTCATGCCTTTTGGGCTTATGAACGCACCTGCGACTTTTCAACGCCTAATGTGCACTATCTTTAAGGAGATGCTTAGGCGCGAACTGGAAGTGTTTGTAGACGACTTATGCGTACACTCTAGTTGGGCTAAACACTTAGAGAAATTGAGAGTTGTCTTTGAAAGGTATAGGTTGTACCACCTCTCGTTGAACCCCTTAAAGTGCCAGTTCTGGGTGAAACACAGATGCATCTTAGGGCATGTAGTGTCAAGGAACGGCATTGCCACTGACTTCTCTAAAGTCACAGTCATTGTTGACTTATCGCCACCCGATAACTACAAGGGAGTTCAGTGCTTCTTAGGACACACTGGATATTATCGATGCTTTGTACTAAATTACGCACTAATTGCTAGATTTGGGACACCAATTTTGATGCATGGACCGCCTTTTGTAGTTCACTCCCCAAAGAGCGCAATGATCCTATCTACATGCCATGGAGTGGACTATGATAGAGACTTGCATGGGGATTACGACTTCCCAAAAATATATAATGTAAATGCTAGGAGCCCCAAGGAATGCTTAATGTTTAGGTTAGAAGATAAACTTCCTTCTATAAATCGTTTCCTTGTAGACTTCTCTTCCTACCCAAATCCAACGTTTTTGACCACTTGTAAGTACCTCTGACTTATCAAATTCATGCTACTCCAAAAACCCACAGTAGAGGAAGCCCATCTCCCCCCACTCTTCTTTGATATCAACCTAGGAATAGATATAGAGCTATTATTAGGTTAATGATGCGGGCTACTCTCCTTCCTTCCTTCTGTGTAGAGCTCTTAGAAAATATGAGTGACACCCGCTTCACAAGGTGTAATCACCCTTTCTTCTCAACCACTCCTCTGAGAGCTAAGGCCAATATTAAAGAATACCTACAAAGTCGCACATTCTTATCTCAATGCTTGCAACTGCCCCATGATTAAATGGGTATAATATGCCTTGACAATTGTACTCCCTCTCTCATTCTCAAAAAAAAAAAAGAAAAAAAAAGAGAGAAGAAAAGAGAAAGAAAAGAAAAGAAAAGAAAGCAAAAAGAGAAAAGCCACAAGGGAACAAAGACAAGGTGACTGGAGAGAAAGACAAGAGCAAAAAAAAGCAAAGTTGAAAGATGAATCTACTACTAAGCAAGTTAACAAGGAGAACACTTCACATGTGCTTGCAGTCTCCCTTCATTGTTATTGTGCACCACACTCACTGCATCTAGGGTTCTCCCTAGCCCCTTCCCCACTTCACAAGTAGGGCACATCAAGGGCAAGACTTTTTGACCTGTCACCCTAAGTTTTGCACCGCACCTCCAACGACGCACAAACTGGGTCCTCAAGTGTGGGACATTACCAAGGGCTTCTCCAAGGTTAGACCCATCTCCCAGTTCCACTAGCACGGGCACCATGCACTACACAATGAGACAGACACACCCCCTCGGAAGCGCACAACTTTTCTTGCAAGTTATGCTCGTGTTTCAAAAACTGGCTGCTTGGCTGAAGAAGATCATCCACTACATCCTCCAATGACAAGGAATTTTTCCATGAGTCGGACATGACTCCATTACTGCAACTTTAGGAGCTTCACTGCGAAAGTTTAAATTGCTCAACAGATTTCATGTTGCCAATCATCCGCCTACTGATGGCTGCCATGACTGAACCAAATCAAGCAAAAGGAAAACTCAGTGATGGATATGCCATTGGCATAGATCTTGGAACCTCATCGACCAATGATCCATGCCCAATGCCTCAAGATCTACGAATCACTTATTGATTCCACAAGCCTAAAAACTTTCAACTCAAAACTAAAGACCTTCTACTCAAAGACAAGGATCTTCAACCAAGGCCACTGATTTTCAAGGAAAATAGCGTTCCGAGGGTTTCTCCAAGATAAATCCCTCCAATACCATCCTCCTAAGGGATTGCTTATTGCTTCAAGTGTTTCGGATACTCAAAAGATGACCGGCTACATAAGGGGTGCCACAACAGTGTGAAAGATGCCGAGTATCTTCATGAAGCCTAAAGCATGCCGGAATCTTTCCTGGTCATCGTCCTTAAACCCCATCACCTATCATTCACCGAACCACATTGGAAGCAGTGTCACCCACCTACCTGTTCCACCTAGCAGCTGACCTAACTAGCCACTACGTCCTTGTCACCCACGTCTTCGGTGCATGCTATAGCCTGCTTCCTACGACGGTGAGTGCCATGGGACTGGCACTCGTCTAGGAGGGGGGTAATGTTAACCCCAACACGAAGAAAGAAAAAGGAAATAAAAAAGAAGTAGGGCAAAGGCAGAAAGAAGGTAGCCCGACTGAAGAAAGAATAGGAGAAAAGGCCAAAAGCGCAAGGGCAACCTTAAAAGTCCAAGGCAAATGCAAAAGGGAAAATGCACATTTTAAAATAAAAAGGTGCACCCTGAAATCTTGTAAAAGAGTGCTGCGCTCTCACCCATGCAATTTGTAAATGTAGACGAGCGGTGGAAAGGAATCTAGGAAGATAGAAGGACAATGGAAAAAAGCGCCTAGGCTATGGCCGGCCATGTAAAAAAGAGGAAAAGGGGATGACCGTCCAAAAGGGATTTTAGGGTTTTGTATATAAATTTGAAAAGTGAATGAAAAGCTCATTCTTGTGTGTGGCCAAAGCTTCTTCTTCTTCTTCTCTTGTTTCTTGCCTTCTTGCTTGTGCTTGAGAGAGTGTGAGGGAGTGAGGGAGTGATTGTGTGAGAGTGAGGGATCTTGGAGAAGAAGCTCTCCATCTTCTCTCTTCATCTTCCCCTCTTCTCTTCTCTTCTCTTGTCTCGCGCATGACTATGGAGGATGAAGCTCATGGGAGAGGGATTGAGGTTGCTTGAGCTTGCCTCAAGGATCGTGGAGCTACGAGTGTGCAAGAAAGAGGAGGGTACTCGATCGAGCATCAAGGTAAGCTTACTACACACGTAAGGTAGGCATTGCATGTCGGCTATGTGAGAGGTAGCCATGGCCGCTCGGTTCGAAACACTTGAGCAATAAGTGGTCCATAGGTCTCGTAGCTCCTCTTCAATTTGCTGCTGATCTTGCAACCTCAACATGGGCAAGGACTCACCGACATCCCGACTCAATGGTATCGGGAAACTGATCCTAATGAAGAAAGGCTTGTGGTCAATCAGAAGTGGTCAAAAGAAGAAACCAAGGGAATCTGCACTTTCAATCGTATGGGATAAAACAGATGATCGTGCTCAAGCTATTATCAAGCATGAACTTGATGGTAGCTACATTCATCATGTTGATGATTGTGAAACCTCTCATGCGACATGGGATCGATTAGAAACCCTATTTGAAGCTCATTCGAAATCCTCCAAATAATATGTCTTACTAATTGAGTTTTTTAGGCTTCATATGCAAAGTAGTACCTCACAACTCATTTGAATTATATGGAAAACTTGTTGACACAACTTGCAGGAATCAACTTGAAGATTGATGAAGACATTTTCATTGGAGTGCTTCTCAAGAGTCTTCCACCTGAGTTTGAAAATATGTCTACCACATTAATCAACATTTAAAAGCCAAAGCTTATGGATATCAAAGCCTCTCTCATGGATGAGGAAAAGAATATCAAGAACAAGGGAGAAACAAGCATCCCAAGAGGAGACCAACAACTCGGAAGAAAAGCATAGTCTGTGACTTTTGTAAGAAAACTGAGCATATTGAAAAAATTTGCTACGCTAAGAAAATGTCTTAAAGAGCATATCTTGCTTTAGTCAAAGAAATGAAGACAACAATCAAGAAGCAGAAGAAGAAGAAGAAGAAGAAGAAGAAGAAGAACCCCAAGAACAAAAGGATAGGACTTACCAGTCCCTCTTTTGTAGCTCATTTTTTGATAGACTTTTGTAAGTTTCGAAATGTGGACTTGCCTAATGTTCCCACCATAAGCTCCTATACTCCTCATGTAACCTCTGCACACTATAACCTCTATACACTTAGTGAGGACTTGTAAGAGCCTCTAGCTTTGTATGGTCGGTTCTTTCCATCTCTACACTTAGCAAGGTTCTACTCACGACAGCCTCTGTATACTCAGTGTCTTTCTTGGTTGTAATTGAGGAGGGGTGTTGAGAAATGTGCAATCATATCCACCATAGCCTTTTTGCAAGGAATAAAAAAGGCAAAGAAACACATTGCAAATAAAGCCTTAGACTAGGTCATGTATGCATGGTTTATTAAAACCACAGTTGGTGAATACCATGGTCACTTTCCACCTTTCTCCACCTACCAATACCACCTATTCTAAGCCTATAAAAGGCACTCACCTCCACACTCATTCTATTAATTATTTTCTAATGAGTTGTACTTGCATTATGCTTGGATAATATGAGTTGTTCTTCTTTGTCAATGCTCATGCCTCATTATGATTGTCTATTTGCTCATCAGAGATCCTCCTTAGCATGCATCCTCAATATTTTAACACCCCTCCCCATCCTATTGTCTCCCCCGCCCACCTATGGTGGTGACCTTGCACCCCCCCACTAGGCCACCACCCACCTCTGCGATGCCCATCACCCACCCAAAAAGGCCCCTACACTCCCCCCATGTGTGCATCCATCACCCTCCTCCACGATACCCCACTCACCCTCTCCACAATACCCCACCCACCCCCTCCACGATACCCCACCCACCCTCTCTACCTTTTAAATTCTTACCTTCAATTTTTTTTTAAAAAAAACAACAAACTGTTGAGAGAGAGAGAGAGTGCGAGAGAGATACACAAGACATGCTCCCAAAGAATGAATCATATTGATGTAGAGTTAGTATATATAGGTGAGACCCAAGTCATGTGAGAGATGATATATATAGTTGTAACACAAACAACGTTCAAATTAAGTTTCATTTAATTTCACAAAAATAACCCCACCACAAAGTCCCCCACCCTCCTTCTTTGTATATATATATATATATACATATATATATATATATATATACCTTTTTACCCCATTCACAAAAAAAGAAAAAATAAAAACACCAAACACAAAACCACTCTACTCATAATCCCTACAACCCCTGTTCCCTCACCTCACCCCCATGCTTGTTGGACCCGCATCTTTTCGTTCGTCTTCCATGCATGATCCCCCTTTCCTTTGTGTCATGTGCATGTGTGCCTTCTTAGGCCTTGTTTGCATGTGGGATTTGTGCATCTCGTGATGCGTGCTCGTGATTGTGATTGTTCATGTGCAAGGATGCGCGTGTTTTTTTCCATGGGGTGATGTGCTGACTAATGTTCACACGAAGTTCACACTCAACCCATTCCCAAGTACATTTTTCTAAATTTTTAAATCTCTCAAAATTGAAAAACAACTAAAAAACACATGAAAACTTACGAAAATCCATTTAAAAATCATACATTTTTTATTAAAATGCCAACTAGATATTTAAAATATTTAAAATATTTACTAAAATGATTTGATATTTTTTGCAAAATTTCAAAATCTTTCTCAGTTAGCAATGCAAACACAAATTTAGAAAATAGTAAAAAGCCATTAGTTTCATGGAAATTTATAAAAAATACTTGAAAAGTGTTTTAAAAAATTTCTATTTTTAAAAAAGAAAATCATACACACATTTTTGTATATTTTTAGATCGTTTATATGTGCTAAAGTGATGAAAATTAATTGGCAACCTATTGAGACAATAAGAAACCCTTATTTAACATGTTAATTCAATGCAAAATTCTTTTTCCACTCCGAAAATGGGTAAAAAATTCTAGATAATTTTGAAAAATCTATTGAACTTGTGAGCTTAAATTTCAACCCATAATTTTTTAATTTTTAAAAAGGAGAATATTAATCAAATATTTATATCCAAATTCGTTAATATTTGGAAAGGTTTTCAACTTGTTGGATTTTCTTGATAGATTACATTGTGGTTGTATTCTCTCTATTATTGACAATGCATTCAAACTGTGCTTGCATACATATACCTCCCAAGTTTTTTTTAAATTTCTTTCTTCAAGTTTTGCTATCCAAAATCCACAATGAGTTATAAGAAGAAATCAAGATCACCACGTTTTTCACATGTGTTCCTGTCACATACACATATATTTTTTAAATTAAAATCAATCCACCATTAACTTAGCACACACTTTGTACGCTACAAACACATTTAGTTCTAATTTAAAATGAACCAATTGTTACCAAAAAGCATGCATTGGCAAAAAAACACCCAATTTACAGTTATTTTTTAATAAATGAATGTGCATTTAGAGACCCTCAATCAAGGTTCCAAGTTTGGGTTATCCTAAAAGTACCGTTACAAACTTAATAATTTTTAAATAAACTATAATAAGGAATCATCATTTTCTTTTAAAGAATTATTACCTAATAGAATTTCACCCATTATTAATACTTTTATTAAAATTAATCCTTCATTATATTTCTTTCCTCTCACATTGTACATTTTCCTTCTTATTGAATGTGCTTTGTGGGCATGGGAACACTCAAGTCTTATCTAGTCCCTCTTGTTGTGATGATGGTAAAACAATTCGAGTGTCATGTTAGTATGATAAGTTCTTATGTGATTCTATGCTTTTGTTTTGCTCATGTTGATGAGTCAAGGTATGGTATGTATTTTTCTTTTTCTTTTTTGCTTGACATGGGGATTCATGGTGTCTGTTTATCTACATCACATGAAGCTTTCGGTTGCATATGTATGTAGAGGTCATGCCAGATTCTTCCTAGGATGTGGACTACTAAGGGTGGTTAGTCGATGGGTTGAGTCATGTGAGTTTATTATGATTGATATCATATATGTTCCTATCCTATTGTTTTGCAAGCATTCATTGTGCCTATCTATGTGTGTAAACCATCTTAATGGTGCCTCAAACCCCTACCCTGATCTAGTATGTGTCTTTGGTATTGCATGATTATTCCTTGTTGCTAGATTCAAACCTTGTTGCTAAAGCACGATTATCTATGTTTGTGAGAATTTCCTTACGACTAGTTCCAGATGATCCTGACATTTATGATCAATTTCTAACCTCTTACAATAAGAGGTCTAGTCTCGTTTATGGTATAACTATTCTTATGACACGTGAGAGTTTGGAGAAGGCTCTTTCTTATAGAAGCAGTATCTCGATGTTTTTGATCCAAATAAGGTTATTACCATGTCAGGGGTGAGTGTCTCTATGATTTCCAACTTGCTATGGAAGCAGTTGTGCCAATTTCTTCAAGATAGGTTTATGCATGCCGAAACCCTGTCTCATTACCTCTCCAAGGAGTTGTTCATAAATTCTTGTATGGTCTTGAAAGGTATTACCATTGATTGGAGTACCTATCCCCTAGCAAAGATGGATCAACATTTCATTAGAGCTACTATAGGAAATGTGACTAATATCTGATTTGGATCGTGCGTTTATGTATCCTTGAAGCATACTACCCCTAGCAAAGGAAGTACCTTTACCTCTAGTTCATCCTCCAAAGGTTTCTCCTCCTCCTCATGAAGATGATGATGTGATCATTGAGGATGATGATTCTCCCCCACCTCTAATCATTCAAAGAAAGTGCCTGAAACGAGTTGTTGCATTAGTGGCAGTTTCTACTCCTTCAATTCTAGTTACAATTCCTACTTAATCTTGCAGCACACTACATGCCTTTCTTCAAATCTCAAACCTTTTTAGAGCCTATAGGAATGGTATGCTAGACATTTATATTCCTTCTATGCAAGACCTGGTAACAGAAGATGCCATTCTTTTTTTATCCAAGGATATTCAGAGCTCAATTGAACTTTTAGTTACAGCCTCTATCCAATAGTTTTCTTCTTCTTTTTATGAAGAAGTTTTATATGGTGTATCTCTTCTCTCCCCATCGCATTTCTACATATCTTCTCTCTCTACATCTCAACATTACTTTGATTAATGATATACATTATATGCAAAGCAAGAGATGGTGATCAACTTGTATGATAAGAAGATATTGCTCTTCAAAAACCTCTATTTGGTTGGAAAAATTGGTCCCTTAAATCCAAAGATAGGCTTAGTTTCATTAAATTCTTCAGCTAATCAAGGCTAGAAGATCATTGGCTAATGATGATAGACAATCTCAAACCTTTTGCTTCATGCTAGATAGAGAAGACGACGAATTGGTAGTGTTCTCAAAATGTAACAATGATGCGATCAAATCCACACAAACCCATTAGAGTCTTGTTGCATTATTTTGTAAGTACAAATTTGATACTAATTCAAATTGTGCAAATCCCATATCTTCCCACACTTGCACAAATTGGTAGTGGTCTCAAAATGTAACAATGATGCGATCAAATCCACACAAACCCATTAGAGTCTTGTTGCATTATTTTGTAAGTACAAATTTGATAGTAATTCAAATTGTGTGAATCCCATATCTTCCCATACTTGCACAAATTGATTATTAGTATAGAGAATATAAGGCAATTCTTGTATCTCTATGTAGATTTATCTTGTTTGCTATTGTTTTTATCCACATCTATTTCTAGGCCATAAATATTATATCTCTATGACTTGAGACATCATTAGCTATTATAGTCTTGTTTTAACTAATGCCATTGTTCTACAACGATGTGACTCTTATGTATCTATTAAAGTGGTTTGTTTGAGTGAAATAAAATATATCTAAAAGTCACAGAATGATGAATATTTAAAACCATTGATAATGGAAGAAAATTAATATTTAATTATTTCTTTGAGAGTTTCGCTTATGCCAATGTGGTTTGACAGTGAATCTTTAAATGGATAGTAGCTAATCAAGCATATTAATTAGAGAAAAAAATAGTGCTAATTTGACCAATGTTTTCTTTTCAATAAGTAAGACCTTGTGACTACTAGATCTATGTTACCACCCTTGTTAGACCAAGGCATCGTAAAAGACACTGTCATTTTCTAAAGCCGCATTAAACTCTCCAATGGGAAGCTTAGAATCGCATGTTTGTATGAGAGGTTTACAACATGCTAGGAAGTAAGAATAAAACTTTGGAAAGGAAGTATACCACTCCTAACGTATCATCTTAATTTTGATGCTTTTATTTCTCCATGAAAATAATCAGATCCAATATGAAATAACAACATTAGTTGTAATCACCTTGACTTAGCATGTTATAAAAGGATAATAAATAACTTGCAATCCACATGCAGATGAACCACCTAGATATTTGATAGCATCATCTAGCATAATGTGTATGCATATTATGGATTTATGTAATGCACAGATGCTTATTCTTTATTTTGTATTTGGACCTATTATACATTATTATGGTAAAGTAATTTTATTGCATCAAGTTATTCTAATTCAGTTCAATATCATATGTTAGAAAAAATGTATTTGGTGGTGTATTTTTCATGTGAAGCTTTCAAAGTCCTCATATTAACAAGTGACTTTCTTCTACGTCACACACACATACATTAGGGGGAGAGAGAGAGAGAGATTTTGATCAATATTAAATTAATAAAATAGATAAAATAAGATCTTGTATTGTTGTGTGGATTTTTGTTCCTAAACTCTTGAATAACGGTTGTCCTTTTCTTGGATTGAGAACATGGAGGTATTAATTATATTAAATTTTCCTAAAGTAATAAGAACAAAAGCTATTAGAAGAATGTCACCTCCATATTTGCTCCCAAACCTGTGTATGCAAATACTTGCATCAAGGAAATGGTAGAGTCTACTATAAGCATCCTTTTCCAAAATTTTATACAAGAGTCGTGGTATAACAAGCAAGCTCTGCAATCGTAAAACTTGTGTGAGACACATGCTAGGAAGAAACTAGTAACCACATGTAAGAATTTGGAAACACTTTATAATGAAGGGTCAAATATTTTATGTACGCTAAGAAATGAGAACAACATGCATGTTTGTTTACCTGATAAGTCGATGGAAGCCAATGTGTAATTTTGAGTGCAGCAAAAAGGCTATGAAGAAAGCATTCACTATGAACTGAGATCACAACATTATCAATGACATTTGTACATTATATTCATTCGTAATATGCATACACATTATGCTAGATGATGCTATCAAATATCTATTTGGTTCATATGCATGTGGATTGCAAGCTATTTCTTATCCTTTTAAGACATGGTAAATATGCATGTTGTTATTTCATATTCGATGTGATTCTTTTCATGGAGAAATGAAAGCATCACAATTAAGATGATAAGTTAGGAGTGTTGTACTTCCTTTCCAAAGTTGTATTCTTGTTTCCTAGCATGTTGGAAACATCCCATACAAACATGGGTTCTAAGCTTCGCATTGGAGAGTTTAATGAGGCTTTATAAAGTGACACAGTCTTTTACGATGCCTTGATCTAAGAAGGGTGGTAACATAAATCTAGTAGTCATAAGGTCTTGCTTATTGAAAAGAAAACATTGGTCAAATTAGCACTATTGTTTTCTCTAATTAATATGCTCGATTAGCTACTATGCATTTAAAGACTCACTAGCAAACCACTTTGGCATATGGAAAACTCTCAAAAAATACTTAAATAGTATTTTTATTCCACTATGAGTGGTTTTAAAATGTTCATCATTTTGTGACTTTTAGATATCTTTTATTTCACTCTAACAAACCACTTTAATGGATACATAAGAATCGCATCATTGTATAATAATGACATTATTTAAAACAAGACTATAATAGGTATTGATGTCTCAAGTCATAGAGATATAATATTTATGGCTCAGAACTAGATGTGGATAAAAATAATAGTGAAAAAGATAAATCTACATAAAATTTCATGATATTTTATAAAAACAATCTAAATGATATAGAGATACAATAGTTGATTTAGATTTTCTATACTAATAATCAATTTGTGCAAGTGTCAGAAGATATGGGATTCACACAATTTGAATTAGTATCAAAATTTGTACTTACAAAATAATCCAACAAGTTATAACATAATTTGTATTGAAGGTATGGGAGCTTGCAAAGCATGTAAATAGATAAGAAAATTGCAATCTTGATACTTTGTCAGATAGGTCAACTACATATTTCATAGTGAAGATTGAAATCTTGTCTCTTACTGAAGACGAGATTGACAAAATGTAAGTACTCAAATCTTTTTTTGAGAGGTTTTAGAACCTTAAGGTAATTGTTGTGTTTTCTTTAGCATTTTATTTATATTGTTGCTCAAAATTAATTTAAACGTTTCCAAAGATTTTATGTTATGAGCCTCGGGAGTATTTAAATATATTGTTGTAAGTTATGATCTTAGAGAAAATGTCAATGGTAAGGAAAGGGGATTCTATAAAGAAATGATGGATATGGCATAGGCTATCGAATTTCTTGAGGTTTGTGGGGCTATCATGAATGTAGTAGCCTTGTCTAAATTAATAGGGAGGTCTACTTGGATTAATGATATACATTATATGGAAAGCAAGAGATGGTGATCAACTTGTTTGATAAGAGGGTATTGATGGTAAACAACCTCTACTTAGTTGGACAAAATTGGCTCTTTAAAGTCATAGATAGACTCAATTTAAAGTAAAATTCTTCAGCTAATCCAAGCTAAAAACTCATTGGTTGATGTTGGTAGACAATCTCAAGCCTTTTGCTTCATGCTAGATAGAGAAGATGGTGAACTGGCAGTGGTCTCAAAATGTAACAATGCTGCAATCAAATCCACACAAACCCAGTAGAGTGTTCTACCCTATAAGAAAAATCCACTCTATCTTCCAATACCACGTTTAGTGGCTTCTTTCTGAATTGTAGATTTTCATGTGCTGATCCCAAAAATGTCATGCTCTATGGACCTAAGGGTAGAAGGAGAGGTCAAGTCTTAATCCATGAGAAAGAGCTCTTTCTAGTAGGAAAGTGATGGTACCTTCATATGTTGATAAGGATGACTCCAATGATCAATGGATGCCTACCCTTTTAATGTTGATGTAGAGATCAATCACCTTGCTTTGATTACATTGTTGAGGTCCTTCATCATACAATTAAACAAGCTAACTAAAATTTGAAGAGAACAAGAAATTGTATGAGAGAAAGAAAATAGAAAAATCATACATTGCACAAGATTAGGTAAAATCTCCCCCTATGCATGGGTGAGCATCTTCCCCATGTATTCATTTATGAGTTTTTATTAAGGCTTTGCACTCAAAAATGATTGAAAAGCATCTCCATTTTGAGCTCTTATTTTCTTTTTATGAATACAATATGTTTTTCCTAATATTTTCCAACTATTCTATGAAACCTACTTTAAGGTTTGTAAAATAATAATCAAGCTTTGCAAGCCTTGCCCAATAATTATATCCAAATGAATAAGTTGCACATATATACATAAAGCATCCTTGCACTATCATATGGTATTATGTCCAATAGATGAAAGAGTAAAAGAGTCTACCTTTATAAGAAACTCACCTATATAACTACAAACACGTTGGTCTATTTCCATGAGGAGCTTAGTGTGGAGGCTAGAAAAGGAGATTCAGCAAGTGTCTTGCATATTCAATGAAACTTTAGTCTTCTTAATATTACTTGACATGGTCATGTGGTTCCTGCTTAAGCTTAGATGTTAGTAGGATACATAAAACATGAGAGAGAAGAGAGCCTTTACATAGACCTTAATGTATGATTTTGGGGGAGATTAAAGAGAGTTGTATGTGCTTAATTTTATATGGAGGAAAAGAGTATGTCGTCTTCAAAGACTTTGGCTCGCACATTGTTAGACACGTGTGTTTAGCCACAAAGTGCAAGGGTTCTTAAGAATGGGCAAGAGAAAAGATAATATAGAAGCTAAATCAATTGATGCCAAAATCCTCTGTGTATATTTGGAAACAAATTCACTACACTAATTCTTGTTATGTATAACAATGAGATCCGAAGTACAATTTCTTGTTCAGTAAGGTCCCAACTCAAATACAAGAAGAGTGGCCTTTCTGGGCCAAGGCACTTGTAAAATCCATTTCAAAATGGATTTTTGTTGTTATTCCAACAAAAATGATCCGCTTAGGATTTTCCCAATGTCTCAATCTTCACTCCAATGTTTATTTAGAGATATAGCCATATTAGTATAGGTTTGTTCATTAACTTCATGAGAACTTTCTTTCACCTCTTTCTCTTCTTCATCTCTTTCAATTTGCTTATCTTTCACTAGGCTCTCCACCACATTTGCCTCTTATGTATCGCTTTTCTCACATATCTGAATCCTCATACTTATCTTTGGTACCCTCATGTTAGTCTTAAACGTCTCTATCAAAGCATATGTCTCATGCAATAATTTACATTCATTAGATTTAGTTTTATCATGTGTAGAAAATTGTCCTACAACACCACCCTATAGAAAATTGCTCCTATCTTTTGAATGGTAACTTAGATCGCCAAGCTTTGAAAAGATAAATTGTAGCCCCACTTGTGATCTACAATATTTGTGAAGATCCCAAGACCAAATCTTGAAGGTATCAACCCCTAAAATTTTATGCGTAACAGCCTGAAACTATTCATTACAGCATGCAACCCAAGCCAAACATTGACCTTCCCAACTCTATCTTGGAGGCATAGGAATGCTGATTTCAACCACATTTTGTAGGACCCTTCCTAAGGTATCAAGTCCGCATTAGATGCATCAATCATCATTAATCCTCTCCCAATTAAAACAATTTGACATGTTTAGTTTAGCCATGCCTATCCATTGCATTCTCCAACTGTGTAGCATCCGTATCCAAAAAAATTGAGTTTGACATTTCTAGGTCTACTTTATACCTAACACTTCTAGGCATTTTATTGTGGCCATTATGATGTCTATTTGGGCATTTTATGCTAGTCTTGACGTACTCTATTTATGGCATATTTATGTTCTTTATATTCAAGCTCCTCCCGAGTCATTCATTATCACCTACTAGTTCTGTTGGAGAGAGGGAGCTTGTGCCATTGCCTATGCAGCTAGTGACTCATTGTTGTATGCCATTGTCTCGCGTTTCATATATGGATTTCATTTTTTGATCATTCTTCTAATTTCTCTTCTTTGTAGCATTCTTCTGTGTTTCTTTTTATTTTGTCCTTGTGTTTAGTTAACAGCTTATTACAACAATTGTTTATGCTTCCATTGCTACATCCACTTTTGACATGGTATTAGATTTTAGGATCCAAGTTTGTGTGATTGTTTTTTGCTATTTTAGGTTTGTGTTTTTTGTTTTTTTCAGCTGATTGGACTCGTTCTTGATTGCTACAAGGACTTATTTTTCAGCATGGTTGACTATCTTTTGGTAATTTTTGGCCTGGTTTCTACTCTTTTTCTTAGTGTTTTTAAGTTCAACATTTGCATTTTAGGGATAATAGGTTGACATGACTTACTTTTATGTAGGTTGACTGCATTTATTGCATTCATTTGACTGTGTTTTGAATCTAGTCTTTGCATTTTCATTGCTCATGCTTGTGCAGGGCTGGGCGATAGTATTTCAAGTTGATTCTTTTTATGTTTGGTTCTATTTTCACCTTATCCATTGTGTTTGAACTTTCTGGTGAGCACCCTTGGTCGTATGAGAGACAAGATTGAGATCAATATTGTAGTGTATGAGAGCTCAAATATAGTATTATGATGGTGAAATTGTAGATTCTTCTATTTCTATTTTATTTATCATGTTCAAAGACCCACAAGTCTCACTTCTGGCTCACTTTGAAGTAGGCTTGAGCAACTAGCTTATTAGCACATGTACACCATAGCTTGTGAGTTTTAGGCAATGCTAAAATGTGTTAAAACTTTCTAGGATCACTTTCTTTTTAATGAAAGCTTGAAAGTTTTGGGATCTTATATGTTGTGCGGCTGTTTTATTGAGCTGATGAAGTTTAGAATGCATTTTTAGCTCAGAAAACATGTGGTTGCACATTGTGCCCACTTGTCATATCTTCTTTAGATACGCCTTTGATGGTGTTTAGTGGTGAGAACCATTAATATGCTTGCACCCTTCCATAGAATAGCTTAAAGTTGTGTCTCAACTAGTTTGTGATCAATTCTATGATAGAGCTAGTGTTTTCTATCTATCACATAAGAATTTGTTAAATTCATTTATGAAAAAAATAAAACCACAGTAAGGGATCCATAAATTATGGTAAAAATTTATAGAAGGGTCAAGAAAATATCACAAAATAGGTTACATAGAGATATATAAAATATGCCATGAATGCATGTGATATATAGGATCTATATACCATTGAGAGAGTGGAGGATTTACCTTCCTTTAGTTGTACTATCACCACAATAGAAACAAGGCATAGACACGCATGTTAGACGTGCAAAGTCAGGCGCATCTATCATTGCGTCTATATGCACGTGTAAATAGATGCGAATTTTGTGTCTATATATCTGCGCAAATAGACATGAATATAGACGCGTTTGCAGACGCGTAATTATTTAACCACGTGAAATTGGACTTAATATAATAAAAAAACCAGAGTTAATAATTACTTTTACATTGCTCTCTTATGAATGACAGTTCCTCCAGTTGACAAGCCTGATATAAGTAATTAGCGGCAAGCGACACAAACCTTATTATACAATTAGAAGCAAGCATTGCATGTATCTCGTAATTTCTCTACTTGAAGATGATAAAAAATACTTCCTTTTTATTATGTAAAATTCAATTTAGCTTTAAACTTGACTATTGATTCTTGATTATACACATGTGCGTATGATATTTTCCATAGAATTAAGAAAACATATTGAATCATTAAGCGAATCAAGTATGTTACAGTGAATGATCCATCTCATCTTCAATGAGATCAGCCCTTGCTAAACTGTCTACTTCTTGGTCTATGTTATCAAGAGGTAATGAAACAAATAAGTCTATCCCACTATCAGATGTGTTGCTATATTTCTCAATAACTTCATCATCATGAACCACATTATTGTCCTCTTTTGTGTTTCCTTGAACATCCTTGCCAGGTTCATCTTGTACTATATCACGCATATCATCCATTATAGTGTCATCGTGTACATCATCATTAATTGTTGGATTGTCATCTGCTATCTCTATGTCGGTAATATTATCATATATTGGTTTGAACGATTAGATATAGGGATGACATACCACCATCAGTTATTGTTTACCATTGGATGATACACAACTTGTATTTGAAAAACAGAAGCAAGAAACTTAAATACTTATTATATTGTGTATATGTATCACATGTATACATATAAAAAAATTAGCTTTTACATATATACTTGCTCGCATTGTTGAGGTAGTACTAATGTGTCATTCTTGTTTTGGTGAAATTTCGTAGATTCAATGATTACAAAACCACTTGGATGACGTCTAATTGTGCAATGCTCACGATTTGTTACCACTTTTTTAAACCACTTCTCATCCACTACATATTTAAAGAATCCTCTGGAGTCAAGCTTCAGAATATCTTGGATCAAGCCACAATAACCTTCCATGGTACCATTGACATCCTCGAAGTGAGCAAGGACACCACAATCTTGGGTGTTTCTCTTTTCATCTATACATTGAGTTTGAAGATATTTACCCTCACACCAAATAGCATTGAATAATGTGCACTAGTAGTAAAAAATTAAGATAAAAAATGTCAATTTATTATATAAAATATAACTAGAAACAAATTAATTGATAGTATGTCTCACCTTTGATAAGCAACCTCGTGCGTATTCCCACTCTTCTTGAGATATATTAATTTCCTCCTCTTTTTCCATTCTCTCCATTTCTTCATGTAACCAATCTATATCAATATGACGTGGGAGTGCATTTAGATGATCTGGAAAGGAGACATTACATCCATATTTGGTGCGAAAGGCTTGTCTTTCGCTTTTTCTTCTTGCCCTTGCTTCATTATATAGTGTCACCCATTTGCTCATTACATCACTATTGAGCACACAAAAACTATTTAACTTACAAAGTTCTTCTTTTGTTAGCACTTTACTCATTCCTTTTCCTTGAGGTATTATAGAGGTCATCCTCAAGTCTTCATCGTCTTTCCATAGTCGTGGTTAAGAGGGGTCCACTTCAGCAAGATATTCAGAGAAATAAACAAGGGATGATTGCACTAACCAACCCTCAGCCATGCTTCCCTCAGGCCATGCTTTTTGCCTCACAAAATCTTTCAAGGTTTTCATGAAGCACTCAAGAAAAAACATCCACCTTGCATGAACGGCCCCACAAAGTGCGATCTCATCAATCAAATGTACGAGTAAATGTAATTGAGTAGTAAAAATGGAGCGAGGAAAAATTTCCTCCACCAAACAAACCACCTCAACAGATAATACTCGAGCATCTTGCAATGTTTTTGGATCAATTTCCTTCGAGCTCACGTATCTGTTAGGATGTATTTGAAAATTGTTTATTTTTGTGTAGAAATTCAAAGAGGTTCAGTACGTGATGTATGCAATATATAATGAAAAAATACAATGTATGTTACCATCGAGGCCATAACCGCGCAGCCACATGGCTTCACTTGTATGAGGAGGGTCTCATCACTGAGGAGCAATACAACCGGGCTATGAGGATTCGACAGCCAAAGGAGGTATGTTTTTCTTACTTTCCTATTAAAAGTATAGCTAATTATAACTTTTTCTTTGCAATTGTACGTAAGGAACCTTGATCTTTTGTGTGTGTAGGCGAACCCCGATGTGGAGCATAGGAAGGAGGGGGATAGCGAGGCTAGTAGCGATGGTAGTACTAGCAAAGATGTTTCTTCTTCAGATTCGTAGAGGAGCACAATACCTCCTTTATGGCCTTGTTTCCTTGTATATCTATTATCCATCTTTGAGCCTACTGCTTACGGCCACGCTTTAGGTCGCAAGCACTTAAACTCCCCATGTAAATGTATTTTAGATATAATGAATACATGGATTTTTTTTTTCAATTCTCGTGCCTTCAGATCCATTGTGTTATTCCCAAATGCACTATTTGATGTATGGGAGGGGAAAAAAAAAACCAGGGAGTGCTCTTTGGTTTTTTTTTCTCAATTCTGTGCTTCACGTCTATTTGCGCGTCTAAATTGCAGAAAACGTGCGTCTATACTCGCATCTAAAATGCAAAGTACACGTGCTATATAATTCAAATTAATAAAAAAATTTAAATATCTTTATAGAAAAAAGGAGATTTTTGGTTTTGCGTTCGTGTCTACTAGCGCATGTAAAAGCGCGTCTATGCATGTGTCTATGTGCCCATGTAATTTTCCATGTAGACGTGCTTGTAGACGCACAAAAGAAATTAAATAAATAACAATTCCGGTTTTTGTATGCACGTTTATTGATCCGTGTATATGCACGTCTATTGTTGCGTGTGGATTTTCTTATACATGCGACTATAGATGCGAAATGATACACGCAAAAATAGACGGGATTATAGACACGCCCATAAGATTTTCTCTCAATTCAAAAATCGTGTCTAAAAGTGCATCTAAGAGGCCTTTTTGTTGTAGTGTATTTTCTTTGCAATAACAGGGTCATTGGTTGAACTATCTTTCATTCAATGTAGTTTCTACATTATTATTAAAAAAAATTTACCATCTTGAGTTCAAAAATAATACTTTAGACCTTTTATTACTTTATTATTTTCATAAAAATATTCTTTTGCTAATTGTAGTATATTTTTGGTTTAGAGAACAAATCACTACACTTTCAAAAGTCCAAAATACAAGTTTCACCACATATTCTATAACATGAAAGTATACATTGGCTCTCAAAATCATCCATGCCTGCCACCCTCCTTGATTGGTATAGGTATTGTCTCATCTTGCAACTTTCTAAGACTAGTCCTTATGGTTGTTACAAAAAGCAAAGGCTATCCACAATCATGTGGGAAACATCCAACAAGTCATATGTCCTTTTCAAGTGATGCAATTTTTTCTTCTCATATGCAATCATGGTACAATTTTCATGCAACTAGTTAGCCTCACTTGGCATCTTGTTGGAGTCCCTTGCCAAGATGGTACACTCTTGTGAAATTTTTCCTTCAAAGTTTCCCAAATCCCTAATCTACTCATGGATGCAAGAGGGCCATATATCGACCACACGACAACTACCATTTTGTTTTATTTCAAGGAAGGAGCAACAATAACCCCTCCTTCCTCCCACTTTAGCATGGGACTGAACTCCTCCTCTATCAATATGATCACTCCTCCCTTTCCTTTACCTGAAGAGGAGTAAAAACACACATAGCTAGGAAGGTCTAGTGCTTGGATGTATTTACTAGTGATCTTTAGCCCTTTCATGGCCAATGCATTAGGTTTCTTGGCCCTTAACAACCTTCTCCAAGCCACCTTCTGGCTTTCTAAACATAGGCCTTTAGCATTCCATGAGGTGAGGTTAACTTCTTAGAGGTGTTAACCATAGATTTAGTCACCATCACGATCCAAGATCTCATCATCTTTTTTAGTTAGAGGATCCTAAATATTCCTATCAACAAGAGGTAATCTAGCCATTAAGAGTTATATTGTCCATACATGTGACATACTTTCTGCTACTTAGGGGTGCATGCATGGGTACGAGGTACACATACACAAAAAGAGATTATTTTGAAAAATCTATAAGTAATATTTTTCAATTTCATTTCTTATGAAATGTAATTAAAAATTTAATAAAGGAAGGCATGCATAAATGGGGATTTGGGGCTTATACTACAAAAAGGTATCAAACCCATCCATCTTAATTAGTTGTTGAGGCTAAATCTTCCACATGTACGGTTTTCTGTGAGGAAAATCTTGAGTGAGATCCCCTTCTTATTACTAGAGACCCAAAAGTGGTTCTTCTTCTTCTTGCCTTCTTTTACTATGAAGGCATTAGTAGTGGATATTGCCTACAAATAACTATGCACTTACATTGACAATGCTTCATCGAGTATTATATCCCTAATTTCTTGAAAAGATATTGAATCGCTACGATATGAATTAATTTCACTAATGCACAAAAGTCATGTAAAAGCTTGCTCAAAAATGAAAGAAAATATTTGACTTGTCATAGTGACCCCAAAAGTTGACAATGTGATCCTATATAGAGAGATCACTATATTGGTATCACTGTACTGTTATAACCTTCATCCTTCATCATAAATGCTAGGACAATAGTACGATAATCTTTTCCTTTAGTAGAAAATTGTATTGTGATATAGTACATAGTTATGTGTGTTTGAAATTTAAGTTTGGGAGCCATAGAAAGTGGGAGATTTGAATGATGAAAAAGGAAATGGAAAGATTAAAGTGTATTACATATGAGAGAGAGAGAGAGAGAGAGAGAGAGAATAGACCTTTACAAAACCTAAGCACAACAAATCTTGTACACATTGGAGATATATTGAAAGATGGCCTTGAAGCTTAAAAGATTTGACTCGTGGCTACCTTGCCATCATTAATGGAAATTGATAACATCTTTGTTAACTAAGTGACATGATTTATCCCTTTTTAAAATATTTAATGAATATCCCAAATCATGTCTCATGTAATTAGATATATATTTTTCCATAAACTTTATAGAAGAGCTAGATATTTGACTTTATGAGGGGTATAGTGCATTTTCAAGTCACACTTTTCTCCCATTGGAATGGATAGCTTAGACTATATGGTTAAGTTGCTATTGGTTATAATGCCTTGTTGCTTCATACTATGTTTAAACTGATTATAATGACCTACTACTTTTTTGCTGCAGGAATCTCAGTTGATCTGGCAGTAAGGCTAATGGTATGGAGGAGGATGCAAGTTTATCATGATTGGGATGCTCCATATTCTTCTCAAGGCATGAGCATCCCCATTCATAGTTGTGATGATAAGTAAAGTTCTTGGTATTTTATCTAATAGGTCTAGTTTATCTCAATAGTGTATCTCAGATTCTATCCATCATAGTTATGTATATCATGCTTTAGATGGTGATATTGGTCCTCTCGGTCTACTATTGATAATCAAACTATTATTTTCTTTCTATGATCTCATTGGAAGAAATACATAATTTAATACTTGCTTGTTGTCTACCATATTAAAAGTTTAGCTACCAGTAGGTGTCTCATGTTGCTAGTGATTAATCCTCTTATATATGTCATATCGTGCTTTAGATGGTGATATTGGTTCTTTTTTTAGTACTAATAATCAAGTTCTTTTTTTGTAACATGTTGATTTAGCAATAAAGAGCCTCATGAGCTTCATGTGGGTTTGGATGGAAGAATAGACATTTATCTACTATTAAGGGCTCACCATCAAACTCTCTAGTTGGGATTTCATCACAAGGTAAGTATTAGTTAAATTGCATGTATGTGGAAATATCATGCATGCACAGCTAGTGTTGTCATGGATCATGCTTGATGAATTAACATATGCAATGAAACTTTACACCAAGGTAGGCTACAATTTCTTTTTCATTATGCTCATCTTTGTGTTGATGTTGAAGTTGATAGTTTGATCGCTAGCTGATTAGAAGAGTAATGACCAAGTTGCAGCTTGCATCTAAAAGACCTTCCAAGGGCATATTGTTCCCTGTTATGATCCTCACACTAGATTTTTGTGGAAGCTTTATAGAAGACCTAGATCTTTGACTATTTCAAGGGTATAGTGCATTTTCAAGTCACGCTTTTCTCTCACTAGAATGGATATCTCAGACTATATGCTTAAGTTGCTACTCGTTATCATGCTTTGTTCCTTCATAATCTATTTACAATAATTTTGATGACCTGCCACTTTTCTAAATTAGTCTGAGTGTGCTTTGTGGGGATGGGAACACTGGAGTCTTATCTAGTCCCTCTTGTCATGATGATGGTTAAAGAGTTCGAGTGTCATGTTAGTATGATCAGTTCTTATGTGATTATGTTAGTATGGTATGTATTTTTCTTTTTCTTTTCTGCCTGATATGGGGTTTCATGGTGTGTGATTATCTGCATCGCATGAAGCTTTCGATTGCATGTATGTGGAGGTCATGCGAGATTATTCCTAGGATGTGGACTACTAAGGGTGATTAGTCGATCGGTCGAGTCATATGGGTTTATTATGATTGATATCATATATGTTCCTATCCTATTGTTTTGTAGGCATTCATTGTGACTGTCTATGTGTCTAAACCATATTAATGGTGCCTCAAACCCCTCCCCCGATCCAGCATATGTCTTTGGTATTGCATGATTATTCCTTATTGCTAGATTCGGATCTTGTTGCTAAAGCATGATTATCTAAGTTTGTGAGTATTTCCTTACGGCTAGCTCCACATGATCCTGACATTTATGATCAATTTTTAACCTCTTACAGTAAGAGGTCTAGTCCATTCTTATGACACCTAAGAGTTTGGGAAAGGCTCTTTCTTTACCATATCGTGGGGAGTCCTTCCCTAGTACCCGCTCTCAATTGTTCTTCAACAAGGATATTTTGAAGCTATTATAGAAGTAGCCTCTATATGTTTTGGATCCAAAGAAGGTTATTACCATGTCAGGGGTCAATGTCTCTATGATTTCCAACTTGCCACGGAAGTAGTTGTGCGAATTTCTTCCAGATAGGATTATGGCTGCCAAAACCATGTCTCATTACCTCTCCAAGGATTTGTCCACAACTTCTTTTATGGTCTGAAAGGTACTACCATTGATTGGAGTACCTATCTCCTAGCAAAGATGGATCAACCCTTCATTAGAGCTAGTAGAGGAAATGTGACTAATGTTAGATTTGGATCGTACATTTATTTATCCTTGAAGCATGTTGCCCCTGGCAAAGGAAGTACCTTTACCTCTAGTTCATCTTCCAGAGATTCTTCGTCCTCCTCATGAAGATGATCATGTAATCATTGATGATGATGATTCTCCCTCACCTCTAGTCATTCAGAGAAAGTGCCTAAAATGAGCTGTTGCATGAGTGGCAGTTCCTACTCCTTCATTTCCAGTTACAATTTCTGCTCAATCTTGCAGCACACTACATGTCTTTCTTCAAATGTCAAACCTCTTTAAAGCTCATAGGAATGGTATGCTGGACATTTCTATTCTTTCTGTGCAAGCCTTGGTAACAGGAGATGCCATTCTTTTTTTGTACAAGGATATTCAGAGCTCAATTGAGCTTTTAGTTAGTGCCTCTATCCAATATTTTTCTTCTTCTTTTTATGAAGAAGTTTTATATGATGTGTCTCTTCTCTCCCCATCGCATCTCTACATATATTCTCTCTCTACATCTCAACATTACTTTGATTAATGATATACATTATATGGAAAGTAAGAGATGGTGATCAACTTGTATGATAAGAAGGTATTGCTCGTCAAAAACCTCTATTTGGTTGGAACAATTGGTCTCTTAAAGCCACAAATAGGCTTAGTTTCATTAAATTCTTCAGGTAATCAAGGCTAGAAGATAATTGGTTAAAGATGATAGACAATCTCAAACCTTTTGCTTTATGCTAGATAGAGAAGATGAGGAATTGGTAGTGGTCTCAAAATGTAACAATGATGCAATCAAATCCACACAAACCCATTAGAGTCTTGTTGCATTATTTTGTAAGTACAAATTTGATACTAATTCAAATTGTGTGAATCCCATATCTTCCCACAGTTGCACAAATTGATTATTAGTGTAGAAAATCTAAGCCAATTCTTGTATCTCTATGTAGATTTATCTTTTTCAATATTATTGTTATCCACATCTATTTCTAGGCCATCAATATTATATCTCTATGACTTGAGACATCATTAGCTATTATAGTCTCGTTTTAACTAATGTCATTGTTATACAATGATGTGATTCTTGTGTATCTATTAAAGTGATTTGTTTGAGTGAAATAAAATATATCTAAATGTTACAAAATGATGAATATTTAAAACCACTGATAATGGAAGAAAATTAATATTTAATTATTTCTTTTAGAGTTTTCCATGTGCCAATGTGGTTTGATAGTGAATCTTTAAATGGATAGTAGCTTATCAAGCATATTAATTAGAGAAAAGAATAGTACTAATTTTACCAATGTTTTCGTTTCAATAAGCAAGATCTTGTGACTACTAGATTTATGTTACCACCCTTCTTAGACCAAGGCATAGTAAAAGACACATGCTAGGAAGTAAGAATAAAACTTTGGAAAGGAAGTACACCACTCCTAACTTATCATCTTAATTTTGATGCTTTTATTTCTCCATGAAAATAATCAGATCCAATATGAAATAACAACATTAGTTGTAATCACCTGGACTTAGCATGTTATAAAAGGATAAGAAATAACTTGCAATCCACATGCAGATGAACCACCTAGATATTTGATAGCATCATCTAGCATAATGTGTATGCATATTGCCGATGAATGTAATGCACAAATGCTTATTCTTGATTTTGTATTTGGACCTATTATACATTATTATGGTAAAGTAATTTTATTGCATTGAAATATTCTAATTGAGTACAATATCCTATGTTAGAAAAAATTTAGTTGGTGGTGTATTTTCCATGTGAAGCTTTCAAAGTCCTCACATGAACAAGTGACTTCCTTCTGAGACACACACACATACATTAGGGGAGAGAGAGAGATTTTGATTTTACGAAAAAAAAGAGAGAGATTTTGATCAATAATAAATTAATAGAATAGATAAAATAAGATCTTGTATTGTTGTGTGGAATTTTGTTCCTAAACTCTTGAATAAGGATTCTCCTTTTCTAGGATTGAGAACATGGAGGTATTAATTATATTAAATGTTCCTAAAGTAACAAGAGCAAAAGCTATTAGAAAAATGCCACCTCCATAGTTGCTCCCAAACCTGGGTATGCAAATACTTGCATCAAGGAAATGATAGAGTCTACTATAAGCATCCTTTTCCAAAATTTGATACAAGAGTCGTGGTATAACAAGCAAGGTCTGCAATCGTGAAACTTGTGTTAGACACATGCTAGGAAGAAACTAGTAACCACATGTAAGAGTTTGGAAATACTTTATAATGAAGAGTCAAATATTTTATGTACGCTAAGAAATGAGAACAACATGCATGTTTATTTACCTGATAAGTCGATGGAAGCCAATGTGTAATTTTGAGTGCAGCAAAAAGGCTATCAAGAAACCATTCACTATGAATTGAGATCACAACATCATCAATGACGATTGTTCCCTCCAATGTGAATGGATTATAGAGCCCTTTGGCCATAGTAGAATGAATATCTACAAACCATAGATTTATTATTAAAACAAGCAATTATTCTTTTCTAGCAAGCATGAAAATTCATGCCTTCTATAATAGCATCATTTTCTAACAATTGAAAACTTACCTGTAATCGAGTAGGAAACCATTTGTTTGATATTCTCATCCCAAGCCAGCATTTTATCACCAAGGACAATGTCTTTTGCATATTTGTAATAAAAGAGATGGTCATTTCCTACTGAGAGAAGAGGTTGTTAAATGAATTGGTTCTAGAATGTATGGGTTTAAAGATATGAGGTGGTCAAATTGTTTAAGGAAAATTAACCATATTAATCAATTACCAGAATGAATTAAAACAAAGTGCAAAGGAGTGAGATCAATCTTCTTTATTTGTGTGCCAAAAGAACCAGGATTTTGAGAGAGCTCGAGTTGCAAAAACATTGATGATGCATTTTCATCAGCATGCCCAAATCCATATATATCATTGAACTCTAGCTTTTGTAGATTGGTATTACAGACTGCAACCTTTTATGAAAATAGAAGGTAAAAAAGAATAAGTTGTGCATGATGAAGTAGTAAAATGGGAGTAGCTAGATAATATTTAAGAAAATGAAAAACATAAATTAATTGTTAGGATAGTGCAACCATTTCAAGTGTAAATAGAAAAATGTTCTAAAACCTTTTCTCCAATGTCAATGTCACATATCTTTTTGTGATGTCCAACCTCTGTCATGACCATGGAGTTTCCTACACCATAAGCCCATTCAATTAATTATGGATGCTCATAGCTCTTATTGTGTTTTCATTGGCTACAACATTACTATATCTTTCTCAAATCTCGAAATGAGGTGCATCAAATTCAGAAATAGATAACATCAAGTCATAAAGATGGGTGCATGGAACTAAGCAAAGGATCATGGATGAATGATGCCACCTTTAACACAGCTTCCAATTGCATCAGAGGCACATCTTGCTCCCACACCTGCAAGAGTGGTAACTCCCACCACAGCTACTGTACAAAAAGGCCCAAGTATTGGATCCTCTACAAGACATGTCAATAGTGCACCAGCTACTCCAAATATGCTACCACCAGTAGCACCTGGAATTGATTGGGAGCTCTAGTTAGATATGTGATTTATGGTAACGTTGGAGTATATAACACCTCAAAGACAAGTAAATGAGCTTTGGATCACAAACATGTCGAGTCGTGCACAATCAACATAGCTGAGAAAGGAATATTAGTCATAAGATGATAAAAATGCAAGAACCATACATACATATATGTGTTTAGGTTTGACGTACATATATGTGTGAGAAACTAATATTAGTGATAAGATGATAACAATGCACTACCCATATATACATATATGTGTGTAGGTTTGACATGCACATACATGAGTGCATGAAGAAAGGCTATGGAATGATGATCCATGAATGTCTATACTGTGTGGAAGGACCGACACTTTGATAATTTTAACCAACCATGAAAGAGAATGGTCTCTTTCTTAAATATTAGTGAATAATAGACCGTAGCTACTGGAAGATAACCTTGGCCAATACAAATGGGTGAGACGTCCATGAGACGTCGTCCATTATTTGAAGATGCAAGAGTGAGAGGCTCATATTCAACAGTCAAGTTAGAAACATCAACTTCGATGGTGGTTGATGTGGTGGAAGACGATGCGACCATCATTGATGGATCAGTTGTGAGGGTACTTGTTGAGGTCCCTTCTTTATACAAGGAATTAACATCATCTCCCGTATTATAAAGACCGCACCCCACAGTCCAAGCATTGTCGTCACATATGATCTAGGAGCCCAATACATAGAAAAAATAACTATGTCAGCATAGCTACATAACATAAGCAAATGTACAATAGTACATACTCAAAACAAGCATCCACCTACAACATTGGTGACTCCTGTATCATCGATGAAGACAATCTCTACACCAGCAGGGGAGTTTGATGATGCATCGCAGCCCCCGGTGGCTTGGATCTAGTACACATATATGGTACAGAAGTGAGTATGAAAGGAAACGAAGATATAGAAACAGTAAATTGAGAGTGAACCGCACGCACAATCCACATACCTGCAAGTTCCAATCACGGGTCACACCGTAAGCAGTGACAGTAGCCGGGATGGTGAGATATCCAGCCTCGATCATCTGACAAGTTGACTCTACCGCATCTGCCGGGACAGCACCCCAGAATAAGCCGGGCGTGCCTTGACCCAGCAGGGCCGACGCCAAGAGCGATATCCATGACGAGTTCTCTGGATAGCCACCGTCAGGAGGCGTGTACACGGACAGCTGCAATGTGGCCTCTGCTCCCTCCATAATGTTGCCATAACTGATGACGACGGACATGAATGCTATTAGGATCAGACAGAGGGGGCACTGGAGGCGCATCGACGCGGCCGCCACCGATGATACTGACTGGTAATTGTAATGATGTGAAGCTTGTTTCTTCATAGATTTCGTACGCGGGCCCGCGCAGACCATGATCGGGGACCAAGATTACCGATTCGTGCACCGGCCGACGTTTCTGCAACCCAGCCAGGACGGGTATATCACACACGTACAAGGTGGCTTAGTTCTATGTGTGCGTGTATATCAATTATAAGAGCGAACGCGGGCTCGCTCGTACAATACTGTGGCTGAGCGGGGCGCAGCTTATGTACGCGTACGATGCCACTCTCAAACACTTACAACACGCCAGGTTCAATGCTTGGCCGATGATGCTGGGCATTCGGCTGCCGCCATCGTCGCCGATTGAGAGTTTTACAACCAGACAGCTGACGCGGTGTTATGGGTTAGACTCGCTCTTAACAATCCAAGGGAAAAGATGCTAGCAAGAGTGTGGAAGAGGGAGCTTTTTATCGTTTCCTACATGGAAGATTTCAACATTTCCCACATGTTCACGTAGTGTCCCCACATGTAATTAGGGGATTGCATTCCCCATTTGCAATAATGGGGACTCGTAATGAGAATGTACTAACATTTCCTATCCATCTAGACCTACAACTAGGGAATGGCATTGTGCATTTATAATTCTAGGGAATGTTTCAATATCTCCTACATGTCGATATATGTACTCTTGCATAAGACTAGGGAATTACATTCCGCATTTGCCAATGTAGGGAATTGCGGGTATAGAGAATTATCTAAATACTTCGAAAACTCTCTATAGACGAGATTAGGGGAGTTCAAGCTTATGGTCTATATCTTGTACATTCAACCTATAACTAGTGGAATTTGTAGTGAACTATATAAAATGAACCTGCATTCTGTAAGAGGCACACATGCACACATGCACAGGCACCCCACACACATGCACATGCACACCTAAGGGATAAGCCAAAAGCAAGTATCATACTGGCGTCAACTAGAGAAGTTTCCTACTTAGCATTGAGATGTTTTGCATTATGGGATCAAGGTTTGAGCTCAATCTCAAAATACTTGATTTGATTAAGGCATTTAATGGGAACTAGGAGGTTGGTGTAACTGATGTGAATGTGTGAACCTTAGGTTATTAAAAGAAATGTACAGCGTACATACTATTACATACATTTCAATCCTTAGAGAATTAATCAAACACTCATGAGGTTCGCTCATAATTATGTAAGTCTACCACTTGGAAATTTTTAAATAACCTTCCTTAGATCTTTTCTATATACAAAAGGGTATTATTTAATGGGGATATTCACAAATTGAATGGGAAAAAGGTGTGTTTTATTCATGATAAATTTGCATGTGAGGGGTTTTTTAATTAGGCCTTGAACGCATGTGATAACTAGGCTTTAGATATAGTGAGCACCTTGAGTTAAAACACAAAAGAGGACACTTCAATGGGTTGAGAAATTTAAGAAGTCTTGATCATCGAAATCCTAAAAACTGGATAATGACTTAAACTATGGAAGAAAAAAGCCATTGAATCGCTCAAGTTGAGAAGGAAAATAGTTAAGTAAATGGCTTCTAAATATTTGTTTGCTTTCATAGATCTTCAAAGAAATTCCTACTTTTAAGAACCCATATTAGCAGAGATTTCCACAGGTTCTTGGTTGTTGAAATACTTGCTAATGGATGTGCTTAAAAGTGTCACCCATTACATAAACTTGCATATGCTTTAAAAAATCTGCAATGTACTTACATAAATTACATAATTATTGTATGATAATTTATGTTTTCTTTTTATAAATTATACCTTTTTATAGCGAGTGCTTGTTAAATGTGAGGTATTGTACTCAGTAAGAGAAATATGAACACTTAATTTCCAATAGTTATAGTTCTAATTAATTTTTGCACAATTCATAGTACCTTATGTTAGTACTCTAATTGAAAAGACATCAATTTTTCATACTAATCAACCTTTGAGAATCTTGCATAAATTACAAAAAGCTAATGAAGCAGATTGACTCAGAGAGAAAAGACTATAGAGAAAAGAGAAAGGGGAGTGTAGAGGAGAGAGAGAAAGACAGGAAAGAGGGAGACAAATGGCTAACACCTATGAAAGGATAGGCAGAAGCTTTGCAAGGTGAAAGGACAAAGTATTTTCTTGCATAGATTCTTGTGATGGTGATGTTGTAGCACTTACAAAAGAGATAGTGCACTAGTATTATATAAGAACCACCTAATTCCTTTTGTGATTTCAATTAGAGTGCTCTTAATCCACTAGCTAGTTCAACTCTAACAAATATATCATTATCAACGAACATGAGTTTCAGTAGTAGTGAATCGAGTACCCAATCACAAAGATTAGTGAAATGTTTCTCCACATTTGCTTGTAAGACCTTCACTCAATTAATATCCTTGCCCTCTCTAAACATTGACGTCTTAATGTTATGTGGTCTAGACAACTCGGTGTTAGAAAAATGTGTACTCCCTTGAGAAGCTACCATCTATCCCCTATGAAAAAAACTAAAATATTTGACAATGCTCCATGACTTACACTTTTGAAAAATTTGTCAGATTTACCTATATCTCTAGAAGGTACACATTGTGCTCGATGATCTATGGATTTCATACTAGCCACTACATTAGAAAGTATTCTCCTATCCTACACTTGTTTTGAGTAAGATAGGATAGGAAAGTTAATATTTGTGGCTTTTTGACCCATACAATTGGGCATTTTGATAGCTTTCTGAATGTGTGAAACACTAGTTAGAGAACTTGTGACAATGTTTACTTATGGTACACTATAGTGAGCCACTCAAGTTAGATCACTAACCATTCTTGCAACAACAATAGCTATTGTGGATACTCCAAATAATTGAAGACCCTATTTGAACTTCCAAAAATCTATGAATAAAGTTGTTTTCCTATGTACCTTGAGACATAGATCTTGTTATCATTGCTAGGTTCACTTGCTTTTTTCAATTCCGAAATGAGTGACCTTACAAAGTTTCAGCAAATTGATCTTCTTTTTCATCTGAGAAGGCATTTTTCCTCAAATTGCCCAATCCCTGAAGAATATGTGATTCTTTTGAATGCTTTACATTTCAAGGGACAGTCCCATTCTTCTTCTTGCTCAACATAGATTCATCATTTGAAGGAGAAAAGGCAGCTTGCATGTTGCACTATGTAGTTGCAGACTTCCCTTCTCAAGCTATACAATGGATGTTGTATACAACTGCAACCTTTTGTTCTCAGGCTATAGATTTGAAAACTTTCCTTCTCACGCTATGAAGTTAGTTATGGTGTGGAGTATATTACTCAAGCAACTAATCAGTCTTTTGGTGCTGCAAGTGGTTGTTGTTGCTACTAATGAACTTGTTGAATATACATTAGACAAGCTCATACAATTATTCTTATGACTAGTATTTTGCGTTTTTTCTTGGTGTTCCAATTACTCCTCTTTTTGAGCTTTGGTGTTTTGGTATCTTGCTAGGTATATACAATGTCCATACCATTCCAATTAATCAACGTCCATAGTATTAGCTTTGGTGCATGTGGGAATTTGAGGCTTCTTATTATGAGTCTATGTAACCTTTCCCTTGTTTTCAATACATCCTTGACCCACTACACATGGTTTCTCCTCAACTACTCTCTTGGCACAGCTCAAGGTATAGAACAAGTTCTTTAAACCCAAAATATGAGAGTCGTGGTCTAGATAGTAACATAATTCTTGGAGTGGAGGTGGCCTAGCATGCGAGTTCTCAAATCCATGAGCTTATGTTGCTAATGTATAGGTAAGAGATATAAGATTCAATCTACCTTAGAAAGCTAGGGTAAATATGTCTACTTATGGATATAATTGTGTTATGTGATACATCTCATATAGATATATTGTATAAACATGTTTGTCATGATTTCTTTTTAAAATAACATAGAAATTTAGCTACCTTCTTATACTTTTCTCAAAAACAATACAAGAGCTTCATGAGGTGCAATAGTAGCTTTTATACCCAACCGCATAAATAGCCATTAGAGGATCACAAGCATCAACCATTGCATCAAGAGCTCCCTAGAACCTCATATTCAACTATTTTACATGGACCTTATACACTTGGAATTTATGTAGCCATTTCCATTGCAACTCATGCAGTGTTTGTACTTGATTCAACATCAGTCAACAAAATATTTCCAAGCATCATCAGCTTTTGGCAAGTCCTTCATTTTATTGAGGATCTCAAATACATTTGCAAGGGTTGAATCTTCTTTAATGTGATTATTTATGATAGGTAGAGTCACAATACCTAAATGAACATTCACTAGAGTGTTGGTGTGGCTTTCTTGGAGATGAAAGCATATTTGAGACAGTAAGTTTTACGTGATCTTCAGCCAAAGGATATTGGGGATTTTGGAAACTTTACCCGTATTGAAAATATCCACATATATCTTTGATAAATCCACGTTGTGGTCACTAATCCCCAGCAGTGTTGAATCCCTCCTAATTGAACTTGTCACTAATCCCCAGCAGTGTTGAATCCCTCCTAATTGAACTTCCCACCCTCTCCTCCATATCTTTGAGTAATAAGCCACCCTGCAGATTGTAGAAGCCCTCCAAGCACATTCTAGTGTTTATAGCTAGGGTTGCAAAGATTGAAGGAAACAAGAAAAATAGTTAAGTCTTGCTTGATACAAAAGTTTGTAGTTGGTAAAAATTAGCATTGTCATGTGGTTACATGTTTGATTGGTTTTCTAGATTCAAAACTAGTCTCTGAAATCCGATGAATATCACTGATTGAGTTCTAATAATTGAATGATAATTTTGGTTGAATAAAGACACATGTAAGGAGTTATCTTAAGTGCTATAATATGTCTAGTATAAAAAACACGTGCTTTATGAAAAAAATCTTTTCTAATAATTTTGAGATGATATTTGCAATTCTACCCACGCTAGCTTGTAGACCAAGTGTATCCCAGTCAATTTGAGTACCTAGACAACTATATTCGGAGTTTGGAGGAGAAAGTTGAAGAAAAAAGAGTTGCATAGCAAGTTCACGATGGGATTGTTGTACTCATGATTTTGATAGAGGGTTTCTTACTTAAGGATTCTACTTTCCTACTATTGTCAGATGCTTTAGGCTATTAGAACAATGTTTGTAATCTAAGATGGTATATACAATATAAATTTGTGGAGTAATATATATAGTAGTTTTGGTTCTCTTGATTCTTCATTCCATCTTGTCTATTATTCTAAACCCATATCAGTTATGACTTGACATATACCCCCCTTGTTGACATTTGGTAGACCTGACATGAAAAGCCACATGATCTAAGCTATGATAAGATGGTAGACTTAGAAGTACCTTCATGATCTACATGACCTATAGAACTTGAAGATATTTGTCATGACATAAAATGGATGTTACAAGATTCGGGAAAACAACTAAGTCGATAGAGTTTTCTTAATAATGCCTTGTAAAAATGACACAGCTATAAAAGGTATTGAGATGTGTAAATTTGATCACTTTCACAAAAAATATAGTTATTTTCTCTCATTTCACCATTTTGTCCATAACTTTTATGTCTTCACACTCTTCCTTGTATCTTTCTAGTCTTTCTTTCTCCTTGTCATTCATTCATTCTCCTCTTTTCTCTCTCTTCTACACTCTCTTCTCTCATTGCTCATCTCTCTTCTTAACAAGTGGTATTAGAGGATTGGTATTTGATCCCTTTGGTTATAACATTATCCTTGATTTCCTTCTTAGAAGACTAGGCCAACGGGTCCACCCATAAGAAATGTTCTATATAACGTGTGTTGAAAGGATGTTAAGAAATACCCTTTCTTTACATATGGTAAGACCTAGAAACCAATTTGGATGCATCATGGACAAAATGGTAGGTCATGGTCAAGAAATAGACCATTTTAGAGGTAAATAAGTTAAACAAAAGGAGATTAGAGTTAGTGAGGTTTAGAGGTCCACTCACTTTTTCAAATACACTTTCTCTTCCAACTTTCTTTTAAGTGTTTGTAAAAGCTCTCATGGTGGCTGTAAGAAACCCTTCCTCTTGCTCTTGAGTGACCATATCTTTCTCTCTAACCATGGGACAAATGTTCCATGAATCTTGAGGAACATATGGAGTATAGGTTTGATGACATTGTTTGAAAATCATAGTACATTTTGCATTAAAGTTCCTACACACTCCATCTCTCATTGCTACCTCTAATCTTTGTTCTGTTGATGAAGTACTAATTGAGCACTCATTTAAAAGATATTTCAACAAGTCTTGGTAAGATTCAACATTTGATCTTTATCCATTTTTCTAAAACCGTAAATGTGCAGGAGGGTAGTTAGAGGGTAGCCATACCTTCAACCTTGAAGCTCAAGATTTCTTCAAGTTTTGGTATGCTAAGGAGGAGCTATATAAAACTAATATTGAGTTAGCTTTTGCTCAAGATAACTTTTTTAACCTTTGTATACAAATGGAGCAATAAAGCACAGGTTGGCAAAAAAACACCCAATTTACAATTATTTTTAAATAAATGAATGTGCATTTAGAGACCCTTAATGAAGGTTCGAAGTCTAGGTTACCCAAAAAGTACCGTTACAAACTTAATAATTTTTAAATAAATGATAATAAGGAATTGTCATTTTCTTTTTAAGAATTATTATCTAATAAAATTTCACCCATTATTAATAATTTTATTAAAATGAATCGTTCATTATATTTCTTTCCCCTCACATTGTATATTTTCCTATTTATTGAATGTGCTTTGTGGGCATGGGAATACTAGAGTCTTATCTAGTCCCTCTTGTGGTGATGATGGTAAAACAGTTCGAGTGTCATGTTAGTATGATCAGTTCTTATGTGATGCTATGTTCTTGTTTTGCTCATGTTGATGAGTCAAGGTATGGTATGTATTTCTCTTTTTCTTTTTTGCCTGACATGGGGATTCATGGTGTGTGTTTATCTACATCACATGAAGCTTTGGGTTGCATATGTATGTAGAGGTCATGCTAGATTCCTCCTAGGATGTGGATTACTAAGGGTGGTTAGTCGATCGGTTGACTCATGTGAGTTTATTATGATTGATATCATATATGTTCCTGTCCTATTGTTTTGCAGGCATTCATTGTGCCCATCTATGTGTGTAAACCATCTTAATGGTGCCTCAAACCCCTACCCCAATCTAGTATGTGTCTTTGGTATTGCATGATTATTCTTTGCTGCTAGATTCAAACCTCGTTTCCAAAGTAGGATTATCTATGTTTGTGAGCATTTCCTTATGGCTAGTTCCAGATGATCCTGATATTTATGATCAATTTTTAACCTCTTACAATAAGACGTCTAGTCCTGTTTATGGTATAACTATTATTATGACACATGAGAGTTTGGGGAAGGCTCTTTCTTATAGAAGCAGTCTCTGGATGTTTTGGATCCAAAGAAGGTTATTACCACGTCAGCGGGGTTAGTGTCTCTATGATTTCCAACTTGCTATGGAAGTAGTTGTGCCAATTTCTTTAAGATAGGTTTATGCCTGCCGAAACCCTGTCTCATTACCTCTCCAAGGAGTTGTTCACAAATTCTTGTATGGTCTTGAAAGGTATTACTATTGATTAGAGTACCTATCTCCTACCAAATATGGATCAACATTTCATTAGAGCTACTATAGGAAATGTGAATAATGTCAGATTTGGATCGTACATTTATGTATCCTTGAAGCATGCTGCCCCTGGCAAAGGAAGTACCTTTACCTCTAGTTTATCCTCTAGAGGTTCCTCCTCCTCCTCCTCATGAAGATGATGATGTGATCATTGAGGATGATGATTCTCCCCCACCTCTAATCATTTGAAGAAAGTGCCTGAAACGAGTTGTTGCATTAGTGGCAGTTCCTACTCCTTCAATTCCAATTACAATTCATGCCCAATCTTGCAGCACAGTACATGCATTTCATCAAATGTCAAACCTTTTTATAGCCTATAGGAATGGTATGCTGGACATTTCTATTCCTTTTGTGCAACACCTGGTAATAGGAGATGCCATTCTTCTTTTGTGTAAGGATATTTAGAGCTCAATTGAACTTTCAGTTACTGCCTCTATCCAATAGTTTTCTTGTTCGTTTTATGATGAAGTTTTATATGGTGTCTCTTCTCTCCCCAGAGCATCTCTACATATCTTCTCTCTCTACATCTCAACATTACTTTGATTAATGATATACATTATATGGAAAGCAAGAGATGGTGATCAAATTGTATGATAAGAAGGTATTGCTCTTTAAAAACCTCTATTAGGTTCGAAAAATTGGTCCCTTAAAGCCGCAGATAGGCTTAGTTTCATTAAATTCTTCAGATAATCAAGGCTAGAAGATCATTGGTGAATGATGATAGACAACCTCAAATCTTTTGCTTCATGCTAGATAGCGAAGACGACGAATTGGTAGTGGTCTCAAAATGTAACAATGATGCGATCAAATCCACACAAACCCATTAGAGTCTTGTTGCATTATTTTGTAAGTACAAATTTGATACTAATTCAAATTTTTTGAATCCCATATCTTCCCACACTTGCAAAAATTGATTATTAGTAAAGAAAATCTAAGCCAATTCTTGAATCTCTATGTAGATTTATATTTTTCGCTATTATTGTTATCCACATCTATTTCTAGGCCATAAATATTATATCTCTATGACTTGAGACATCATTAGCTATTATAGTCTTGTTTTAACTAATGTCATTGTTATACAATGATGTGATTCTTATGTATCTATGAAAGTGGTTTGTTTGAGTGAAATAAAATATATCTAAAAGTCACAAAATGATGAATATTTAAAACCACTGATAATGGACGAAAATTAATGTTTAATTATTTCTTTAAGAGTTTCCCATATGCCAATGTGGTTTGATAGCGACTCTTTAAATGGATAGTAGCTAATCAAGCATATTAATTAGAGATTGTCTTGGCATCTTGTTTGAGTCCCTAGCCAAGATGGTACACTCTTGTGAAAATTGTCCTTCAAAGTTTCCCAAAGCCCTAATCTACTCATGGATGCAAGAGGGCCATATATTGACCACACGACAACTACCATTTTGTTTTATTTCAAGGAAGGAGCAACAACAACCCCTCCTTCCTCCCATTTTAGCTAGGGACTGAACTCCTCCTCTATCAATATGATCACTCCTCCCTTTCCTTTACCTGAAGAGGAGTAAAAACACACATAGCTAGAAAGGTCTAGTGCTAGGGTGTATTCACTAGTGAGCTTTAGCTCTTGCATGGCCAATGCATTAGGTTTCTTAGCCCTTAACAACCTTCTCCAAGCTACCTTCTAGCTTTCTAAACATAGGCCTTTAGCATTCCATGAGGTGAGGTTAACTTCTTAGAGGTGTTAACCATAGATTTAGTCACCATCATGATCCAAGGTCTCATCATCTTTGTTAGTTAGAGGATCCTTAATATTCCTATCAACAAGAGGTAATCTAGCCATTAAGAGTTATATTGTCCATACATGTGACATACTTTCTGCTACTTAGGGGTGCATGCATGGGTACGAGGTACACATACACAAAAATAGATTATTTTGAAAAATATATAAGTGACATTTTTCATGAAATGCAATTAAAAATAATAAAGGAAGGCATGCATAAATGGGGATTTGGAGCTCATGCTACAAAAAGGTATCAAACCCATGCATCTTAATTAGTTGTTGAGGCTAGATCTTCCACATGTAGGGTTTTCTGTGAGGACAATTTTGAGTGAGATCCCCTTCTTATTACTAGAAACCCAATAGTGGTTCTTCTTCTTCTTGCCTTGTTTCACTATGAAGCCATTAGTAGTGGATATTGCCTACAACTAACTATGCACTTACATTGACAATGCTTCATCAAGTATTATATCACTAATTTTTTGAAACGATACTGAATTGCTACGATATGAATTAATTTCACCAACACACAAAACTCATGTAGAAGCTTGCTCAAAAATGAAAGAAAATATTTGACTTGTCATATTGACCCCAAAAGTTGACAATCTGATCCCATATAGAGAGATCACTATATTGGTATCACTGTACCATTATAACCTTCATCCTTCATCATAAATGCTAGGAAAATAGTACGATAATCTTTTCCTTTAGTAGAAAATTGTATTGTGATATAGTACAAAGTTATGTGTGTTTGAAATTTAAGTTTGGGAGCCATAGAAAGTGGGAGATTTGAATTATGCAAAAGGAAATGGAAAGATTAAAGTGTATTACATATGTGTGTGTGTGTGTGTGTGTGTGTGTGTGTGTGTGTGTGTGTGAGAGAGAGAGAGAGAGAGAGAGAGAGAGAGAGAGAGAGAGAGAGAGAGAGAGAGAGAGAGAGAGAGAGAGAGAATAGACCTTTACAAAACCTAGGCACAACAAATCTTGTACACATTCGAGATATATTGAAAGATGGCCTTGAAGCTTAAAAGATTTGACTCGTGGCTACCTTGCCATCATGAATGGACATTGATTACATCTTTGTTAACTAAGTGACATGATTGATCCATTTTTAAAATATTTAATGAATATCCCAAATCATGTCTCATTTAATTAGATATATATTTTTCCATAAACTTTATAGAAGAGCTACATATTTGACTTTATGAGGGGTAGAATGCATTTTCAAGTCACACTTTTCTCCCATTGGAATGGATAGCTTAGACTATATGGTTAAGTTGGTACTGGTTATAATGCCTTGTTGCTTCATACTATGTTTAAACTGATTATAATGACCTGCTACTTTTCTGCAATAGGAATCTCAATTGATTTGGTAGTAAGGCTAATGGTATGGAGAAGGATGCAATTTTATCATGATTGGGATGCTCCATATTCATCTCAAGGCATGAGCATCCCAATTGATAGTTGTGATGATAAGTAAACTTCTTGGTATTTTATCTAACAGGTTTAGTTTGTCTTAATAGTTTATCTCAGATTCTATCCTTCATAGCTATGTATATCATGCTTTAGATGGTGATATTGGTCCTCTTGGTCCAGTATTGATAATCAAATTGTTATTCTCTTTCTATGATCTCACTAGAAGAAATACATAATTTGGTACTTGCTTATTTTCTACAATATTAAAAGTTTGGCTACAAGTAGGTATCTCATGTTGCTAGTGATTAATCCTCTTATATATGTCATATCATGCTTTAGATGGTGATATTGGTCCTTTTTTAGTACTAATAATCAAGTTCTTTTTTTGTAACAGGTTGATTTAGCAATAAAGAGCCTCATGAGCTTCATTTGGGTTTGGATGGAAGAATAGACATTTATCTACTATTAAGGGCTCACCATCAAACTCTCTAGTTGGGCTTTCATCACAAGGTAAGTATTGGTTAAAATGCATATATGTGGAAATATCATGCATGCACAGCTAGTTTTGTCATGGATCATGCTTGATGAATTAACATATGCAATGAAACTTTACACCAAGGTAGGCTACAATTTCTCTTTCATTATGCTCATCTTTGTGTTGATGTTGAAGATGATAGTTTGATGGCTAGCTGATTAGAAGAGTAATGACCAAGTTGCAGGTTGCATCTAAAAGACATTCCAAGGGCATATTGTTCCATGTTATGATCCTCACACTAGATTTTTGTGGAAGCTTTATAGAAGACGTAGATCTTTGACTTTTTCAAGGGTATAGTGCATTTTCAAGTCACACTTTTCGCCCACTGGAATGGATATCTCAGACTATATGCTTAAGTTACTACTGGTTATCATGTTTTTTTCCTTCATAATCTATTTAAAATAATTTTGATGACCTACCACTTTTCTAAATTAGTCTGAGTGTGCTTTGTGGGGATGGGAACACTAGAGTCTTATCTAGTCCCTCTTGTCTTGATGATGGTTAAAGAGTTCAAATGTCATGTTAGTATGATCAGTTCTTATGTGATTCTATGTTTTTGTTTTGCTCATATTGATTAGTCAAGGTATGGTAGGTATTTTTCTTTTTCTTTTCTTCCTGATATGGGGTTTCATGGTGTGTGATTATCTGCATCGCATGAAGCTTTCGATCGAATGTATGTGGAGGTCATGCCAGATTCTTCATGGGATGTGGACTACTAAGGGTGGTTTCGAGTCATCTGTGTTTATTATGATTGATATCATATATGTTCCTATTTTGTTGTTTTGGAGGCATTCATTATGACTGTCTATGTGTGAAAACCATCATAATGGTGCCTCAAACCCCTCCCCTGATCCAATATCTGTCTTTGGTATTGCATGATTATTCCTTGTTGCTAGATTTAGATCTCATTGCTAAAGCACGATTATCCGAGTTTGTGAGTATTTCCTTATAGCTAGTTCCACATGATCCTGACATTTATGATCAATTTTTAACCTCTTACAGTAAGAGGTCTAGTCTTGTTTATGGTATAACTATTCTTATGACACCTAAGAGTTTGGGGAAGTCTCTTTCTTTGCCATATTGTGGGGAGTCCTTCCCTACTACCGACCCTCAATTTTTCTCCAACAAGGATATTTTGAAGCTATTATAGAAGTAGCCTCTGGATGTTTTGGATCCAAAGAAGGTTATTACCATGTTAGGGGTCAGTGTCTCTATGATTTCCAACTCGCTATGGAAGCAGTTGTACCAATTTCTTTAAGATAGGTTTATGCTTGCCAAAACCTTGTCTCACTACCTCTCCAAGGAGTTGTTCACAGTTTCTTGTATGGTCTGAAAGATATTACCATTGATTGGAGTACCTATCTCCTAACAAAGATGGATCAACATTTCATTAGAGCTAGTAGAGGAAATGTGAATAATGTTAGATTTGGATCGTACATTTATGTATCCTTGATGCATGCTCCCCCCGGCAAAGGAAGTACCTTTACCTCTAGTTCATCTTCCAAAGGTTCCTTGTCCTCCTCATGAAGATGATGATGTAATCATTGATGATGATGATTCTCCCTCACCTCTAATCATTCAGAGAAAGTGCCTGAAATGAGTTGTTGCATTAGTATAGTGGTAGTTTCTACTCCAATTCCAGTTACAATTCCTACTCAATCTTGCAGCACACTATATGCCTTTCTTTAAATGTCAAACCTTTTTAGAGCCCATAGGAATAGTATGTTGGACATTTCTATTCCTTGTGTGCAAGGCCTGGTAACAGGAGATGCCATTCTTTTTTTGTGCAAGAATATTCAGAGCTCAATTGAACTTTCAGTTACTACCTCTATCCAATAGTTTTCTTCTTCTTTTTATGAAGAAGTTTTATATGGTGTGTCTCTTCTCTCCCCGTCGCATCTCTACATATCTTCTCTCTCTACATCTCAACATTACATTGATTAATGATATACAATATATGGAAAGCAAGAGATGGTGATCAACTTATATGATAAGAAGGTATTGCTCGTCAAAAACCTCTATTTGGTTGGAAAAATTGGTCGCTTAAACCCATAGTAAATTTTTCAGCTAATCAAGACTAGAAGATCATTGGTTAATGATGATAGACAATCTCAAACCTTTTGCTTTATGCTAGATAGAGAAGATGGCGAATTGGTAGTGGTCTCAAAATGTAACAATGATGCAATCAAATCCACACAAACCCATTAGAGTCTTGTTGCATTATTTTGTAAGTACAAATTTAATACTAATTCAAAGTGTGTGAATCCCATATCTTCCCACACTTGCACAAATTGATTATTAGTATAGAAAATCTAAGCCAAATCTCGTATCTCTATGTAGGTTTATCTTTTTCGCTATTATTTTTTTCCACATCTATTTCTAGGCCATACATATTATATCTCTATGACTTGAGACATCATTAGCTATTATAGTCTAGTTTTAACTAATGTCATTGTTATACAATGATGTGATTCTTATGTATCTATTAAAGTGGTTTGTTTGAGTGAAATAAAATATATCTAAAAGTCCTAAAATGATGAATATTTAAAACCACTCACAATGGAAGAAAATTAATATTTAATTATTTCTTCTAGAGTTTCCCATGTGCCAATGTGGTTTGATAGTGAATCTTTAAATGGATAGTAGCTAATAAAACATATTAATTAAAGAAAACAATAGTGCTATGTTTTCTTTTCAATAAGCAAGACCTTGTGACAACTAGATCTATGTTACAACCCTTCTTAGACCAAGGCATCGTAAAAGACACTGTCATTTTCTAAAGCCTCATTAAACTCTCCAATGGGAAGCTTAGAATCCCACGTTTGTATGAGATGTTTACAACATGCTAGGAAGCAAGAATACAACTTTGGAACGGAAGTACACCACTCCTAACTTATCATCTTAATTTTGATGCTTTTATTTCTCAATGAAAATAATCACATCCAATATGAAATAACAACATTAGTTGTAATCACCTTGACTTAGCATGTTATAAAAGGATAAGAAATAACTTGCAATCCACATGTAGATGAACCACCTAGACATTTGATAGCATCATCTAGCATAATGTGTATGCATATTATGGATGAATATAATGTACAAATGCTTATTCTTTATTTTGTATTTGGACCTATTATACATTATTATGGTAAAGTAATTTTATTGCATCAAATTATTCTAATTGAGTTCAATATCCTATCTTAGAAAAAAATTATTTGGTGCTGCATTTTTCATGTGAAGCTTTCAAAGTCCTCACATTAACATGTGACTTTCTTCTGAGACACACACACATACATTAGGGGAGAGAGAGAGAGATTTTGATTAAGATTAAATTAATAAAATAGATAAAATAAGATCTTGTATTGTTGTGTGGAATTTTGTTCCTAAACTCTTGAATAAGGATTCTCCTTTTCTAGGATTGAGAACATGGAGGTATTAATTATATTAAATGTTCCTAAAGTAATAAGAACAAAAGCTATTAGAAAAATGCCACCTCCATAGTTGCTCCCAAACCTGGGTATGAAAATACTTGCATCAAGGAAATGGTAGAGTCTACTATAAGCATCCTTTTCCAAAATTTGATACAAGAGTCGTGGTATAACAAGCAAGGTCTGCAATCATGAAACTTGTGTGAGACACATGCTAGGAAGAAACTAGTAACCACATGTAAGAGTTTGGAAACACTATATAATGAAGAGTCAAATATTTTATGTACGCTAAGAAATGAGAACAACATGCATGTTTATTTACCTGATAAGTCGATGGAAGCCAATGTGCAATTTTGAGTGTAGCAAAAAGGCTATCAAGAAACCATTCACTATGAACTGAGATCACAACATCATCAATGACGATTGTTCCCTCCAATGTGAATGGATTATAGAGCCCTTTGGCCATAGTAGAATGAATATCTACAAACCATAGATTTATTATTCAAACAAGCAATTATTCTTTTTTAGCAAGCATGAAAATTGATGCCTTCTATAATAGCATCATTTTCTAACAATTGAAAACTTACCTGTAATCGAGTAGGAAACCATTTGGTTGATATTCTCATCCCAAGCCAGCATTTTATCACCAAGGACAATGTCTTTTGCATATTTGTAATAAAAGAGATGGTCATTTCCTACTGAGAGAAGAGGTTGTTAAATGAATTGGTTCTAGAATGTATGGGTTTAAAGATATGAGGTGGTCAAATTGTTGAAGGAAAATTAACCATATTAATCAATTACCCGAACGAACTAAAACAAAGTGCAAAGGAGTGAGATCAATCTTCTTTATTTGTGTGCCAAAAGAACCATAATTTTGAGAGAGCTCGAGTTGCAAAAACATTGATGATGCATTTTTCATCAGCATGCCCAAATCCATATATATCATTGAACTCTAGCTTTTGTAGATTGGTATTCCAAACTGCAACCTTTTATGAAAATAGAAGGTAAAAAAGAATAAGTTGTGCATGATGAAGTAGTAAAATGGGAGTAGCTAGATAATATTTTTAAAAATGAAAAACATAAATTAGTTATTAGGATAGTGCAACCATTTCAAGTGTAAATACAAAAATGTTCTAAAACCTTTTCTCCAATGTCAATGTCACATATCTTTTTGCGATGTCCAACCTCTGTCATGACCATGGAGGTTCCTACACCATAAACCCATTCAACTAATTATGGATGCTCGTAGCTCTTATTGTGTTTTCATTGGCTACAACATTACTATATGTTTCTCAAATCTCGAAATGAGGTGCATGAAATTCAAAAATAGATAATGTCAAGTCATAAAGATGCATGCACGGGACTAAGCAAAGGATCATGGATGAATGATGCCACCTTTAACACAGCTTCCAATTGCATCAGAGGCACACCTTGCTGCCACACCTGCAAGAGTGGTAACTCCCACCAGAGCTATTGTACAAAAACGCCCAAGTATTGGATTATCTACAAGACATGTCAATAGTGCACCAGCTACTCCAAATATGCCACCACCAGTAGCACCTGGAGTTGATTGGAGCTCTAGTTGGATATGTGATTTATGGTAACTTTGGAGTATATATAACACCTCAAAGACAAGTAAATGAGCATTGGATCACAAACATGTCGAGTCGTGCACAATCAACATAGCTGAGAAAGGAATATTTGTCATAAGATGATAAAAATGCGAGAACCATACATACATATATGTGTTTAGGTTTGATGTACATATATGTTGTGAGAAACTAATATTAGTGATAAGATGATAACAATGGGATACCCATATATACATATATGTGTGTAGGTTTGACATGCACATACATGAGTGCATGAAGAAAGGCTATGGAATGATGATCCATTAATGTCTATACTGTGTGGAAGGACCAACGCTTTGATAATTTTAACCAACCATGAAAGAGAATGGTCTCTTTCTTAAATATTAGTGAATAATAGACCGTAGGTATAGGAAGATAACCTTCGCCGACACAAATGGGTGAGACGTCCATGAGACGTCGTCCATTATTTGAAGATGCAAGAGTGAGAGGCTCATATTCAACAGTAAAGTTAGAAACATCAACTTCGATGGTGGTTGATGTGGTGGAAGAGGATGCAACCATCATTGATGGATCAGTTGTGAGGGTACTTGTTGAGGTCCCTTCTTTATACAAGGAATTGACATCATCTCCCGTATTATAAAGACCGCATCCCACAGTCCAAGCATTGTTGTCACATATGATCTAAGAGCCCAATACGTAAAAAAAATAACTATGTCAGCATAGCTACACAACATAAGCATACAATAGTACATTTTCAAAACAAGCAGCCACCTACAACATTGGTGACTCCTGTATCATCGATGAAGACAATCTCTACACCAGCAGGGGAGTTTGATGATGCATCGCAGCCCCCAGTGGCTTGGATCTAGTACACATATATGGTACATAAGTGAGTATGAAAGGAAACGAAGCAATACAAACAGTAAATTGAGAGTGAACCGCACGCACAATCCACGTACCTGCAAGTTCCAATCACGGGTCACACCGTAAGCAGTGACAGTAGCCGGGATGGTGAGATATCCAGCCTCGATCATCTGACAAGTTGACTCTACCGCATCTGCCGGGACAGCACCCCAGAATAGGCCGGGCGTGCCTTGACCCAGCAGGGCCGACGCCAAGACCGATATCCATGACGAGTTCTCTGGATAGCCACCGTCAGGAGGCGTGTACACGGACAGCTGCAATGTGGCCTCTGCTCCCTCCATAATGTTGCCATAACTGATGAAGACGGACATGAATGCTATTAGGATCAGACAGAGGGGGCGCTGGAGGCTCATCGACGCGGCCGCCACCGATGATACTGACTGGTAATTGTAATGATGTGAAGCTTGTTTCTTCATAGATTTCCTACGCGGGCCCGTGCAGACCATGATCGGGGACCAAGATTACCGCTTCGTGCACCGGCCGATGTTTCTGCAACCCAGCCAGGAGGGGTATATCACACACGTACAAGGTGGCTTAGTTCTATGTGTGCGTGTATATCGATTATAAGAGCGAAGGCGGGCTCGCTCGTACAATACTGTGGCTGAGCGGGGCGCAGCTTATGTACGAGTACGATGCCACTCTCAAACACTTACAACACGCCAGGTTCAATGCTTGGCCGATGATGCTGGGCATTCGGCTGCCGCCATCGTCGCCGATTGAGAGTTTTACAACCAGACAGCTGACGCGGTGTTATGGGTTAGACTCGCTCTTAACAATCCAAGGGAAAAGATGCTAGCAAGTGTGGAAGAGGGAGCTTTTTATCGTTTCCTACATGGAAGATTTCAACATTTCCCACATGTTCATGTCGTGTCCCCCACATGTAATTAGGGGATTGCATTGCCCATTTGCAATAATGGGGACTCGTAATGAGAATGTGCCAACATTTCCTATCCATCTATACCTACAACTAGGGAATGGCATTGTGCATCTATAATTCTAGGGAATTTTTTAATATCTCCTACATGTCTATATATGTACTCTTGCATAAGACTAGGGAATTACATTGCGCATTTGCCAATGTAGGGAATCGCGGATATAGAGAATTACCTAAATACTCCGAAAACTCTCTCTAGACGAGATTAAGGGAATTCAAGCTTATGGTCTATATCTTGTACATTCAACCTATATCTAGTGGAATTTGCAGTGGACTATATAAAATGAACGTGCATTGTGTAAGAGGCGCACATGCACATGCACACCCCACACATAGACCCTCTACTTCCATTTGAATGCTATTTGATTAATACGATAAGGTTTTCTTATGAAACTATATTACAAACAATCACCATATTCATTAATCATCAAGAAGCAATTAAACAGAAGGGGCATTTAGTCACCATGCTATGCGCTACATGGATATGCCTTATTCGTTTCAAATCAACATTGCCTATTCTTCTCATCTAAGGTTTGCATGGATTGTTTGATGTTACCATCAACACACGACACACTCCATCATGAGCTCATTCAAGTTTATGATTCCTATAAACCTAAGGGATAAGCCAAAAGCAAGTATCATACTTGTGTCAACTAGAGAAGTTTCCTACGTAGCATTGAGATGTTTTGCAATATGGAATCAAGGTTTGAGTTCAATCTCAAAATAGTTGATTCGATTAAGGCATTTAATGGGAACTAGGAAGTTGGTGTAACTGATGTGAATGTGTGAACCTTAGGTTATTAAAAGAAATGTACAACGTACATACTATTACATACATTTCAATCCTTAGAAAATTAATCAAACACTCACGAGGTTCGCTCATAATTATGTAAGTCTACCACTTTGAAATTTTTAAATAACCTTTCTTATATCTTTTCTATATACACAAGGGTATTATTTAATGGGGATATTCACAAATTGAATGGGAAAAAGGTGTGTTTTATTTATGATAAATTTGCACGTGAGGGGTTTTCTAATTAGGCCTTGAATGCATGTGATAACTAGGGTTTAGATATAGTGAGCACCTTGAGTTAAAACACAAAAGAGGACACTTCAATGGGTTGAGAAATTCAAGAAGCGTTGATCATCGAAATCCTAAAAACTGGATAATGACTTAAACTATGGAAGAAAAAATCCATTGAATCGCTCAAGTTGAGAAGGAAAATAGTTAAGTAAATGACTTCTAAATATTTGTTTGCTTTCATAGATCTTCAAAGAAATTCCTACTTTCAAGAATCCATATTAGCAAAGATTTCCACAGGTTCTTGGTTGTTGAAATACTTGCTAATGGATATGCTTAAAAGTGTCACCCATTACATAAACCTGGATATGCTTTAAAAAATCTGCAATGGTACTTACATAAATTATATAATTATTTTATGATAATTTATGTTTGCTTTGTATAAATTATACCTTTTTATAGTGAGTGCTTGTTAAATGTGAGGTATTGTACTCAGTAAGAGAAATATGAACACTTAATTTCCAATAGTTATAGTTCTAAATAATTTTTGCACAATTCATAGTACCTTATGTTAGTATTTTAATGGAAAAGACATCAATTTTACATGCTCTTGTATATGACAAGCTATTGAAAATAAATTATTTAAGAAATAGCTTATGTCAAGAAGAATCTTGCATAAATTACAAAAAGGTAATGAAGCAGATTGACTTGGAGAGAAAAGACTATAGAGAAAAGAGAAAGGGATGTGTAGAGGAAAGAGAGAGACTTGAGAAGAACAGAGAAATATTGTAAGTGGAGAGAGAAAGACAGGAATGAGGGAGACAAATGGCTAACACCTATGAAAGGATAGGTAGAAGCTTTGCAAGGTGAAAGGACAAAGACTTTTATTGCATAGATTCTTGTGAAGGTGATGTTATATCACTTATCAAAAGAGATATTGCACTAGTATTATATAAGAACCACCTAATTCCTTTTGTGATTTCAATAAGAGTGCTCTGAATCCACTAGCTAGTTCAACTCTAACAAATATATCATTATCAAGGAACATGAGTTTCAGTAGTAGTGAATCGAGTACCCAATCACAAAGATTAGTGAAAATTTTCTCCACATTTGCTTGTAAGATCTTCACTCAATTAATATCCCTGCCCTCTCTAAACATTGAAGTCTTCATGTTATGTGGTCTAGACAACTCGGTGTTAGAAAACTGTGTACTCCCTTGAGAAGCTACCATCTATCCCCTAGGAAAAAAACTAAAATATTTGACAATGCTCCACGACTTACACTTTTGAATTTTTTTTTCAGAGTTACCTATCTCTCTAGAAGGTACACATTGTGCTCGATTATCTATAGATTTCATATTAACCACTACGTTAGAAAGTATTCTCCTATCCTACACTTGTTTTGAGTAAGATAGGGTAGGAAAGTTAGTAATGGAACCATTCTTAATATTTGTGGCTTTTTGACCCATACAATTGGGCATTTTGATAACTTTCTGAATGTGTGAAACACTAGTTAGAGAACTTGTGACAATGTTTCCTTATTGTACACTATAGTGAGCTGCTCGAGTTAGATCACTAACCATTCTTGCTGCAACAATACTATTACATACATTTCAATCCTTCGAAAATTAATCAAACACTCACGAGGTTCACTCATAATTATGTAAGTCCACCACTTGGAAATTTCTAAATAACCTTTCTTAAATATTTTTTATATACAAAAGGGTATTATTTTATGGGGATATTCACAAATTGAATGGGAAAAATGTGTTTTTTATTCATGATATATTTGCACGTGAGGGGTTTTTTAATTAGGCCTTGAACGCATGTGATAACTAGGGTTTAGATATAGTGAGCACCTTGAGTTCAAACACAAAAGAGGACACTTCAATGGGTTGAGAAATTCAAGAAGCGTTGATCATCGAAATCCTAAAAACTACTAGGGTTTAGATATAGTGAGCACCTTGAGTTCAAACACAAAAGAGGACACTTCAATGGGTTGAGAAATTCAAGAAGCGTTGATCATCGAAATCCTAAAAACTGGATAATGACTTAAAGTATGGAAGAAAAAAGCCATTGAATCACTCAAGTTGAGAAGGAAAATAGTTAAGTAAATGGCTTTTAAATATTTGTTTGCTTCCATAGATCTTCAAAGAAATTCCTACTTTTAAGAACCAATATTAGCAGAGATTTCCACAAGTTCTTGGTTGTTGAAATACTTGCTAATGGATGTGCTTAAAAGTGTCACCCATTACATAAACCTGGATATGCTTTAAAAAATCTGCAATGGTACTTACATAAATTACATAATTATTGTATGATAATTTATGTTTGCTTTGTATAAATTATACCTTTTTATAGCGAGTGCTTGTTAAATGTGAGGTATTGTACTCAGTAAAAGAAATATGAACACTTAATTTCCAATAGTTATAGTTCTAAATAATTTTTGCACAATTCATAGTACCTTATGTTAGTATTCTAATGGAAAAGACATCAATTTTACATACCAATCAACCTTTGAGATATTACCTAATTATGAGCTCTTGTATATGACAAGCTATTGAAAATAAATTATTTAAGAAATAGCTTATGTCAAGAAGAATCTTGCATAGATTACAAAAAAGTAATGAAGCAGATTGACTTGGAGAGAAAAGACTATAGAGAAAAGAGAAAGGGACGTGTAGAGGAGAGAGAGAGACTTGAGAAGAACAGAGAAATATTGTAAGTGGAGAGAGAAAGACAGGAATGAGGGAGACAAATGGCTAACACCTATGAAAGGATAGGCAAAAGCTTTGCAAGGTGAAAGGACAGTTTTTTCTTGCATAGATTCTTGTGAAGGTGACGTTGTAGCACTTATCAAAAGAGATATTGCACTAGTATTATATAAGAACCACCTAATTCCTTTTGTGATTTCAATTAGAGTTCTCTTAATCCACTAGCTAGTTCAACTCTAACAAATATATCATTATCAAGGAACATGAGTTTCAGTAGTAGTGATTCGAGTACCCAATCACAAAAATCAGTGAAAATTTTCTCCACATTTGCTTGTAAGATCTTCACTCAATTAATATCCGTGCCCTCTCTAAACATTGAAGTCTTCATGTTATGTGTTCTAGACAACTCGGTGTTAGTACACTGTGTACTCCCTTGAGAAGCTACCATCTATCCCCTAGGAAAAAAACTAAAATATTTGACAATGCTCCATGACTTACACTTTTGAAAAAATTTGTTAGAGTTACCTATCTCTCTAGAAGGTACACATTGTGCTCGATCATCTATAGATTTCATACTAGCCACTACATTAGAAAGTATTCTCCTATCCTACACTTGTTTTGAGTAAGATAGGGTAGGAAATTTAGTAATGCAACCATTCTTAATATTTGTGGCTTTTTGACCCATATGATTGGGCATTTTGATAGCTTTCTGAATGTGTGAAACACTAGTTAGAGAACTTGTGACAATGTTTCCTTATGGTACACTATAGTGAGCTGCTCGAGTTAGATCACTTACCTTTCTTGCTGCAACAATAGCTATTGTGGCTACTCCAAATAATTGAAGACCCTGTTTGAACTTCCAAAAATCTATGAGTAAAGTTGTTTTCCTACATACCTTGAGACATAGATCTTGTTATCATTGCTAGGTTCACTTGCTTTTTTCAATTCTGAAATGAGTGACCTTCCAAAGTTTCAGCAAATTGATCTTCTTTTTCATCCGAGAAGGGATTTTTCCTCAAATGGCCCAATCCCTGAAGAATGTGTGATTCTTTTGCATGCTTTAGATTCCGAGAGACACTCCCATTCTTCTTCTTGCTCAACTTACATTCATCATTTGAAGGACCAAAGGCTTGCATGTTGCACTATGTAGTTGCATACTTTCCTTCTCAAGCTATACAATGGATGTTGTATACAATTGCAAACTTCTGTTCTCAGGATATAGATTTGAAAACTATCCTTCTCACACTATGAAGTTAGTTATGGTGTGGAGTATATTACTCAAGCAACTCATAAGTCTTTTGGTGCTGCAAGTGGTTGTTGTTGCTACTAATGAGCTTGTTGAATATACATTAAACAAGCTCATACAATTATTCTTATGACTAGTATTCTGCCATTTTTCTCGATGTTCCAATTACTCCTCTTTTTGAGCTTCGGTGTTTTGGTATCTTGCTAGGTATATAAAATGTCCATACCATTCCAATTAATCAACGTCCATAGTATTAGCTTTGGTGCATGTGGGAATTTGAGGCTTCTTATTAGGAGTCTATGTAACCTTTCCCTTGTTTTCAATATATCCTTGATCCACTATACATGGTTTCTCCTCAACTACTCTCTTGGCACAGCTCAAGGTATAGAACAAGTTCTCTAAGCCCAAAACACGAGAGTTGTGGTCTAGATAGTAACGTAATTCTTGGAGTGGAGGTTGCCTAGCATGCGAGTACTCAAATCCATGAGCTTATGTTGCCAATGTATAGGTAAGAGATATAAGATTCAATCTACCTCAGAAAGCTATGGTAAATATGTCTACTTATGGATATAAGTGTGTTATGTGATACATCTCATATAGATATATTGTATGAGTATGTTTGTCATGATTTCTTTCAAAAATAACATAGAAATTTAGCTAACTTCTTATACTTTTGTCAAAAACAATACAAGAACTTCACGAGGTGCAATAGTAGCTTTTATACCCAACAGCATAAATATCCATTAGAGCATCACAAGCATCAACCATTGCATCAAGAGCTCCCTAGAACCTCATATTCAACTCTTCTACATGGACCTTATATACTTGGAATTCATGTAGCCATTTCCATTGCAACTCATGCAGCCTTTGAACTTGATTCAACATCACTCAAAAAATATTTCCAAGTATCATTAACTTTGGGCAAGTCCTTCATTTTATTGAGGATCTCAAATACATTTTCAAGGGTTGAATCTTCTTTAATCTAATTATTTATGATAGATAGAGTCACAATACCTAAATGAACATTCCCTAGAGTGTTGGTGCAGCTTTCTTGGAGATGAAAGCATATTTGAGGCAGTAAGTTTTACGTCATCTTGAGCCAAAGGATATTGGGGATTCTGGAAACTTTACCCATATTGAAAATATCCACCTATATCTTTGATAGAGTCCACGGTGTGGTCACAAATCCCCAGCAGTGTTGAATCCATCCTAATTGAACTTCCCACCCTCTCCTCCATATCTTTGAATAACAAGCCACCCTGCAGATTGTAGAAGCCCTCCAACCACATTCTAGTGTCTTTAGCTAGGGTTGCAAAGATTGAAGGAATCAGGAAAAATAGTTAAGTCTTCCTTGATACAAAAGTTTGTAGTTGGTAAAAATTAGCATTGTCATGCGGTTACATGTTTGATTGCTTTTCTAAATTCAAAACTAGTCTTTGAAATCGGATGAATATCACTAATTGAGTTCTAATAATTAAATGAAAATTTTGGTTGAATAAAGACACATGTAAGGAGTTATCTTAAGTGCTATAAGATGTCTAGACCTAAAAATATAAAAAATACATGTGCTTTATGAAAAAATTCTTTTTGAATAATTTTGAGATGATATTTGCAATTCTACCCACACTACCTTGTAGACCACTGTATCCCAGTCAATTTGAGTACGGAGACAACTATATTCAGAGTTTTGAGGAGAAAGTTGAAGAAAAAAGAGTTGCACAACAAGTTCACGATGGGACTATTGTACTCATGATTTTGATAGAGGGATCTTACTTAAGGATTCTACTTGCCTACTATTTTCAGATGCTTTAGGCTATTAGAACAATGTTTGTAATCTAAGATGGTATATACAATATATATTTGTGCAATAATATATAGAGTAGTTTTGGTTCTCTTGATTCTTCATTCCATCTTGTCTATTCTTCTAAACCCATATCAGTTATGACTTGACATATACCCCCTTTGTTGACATTTTGTAAACCTGACATGAAAAGCCACATGATCTAAGCTATGACAAGATGGTAGACTTAGTAGTACCTTCACGATCTACATGAGCTATAGAACTTGGAGATATTTGTCATGACATAAAATCGATGTTACAAGAGTTAGGAAGACAATTAAGTGGATAGAGTTTTCTTAATAATACCTTGTCAAAATGACATAGCGATAAAAGGTATTGAGATGTGTAATGATCACTTTCACAAATAATATAGTTATTTTCTCTCATTTCACCATTTTGTACATAACTTTTATGTCTTCACACTCTTCCTTGTATCTTTCTAGTCTTTCCTTCTCCTTGTCATTCATTCTTTCTCCTCTTTTCTCTCTCTTCTCTCATTGCTCAGCTCTCTTCTTAACAAGTGGTATTAGAGGATTGGTCATTGATCCCTTTGCTTATAAACTTATCCTTGATTTCCTTTTAGAAGACTAGGCCAAGGGGTCAACCTATAAGAAATGTTCTATATAACGTGTGTTGAAAGGATGTTAAGAAATAACCTTTCTTTACATATGGTAAGACCTAGAAACCAATTTGGATGCATCATGGACAAAATGGTAGGTCGTGGTCAAGAAATAGACCATTCTAGAGGTAAAATAGTTAAAGAAAGGGAGATTAGAGTTAGTAAGGATTAGAGGTCCACTCACTTTTTCAAATACACTTTCTCTTTAAACTTTCTTTTAAGTTTTTGTAAAAGCTCTCATGGTGGCTGTAAGAAACCCTTCCTCTTGCTCTTGAGTGACCATATCTTTCTCTCTTACCATGGGACAAATGTTCCATGAATCTTGAGGAACATATGGAGTATAGGTTTGATGACAATGCTTGAAAATCATAGTACATTTTGCATTGAATTTCGTACTCTCTCCATCTCTCATTGCTACCTTTGATCTTTGTTCTGTTGATGAAGTACTAATTCAACACTCATCTCAAAGATATTTCAAAAAGTCTTGGTAAGATTCAACATTTTATCTTTATCCATTTCTCTAAAACCATAAATGTGCAGGAGGGCAATTAGAGGGTAGCCATAGCTTCAACCTTGAAGCTCAAGATTTCTTCAAGTTTTGGTACGTTAAGGAGGAGTTGCATAAAACTAATATTGAGTTAGCTTTCGCTCAAGATAACTTTTTTGACCTTTGTATACAAATGGAGAAACAAACTAACGTCATGGATACTCAGAAAGATGAAATCTCTACTTTGAAAGCTCAGTTGGTAGAAACTCAGTCCCAAGTTGTTATTGTAATAGAGGAGAGGGATAGGTTACAGAAGGAGGTGACTAGAGCAATGCTCAGATCTAGCAACCTAAGGATCAGTTGGCTCTCTCTTGCTCTTCTTCAAAAAGTATTGTGTAGCCAGTTACTTCTTTGTCCCTTACAGGCTTAGCAATTCTTCAAAGACAAGCCACATTTTTCCCTTTGTTCCAGGCTAAGGTGAAAAGACTTCAATCTCAAATGGATTTGATGCGGTCTTCATTTGAGAAGTTCCAAGAATATGTTCCTTTAGATTACTCTTTTTTCGTGCATTATTAGCAACAAAAGTTGGCCTTCTTTATTAAGCTTTCAACAATGGATTTACCACTCCTAGAGGATGAATGGAGTGGGTCGTAGTCTTCTGACTTGTTGACTGAAGTAGTCAAAATGGTTTTTCAAGACTATGTGACTTCAGATACTATGCTTCTATCTTATATGTATTTGAGAGGTTATTTACTAATTCTAGACTATGAGGATTTAGCTTGATATGTTGGGGATGTGGTACTACAAGCTGCTTTGTATGTTAGACATTTGGAGTTCGGGATAGATCAGATATTTTAGTGTTATTCTTCCAAGGTGGATGATTATCCTGAGAGTTCATGGCACACTATGATTGACTCTATCATTTTGAATATAGAAGGACTTGGTGTGGTGTGAAGCCCTTGAACAACATCTCATATACCCAACATCTCATCTCCTTCGAGAACCATGGAGAAAATGACATCTTTGCATATGTTTGACCAGTGTAATGCGGGTCACATGATGGAATTGTACACATTGCCTTTCTGGTCCACATGATGGAATTGTACATGATTGATCCGATAGATCATGAGCCATAAGTATAGTTGCGAGACCACAAAATGGCATTGACACCCTACAAAACGTCTCTCTAAAGAGACTCTTCTTTTCTTATGTGTGGTGGAAGGAGGACATTCACGTGCATCTTTGGGACCAAATGCACACCAATACCTATGAAGTATCTTTCATTTATGAGACACATGTTGAATATGCGCCCCTTATATGCTTTTTTAAAAATTGAAATCAATTTGTAAGAACCTTCTTGATTGACATAACAGTGCAAAGAAACTTACGTAGTTTGCAAGAGGTAGCTATCAATGTTGTGTTGCGTGAGGCTTACAGGTGCATGCTTCTTGGTCCATTGCTTTTGAAAATTTGTTGGGCCATTTGGTCTTCTATTCTTTCCATTCAAAAAATGGATGAACCTACTCCAAGGGATGTAAGTGAGGTGCAATACATTGTACCTAGATTAGGGGTCATGCCTTATTTCCCATTGAAGTTGCGCACCATCGAATAAACCAGGAGGCGGGTTTTGCAAGTTAATGTGATCAACCTTGCTTTGGTTGTCCATGTGTTTAGTGTGTACGGGATATGGAGAGAGGGAGGGGAGATTATGGGAAAGAGATAGACGATATGAGAAGAGAGAGAGAGAGAGAGAGAATGGGGGGAAGGGGGAGAGAGAGTATTTTACTTCTTAGCCTTCTATGTAGTTCAAGCTTAGTCCCGAAGAGTCACACACATCAAGATGCATTGCTAGGTTAGTGGTTTTGAAATTAGTCTTTTTTTTGGAAATTTTTTTGCTTCAATTTATTCTCTTAATTATTCACTTAATCCACTAATTGTTGAATGAGCATGCACCACTTGACTATTCACTTCTATTCAGCTTAGGATCCACCAATTACGTACTCAAAACATCGGGCTTTGAAATCTTTAAAATAATGTTTTATTTCAAAGAGGAAAACATGAGGCTCAGAAGGCGGCTCCAACATAGTTGGTCATTTAGTTTTCATTATGGCATGTCAACGCACATTTCCTCATCATTATTCATTCCTTGCAATGATTGTGGGCCCAACTTCTCACATCTCTGTAGTCGTGATGCTATGTGTCCACCATTGCAAATTTGAGGGCGGAGTTTTTTGCAAAGAAATTGATCACATTAGTCAGTATCATTAGGAATTTATTTTCCCTTGTGTGTTTTTCTTTGTTTGCATTTGCATGACACACGAACACCTCTAGTTAGGTTAGGCACAATTTCTTTAATGCATTGTTTTTTTATTGTGAAAGCATCGTTTGATTGATTGCATTGCATGGATTTTAATTTGCAAACTGCATGAATGTTTGGGTACAAAATTCTCTTCAAAAGCATATTCTTGATAGGGCACATTGCATGGAAAAACAAATTCATATGAAGGTCGTATGTTTTATATCGTCAACGAGTATTTCCTGAAGAAAAAGAAAACATGTGTGTTGAAAGTGTGTGCAACTACAAGAATAATAGGCCAAGGAAGGTTGGTACATAAACACGCCTATCTTTTTTGACCTTTGTATACAAATGGAGCAACAAACTAAGTCATGGATACACAGAAATATAAAATCTCTACTTTGAAAGCTCAGTTGTTGGCAGAAACTCAGTCCCAAGTTGTTACTATAATAGAGGAGAGGGATAGGTTATAGAACCAGGTGACTAGAGCAATGATCAGATCCGGGAACTTAAGGATCAATTGGCTTTGTCTTGCTCTTCTTTACAAAGTCCTGTGCAGACAGTTCCTTCTTTGTCCCTTGTAGACTTAGCAGTTCTTCAAAGACAAACCACATTTTTCCCTTTGTTCCTCTAGATCACTCCTTTTCTTGCATTATTAACAACAAAATTTGGCCTTATACATTAAGCTTTCAACAATGGATCTACTACTCCCAAAGGATGGATGGAGTGGGGCCTAGTCTTCTGACTTGTTGAGTGAAGTAGTCAGAATGGTCTTCCAAGACTATGTGACTTCAGATACTAAGCTTCTATCTTATATGTATTTGAGAGGTGATTTGCTAATTCTAGACCATGAATATTTAGCTTGATATGTTGGGGATGTGGTACTACAAGATGCTTTGTATTTTAGACATTTGGAGTTCTAGATAGATCACATATTTTAGTGTTATTCTTGCAAAGTGGATGATTATCCTTAGAGTTCATGGCACACTATGAATGACTCTATCATTTTGAATCAAGAAGGACTTGGTGTGGTGTGAAGCCCTTGAACAACATCTCATACACCCAACATCTCATCTCCTCTGACAACCATGGAGAAAGTGACATCTTTGCAGATGCTTCACCAGTGTAATGTGGGCCATGGCACACATTGCCTTTCTGGTCCACATGATGGAATTGTACATAATTGATCCAATAGATCATGAGCCATAAGTATAGTTTTGAGACCACAAAATGGCATTGACACCCTACAAAACGTCTATTTGAAGAGACTCTTCTTTTCTTATGTGTGGTGGAAGGAGGACATTCACATGCATCTTTGGGACCAAATGCACACCAATACCTATGAAGTATCTTTCATTTATGAGACACATGTTGAATATGCGCCCCTTATATGATTCTTTAAAAATTGAAATCAATTTGTAAGAACCTTCTTGATTGACATAACAGTGCAAAGAAACTTACGCAGTTTGCAAGAGGTACCTATCAATGTTGTGTTGCGTGAGGCTTCCAGGTGCATGCTTCTTGGTCCATTGCTTTTGAAAATTTGTTGGGCCATTTGGTCTTCTATTCTCTCCATTCAAAAAGTGGATGAGCCTACTCCAAGGGATGTAAGTGAGGTTCAATACATTGTACCTGGATTAGGGGTCATGCCTTATTTCCCATTGAAGGTGTGCACCATCGAATGAACCAGGAGGCGGGTTTTGCAAGTTAATGTGATCAACCTTGCTTTGGTTGTCCATGTGTTTAGTGTGTGTGGGATATGGAGAGAGGGAGGGGAGATTATGGGAAAGAGATAGACGATATGAGAAGAGAGAGAGAGAGAGAGAATGGGGGGAAGGGGGAGAGAGAGTATTTTACTTCTTAGCCTTCTATGTAGTTCAAGCGTAGTCCCCAAGAGTCACACACATCAAGATGCATTGCTAGGTTAGTGGTTTTGAAATTAGAATTTTTTTGGAATTTTTTTTTCTTCAATTTATTCACTTAATCCACTAATTGTTGAATGAGCATGCACCACTTGATTATTCACTTCTATTCAGCTCAGGATCCACCAATTACATACTCAAAACATCGGGCTTTGATATCTTTAAAATAATGTTTTATTTCAAAGAGGAAAACATGAGGCTCAGAAGGGGGCTCCAACATAGTCATTTAGTTTTCATTATGGCATGTCAACACACATTCCCTCGTCATTATTCATTCCTCGCAATGATTGTGGGCCCAACTTCTCATGTCTTTGTAGTCGTGATGCTATGTGTCCACCATTGCAAATCTGAGGGCGGAGTTTTTTGCAAAGAATTCGATCACATTAGTCATTATCATTAGGAATTTATTTTCCCTTGTGTGTGTTTCTTTGTTTGCATTTGCATGACATACGAGCACCTGTAGTTACGTTAGGCACAACTTCTTCAATGCATTCTTTTTTTATTGTGAAAGCATCCTTTGATTGATTGCATTGCATGGATTTTAATTTGCAAACCGCATGAATGTTTGGGCACGAAATTCTCTTCAAATTAAGCATATTCTTGATAGGGCACATTGCATGGAAAAATAGATTCATATGAAGGTCGTAAGTTTTACATCGTCAGCGAGTATTTCTTGAAGAAAAATAAAACATGTGTGTTGAAAGTGTGTGCAACTACAAGAATAATAGGCCAAGGAAGGTTGGTACATAAACACACCTATCTTGGATCTCAGAAGCTCTAATTTGTGTGAACTTCAGAGCACACAAAGGAAGCATGTAATTAGATATATATATTTTACATAAACTTTATAAAAGAGCTAGATATTTGACTTTATGAGGGGTATAGTGCATTTTCAAGTCACACTTTTCTTCCATTGGAATGGATAGCTCAAATTATATGCTTAAGTTGCTACTGGTATGGAGGAGGATGCAAGTTTATCATGATTGGGATACTCCATACTCATCTCAAGGCATGAGCATCTCAATTGATAGTTGTGATGATAAGTAAAGTTCTTGGTAGTTTATCTAGTAGGTTTAGTTTATCTCAATAGTTTATCTCAGATTCTATCCATCATAGCTATGTATATCATGCTTTAGATGGTGATATTGGTCCTCTCGGTCTAGTAGTGATAATCAAATTATTAGGCTCTTTCTATGATCTCAGAGGAAGAAATACATAATTTAGTTCTTTCTTGTTGTCTACAATATTAAAAGTTTGGCTACAAGTGGGTGTCTCATGTTGCTTTTAGCGATTAACCTCTTGTATATGTCATATCATGCTTTAGATGGTGATATTGGTCCTTTTTTTTAGTACTAATAATCAAGTTCTTTTTTCGTAACAGGTTGATTTAGCAATAAAGAGCCTCATGAGCTTCATGTGGGTTTGGATGGAATAATAGACATTTATCTACTATTAAGGGCTCACAATCAAGCTCTCTAGTTAGGCTTTCATCACAAGGTAAGTATTTGTTAAAATTCATATATGTGGAAATATCATGCATGCACAACTAGCATTGTCATCGATCATGCTTGATGAATGAACATATGCAATGAAACTTTACACCAAGGTAGGTTACAATTTCTCTTCCATTATGCTCATGAATATGCTGATGTTAAAGTTGATAGTTTGATAGCCAATTGATTAGAAGGGTAATGACCAAGTTGTAGGTTGCATCTAAAAGACCTTCCAAGGGCATATTGTTCCATGTTATGAACGTCACACTAGATTTTTGTGGAAGCTTTATAGAAGAGCTAGATCTTTGACTTTATAAAGGGTAGAATGCATTTTCAAGTCACACTTTTCTTGCACCAGAATGGATATCGCAGACTATATGCTTAAGTTGCTACTGGTTATCTTGCTTTGTTGCTTCATACTCTGTTCAAACTAATTTTGATGACCCAATACTATTTTGAATTAGTCTGAGTTGATCTAGTAGTAAGGCTAGTAGTATGGAGGAGGATGCAAGTTCTTACCTCCAACATTACCTGCACCAACATGTCACAAATTTCGTCTTTAAAACCTATTGATATAAGTAGTGATTGTTCTCATTTTGGATATGTAGTTCTTCATGTAAGTAATACTCTTGTTATATCCTTGTTAAATATTTTATACATACAGTACCGTGGTAGTGATGTTTTGAATACATACACATCCGTCAATGCATCTTCTTCTTCTCAGTCATGCATTGGGGAAGCAAGATTGGCTACAGGATCAGTTGCATCTTCATCTATATAGAGATCTGTTTCATCGTTGGCGCCCTTTTATGGGGCAAAGAGATTGGCAGACATAGATCAAAGGTGGTCAGATTCTTGTTCATTATCTTTGATCATTAGAGCATGGTCAGCATCCACCATAGCCATGGTGGGCATGGGACAAAGGTTCTCTTGGGATAGATCTTTTGCAGGAAAGGTAGGCTTTAGGAGAGCAAGTAAGGTTGCAATGGTATCTTCTAGATCATCTATGGTATTGGATATGTAAGCATCATCATTGATCATCACAAGGTTGGCTTCCACTGAGGGTAAGGTGGGCATCAAAGGGCAGCAATCTTCGAAATCAAGTGCACCAAGACCATTGATAGGTCATTCATCTTCCTCTCGTTGGATGGGCATCAGGCCCCAGGCCATTACCAAGTAACTAATACCATGTGGATGGCCATGGCCAAGAGGCCTCCCACTATCAGAATGAAGCAAAGAAAGCATGATAGAGAGGAGAATCAAAGTTGAAAGTAGAAAATTCTATGAAGAAGAGATATGTATTGAAGTAGGCATTACATCTGCTCGTATAATAGTTAATGTCATTATTGTCATTGTTTCCTCTAACTTGGACCTTGATGCTGTTTTTTGGAAATTTTTGGTCATCTACAGGATAGGTTACATTGGTCCTTACAATCAACAATCATGCAATAGGGTTGCCATGGGCCCTCATGTACTAAAGGTAATTGTTAATATCCTACAACACCCTAATGAATAGGGTTTGTATATACATTTTTGTAACATAAATATTCACATATAATAGTCTGGCATCTTAGTCTATAACCAACCTTATTTCTTTCCTTAAAATCATTCTTGGATTCACTTAGCTTTACATGTTTCCTTGTTCTATTGTCTTATTTTACATTATTTGGTTGACCAAATTCATGAGCATTATCCATGTGCCTGGTATTTTTGACAACTTCTTGAGTGTCTTTAGGTAGTGGATTGGCTTTCTATTTCAGAGTATGCACAAAGGCAATGTGTGAATGGGAATCCATGGCATGACATTCAATGTCATAGTAGGATCTTCTGTATTCCATAGCAAGTCGTCCTTTTGTGTGTAGATCAGTGGCTACTATTTTTTATGGCAGAGCATGACTACAAGGGATCAATAATCAGACTAATGGAGTGTTTCTCAAGTCTAGCATATCAACTCAAAAGAGGCTACACCTTCAAGCAAGTATGGAAAGTTTTACAATGGCAAGTGCTATATAGTCTTGTCCTCTGATCCAAGAGAACATAGAGATGAACATCCTCTATTTTCTTAGTTGGGAGACCAGAGCACTGTGGTGATTAAACATGTTTTGTGTGGTGCAATGGTGTGTATATGTGATTATCTTCTTTTTTCACAATTGCAAACTTGTGTATTGGCAAGAGACTCTTTCTTCAACACAATATTTTTATTTGAATTGCAAGTCCCGTGCTTGAATTTTCAATTCAGGCAATGTCTTTCATTAGAATATAGTGCTTCTAGATTGTCTTGTCACTCTAATTGTAAAATTGTCACTATAATTGTGGTGGAAAATAGAAAGTTGTAGTTTTAAAAACAAGCCTGAATAAATTGAAAGTTTGCTATGCTATCAACCAACCATCATAGTTGTATTTTTTCTGTCTAGATAGCCATACAATTGGGTGGCATCATTCTTGAATCATAGATGGACTACGATTGTTGTGTTTAGGATGTGTCTTGGGTACAACACTTTTTTAGAGATACTTCAAAACTCATGGGTACACGACATTCTCAAAGGAGCTTAATATTTGTCTTATTAGTAGAAAAATATATAGGTTTAAGGATGTTTAGAGTATTATCGTAGATTTGTTATAACAACTATGGATAGATTGCTCTCTTGATCCATGGGATTCCCTATAATAGCTAAAGATGGATTCCTCCATCTCCTGCCGACAATTCTAACTCTTATTTCATAAGGAACTTTCAATCATTTCCTGCGTTGTCGCATCGCATAGGGTTGAAGGTCACCACAGGGATTTGGCAAGAGAAGAATGTATGGGGGTTCAAGAGCTTAGACTCTAGAGATGGTAGAGATAAGAGAAGGGTTGAAGGTTTCAAGCCAGGTTCTTGAAGATAAGTGACAACAGGGTGAAGGTAGATTCAAGGAGAGGAGTAGACAGAAGAGAAGGGGTTCGAACAGATTGAAGATGTAGAATAATAATTCAAAAAATAATTAGAAAATATAGAAGAATACTAACAGATATGAAGCCTGTCAGTTTCTTTCAGCATTATGAAAAAATATAACTCTAATAGATAAAAACGTGTACAAAATAATACCTTCCTCTATGCTACTCAAATCGCCAATCTGATCCTTCCAATGGCTCCGAAAGGGGGGTTAAATACTAGGACACTTGGCCAAAATCCTTCCAGATCACTCCTTTTTCATCTACCACTTTCGAAGTGCTATTCATTGCCTAAAAACAGCGATCGCGCGTCGTGCAATTTTGCTGATCTCTCTTTTTACATAAAATCCTCTCAAATTAGCTTGAAGCTACATGATTTCTTTTACATGTCATCCTAATCTAGAAGTTGTCTATAGTTTTGTAGATTTTTTTACAAGAGATAATATCTAGAATATTAAAAATTGACTAAAAGTTAATATTTTTGAACCATGGACACTAACATTAATGTCTAAAATGGCATTGGCTCTCTAAATCTAAAAGGAACCTACACTCTAGATTTTTTTACACTGTGTTTGCATAGCAGCACGACAACGTCATAGGAAAAAAAAGGGAATTCCCTATCGATTTCCTAGTTAAGAATATACATAACTAGGGAAAGTAACTGATAGGAAAAATGGAACATTTCCTAGTTAGAGAAAATTCCTACATAGAGAAAATTCTCTATGTAGTTCCTAGGAAAATTTCCCTATGTAGGAGATTTCATATGTGATTCCCTAGTTTCTTTAACTAGGAAATGTTCAATTTTTTGTATCATTTACTTTTTCTACTTATGTGTATTTTTAACTAGGGAATGGATAGGGAATTCCCTTTTTTTTCCTAAGTAGGGAATGATTAAAATTTCCTTGTGGGGGTGAGCAACAGATCTATCATTTCAACATGAGTGACTCTTAAGATTGAGTGTTGTACACCTCCCACAACCTAACCAACGCTTCATAAACAAAGCTACCTCCTTGGGTGTTGTTGGGTGGTCCTTGTCGTGTTGGATGAGTTCGACATGGCAATCTGTGGTACCTCCTACCCACAACAATGATCCTTCATGCGACAACAATGTTCTCCTCGATCATGTGTAAATTGGGAGAAGTTTTTCTAGCCCTACCCCTTTTGATTTCACAAGTCATTCATGTTTCAAGTGTGGGGATATACGTGTATGGGATATGATCTCCTCTTAGGCCCCTATTGCATCGTTAATCTGATCTATTAAGGTCTTAAGTGTGTTGATGCATCCCTACGCATATGCTTTGTATACCCTCATGGACACATCCCTCTTGAACGATTTTAGCCTACCAATTGCTAGTCTCAACTCGAATAGGGTCCTTTCCCCACCCACCCATTCTCTTTTCAACCCATCTTAGGGTTGTTCATTGTCCATTTGCCTTTTTTTTCCTATTTTTTGCTGCTTTACCATGTGAATGCATCCTACATTCACCAAATTTAAAATCTAACCTTACAACCTTGTTCATCCCTTTCAGTTGGCTACTTTTCTTTTTTACAACCCCCTATTCTAAGCCACCAACCATGAGTTATGAATCTTTGAAGATTTTTTTACACATTTAACGTGTTTCCATGTGAATGTTCATTTTTTGCTTCGAAACAAGTTCTGTTATGACAGCCCCAACCTACCCCTTCCTTGGGATATTTTTCCTTTTTACTGCGCATCATTTTGATGTATGGTTTATTTTGTCTTTTTAGAAATTTTCATGTGCATTTTATATCATTTTTAGATGTGAACTTGCCTTAACCACCTCGAAAATAACCTTGACCGTTGTTTGGTACCTTGTACCACTTTTTCCCTCATCCTAATTTGACCTACCAATTTTATTTTATTAATTTTTCCATGTTTTTGTACTATTTTTTCTACTTTTTTCCATGAGGATGCCCCTTAACACCTTCACAACTGCATTTTTACCCAAGAAACTTGTCTCACAAGCTACCCTTGCCATTTTTTATTTTCTTAACCATCTATTTCAATGCACAGATATTTTCATATAAATTTTAGACTCCATTTTCATTGTTATTTTTATTCTTTTTTAATTGCAAACGCACTCTGCTATCCCGGAAACCACGTTCGACCTCACCAATATTGTCAGATATCTTCCTGTGGACATTTTTTGTGCTCATCTTGCCAGGTTCTGATGTCTACATTTCTCCGTATTAATTTTTATTTTCAATTTTGAGTGTGTTTTTTTGGTTTTTCCCATGTGAACACATCCTATCCTTGTCAAAACTACGTTCTCATCTGGCAAGCCTACCCCACTCGTCATTTCACACACTTTTTCTTTTTTGTGTGCTCCATTTTGATGGCCCAATTTTTCAGTGCTAATTTTTCTAGGATTTTACCTTCCGATATTACACTATTTGCACGTGCACATTTCGAATTCCGGCTTCTCAAGCAAATCAACATGTTTATCCTACCGTCCTTTGCCCATGCATGTTTCTACACGTCCTCTCAATCCTCACAATGTAAAATTTTTTACCTTCGCCCCATGCACACGTGTGGGACAAGGGCACCGACGGTTGCTTGTTTCCAAATTTACTAAAAAAACAAACAAAAACAAACCCCTACCCCCCCCTTAGTTCCCCCCCTTAGACCCTACCCCCCATTCTTGACCCCTATCCCCCGCCGCGCCCCCCGCCCTGCACGCCTTGAGTGACCCTTCCCCCCCTTAGTGACACCTACCCCCCAACTCCTAACTTATCATCTTAATTTTGATGCTTTTATTTCTCCATGAAAATAATCAGATCCAATATGGAATAACAACATTAGTTGTAATCACCTTGACTTAGCATGTTATAAAAGGATAATAAATAACTTGCAATCCACATGCAGATGAACCACCTAGATATTTGATAGCATCATCTAGCATAATGTGTATGCATATTATGGATTAATGTAATGCACATATGCTTATTCTTTATTTTGTATTTGGACCTATTATACATTATTATGGTAAAGTAATTTTATTGCATCAAATTATTCTAATTTAGTTCAATATCATATGTTAGAAAAAATGTATTTGGTGGTGTATTTTTCATGTGAAGCTTTCAAAGTCCTCACATTAACAAGTGACTTCCTTCTAAGACACACACACATAAATTAGCGGGGGGAAGAGAGAGAGAGAGAGAGAGAGAGAGAGAGAGAGAGAGAGAGAGAGAGAGAGAGATTTTGATCAAGATTAAATTAATAAAATAGATAAAATAAGATCTTGTATTGTTGTGTGGAATTTTGTTCCTAAACTCTTGAATAAGGATTCTCCTTTTCTAGGATTGAGAACATGGAGGTATTAATTATATTCAATGTTCCTAAAGTAATAAAAACAAAAGCTATTAGAAAATGCCACCTCCATAGTTGCTCCCAAACCTGGGTATGCAAATACTTGCATCAAGGAAATGGTAGAGTCTACTATAAGAACCCTTTTCCAAATTTTGATACAAGAGTCGTGGTATAATAAGCAAGGTCTGCAATCGTGAAACTTGTGTAAGACACATGCTAGGAAGAAACTAGTAACCACATGTAGGAATTTGGAAACACTTTATAATGAAGAGTCAAATATTTTATGTATGCTAAGAAATGAGAAAAACATGCACGTTTTTTACTTGATAAGTCAATGGAAGCCAATGTGTAATTTTGAGTGCAGCAAAATGGCTATCAAGAAACCATTCACTATGAAGTAAGATCACAATATCATCAATGACAATTGTTCCCTCCAAGGTGAATGAATTATAGATCCTTTTGGCCATAATAGAATGAATATCTACAAACCATAGATTTATTATTCAAACAAGCAATTATTATTTTTTAGCAAGCATGAAAATTGATGCCTTCTATAATAGCATCATTTTCTAACAATTGAAAACTTACCTGTAATCGAGTAAGAAACCATTCTCATCCCAAGCCAACATTTTATCACCAAGGACAATGTCTTTTGCATATTTGTAATAAAAGACATGGTCATTTCCTACTGAGAAAAGAGGTTGTTAAATGATTTCGTTCTAGAATGTATGGGTTTAAAGATATGAGGTGGCCAAATTGTTGAAGGAAAAATAACCATATTAATCAATTACCAGAATGAATTAAAAATAAGTGCAAAGGAGTGAGATCAATCTTCTTTATTTGTGTGCCAAAAGAACCATAATTTTGAGAGAGCTCGAGTTGCAAAAACATTGATGATGCATTTGCATCAGTATACCCAAATCCATATATATCATTGAACTCTAGCTTTTGTAGATTGGTATTCCAAATTGCAACCTTTTATGAAAATAGAAGGTAAAAAAGAATAAGTTGTGCATGATGAAGTAGTAAAATGGAAGTAGCTAGATAATATTTAAAAAAATGAAAAACATTAATTAATTGTTAGGATAGTGCAACCATTTCAAGTGTAAATAGAAAAATATTCTAAAACCTTTTCTCCAATGTCAATGTCACATATCTTTTTGCGATGTCCAACCTTTGTCATGACCATGGAGGTTCCTACACCATAAACCCATTCAATTAATTATGGGCTTGTAGCTCTTATTGTGTTTTCATTCGCTACAACATTCCTATATCTTTCTCAAATCTCAAAATGAGGTGCATCAAATTCAAAAATAGATAACGTCAAGTCATAAAGATGCGTGCATGGGACTAAGCAAAGGATCATGGATGAATGATGCCACCTTTAACACAGCTTCCAATTGCATTAGAGGCACATCTTGCTCCCACACCTACAAGAGTGGTAACTCCCACCATAGCTATTGTAAAAAAAGGCCCAAGTATTGGATCCTCTACAAGACATGTCAATAGTGCACCAACTACTCCAAATATGCTACCACCACCAGCACTTGGAGTTGATTTGGAGCTCTAGTTAGATATGTGATTTATGGTAACTTTGGAGTATATAACACCTCAAAGACAAGTAAATGAGCATTGAATCACAAACATGTGGAGTCATGAACAATCAACATAGCTGAGAAAGGAATATTAGTCATAAGATGATAAAAATGCGAGAACCATACATACATATATGTGTTTAGGTTTGACGTACATATATGTGTGAGAAACTAATATTAGTGATAAGATGATAACAGTGTGATACCCATATATACATATATGTGTGTAGGTTTGACATGCACATACATGAGTGCATGAAGAAAGGCTATGGAATGATGATCCATGAATGTCTATACTGTGTGGAAGGACCAACGCTTTGATAATTTTAACCAACCATGAAAGAGAATGGTCTCTTTCTTAAATATTAGTGAATAGACTGTAGGTATAGGAAGATAACCTTCGCCAACAAAAATGGGTGAGACGTCCATGAGACGTCGTCCATTATTTGAAGATGCAAGAGTGAGAGGCTCATATTCAACAGTAAAGCTAGAAACATCAACTTCGATGGTGTTTGATGTGGTGGAAGAGGATGCAACCATCATTTATGGATCAGTTGTGAGGGTACTTGTTGAGGTCCCTTCTTTATACAAGGAATTGACATCATCTCGAGTATTATAAAGACCACACCCCACAGTCCAAGCATTGTCTACACATATAAGCTAGTAATGTCTAAAATGGAATTGGCTCTCTAAATCTTAAAGGAACCCACACTCTAGATTTTTTTACATGGTGTTCGCGTAGCAGCACGACAATGTCATAGGAAAAAAAAGGAAATTCCCTATCAATTTCCTAGTTAAGAATATACATAAGTAGGGAAAGTAACCGATAGGAAAAATGGAACATTTCCTAGTTAGAGAAAATTCCTAAATAGAGAAAATTCTCTATGTAGTTCCTAGGAAAATTTCCCCTTTGTAGGAAATTTCATATGTGATTCCCTAGTTTCTCTAACTAGGAAATGTTCAATTTTTTGTATCATTTACTTTTTCTGCTTATGTGTATTTTTAACTAGGGAATGGATAGGGAATTCCCTTTTTTTCCCTATGTAGGGAATGATTAAAATTTCCTTGTGGGGGTGAGCAACAGATCTATCATTTCAACATGAGTGACTCTTAAGATTGAGTGTTGTACACCTCCCACAACCTAACCAATGCTTCATAAGCAAAGCTACCTCCTTGGGTGTTGTTGGGTGGTCCTTGTCATGGTTGATGAGTGCGACATGGCACTCTGTGGTACCTCCTACCCACAACAACAATCCTTCATGAGACAACCATGTTCTCCTCGATCATCTGTAAATTGGGAGAAGTTTTTCTAACCCTACCCCTTTTGATTTTACAAGGCATTCATGTTTCAAGTGTGGGGATATACGTGTATGGGATATGATCTCCTCTTAGGCCCCTGTTACATCGTTAATCTAATCTATTAAGGTCTTACATGTGGAGATGCATCCATGCATATCTGCTTTGTATACCCTCATGGACACATCCCTCTTGGATGATTTTAGCCTAGCAAATCCTAGTCTCAACCCGAATAGGGTCCTTTTCCCACCCACCCATTCTCTTTTCAACCCGTCTTAGGGTTATTCATTGTCTGTTTGCCTTTTTTTTCCATTTTTTTGCAACTTTACCATGTGAATGCATCCTACATTCACCAAATTTGAAATCTAACCTTATAACCTTGTTCATCCCTTTCAATTGGCTACTTTTCTTTTTTACAACCCCCTATTCTGAGCCACCGACCATGAGTTATTAATCTTTGAAGATTTTTTTACACATTTAACATGTTTCCATGTGAACGTGCCTTTTTTGCTTCGAAACAACGCTTTGATATGACAGCCCCAACCTACCCCTTCCTTGGGATATTTTTCCTTTTTACTGCCCATCATTTTTATGTATGATTTGTTTTTTTTTTAATGATTTTGTCTTTTTAGAAATTTTGGTGTGCATGTTTTATCATTTTTAGATGTGAACTTGCCTTAACCACCTCGAAAAATAACACTGACAGCAGTTTGGTACCTTGTACAACTTTCCTTTTTCCCTCATCCTAATTCAACCTACCAATTTTATTTTATTAATTTTTCCATGAGTTTTTGTACTATTTTTTCTACTTTTTTCAATTTGAATGTCCCTTAACACCATCACAACTGCATTTTTACCTAACAAACCTGTCTCATAAGCTACCCTTGCCATTTTTTATTTTCTTTGCCCTCTGTTTCAATGCACATATATTTTTGTATAAATTTTGGACTTTATTTTCATTGTTATTTTTATTCTTTTTTCTTTTCGAACGCACTCTACTATCCCGGAAACCACGTTCGACCTCACCAATCTTGTCTGACATCTTCCTGTGGACATTTTTTCTGCTCATCTTGCTGGGTTTTGACCTCTGCATTTCTCCATATTAATTTTTATTTTCAATTTTGGGTGTGTTTTTTTTGTTTTTCCCATGTGAACACATCTTATCCTTGTCAAAACTACGTTCTCATCTGGCAAGCTTGCCCCACTCGTCATTTTTTCCACTTTTTTTTTGTGTGCTTCATTTTGATGGCCGATATTTTTAAGGGTTAATTTTTCTAGGAATTTACCTTCCGGTATTATGCGTGTTTGCACGTGCACATTTCCAATTCTGGCCTCTCAGGCAAATCAACGTGTTCATCATGCCATCCTTCGCCCATGCATGTTCCTGCATGTCCTCTCAATCCTCAGAATGTAAATTTGTTTACCTTCGTCCCATGCACACGTGTGGGACGAGGGCATCGACGGTTGTTTGTTTCCAAATTTAATAAAAAAACAAACCAAAACGAACCCCTACCCCCCCTTAGTTCCCCCCCCCAGACCCTACCCCTCCATTCCTCACCCCTATCCCCCCCCCCCCCCCCCCCCCCCCGTCCCTGAGTGACCCTTCCCACCCTTAGTACCACCTACCCCCCAACTCCTATCCCCCTAATCCCCCCCTCCCTAGTCCCCACCCCATTTCTAACTCCCCTACCCGCCCCTTAGTTACCCTACCCTCCCCTTAATGCCTCTCCCTACCCCATCCATGACCCCCCCCCTTGCCCCCATACTATCCCCCTAATGGGCCCTCCCTTCTGCGTGCCCCATCCCACCTCCCACCTCCCCCCCTCTTACCGACCCGTCCCTCCCCCCCTCCCCCCTTCCCCCCTCCTACTCTCTCCCCCTCCCCTCCTCTTTCCCCCTCCCTCCTTCTCCTCCCCTATGCTCCCTCCTTCCTCTCCCTCCACCCTAGCTCCTTCCACTCTCCCCACTAGTGGACACCAACTACACAACCGGTCACCCAGAACTGCCCATTGCCACCGCAAGACGCCCGTTGGCCATCAACCCATCGCCAAGATTTGCCTTGTTGCCGCCACAAAGATCTGTGCCCCGCCACTGGTCACTATCACCCACTATGTTCGCTACCAGGCCATCGTCCAAAGCACTTGGGCTGCCCGCTTAGGCTCTACTTCACCCCTTCACCATCCATGCAATGTTCCATCCCCGCCCGCGTTGACAGTCGCCCCGTTTGCCATGTGCCCGCCGTCAGCACCTGATAGCACTGTCACCGCTGTCGCATGAAGTGCTCAGGCTGCCTCTCACACATGCCTCCCCCACCTCCTCCTCTCTATCCTCTCCTAGACTTCCCTTTGTTGAGAAATGTGCAATCAGATCCACCGTAGCCTCTTTGCAAGGAACAAATAAGGCCAAGAAACACATTCGAAATAAAGCCTTAGACTAGGTCACGAATGCATGGTTTATTAAAACCATAGTTGGTGAATACCATGGTCACTTTCCACCTTTCTCCACCTACCAATAGCACCTATTGTAAGCCTATAAAAGGCACTCACCCCCACACTTATTTTATTAGTTATTTTCTCATCAATTGTACTTGCATTATGCTTGGATAATATTAGTCGTTCTTCTTTGTCAATGCTTCTACCGCATTATGATTTTCTATTTGCTCACTCGTGATCTTCCTTAGCATGCATCCTCAATATTTTAACATGGTATCAGAGCAGGTCTCAAAGTAATGAATCATTGGGTCACTTTAGTTTGAAATTTGGACTCCCTCCACTTTCCCATGAATCTCTCACCTACCTACATAGCTACCCAACTTCAGTGGAGGACTTGAATCTCTCTTCCCAGGCCATTTCAGCTTGTGCTTCCTTTTGGGAAAATCTTCCTTGAATCACGGCGCTCCTCCCTATCATCTTAGAGTCTGACATTATCGCCTCTCAACCCCAACATTGTGCCTGCAAGGAATCACTACCTAGATCTGTGGCATTTTCGTTCGTAGTGCTTAGTCAACCCGCACATGCCGCAATGCTGACTATCATCATCGGGCTTTGGTAGCCCATTTCTAAAAAGAAAGTTTTGAAAATGATCAACTATTCAATTCACAAGAGCTAAAAAACCAAGGTGTCCCTAGAAACCCAAATGTAGACTTCATAGCCATCAAGCTTCAAGCTTCTATTTCACTTCATTTAGTCACTTTTGCCAGGCAATTGGAGTTTTTTTGCCACGGGTTGGAATTATGACTAAATTTTCCGAAACAATGAGGCATCAAACTAGCAAGAAGGGGACATTTTGGAAGATACAAGCACAATGTCCGTTCACACTCATCTAGTGATTTTAGCACTTATGTTATCTAACACAATTAGCTTTGCCTTTGATCAAATCTAAGATTCTTTTGTGCTACTCCAGCATCAAATGAAGGAGGGGAAGACTAAAACTTGCAAGACCTTGAAGATCCCAGTTCAAAGGGCATACTAGTCACCTAATCACCTAGTATCTTTTGATACCAATCACCTAGTGTTTTTTTACACGTGCTCAACTCTTGTGCTGCTGAAATCTCAAATTTTTGGAGTTGATTTGTGTTAACCCCAACACGAAGAAATCAAAACGAAATAAAAAAGACGCAGGGCAAAGGTGGTAAAAAGATAGCTTGACTAAAGAAAGAATAGGAGAAAAGGCCAAAAGCGCAAGGGCAACCTTAAAAGTCCAAGGCAAATGCAAAAGGGGAAAGGCACATTTTAAAATAAAAAGGCGCACCCTGAAATCTTGTAAAAGAGCGCCGGCACGGGCTCTCACCCGTGCAATTTGTAAATGTAGACAGGCGGTGGAAAGGAATCTAGGAAGATAGAAGGACAATGGGAAAAAGGGCCTATGCTATGGCCGGCCATGTAAAAAAGAGGAAAAGGAGATGACCGCCCAAAAGGGATTTTAGGGTTTTGTATATAAAGTTGAAAAGTGAATGAAAAGCTTATTCTTGTGTGTGGCCAAAGCTTATTCTTCTTCTTCTCTTGTTTCTTGCCTTCTTTCTTGTGCCTGAGAGAGGGATTGAGAGAGTGTGAGGGAGTGAGGGAGTGATTGTGTGAGAGTGAGGGATCTCAGAGAAGAAGCTCTTCATCTTCTCTCTTCATCTTCCCCTCTTCTCTTCTCTTCTCTTGTCTTGCGCGTGGCTATGGAGGATGAAGCTCATGGGAGAGGGATTGAGGTTGCTTGAGCTTGCCTCAAGGATCGTGGAGCTACCAGTGTGCAAGAAAGAGGAGGGTACTCAATTGAGCATCAAGGTAATCTCACTACACCCGTAAGGTAGGCATTGCACGTCGACTATGTGAGAGGTACCCATGGCCGCTCGGTTCGAAACACTTGAGCAATAAGTGGTCCGTAGGTCTCGGGGTAGAGCTCGTAGCTCTCCTTCATTTTGGTTCCGTTGCCGGGACCGACGGAATCGAGCCTTGAGCGCCACACGCATCAAATCGAGCATAGAAGTAGGGTTTGTAGCCCGAACTGGTGGTCAAGATAGCTAGGAGATTTAGGAGGTTTTAATCCATGAAACAAGTAAGTGTTTTGGTTTGTTGGAAGCATTAGTGTAGGATTGCCATTTTGCATCTCTGTTTTGCATTTTGGTTGCACTAGATTAAGGTTAGATTAGGTTAAGAAAAGAGAAAACAGAGGTTTTGGCTGCTACTAGAAACAGGGAAATAGGGGACCAGATTCAAATTTCTGGGCAAAACAGGGAAAAGGGGACTAGCTTTAAGGTTTGCACTACTAGGAAAGGACCTTAAGAGGCTTGGGAGGTTAGCTTTGTGAGAGAGAGAGAGAGAGAGAGAGCTTCTGGTTACCAGGAAGAGGGAGCGCTATCAGATTCTAGGTGCCATCTATTTGTCTTGCTCCAGGTGAGTCTGGTGCTTCTTAGTAATGCCCTAATCAGATCTGAAAAGTCTCTTGTGATTGTGTGTAGCAGGCGTCAAGTGGGATCGAAACGCGTTGGAATCGCGCCTGCCGCCAGACGTAGTTAGACCAGGTCTCAGTGGTCCGATTCCCAAAATTGGACCACCCGAGTCCTAGAGTCGGACCGCGTCCGATTCCTAGAATCGAATCGTCCCACTGAGGGAGTTGGACCAGTCCTATCCGATCGGATGTGCCACGTGGCACTCGAACCACCCATTATAATCGGACCATCCAACATTCAAATCAAACCAAACATTTTTAGGAATCGAACCACCCTATCCGACTGCTGTACTCGGACCACGCTCTCCGACTGTAAGAATCGGACCATTCGACTACTAGAGTTGAACTAGCCCTGTCCGATTTCGGGAATCAGACCATCCTGCCAGAAGGAAAAATAGAATCTTTAGTTGATCCTGCCACCCACAGACCTGACCCCCAGGACAGAACCCTGAACACCCCCAAGACCCAGTTTGACCATTAGAACCTCCGAGACCAATCGAACTTAGAGCAGTATAGAAAACACAGCATAGACCTTCAGAAAAGCCATAGAATAGCCAGGAACCGAGCTTACAATTCAAATCAGGCTAAGAATGTGGAGAGAAACAGAGTGGAGTTCGCATTAAATGCTTTTTGCATTAGCACTTCACTCTTGTGTTCCACTAAGTTTGCACTGCAAGAAAATAGAAAAGCATGTTTTCGCACCAAGCACTAGGAAAGCACTAAGCATAATGTGTGAATAAGGATTGCAACTGCTTTCAAATAAAAAGGAACACATCAGGATATCTAATAACATTAAGGAACCCACTACTAGGAGAAGACCTCAAGACTTAGACAGGTGCTTGAGTGCCCTACTTGTAGGACCTCGAGAAGACATGAAGACACGAAAAGCAACAATATAGAGGATTGGACGCTATCGGAGCTGCTTGGATTTATTGACAACCTCGTGTAGCTCGAAGTAGAAACAATCTTGGGATCAAGAGGCGAATGAGGAGAGGACCAATTAGACTTAGGAGAATTTCCAATCTCAGTCCAGGAACTGGTCCACAACTATGATCTACTCACTAGGACCGTGATCTAGGGCAGACCTGTAGAGGAAGTGGTAGCAAACCTGGAAGAAGAGAGAAGAGCAATCAAGAGAGCACTAGAAGGTATAATTGCCTACAACCATGAGAAAAGGTCTAGAAGGCTACAACAAGACGTAGATATGTACAAGGCTAGATGAGTGCTAGACCTAGCTGGAGCGGCCAAATCTGGACTGAATGCAGAGAGGGAACGGGCAACAGAGGCTGATATGACATTGAGCGAACTGGTAGCAAAGTGAATCTTGGACAATACATCCGTTGAACAGAGCGCTACTGCCCTAGCCACTGTGCTACTATCAGGATTGGGAGTCATGCAAGGGGCTAAAGGACAGGCTAGAATCCCCATCGTAGCAAAACAACTAGCTAGATACGAACCTAGCAGTGGCCCGTACAACTTCATGGAAAGTATGTGAGGCAAATTGTCTTACATACCCTGCGCAGCGAGCTCAAGCTTTTGGCCTGTGCTTAGGCGATAAGGGGAGGACCTGGTATTCTAGTTTAGATGACGCAGAACGTACGAACTTTGTTCGCCTTAAGGGCCTCTTTATCAAGAGGTTTTCGGAGGCAGGGTATTCGGATAACCTCATTCTTAGGTTGATGAATATCAGTCAAAGGGAGAAGGAAGACGTTAGGGATTACGTCACTCAAGTGCGTAGCCTCTACAAGAGAATCCCTGCCAATGAGCGACCTACCGAGAGGGAAGTGCTTATAGTGTTTATGAACGGGATTCAGAGTGAGGAGCTCTACAAGGCTTTGGCCAGTAACTCCACCTTGCAACGAGACGTGCTAGCTATAGTTTTTGAGGAGGCAATACGCGCAAATGATCAACTCAGGGAACGCAGCATGAGGACTACCAACCGAGAGAGTTCAAGCCAGGGGGACCCTAAGAGATCAACTACTTCAGGGGAAAAAGCAACTGCTAGTGTGCAGGATAAGAGAAAGAGTGTAGACCATGACCAGGGGATGGCAGAAATGAGAATGGAGATTGCATGGTTGCAAGGGCTGGTAAGGAAGCCTATGAGATCGCATGTACAATGTATATACTGTGGTGGCAATCACCTTCGAGTTGAGTACCAAGATCCTAGATCTCGGCCGTGCTCAAATTGCAGTGGATTTGGGCATGATGCAGTGCATTGTAGAATGCCGAGGAGATTCCCATACGCGCAGCAATACAACCCTCCATACTTAGGTAATAGGCCACCTAATTTCTTTGGGAGGGGAGCCGAGTTAGCTCTCCTAGCACCGACTAACTCAAGACCTGCCGTACCTAGGCTGGAGACGAACCCAACTAGTACACCCAGACCACCAGGGCCTTTTGTAACCCACCCATCTAGCAATGCTCCTATTCACTTTGTGGAGGAGCCTAATGAGGAAGAAACATATGTCAACCTGTACATATCTTATGACGAGGAGGGCAACCCAGTCCTGATGGACTATCGGCCGGTGCCGATGATGGCTTTAGGAAGAGGAAGAGGCAGAGGCTTTGGAGGGCCAAGCCAAGATCCAATCACATGCTGGACTTGCGGCGGCCACCTAGGCCACATTTCATCACGCTGCCTAGAATGAGAACAAGATAACAAGGAAAAAGCGGATCTCCGATGCACAGAGTGTGGAATCACACATTTGTTTCCTGACTGTCCTAGGCGGAAACCATCAACCAACTCTGCCAACATGCCATCGGTGCCTTTGGGACTTTTTGGAGTGGAAACCTTTGACAGTGAGGACACACCCATCCCACTACGTGTTATGATGCGAGCTCAAACAAAACATGCACGCATTTCTTTGCCAGGGCGAAGTAACCTTGATGCAACCTCAATAGGAAAGAAAAGCCGGAGGAGACAGAAAAAGAGAACCGATGCAAAGATAACTCTTAAAATCGAGGAAGCGACTACGTTAGTAATGGAAAAGAGAGTCAGAGACGCAGAGGCGGAGTCCTCAGTTCCTAAGACAGCCGAGCTAGGGAGTGCCAAGATAGAGGAATATCTCCATCCCAAATGGCAGCTTGAGGCTATAGCTAAGGTCAAGGAATGGGTCAAGGATGCCCAAAAGCACCTCAACGATGCTGAACCCATATTAGAAGATCCTATTGACGATTTCTCTAGCGTGAGCATACCAGTCTCACCTTCAAAACCACAAGCCGTGAGCATACCTACACCACTGGGGGCAACTCAGTAGCAAGGCCAAGGGGAAACTTGCCAGGGCAGACAGAATGCATGGCTTAGAAATGCTAGCCTCAGGGGAAGACAAGAGCCTAGCAGCCTCCTCACAACCTTGTTGTCTACTCTAGTAACTCTAAGCTTGGAAGACCTGCTTAGGCAGAATTATTCCTTATGGCAGGAGTTAAAAGACTTGATGGAGGGACACACGGGACTTGTAGGTGTGCTGATCTGCAAGATCATGATGCGGTTACACAGATTCCAAGTCTAACTCTACACTCAATTCCTAAGTCTTTGCACATCAATGCTTTATGGGAAGACACTGAAATGCGTGCAGTTTTACGCGTCCTAGCCTTAGGAGATATGACGCGGAAAGGAATTGTAGACACAGGCGCATGTGTTAGTGTTCTAAGCCATGCAGTCTTAGAGGCATGGGGAAACCCTCCTGTAGAGACCGCCAGGTTTAACGTCACGTTAGCAAATGGAATGAAGGTAAGACCATTTGGGGTCTTAAAGAATTGGCCATTAAAGATTGCCGGTGTGCAGTTTTTCATAAACTTCATTGTCATGAAGGGAGTGGATTACGACATACTATTAGGCCGACCTTGGATGAGGAATGTGCATATCATTGAGGACTGGGGTAATGGTTTGATTTTCCTAGGGAACAGAACTAGTGCAGTAAGGGTGGAGATGGACACTTGGAAGACGACCCCTGTTGACCTAGATGCCATCTCAGCTATGCTGAAAGGCGATACTCAAATGACCAAACCCTATGGATCACTCACTAAATATACTCCTTTTCCCTGAGAGTGAGAAGGAATGGATGCACATTTTGGCAACCATTGACCCACCATTCTCGAATGAGGAAGAACTATATCGACACGCTGTTAAAGCCACAACCATGCCACTTGAGAAGCCAATTGTGCCACTTTGCATGATGGCAGGAAGCTCACTCAACCCAGGTAAACCAGCCTCGTTTCATATCCCCAATAACAAACTAGAGCTTCAGGAAATCGTAGAGTATCTAACCAATAAACTGGAAGGAAACTTGGCTGCTAACTTAATACCTCTACATGATCTATTAGCTAAGCCAAAAAGGAAATGGACCAAGGTCCACGACCTGAATTTGTTATATAACTAGGCTTTAGTTACTAATGACAAGGAGACAGGAGAGGAAAGTTTAGGTGATGATGAGCAGTCAGAAGGATAGGACTCTGATGACGAAGAGTATGAGGACTGTCGCTCTATGGGAGAGGAGAGTGAAGAAGAGATAGATACAATAGAGTACGACACGGAAGGAAAAGCGATAGAACAAATCAAGGCAGACTCGAGGCCTAGGAGAGGAAGGACCAGTCAAAATGAAAAAGGAGTCATGCGAATGGAGTGTGACAAATCGTGGCTAGAACACATAGGAGCCATGGATTATGAGCAAGCCGGAGTGGCACGACCATGGGTAATCCCACTGCTCAAGACGGATGCACCTACTGAACTACGACCCCCTGGGGAAACACCTTCCTCAAGTGAGGGATGCGAGTTTAACTTAGAGTCGGAAGTCAACACAGAGAGTGATCCCGAGATACCACAACCTTCTAAAGTCAAACGCACCAAGGGAGACTTGCCAGTCCACCTAAGGCCCAGGAGGCTAAAGGAGGAGGCCAGGAAGCAAGCAAAGGACTTAGAAGCAGAAAGGAAAAAGAAACCGTAGGATCTACCCAAACAGTTTACAAAATTTAAAAAGGGTGACAGAGTGGTGATTCTGCTAGGTGCCAAAAGACGAGGCCAAACTAGTGAACCGATCAAGGGACCCGCCAAAGTCAAGGAAGTTAACTTGGCTGGGGAAGGTGAAAAGCCAAGATGTGTATTCATGTTGCAGGTGACTTGATGGAGAATGAGGAGACTGAACTTGTTGCACTCTTACAAGCGTACATTGACGTATTTTCCTGGACATTGAATGAACTTAAGGGAGTCGACCCTAGGGTAGTGACTCATAATATCCCAATGGTCCCTAATGCAGTGCCATCGAAACAATGACCTTACCCCATGAATCCCAAACACGCCCATGCAGTAAAAGAGGAGATTGATAAACTCATGAGGGCAAGATTCATATATGAGATCAAGCACACGGACTCGGTATCACCTATCGTGATTGTCATGAAGAAAAATGGAAAAATCCAAGTGTGCCTAAACTACAAGAAAGTGAATGCCACTACAAAGAGGGACAACCATCCTTTACCTTACATCGAGCACATGCTTGAGAGGGTAGCAGGTAAAGAAGCCTACAGTTTTATGGATGGTTTCTCGGGCTATAATCAAGTGCAAGTGCACCCCGACGACAATAGGCACAAGACTGCCTTTGCCACAGAATGGGGTGTATTCGCCTACATTGTCATGCCTTTTGGGCTGATGAACGCACTTGCAACTTTTCAACGCCTAATGTGCACTATCTTTAAGGACATGCTTAGGCACGAACTAGAAGTGTTTGTAGACGACTTATGCGTACACTCTAGTTGGGCCGAACACTTAGAGAAATTGAGAGCTGTCTTTGAAAGGTGTAGGTTGTACCACCTCTCGTTGAACCCCTTAAAGTGCCAGTTCTGGGTGAAACACGGATGCATCTTAGGGCACGTAGTGTCAAGGAACGACATTGCCACTGACTTCTCTAAAGTCGGAGTCATTATTGACTTACCACCACCCGATAACTACAAGGGAGTTCAGTGCTTCTTAGGACACACTGGATATTATCGACGCTTTGTACTAATTACGCACTAATTGCTAGACCATTGTACAAGCTCTTGATAGTGTTCAAGTGGACTGAGGAATGCCAGCGTGCATATGAGGAGTTGAAAAAGGCTCTTACTACTGCACCAATCTTACGAGCCCCAGACTGGAACATAATGTTTCATGTATACATAGACACCTTTAAGTTTGCTATTGGAGCTATGCTATGTCAGGTTGGTGAACATAACTTAGATTACCCAGTGAGTTTTGCCAAGAAGCTCACATAGACGAAGATGAACTATTCCACGATAGAAAGGGAGGGGTCGGCCATGGTATTTGCAGTAAAGAAATTTAGGCACTACTTGTTGGCCACTCCCTTTGTCTTCTTTGTTGACCATCCAGCCTTACTATATCTTGTGAACAAGCCTTGTGCTACGGGACGCATAGCTAGATGGTTACTCCTTCTACTGGAGTTTGACTTCTCTGTGGTTGTACGCAAAGGAAAGCAGCAGTACATGGCTGACCACATGTCCCACATACCCACAGGAGAAGCCGTTGGACAAGGCATACATGACGATTTATCGGATGCTCATCTCTTTAACCTGTCTAGCCAGAGAGAATTGTTTAAAGCCGATCTGATGCCGTATTGGGCCGATGACATAGTGCAAGTGCTAGAGAGCGGACTACCTTAGAGACCCATTGAGAAGGCCAGGCTGAGAAGACTTATCCTAAAAATTCAGCCATACCAACTGATACAACTCTACAGGTTGGGACAAGATGGTTTATTGCGCAGATGCGTATGTGAGTATGAGATGCACGATGCATTGAAAGAAGCACATGGAGAAATTGCTGGAGGACACTTTAGTTGGGACACAACAACCCGAAAGGTGCTACAATCCCAACTATGGTGTCCCACCCTTTTCCACGATGCAGCTAAATTCATAAAGCACTGCGATGAGTGCCAAAGGACCAAAGTGCCTTTGCCGAAAGACAAGATGGAGTTGACCCTTGTCATAGCCCAACAACCCTTTGGAAAATAGGGCACCGATTTTATTGGACCTATCAGTTCTGCGGCACAATATTCCCAAGCTCGCTACATCATAGTGGCAACCGATTATCTAATGAAGTGGGCAAAGGCACAAGCCACGAGGAAGAATGATGCTAGAACCACTCCAAAGTTCTTGTGGGAGCAGTTCATTTCACGGTTTGTCTGTCCAATCAAACTTGTAAGCGACCAAGGCACGCACTTCATTAATGAGGTGATTTCCCACCTGCTCTCTACCTTCCTAATAATTCATCGGAAGTCCTCTCCCTATTACCCTCAAGCTAATGGCCAAGCCGAATCCATGAATAAAATCTTAGTCAACGTGCTTACAAAGGTAGTGTCTACTTCAAGAAGTGACAGGGATAACAAGCTAATGGCGGCCTTGTGGGCCTATCGTATAGCTTATAAAACGGCTGTAGGACCAGACGCCCTTTAGGCTGACATACAGAACTGAAGCCATTTTACCCTTAGAATTATTCATCCCTAGCTTAAGGATAGCAGTCCAGGAGCGTTGGGAGGGAAGAGAGGCTTGGACCAATCGCTTAGTGGAGTTAGAGTGCCTAACGGAGACCCGACTCCTCTCCACTCACTCTCTCATTTGTGAAAAGGCTCGACGAAAGATGTGGTTTGACAAGCATGTCAAACAACGAGACTTTGAATAAGGGGACCTTGTTCTGCTATACTCTGTAAAAGGACATAAAGAGAAGATGAAGTTTTAGGGGCTAGGGCCTTTCAGAGTACACATGATTGGTAGAACAGGGAGTGTTGAGTTAGAGACACTTGAAGGCAAAGGAATAGCCTTTTTTAATGGCAGTCGCATAAAGAAGTACTATCCTCCTTCCCATCCATTACATCAGCCACCCATGCTAGAACCCCCAATGAACGTCAGCATGGCTACTATAATCGACCTTACAGATCAGGACGAAGAAGCAGTGGCACCGGCGTATCTACGAATCACAGTCACAGCAGGAGTGGCGTATTCTTTTGATGCCTTGATTGATGAAGGTGCCGACTACAACATCTTGACGCATGACCATTGGACACGCATTGGTCAACCAAAACTACAGCCCACTAATGCTAAACTCACCCCGTTTGGGAGTAATGCTTATTCACTCCTAGGGAAGTGTAAGGTAGTCGTTTCTATCGAGTCTGAAAGTTTACAAGCTTTCTTCCATGTGTTGCCTGACACTAAAGCAACGGGTAATATGTCACTATTAGGTCGTACTTTCAAGAAGTAAACGAACTGTAATGTGGATTACAACCTAAACCACATTCATCTTACTATAGGCAATGTGTGCATAGTGACGACTTTCAGCAAGGGCTATCCTAACTCCTCCACCATTATGAAGTCATCGGTAGAAACCCCTACCACCAACTTTCAGCCCAAGTCTAAACAGAAGAAAACTAAGGCCTCATGCCAAGCTCTCGACCCTAGGCCCAAACCCACCAAGAGTGCTCACAAGGCTAAGAAGTCCAAGCTTATATGGGTGCCAAAACGGCAACGATCACATCCGGGTAGACCACCCAAACCTGATTCTAAACGCCAAAATAATCAGCCATCACGGCCTAAGAGGCAGTCTAGACGCTATCGACGTAGACACACAATCACACCGTGATGGATCCCCAAAGATCTCTTACAAGCACAAGGATACTACGAGGGTAACCCCTGGATTTGAATGCCTAAAAATGGCAAGTTTAAAAGCTCATCTACAAGCAATCTCACCCCAGTAATAAGGGAGGCTTGCACATAGGGTACCCAGGGCATAGTCAGCAAACCATTTCCCACTGTGGCTAGTAAGCCCCAAGTCATCTATCTACCAAAGCAAATGCCACAAGCCTTAGACTTACCTAGTCCAAAGAACTTAAATACCCCCAGGACTGCTAACTTAGAACCCAACACAACTCCCATGCCCCCAGAGCTTCCTACAGCACCTCAAAGTGCTTCGGAGTGCAAAGCCACACATGTGACACCAATGATGGAGTCACCACTATCCAGTCCATTTTCACCATTCCCACCAGCAGGTCTTAAACCTTCCTACACGGTACGACCTTTTCTTTCCTTGGCTAAAAACCTCGCCGCGACTTCTGGGGATGACCTAGTAACCTGCATCAAGATGTTGGACAAAACTTTCACTACATTCGCTAGAAGTTATGAGAGACTAGACCTAGGTCTTCTTGACAAAAAACTTGCTTCGGATGTTTGTGCATTATCATGCACTTGGGAAGAATACGAACTTATGACCACTAAATTCCCCAAAATTGTTGTTGAACTGATAGCAAACGACGAAATCTCAAAGGAGCAAGCTGCCCTCAAAAGACTAATCACTTCATATCGTAACCCTACTCGTTCTATTCCTGAGCACGAGTTGCAAGAGCTTTGAGAATCCAATAGGAGAAAAAAGGTTGCCGGATAATGACCAATACTGAGCAACACATGGAAATTAAAATCGTCGAATATGACCCTACTTATGTGGCACCTATCTCGTTAGTGTTTTGGCCATCACCCGCAACCTGCATTTAGACGACCGTGTACTCGCTCACCCTTACATTGACCAATTCCTTACGGAGGAGGAATTACATGTTGCAAGCCGCCTTAATACTGGAGATCTCTTTCATGATGTCTTGATCTACATCTCCCAAGTCTCCATCCAACCATCTGCTCTTGATTGTCATGCCCAACTCAAATACAATCCAAGCTTCTATGATTGGTTTGTGGCTAAGTAAGTCAATCTACGAAAAACAACATTTGCCTCTTACTTCCTATACTAATCCTAAGAAGGATTCCTTGAAAGATCCAAGATGGGGGGGAGCATTGGGAGCAAGAGCAGAGAAAAATGAGAGTCAGCAAAATGAGAGTCATGCTATCTAGCAGAATGTTACGATTAATTGAGTGTCAATGGAAGATAATGCAAAGGAAAAACAATAGCAATTGCTCCTGTGAGCCTGTCTCTAAAATTCAAGCTCTAAGCAGGTAAACCAATTTTTGACACATACATTTTTCTCTCAAAATTAAGTTTTATTAGAAATAAGCCGATTTTTAAGCATTAATGTTGGCATGGTGTGTTGACAGGTAACCACCATGGCAGGACAAGACAAAGGGGGCAAACTCCCATTTTCTTAAGAAGAGATGACCAAGTTTGGCATCAGCATCGAGACACAAGGATTCAGTCAATTCACCTTCAAGCACACGCTGAACTTGGATGAGTCCATCTTGGAGGAACCTGCAATCAAAGAATTGGTGGACAGATGCCACCTCCACAAGTATGTGGAAAAGATGGGGCAGGTCGTGGATTACGGCATGTGTGCTGAATTTCTGAGGAACTTTGACAAGGGCAGGAACTGTGGCACTATCACAGTGAGGACAGGGGAGCAGGAAAGAAGAGTTGAAGTGCCCTTCAATGCGGCAATCATAGAGAAGGCCTTGGGGCTCGTACCCAAGAAAGAGAGGCGGCCGAGAAAGGATGTTTACGCCATGCTAGGGATAAAGAAAGAAGAGGTGCAAACCGTGGATGGAATTAGCTTGGCTGACATCCCAGATCTAGCAGTGAAGATACAAGCGAAGATGATCCATACACTCTTCTCGGGCCAAAGGTACAATGCATTGATGAACAGGATCGAGGTCCCGTTGTTAGGAAGCATTGCAGCAAGAGTCCCTGAGGAGGTAGATTGGAATGGGTTCGTGCAGAAAACCATTCAAAGCTCAACTGCCCTTCTCACTCCAGCGGAAGCACCGGTAGGAGGAGAATCCCCTACCTCAATTGCACGCTCCATAAGGAAGAAACCTTCCTCAAAGACAGCCACAAATAGATATGGTGGTGTTTTGATAGCCATCATAGATGAAGCAATGAAGGATGCTAGAGTCAGGGAAGAGCAAGCTGCACATCAAAGCCCACCTCACCACGAAGGAGAAGAATCAAGTGAAAGAATGATAAGTGACAAGGGAGAACAGGAGGTGCCGCCTGCACAAGCAAGCAAACCAGAAGAACAAAAGAAAGGGGACAGGAGACAGAAGGAAAGGAAAGAGAAATTAAGCAAAGAAGAACGAGCTGAAATCAAGAGGGCTCAAAGAGAGTCTAGGAGGGGTGAGGAAGAAAGAAGGAGGAAAGAGGAGGAAGAGCTTGCAAAGATAAGAGAAGAGTCAAAGAAGGCAGAATTGGTCAGGAAAAGAAGGGTAGAAGAAGAAGCTGAAGAGCAAAGGTTGAAGGAGCTGGCCGAGTTGGCAGAGGCTACACGAAGATCTATGGAAGAGACCCACGGGGGTGGAGAGCTCGAATCCGTGAGCCCCTGTCATAAAGCCGAAGCTAGTGCAAGTGTGGAAGTAACTCCTCTGGGCTGTAGGCAAGGGCAAGTCCCTACTACATCCACTTCCTTCCTCTTTTGTGCCTGTAACCTGAAACCACGACTGCAACCACCACACAGCCCACACCTCTCCTCGACATGGCACAACTAATGAACATGGTGCAAATGCTAGTGAGCAAAGTGGCCGAGATCATGCCAGAAACCAGATTGAAAGGGCCCGTTGCCATAGATGCAGAGTCACAGCAAGACCCTAAAAGACAAAGACTAGAGGCATCAACCACCACACCCCATACTCCCATGCATGTCGACACTGACTATGACGCATCTGTGGCTGAGCTACTGTCACAACTAGACAAGGCAAAAGAAGAGAAGAAAGTGGCCTTGATGGAGCTAGAAAAAGAAAAAGAAACGTCAGCTACGCTTAGGCTAGAAGTTTCAAGGTAGGGAGCCGACCGACGAAGAGAAATGAAGGCCCTGCAAGACCAGCTAGTAGCAAAAACAAAGGAAGCCCAGGACAACAAAAGCCGCCTTAGACAAAGGCTGGAACACGAAGAGCAGAACCTGGTGGCAGAGCAAAGAAGTCTAAAGCTACTAGTGCAGCAATACAATGATCTACAACAAAATGTCGCTCGAGTGGAAACGCTAAGACAGGAGGTTTAGGAAGACGAAGCCAGTATACCACAAGAACATACCATGGAGCTCCGTTTGTGGTAGGAGCTAGAAGAACAAAACAAATTAATAAGTGAAATCGAGTTTCTGAAGAGTGAAGGGCAAGGAGTCTCAGCAGCAGAAGAAAAACGGCTACAAGATGAAGTGCAAAGATTACAAGATGCACTGGAGACCTCCCAAGAAGATGTAGAGGCCCTCATGGCCATGGCTTTCAATCAAAAAAGGCTATTCCTTGCTGAGATCCAAAGCCAAGAGCAGCTGGTGCAGGAAAAATCAGAAGTACTGGTCGAGGTGCACTAAAGGCTCAGCATTGTAGATCAAGCCAAAGGGATTGCGAAAGAGTAGCTGGCTCAAAAGTTAAGAGAAAGGAACCAGTTGTCGTTTCTAACAAATGAATAGCAACAGGTAGTGACCACCCTGGCGAGCCAACTGGAGAAAGAGAGAAAAAGGATGGAGGAAAGCGCTATGGATTGGGAAAGGAATAATTTTGACAGGGTGAGGGACTTGACCGAACTCTTGGCAGTGGCAGAATGCGAAAGAATGCTTGCAGAAGCCAGGGTTGAAGCTGCCGAAATAACTACTAAAACACAGCCGGCAGGCCTTCCTCAACACGATACTCCATGTCACACAAGCTAAGGGTGATGATCCAGTGGAAAAGGTGAAAAGAAAGTTGGAGCTAACCACCCGAGCTCTAAGATATGGTCTTCAAGAGCGAGAGCTCCCAACAAGTACAGGGATCACTAAGGAGCAACAATTCCGCTACATACACTGTACGGGCCTTTCCACTCTTGAGCTCAGGGAACTAGGTTTTGAGAAGCATGAATAGCCACCACCACCACTGCGAGTCATCCCATCTGTGGTGGAGCAACATGTTGAAGAGGGTCCGAATTTCGAGCAAGGTGATGAAGAAGAGCAACAAAGAATGCTGAGTCCACCTCCACCCGATCTCCCACAGGAAGAACCTGCAGATGCCCATCTGCCTGAGCGTATAGTTGCAGAAAGGAGGAGAAGACAACAATTAGCTGAGGAGGCCCAACGCCAAGCACGCACAATTCCAAGACAACTTCCTGAAGAGCCCATGTCACTGAGAGATGATGCACATCCTGTAGACGGCGGGCCCAAGGATTTGGTCATTTGGCGTCAGCGAGAGTTCCATAAACAGTCGTTTGAGCTTTCATTTGCTTTCCCACGCTTTCTGGACCGGGCCCTGCCTCTAGGATTCTTAGCCAAGATCAAGGATGTGGCTAATGAACTTGCAAATAGGTGGATAGAAGAGAGAAGCATGATAATGACTAGGTGGCGACAAGAGCCACAGGATTACTGGGAAGATAAGGTCAATCTGGTTCCCAAAACTGTCCAAGGCTATGAGGCATAGCCGAAATGGTAGAGGAGGATTTGGGACACCAATTTTGATGCATGGACCGCCTTTTGCAAATCACTCCCCAAAGAACGCAATGATCCTATCTACATGCCATGGAGTGGACTATGATAGAGACTTGCATGGGGATTACGACTTCCCAAAAATATATAATGTAAATGCTAGGAGCCCCGAGGAATGCTTAGTGTTTAGGTTAGAAGATAAACTTCATTCTATAAATCATTTCCTTGCAGACTTCTCTTCCTGCCCAAATCCAACGTTTTTGACCACTTGTAAGTACCTCCGACTTATCAAATTCATGCTACTCCAAAAACCCACAACAGAGGAAGCCCATATCCCCCCACTCTTCTTTGATATCAACCTAGGAATAGATAGTAGAGCTATTACTAGGTTAATGATGCGGGCTACTCTCCTTCCTTTCTTCTGTGTAGAGCTCTTAGAAAATATGAGTGACACCCGCTTCACAAGGTGTAATCACCCTTTCTTGTCAACCACTCCTCTCAGAGCTAAGGCCAAACATTGTTATCTCAATGCCTGCAACCGCCCCGTGATTAAATGGGTATAATATGCCTTGACAATTGTACTCCCTCTCTCATTCTCAAAAAAAAAAAAGAGAGAGAAAAAAAGAGAAAGAAAAGAAAAGAAAAGAAAAGAAAGCAAAAAGAGAAAAGCCACAAGGGAACAAAGACAAGGTGACTGGAGAGAAAGACAAGAGCAAAAAATAGCAAAGCTGAAAGATGAATCTACTACTAAGCAAGTTAACAAGGAGAACACTTCATATGTGCTTGCAGTCTCCCTTCATTGTTATTGTGCACCACACTCACTGCATCTAGGGTTCTCCCTAGCCCCTTCCCCACTTCACATGTAGGGCACATCAAGGGCAGGACTTTTTGACCTGTCACCCTAAGTTTTGCACTGCACCTCCAACGACGCACAAACTGGGTCCTCAAGTGTGGGACATTACCAAGGGCTTCCCCAAGGTTAGACCCATCTCCCAATTCCATTGGCATGGGCACCATGCACTACACAATGAGACAGACACACCCCCTAGGAAGTGCACAACTTTTCTTGCAAGTTATGCTCGTGTTTCAAGAACTGGCTGCTTGGCTGAAGAAGATCATCCACTACATCCTCCAATGACAAGGAATTTTTCCATGAGTCGGACATGACTCCATTACTGCAACTTCAGGAGCTTCGCTACGAAGGTTTAAATGGCTCAACAGATTTCATGTTGCCAATCATCCGCCTACTGATGGTGGCTGCCATGACTGAACCAAATCAAGCAGAAGGAAAACTCAGTGATGGATATGCCATTGGTATAGATCTTGGAACCTCATCGTCCAATGATCCATGCCCAATGCCTCAAGATATACGGATCGCTTATTGATTCCACAAGCCTGAAGACTTTCAACTCAAAACTAAAGACCTTCTACTCAAAGACAAGGATCTTCAACCAAGGCCACGGATTTTCAAGGCAAACAGTGTTCGGGGGGTTTCTCCAAAATAAATCCCTCCAATACCATCCTCCTAAGGGATTGCTTATTGCTTCAAGCATTTCAGATACTCAAAAGATGACCGGCTACATAAGGGGTGCCACAACAGTGTGAAAGATGCCGAGTATCTTCATGAAGCCTAAAGCACGCCGAAATATTTCTTGGTCATCGTCCTTAAACCCCATCAACTATATTCACCCAACCACATTGGAAGCAGTGTCACCCACCTTCCTGTTCCACCTAGCAGCTGACCTAACTAGCCACTACGTCCTTGTCACCCACGTCTTCGGTGCATGCTATAGCATGCTTCCTACGATAGTGAGTGCCATGGGACTGGCACTTGTCTAGGAGGGGGGTAATGTTAACCCCAACACGAAGAAAGCAAAAGGAAATAAAAAAGAAGCAGGGCAAAGGTGGAAAAAAGGTAGCTCGACTGAAGAAAGAATAGGAGAAAAGGCCAAAAGCACAAGGGCAACCTTAAAAGTCCAAGGCAAATGCAAAAGGAAAAAGTCACATTTTAAAATAAAAAGGCACACCCTGAGATCTTGTAAAAGAGTGCAAGGCTCTCACCCATGCAATTTGTAAATGTAGACGGGCGGTGGAAAGGAATCTAGGAAGATAGAAGGACAATGGGAAAAAGGGCCTAGGCTATGGCCGGCCATGTAAAAAAGAGGAAAAGGGGATGACCGCCCAAAAGGGATTTTAGGGTTTTGTATATAAATTTGAAAAGTGAATGAAAAGCTCATTCTTGTGTGTGGCCAAAGCTTCTTCTTCTTCTTCTCTTGTCTCTTGCCTTCTTGCTTGTGCTTGAGAGAGTGTGAGGGAGTGATTGTGTGACAGTGAGGGATCTTGGAGAAGAAGCTCTCCATCTTCTCTCTTCATCTTCCCCTCTTCTCTTCTCTTCTCTTATCTCGCGCGTGGCTATGGAGGATGAAGCTCATGGGAGAGGGATTGAGGTTGCTTGAGCTTGCCTCAAGGATCGTGGAGCTACCGGTGTGCAAGAAAGAGGAGGGTACTCGATCGAGCATCAAGGTAAGCTCACTACACCCGTAAGGTAGGCATTGCACGTCGGCTATGTGAGAGGTAGCCATGGCCGCTCGGTTCGAAACACTTGAGCAATAAGTGGTCCATAGGTCTCGTAGCTCCCCTTCAATTTGTTGCTGATCTTGCAACCTCAACATGGGCAAGGACTCACCGACATCCCGAATCAATGGTATCGGGAAACTGATCCTAATGAAGAAAGGCTTGTGGTCAATCAGAAGTGGTCAAAAGAAGAAACCAAGGGAAGCTGCACTTTCAATCGTATGGGATAAAACATATGATCGTGCTCAAGATATTATCAAGCATGAACTTGATGGTAGCTACATTCATCATGTTGATGATTGTGAAACCTCTCGTGCGACATGGGATCGATTAGAAACCCTATTTGAAGCTCATTCGAAATCCTCCAAATAATATGTCTTACTAATTGAGTTTTTTAGGCTTCATATGCAAAGTAATACCTCACAACTCATTTGAATTATATGGAAAACTTGTTGACACGACTTGCAGGAATCAACTTGAAGATTGATGAATACATTTTCATTGGAGTGCTTCTCAAGAGTCTTCCACGTGAGTTTGAAAATATGTCTACCACATTAATCAACATTTAAAAGCCAAAGCTTATGGACATCAAAGCCTCTCTCGTGGACGAGGAAAAGAATATTAAGAACAAGGGAGAAACAAGCATCCCAAGAGGAGACCAACAACTCAGAAGAAAAGCATAGTCTGTGACTTTTGTAAGAAAACTGAGCATATTGAAAAAAATTTCTACGCTAAGAAAACGTCTTAAAGAGCATATCTTGCTTTAGTCAAAGAAATGAAGACAACAATCAAGAAGCAGAAGAAGAAGAAGAAGAAGAAGAAGAAGAAGAACCCCAAGAACAAAAGGATAGGTCTTACCAGTCCCTCTTTTGTAGCTCATTTTTTGATAGACTTTTGTAAGTTTCAAAATGTGGACTTGCCTAATGTTCCCACCATAAGCTCCTATACTCCTCATGTAACCTCTGCACACTATAACCTCTATACACTTAGTGAGGCCTTGTAATAGCCTCTAGCTTTGTATGGTCGGTTCTTTCCATCTCTACACTTAGCAAGGTTCTACTCACGATAGCCTCTGTATACTCAGTGTCTTTCTTGGTTGTAATTGAGGAGGGGTGTTGAAAAACGTGCAATCATATCCACCATAGCCTCTTTGCAAGGAATAAAAAAGGTAAAGAAACACATTGCAAATAAAGCCTTAGACTAGATCATGTATGCATGGTTTATTAAAACCACAGTTGGTGAATACCATGGTCACTTTCCACCTTTGTCCACCTACCAATACCACCTATTCTAAGCCTATAAAAGGCACTCACCTCCACACTCATTCTATTAATTATTTTCTAATGAGTTGTACTTGCATTATGCTTGGATAATATGAGTTGTTCTTCTTTGTCAATGCTAATGCCTCATTATGATTGTCTATTTGCTCATCAGAGATCCTCCTTAGCATGCATCCTCAATATTTTAACACCCCTCCCCATCCTATTGTCTCCCCCGCCCACCTATGGTGGTGACCTTGCACCCCCCTACTAGGCCACCACCCACCTCTGCGATGCCCATCACCCACCCAAAAAGGCCCCTACACTCCCCCCATGTGTGCATCCATCACCCTCCTAAGGTGCCCATCCCCTCCACGATACCCCACCCACCCTCTCTACCTTTTAAATTCTTACCTTCAAAATTTTAAAAAAAAAACAACAGACAACGTTCAAATTAAGTTTCATTTAATTTCACAAAAATAACCCCACGACAAAGTCCCCCACCCTCCTTCTCTGTATATATATATATATATATATCTTCCTTTTTACCCCATTCACAAAAAAAGAAAAAAGAAAAACACCAAACACAAAACCACTCTACTCATAACCCCTACAACCCCTTTTCCCTCACCTCACCCCCACGCTTGTTGGAACTGCATCTTTTCGTTCGTCTTCCATGCATGATCCCCCTTTCCTTTGTGTCATGTGCATGTGTGCCTTGTTAGGCCTTGTTTGCATGTGGGATTTGTGCATCTCGTGATGCGTGCTCATGATTGTGATTGTTCATGTGCAAGGATGCACGTGTGGTTTTTTCCATGGGGTGATGTGCTAACTAATGTTCACACAAAGTTCACACTCAACCCATTCCCAGGTACATTTTTCTAAATTTTTAAATCTCTCAAAATTGAAAAACAACTAAAAAACACATGAAAACTTACGAAAATCCATTTAAAAATCATACATTTTTTATTAAAATGCCAACTATATATTTAAAATATCTAAAATATTTACTAAAATGATTTGATATTTTTTGCAAAATTTCAAAATCTTTCTCAGTTAGCAATGCAAACACAAATTTAGAAAATAGTAAAAATCCATTAATTTCATGGAAATTTATTAAAAAACTCGAAAAGTGTTTTAAAAAATTTCTATTAAAAAAAAAGAAAATTATACACACATTTTTGTATATTTTTAGATCGTTTATATATGCTAAAGTGATGAAAACTAATTGGCAACCTATTGAGACAATAAGAAACCCTTATTTAACATGTAAATTCAATGCAAAATTCTTTTTCCACTCCGAAAATGGGTAAAAAATTCTAGATAATTTTGAAAAATCTATTGAACTTGTGAGCTTAAATTTCAACCCATAATTTTTTACTTTTTAAAAAGGAGAATATTAATCAAATATTAATATCCAAATTCGTTAATATTTGGAAAGGTTTTCAACTTGTTGGATTTTCTTGATAGATTACATTGTGGTTACATTCTCTCTATTATTGACAATGCATTCAAACTGTGCTTGCATACATATACCTCCCAAGTATTTTTTTAATTTCTTTCTTCAATTTTTGCTATCCAAAATCCACAATGAGTTATTAGAAGAAATCAAGATCACCATGTTTTTCACATGTGTTCCTGTCACATACACATATATTTTTTAAAATAAAATCAACCTACCATTAACTTAGCACACACTTTGTGTGCTACAAACACATTTGATTTTAATTTAAAATGAACCAACTGTTACCAAAAAGCATGCATTGGCAAAAAAGCACCCAATTTACAGTTATTTTTTAATAAATGAATGTGCATTTAGAGACCTTCAATCAAGGTTCCAAGTTTGGGTTACCCTAAAAGTACCGTTACAAACTTAATAATTTTTAAATGAACTATAATAAGGAATCATCATTTTCTTTTTAAGAATTATTACCTAATAGAATTTCACCCATTATTGATACTTTTATTAAAATTAATCCTTCATTATATTTCTTTCCTCTCACACTGTACATTTTCCTTCTTATTGAATGTGCTCTGTGGGCATGGGAACACTCGAGTCTTATCTAGTCCCTCTTGTTGTGATGATGGTAAAACAATTCGAGTGTCATGTTAGTATGATCAATTCTTATGTGATTCTATGCTTTTGTTTTGCTCATGTTGATGAGTCAAGGTATGGTATGTATTTTTCTTTTTCTTTTTTGCATGACATGGGGATTCATGGTGTCTATTTATCTACATCACATGAAGCTTTCGGTCGCATATGTATGTAGAGGTCATGCCAGATTCTTCCTAGGATGTGAACTACTAAGGGTGGTTAGTCGATGGGTTGAGTCATGTGAGTTTATTATGATTGATATCATATATGTTCCTATCCTATTGTTTTGCAAGCATTCATTGTGCCTATCTATGTGTGTAAACCATCTTAATGGTGCCTCAAACCCCTACCCCGATCTAGTATGTGTCTTTGGTATTGCATGATTATTCCTTGTTGCTAGATTCAAACCTCGTTTCTAAAGCACGATTATCTATGTTTGTGAGAATTTCCTTACGGCTAGTTCCAGATGATCCTGACATTTATGATCAATTTCTAAGCTCTTACAATAAGAGGTCTAGTCTTGTTTATGGTATAACTATTCTTATGACACGTGAGAGTTTGGAGAAGGCTCTTTCTTATAGAAGCAGTATCTTGATGTTTTTGATCCAAAGAAGGTTATTACCATGTCACGGGTGAGTGTCTCTGTGATTTCCAACTTGCTATGGAAGCAGTTGTGCCAATTTCTTCAAGATAGGTTTATGCATGCCGAAACCCTGTCTCATTACCTCTCCAAGGAGTTGTTCATAAATTCTTGTATGGTCTTGAAAGGTATTACCATTGATTGGAGTACCTATCTCCTAGCAAAGATGGATCAACATTTCATTAGAGCTACTATAGGAAATGTGACTAATGTCTGATTTGGATTGTGCGTTTATGTATCCTTGAAGCATACTACCCCTAGCAAAGGAAGTACCTTTACCTCTAGTTCATCCTACAAAGGTTTCTCCTCCTCCTCATGAAGATGATGATATGATCATTGAGGATGATGATTCTCCCCCACCTCTAATCATTCAAAGAAAGTGCCTGAAACGAGATGTTGCATTAGTGGCAGTTTCTACTCCTTCAATTCCAGTTACAATTCCTACTTAATCTTGCAGCACACTACATGCCTTTCTTCAAATCTCGAACCTTTTTAGAGCCTATTGGAATGGTATGCTAGACATTTATATTCCTTCTATGCAAGACCTGGTAACAAAATATGCCATTCTTTTTTTATGCAAGGATATTCAAAGCTCAATTGAACTTTCAGTTATTGCCTCTATCCAATAGTTTTCTTCTTCTTTTTATGAAGAAGTTTTATATGGTGTATCTCTTCTCTCCCCATCGCATCTCTACATATCTTCTCTCTCTACATCTCAACATTACTTTGATTAATGATATACATTATATGCAAAGCAAGAGATGGTGATCAACTTGTATGATAAGAAGGTATTGCTCTTCAAAAACCTCTATTCGGTTGGAAAAATTGGTCCCTTAAAGCCAAAGATAGGCTTAGTTTCATTAAATTCTTCTGCTAATCAAGGCTAGAAGATCATTGGTTAATGATGATAGACAATCTCAAACCTTTTGCTTCATGCTAGATAGAGAAGACGACGAATTGGTAGTGGTCTCAAAATGTAACAATGATGCGATCAAATCCACACAAACCCATTAGAGTCTTGTTGCATTATTTTGTAAGTACAAATTTGATACTAATTCAAATTGTGTGAATCCCATATCTTCCCACACTTGCACAAATTGGTAGTGGTCTCAAAATGTAACAATGATGCGATCAAATCCACACAAACCCATTAGAGTCTTGTTGCATTATTTTGTAAGTACAAATTTGATACTAATTCAAATTGTGTGAATCCCATATCTTCCCACACTTTCACAAATTGATTATTAGTATAGAAAATCTAAGGCAATTCTTGTATCTCTATGTAGATTTATCTTGTTTGCTATTGTTTTTATCCACATCTATTTCTAGTCCATAAATATTATATCTCTATGACTTGAGACATCATTAGCTATTATAGTCTTGTTTTAACTAATGTGATTGTTCTACAATGATGTGACTCTTATGTATCTATTAAAGTGGTTTGTTTGAGTGAAATAAAATATATCTAAAAGTCACAAAATGATGAATATTTAAAACCATTGATAATGGAAGAAAATTAATATTTAATTATTTCTTTGAGAGTTTCGTATATGCCAATGTGGTTTGATAGTGAATCTTTAAATGGATAGTAGCTAATCAAGCATATTAATTAGAGAAAAAAATAGTGCTAATTTGACCAATGTTTTCTTTTCAATAAGTAAGACCTTGTGACTACTAGATCTATGTTACCACCCTTGTTAGACCAAGGCATCGTAAAAGACACTGTCATTTATTAAAGTCGCATTAAACTCTCCAATGGGAAGCTTAGAATCGCATGTTTGTATGAGAGGTTTACAACATGCTAGGAAGTAAGAATAGAACTTTGGAAAGGAAGTATACCGCTGCTAACTTATCATCTTAATTTTGATGCTTTTATTTCTCCATGAAAATAATCAGATCCAATATGAAATAACAACATTAGTTGTAATCACCTTGACTTAGCATGTTATAAAAGGATAATAAATAACTTGCAATCCACATGCAGATGAACCACCTAGATATTTGATAGCATCATCTAGCATAATGTGTATGCATATTATGGATTTATGTAATGCACAAATGCTTATTCTTTATTTTGTATTTGGACCTATTATACATTATTATGGTAAAGTAATTTTATTGCATCAAATTATTCTAATTCAGTTCAATATCATATGTTAGAAAAAATGTATTTTGGTGGTGTATTTTTCATGTGAAGCTTTCAAAGTCCTCATATTAACAAGTGACTTTCTTCTACGACACACACACATACATTAGGGGGAGAGAGAGAGAGAGATTTTGATCAAGATTAAATTAATAAAATAGATAAAATAATATATTGTATTGTTGTGTGGATTTTTGTTCCTAAACTCTTGAATAAGGGTTGTCCTTTTCTAGGATTGAGAACATGGAGGTATTAATTATATTAAATTTTCCTAAAGAAATAAGAACAAAAGCTATTAGAAGAATGTCACCTCCATAGTTGCTCCCAAACCTGGGTATGCAAATACTTGCATCAAGGAAATGGTAGAGTCTACTATAAGCATCCTTTTCCAAAATTTTATACAAGAGTTGTGGTATAACAAGCAAGTTTTGCAATTGTAAAACTTGTGTGAGACACATGCTACGAAGAAACTAGTAACCACATGTAAGAATTTGGAAACACTTTATAATGAAGGGTCAAATATTTTATGTACGCTAAGAAATGAGAACAACATGCATGTTTGTTTACCTGATAAGTCGATGGAAGCCAATGTGTAATTTTGAGTGCAGCAAAAAGGCTATGAAGAAAGCATTCACTATGAACTGAGATCACAACATTATCAATGACATTTGTACATTATATTCATTCGTAATATGCATACACATTATGCTAGATGATGCTATCAAATATTTATCTGGTTCATATGCATGTGGATTGCAAGCTATTTCTTATCCTTTTAAGACATGGTAAATATGCATGTTGTTATTTCATACTCGATGTGATTCTTTTCATGGAGAAATGAAAGCATCACAATTAAGATGATAAGTTAGGAGTGGTGTACTTCCTTTCCAAAGTTGTGTTCTTGTTTCCTAGCATGTTGGAAACATCCCATACAAACATGGGTTCTAAGCTTCCCATTGGAGAGTTTAATGAGGCTTTATAAAGTGACACGGTCTTTTACGATGCCTTGATCTAAGAAGGGTGGTAACATAAATCTAGTAGTCATAAGGTCTTTCTTATTGAAAAGAAAACATTTGTTAAATTAGCACTATTGTTTTCTCTAATTAATATGCTCGATTAGCTACTATGCATTTAAAGACTCACTAGCAAACCACTTTGGCATATGGAAAACTCTCAAAAAATACTTAAATAGTATTTTTATTCCACTATGAGTGGTTTTAAAATGTTCATCGTTTTGTGACTTTTAGATATCTTTTATTTCACTCTAACAAACCACTTTAATGGATACATAAGAATCACATCATTGTATAATAATGATATTATTTAAAACAAGACTATAATAGGTATTGATGTCTCAAGTCATAGAGATATAATATTTATGGCTCAGAACTAGATGTGGATAAAAATAATAGTGAAAAAGATAAATCTACATAACATGTTATTTTATAAAAACAATCTAAATGATATAGAGATACAATAGTTGATTTAGATTTTCTATACTAATAATCAATTTGTGCAAGTGTCAGAAGATATGGGATTCACACAATTTGAATTAGTATCAAAATTTGTACTTACAAAATAATCCAACAAGTTATAACATAATTTGTATTGAAGGTATGGGAGCTTGCAAATGATGTAAATAGATAAGAAAATTGCAACCTTGATACTTTGTCAGATAGGTCAACTACATATTTCATAGACTTATCCAACAAAGGAAAGCCTCAAAATATCTTGATTATCACACATTGAGGCCATACATTTCCGTTTTGGATTCTTGTTGAAGACTTCTTGAGATTGGAGAAAAGTGAAGATCGAAATCTTGTCTCTTGCTGAAGATTGAAATCTTGTCTCTTACTGAAGACGAGATTGACAAAATGTAAGTACTCAAATCTTTTTTTGAGAGGTTTTAGAACCTTAAGGTAATTGTTGTGTTTTCTTTAGCATTTTATTTATATTGTTGCTCAAACTTACTTTAAACATTTCCAAAGATTTTATGTTATGAGCCTCGGGAGTATTTAAATATATTGTTGTAAGTTATGATCTTAGAGAAAATGTCAATGGTAAGGGAAGGGGATTCTATAAAGAAATGATGGATATGGCATAGGCTATCGAATTTCTTGAGGGTTGTGGGGCTATCATGAATGTAGTAGCCTCGTCTAAATTAATAGGGAGGTCTACTTGGATTAATGATATACATTATATGGAAAGCAAGAGATGGTGATCAACTTGTTTGATAAGAGGGTATTGATGGTAAACAACCTCTACTTAGTTGGACAAAATTGGCTCTTTAAAGTCATAGATAGACTTATTTTAAAGTTAAATTATTCAGCTAATCCAAGCTAAAAACTCATTGGTTGATGTTGGTAGACAATCTCAAGCCTTTTGCTTCATGCTAGATAGAGAAGATGGTGAACTGGCAGTGGTCTCAAAATGTAACAATGCTGCAATCAAATCCACGCAAACCCAGTAGAGTGTTCTACCCTATAAGAAAAATCCACTCTATCTTCCAATACCACGTTTAGTGGCTTCTTTCTGAATTGTAGATTTTCATGTGCTGATCCCAAAAATGTCATTCTCTATGGACCTAAGGGTAGAAGGAGAGGTCAAGTCTTAATCCATGAGAAAGAGCTCTTTTCTAGTAGGAAAGTGATGGTACCTTCATATGTTGATAAAGATGACTCCAATGATCAATGGATTCCTACCCTTTTAATGTTGATGTAGAGATCAATCACCTTGCTTTGATACCATTGTTGAGGTCCTTCATCATACAATTGAACAAGTTAACTAAAATTTGAAGAGAACAAAAAATTGTATGAGAGAAAGAAAATAGAAAAATCATACATTGCACAAGATTAGGTAAAATCTCCCCCTATGCATGGGTGAGCATCTTCCCCATTGATTCATTTACAAGTTTTTATTAAGGCTTTGCACTCAAAAATCATTGAAAGGCATCTCCATTTTGAGCTCTTATTTTCTTTTTATTAATACAATATGTTTTTCCTAATATTTTCCAACTATTCTATGAAACCTACTGTAAGGTTTGTAAAATAATAATCAAGCTTTGCAGGCCTTGCCCAATAATTATATCCAAATGAATAAGTTGCACATATATACATAAAGCATCCTTGCACTATCATATGGTATTATGTCCAATAGATGAAAGAGTAAAAGAGTCTACCTTTATAAGAAACTCACCTATATAACTACAAACACGTTGGTCTATTTTCATGAGGAGCTTAGTGTGGAGGCTAGAAAAGGAGATTTAGCAAGTGTCTTGCATATTCAATGAAACTTTAGTCTTCTTAATAATACTTGACATGGTCATGTGGTTCCTGCTTAAGCTTAGATGTTAGTAGGATATATAAAACATGAGAGAGAAGAGAGCCTTTACATAGACCTTAATGTATGATGTTGGGGGAGATTAAAGAGAGTTGTATGTGCTTAATTTTATATGGAGGAAAAGAGTATGTCCTCTTCATAGACTTTGCCTCGCACATTGTTAGACACATGTGTTTAGCCACAAAGTGCGAGGGTTCTTAAGAATGGGCAAGACAAAAGATAAGATAGAAGCTAAATCAATTGATGCCAAAATCCTCTATGTATATTTGGAAACAAAAGCACTACACTAATTCTCGTTATGTATAACATTGAGATCCCAAGTACAATGTCTTGTTCAATAAGGTCCCAACTGAAATAAAAGAAGAGTGGCCTTTTTGGGCCAAGGCACTCATAAAATCCATTTTAAAATTGCTTTTTGTTGTTATTCCAACAAAAATGATCCGCTTACGATTTTCCCAATGTCTCAATCTTCTTTCCAATGTCTATTTAGAGATATAGCCATATTAGTATAGGTTTGTTCATTAACTTCATGAGAACTTTCTTTTGCCTCTTCCTCTTGTTCATCTCTTTCAATTTGCTTATCTTTCACTAGGCTCTCCACCACATTTGCCTCTTATGTATCACTTTTCTCACATATCTGAATCCTCATACTTATCTTTGGTACCCTCATGTTAGTCTTAAACGTCTCTGTCAAAGCATATGTCTCATGCAATAATTTACATTCATCAGATTTAGTTTTATCCTGTGTAGAAAATTGTCCTACAACACCACCCTATAGAAAACTGCTCCTATCTTTTGAATGGTAACTTAGATCGCCAAGCTTTGAAAAGAAAAATTGTAGCCCCACTTGTGATCTAGAATATTTCTAAAGATCCCAGGACCAAATCTTGAAGGTATCAACCCCTAAAATTTTATGCATATCACCCTGCAACTATTCATTACAGCATGCAACCCAAGCCAAACATTGACCTTCCCAACTCTATCTTGGAGGCATAGGAACGCTAATTTCAACCACATTTTGTAGGACCCTTCCTAAGGTATCAAGTCCACATTAGATGCATCAATCATCATTAATCCTCTCCCAATTAAAACAATTTGACATGTTTAGTTTAGCCATGCCTATCCATTGCATTCTCCAACTATGTAGCATCCGTATCCAAAAAAATTGAGTTTGACATTTCTCTTCTTTGTAGCATTCTTCTGTGTTTCTTTTTCTTTTGTCCTCGTGTTTAGTTAACAACTTATTACAACAATTGTTTATGCTTCCATTGCTACATCCACTTTTGACATGGTATTAGATTTTAGGATCCAAGTTTCTGTGATTGTTTTTTGCTATTTTAGGTTTGTGTTTTTCATTTTTTCTAGCTGATTGGACTCGTTCTTGATTGCTACAACGACTTATTTTTTAGCATGGTTGACCATCTTTTGGTAATTTTTGGCCTGGTTTCTACTCTTTTTCTTAGTGTTTTTAAGTTCAACATTTGCTTTTTAGGGATAATAGGTTGACATGACTTACTTTTATGCAGGTTGACTGCATTTATTGCATTCATTTGACTGTGTTTTGAATCTAGTCTTTGCATTTTCATTGCTCATGCTTCTGCAGGGCTGGGCGATAGTATTTCAAGTTGATTCTTTCTATGTTTGGTCCTATTTTTACCTTATCCATTGTGTTTGAACTTTCTGGTGAGCACCCTTGATCGTATGAGAGACAAGATTGAGATTAATATTGCAGTGTATGAGAGCTCAAATATAGTATTATGATGGTGAAATTGTAGATTCTTCTATTTCTATTTTATTTATCATGTTCAAAGACCCACAAGTCTCACTTCTGGCTCACTTTGAAGTAGGCTTGAGCAACTAGCTTATTAGCACATGTACACCATAGCTTGTGAGTTTTAGGCAATGCTAAAATGTGTTAAAACTTTCTAGGATCACTTTCTTTTTAATGAAAGCTTGAAAGTTTTGGGATCTTATATGTTGTGGGGCTGTTTTATTGAGCTGATGAAGTTTAGAATGCATTTTTAGCTCAGAAAACATGTGGTTGCACATTGTGCCCACTTGTCATATCTTCTTTAGATACGCCTTTGATGGTGTTTAGTGGTGAGAACCATTAATACGCTTGCACCCTTCCATAGAATAGCTTGAAGTTGTGTCTCAACTAGTTTGTGATCAATTCTATGATAGAGCTAGTGTTTTCTATCTATTACATAAGAATTTGTTAAATTCATTTATGAAAAAAATAAAATCACAGTAAGGGATCTATAAATTATGGTAAAACGTTATAGAAGGGTCAAGAAAATATCACAAAATAGGTTACATAGAGATATATAAAATATGCCATGAATGCATGTGATATATAGGATTTTTATACCACTAAGAGAGTGGAGGATCTACCTTCCTTTAGTTGTACTATCACCACAATAGAAACAAGGCATAGACACACATGTTAGACACGCAAAGTCGGGCGCGTCTATCATTGCGTCTATATGCGCGTGTAAATAGATGTGAGTTTTGTGTCTATATATCTGCGCAAATAGACATGAATATAGACACGTTTGTAGACGCATAATTATTTAACCACCTGAAATTGGACTTAATATAATAAAAAAACCAGAGTTAATAATTACTTTTGCATTGCTCTCTTATGAATGACAGTTCCTCCAATTGACAAGCCTGATATAAGTAATTAGCGGCAAGCGACACAAATCTTATTATACAATTGCAAGCAAGCATTGCATGTATCTCGTAATTTCTCTACTTGAAGATGATAAAAAATACTTCCTTTTTATTATGAAAAATTCAATTTAGCTTTAAACTTGACAATTGATTCTTGATTATACACATGTGCGTATGATATTTTCCATAGAATTAAGAAAACATATTGAATCATTAAGCGAATTAAGTATGTTACAGTGAATGATCCATCTCATCTTCAATGAGATCAGCCCTTGCTAAACTATCTACTTCTAGGTCTATGTTATCAAGAGGTAATGAAACAAATAAGTCTATCCCACTATCATATGTGTTGCTATATTGCTCAATAACTTCATCATCATGAACCACATTATTGTCCTCTTCTGTGTTTCCTTGAACATCCTTGCGAGGTTCATCTTGTACTATATCATGCATATCATCCATTATAGTGTCATCGTGTACATCATCATTAATTGTTGGATTGTCATGTGCTATCTCTATGTCAGTAATATTATCATATATTGGTTTTGAACGATTAGATATAGGGATGACATACCACCATCAATTGTTGTTTACCATTGGATGATACACAACCTGTATTTGAAAAACAAAAGCAAGAAACTTAAATACTTATTATATTGTGTATATGTATCACATGTATACATATAAAAAAATTAGCTTTTACATATATACTTGCTCGCATTGTTGAGGTAGTACTAATGTGTCATTCTTGTTTTGGTGAAATTTTGTAGAGTCAATGATTACAAAACCACTTGGATGACGTCTAATTGTGCAATGCTCACGATTTGTTACCACTTTTTTAAACAACCTCATATCCACTACATATTTAAAGAATCCTCTGAAGTCAAGCTTCAGAATATCTTGGATCAAGCCACAATAACCTTCCATGGTACCATTGGCATCCTCGAAGTGAGCAAGGACACCACAATCTTGGGTGTTTCTCTTTTCATCTATACATTGAGTTCGAAGATATTTACCCTTACACCAAATAGCATTGAATAATGTGCACTAGTAGTTAAAAATTAAGATAAAAAATGTCAATTTGTTATATAAAATATAACTAGAAACAAATTAATTGATAGTATGTCTCACCTTTGATAAGCAACCTCGTGCGTATTCCCACTCTTCTTGAGATATATTAATTTCCTCCTCTTTTTCCATTCTCTCCATTTCTTCACGTAACCAATCTATATCAATATGACGTGGGAGCGCATTTAGATGATCTGGAAAGGAGACATTACATCCATATTTGGTGCGAAAGGCTTGTCTTTGCTTTTTTTTCTTGCCCTTGCTTCATTATATAGTGTCACCCATTTGCTCATTACATCACTATTGAGCACACAAAAACTATTTAACTTACGAAGTTCTTCTTTTGTTAGCACTTTACTCATTCCTTTTCCTTAAGGTATTATAGAGGTCATCCTCAAGTCTTCATCGTCTTTCCATAGTCGTGGTTAAGAGGGGTCTACTTCAGCAAGATATTTAGAGAAATAAACAAGGGATGATTGCACTAACCAACCCTCAGCCATGCTTCCCTCAGGCCGTGCTTTTTGCCTCACAAAATCTTTCAAGGTTTTTATGAAGCACTCAAGAAAAAACATTCACCTTGCATGAACTGCCCCACAAAGTGCGATCTCATCAATCAAATGTACGAGTAAATGTAATTGAGTAGTCAAAATGGAGCGAGGAAAAATTTCCTCCACCAAACAAACCACCCCAACAGATAATACTCGAGCATCTTGCAATGTTTTTGGATCAATTTCCTTCGAGCTCACGTATCTATTAGGATGTATTTGACAATTGTTTATTTTTGTGTAGAAATTCAAAGAGGTTCAGTACATGATGTATGCAATATATAATGAAAAAATACAATGTATACACACCGCACATGCTCTCCCATCTTGTAAATGATATCGCATACATCTTTGGATACACAATGGGATATGCTAGTAGGAAGTACGAACTGAATGTAAATAATATTCATAGATCAAATGATTAGTTGAGAAAAAAATCATCATACCCCAAAGTTTACACATAGTTACTCCACTAATTACTATATTCATGGTTAGAGATACCCTTACTTGAATCATTTTGTGCCAATCGTGGGACTTCAAACCACATAGTTTCTCCACATCTCTTTTCTTTTTCTTTATGAAGGCTCCCTTGAGACATCTCATACATCCTGTGGGTGTTCGAAAGCTACATATTTGTTCCTTCACTATTTTTTCCTCATTCTTTGACAATATCCAAGGTGCCTAGGATAGCTCAATCTTTCCTCTAGGTCCAATGCGTAGCCAGGCTCATCTCATGCGGCCAATGTTACGTAAATCCTCCCTTACATTGACTGAATCACGAGCCCCTATCAAGTGATCCCATAATGTAGATACAACATTTTTGAATATGTGCATGGGGTCCAACAGGTGATTGATCTTGAGTTCAGTCCAATACGAAAGATGAAAAAATATAGAGAGCCTAACAAACAAACAATATATTATGTAAACAATTCATCATGCTAAATACTTTAAAGTCAATCGAGAGAAATATACTTATTACCGACTCATGCCGAGTGGAGGGTGGTTGTCAGCATTAATCCATCTCTCATTCCAATCTCGAATGGTTAGAGATTGTGGAGTCATTCCATTAGTAGGGAGAACATATTTGGGATGGTCAATAGGAAGAAATCGATGATGATTGTCATAGATAACGTTCTTTAAACGTGCCAGCCTAGAGGAAACTAGAGAGGGACCTCAAATAGGACATGGATGATATCCTTATGTGGTTAAATATGAACAAACAAGTGAATTAATAACATGCAATTGATTCAAGTTTTGAATTTCAAATATAGAGTTATATACTTATACCTGAACACTCTCCATATCCTGGAAAGTCATGCATGGTCCACAACAACATGGCCTTCAACGTGAAATCTCTAGAGGATGCATATGCGCTTGTATCTTGCACCTCAATACCTTCCCATAACATTTCTAACTCCTCAATCAAAGGCTCTACGTAAATGTCCATGTTTTTTACCTTGTGCTTTCCAGAAATCATAAGGGACAACATTACATGTCCCTTTTTAATTGCCATGGATGGAGGAATATTATAGCTCACCAATACCACTAGCCATACACTGTATGATGTGCTTTTGATGCCAAATGGATTGATTCCATACATACCTAAACCAAATCTCAAATTTATTGGCTTTTCTTTGAAAACGGGCCACAAATTTTTTATATGTTGCCATGCCAGTGTGTCTGCAACAAGGATCCTCCGTTTTTCATCACTTGAATGATGACTAGCATGCCATGTCGCAAAACCTTACGAGGTACATCCATTGACATCATCTCCACTTCGTATCTTGATTCACCACAAACATGACACTCTCATGCGAACTCATGAATCCCATGAAATAAGACACAATCATTGACACATGCACGGATCTTAACATAATCAAGGCCTCCCAGAGATGTCAAGTAATGTCTTGCTTGCTCTCTCTTAGTTGGCAATTTGTTTCCTTTTGAAAGCATTTGTGATAATAACCTACATATATTTTTAAAAGTGAGTTAAAAAACCACCAATATATATTTGTGTCTGATTTCAAAATAGAATAATTAATATTACGATTCATAAGTCAAACTGAATTGATACCAACTTCAATAATGCATTCAAACTGACATTACTCCATCCATAAATTGTTTGCAAGTTACGTATCTCAAGGGATGCACGAATAATGGAGTACATATAACCTTCATACAACGGATAGATGATGCTACGCATAATGGGTCATCTGGCTTCGTAGAGTGACCTTCTCCCTGAACCAGTTGCAAAAATAGATCATGTACCATGTTGTCCAAAATCTCATCCTCTACAACTTGATGGGGCATTTCATGAGGGCTACTATCATGGTCGTCAGTCTCTACTCTTCTTGAAGACTCTATCTCCTCGCGTCAACGTTTTGCAGCCTCTCGACGCCCGAAAGGGAGCATCTGAGGATGTGGCACCGCATCCTCCTCAACCACAAAAGGGAGTTACATGTACGTTGATATATATTGAGTAACATAGACTAGCAATCTTAGTGTTAAAAACAATGAATACCGGTGATTTTCCTCGGTCCCATTCTCCATACATGCTAAGGTGTGACATTGCAACTCGAATTGCTCGAAAAATACACCCTCAACAATGATCACACATGCATTTAATTTTTCGTTGTAGCCATGCATCTCGATTATGAAGACGTAATGTTTCATCCTCACTTGAGGATGTGCTCATTGACTCATCAGCATGCACTGCACTAGGTGATGACGATGACATGATTAAACCTAATTCATGACAACATTAAATTTGTTATTAATATGTTTACATAAAAACTTCAAGGCGTATTAATTATTCTAAGATATTTAATTTTAAATACACAAAACTTATCATAAATACATAAAAACTTATGATAAGAACTTACTATCAAAACTTATCTTAAATACAAAAACTTATGATAAAAACTCAACCGCGCTAAATGGGCATCTATACCTACGTCTAACTACACATCTAAATCTGTGTCTATCTGCGCCTCTAGCTCTGCGACTATTAGCGCGTTTACGTAAATTTAGACACGCATATACACGCAAAAACAGATATAAATGTCAAAATTCAAAAGATACAAGCGATTTCTTTTCAAACTACGCCTTTCTTGCGTTTTTTGCATGTTCTAAAGCTTGAGTTCAGCCGACATGCAATCTACCTCCACTAGTCTCTTCATGACTCACCTCTTCTTTCACTTCAAAGAGACAAGAGGGGAAAGAAGACAGCTAAAGAGAAGAAATCCAAGGAGAGGAAGAAAGAGAGAACAAAAGAGAGAAGAACAAGAGGAACAAGAGGCAAAGAGAGGAGACAACAAGGAGCAAGCATCAAGGGAGAACAACTCACCAAGGAGAGGAAGAAGGAAAAGAAAGCAGCGCCACCACCCCGTCCACACCAAAGACCCAAGGTGAGTCCTCTCTCTCTCTCTCTCTCTCTCTCTCTCTCTCTCTCTCCCCCCCTTCCCTCTCTCTCTGATATTACATATGAGCACACCGGAGGACAGAGCCGCTTTCTTTCGGAAGTGGATTTCGCTCCGAGGGATGATTGGGGCTCCCATCTTCATGGATGAGGACCTGACTCAGATGCAGATTGCACACAGATGAGCATGCATGCCATAGATACTCCAAGCACGTAGAGAAGGCCGTAAGGCCTTCTATCGAGATGGCCGGATTTTTATAGATGGACGCCCCACCAAATAGGGGGGTGTGGCCTATGAGATGGGGCAGAGGACTGTACAGGAGACCCCGATATGTGTGGGAGTTTGGAACTGCAACGGCTCCCTATGGTCACAACAGGACAGACTTGAGGAGATTTTACCCGACCATGATGTTATATGTCTCACAGAGACACATGAGAGCCCAGAGAGAAGGCTTCCACACGTTATAGGATTTGAGTGGGTATCTGCATACCGGGCTACTACTAGGCAGAGCACATCTAGGGGCTTAGGAGGGGTGGCAGGCAGTTCTATTCCGTCAGGGGATACAGAGACATATCCAGTTAGTGAGACGAGATGAGGAGGCCAGTTACATATGGATCAGAGTGCAGATATCAGATGAGAGATGGATCTATATGGTAGTATGCTACTTTTCACCATGAGGGTCCAGATATGCTACTAAGCAGGGTGATATTCAAGCCAGAGATTCCCCCTGCCCTTATTCAGAGCTCTTAGAGGACATTATTATGTATTCTAGTTTGGATGAGGTCTTCCTTATGGGGGACTTCAACGGGCGCACACAGAGCCGACAGTGTGAGAGTTTTGATATGGAGCAGCCAGAGATCATGAGAGCATTAGACCCTGAGGAGTCGGGGATCAGTAGGGAGTCAGCAGATACTGGGCCAGACGCCACAGGGTATGGAGGGCATTTACTTGAGCTTGGTAGTAGACATCATCTCGTTACTTATAACGGGATGGCAGGATGGCCATATTCAGGAGGTCTTACATGCTTCCCACATGGGGGGAGCGAGAGTACTGTAGATTATCTGCTCAGACCGATCGATGGGATACATACTATCGAGTCCTTCGGCCTTAGGAGACTTCCACTCGGTGCCGATCACACCTTTCTCAGTTTCTCACTCCTCACCTCATTACCATCACCACCTACAGATATCGTACCCCACATGCATACTACCATACACTTCACTCATGAGCTCTCATATGTTTACTCACAGCATCTGGAGGAGCACATCACGTCACTTGATCCATACACACCCCTTGATACACTGACCATTGATATCACACGCATTCTGCATGATTCTGCTACACTCATTTTTCCACATCGCACATATGCGCACCCCCCTCGGACCGGTACCATGCCACAGAACACGTGGTATGATGATGAGTGCAGAGATCTACGTCGACAGCTACGTGATTTGGAGGCCAGAGGAGAGATCACACACAGATAGGCGCAGAGACGGATGCACCACTTGACCCGTCGTAAAAAGCGGGAATGGGAGGAAGAGAGATATTGGGATATATACCACCTTCTTATGAGCAAAGATTGTGCAGAGGCATGGAGGCAGATCAGAGAACCACGCTCACCCACACCGATACATGACCCTGCAGTATGGCATGGATACGCATAGAGTTTATATCATGTACCCGCACAGCCGCTGATACCCACGCCATGTACAACGAGACTGGGTATTTCATCATTTTTCACCACTAGTACGGTGAAACATGCTATCTCACAGTTACAGCATGGCCGCGCTTGAGACCAGTTTGATCTTCAAGCAGAGCATATTATATATGGCAGAGACACATTGGCTCCACTCATTGTTCACCTCTTCAACCGTGCATTGTCTGAGGGGTTCCCTGACTCGTGGTGGGGACAGAGCACACCATTGTACCTATCCACAAGTTAGGGGATCCTATGGATCCTAACACATATAGGACCATCATGATTGGGTCAGTTTTGGCCAAACTTTATGGCACGGTGATGGAGGAGGAGCTCAGCACACTGGCAGAGAGAGAGTACATGCGCACACCCGGACAGGCAGGGTTCAGACGGGCATTTTCTACCATAGACCACATATTCACTCTCTGTTGTCAGATCGACCAGACACGAGTGAAGAAATAGAGATTGTACTGTTGCTTTGTGGATTTCCGCAAAGCCTTTGAAATAGTTCCGAGAGAGAGGCTTTTCAGACGTCTACTTGATCCGGGGGTGGATGATGACATGATGTGGGGTATTTATGCACTATATGAGCGGGTTACTGGCAAAGTCAGATGTCCGGGAGGTATATCAGATCCCCTTGTGAGCACTATTGGTGTGAAACAAGGATGCCCACTCTCACCGACTCTATTTGGGCTATACATTGATGAGATAACAGAGTTTATTCAACAGCGAGCGGGTGGAGGTATAGATCTCAGTGGAGCCACAATTCATATCTTACTATATGCAGATGACATTGTGTTGGTCTCAGACTCAGCTCAGGGATTACAATAGCATTTATTAGCATTGGATGATTTTTGCATACAGAGAGGCATGACAGTGAACCTTGGTAAAACCAAGGTTATTATATTCCATACATCCGCTCAGATACACAGACAGAGTATTTTCATGGCAACAGGAGGGAGTATTGAGGTCACTGGATCATATGTATATTTGGGAGTCACCTTTACAGCAGCTTCAGGGACTTTCTCGATGACCCAGGCAGCTCGTGACCGCCTCACTAGAGGATACTCAGCATTGGCTCTTATGGAGGGACAGTGTCATCAGGCACATTTCCAAGAGCCCCGCACCAAGGGGTGGCTCTTTGAAACTCTAGTCACTCCAGCACTGATGTATGGAGCAGCTATATGGGGGCCAGGCCTTGCCGATTCTGTATGAACATCGATGGAGAGACCTCAGGTGATCATGATATCTAGATTGATTCGCAGCAAGGCCTCAGTCCTACATGACATTGTGCGAGCAGAGCTTGCCACACCGCCCATGCTAGTCGAGGCATTATTTCAGACAGTGTGCTTCCTACACAGATTTCTGGATATGGACAAAGATCGCATTGCATACAGAGCATATATGGCATCTCAGGAGATGGCTCGAGCGAGGGATACCACATCATGGTATGCACAGACTAGAGCTTGGTTTGACAGACATGGGCTGGACATTGATAGACTCCCATCTCTTCTATATGATACTCAGGCCCCCACTTACACCCTCTCTCTCTCTGAGAGGAACAAAGTCATCAGACAGGAGATATGGCATATTTATATACAGAGGACATGGGTCAGCCCTACACAGCCACTGCCATCGAAGATGGCATATTATTATACATAGTTCTTGAGCATATCAGAGCAGGGATTCATAGAGATTCCGAGATATATGCAGATCTTTATGCCACATCGATTGAGAGTTCTTATTGGATAGCTCAGGGTATCATCACATCAGCTTATGATTGAGAGTGGCAGAGCCAGTGGCATCCCACAGGAGGAGAGGATATGCCCCCTTTGCAGATCAGAGGTGGAGAGTGAGGAGCATTTTGTTCTCAGATGCCCTGCATACTCAGAGTTGAGATCTAGATACACATTGAGAAGCTCACTTCAGGGATGTATGACTGATATGGATCAGAGATCATTTGGCCGTTTTCTGGGAGAGGCATGGCACATCAGAGAGCAGAGCACACAGCACGTCCCAGTCAAAGAGGGGCCCACCCAGACGACTATTACACAGTTCTTTCAGACAGACAGAGTGAAGCTACTGTACCAGCCTCCAACCAGACCTCCGGGCTCACACTACAATAGGCTGAGGACCAGCGTACCCGACACTGTACGAGGATCCGTGGGTTTCGGACGCCACAGCCACACCAATAGGAGATTCGAAGGATTCTTGATCCACATCGACAGCAGACTGAGATCCGACGACACTCGACACATTGGATCTCAGATCTCCAGTTTGCTCTTTCTCCACTGCCGATGTGCCACATCTTGCATCCACGAGGGATCACCTGCTATTAGGGACTTCGACGACTGCTACTACATCCCAGGATAGTATATCTCCCTGCATCTGTTACATTTACACATCGCACCACTTTATCACAACCGACAGTTATTCCCCTATCACAGCCGACATTTGTTCTCCTTTTGTAGCCATTATATGGAGTACCAGAGCTACATACGCACATACACATACACGACACTTATCACACTCACAGCACCGTATTTTCAGTTTCCAGTTTTTAGCTTTTCATTCAGCACTTTTATTTTGGATAGCTGGACCTCATCAGTTGTATCACAGTTTGTCTCATAGGCCAGTTTTGGTCTTTAGAAGACGTTAATATAACTTTCTTTCTTTCTTTCATTCTCTCTCTTTCTGTATTAGGATCTATGATTGAAGTTCTTATATCACCAATAAATCATGGATGGCGGTTGTCAGATTGAGAGCATTCGACTTAGCGCGTTTGATAGCGCGTATAGATTCTAGTTCAGATGTAGACACAGATACACAATTATGTTTGCTGTCATCGCATCTACAGTCGCGTCTCCAAGCATGTGTATTCTGCATCTTAGACGCGAGAATACACACACTTTGCCCAGAAGCTTTGACTTTAGAGATGCGTCTGAGAGCGTATCTATTCTGCATCTCAGACCCAAATATACACGCGCTCCAACTAGAAGCTTTGACTTCTGGGAAGCATCTGAGAGCGCCTCTATTCTGTATCTCAGATGTGAATATACACGCGCTCCGACCAGAAGGTTTGACCTCAGGGAAGTGTCTAAGAGTGTGTCTATTCTACATCTCAGACGCGAATATACACGCGCCAGCTCTGATTAAAAAAATAAATTTTTATTTATGGAATTGTACGAATATGTTACACAATAGTACAATTTACACAATATTACAGTTTAACAAATTTGTCTTATTCTTGTGTTTTGTTTGCAGATGTTGCATCTTGGTTCATCTAGCAATGACCCAGATTTGGACCGCATGAATGATACATTGGGCTTGTTCAGCAGAGGCGTCATGTATGGAATGCCTCTAACGTCTTTTCCTGGCATTGCTTCCCAAACACCAAATGTCCAAACTCCAATTGTAGGTACTCCACGTGCAACGCCTGTACATGCATCGACTGAAGCACAAGCATTAGCCGAGATGCACAAGCATTTGCGGAAGCACGTGCATCCAGTGAGGCAGAGGGTAGTCGACAGAGAGGGAGGAGAGAGAGTCAAGGGGGAGGACGAGGCTTGTGTGGGGGTTGCCTAAGAGGTGGCGAGTAATTACCCTCACCAGAAGATCACATAGAGGAGCATGTACGCCAGTACTATAGAGTTACAGATACTGGTGGCTTCTTCCACGATGATGAAGGAAGGGATGTATTGGCGTACATGAGGAGCGTTGTGTATGTGATGTATAAAGATTGTTTCGTTTACTTCAAGAATCAGAAAAGTGGCTTGTGGTAGGAGGTGTTGAGGGCAGTCCATAGGAGGTACCCAAATCCTGAGGGTCAGCGATTCTCGTATAATTAGGGACGGACAAAAGTGAGGGATTTGCTTCACAACAAAATATCCCACCTCATGACATGCACTAGGGAGTCACTGCGGAGACAAGAGGAGGGGCGTGGAGCCTATAGCCAACCACCTATGTGCCAATGCATAGAGTGGAAGAAAGTAGTAGAGAAAGTGGAGAGTCGCCTGCATGCAGAGACGCGACACATCCAAATGAAAACAATGGGATCTCGTCTCATTACGGATCGGACGGCAGAGAGTTGTGGGAGGTAGAGTTTGTAAGTATATTTTGATTTCTAGTTTTTTGAAATTTATATTTTTTTCAATTCTTTATATAATTTGTTCTAATACATTGTATCTCATAATTGTTTGTATATATCATAATTGTTTTACAGACTACTATCGTTCGTAGGATACCTACTCCTAGAGAGGTATGTTACCATCGAGGCCATAACCGCGCAGCCACATGGCTTCACTTGTATGAGGAGAGTCTCATCACTGAGGAGCAATACAATCGGGCTATGAGGATTTGACAGCCAAAGGAGGTATGTTTTTCTTACTTTCCTATTAAAAGTATAGCTAATTATAACTTTTTCTTTGCAATTGTACGTAAGGAACCTTGATCTTTTGTGTGTGTAGGCGAACCCCAATGTGGAGCATAGGGAGGAGGGGGATAGCGAGGCTAGTAGCAATGGTAGTGCTAGCAAAGATGTTTCTTCTTCAGATTCCTAGAGGAGCACAATACCTCCTTTATGGCCTTATTTCCTTGTATATCTATTATCCATCTTTGAGCCTACTGCTTGTGGCCACGCTTTAGGTCGCAAGCACTTAAACTCCCCATGTAAATGCATTTTATATATAATGAATACATGGATTTTTGTTTTCAATTCTCGTGCCTTCAGATCCATTGTGTTATTCCCAAATGCACTATTTGATGTATGGGAGGGAAAAAAAAACCAGGGAGTGCTCTTTGGTTTTCTTTTTTCAATTTTGTGCTTCACGTTTATTTGCACGTCTAAATTGCAGAAAACCCGCGTCTATACTCGCATCTAAAATGCAGAGTGCACGTACTATATAATTCAAATTAATTTATAAAAAATATATCTTTATAGAAAAAAGGAGATTTTTGGTTTTGCGTTCGTGTCTACTAGCACAAGTAAAAGCGCGTCTATGCATGTGTCTATGTGCCCATCTAATTTTCCATGTAGACGTGCTTGTAGACGCACAAAAGAAATTAATGTATATCATGCTTTAGATGGTGATATTGGTCCTCTCAGTCTAGTATTGATAATCAAACTGTTATTTTATTTCTATGATCTCATTGGAAGAAATACATAATTCAATACTTGCTTGTTGTCTACAATATTAAAAGTTTAGCTACCAGTAGGTGTCTCATGTTGCTAGTGATTAATCCTCTTATATATGTCATATCGTGCTTTAGATGGTGATATTGGTCCTTTTTTAAGTACTAATAATCAAGTTCTTTTTTTGTAACATGTTGATTTAGCAATAAAGAGCCTCATGAGCTTCATGTGGGTTTGGATGGAAGAATAGACATTTATCTACTATTAAGGGCTTACCATCAAACTCTCTAGTTGGGATTGCATCACAAGGTAAGTATTAGTTAAAATGCATGTATGTGGAAATATCATGCATGCACAGCTAGTGTTGTCATGGATCATGCTTGATGAATTAACATATGCAATGAAACTTTACACCAAGGTAGGCTACAATTTCTCTTTCATTATGCTAATCTTTGTGTTGATGTTAAAGTTGATAGTTTGATGGCTAGCTGATTAGAGGAGAAATGACCAAGTTGCAGGTTGCATCTAAAAGACCTTCCAAGGGCATATTGTTCCCTGTTATGATCCTCACACTAGATTTTTGTGGAAGCTTTATAGAAGACCTAGATCTTTGACTTTTTCAAGGGTATAATGCATTTTCAAGTCACGCTTTTCTCCCACTGGAATGGATATCTCAGACTATATTCTTAAGTTGCTACTCGTTATCATGCTTTGTTCCTTCATAATCTGTTTAAAATAATTTTGATGACTTGCCACTTTTCTAAATTAGTATGAGTGTGCTTTGTGGGGATGGGAACACTGGAGTCTTATCTAGTCCCTCTTGTCATGATGATGGTTAAAGAGTTCGAGTGTCATGTTAGTATGATCAGTTCTTATGTGATTATGTTAGTATGGTATGTATTTTTCTTTTTCTTTTCTGCCTGATATGGGGTTTCATGGTGTGTGATTATCTGCATCGCATGAAGCTTTCGATTGCATGTATGTGGAGGTCATGCCAGATTCTTCCTAGGATGTGGACTACTAAGGGTGGTTAGTCGATCGGTCGAGTCATATGGGTTTATTATGATTGATATCATATATGTTCCTATCCTATTGTTTTGTAGGCATTCATTGTGACTGTCTATGTGTGTAAACCATATTAATGGTGCCTCAAACCCCTCCCCCGATCCATTATGTGTCTTTGGTATTGCATGATTATTCCTTGTTGCTAGATTCGGATCTTGTTGCTAAAGCATGATTATCTAAGTTTGTGAGTATTTCCTTACGGCTAGCTCCACATGATCCTGACATTTATGATCAATTTTTAACCTCTTACAGTAAGAGGTCTAGTCCATTCTTATGACACCTAAGAGTTTAGGGAAGGCTCTTTCTTTACCATATTATGGGGAGTCCTTCCCTAGTACCCGCTCTCAATTGTTCTTCAACAAGGTTATTTTGAAGCTATTATAGAAGTAGCCTCTGGATGTTTTGGATCCAAAGAAGGTTATTACCATGTCAGGGGTCAACGTCTCTATGATTTCCAACTTGCTACGGAAGCAGTTGTGCGAATTTCTTCCAGATAGGATTATGGCAGCCAAAACCATGTCTCATTACCTCTCCAAGGATTTGTCCACAACTTCTTTTATGGTCTGAAAGGTATTACCATTGATTGGAGTACCTATCTCCTAGCAAAGATGGATCAACATTTCATTAGAGCTAGTAGAGGAAATATGACTAATGTTAGATTTGGATCATACATTTATGTATCCTTGAAGCATGTTGCCTCTGGCAAAGGAAGTACCTTTACCTCTAGTTCATCTTCTAGAGATTCTTCGTCCTCCTCATGAAGATGATGATGTAATCATTGATGATGATGATTCTCCCTCACCTCTAGTCATTCAGAGAAAGTGCCTAAAATGAGCTGTTGCATGAGTGGCAGTTCCTACTCCTTCATTTCCAGTTACAATTTTTGCTCAATCTTGCAGCACACTACATGCCTTTCTTCAAATGTCAAACCTTTTTAAAGCTCATAGGAATGGTATGCTGGACATTTCTATTCCTTCTGTGCAAGGCCTGGTAACAGGAGATGCCATTCTTTTTTTGTGGAAGGATATTCAGAGCTCAATTGAACTTTTAGTTAGTGTCAAGATTGTGGGAGAGAAGGAAGGAGTCTCGCTTGAAGCTTTATTGCTTGCACAATGGGGGAAGACACACAAGGGTGGAGGCTGAAAACAGTTTTCCTCTTCTTAGTTGTGTAAGCCAAAAGAACTCTCGTACAAAGAAATAGAAGAACCCTATATATGGGTCTCAAACCAAACTCAACTAACTAAGGTGGCATCCTAACTGAGCCACAAACTAGAGTAGATAAGGATAGCTATCATGTAGCTATTATTCATGGGCGGTGTACCAACCGCGTCTGCAACTGACAAGTCGGTGACATAAATACACAACGGTCACCCTGGCGTATCACGAGTGGAGCTCGATATCTCAACACTCCCCCTCGAGCTCAATTCCAATTCCTGCACACCAAGCAGGTCTCTGAACTTGCGCAGCTTCTCTGCGCCCAATGCCTTCGTGAATATGTCAGCTACCTGATCCTCTGTGCTGACATAAACTAGTTCAATAAGACCTAGTAAAACCCGCTCTCGCACATAGTGATAATGCACCTCAATGTGCTTTGTTCTAGCATGATAGACTGGGTTATTTGCCAAGTGTATACTACTCATGTTGTCACAATAAATGACAACTGGCCCATCTGTAGGCTGATGCATATCATAAAGTAGCTTATGCAACCAAGCTACCTCACATGCAGCCATTGCTGCACCCCTGTACTCAGCCTCTGTGCTCGACAAGGCAACTGTAGGCTGTTTCTTGCTGCTCCAAGTGACTGCAGCACTCCCAAAAGAGAACACATATCCACTGGTAGATCGTCTATCAGAAATACTACCAGCCCAATCAGCATCAGTGTATCCATGCAATTGTATCTGAACCCCAGTCTCATAAAATAGTCCATACTGCAATGTGGACTTCACATACCTGAGTATGCGTCTAGCTGCATCCAAATGCGGTTTCCTTGGAGCCTGCATAAACTGACTTACCAATCCAACAGCATAGCTCAAATCTGGCCTGGTAATAGTCATATAAATCAAGCTTCCTACTATACGTCTGTACATAGTAGGGTGTTCCAGAAGCTCACCTGCATCTGCGCTTAGCTTCACATTCTGCTCCAAAGGAACTGAAATAGGCTTACAGCCTGTCATCCCATATTTGGTCAGCATGTCCAATCCATACTGCCTCTGCAAGAGCTGTATCCCACTTGGTGATCTAATCACCTCAATGCCCAAGAAATAACGTAGCTCTCCCAAATCCTTCATCTCAAACTTTTGCTTCAATAGCATTTTCACATGAAGGATATCTTCATCACTGTCACCTGTCATAATCAAATCATCAACATAAATGACAAGCAGCATAATACCTTTCTCTGTCTTTCTCACATAAAGTGAGAAATCTGCCTTGGAAATCTGAAAGCCAATAGTGACAAGATACTGCCCTATCTTGTCAGACCATGCTCTAGGTGCTTGCTTCAAGCCATACAAAGCTTTCTTCAACCTGCAAACAAACTCAGGATGAACATCATGCACATAACCTGGTGACTGCTCCATATAGACCTCTTCTTGCAAATCACCATGCAAGAAGGCATTCTTTATATCCATCTGATGTAAAGACCATCCCTTTGATGCAGCCATAGCAATGACTGCTCTTACGATTGCCATCCTTGCAACCGGACTGAATGTTTCTTCATAGTCAATGCCATATGTTTGTGCATACCCCTTGACTACTAATCTTGCCTTGTATCTGTTCACAGAACCATCAGCATTGTGCTTCACCTTATAAACCCACTTACAGCCAATTGCATTCTTACCTTTAGGCAAAGGTACCAATTCCCATGTAGCATTTGCTTCCAAGGCATCCATTTCTTCATCCATGGCTTTCTCCCATTTTTCTTTTCCCATGGCTTGCTCAAAAAAAGTGGGTTCTGGTTCCTGTATCACCTTGACCATATATGCATAGTGAATGGCTGTAAATCCATCATATTTCAGCCTATCCACAGGATACCTAGCTCTCGTAGACCTGCGCAAAGTAGGTTCACTCCCAGGTGCTCTCAAAACATCCCTGGTCTTCCTTACTCCAGGTGTAACAATAGAAGGAATACCCAACTCATCATCAATGTTCTGTTCTAAGCCACTGGATTCACCATCCACATAAGAGTGACCTGCATTCACATCAAACATGGGCTGATCAACCTTCTCTTTTCCTTTTCGTGATACCTGCATACCACTATCTGCATTGCTTTGAGAAGATTCTCCTGATCTCAATCTGCCTGTCCATGGCGAAGAATGTGAACCACTGCTAGAGGACGCTCCAGGTCCACTAATATTTTGTGACTGCTGCTGTGAATTCTGTGCAGCATTACCATTTTGTGCATCTACATCATCAATCACATTTACTGGTTTATACCAGCTACTCATCTCATCAAAAAAAACATCTCTGCTCATTGTAAACTTACGAGTAGAAGGGTTATAGCATCTATACCCTTTTTGCTGCAGAGAGTAACCAATAAAGATGCACTTCTCAGCTTTTGGATCCAACTTGGATCTCAACTCATCTGGCACATGTACATAGGCAATGCAACAAAAAATTTTCAAATGAGAAATATCTGGTTTCCTACCAGTATACCTCTCCTCTGGAGTCATTCCATGTATTGCTGCAGTGGGAGTCCTGTTCATTATATAGACTGCTGTAGCAACTGCTTCAGCCCAATAAAAATCTGGCAGGTCTTTTCCATTGAGCATGGCACGAGACACCTCTCCAATATGCCTATTTTTCCTTTCTGCAACTCCATTTTGCTGTGGGGTATGACTGCATGAATATTGCTGCTTTATGCCATGCTCCTGCAGGAACCTTGCAAACTCATTTGAGAGGTACTCTCCCCCTCCATCTGACCTTAGGCATTTTATCTGCAAGCCTGTTTCTTTTTCAACCATAGCTTTAAGAGTTTTGAAATGCCCAAAAACTTCACTTTTCTTTTTCATAAAATACACCCAAACTTTTCTGCTATAGTCATCAATAAAACTGACAAAATAATGACAGCCTCCAAGAGATGCAGCTCTAGTTGTCCACACATAAGAGTGGATTAATTCCAATGGCTTCTTACTCTCTTGAACATGTCTAGGAAATGGTTTCCTTGCCTGTTTTCCAAACTGACAGGCTTCACATACCTTATGCATTTCTGCAACCTTGAATTTCGGCAAACCTGCAACAATATTTTGGGCCTGCATTGATTTAAGTCGCTGTACATTAACATGACCAATGCGTTTATGCCAGATATCAATATCTGCAACTACACCGGTCCCATGTGCAAACATTGCTGCACTCAATTCAAACATGTCTGCATCCAATGTAAACATTCTTCCCTTCTTCTTTCCTTTTGCTATCAAGCGACCTTTATTTTTCATATCCTCAACAAAGCATCCATGAGGAGTAAATCTGACCTGCAAGCCCTGTTCAACCATTTGACCAACAGAAACCAGATTCTTGGTGATATTCGGGACATGAAATACATCGGACAGGTATTTCTTTTTCCCATCCTGCATAGACAAGGGAATTTTTCCAATCTGCACAATAGGATGTGCAGTATCATCACCAGTCTCCACAAATCCTGGTTTTTCCATTTTCCTTGCATCCTCCATCCATTCTGCATGACCTGTCATGTGGTTTGATGCACCTGAGTCAACATACCATACATCATTGCTTTCTTCTGCACTTGTCACAGAATTGTTCATGTGCTGCACCATAAACAAATGCTCATTTCTGTCATCACCCAGTCTGCTAGAGGATGCATAATTCCCTTGTTGCAGTTTTCCATTCATGATGTCATTCTGCTTTTTATAGCAGTCTTTAGCCATATGACCCATTTTACCACAGTAGTAGCATTCAACATTACTGTTTGCATTTTGACCTCTTTGCCATCCACCACGACCTCTTTGGCTCCCCCTGCCTCTAGAGTTACCACGTCCTCCTCCATAGGACTGGTTTTCTTGAGTTTGCTGCATATTCTGATTTCTGCCACGGCCTCCAAATCGGCCTCCTCTACCTCTGCCTCTACCTCTTCCAACATTTGAGTAGAAGACAGCTTCTTTTGAAGTTCCTCCTGAAGAAGATGCACCACCATTTCTCTGCTCCTCAGAAATTAGAAGAGCAATCAACTCCTCAAAATCAGGAAATCTTTCACGGACAGAAATGGACGTTCGGAACTGTGCATAATCCTTTCCCAGACCATTCAAGGTCACGGAAACCAAATCATCATCTTCCACTGGCGACCCAATGGAAGCAAGTGCATCTACAATCTTCTTCACCTTCATGTGGTAGTCGTTGATGCTCATATTTTCTCTTTGCACATTATGCAACTCTTGCTTGAGCTGCATTTTCCTGGCTTGAGTATTTGTGCTGTACATTTTTTACAAAGTATCCCATGCCTCCTTTGGCGTACTTGCATCCTGAATATGCACAATCATAGAGTCTGAAATACTGATAGATAGCCAATACATAACTTTCCTGGCTCTCTCATGCCATGTTTTGAATGCCTGCATTTGCTGTTGATTGGGAACATCAGGAAGAATTGGTTCTTCTTCATTTCCTGCAACAAATTCCCAATATCCTTTTCCCATAAGGAAATTCGTCATTCTAAACTTCCATGCTTGGAAGTTGTTCTTGTCAAGCTTTTCAGTGACAATCTGTGAAAGAGAATCAGATGCCATTACAGAAGACTATAAAAAATTCTGTCACTGCAAAAACCACAGCTTCACCCTCACAAGGGAAAATCTGCAAAACTGGCGAAAGTGGTGTTTGACCACACAGTCACTTCCTAGTGACGATTTTGCATCAACAGGCAACAGGGATGATTCTGTAACTCCCAATGTCTCTGCGCACAAGCATACAAAGCAATTTTTACAGTAACTATTCACCGACCTGTAGAACAGTGGCTGCACAGCATAAAACTGGGCCTTTTCCTGAGTGCGTGCAGAAAACTTGCGCCTCCAAAACAGGCTCCGAAATGGCCTCAAATCAAAAAAACAAGGTCACCGAGGGCTAAATTCCTTCTCCCGCAGCATATACTGCCCTTTTGCTTCACCGCGAAGGGCGTCTCAACCTGAGACAATGCACTCCTGCACTTTCCGGCTGTGCTACCTGCAGAGATCTGCTCCCGAAACAGAAAATGAAAGCAACACTGCTCCTCTTACCAGAACACCGCGAGCTTGGCTTGCTTTCTTGAGCTCCTTACCACGAACAAGGCTCCGATACCATGTCAAGATTGTGGGAGAGAAGAAAGGAGTCTCGCTTGAAGCTTTCTTGCTTGCACAATGGGGGAAGACACACAAGGGTGGAGGCTAAAAACAGTTTTCCTCTTCTTAGTTGTGTAAGCCAAAAGAACTCTCGTACAAAGAAATAGAAGAACCCTATATATGGGTCTCAAACCAAACTCAACTAACTAAGGTGGCATACTAACTGAGCCACGAACTAGAGTAGATAAGGATAGCTATCATGTAGCTATTATTCATGGGCGGTGTACCAACCGCGTCTGCAACTGACAAGTCGGTGACATAAATACACAACGGTCACCCTGGCGTATCACGAGTGGAGCTCGATATCTCAACAGTTAGAGCCTCTATCCAATAGTTTTTTTCTTCTTTTTATGAAGAAGTTTTATATGATGTGTCTCTTCTCTCCCCATCGCATCTCTACATATCTTCTCTCTCTACATCTCAACATTACTTTGATAAATGACATACATTATATGGAAAGTAAGAGATGGTGATCAACTTGTATGATAAGAAGGTATTGCTCATCAAAAACCTCTATTTGGTTGGAAAAATTGGTCTCTTAAAGCCACAGATAGGCTTAGTTTCATTAAATTCTTCAGCTAATCAAGGCTAGAAGATCATTGGTTAAAGATGATAGACAATCCCAAACCTTTTGCTTCATGCTAGATAGAGAAGACGATGAATTGGTAGTGGTCTCAAAATGTAACAATGATGCAATAAAATCCACACAAACCCATTAGAGTCTTGTTGCATTATTTTGTAAGTACAATTTTGATAATAATTCAAATTGTGTGAATCCCATATCTTCCCAGAGTTGCACAAATTGATTATTAGTGTAGAAAATCTAAGCCAATTCTTGTATCTCTATGTAGATTTTTCTTTTTCAATATTATTGTTATCCACATCTATTTCTAGGCCATCAATATTATATCTCTATGACTTGAGACATCATTAGCTATTATAGTCTCGTTTTAACTAATGTCATTGTTATACAATGATGTGATTCTTGTGTATCTATGAAAGTGGTTTGTTTGCGTGAAATAAAATATATCTAAAAGTCACAAAATGATGAATATTTAAAACCACTGATAATGGAAGAAATTTAATATTTAATTATTTCTTTTAGAGTTTCCCATGTGCCAATGTGGTTTGATAGTGAATCTTTAAATGGATAGTAGCTTATCAAGCAGATCAATTAGAGAAAACAATAGTGCAAATTTTACCAATGTCTTCTTTTAAATAAGCAAGATCTTGTGACTACTAGATTTATGTTACAACCCTTCTTAGACCAAGGCATAGTGAAAGACACTGTCATTTTCTAAAGCCGCATTAAACTCTCCAATGGGAAGCTTAGAATCGCATGTTTGTATGAGAGGTTTACAACATGCTAGGAAGTAAGAATAAAACTTTGGAAAGGAAGTACACCACTCCTAACTTATCATCTTAATTTTGATGCTTTTATTTCTCCATGAAAATAATCAGATCCAATATGAAATAACAACATTAGTTGTAATCACTTGGACTTAGCATGTTATAAAAGGATAAGAAATAACTTGCAATCCACATGCAAATGAACCACCTAGATATTTGATAGCATCATCTAGCATAATGTGTATGCATATTGCAGATGAATGTAATGCACAAATGCTTATTCTTGATTTTGTATTTGGAACTATTATACATTATTATGATAAAGTAATTTTATTGTATTGAATTATTCTAATTGAGTACAATATCCTATCTTAGAAAAAAATTAGTTGGTGGCGTATTTTTCATGTGAAGCTTTCAAAGTCCTCACATGAACAAGTGACTTCCTTCTGAGACACACACACATACATTAGGGGAGAGAGAGAGATTTTGATTTTATGAAAAAAAAGAGAGAGATTTTGATCAAGAATAAATTAATAGAATAGATAAAATAAGATCTTGTATTGTTGTGTGAAATTTTGTTCCTAAACTCTTGAATAAGGATTCTCCTTTTCTAGGATTGAGAACATGGAGGTATTAATTATATTCAATGTTCCTAAAGTAACAAGAGCAAAAGCTATTAGAAAAATGCCACCTCCATAGTTGCTCCCAAACCTGGGTATGCAAATACTTGCATCAAGGAAATGGTAGAGTCTACTATAAGCATCCTTTTCCAAAATTTGATACAAGAGTCGTGGTATAACAAGCAAGGTCTGCAATCGTGAAACTTGTGTCAGACACATGCTAGGAAGAAACTAGTAACCACATGTAAGAGTTTGGAAACACTTTATAATGAAGAGTCAAATATTCTATGTACGCTAAGAAATGAGAACAACATGCATGTTTATTTACCTGATAAGTCGATGGAAGCCAATGTGTAATTTTGAGTGCAGCAAAAAGGCTATCAAGAAACCATTCACTATGAACTGAGATCACAACATCATCAATGACGATTGTTCATTCCAATGTGAATGGATTATAGAGCCCTTTGGCCATAGTAGAATGAATATCTACAAACCATAGATTTATTATTAAAACAAGCAATTATTCTTTTTTAGCAAGCATGGAAATTCATGCCTTCTATAATAGCATCATTTTCTAACAATTGAAAACTTACTTGTAATCGAGTAGGAAACCATTTGTTTGATATTCTCATCCCAGGCCAACATTTTATCACCAAGGACAATGTCTTTTGCATATTTGCAATAAAAGAGATGGTCATTTCCTACTGAGAGAAGAGGTTGTTAAATGAATTAGTTCTAGAATGTATGGGTTTAAAGATATGAGGTGGTCAAATTGTTTAAGGAAAATTAACCATATTAATCAATTACCAGAATGAATTAAAACAAAGTGCAAAGGAGTGAGATCAATCTTCTTTATTTGTGTGCCAAAAGAACCAAGATTTTGAGAGAGCTCGAGTTGCAAAAACATTGATGATGCATTTTCATCAGCATGCCCAAATCCATATATGTCATTGAACTCTAGCTTTTGTAGATTGGTATTCCAGACTGCAACCTTTTATGAAAATAGAAGGTAAAAAAGAATATGTTGTGCATGATGACGTAGTAAAATGGGAGTAGCTAGATAATATTTAAAAAAATGAAAAACATAAATTAATTGTTGGGATGGTGCAACCATTTTAAGTGTAAATAGAAAAATGTTCTAAAACCTTTTCTCCAATGTCAATGTCACATATCTTTTTGTGATGTCCAACCTCTGTCATGACCATGGAGGTTCTTACACCATAAGCCCATTCAATTAATTATGGATGCTCATAGCTCTTATTGTGTTTTCATTGGCTACAACATTACTATATCTTTCTCAAATCTCGAAATGAGGTGCATCAAGTTCGGAAATAGATAACATCAAGTCATAAAGATGCGTGCCTGGAACTAAGCAAAGGATCATGGATGAATGATGCCACCTTTAGCACAGCTTCCAATTGCATCAGAGGCACATCTTGCTCCCACACCTGCAAGAGTGGTAACTCCCAGCATAGCTACTATACAAAAAGGCCCAAGTATTGGATCCTCTACAAGACATGTCAATAGTGCACCAGCTACTCCAAATATGCTATCACTAGTAGCACCTGGAATTGATTGGGAGCTCTAGTTAGATATGTGATTTATGGTAACGTTGGAGTATATAACACCTCAAAGACAAGTAAATGAGCTTTGGATCACAAACATGTCGAGTCATGCACAATGAACATAGCTGAGAAAGGAATATTAGTAATAAGATGATAAAAATGTGAGAACCATACATACATATATGTGTTTAGGTTTGGCGTACATATATGTGTGAGAAACTAATATTAGTGATAAGATGATAACTTTGTGATACCCATATATACATATATGTGTGTAGGTTTGACATGCACATACATGAGTGCATGAAGAAAGGCTATGGAATGATGATCCATGAATGTCTATACTGTGTGAAGGACCAACACTTTGATAATTTTAACCAACCATGAAAGAGAATGGTCTCTTTCTTAAATATTAGTGAATAATACACCGTAGCTACAGGAAGATAACCTTGGCCAATACAAATGGGTGAGATGTCCATGAGACGTCGTCCATTATTTGAAGATGCAAGAGTGAGAGGCTCATATTCAACAGTAAAGTTAGAAACATCAACTTCGATGGTGGTTGATGTGGTGGAAGAGGATGCGAACATCATTGATGGATCAGTTGTGAGGGTACTTGTTGAGGTCCCTTCTTTATACAAGGAATTAACATCATCTCCTGTATTATAAAGACCGCACCCCACAGTCCAAGCATTGTCGTCCCATATGATCTAAGAGCCCAATACATAGAAAAAATAACTATGTCAGCATAGCTACATAACATAAGCACATGTACAATAGTACATACTCAAAACAAGCAGCCCGCTACAACATTGGTGACTCCTGTATCATCGATGAAGACAATCTCTACACCAGCAGGGGAGTTTGATGATGCATCGCAGCCCCCAGTGGCTTGGATCTAGTACACATACATGGAACAGAAGTGAGTATGAAAGGAAACGAAGATATAGAAACAGTAAATTGAGAGTGAACCGCACGCACAATCCACATACCTGCAAGTTCCAATCACGGGTCACACCGTAAGCAGTGACAGTAGCCGGGATGGTGAGATATCCAGCCTCGATCATCTGATAAGTTGACGCCACCGCATCTGCCGGGACAGCACCCCAGAATAAGCCGGGCGTGCCTTGACCCAGCAGGGCCGACGCCAAGAGCGATAGCCACCGTCAGGAGGCGTGTACACGGACAGCTGCAATGTGGCCTCTGCTCCCTCCATAATGTTGCCATAACGGATGACGACGGACATGAATGCTATTAGGATCAGACAGAGGGGGCACTGGAGGCGCATCGACGCGGCCGCCACCGATGATACTGACTGGTAATTGTAATGATGTGAAGCTTGTTTCTTCATAGATTTCCTACGCGGGCCCGCGCAGACCATGATCGGGGACCAAGATTACCGCTTCGTGCACCGGCCGATGTTTCTGCAACCCAGCCAGGAGGGGTATATCACACACGTACAAGGTGGCTTAGTTCTATGTGTGCGTGTATATCGATTATAAGAGCGAACGCGGGCTCGCTCGTACAATACTGTGGCTGAGCGGGGCGCAGCTTATGTACGCGTACGATGCCACTCTCAAACACTTACAACACGCCAGGTTCAATGCTTGGCCGATGATGCTGGGCATTCGGCTGCCGCCATCGTCGCCGATTGAGAGTTTTACAACCAGACAGCTGACGCGGTGTTATGGGTTAGACTCGCTCTTAACAATCCAAGGGAAAAGATGCTAGCAAGAGTGTGGAAGAGGGAGCTTTTTATCGTTTCCTACATGGAAGATTTCAACATTTCCCACATGTTCATGTCGTGTCCCCACATGTAATTAGGGGATTGCATTCCCCATTTGCAATAATGGGGACTCGTAATGAGAATGTACTAACATTTCCTATCCATCTAGACCTACAACTAGGGAATGGCATTGTGCATTTATAATTCTAGGGAATTTTTCAATATCTCCTACATGTCTATATATGTACTCTTGCATAAGACTAGGGAATTACATTCCACATTTGCCAATGTAGGGAATTGCGGGTATAGAGAATTATCTAAATACTCCGAAAACTCTCTATAGACGAGATTAGGGGAATTGAAGCTTATGGTCTATATCTTGTACATTCAACCTATAACTAGTGGAATTTGTAGTGGACTATATAAAATGAACCTGCATTGTGTAAGAGGCACACATGCACACATGCACAAGCACCCCACACACATGCACATGCACACCTAAGGGATAAGCCAAAAGCAAGTATCATACTTGCGTCAACTAGAGAAGTTTCCTACTTAGCATTGAGATGTTTTGCAATATGGGATCAAGGTTTGAGCTCAATCTCAAAATAGTTGATTTTATTAAGTCATTTAATGGGAACTAGGAGGTTGGTGTAACTGATGTGAATGTGTGAACCTTAGGTTATTAAATGAAATGTACAACGTACATACTATTACATACATTTCAATCCTTAGAGAATTAATCAAACACTCATGAGGTTCACTCATAATTATGTAAGTCTACCACTTGGAAATTTTTCAATAACCTTTCTTAGATCTTTTCTATATACAAAAGGGTAAAATTTAATGGGGATATTCACAAATTGAATGGGAAAAAGGTGTGTTTTATTCATGATAAATTTGCATGTGAGGGGTTTTTTAATTAGTCCTTGAACGCATGTGATAACTAGGCTTTAGATATAGTGAGCACCTTGAGTTAAAACACAAAAGAGGACACTTCAATGGGTTGAGAAATTTAAGAAGTCTTGATCATCGAAATCCTAAAAACTGGATAATGACTTAAACTATGGAAGAAAAAAGCCATTGAATCGCTCAAGTTGAGAAGGAAAATAGTTAAGTAAATGGCTTCTAAATATTTGTTTGCCTTCATAGATCTTCAAAGAAATTCCTACTTTCAAGAACCCATATTAGCAGAGATTTCCACAGGTTCTTGGTTGTTGAAATACTTGCTAATGGATGTGCTTAAAAGTGTCACCCATTACATAAACTTGCATATGCATTAAAAAATCTGCAATGGTACTTACATAAATTACATAGTTATTGTATGATAATTTATGTTTACTTTGTATAAATTATACCTTTTTATAGCGAGTGCTTGTTAAATGTGAGGTATTGTGCTCAGTAAGAGAAATATGAACACTTAATTTCCAATAGTTATAGTTCTAATTAATTTTTGCACAATTCATAGTACCTTATGTTAGTACTCTAATTGAAAAGACATCAATTTTACATACTAATCAACCTTTGAGATATTACCTAATTATGAGCTCTTGTATATGACAAGCTATTGAAAATAAATTATTTAAGAAATAGCTTATGTCAAGAAGAATCTTGCATAAATTACAAAAAGGTAATGAAGCAGATTGACTCAGAGAGAAAAGACTATAGAGAAAAGAGAAAGGGGAGTGTAGAGGAGAGAGAGAAACTTGAGAAGAAGAGAGAAAGATTATAAGTGGAGAGAGAAAGACAGGAAAGAGGGTGACAAATGGCTAACACCTATGAAAGGATAGGCAGAAGCTTTGCAAGGTGAAAGGACAAAGTATTTTCTTGCATAGATTCTTGTGATGGTGATGTTGTAGCACTTATCAAAAGAGATAGTGGACTAGTATTATATAAGAACCACCTAATTCCTTTTGTGATTTCAATTAGGAAAAAGTATTTTCTTGCATAGATTCTTGTGATGGTGATGTTGTAGCACTTATCAAAAGAGATAGTGCACTAGTATTGTATAAGAACCACCTAATTCCTTTTGTGATTTCAATTAGAGTGCTCTTAATCCACTAGCTAGTTCAACTCTAACAAATATATCATTATCAAGGAACATGAGTTTCAGTAGTAGTGAATCGAGTACCCAATCACAAAGATTAGTGAAAATTTTCTCCACATTTTCTTGTAAGACCTTCACTCAATTAATATCCTTGCCCTCTCTAAACATTGAAGTCTTCATGTTATGTGGTCTAGACAACTCGGTGTTAGAAAAATGTGTACTCCCTTGAGAAGCTACCATCTATCCCCTATGAAAAAAACTAAAATATTTGACAATGCTCCATAACTTACACTTTTGAAAAATTTGTCAGAGTTACCTATATCTCTAGAAGGTACACATTGTGCTCGATGATCTTTGGATTTCATACTAGCCACTACATTAGAAAGTATTCTCCTATCCTACACTTGTTTTGAGTAAGATAGGATAGGAAAGTTAATATTTGTGGCTTTTTGACCCATACAATTGGGCATTTTGATAGCTTTCTGAATGTGTGAAACATTAGTTAGAGAGCTTGTGACAATCTTTACTTATGGTACACTATAGTGAGCTACTCGAGTTAGATCACTAACCATTCTTGCAGCAACAATAGCTATTGTGGCTACTCCAAATAATTGAAGACCCTGTTTGAACTTCCAAAAATCTATGAATAAAGTTGTTTTCCTGTGTACCTTGAGACATAGATCTTGTTATCATTGCTAGGTTCACTTGCCTTTTTCAATTCCGAAATGAGTGACCTTACAAAGTTTTAGCAAATTGATCTTCTTTTTCATCTAAGAAGGCATTTTTCCTCAAATTGCCCAATCCCTTAAAAATATGTGATTCTTTTGCATGCTTTACATTTCGAGAGACAGTCCCATTCTTCTTCTTGCTCAACATAGATTCATCACTTGAAGGAGAAAAGGCAGCTTGCATGTTGCACTATGTAGTTGCAAACTTCCCTTCTCAAGCTATACAATGGATGTTGTATACAATTGCAACCTTCTGTTCTCAGGCTATAGATTTGAAAACTTTCCTTCTCACACTATGAAGTTAGTTATGGTGTGGAGTATATTACTCAAGCAACTAATCAGTCTTTTGGTGCTGCAAGTGGTTGTTGTTGCTACTAATGAACTTGTTGAATATACATTAAACAAGCTCATGCAATTATTCTTATGACTAGTATTCTGCCTTTTTTCTTGGTGTTCCAATTACTCCTCTTTTTGAGCTTTGGTGTTTTGGTATCTTGCTAGGTATAAACAATGTCCATACCATTCCAATTAATCAACGTCCATAGTATTAGCTTTGGTGCATGTGGGAATTTGAGGCTTCTTATTATGAGTCTATGTAACCTTTCCCTTGTTTTCAATACATCCTTGACCCACTACACATGATTTCTCCTCAACTACTCTCTTGGCACAGCTCAAGGTATAGAGCAAGTTCTTTAACCCCAAAATATGAGAGTCGTGGTCTAGATAGTAACATAATTCTTGGAGTGGAGGTGGCCTAGCATGCGAGTTCTCAAATCCATGAGCTTATGTTGCCAATGTATAGGTAAGAGATATAAGATTCAATCTACCTTAGAAAGCTAGGGTAAATATGTCTACTTATGGATATAATTGTGTTATGTGATACATCTCATATAGATATATTGTATAAGCATGTTTTTCATGATTTCTTTTAAAAATAACATACAAATTTAGCTACCTTCTTATACTTTTCTCAAAAACAATACAAGAGCTTCATGAGGTGCAATAGTAGCTTTTATACCCAACAGCATAAATAGTCATTAGAGCATCACAAGCATCAACCATTGCATCAAGAGCTCCCTAGAACCTCATATTCAACTCTTCTACATGGACCTTATACACTTGGAATTTATGTAGCCATTTCCATTGCAACTCATGCAGTGTTTGTACTTGATTCAACATCAATCACAAAATATTTCCAAGTATCATTAGCTTTTGGCAAGTCCTTCATTTTATTGAGGATCTCAAATACATTTGCAAGAGTTGAATCTTCTTTAATCTGATTATTTATGATAGGTAGAGTCACAATACCTAAATGAACATTCACTAGAGTGTTGGTGTGGCTTTCTTGGAGATGAAAGCATATTTGAGGCAGTAAGTTTTACATGATCTTCAGCCCAAGGATATTGGGGATTTTGGAAACTTTACCCGTATTGAAAATATTTGCGTATATCTTTGATAAATCCACGTTGTGGTCACTAATCCCCAGCAGTGTTGAATCCCTCCTAATTGAACTTCCCACCCTCTCCTCCATATCTTTGAGTAATAAGCCACCCTATAGATTGTAGAAGCCCTCCAAGCACATTCTAGTGTTTATAGCTAGGGTTGCAAAGATTGAAGGAAACAAGAAAAATAGTTAAGTCTTGCTTGATACAAAAGTTTGTAGTTGGTAAAAATTAGCATTGTCATGTGGTTACATGTTTGATTGGTTTTCTAGATTGAAAACTAGTCTCTGAAATCCGATGAATATCACTGATTGAGTTCTAATAATTGAATGATAATTTTGGTTGAATAAAGACACATTTAAGGAGTTATCTTAAGTGCTATAATATGTCTAATATAAAAAATACATGTGCTTTATGAAAAAAATATTTTTTAATAATTTTGAGATGATATTTGCAATTCTACCCATGCTAGCTTGTAGACCAAGTGTATCCCAGTCAATTTGAGTACCTAGACAACTATATTCGGAGTTTGGAGGAGAAAGTTGAAGAAAAAAGAGTTGCACAGCAAGTTCACGATGGGATTGTTGTACTCATGATTTTGATAGAGGGTTTCTTACTTAAGGATTCTACTTGCCTACTATTGTCAGATGCTTTAGGCTATTAGAACAATGTTTGTAATCTAAGATGGTATATACAATATAAATTTGTGGAGTAATATATAGAGTAGTTTTGGTTCTCTTGATTCTTCATTCCATCTTGTATATTATTCTAAACCCATATCAGTTATGACTTGACAGATACCCCCCTTGTTGACATTTGGTAGACTTGACATGAAAAGCCACATGATCTAAGCTATGACAAGATGGTAGACTTAGTAGTACCTTCATGATCTACATGACCTATAGAACTTGGAGATATTTGTCATGACATAAAATGGATGTTACAAGATTCGGGAAAACAACTAAGTCGATAGAGTTTTCTTAATAATGCCTTGTAAAAATGACACAGCTATAAAAGGTATTGAGATGTGTAAATTTGATCACTTTCACAAATAATATAGTTATTTTCTCTCATTTCACCATTTTGTCCATAACTTTTATGTCTTCACACTCTTCCTTGTATCTTTCTAGTCTTTCTTTCTCCTTGTCATTCATTCTTTCTCCTCTTTTCTCTCTCTTCTACACTCTCTTCTCTCATTGCTCATCTCTCTTCTTAACAAGTGGTATTAGAGGATTGGTATTTGATCCCTTTGGTTATAACATTATCCTTGATTTCCTTCTTAGAAGACTAGGCCAACGGGTCCACCCATAAGAAATGTTCTATATAATGTGTGTTGAAAGGATGTTAAGAAATACCCTTTCTTTACATATGGTAAGACCTACAAACCAATTTGGATGCATCATGGGCAAAATGGTAGGTCATGGTCAAGAAATAGACCATTTTAAAGGTAAATAAGTTAAACAAAAGGAGATTAGAGTTAGTGAGGTTTAGAGGTCCACTCACTTTTTCAAATACACTTTCTCTTCCAACTTTCTTTTAAGTGTTTGTAAAAGCTCTCATGGTGGCTGTAAGAAACCCTTCCTCTTGCTCTTGAGTGACCATATCTTTCTCTCTAACCATGGGACAAATGTTCCATGAATCTTGAGGAACATATGGAGTATAGGTTTGATGACATTGTTTGAAAATCATAGTACATTTTGCATTAAAGTTCCTACTCTCTCCATCTCTCATTGCTACCTCTGATCTTTGTTCTGTTGATGAAGTACTAATTGAGCACTCATTTCAAAGATATTTCAACAAGTCTTGGTAATATTCAACATTTGATCTTTATCTATTTTTCTAAGACCGTAAATGTGCAGGAGGGCAGTTAGAGGGTAGCCATAGCTTCAACCTTGAAGCTCAATATTTCTTCAAGTTTTGGTACGCTAAGGATGAGCTATATAAAACTAATATTGAGTTAGCTTTTGCTGAAGATAACTTTTTCAACCTTTGTATACAAATGGAGCAATAAAGCACGCATTGGTAAAAAAACACCCAATTTACAATTATTTTTTAATAAATGAATGTGCATTTAGAGACCCTCAATGAAGGTTCGAAGTCTGGGTTACCCAAAAAGTACCGTTACAAATAATTTTTAAATAAATGATAATAAGGAATTTTTAAATAAATGATAATTCTTTGCTACTAGATTCAAACCTCGTTGCTAAAGCAGGATTATCTATGTTTGTGAGCATTTCCTTACGGCTAGTTCCAGAGGATCCTGATATTTATGATCAATTTTTAACCTCTTACAATAAGAGGTCTAGTCTTGTTTATGGTATAACTATTATTATGACACATGAGAGTTTGGGGAAGGCTCTTTCTTATAGAAGCAGTCTCTGGATGTTTTGGATCCAAAGAAGGATATTACCACGTCAGCGGCGGTCAGTGTCTCTATGATCTCCAACTTGCTATGGAAGTAGTTGTGCCAATTTCTTTAAGATAGGTTTATGCCTGCTGAAACCCTGTCTCATTACCTCTCCAAGGAGTTGCTCAAAAATTCTTGTATGGTCTTGAAAGGTATTACCATTGATTGGAGTACCTATCTCCTAGCAAATATGGATCAACATTTCATTAGAGCTACTATAGGAAATGTGAATAATGTCAGATTTGGATCGTACATTTATGTATCCTTGAAGCATACTGCCCCTGGCAAAGGAAGTACCTTTACCTCTAGTTTATCCTCCAGAGGTTCCTCCTCCTCCTCATGAAGATGATGATGTGATCATTGAGGATGATGATTCTCCCCCACATCTAATCATTCAAAGAAAGTGCCTGAAACGAGCTGTTGCATTAGTGGCAGTTCCTACTCCTTCAATTCCAATTACAATTCCTACTCAATCTTGCGGCACAGTACATGCATTTCATCAAATGTCAAACATTTTTACAGCCTATAGGAATGGTATGCTGGACATTTCTATTCCTTTTGTGTAAGGCCTAGTAATAGGAGATGCCATTCTTCTTTTGTGCAAGGATATTTAGAGCTTAATTGAACTTTCAGTTACTGTCTCTATCCAATAGTTTTCTTCTTCGTTTTATGATGAAGTTTTATATGGTGTGTCTCTTCTCTCCCCAGAGCATCTCTACATATCTTGTCTCTCTACATCTCAACATTACTTTATTAATGATATACATTATATGGAAAGCAAGAGATGGTGATCAAATTGTATGACAAGAAGGTATTGCTCTTCAAAAACCTCTATTAGGTTGGAAAAATTGGTCTCTTAAAGCCACAGATAGGCTTAGTTTCATTAAATTCTTTAGATAATCAAGGCTAGAAGATAATTTGTTAATGATGATAGACAATCTCAAATCTTTTGCTTCATGCTAGATAGCGAAGACGACGAATTGGTAGTGGTCTCAAAATGTAACAATGATGCGATCAAATCCACACAAACCCATTAGAGTCTTGTTGCATTATTTTGTAAGTACAAATTTGATACTAATTCAAATTTTGTGAATCCCATATCTTCCCACACTTGCACAAATTGATTATTAGTAAAGAAAATCTAAGAGAATTCTTGAATCTTTATGTAGATTTATATTTTTCGCTATTATTGTTATCCACATCTATTTCTAGGCCATAAATATTATATCTCTATGACTTGAGACATCATTAGCTATTATAGTCTTATTTTAACTAATGTCATTTTGTTATACAATGATGTGATTCTTATGTATCTATGAAAGTGGTCTGTTTGAGTGAAATAAAATATATCTAAAAGTCACAAAATGATGAAGATTTAAAACCATTGATAATGGAAGAAAATTAATGTTTAATTATTTCTTTAAGAGTTTCCCATATGCCAATGTGGTTTGATAGTGACTCTTTAAATGGATAGTAGCTAATCAAGCATATTAATTAGAGAGAACAATAGTGCTAATTTGACCAATGTTTTCTTTTCAATAAGTAAGACCTTGTGACTACTAGATCTATGTTACCACTCTTGTTAGACCAAGGCATCGTAAAAGACACTGTCTTTTTCTAAAGCCTCATTAGACTCTCCAATGGGAAGCTTAGAATCCCATGTTTGTATGAGATGTTTACAACATGCTAGGAAGCAAGAATAAAACTTTGGAAAGGAAGTACACCACTCCTAACTTATCATCTTAATTTTGATGCTTTTATTTCTCCATGAAAATAATCACATCCAATATGAAGTAACAACATTAGTTTTAATCACCTTGACTTAGCATGTTATAAAAGGATAAGAAATAACTTGAAATCCACATGTAGATGAACCACCTAGATATTTGATAGCATCATCTAGTATAATGTGTATGCGTATTACACATGAATGTAATGCACAAATGCTTATTCTTTATTTTATATTTGGACCTATTATACATTATTATGGTACATTAATTTTATTGCATCAAATTATTCTAATTGATTCCAATATCCTATGTTAGAAAAAATGTATTTGGTGGCATATTTTTCATGTAAAGCTTTCAATGTCCTCATATTAACAAGTGACTTCCTTTTCTAAGACACACACACATACATTAGGGGAGAAAGAGAGAGAGAGAGAGAGATTTTGATCAAGATTAAATTAATAAAATAGATAAAATAAGATCTTGTATTGTTGTGTGGAATTTGGTTCCTAAACTCTTGAATAAGGATTCTCCTTTTCTAGGATTGAGAACATGGAGGTATTAATTATATTAAATGTTCATAAAGTAATAAGAACAAAAGCTATTAGAAAAATGTCACCTCCATAGTTGCTCCCAAAACTAGGTATGAAAATACTTGCATCAAGGAAATGGTAGAGTCTAGTATAAGCATCCTTTTCCAAAATTTGATACAAGAGTCGTGGTATAACAAGCAAGGTCTGCAATCTTGAAACTTGTGTGAGTCACATGCTAGGAAGAAACTAGTAACCACATGTAAGAATTTGGAAACACTTTATAATGAAGAGTCAAATATTTTATGTATGCTAAGAAATGAGAACAACATGTATGTTTATTTACTTGATAAGTCGATGGAAGCCAATGTGTAATTTTGAGTGCAACAAAAAGTCTATCAAGAAACCACTCACTATGAACTGAGATCACAACATCATCAATGACATTTGTGCATTATATTCATTTGTACTATACATATACATTATGCTAGATGATGCTATCAAATATCTAGTTGGTTCATATGCATGTGGATTGCAAGCTATTTCTTGTCCTTTTATGACATGGTAAATATGCATGTTGTTATCTCATATTCGATGTGATTCTTTTCATGGAGAAATGAAAGCATCACAATTAAGATGATAAGTTATGAGTGGTGTACTTCCCTTCCAAAGTTGTGTTCTTGTTTCCTAGCATGTTGGAAACATCCCATAGAAACATGGGTTCCAAGTTTCCCATTGGAGAGTTTAATGAGGCTTTATAAAGTGACACGATCTCTTACGATGCCTTGATCTAAGAAGGGTGGTAACATAAATCTGATAGTCATAAGGTCTTTCTTATTGAAAAGAAAACATTTGTTAAATTAGCATGATTGTTTTCTCTAATTAATATGCTTGATTAGCTACTATGCATTTAAAGACTCACTAGTAAACCACTTTGGCATATGGAAAACTCTCAAAAAATACTTAAATAGTATTTTTATTCCACTATGAGTGGTTTTAAAATGTACATCGTTTTGTGACTTTTAGATATCTTTTATTTCACTCTAACAAACCACTTTAATGGATACATAAGAATCACATCATTGTATAATAATGACATTGTTTAAAACAAGACTATAATAGGTATTAATGTCTCAAGTCATAGAGATATAATATCTATGGCCCAGAACTAGATGTGGATAACAATAATAGTGAAAAAGATAAATCTACATAAAATTTCATGTAATTGTATAAAAGCAATCTAAATGATATAGAGATACAAGAGTTGATTTAGATTTTCTATACTAATAATCAATTTGTGCATGTGTGGGAAGATATGGGATTGAAATCTTGTCTCTTATTGAAGACCTATAGAGATTGACAAAATGTAAGTACTCAAATCTTTTTTTGAGATGTTTTAGAACCTTAAGGTAATACATGTATGCATTATGAATTTTTGTTGTGTTTTCTTCATCATTTTATTTATATTGTTACTCAAACTTACTTTAAATGTTTCCAAAGATTTTATGTTATGAGCCTCGGGAGTATTTAAATATATTGTTGTAAGTTATGATCTTAGAGAAAATGTCAATGGTAAGGATAGGGGATTCTATAAAGAAATGATGGATATGGCATAGGCTATCGAATTTCTTAAGGGTTGTGGGGCTATCATGCATGTAGTAGCCTCCTCTAAATTAGTAGGGAGGTCTACTTTGATTAATGATATACATTATATGGAAAGCAAGAGATGGTAATCAACTTGTTTTATAAGAAGGTATTGATGGTAAACAACCTCTTCTTAGTTGGACAAAATTGGCCCTTTAAATTCATAGATAGACTTAGTTTAAAGTTAAATTCTTTAGCTAATCCAAGCTAAAAACTCATTAGTTGATGATGGTAGACAATCTCAAGCCTTTTGCTTCATGCTAGATGGCAAACTCGTAGTGGTCTCAAAATGCAACAATGTTGCAATCAAATCCACACAAACCCAGTAGAGTCTTCTACCCTATAAGAAAAATCCACTCTATCCTCCAATACCACGGCTCCTTTCTGAATTCTAGATTTTCATGTGCTGATCCCAAAAATGTCATGCTTTATGGACCTAAGGGTAGAAGGAGAGGCCAAGTCTTAATCCATGAGAAAGAGCTCTTTTCTAGTAGGAAATTGATGGTGCCTTCATATGTTGATGAAGATGACTCCAATGATCAATGGATGCCTACCCTTTTAATGTTGATGTAGAGACCAATCACCTTGCTTTGATACCATCGTTGAGGTCCTTCATCATACAATTGAACAAGTTAACTAAAATTTGAAGAGAGCAAAAAATTGTATGAGAGAAAGAAAATAGAAAAATCATACATTGCACAAGATTAGGTTAAATCTCCCCCTAGGCATGGGTGAGCATCTTCCCTATTGATTCATTTACAAGTTTTTATTAAGGCCTTGCACTCAAAAATCATTGAAAAGCATCGCCATTTTGAGCTCTTATTTTCTTTTTATGAATGCAAAATTTTTTTCCTATTATTTTCCAACTATTCCATGAAACCTACTTTAAGGTTTGTAAAATAATAATCAAGCTTTACAAGCCTTGCCCAATAATTATATCCAAATGAATAAATTGCATATATATACATACAACATCCTTGCACTATCATATGGTAATATGTCCAATAGATGAAAGAGTAAAAGAGTCTACCTTTATAAGAAACTCACCTATATAACTACAAACACGTTGGTCTATTTCCATGAGGAGCTTAGTGTGGAGGTTAGAAAAGGAGATTCAACAAGTGTCTTGCATATTCAATGAAACTTTAGTCTTCTTAATATTACTTGACATGTTCATGTGGTTCCTGCTTAAGCTTAGATGTTAGTAGGATACATAGAACATGAGAGAGAAGAGAGCCTTTACATAGACCTTAATGTATGATGTTGGGGGAGATTAAAGAGAGTTGTATGTGCTTAATTTTTTATGGAGGAAAAGAGTATGTCCTCTTCAAAGACTTTGGCTCGCACATTGTTAGACACGTGTGTTTAGCCACAAAGTGCAAGGGTTCTTAAGAATGGGCAAGAGAAAAGATAAGATAGAAGCTAAATCAATTGATGCCAAAATCCTCTATGTATATTTGAAAACAAATTTACTACACTAATTCTTGTTATGTATAACAATGAGATCCGAAGTACAATTTCTTGTTCAGTAAGGTCCCAACTCAAATACAAGAAGAGTGGCCTTTCTGGGCCAAGGCACTTGTAAACTCCATTTCAAAATTGATTTTTGTTGTTATTCCAACAAAAATGATCCGCTTAATATTTTCCAATGTCTCAATCTTCACTCCAATGTCTATTTAGAGTTGTAGCCATATTAGTATAGGTTTGTTCATTAACTTCATGAGAACTTTCTTTCACCTCTTCCTCTTCTTCATCTCTTTCAATTTGCTCATCTTTCACTAGGCTCTCCACTACATTTTCCTCTTATGTATTGCTTTTCTCACATATCTGAATCCTCATACTTGTCTTTGGTACCGTCATGTGAGTTTTAAATGTCTCTGCCAAATCATATGTCTCATGTAATAATTTACATTCATCAGATTTAGTTTTATCCTGTGTAGAAAATTGTCCTACAACACCACCCTATAGAAAACTACTCCTATCTTTTGAATGGTAACTTAGATCGCCAAGATTTGAAAAGAAAAATGGTAGCCCCACTTTTAATCTAAAATTTTCTTGAAGACCCTAGGACCAAATTTTGAAGGTATCAAGCCCTAAAATTTTATGCATAGCAGCCTGCAACTATTCATTACAACATGCAGCCCAAGCCAAACATTGACCTTCCAAACTCTATCTTGGAGGCATAGGAACGCAGATCTCAACCACATTTTGTAGGACCCTTCCTAAGGTATCAAGTCCACATTAGATGCATCAATCATCATTCATCCTCTCCCAATTAAAACAATTTGACATGTTTAGTTTAGCGAAGCTTGTCCATTGCCATCTCCTTTAGTCATATCTTACTTTTGGGTCAAACACCATTGCATACTCAACCGATCGATCATGTACACAACCCCAGACACTATTTTGTGCATCAAATGGTAGTCCATTAATCATGTTGTGCATGTCTATATCCTTGAATCATACTCTTGTATGCATACTTTTCCTTGGAAGAAAAGTGGTAGTATCATCCCAATGCCTTCTCTTTATGCTTCTCTTGGTTGTCTATATCTACCTGAAGATCGGATAAGACATGAGTATCTTGTAATCCTTGTGCTAGTATCTCATTTGCATTCTCCAACTCTTTAACATACGTATCCAATAAAATTGAGTTTGACATTTCTAGGTCTACTTTATACCTAACTCTTCTAGGCATTTTATTGTGGCCATTATGATGTCTATTTGGGCATTTTATGCTAGTCTCGACGTACTCTATTTATGGCATATTTTTGTTCTTTATATTCAAGCTCCTCTCGAGTCATTCACTATCACCTACTAGTTCTGTTGGAGAGAGGGAGCTTGTGCCATTGCCTATGCAGCTAGTGACTCATTGTTGTATGCCATTGTCTCGTGTTTCATATATGGATTTCATTTTTTGATCATTCTTCTAATTTCTCTTCTTTGTAGTATTCTTCTAAGTTTCTTTTTCTTTTGTCCTTATGTTTAGTTAATAGCTTATTACAACAGTTGTTTATGCTTCCATTGCTACATCCACTTTTGAAATGGTATTAGATTTTAGGATCCAAGTTCGTGAGATTGTTTTCTTCTATTTTAGGTTTGTGGTTTTTGTCTTTTCCAGCTGATTGGACCCATTCTTGATTGCTATGAGGACTTATTTTTCAGCATGGTTGACCATCTTTTGGTAATTTTTGGCCTGGTTTCTACTCTTTTTCTTAATGTTTTTAAGTTCAACATTTTCATTTTAGGGATAATAGGTTGAGGTGACTTACTTTTATGCAGGTTGACTGCATTTATTGCATTCATATGATTGTGTTTTGAATCTAGCCTTTGCATTTTCATTGCTTATGCTTGTGCAGGGCTGGGCGACAATATTTCAAGTTGATTCTTGCTATGTTTGGTCCTATTTTCACCTTATCCATTGTGTTTGAACTTTCTGGTAAGCACCCTCGGTCGTATGTGAGACAAGACTGAGATCAATTTTGAAATGTATGAGAGCTCAAATATAGTATTATGATGGTGAAATTGAAGATTCTTCTATTTCTATTTTATTTATCATGTTCAAAGACACACAAGCCTCACTTCTATTTCACTTTGAAGTAGGCTTGAGCAACTAGGTTATTAGCACATGTACACCATAGCTTGTGAATTTTAGGCAATGCTAAAATGTGTTAAAACTTTCTAGGATCACTTTCTTTTTAATGAAAGCTTGAAAGTTTTGGGATCTTATATGTTATGGGGCTATTTTAATGAGTTGATGAAGATTAGAATGCATTTTTAGCTCAGAAAACTTGTGGTTATACATTGTGCCCACTTGTCATATCTTCTTTACATATGCCCTTCATGGTGTTTAGTGGTGAGAACCATTAATATGCTTGCACCCTTCCAAAGAATAGCTTGAAGTTGTGTCTCAACTAGTTTGTGATCAATTCTATGATAGAACTAGTGTTTTCTATCTATTGCAAAAGAATTTGTTAAATTCTTTTATAAAAAATTAAAATCACAGTAAGGGATCTATAAATTATGGTAAAAAGTCACAGAAGGGTCAAGAAAATATCACAAAATAGCTTACATAGGGATATATAAAATACGCCATGAATGCATGTGATATATAGGATTTATATACCACTGAGAGAGTGGAAGATTTACCTTCCTTTAGTTGTACTATTTTGTTTGCAATAATAGGGTCATTGGTTGAACTGCCTTTCATTTAATGTAATTTCTACGTTATTATTAAGAAAATTTTACCATCTTGAGTTCAAAAATAACACTTTAAACCTTTTCTTACTTTATTATTTTCAAAAAAATATTCTTGGGCTAATTGTAGTATGTTTTTGGTTTAGAGAACAAATCACTACACTTTCGAAAGTCCAAAATACAAGTTTCACCACATATTCTATAACATGAAAGTATACATTGGCTCTCAAAATCATCCATGCTTGCCACCCTCCTTGATTGGTATAGATATTGTCTCATCTAGCAACTTTCTAAGACTAGTCCTTAGGGTTGTTATAAAAGAAAAGGCCATCCACAATCATGTGGGAAACATCCAACAAATCATATGTCCTTTTCAAGTGATGCAATTTTTCCTTCTCATATGCAATCATGGTACAATTTTCATGCAACTAGTTAGCCTCACTTGGCATCTTGTTCGAGTCCCTAGCCAAGATGGTACACTCTTATGAAAATTGTCCTTCAAAGTTTCCCAAGGCCCTAATCTACTCATGGATGCAAGAGGGCCATATATTGACCGCACGACAACTACCATTTTGTTTTATTTCAAGGAAGGAGCAACAACAACCCCTCCTTCCTCCCATTTTAGCATGGGAATGAACTCCTCCTCTATCAATATGATCACTCCTCCCTTTCCTTTACCTGAAGAGGAGTAAAAACACACGTAGCTAGGAAGGTCTAGTGCTTGGGTGTATTCACTAGTGAGCTTTAGCCCTTGCATGGCCAATGCATTAGGTTTCTTAGCCCTTAACAACCTTCTCCAAGCTACCTTCTGGCTTTCTAAACATAGGCCTTTAGCATTCCATGAGGTGAGGTTAACTTCTTAGACATGTTAACCATAGATTTAGTCACCATCATGATCCAAGGTCTCATCATCTTTGTTAGTTAGAGGATCCTAAATATTCCTATCAACAAGAGGTAATCTAGCCATTAAGAGTTATATTGTCCATACATGTGGCATACTTTCTGCTACTTAGGGGTGCATGCATGGGTACCAGGTACACATACACAAAAATAGATTATTTTGAAAAATATATAAGTGACATTTTTCAATTGCATAAAAAATTAATGAAGGAAGGCATGCATAAATGGGGATTTGGAGCTCATGCTACAAAAAGGTATCAAACCCATGCATCTTAATTAGTTGTTGAGGCTAGATCTTCCACATGCATGTAGGGTTTTCTGTGAGGGAAATCTTGAGTGAGATCCCCTTCTTATTACTAGAAACCCAATAGTGGTTCTTCTTCTTCTTGCCTTGTTTCACTATGAAGCCATTAGTAGTGGATATTGCCTACAACTAACTATGCACTTACATTGACAATGCTTCATCAAGTATTATATCACTAATTTTTCGAAACGATACTGAATTGCTACGATATGAATTAATGTCACCAACACACAAAACTCATGTAGAAGCTTGCTCAAAAATGAAAGAAAATATTTGACTTGTCATATTGACCCCAAAAGTTGACAATCTGATCCCATATAGAGAGATCACTATATTGGTATCACTGTACCATTATAACCTTCATCCTTCATCATAAATGCTAGGAAAATAGTACGATAATCTTTTCCTTTAGTAGAAAATTGTATTGTGATATAGTACAAAGTTATGTGTGTTTGAAATTTAAGTTTGGGAGCCATAGAAAGTGGGAGATTTGAATTATGCAAATGGAAATGGAAAGATTAAAGTGTATTACATATGAGAGAGAGAGAGAGAGAGAGAGAGAGAGAGAGAGAGAATAGACCTTTACAAAACCTAGGCACAACAAATCTTGTACACATTGGAGATATATTGAAAGATGGCCTTGAAGCTTAAAAGATTTGACTCGTGGCTACCTTGCCATCGTGAATGGTCATTGATTACATCTTTGTTAACTAAGTGACATGATTGATCCCTTTTTAAAATATTTAATGAATATCCCAAATCATGTCTCATGTAATTAGATATATATTTTTCCATAAACTTTATAGAAGAGCTACATATTTGACTTTATGAGGGGTGGAGTGCATTTTCAAGTCACACTTTTCTCCCATTGGAATGGATAGCTTAGACTATATGGTTAAGTTGGTGCTGGTTATAATGCCTTGTTGCTTCATACTATGTTTAAACTGATTATAATGACCTGCTACTTTTCTGCAATAGGAATCTCAATTGATTTGGTAGTAAGGCTAATGGTATGGAGGAGGATGCAATTTTATCATGATTGGGATGCTCCATATTCATCTCAAGGCATGAGCATCCCGATTGATAGTTGTGATGATAAGTAAAGTTCTTGGTATTTTATCTAATAGGTCTAGTTTGTCTCAATAGTTTATCTCAGATTCTATCCTTCATAGCTATGTATATCATGCTTTAGATGGTGATATTGGTCCTCTTGGTCCAGTATTGATAATCAAATTGTTATTCTCTTTCTATGATCTCACTAGAAGAAATACATAATTTGGTACTTGCTTGTTGTCTACAATATTAAAAGTTTGGCTACAAGTAGGTATCTCATGTTGCTAGTGATTAATCCTCTTATATATTTCACATCATGCTTTAGATGGTGATATTGGTCCTTTTTTAGTACTAATAATCAAGTTCTTTTTTTGTAACAGGTTGATTTAGCAATAAAGAGCCTCATGAGCTTCATTTGGGTTTGGATGGAAGAATAGACATTTATCTACTATTAAGGGCTCACCATCAAACTCTCTAGTTGGGCTTTCATCACAAGGTAAGTATTGGTTAAAATGCATATATGTGGAAATATCATGCATGCACAGCTAGTGTTGTCATGGATCATGCTTGATGAATTAACATATGCAATGAAACTTTACACCAAGGTAGGCTACAATTTCTCTTTCATTATGCTCATCTTTGTGTTGATGTTGAAGATGATAGTTTGATGGCTAGTTGATTAGAAGAGTAATGACCAAGTTGCAGGTTGCATCTAAAAGACCTTCCAAGGGCATATTGTTCCATGTTATGATCCTCACACTAGATTTTTGTGGAAGCTTTATAGAAGACCTAGATCTTTGACTTTTTCAAGGGTATAGTGCATTTTCAAGTCACGCTTTTTTCCCACTGGAATGGATATCTTAGACTATATGCTTAAGTTGCTACTGGTTATCATGCTTTGTTCCTTCATAATATATTTAAAATAATTTTGATGACCTGCCACTTTTGTAAATTAGTCTGAGCGTGCTTTGTGGGGATGGGAACACTAGAGTCTTATCTAGTCCCTCTTGTCTTGATGATGGTTAAAGAGTTCAAGTGTCATGTTAGTATGATCAGTTCTTATGTGATTCTATGTTTTTTTTTTGCTCATATTGATGAGTCAAGGTATGGTAGGTATTTTTCTTTTTCTTTTCTGCCTGATATGGGGTTTCATGGTGTGTGATTATCTGCATGGCATGAAGCTTTCGATCGCATGTATGTTGAGGTCATGCCAGATTCTTCATGGGATGTGGACTACTAAGGGTGGTTTCCATTCATCTGGGTTTATTATCATTGATATCATATATGTTCCTATCCTGTTTTTTTAGAGGCATTCATTATGACTGTCTATGTGTGAAAACCATCATAATGGTGCCTCAAACCCCTCCCCTCATCCAATATCTGTCTTTGTTATTGCATGATTATTCCTTGTTGCTAGATTCAGATCTCGTTGCTAAAGCAGGATTATCGGAGTTTGTGAGTATTTCCTTACGGCTAGTTCCACATGATCCTGACATTTATGATCAATTTTTAACCTCTTACAGTAAGAGGTCTAGTCTTGTTTATGGTATAACTATTCTTATGACACCTAAGAGTTTGGGGAAGGCTCTTTCTTTGGCATCTTGTGGGGAGTCCTTCCCTAGTACCGACCGTCAAATTTTCTCCAACAAGGATATTTTGAAGCTATTATAGAAGTAGCCTCTGGATGTTTTGGATCCAAAGAAGGTTATTACCATGTTAGGGGTCAGCGTCTCTATGATTTCCAACTCGCTTATGGAAGCAGTTGTGCCAAATTCTTCAAGATAGGTTTATGCCTGCCAAAACCTTGTCTCACTACCTCTCCAAGGAGTTGTTCACAGCTTCTTGTATGGTCTGAAAGGTATTACCATTGATTGGAGTACCTATCTCCTAACAAAGATGGATCAACATTTCATTAGAGCTAGTAGAGGAAATGTGACTAATGTTAGATTTGGATCGTACATTTATGTATCCTTAATGCATGCTCCCCCCGGCAAAGGAAGTACATTTACCTCTAGTTCATCTTCCAAAGGTTCCTCGTCCTCCTCATGAAGATGATGATGTAATCATTGATGATGATGATTCTCCCTCACCTCTAATCATTCAGAGAAAGTGCCTGAAATGAGCTGTTGCATTAGTATAGTGGTAGTTCCTACTCCTTCAATTCTAGTTACAATTCCTACTCAATCATGCAGCACACTACATGCCTTTCTTTAAATGTCAAACCTTTTTAGAGCCCATAGGAATAGTATGTTGGACATTTCTATTCCTTGTGTGCAAGGCCTGGTAACAGGAGATGCCATTCTTTTCTTGTGCAAGGATATTGAGAGCTCAATTGAACTTTCAGTTACTACCTCTATCCAATAGTTTTCTTCTTCTTTTTATCAAGAAGTTTTATATGGTGTGTCTCTTCTCTCCCCATCGCATCTCTACATATCTTCTCTCTCTACATCTTAACATTACTTTGATTAATGATATACAATATATGGAAAGCAAGAGATGGTGATCAACTTATATGATAAGAAGGTATTGCTCGTCAAAAACCTTTATTTGGTTGGAAAAATTGGTCCCTTAAAGCCACAGATAGGCTTAGTTTCATTAAATTCTTCAGCTAATCAAGACTAGAAGATCATTGGTTAATGATGATAGACAATCTCAAACCTTTTGCTTCCTGCTAGATAGAGAAGACGGCGAATTGGTAGTGGTCTCAAAATGTAACAATGATGCAATCAAATCCACACAAACCCATTAGAGTCTTGTTGCATTATTTTGTAAGCACAAATTTAATACTAATTCAAAGTGTGTGAATCCCATATCTTCCCACACTTGCACAAATTGATTATTAGTATAGAAAAACTAAGCCAATTCTTGTATCTCTATGTAGATTTATCTTTTTCGCTATTATTTTTATCCACATCTATTTCTAGGCCATAAATATTATATCTCTATGACTTGAGACATCATTAGCTATTATAGTCTGGTTTTAACTAATGTTGTTGTTATACAATGATGTGATTCTTATGTATCTATTAAAGTGTTTTGTTTGAGTGAAATAAAATATATCTAAAAGTCCTAAAATGATGAATATTTAAAACCACTCACAATGGAAGAAAAGTAATATTTAATTATTTCTTCTAGAGTTTCCCATGTGCCAATGTGGTCTGATAGTGAATCTTTAAATGGATAGTAGCTAATCAAACATATTAATTAAAGAAAACAATAGTGCTATGTTTCCTTTTCAATAAGCAAGACCTTGTGACAACTAGATCTATGTTACAACCCTTCTTAGACCAAGGCATCGTAAAAGACACTGTCATTTTCTAAAGCCTCATTAAACTCTTCAATTGGAAGCTTAGAATCCCACGTTTGTATGAGATGTTTACAATATGCTAGGAAGCAAGAATACAACTTTGGAACGGAACTACACCACTCCTAACTTATCATCTTAATTTTGATGCTTTTATTTCTCAATGAAAATAATCACATCCAATATGAAATAACAACATTAGTTGTAATCACCTTGACTTAGCATGTTATAAAAGGATAAGAAATAACTTGCAATCCACATGTAGATGAACCACCTAGACATTTGATAGCATCATCTAGCATAATGTGTATGCATATTACAGATGAATATAATGTACAAATGCTTATTCTTTATTTTGTATTTAGACCTATTATACATTATTATGGTAAAGTAATTTTATTGCATCAAATTATTCTAATTGAGTTCAATATCCTATGTTAGAAAAAATTTATTTGGTGGCATATTTTTCATGTGAAGCTTTCAAAGTCCTCACATTAACATGTGACTTTCTTTTGAGACACACACACATACTTAGGGGAGAGAGAGAGAGATTTTGATCAAGTTAAATTAATAAAATAGATAAAATAAGATCTTGTATTGTTGTGTGGAATTTTGTTCCTAAACTCTTGAATAAGGATTCTCCTTTTCTAGGATTGAGAACATGGAGGTATTAATTATATTAAATGTTCCTAAAGTAATAAGAACAAAAGCTATTAGAAAAATGCCACCTCCATAGTTACTCCCAAACCTGGGTATGCAAATACTTGCATCAAGGAAATGGTAGAGTCTACTATAAGCATCCTTTTCCAAAATTTGATACAAGAGTCGTGGTATAACAAGCGAGGTCTGCAATCGTGAAACTTGTGTGAGACCATGCTAGGAAGAAACTAGTAACCACATGTAAGAGTTTGGAAACACTGTATAATGAAGAGTCAAATATTTTATGTATGCTAAGAAATGAGAACAAGATGCATGTTTATTTACCTAATAAGTCGATGGAAGCCAATGTGCAATTTTGAGTGCAGCAAAAAGGCTATCAAGAAACCATTCACTATGAACTGAGATCACAACATCATCAATGACGATTGTTCCCTCCAATGTGAATGGATTATAGAGCCCTTTGGCCATAGTAGAATGAATATCTACAAACCATAGATTTATTATTCAAACAAGCAATTATTCTTTTTTAGCAAGCATGAAAATTGGTGCCTTCTATAATAGCATCATTTTCTAACAATTGAAAACTTACCTATAATCGAGTAGGAAACCATTTGGTTGATATTCTCATCCCAAGCCAGCATTTTATCACCAAGGACAATGTCTTTTGCATATTTGTAATAAAAGAGATGGTCATTTCCTACTGAGAGAAGAGGTTGTTAAATGAATTGGTTCTAGAATGTATGGGTTTAAAGATATGAGGTGGTCAAATTGTTGAAGGAAAATTAACCATATTAATCAATTACCCGAATGAATTAACTCAAAGTGTAAAGGAGTGAGATCAATCTTCTTTATTTGTGTGCCAAAAGAACCATGATTTTGAGAGAGCTCGAGTTGCAAAAACATTGATGATGCATTTTCATCAGCATGCCCAAATCCATATATATCATTGAACTCTAGCTTTTGTAGATTGGTATTCCAAACTGCAACCTTTTATGAAAATAGAAGGTAAAAAAGAATAAGTTGTGCATGATGAAGTAGTAAAATGGAAGTAGCTAGATAATATTTTTAAAAATGAAAAACATAAATTAGTTATTAGGATAGTGCAACCATTTCAAGTGTAAATAGAAAAATGTTCTAAAACCTTTTCTCCAATGTCAATGTCACATATCTTTTTGCGATGTCCAACCTCTGTCATGACCATGGAGGTTCCTACACCATAAACCCATTCAATTAATTATGGATGCTCGTAGCTCTTATTGTGTTTTCATTGGCTACAACATTACTATATGTTTCTCAAATCTCGAAATGAGGTGCATCAAATTCAAAAATAGATAACGTCAAGTCATAAAGATGCATGCACGTGACTAAGCAAAGGATCATGGATGAATCAGAGACACATCTTGCTGCCACATCTGCAAGAGTGGTAACTCCCACCATAGCTACTGTACAAAAAGGCCCAGGTATTGGATCGTCTACAAGACATGTCAATAGTGCACCAACTACTCCAAATATGCCACCACCAGTAGCACCTGGAGTTGATTGGGAGCTCTAGTTAGATATGTGATTTATGGTAACTTTGGAGTATATATAACACCTCAAAGACAAGTAAATGAGCATTGGATCACAAACATGTCGAGTCGTGCACAATCAACATAGCTGAGAAAGGAATATTTGTCATAAGATGATAAAAATGCGAGAACCATACATACATATATGTGTTTAGGTTTGACGTACATATATGTGTGAGAAACTAATATTAGTGATAAGATGATAACTTTGTGATACCCATATATACATATATGTGTGTAGGTTTGACATGCACATACATGAGTGCATGAAGAAAGGCTATGAAATGATGATCCATTAATGTCTATACTGTGTGGAAGGACCAACGCTTTGATAATTTTAACCAACCATGAAAGAGAATGGTCTCTTTCTTAAATATTAGTGAATAATAGACTGTAGGTACAGGAAGATAACCTTTGCCAACACAAATGGGTGAGACGTCCATGAGACGTCGTCCATTATTTGAAGATCCAAGAGTGAGAGACTCATATTCAACAGTAAAGTTAGAAACATCAACTTCGATGGTGGTTGATGTGGTGGAAGAGGATGCAACCATCATTGATGGATCAGTTGTGAGGGTACTTGTTGAGGTCCCTTCTTTATACAAGGAATTGACATCATCTCCCGTATTATAAAGACCGCATCCCACAGTCCAAGCATTGTTGTCACATATGATCTAAGAGCCCAATACATAGAAAAAATAACTATGTCAGCATAGCTACACAACATAAGCATACAATAGTACATACTCAAAACGAGCAGCCACCTACAACATTGGTGACTACTGTATCATCGATGAAGACAATCTCTACACCAGCAGGGGAGTTTGATGATGCATCGCAGCCCCCAGTGGCTTGGATCTAGTACACATACATGTTCCAGAAGTGAGTATGAAAGGATACGAAGCAATACAAACAGTAAATTGAGAGTGAACCGCACGCACAATCCACATACCTGCAAGTTCCAATCACGGGTCACACCGTAGGCAGTGACAGTAGCCGGGATGGTGAGATATCCAGCCTCGATCATCTGACAAGTTGACTCTACCGCATCTGCCGGCACAGCACCCCAGAATAGGCCGGGCGTGCCTTGACCCAGCAGGGCCGACGCCAAGAGCGATATCCATGACGAGTTCTCTGGATAGCCACAGTCAGGAGGCGTGTACACGGACAGCTGCAATGTGGCCTCTGCTCCCTCCATAATGTTACCATAACGGATGAAGACGGACATGAATGCTATTAGGATCAGACAGAGGGGGCGCTGGAGGCTCATCGACGCGGCCGCCACCGATGATACTGACTGGTAATTGTAATGATGTGAAGCTTGTTTCTTCATAGATTTCCTACGCCGGCCCGTGCAGACCATGATCGGGGACCAAGATTACCGCTTCGTGCACCGGCCAATGTTTCTGCAACCCAGCCAGATGGGGTATATCACACACGTACAAGGTGTCTTAGTTCTATGTGTGCGTGTATATCGATTATAAGAGCGAAGGCGGGCTCTCTCGTACAATACTGTGGCTGAGCGGGGCGCAGCTTATGTACGAGTACGATGCCACTCTCAAACACTTACAACACGCCAGGTTCAATGCTTGGCCGATGATGCTGGGCATTCGGCTGCCGCCATCGTCGCCGATTGAGAGTTTTACAACCAGACAGCTCCGATTGAGAGTTTTACAACCAGACAGCTGACGCGGTGTTATGGCTTAGACTCGCTCCTAACAATCCAAGGGAAAAGATGCTAGCAAGTGTGGAAGAGGGAGCTTTTTATCGTTTCCTATATGGAAGATTTCAACATTTCCCACATGTTCATGTCGTGTCCCCCACATGTAATTAGGGGATTGCATTGCCCATTTGCAATAATGGGGACTCGTAATGAGAATGTGCCCATTTGCATCTATAATTCTAGGGAAATTTTTAATATCTCCTACATTTCTATATATGTACTCTTGCATAAGACTAGGGAATTACATTGCGCATTTGCCAATGTAAGGAATCGCGGATATAGAGAATTACCTAAATACTCGGAAAACTCTCTCTAGACGAGATTAAGGGAATTCAAGCTTATGGTCTATATCTTGTACATTCAACCTATATCTAGTGGAATTTGCAGTGGACTATATAAAATGAACCTGCATTGTGTAAGAGGCGCACATGCACATGCACACCCCACACACAGACCCTCTACTTCCATTTGAATGCTATTTGATTAATAGGATAAGGTTTTCTTATGAAACTATATTACAAACAATCACCATATTCATTAATCATCATGAAGCAATTAAACAAAAGGGGCATTTAATCACCATGCTATGTACTGCATGGATATGCCTTATTCGTTTCAAATCAACATTGCCTATTCTTCTCATCTAAGGTTTGCATGGATTGTTTGATGTTACCATCAACACACGACACACTCCATCATGAGCTCATTCAAGTTTATGATTCCTATAAACCTAAGGGATAAGCCAAAAGCAAGTATCATACTTGTGTCAACTAGAGAAGTTTCCTACTTAGCATTGAGATGTTTTGCAGTATGGGATCAAGGTTCGAGCTCAATCTCAAAATAGTTGATTTGGTTAAGGCATTTAATGGGAACTAGGAGGTTGGTGTAACTGATGTGAATGTGTGAACCTTAGGTTATTAAAAGAAATGTACAACGTACATACTATTACATACATTTCAATCCTTAGAAAATTAATCAAACACTCACGAGGTTCGCTCATAATTATGTAATTCTACCACTTTGAAATTTTTTAATAACCTTTCTTAGATCTTTTCTATATATAGAAGGGTATTATTTAATGGAGATATTCACAAATTGAATGGGAAAAAGGTGTGTTTTATTCATGATAAATGTGCACATGAGGGGTTTTCTAATTAGGCCTTGAACGCATGTCATAACTAGGGTTTAGATATAGTGAGCACCTTGAGTTCAAACACAAAAGAGGACACTTCAATGGGTTGAGAAATTCAAGAAGCGTTGATCATCGAAATCCTAAAAACTGGATAATGACTTAAACTATGGAAGAAAAAATCCATTGAATCAATCAAGTTGAGAAGGAAAATAGTTAAGTAAATGACTTTTAAATATTTGTTTGCTTTCATAGATCTTCAAAGAAATTCCTACTTTCAAGAATCCATATTAGCAGAGATTTCCGCAGGTTCTTGGTTGTTGAAATACTTGCTAATGGATATGCTTAAAAGTGTCACCCATTACATAAACCTGGATATGCTTTAAAAAATCTGCAATGGTACATAAATTATATAATTATTTTATGATAATTTATGTTTGCTTTGTATAAATTGTACCTTTTTATAGCGAGTGCTTGTTAAATGTGAGGTATTGTACTTAGTAAGAGAAATATGAACACTTAATTTCCAATAGTTATAGTTCTAAATAAATTTTGCACAATTCATAGTACCTTATGTTAGTATTCTAATGGAAAAGACATCAATTTTACATACTAATCAACCTTTGAGATATAACCTAATTATGAGCTCTTGTATATGACAAGCTATTGAAAATAAACTAATTAAGAAATAGCTTATGTCAAGAAGAATCTCGCATAAATTACAAAAAGGTAATGAAGCAAATTGACTTGGAGAGAAAAGACTATAGAGAAAAGAGAAAAGGACATGTAGAGGAGAGAGATTGACTTGAGAAGAACATAGAAATATTGTAAGTGGAGAGAGAAACACAGGAATGAGGGAGACAAATGGCTAACACCTATGAAAGGATAGGCAGAAGCTTTGCAAGGTGAAAGGACAAAGTCTTTTATTGCATAGATTCTTGTGAAGGTGATGTTATATCACCTATCAAAATAGATATTGCACTAGTATTATATAAGAACCACCTAATTCCTTTTGTGATTTCAATAAGAGTGCTCTTAATCCACTAGCTAGTTCAACTCTAACAAATATATCATTATCAAGGAACATGAGTTTCAGTAGTAGTGAATCGAGTACCCAATCACAAAGATTAGTGAAAATTTTCTGCACATTTGCTTGTAAGACCTTCACTCAATTAATATCCCTGCCCTCTCTAAACATTGAAGTCTTCATGTTATGTGGTCTAGACAACTCGGTGTTAGAAAACTGTGTACTCCCTTGAGAAGCTACCATCTATCCCCTAGGAAAAAAACTAAAATATTTGACAATGGTCCATGACTTACACTTTTGAAAAATTTGTCAGAGTTACCTATCTCTCTAGAAGGTACACATTGTGCTCGATTATCTATAGATTTCATACTAGCCACTACGTTAGAAAGTATTCTCCTATCCTACACTTGTTTTGAGTAAGATAGGGTAGGAAAGTTAGTAATGCAACCATTCTTAATATTTGTGGCTTTTTGACCCATACAATTGGGCATTTTGATAACTTTTTGAATGTGTGAAACACTAGTTAGAGAACTTGTGACAATGTTTCCTTATGGTATCACTAACCATTCTTGCTGCAACAATAGCTATTGTGGCTACTCCAAACAATTCAAGACCCTGTTTGAACTTCCAAAAATCTATGAATAAAGTTGTTTTCCTGCATACCTTGAGACATAGATCTTGTTATCATTGCTAGATTCACTTAATTTTTTCAGTTCCGAAATGAGTGACCTTACAAAGTTTCAACAAATTGATCTTCTTTTTCATCCGAGAATGGATTTTTCCTCAAATGGCCCAATCCCTGAAGAATATGTGATTCTTTTGCATGCTTTAGATTTTGAGAGACACTCCCATTCTTCTTCTTGCTTAGCTTACATTCATCATTTGAAGGAGCAAAGGCTTGCATGTTGCACTATGTAGTTACAGACTTCCCTTCTCAAGCTATACAATGGATGTTATATACAAGTGCAAACTTTTGTTCTCAGGCTATAGATTTGAAAACTTTCCTTCTCACGCTATGAAGTTAGTTATGGTGTGGAGTATATTACTCAAGCAACTCATCAGTCTTTTGGTGCTGCAAGTGGTTGTTGTTGCTACTAATGAACTTGGTGAATATAGATTAAACAAGCTCATACAATTATTCTTATGACTAGTATTCTGCCTTTTTTCTTGGTGTTCCAATTACTCCTTTTTTTGAGCTTTGGTGTTTTGGTATCTTGCTAGGTATATAAAATGTCCATACCATTCCAATTAGTCAACGTCCATCATATTAGCTTTGGTGCATGTGGGAATTTGAGGCTTCTTATTATGAGTGTATGTAACCTGTCCCTTGTTTTCAATAGATCCTTGACCCACTACACATGGTTTCTCCTCAACTACTCTCTTGCCACAGCTCAAGGTATAGAACAAGTTCATTAAACCCAAAATACGAGAGTCATGGTCTAGATAGTAACATAATTCTTGGAGTGGAGGTGGCCTAGCATGCGAGTACTCAAATCCATGAGCTTATGTTTGTCATGATTTCTTTTGAAAATAACATAGAAATTTAGCTAGCTTCTTATACTTTTGTCAAAAACAATACAAGAGCTTCACAAGGTGCAATAGTAGCCACGGAATGGGGTGTATTCGCCTACATTGTCATGCCTTTTGGGCTGATGAACGCACCTGCGAATTTTCAACGCCTAATGTGCACTATCTTTAAGGACATGCTTAGGCGCGAACTGGAAGTGTTTGTAGACGACTTATGCGTACACTCTAGTTGGGCCGAACACTTAGAGAAATTGAGAGCTGTCTTTGAAAGGTGTAGGTTGTACCACCTCTCGTTGAACCCCTTAAAGTGCCAGTTCTGGGTGAAACACGGATGCATCTTCGGGCACGTAGTGTCAAGGAACGCCATTGTCACTGACTTCTCTAAAGTCAGAGTCATTGTTGACTTACCACCACCCGATAACTACAAGGGAGTTCAGTGCTTCTTAGGACACAGTGGATATTATCGACGCTTTGTACTAAATTACGCACTAATTGCTAGACCATTGTATAAGCTCTTGATAGTGTTCAAGTGGACCGAGGAATGCCAGCGTGCATATGAGGAGTTGAAAAAGGCTCTTACTACTGCACCAATCTTACGAGCCCCAGACTGGAACATAATGTTTCATGTATACATAGACGCCTTTAAGTTTGCTATTGGAGCCGTGCTATGCCAGCTTGGTGAACATAACTTAGATTACCCAGTGAGTTTTGCCAGCAGGAAGCTCACAGAGACGGAGATGAACTATTCCACGATAGAAAGGGAGGGGTTGGCCATGGTATTTGCAGTAAAGAAATTTGGGCATTACATGTTGGCCACTCCCTTTGTCTTCTTTGTTGACCATCCAGCCTTGTTATATTTTGTGAACAAGCCTTGCGCTACGGGACGCATAGCTAGATGGTTACTCCTTCTACTGGAGTTTGACTTCTCTATGGTTGTACGCAAAGGAAAGCAGCAGTACATGGTTGACCACATGTCCTACATACCCACAGGAGAAGCCGTTGGACAAGGCATACCTGATGATTTATCGGATGCTCATCTCTTTAACCTGTCTAGCCAGAGAGAATTGTTTAAAGCCAATCTGACGCCATATTGGGCCGATGACATAGTGCAAGTGCTAGAGAGCGGACTACCTGAGAGACCCATTGAGAAGGCCAGGCTGAGAAGACTTATCCTGAAAATTCAGCCATACCAACTGATAGCCGGTCAACTCTACAGGTTGGGACAAGACGGTTTATTGCGCAGATGCATATGTGAGCATGAGATGCACGATGCATTGAAAGAAGCACATGGCGAAATCGCTGGAGGACACTTTAGTGGAGACACAACAACCCGAAAGGTGCTACAATCCCAACTATGGTGGCCCACCCTTTTCCACGATGCAGCTAAATTCATAAAGCACTGCGATGAGTGCCAAAGGACCAAAGTGCCTTTGCCGAAAGACAAGATGGAGTTGACCCTTGTCATAGCCCAACAACCCTTTGGAAAATGGGGTATCGATTTTATTGGACCTGACAATTTTGCGGCACAATATTCCCAAGCTCGCTACATCATAATGGGAACCGATTATCTAACGAAGTGGGCAAAGGCACGAGCCACGAGGAAGAATGATTCTAGAACCACTCCAGAGTTCTTGTGGGAGCAGTTCATTTAATGGTTTAGCTGTCCAATCGAACTTGTAAGCGACCAAGGCACGCACTTCATTAATGAGGTGATTTCCCACCTTCTCTCTACCTTCCTAATAATTCATCGGAAGTCCTCTCCTTATTACCCTCAAGCTAATGGCCAATCTGAATCCATGAATAAAATCTTAGTCAACGTGCTTACAAAGGTAGTGTCTACTTCAAGAAGTGACAGGGATAACAAGCTAATGGCGGCCTTGTGGGCCTATCGCATAGCTTATAAAATGGCTATAGGACAGACGCCCTTTAGGCTGATATACAGAACTGAAGCCATTTTACCCTTAGAATTCTTCATCCCTAGCTTAAGGATAGCAGTCCAGGAGCGTTGGGAGGGAAGAGAGGCTTGGACCAATCGCTTAGTGGAGTTAGAGCGCCTAACGGAGACTCGACTCCTCGCCACTCACTCTCTCATTTGTGAAAAGGCTCGACGAAAGATGTGGTTTGACAAGCATGTCAAACAACGAGACTTTGAATAAGGGGACCTTGTTCCGCTATACTCTGTAAAAGCACATAAACAGAAGATAAAGTTTCAGGGGCTAGGGCCTTTCAGAGTACGCATGATTGGTAGAATAAGGAGTGTTGAGTTAGAGACACTTGAAGGCAAAGGAATAGGCTTTTTTAATGGCAGCCGCATAAAGAAGTACTATCCTCCTTCCCATCCATTACATCAACCACCCATGCTAGAACCCCCAATGAACGTCAGCATGGCTACTATAATCGACCTTACAGATTAGGACGAAGAAGCAGTGGCACCGGCGTATCTACGAATCACAGTCACAGCGGGAGTGACGTATTCTTTCGATGCCTTGATTGATGAAGGTGTAGACTACAACATCTTGACGCATGACCATTGGACACACATTGGTCAACCAAAACTATAGCCCACTAATGCTAAACTCACCCCGTTTGGGAGTAATGCTTATTCACTCCTAGGGAAGTGCAAGGTAGTCGTTTCTATCGAGTCTGAAAGTTTACAAGCTTTCTTCCATGTGTTGCCTGACACTAAAGGAGCCGGTAATATGTCACTATTAGGTCGTACTTTCAAGAAGCAAACGAACTGTAATGTGGATTACAACCTAAACCACATTCATCTTACTATAGGCAATGTGTGCATAGTGACGACTTTCAGCAAGGGCTATCCTAAATCCTCCACCATTATGAAGTCACCGGTAGAAACCCCTACCACCACGTTTCAGCCCAAGTCTAAACAGAAGAAAACTAAGGCCTCATGCCAGGCTCTCGACCCTAGGCCCAAACCCACCAAGAGTGCTCACAAGGCTAAGGAGTCCAAGCTTATATGGGTGCCAAAACGGCAACGATCACATCCGGGTAGACCACCCAAACTTGATTCTAAACGCCAAAATAATCAGCCATCACGGCCTAAGAGGCAGTCTAGATGCTATCGACGTAGACACATAACCACGCCATGATGGATCCCCAAAGATCTCTTACGAGCACAAGGATATTACGAGGGCAACCCCTGGATTTGGATGCCTAAAAATGGCAAGTTTAAAAGCTCATCTACAAGCAATCTCACCCCAGTAATAAGGGAGGCTTGCACATAGGGTACCCAGGGCATAGTCAACAAACCATTTCCCACTGTGGCTAGTAAGCCCCAGGTCATCTATCGACCAAAGCAAATGCCACAAGCCTTAGACTTACCTGGTCCAAAGAGCTTAAATACCCCCAGGACTGCTAACTCAGAACCCAGCACAACTCCCATGCCCCCAGAGCTTCCTACAGCACCTCAAAGTGCTTCGGAGTGCAAAGCCACACCTGTGACACCAATGATGGAGTCACCACTATCCAGTCCATTTGCACCATTCCCACCAGCAGGTCTTAAACCTTCCTACATGGTACGACCTTTCCTTTCCTTGGCTAAAAACCTCGCCACGACTTCTGGGGATGACCTAGTAACCTGCATCAAGATGTTGGACAAAACTTTCACTACATTCGCTAGAAGTTATGAGAGACTAGACCTAGGTCTTCTTGACAAAACACTTGCTTCGGATGTTCGTGCATTACCATGCACTTGGGAAGAATACGAACTTATGACCACTAAATTCCTCAAAATTGATGTTGAACTGATAGCAAACGACGAAATCTCAAAGGAGCAAGCTGCCCTTAGAAGACTAATCACTTCATATCGTAAGCCTACTCGTTCTGTTCCTGAGCACGAGTTGCAAGAGCTCTGAGAATCCAATGGGAGAAAAAAGGTTGCTGGATAATGACCAATGCTGAGCAACACAGGGAAATTAAAATCGTCGAGTATGACCCTACTTATGTTGCACCTATCTCGTTTAGCGTTTTGGCCATCACCCGCAACCAGCATTTAGACGACCATGTACTCGCTCACCCTTACATTGACCAATTCCTTACGAAGGAGGAATTACATGTTGCAAGCCGCCTTAATACTGAAGATCTATTTCATGATGTCTTGATCTACATCTCCCAAGTCTCCATCCAACCATCTGCTCTTGATTGTCATGCCCAACTCGAATACAATCCAAGCTTCTATGATTGGTTATTGGCTAAGTAAGTCAATCCATGAAAAACAGCATTTGCATGTTACTTCCTATGCTAATCCTAGGAAGGATTCCTTGAAAGATCCAAGACGGGGGGGAGCAATGGGAGCAAGAGCAGAGCAAAATGAGAGTCATGCTATCTAACAGAATGTTATGATTAATTGAGTGTCAATGGAAGATAATGAAAAGGGAAAACAGTAGCAATTGGTGCTGTGAGCCTGTCTCTAAAATTCAAGCTCTAAGCAAGTAAACCAATTTTCGACACATAGATTTTTCTCTCAAAATTGAGTTTTATTAGAAATAAGCCGATTTTTAAGCATTAATGTTGGCATGTTGTGTTGACAGGTAACCACCATGGCAGGACAAGACAAAGGGGGCAAACTCCCATTTTCTTAAGAATAGATGACCAAATTCGACATCAGCATCGAGACATGAGGATTCAGTCAATTCACCTTCAAGCACACGCTGAACCTCGATGAGTCCATCTTGGAGGAACTTGCAGTCAAAGAATTGGTGGACAGATGCCACCTCCACAAGTATGTGGAAAAGATGGGGCAGGTCGTGGATTACGGCATGTGTGCTGAATTTCTGAGGAACTTTGACAAGGGCAGGAACTTTGGCACTGTCACAGTGAGGACAGGCGAGTAGGAAAGAAGAGTTGAAGGACAGGCTCGTACCCAAGAAAGAGAGGCGGCCGAGAAAGGATGTTTACGCCATGCTGGGGGTTAAAGAAAGAAGAGGTGCAAACCATGGATGGAATCAGCTTGGCTGACATCCCAGATCTAGCAGTGAAGATACAAGCGAAGATGATCCATACACTCTTCTCGGGCCAAAGGTACAGTACATTGATGAACAAGATCGGGGTCCCGTTGTTAGGAAGCATCGCAGCAAGAATCCCTAAGGAGGTAGACTGGAATGGGTTCGTGCAGAAAACCATTCAAAGCTCAGCTGCCCTTCTCACTCCAGCGGAAACACGACAGGAGGAGAATCCCTACCTCAACTGCACGCTCCACAAGGAAGAAACCTGCCTCAAAGACAGCCACAATTAGATATGGTGGTGTTTTGATAGCCATCATAGATGAAGCAATGAAGGATGCTAGAGTCAGGGAAGAGCAAGCTGCACATCAAAGCCCATCGCATCAAAGCCCACCTCACCACGAAGGAGAAGAATCAAGTGAAAGAACGATAAGTGACAAGGGAGAACAGGAGGTGCCGCCTACACAAGCAAGCAAATGAGAAGAACAAAAGAAAGGGGACAAGAGACAGAAGGAAAGGAAAGAGAAATTAAGCAAAGAAGAACGAGCTGAAATCAAGAGGGCTCAAAGAGAGTCTAGGAGGGCTGAGGAAGAAAGAAGGAGGAAAGAGGAGGAAGAGCTTGTAAAGATAAGAGAAGAGTCAAAGAAGGCAGAATTGGTCAGGAAAAGAAGGGTAGAAGAAGAAGCTGAAGAGCAAAGACTGAAGGAGCTGGCCGAGTTGGCAAAGGCTACACGAAGATCTATGGAAGAGATCCACGGGGATGGAGAGCTCAAATCCGTGAGCCCCTGTCTCATAAAGCCAATGCTAGTGCAAGTGTGGAAGTAGCTCTAGTGGCTGTAGGCAAGGGCAAGTCCCTACTACATCCACTTCCTTCCTCTTTTGTACCTGCAACGACTGAAACCACGACTGCAACCACCACACAGCCCACACCTCTCCTCGACATGGCACAACTAATGAACATGGTGCAAATGCTAGTGAGCAAAGTGGCCGAGATCGTGCCAGAAACTAGATTGAAAAGGCCCGTTGCCATAGATGCAGAGTCACGACAAGACCCTAAAAGACAAAGACTAGAGGCATCAACCACCACATCCCATACTGCCATGCATGCCGACACTGACTATGATGCATCTGTGGCTGAGCTACTGGCACAACTAGACAAGGCAAAAGAAGAGAAGAAAGTGGCCTTGATGAAGCTAGAAAAAGAAAAAGAAACGTCAGCTATGCTTAGGCTAGAAGTTTCAAGGTAGGGAGCCGACCGATGAAGAGAAATGAAGGCCCTGCAAGACCAGCTAATAGCAAAAACAAAGGAAGCCCAGGACAACAAAAGCCGCCTTAGACAAAGGCTGGAAGACGAAGAGCAGAACCTGGTGACAGAGCAAAGAAGTCTAAAGCTACTAGTGCAGCAATACAATGATCTACAACAAAATGTCGCTCGAGTGGAAATGCTAAGACAGGAGGTTCAGGAAGACGAAGCCAGTATACCACAAGAACATACCATGGAGCTCTGTTTGTGGTAGGAGCTAGAAGAACAAAACAGATTAATAAGTGAAATCGAGTTTCTGAAGAGTGAAGGGCGAGGAGTCTCAGCAGCAGAAGAAAAACGGCTAGAAGATGAAGTGCAAAGATTACAAGATGCACTGGAGACCTCCCAAGAAGATGTAGAGGCCCTCATGGCCATGGATTTCAATAAAAAAAGGCTATTCCTTACTTAGATCCAAAGCCAAGAGTAGCTGGTGCAGGAAAAATCAGAAGTACTGGCCGAGGTGCACCAAAGGCTCAGCATTGTAGATCAAGCCAAAGGGATTGCTAAAGAGCAGTTGGCTCAAAAGTTAAGAGAAAGAAACCAGTTGTGGTTTCTAACAAATGAATAGCAACAGGTAGTGACCACCCTGGCGAGCCAACTAGAGGAAGAGAGAAAAAGGATGGAGGAAAGAGCTATGGATTGGGAAAGGAATAATTTTGACAGGGTGAGGGACTTGACCGAACTCTTGGCAGTGGCAAAATGCGAAAGAATGCTTGCAGAAGCTAGGGTTGAAGCTGCCGAAATAACTACTAAAACACAGTGGCAGGCCTTCCTCAACACGATACTCCATGTCATAGAAGCTGAGGGCGATGATCCAGTGGAAAAGGTGAAAAGAAAGTTGGAGCTAACCACCCGAGCTCTAAGATATGGTCTTCAAGAGCGGGAGCTCCCAACGAGTATAGGGATCACTAAGGAGTAACAATTCCGCTACATACGATGTACAGGCCTTTCCACTACTGAGCTCAGGGAGCTAGGTTTTGAGGATCATGAACAGCCACCACCACCACTGCCAGTCATCCCATCTGTGGTGGAGCGACATGTTGAAGAGGGTCTGAATTTCGAGCAAGGTGATGAAGAAGAGCAACAAAGAATGCTGAGTCCGCCTCAACCCGATCTCCCACAAGAAGAACCTAGAGATGCCCATCTGCCTGAGCGTATAGTTGCAGCAAGGAGCAGAAGAGAAGAATTAGCTTAGGAGGCCCAACGCCGAGCACGCATAATTCCAAGACAACTTCCTGAAGAGCCCATGCCACTGAGAGATGATGCACATCCTGTAGACGGGCCCCAGGAGTTGGTCATTTGGCGTCAGCGAGAGTTCCATAAACAGCTGTTTGGGCTTTCATTTGCTTTCCCACGCTCTCTGAACCGGGCCCTGCCTCTAGGAGTCTTAGCCAAGATCAAGGATCTGGCTAATGAACTTACAAACAGGTGGATAGAAGAGAGGAGCATGATAATGACTAGGTGGCGACAAGAGCCACAGGATTACTAGGAAGATAAGGTCAATCTAGTTCCCAAAACTGTCCAAGGCTACGAGGCACAGCCAAAATGGCAGAGGAGGATTTGGGACACCAATTTTGATGCATGGACCGCCTTTTGCAGTTCACTCCCCAAAGAGCGCAATGATCTTATCTACATGCCATGGAGTGGACTATGATAGACACGTGCATGGGGATTAAGACTTCCCAAAAATATATAATGTAAATGCTAGGAGCCCCGAGGAATGCTTAGTGTTTAGGTTAGAAGATAAACTTCCTTCTATAAATTGTTTCCTTGCAAACTTCTCTTCCTGCCCAAATCCAACGTTTTTGACCACTTGTAAGTACCTCCGACTTATCAAATTCATGCTACTCCAAAAACCCACAGCAGAGGAAGCCCATATCCCCCCACTCTTCTTTGATATCAACCTAGGAATAGATAGTAGAGCTATTACTAGGTTAATGATGCGGGCTACTCTCCTTCCTTCCTTCTGTGTAGAGCTCTTAGAAAATATGAGTGACACCCACTTCACAAGGTGTAATCACCCTTTCTTGTCAACCACTCCTCTGAGAGCTAAGGCCAATATTAAAGAATACCTACAAAGTCGCACATTCTTATCTCAATGCCTGCAACCGCCCCGTGATTAAATGGGTATAATATACCTTGACTATTGTACTCCCTCTCTCATTCTCAAAAAAAAAAAGAGAAGAAAAGAGAAAGAAAAGAAAGCAAAAAGAGAAAAGCCACAAGGGAACAAAGACAAGGTGACTGGAGAGAAAGACAAGAGCAAAAAATAGCAAAGCTGAAAGATGAATCTACTACTAAGCAAGTTAACAAGGAGAACACTTCACATGTGCTTGCAGTCTCCCTTCATTGTTATTGTGCACCACACTCATTGCATCTAGGGTTCTCCCTAGCCCCTTCCACACTTCACACGTAGGGCACATCAAGGGCAAGACTTTTTGACATGTCACCCTAAGTTTTGCACCGCACCTCCAATGACGCACAAACTGGGTCCTCAAGTGTGGGACATTACCAAGGGCTTCCCCAAGGTTAGACCCATCTCCCAGTTCCATTGGCACGGGCACCATGCACTACACAATGAGACAGACACACCCCCTAGGAAGTGCACAACTTTTCTTGCAAGTTATGCTCGTGTTTCAAGAACTAGCTGCTTGGCTGAAGAAGATCATCCACTACATCCTCCAATGACAAGGAATTTTTCCATGAGTCGGACATGACTCCATTACTGCAACTTCAGGAGCTTCGTTGTGAAGGTTTAAATGGCTCAACAGATTTCATGTTGCCAATCATCCGCCTACTGATGTGGCTGCCATGACTGAACCAAATCAAGCAGAAGAAAAACCCAGTGATGGATATGCCATTGGCATAGATCTTGGAACCTCATCATCCAATGATCCATGCCCAATGCCTCAAGATCTACGGATCGCTTATTGATTCCACAAGCCTGAAGACTTTCAACTCAAAACTCAAGACCTTCTACTCAAAGACAAGGATCTTCAACCAAGGCCACGGATTTTCAAAGCAAATAGCGTTCGGGGGGTTTCTCCAAAATAAATCCCTCCAATACCATCCTCCTAAGGGATTGCTTATTGCTTCAAGCGTTTTGGATACTCAAAAGATAACCGGCTACATAAGGGGTGCCACAACAATGTGAAAGATGCCGAGTATCTTCATGAAGCCTAAAGCACGCTGGAATCTTTCCTGGTCATCGTCCTTAAACCCCATCACCTATCATTCACCCAACCACATTGGAAGCAGTGTCACCCACCTACCTGTTCCACCTAGCAGCTGATCTAACTAGCCAATACGTCCTTGTCACCACGTCTTCGGTGCATGCTATAGCCTGGTTCCTACGACAGTGAGTGCCATGGGACTGGCACTCGTCCAGGAGGGGGGTAATGTTAACCCCAACACAAAGAAAGCAAAAGGAAATAAAAAAGAAGCAGGGCAAAGGCGGAAAAAAGGTAGCCCAACTGAAGAAAGAATAGGAGAAAAGGCCAAAAGCGCAAGGGCAACCTTAAAAGTCCAAGGCAAATGTAAAAGGGAAAAGGCACATTTTAAAATAAAAAGGCGCACCTTGAGATCTTGCAAAAGAGCGCCAGGCTCTCACCCACGCAATTTGTAAATGTAGACAGGCGGTGGAAAGGAATCTAGGAAGATAGAAGGACAATGGGAAAAAGGGCCTAGGCTATGGCCGGCCATGTAAAAAAGAGGAAAAGGGGATGACCGCCCAAAAGGGATTTTAGGGTTTTGTATATAAATTTGAAAAGTGAATGAAAAGCTCGTTCTTGTGTGTGGCCAAAGCTTCTTCTTCTTCTTCTCTTGTTTCTTGCCTTCTTGCTTGTGCTTGAGAGAGTGTGAGGGAGTGAGGGAGTGATTGTGTGAGAGTGAGGGATCTTGGAGAAGAAGCTCTCCATCTTCTCTCTTCATCTTCCCCTCTTCTCTTCTCTTCTCTTGTCTCGCGCGTGGCTATGGAGGATGAAGCTCATGGGAGAGGGATTGAGGTTGCTTGAGCTTGCCTTAAGGATCGTGGAGCTACCGGTGTGCAAGAAATAGGAGGGTACTCGATCGAGCATCAAGGTAAGCTCACTACACCCGTAAGGTAGGCATTGCATGTCGGCTATGTGAGAGGTAGCCATGGCCGCTCGGTTAGAAACACTTGAGCAATAAGTGGTCCATAGGTCTCGTAGCTCCCCTTCAATTTGCTGCTGATCTTGCAACCTCAACATGAGCAAGGACTCACCGACATCCCGACTCAATGGTATCGGGAAACCGATCCTAATGAATAAAGGCTTGTGGTCAATCAGAAGTGTTCAAAAGAAAAAACCAAGGGAAGCTGCACTTTCAATCGTATGGGATAAAACAGATGATCATGCTCAAGCTATTATCAAGCATGAACTTGATGGTAGCTACATTCATCATGTTGATGATTGTGAAACCTCTCATGCGACATGGGATCGATTATAAACCCTATTTGAAGCTCATTCGAAATCCTCCAAATAATATGTCTTACTAATTGAGTTTTTTAGGCTTCATTTGCAAAGTAGTACCTCACAACTCATTTGAATTATATGGAAAACTTGTTGACACAACTTGCAGGAATCAACTTGAAGATTGATGAAGACATTTTCATTGGAGTGCTTCTCAAGAGTCTTCCACCTGAGTTTCAAAATATGTCTACCACATTAATCAACATTTAAAAGCCAAAGCTTATGGATATCAAAGCCTCTCTCGTGGACGAGGAAAAGAATATCAAGAACAAGGGAGAAACAAGCATCCCAAGAGGAGACCAACAACTCAGAAGAAAAGCATAGTCTGTGACTTTTGTAAGAAACTGAGCATATTGAAAAAATTTGCTACGCTAAGAAAACGTCTTAAAGAGCATATCTTGATTTAGTCAAAGAAATGAAGACAACAATCAAGAAGCATAAGAAGAAGAAGAAGAAGAAGAAGAAGAACCCCAAGAACAAAAGGATAGGACTTACCAGTCCCTCTTTTGTAGCTCATTTTTTGATAAACTTTTGTAAGTTTCAAAATGTGGACTTGCCTAATGTTCCCACCATAAGCTCCTATACTCCTCATGTAACCTCTGCACACTATAACCTCTATACACTTAGTGAGGCCTTGTAATAGCCTCGTATAGGTTTGATGACATTGTTTGAAAATCATAGTACATTTTGCATTAAAGTTCCTACTCTCTCCATCTCTCATTGCTACCTCTAATCTTTGTTCTGTTGATGAAGTACTAATTGAGCACTCATTTCAAAGATATTTCAACAAGTCTTGGTAAGATTCAACATTTGATCTTTATCCATTTTTCTAAAACCGTAAATGTGCAGGAGGGCAGTTAGAGGGTAGCCATAGCTTCAACCTTGAAGCTCAAGATTTCTTCAAGTTTTGGTACGCTAAGGAGGAGCTATATAAAACTAATATTGAGTTAGCTTTTGCTGAAGATAACTTTTTTAACCTTTGTATACAAATGGAGCAATAAAGCACGCTGTCGTATTGCTGCGCATTCGAGGTGTGAAAACCACCCGAAAGTTGTGTGTGCGATTTGATACTTTGTGCATAATTAGTTGTTGTGATTACATTTATTCTCTGCATATGAGTATAGTAGCGAGCATGAAGGGTTGCTTTCAGTCTATGTTGAACAGGGTCAAGGAGAGAAGACATTACAACTATACAAACAGATGCAAGAGGAGGATATTCTCTCAAATTAGTAGACATTTAAGATCACATTTCAAGCATGTGATATGGGAAACCAAGAAAAGTTTCTTGAGAAATTTTCCGAGCATTACATGCAGATGCTCACAAGAAGGGCTTCACTTCAGATGCTTTTGTTAATAGCACACTTATTAGTATCTATGGTAAATGTGGCAGCATTTTAGAGGCAGAGAGCATGGAGGATGGGGCTGTTGCAGACATCCATACAAGACCGAATGGGTCTTCTTCAGATAGTCGTGTAGGTGATGCGAAAGTGTGTGGAATAAGTGGAGGAGAGAAAAAGAGGCTGTCAATTGCTTGTGAGTTAATTGCCAGCCCTTCAGTAATATTTGCTGATGAGCTTACAACAGCCAGAAAGGGTAATGGAAACCTTACAAAACCTAGCCAAGGATGGGCATACCGTTGTCTGTTCAATACATCAACCTCGAGGTTCAATTTATGCAAAATTTGATGACCTTGTACTGCTAGCTGAAGGGTCACTTGTTTATGCTGGCCCTGCTCAGGATTATGCCTTGTCCTACTTTACTGAACTTGGGTACCCATGCCCACAGCATGTCAATCCAGCTGAGTTCTTTGCAGACCTCATTTCTGTAGACTACAGCTCGCCTAAAAATGAAACGTCCACTCACATACGCCTGGATAATTTACTTCAAGCATTTAGGCAGAAGTCACATGCGAGTTATGAGCTCAATTTACAGGGGGAAAATGGAGTAGATTTGTTTCATTCCACCGAGATTATAAAAGTCCCTATTGCACCTGTCAATCGTATTGGTTGGTTGAAGCAATTCAGATTGCTGCTTAAGCGTGCTTGGTTGCAGGCTACGTGAGATGGACCTACAAATAAAGTTCATGCCAATATGTCAATATCATCAGCGATCATATTTGGGTCAATCTTTTGGGGGATAGGGGCTTTTTCTGGGACAGGGGAGCCACGCTTTGGGGGAAGGTTTTTTTCGGAGTAGTGAGCTGACAAAAAGGGGGGGGCAAAGCTCGGATGCAAAGGGGAGTGAAGTTTCTCAAGGGCAGAGGTAGACGGGAGGCGGAAAAAAACGACCGTGGAGAGGAATTGCTGTTTGTTAGCAGCAAGGCAATCTTCAAGCCTCCAAAGGCTATCCGAGGTGGAATTCCCATCTGTTTTCCTCAGTTCAGCAATCTAGATCAAACAGAACAGTATGGTTTTGCTCGGAACAGGTTCTGGAGTATAGATCCAAATCCCTTGCCCTTGTCAACAAGCAGCAACAAAGTGGTCATTGACCTTATTCTCCGACCTAGTGAGGAAGATTTTAAACTCTGGAATCATAGCTTTGAATTTCGCCTTCGAGTTGCTTTAAGCCCTAAAGGAGAGTTGACACTTACTGCACGTGTTCGCAACACTGATGCTAATCCTTTCTCTTTTACTGTGGCTATGCACACTTACTTCTCAGTTTCAGATATCAGTGAAGTGCGAATTGAAGGACTGGAAACTCTGGATTATCTTTATAACCTTCAAAACCGAGAGCGCTTCACATAGCAAGGAGATGCTCTGACTTTTGAGGGTGAAGTCGATAGAATCTATTTGAACACTCCAACGAAGATTGCAATCATTGATCATGAAAAGAAACGAACATTTGTACTAAAAAAGGATGGGCTACCAGATGCAGTTGTTTGGAACCCATGGGAAAGAAAAGCAAAAGCTATGGCTGATTATGGAGATGATGAATATAAGCATATGATTTGTGTTGAGCCAGCAGCAGTTGAAAAGCCAATTACTCTTAAACCAGGTGAAGTTTGGAAAGGAACAGCATTTGGTGGCTTCAAAAGCCGCCTTGCGGTTGTAGAAGGTGCCAAAGCAGCTGAGACATGGATTGTGACCTTTAACGGCTGAAAGAACTGAAAGGCAACAGATGATAATCTAGGAACCGTAAGCCATCTCAATATCAGTAAATAGTCATCATGATGGAACTTGAATCAGAAAATTATCCATGATCTTCCACTTTCTTATTCATCAATGAAGACTATACTTTTGGAAATTTTCTTTAAAATGTATATATGATCTATGCATTCGAGAGGTTGCTCGGATTTCTTCATCTTGAATCTTGAAACTCTTATTGACATAAATAAAACAGAGTCCTGACATTATTTTCTCATTTTGTTTATTCATCTGTTCGATCTTTTATCCTGAAATTTATCAAGGTCTTCTGAAGACGCGACTTTGCTTTCACAAACCCTTCGACATCTTTGGTGAACCCGACGTGAAAGCGTCGCAGAAATTTCAAAATGGGAGATACTTCAGCCTCTATTTCAGCTTCTTCTACAGTTCCAGCTGCATCTACTTCAGCTCCATCAATGACTGCTGCGTCAAGTACTTCAACGGAGGATCTAAAACAGATTTTGCAGAATATGTCCATGTATATGCAGCTCCAAAATCAGCAAACACAAATGTATATGCATCAGCAACAGCAATTGCATCAACAACAGTTATCTCAGCAAAGGCAACTCTATTCGGAGCAGGAGAATGCAAACAACGTGACTAAGGCTATTGAAGCAGTTGAGAGTGAGAAGAAGCTATTTGACGGGCGTAATGTTTCAGCATATTTGAAGACATATGAGATCAAGATGGTGTTTTTTGGAGTTCGTGCTAGACTTATGAGTAAGTACTTCCTTCGTCTTGTCACACCTGCTTTGAGGACAAAAGTGACTGATCTTTTTATTCAAAATACACATTGGCAAGATTTTAAGAAGGCCTTGAAAGAAGAATACTTCCTTGAGGACTTTGGTATGGCTACTCGACGGTCATTCCGAGAGTGGGTCTACATACCAAACAAAGGTCTCGCTGCTTCGGAGTTGATTCGAGAATTCGAAGAGAGGTATAGTCAGCTTGATGCTATTGAACAAAGAGCATTGGATGTTGAAAAAGTTGAGCTTTTCTTGCAAGCTGCAGATCCTGCTCTTCAAGAAGAATTGGGTGAGCTTCTTGAAGATCGTACGAAGCCTATGGGTCTTAAAACTGATTGGCAGGATGCTCAAGATGCAGTCTCGACTTTGACCAAGACGAGGATATGGAAGACTCGCCTACAGAATGGTTCCATGACACCTACACCATCATCAGCTCCTATGCCTACTTCTATCCCTATTATTTCTTCTCCTCCTCAGCCAGTTTCTTGGCCTATGCCAGTGCCTACTATTTCTACTCCACCTATTCCTCCTGTTCCACGACCGATGCCTACACCTTCTGCTCCAAAACCATCCGCTCCATCGGTGCCTACCTCTCTTGATGACATAATCAAAGGCATCACAGATTTGACACTAGAGTCAGTCAAAGCGGAGTTGGTGGGTAAGTTGAAGGAGCAGTTTGCTTCGACTGCGCCTGCTACTTCTTCTAGTGCTCCTACTGCACCTAGGAGTGCTCCTAGTGCTCCTAGGAGAGATCGGAGATGTATTTGGTGTGATAGTATGGAGCATCAGCATTGCAGGGATTGTGGTTCTTTCCAGGATGCAAGGAGGCAAAATTTGGTATATTGGGGGCAAGATGGTAAGATTTGGTTGACTGAGACAGGAGCTCCACTTGCTACCAACTTTGGTAAAGGTGGAATGAAGAAGTTAGTGGAGGACATGGTTGCACGTACTTCTTATGTGATAGCTAGAGGTGATGCTTCTACATATGGAGTACAGATTGAGAAGGGATCAGAGACTCAGTCCGCACTATGGACTTATGCTATGGAGACTGCAAACAAGGGAAAAATTCAGCAAACTGTTTTGACTAGTGCAGGCTCTAGCATCAGATCAGAGATAGGTTGGGACTCGCCTGTTGACAGGTATTCTATTTATGCTTATTTGGCTAAATCTCATGGTGCAGATGTATTTGTTGAGGAGAAGCATAAGAGGGATGAAGAAAATCCAAGTGCAGCTAAGAAGACTAGAGGGGGTGAGTTTGTTACTCCACCTACTACAGGGCCGTCTTCAAGACCAGGGCCAGATCGACAGATGGAGGATGCTCAAAAGAGAGAAAAGAGGGAAGAGCCTAGAGAGAGGAAATAGCCAGGATTCAGATTGATGTCCGATATTGAGACATCTACAGACATGAAGAAAATCTTTAATGATAAGATACTTGGCAGTGAGGTGACTTTCACTATTTCTGAGATTTTGGGCATCTCAAAAAGAGAGTTTCAGGATCATTTTCAGGAGGTCTTGAAGAGGAAAAGGCATGCATTGTCTACCACTGATACACAGGGAGTTTTGATTGGGGAGTTGGATGAGGATGAAGATGAGGTTATGGTTGATAATGCTTCTGTTTTGCCGCAGGTAGAGAAGAGGGTTCAGCCTATGCATTATGCTGAAATTGATGAGCCTATTTTGATACCGCGTAGTCACTTTTCGCGAAGCCATTGGGCTAGGGCAACTACAGAGACGATGGTAAAGATTGGAGAGAAACAGGTGCCTTATGTTGCATTGGTTGATCATGGTTCAGAGATTAATCTCATAGTTCGTGGAGTTTATGAGAGTAACAGATGGCCTATGGATGTAGAGCATGGATGGCATATGAGAGCCGCTAATAACACTGCAGGTGATTTGTATGATGCCTGTCCTAGTGTCGGGGTATCTATTGGTGATGTAGAGGAGGATTTTCATTTCTTTGTGCAGGATTCATACTATTATCCCATAATTCTTGGTCAGCCATTCATTACAGAGATGCGCATGGAAACAAAGGTCATGGATGATGGATCTGCTTATGCATGGATTCGCAGTAAAGATGGTATGAGAGCAGTTCAATTTATGACTGTATGTGTGAACCATGTTAGAAACAGGGATACTCTCAGAGATGCACCCTTACCCACTGTGAGGGATTCGGGTTTTCATTAGGTACCGCCGTTTTGAGGGACGACGGTGGTACAGAGGAGAGGAGATTGGAGTTCTCGCCTCCTAGCAACAGCAGTGTTTTCTCCTCCGGTTATGTTGGGATTTCAGCAAACAGTTCGATGAGCTATCAGAAGACTTCTAGGTTGCCTAGAGCTGCCAGGCAGTATATATGCAGGAAGGAGAAAATTTTGAAAAATGCAGGAATTTTGGAGGATGATGAGCACATAGATGGGATGTATGACAGTGTGATTTGTGCAGATACGATGACAGAGATGAGAGATATGCTGAAAACTGATATGCTGAATTGTCATGGTAATGTATTAGTGCAATCCCTGGACATGTTTCATGAAATTGCAGATTTTATGTCACAGATTGAGTCAGAGGCTAAGGTTACTCAGCAAAGAGTGTTGAGTGCTGAAGAAATTCAGCAAAGAGAGTTTCCAGCTGGTTATGATCAGCTTTCAGAGAGACAGAGGGTTGAAAATTTTCAGCCAACAGAGTTAACTGCTGAAATATTTCAGCATTCAGAGTTTGGGGCTGTTCCTATGCAGTCCATAGAGTAGAGGGCTGAGAATATTCAGCCATTGGAGTGCAAAATTGCTGATTTACAGCAAGGTTTATGTAATGCAGAAGAGCATAATGAAGCCAGGGTTGACACGAAATACAAAACTGTGGATAAGAAGGTGAAGCCGGTTGCTGTACCGCTTCCATCTGACAGTGATCAGCAAATAGAGAGGGCTGCTAAACAGCAAATTTTGAGGAATCCGGAGCATATTGGTCATAAATTTTTCAGCATAGACACTTGCTGAATTGAAAATTGGAAATGGTGGTTTCTTGTTACCCATGGAGAAGCAATGCTTTCAGGAGATTCTTGAGCGTCATGGAAGGGGATTTGCTTTTTTGCCACATGAGATTGGATGTGTGAATCCTGATATTGTTGCTCCTATGGTCATTTTTACTATTCCTCATATCCCATGGAATCTTCGACCTATTCCAGTGCCTAAAGCACACTTGCCAAAGCTGATTGATTTATTGAATGAGAAAATCAGGATGGGAATCCTTGAGCCTTCATCTGCACCATACTCAAACAAGTGGTTTACAATTCCAAAGAAAAATGGTACTCTCCGATTTATTCAGGACATGCAGCTAGTGAACAGAGTTACTATCAGGAATGTTGGTATAGGTCCAGTTGTGGATGAGTTTGCAGAGGCATTTGTTGGACGTGCCATCTATTCTTTGGGTGATTTGTATTCAGGATATGATCAGTTTCAGCTGGCTTTGGAAAGCAGGGACATAACCACCATGAGAACTCCTATTGGGCTTGTCAGGATGTGTACCTTGCCTCAAGGTGCCACTAATTCTGTTGCGCATATGATGAATGCCATGCACAAGGTCCTTCGTGATTACATACCTCAGCTTACTATGCCTTTCTTGGATGATGTGCCCATTAAGGGGTGTGCAGAAGAAGAGAAGAATGAGAGCCTAAATGAGCAGGGATGCAGATACTTTGTGGCTGATCATATTTCAGCATGTGAGAAGATTTTGGCCACGTTAGAAGAAGTGAATTTGACACTTTCAGGGAAAAAATCTGTTTTTGGAATAAATGAGGTTGTCATTGTTGGGCATATGTGTGGATATTATGGCAGGAAACCCTCACCTGATAAGGTGAATGCTATAGGCAAGATTGCAGAGTATTGTTCTACTACTTCAGAGGTACGGAGATTCATTGGTGCTTGTGTGTTTTATGTGATTTGGATACCTCATTTTGCACACATTGCAGATTGTTTGTATCAGTTGCTTCGAAAGGGGCAGAAATTCTATTGGGATGAGAGCCACACTAAAGCCATGCGGAAATTGAAGAAGTTATTGCAAAATGCTCCTACTCTTAGGAAAGCGGATTATAATTGTGATAGGCCTATTGTATTGACAGTTGACACTAGTCCAATTGGCATAGGTTGGGCTGTGGGTCAAGATGATGCAGATGGAAATAGGTATGCTATTCGGTTTGGGGTGAAAGTCCTAAACGAGAGACAGAGGAGATATCCGCAAATCAAGAGGGAGTTATTGGGGATTGTCACGGCTCTCAAATGTGACAAGGAGTACTTTATTGGAGCTTCAGTTGTGGTAGAGACAGATTGCTTGCCATTGATTGGCATGATCACGAGTTGCTCTACTCCGGATATAGCCATGTTGAGATGGATTTCATACATCAAGTCATTAAATCCGGAATTTAAACACATAGCAGGGAAGGATAATCCAGTGGCAGATATGTTGTCTAGAGCCAGATATGATGATGAGGAGACTCTACTTGCAGAAGAGGATGATGCAGAAATTTCAGCCACTATGGTTGATCATGTTTGTCATGTCTATGATATTGTGGCTTTCATAGAAGAACTTTATGTTGGAGATTGGTTGCAGATTGGCAGGTACCTTAGTACACTAAATAAAAGAGATGAATGGACGGATGAAGAGTTCAAGAAGATCTGAAGGAAAGCTTATGGTTATTTTCTCAAGGACGGATTTCTTTGGAAGCATCCGTAGAAAAGAGGCGGATTACCTTTGCGGGTTGTCTGTGATAGAGAAACACAGTTACAGGTGATGAGGGAGTTTCATGAGAGTCCTTGGGCTGGTCATAGAGGAGTATGGGCTACTTATGAGAAAATCAAGGAGAAATATTGGTGGAAAGGCATGTATAGAGATGTTTCTCACTTTGTTGAGACTTGCAGAGACTGCCAGATGTATTCAGTAGTGCGTCATCGAGATGAGCTTCATCCGGCCTATCCGCTATGCTTTCATTATAAGTGGGTAGTTGATTTGGTTACCATGCCTATGGGTCTATGGCAGATGAGATACATTGTTTTGGCTAGAGAGGATCTTACCAATCATGTTGAGGGCAGATCTTTGAGAACGAAGACCACTAGTGCAGTGTGTAAGTTATTATTGGAGGAAATTTTTTGCAGGTATGGTTGTGTGGGTAAGATCACTGCGGATCGTGGTGAATTGGATGCAAATGAAGCTAGGGAGTTTTTCTCTCAGCTAGGAATCAAATTGGCTCTAACCACAGCATACAATCCAGAGGGAAACGGAAAGAGTGAAAGAGGGCATCCGCCGATAGTGAAAGCATTAGCCAAAGCATGCAGAGGACGGATTGGAGAATGGCCGAGACTTCTACCATTTGCTTTGTGGGCTGATCGTACGACTCATAGTGTTACCACAGGATATATGCCTGCAGAGTTGATGTATGGTCAAAAACCTGTTATGCCGATTGAGACTTGTGCTTTGACTTGGTCAGTTCTACCTTGGTAGGAGGATTTGATGAGAGAAGAGCTCTTAGCTCTTCAGATTCGAAAGTTGGAGAGGAGACCTAAGGATATTCAGCTAGCTATTGACAGGTTGAAGGATGCTAGACTAAGGAATAAGGACAGGTTTGACAGCAGGCATCGCTTGCGGCCTAGAGCAATAGAAGAGGGAGATTGGGTATTGGTCTTTGATAGCAGCCTTGAAAATCAGCATACTGCACTTCAAAAGATGGTGAAAAGATGGTTTGGGCCATACATAGTCAGACATGTCTTTGATAATGCAACATATGAGCTGACAGAATTGGATGGAACAGTGCTTAGAGTGCCTATTGCTGGAAAAAGAATCAAGATTTTCAAGAAAAGAGATGATGAAGATTATGCTTTGGAAGAATTTTCAAGAGAAGAGCAACGACAAGAAACTCCAATGGAAGAGACAGATGATATGACATATAATCTTATTGATCTACCGGAAATGCATAACGAAGAGATTGATCTGTTTGTGGATCTTGATGATAACGATCATGGGTAGTTGGCCCATCCAGAGGATGCGCAGGATTAGAGGGGGTGGATGTCGTATTGCTGCGCATTCGAGGTGTGAAAACCACCCGAAAGTTGTGTGTGCGATTTGATACTTTGTGCATACTTAGTTGTTGTGATTACATTTATTCTCTGCGTATGAGTATAGTAGCGAGCATGAAGGGTTGCTTTCAATCTATGTTGAACAGGGTCAAGGAGAGAAGACATTACAACTATACAAACAAATGCAAGAGGAGGATATTTTCTCAAATTAGTAGACATTTAAGATCACATTTCAAGCATGTGATATGGGAAACCAAGAAAAGTTTCTTGAGAAATTTTCCGAGCATTACATGCAGATGCTCACAAGAAGGGCTTCACTTCAGATGCTTTTGTTAATAGCACACTTATTAGTATCTATGGTAAATGTGGCAGCATTTTAGAGGCAGAGAGCATGGAGGATGGGGCTGTTGCAGACATCCATACAAGACCGAATGGGTCTTCTTCAGATAGTCGTGTAGGTGATGCGAAAGTGCATGGAATAAGTGGAGGAGAGAAAAAGAGGCTGTCAATTGCTTGTGAGTTAATTGCCAGCCCTTCAGTAATATTTGCTGATGAGCTTACAACAGGCAGAAAGGGTAATGGAAACCTTACAAAACCTAGCCAAGGATGGGCATACCGTTGTCTGTTCAATACATCAACCTCGAGGTTCAATTTATGCAAAATTTGATGACCTCGACTGCTAGCTGAAGGGTCACTTGTTTATGCTGGCCCTGCCCAAGATTATGCCTTGTCCTACTTTACTGAACTTGGGTACCCATGCCCACAGCATGTAAATCCAGCTGAGTTCTTTGCAGACCTCATTTCTGTAGACTACAGCTCACCTGAAAATGAAACGTCCACTCGCATACACCTGGATAATTTACTTCAAGCATTTAGGCAGAAGTCACATGCGAGTTATGAGCTCAATTTACAGGGGGAAAATGGAGTAGATTTGTCTCATTCCACCGAGATTATAAAAGTCCCTATTGCACCTGTCAATCGTATTGGTTGGTTGAAGCAATTCAGATTGCTGCTTAAGCGTGCCTGGTTGCAGGCTACGTGAGATGGACCTACAAATAAAGTTCGTGCCAATATGTCAATATCATCAGTGATCATATTTGGGTCAATCTTTTGGGGGATAGGGGCTTTTTCTGGGACAGGGGAGCCACGCTTTGGGGGAAGGTTTTTTTCGGAGTAGTGAGTTGACGAAAAGGGGGGAAAAAGCTCGGATGCAAAGGGGAGTGAAGTTCCTCAAGGGCAGAGGCAGATGGGAGGCGGAAAAAAATGACCGTGGAGAGGAATTGCTGTTTGTTAGCAGCAAGGCAATCTTCAAGCCTCCAAAGGCTATCTGAGGTGGAATTCCCATCTGTTTTCCTCAGTTCAGCAATCTAGATCAAACAAAACAGTATGGTTTTACTCGGAACAGGTTCTGGAGTATAGATCCAAATCCCTTGCCCTTGTCAACAAGCAGCAACAAAGCGGTCATTGACCTTATTCTCCGACCTAGTGAGGAAGATTTTAAACTCTGGAATCATAGCTTTGAATTTCGCCTTCGAGTTGCTTTAAGCCCTAAAGGAGAGTTGACACTTACTGCACGTGTTCGCAACACTGATGCTAAGCCTTTCTCTTTTACTGTGGCTATGCACACTTACTTCTCAGTTTTAGATATCAGTGAAGTGCGAATTGAAGGACTGGAAACTCTAGATTATCTTGATAACCTTCAAAACCGAGAGCACTTCACAGAGCAAGGAGATGCTCTGGCTTTTGAGGGTGAAGTCGATAGAATCTATTTGAACACTCCAACGAAGATTGCAATCATTGATCATGAAAAGAAACGAACATTTGTACTAAAAAAGGATGGGCTACCAGATGTTGTTGTTTGGAACCCATGGGAAAGAAAAGCAAAAGCTATGGCTGATTATGGAGATGACGAATATAAGCATATGATTTGTGTTGAGCCAGCAGCAATTGAAAAGCCAATTACTCTTAAACCAGGTGAAGTTTGGAAAGGAACAGCATTTGGTGGCTTCAAAAGCCGCCTTGCGGTTGTAGAAGGTGCCAAAGCAGCTGGGACATGGATTGTGACCTTTAACGGCTGAAAGAACTGAAAGGCAACATATGATAATCTAGGAACCGTAAGCCATCTCAATATCAGTAAATAGTCATCATGATGGAACTTGAATCAGAAAATTATCCATGATCTTCCACTTTCTTATTCATCAATGAAGACTATACTTTTGGAAATTTTCTTTAAAATGTATATATGATCTATGCATTCGAGAGGTTGCTCGGATTTCTTCATCTTGAATCTTGAAACTCTTATTGACAGAAATAAAACAGAGTCCTGACATTATTTTCTCATCTTGTTTATTCATATGTTCGATCTTTTATCCTGAAATTTATCAAGGTCTTCTGAAGACGCGACTTTGCTTTCACAAACCCTTCGACAACGCGTTGGCAAGAAAACACCCAATTTACAATTATTTTTTAATAAATGAATGTGCATTTAGAGACACTCAATGTCTGGGTTACCCAAAAAGTACCGTTACAAATAATTTTTAAATAAATGATAATAAGGAATTGTCATTTTCTTTTTAAGAATTATTAGCTAATAAAATTTCACCCATTATTTATTTTATTAAAATGAATCCTTCATTATATTTCTTTCCCCTCACACTGTATATTTTCCTATTTATTGAATGTGCTTTGTGGGCATGGGAACACTGGAGTCTTATCTAGTCCCTCTTGTGGTGATGATGGTAAAACAGTTCGAGTGTCATGTTAGTATGATCAGTTCTTATGTGATTCTATGTTCATTTTTTGCTCATGTTGATGAGTCAAGGTATGATATGTATTTTTCTTTTTCTTTTCTGCCTGACATGGGGATTCATGGTGTCTGTTTATCTACATCACATGAAGCTTTGGGTCGCATATGTATATAGAGGTCATGCCAGATTCCTCCTAGGATGTGGATTACTAAGGGTGGTTTGACTCATGTGAGTTTATTATGATTGATATCATATATGTTCCTATCCTGTTTTTTTGCAGGCATTCATTGTGCCCATCTATGTGTGTAAACCATCTTAATGGTGCCTCAAACCCCTACCCCAATCTAGTATGTGTCTTTGGTATTGCATGATTATTCTTTGCTGCTAGATTCAAACCTCGTTGCTAAAGCAGGATTATCTATGTTTGTGAGCATTTCCTTACGGCTAGTTCCAGATGATCCTGATATTTATGATCAAGTTTTAACCTCTTACAATAAGAGGTCTAGTCCTATTTATGGTATAACTATTATTATGACACATGAGAGTTTGGGGAAGGCTCTTTCTTATAGAAGCAGTCTCTAGATGTTTTGGATCCAAAGAAGGTTATTACCACGTCAGCAGGGTCAGTGTCTCTATGATTTCCAACTTGCTATGGAAGTAGTTGTGCCAATTTCTTTAAGATAGGTTTATGCCTGCCGAAACCCTGTCTCATCACCTCTCCAAGGAGTTGTTCACAAATTCTTGTATGGTCTTGAAAGGTATTACCATTGATTGGAGTACCTATCTCCTAGCAAATATGGATCAACATTTCATTAGAGCTACTATAGGAAATGTGAATAATGTCAGATTTGGATCGTACATTTATGTATCCTTGAAGCATGCTGCCCCTGGCAAAGGAAGTACCTTTACCTCTAGTTTATCCTCCAGAGGTTTCTCCTCCTCCTCATGAAGATGATGATGTGATCATTGAGGATGATGATTCTCCCCCACCTCTAATCATTCAAAGAAAGTGTGTGAAACGAGCTGTTGCATTAGTGGCAGTTTCTACTCCTTCAATTCCAATTACAATTCCTGCTCAATCTTGCAGCACAATACATGCATTTCATCAAATGTCAAACCTTTTTACAGCCTATAGGAATGGTATGCTGGACATTTCTATTCCTTTTGTGTAAGGCCTAGTAATAGGAGATGCCATTCTTTTGTGCAAGGATATTTAGAGCTCAATTGAACTTTCAGTTACTGCCTCTATCCAATAGTTTTCTTCTTCTTTTTATGATGAAGTTTTATATGGTGTGTCTCTTCTCTCCCCAGAGCATCTCTACATATCTTGTCTCTCTACATCTCAACATTACTTTGATTAATGATATACATTATATGGAAAGCAAGAGATGGTGATCAAATTGTATGATAAGAAGGCATTGCTCTTCAGAAACCTCTATTAGGTTGGAAAAATTGCTCCATTAAAGCCACAGATAAGCTTAGTTTCATTAAATTCTTCAAATAATCAAGGCTAGAAGATCATTGGTTAATGATGATAGACAATCTCAAATCTTTTGCTTCATGCTAGATAGCGAAGACAACGAATTGGTAGTGGTCTCAAAATGTAACAATGATGCGATCAAATCCACACAAACCCATTAGAGTCTTGTTGCATTATTTTGTAAGTACAAATTTGATACTAATTCAAATTTTGTGAATCCCATATCTTCCCACACTTGCACAAATTGATTATTAGTAAAGAAAATCTAAGCCAATTCTTGAATCTCTATGTAGATTTATCTATGACTTAAATATTATATATCTATGACTTGAGACATCATTAGCTATTATAGTCTTGTTTTAACTAATGTCATTGTTATACAATGATGCGATTTTTATGTATCTATGAAAGTGGTTTGTTTGAGTGAAATAAAATATATTTAAAAGTCACAAAATGATGAATATTTAAAACCATTGATAATGGAAGAAAATTAATGTTTAATTATTTCTTTAAGAGTTTCCCATATGCCAATGTGGTTTGATAGTGACTCTTTAAATGGATAGTAGCTAATCAAGCATATTAATTAGAGAAAACAATAGTGCTAATTTGACCAATGTTTTCTTTTCAATAAGTAAGACCTTGTGACTACTAGATCTATGTTACCACTCTTGTTAGACCAAGGCATCGTAAAAGACACTGTCATTTTCTAAAGCCTCATTAGACTCTCCAATGGGAAGCTTAGAATCCCATGTTTGTATGAGATGTTTACAACATGCTAGGAAGCAAGAATAAAACTTTGGAAAGGAAGTACACCACTCCTAACTTATCATGTTAATTTTGATGCTTTTATTTCTCGATGAAAAAAATCACATCCAATATGAAGTAACAACATTAGTTTTAATCACCTTGACTTAGCATGTTATAAAAGGATAAGAAATAACTTGAAATCCACATGTAGATGAACCACCTAGATATTTGATAGCATCATCTAGCATAATGTGTATGCGTATTACACATGAATGTAATGCACAAATGCTTATTCTTTATTTTGTATTTGGACCTATTATACATTATTATGGTACATTAATTTTACTGCATCAAATTATTCTAATTGATTCCAATATCCTATGTTAGAAAAAATGTATTTGGTGGCATATTTTTCATGTGAAGGTTCCAATGTCCTCATATTAACAAGTGACTTCCTTTTCTGAGACACACACACATACATTAGGGGGGAGAGAGAGAGAGAGAGAGAGAGAGAGATTTTGATCAAGATTAAATTAATAAAATAGATAAAATAAGATCTTGTATTGTTGTGTGGAATTTGGTTCCTAAACTCTTGAATAAGGATTCTCCTTTTCTAGGATTGAGAACATGGAGGTATTAATTATATTAAATGTTCCTAAATTAATAAGAACAAAAGCTATTAGAAAAATGCCACCTCCATAGTTGCTCCCAAACCTGGGTATGAAAATACTTGCATCAAGGAAATGGTAGAGTCTAGTATAAGCATCCTTTTCCAAAATTTGATACAAGAGTCGTGGTATAACAAGCAAGGTCTGCAATCGTGAAACTTGTGTGAGACACATGCTAGGAAGAAACTAGTAACCACATGTAAGAATTTGGAAACACTTTATAATGAAGAGTCAAATATTTTATGTACGCTAAGAAATGAGAACAACATGCATGTTTATTTACTTGATAAGTCGATGGAAGCCAATGTGTAATTTTGAGTGCAACAAAAAGTCTATCAAGAAACCACTCAATATGAACTAAGATCACAACATCATCAATGACATTTGTGCATTATATTCATTTGTACTATGCATACACATTATGCTAGATGATGCTATCAAATATCTACTTGGTTCATATGCATGTGGATTGCAAGCTATTTCTTATCCTTTTATGACATGGTAAATATGCATGTTGTTATTTCATATTCGATGTGATTCTTTTCATGGAGAAATGAAAGCATCACAATTAAGATGATAAGTTATGAGTGGTGGACTTCCCTTCCAAAGTTGTGTTCTTGTTTCCTAGCATGTTGGAAACATCCCATACAAACATGGATTACAAGTTTCCCATTGGAGAGTTTAATGAGGCTTTATAAAGTGACACGATCTCTTACGATGCCTTGATCTAAGAAGGGTGGTAACATAAATCTAATAGTCATAAGGTCTTTCTTATTGAAAAGAAAACATTTGTTAAATTAGCATGATTGTTTTCTCTAATTAATATGCTTGATTAGCTACAATGCATTTAAAGACTCACTAGTAAACCACTTTGGCATATGGAAAACTCTCAAAAAATACTTAAATAGTATTTTTATTCCACTATGAGTGGTTTTAAAATGTTCATCATTTTGTGACTTTTAGATATCTTTTATTTCACTCTAACAAACCACTTTAATGGATACATAAGAATCAGATCATTGTATAATAATGACATTGTTTAAAACAAGACTATAATAGGTATTCATGTCTCAAGTCATAGAGATATAATATCTATGGCCCTGAACTAGATGTGGATAACACTAATAGTGAAAAAGATAAATCTACATAAAATTTCATGTTATTATATAAAAGCAATCTAAGTGATATAGAGATAGAAGAGTTGATTTAGATTTTCTATACTAATAATCAATTTGTGCATGTGTGGGAAGATATGGGATTGAAATCTTGTCTCTTACTGAAGACCTATAGAGATTGACAAAATGTAAGTACTCAAATCTTTTTTTGAGATGTTTTAGAACCTTAAGGTAATACATGTATGCATTATGAATTTTTGTTGTGTTTTCTTCATCATTTTATTTATATTGTTACTCAAACTTCCTTTAAATGTTTCCAAAGATTTTATGTTATGAGCCTCGGGAGTATTTAAATATATTGTTGTAAGTTATGATCTTAGAGAAAATGTCAATGGTAAGGATAGGGGATTCTATAAAGAAATGATGGATATGGCATAGGCTATCGAATTTCTTAAGGGTTGTGGGGCTATCATGCATGTAGTAGCCTCCTCTAAATTAATAGGGAGGTCTACTTTGATTAATGATATACATTATATGGAAAGCAAGAGATGGTAATCAACTTGTTTTATAAGAAGGTATTGATTGTAAACAACCTCTGCTTAGTTGGACAAAATTGGCCCTTTAAATTCATAGATAGACTTAGTTTAAAGTTAAATTCTTCAACTAATTCAAGCTAAAAACTCATTAGTTGATGATGGTAGACAATCTCAAGCCTTTTGCTTCATGCTAGATGACGAATTGGTAGTGGTCTCAAAATGTAACAATGTTGCAATCAAATCCACACAAACCTAGTAGAGTCTTCTACCCTATAATAAAAATCCACTCTATCTTCCAATACCACGGCTTCTTTCTGAATTCTAGATTTTCATATGCTAATCCCAAAAATGTCATGCTCTATGGACCTAAGGGTAGAAGGAGAGGCCAAGTCTTAATCCATGAGAAAGAGCTCTTTTCTAGTAGGAAATTGATGGTGCCTTCATATGTTGATGAAGATGACTCCAATGATCAATGGATGCCTACCCTTTTAATGTTGATGTAGAGACCAATCACCTTGCTTTGATACCATTGTTGAGGTCCTTCATCATACAATTGAACAAGTTAACTAAAATTTGAAGAGAGCAAAAAATTGTATGAGAGAAAGAAAATAGAAAAATCATACATTGCACAAGATTAGGTAAAATCTCCCCCTAGGCATGGGTGAGCATCTTCCCCATTGATTCATTTACAAGTTTTTATTAAGGCTTTGCAGTCAAAAATCATTGAAAAGCATCGCAATTTTGAGCTCTTATTTTCTTTTTATGAATGCAATATTTTTTTCCTAATATTTTCCAACTATTCCATGAAACCTACTTTAAGGTTTGTAAAATAATAATCAAGCTTTACAGGCCTTTCCCAATAATTATATCCAAATGAATAAATTGCATATATATACATACAACATCCTTGCACTATCATATGGTAATATGTCCAATAGATGGAGTAAAAGAGTCTACCTTTATAAGAAACTCACCTATATAACTACAAACACGTTGGTCTATTTCCATGAGGAGCTTAGTGTGGAGGCTAGAAAAGGAGATTCAGCAAGTGTCTTGCATATTCAATGAAACTCTAGTCTTCTTAATATTACTTGACATGTTCATGTGGTTCCTGCTTAAGCTTAGATGTTAGTAGGATACATAGAACATAAGAGAGAAAAGAGCCTTTACATAGACCTTAATGTATGATGTTGGGGGAGATTAAAGAGAGTTGTATGTGCTTAATTTTATATGGAGGAAAAGAGTATGTCCTCTTCAAAGACTTTGGCTTGCACATTGTTAGACATGTGTGTTTAGCCACAAAGTGCAAGGGTTCTTAAGAATGGGCAAGAGAAAAGATAAGATAGAAGCTAAATCAATTGATGCCAAAATCCTCTATGTATATTTGAAAACAAATTCACTACACTAATTATTGTTATGTATAACAATGAGATCTGAAGTACAATTTCTTGTTCAGTAAGGTCCCAACTCAAATACAAGAAGAGTGGCCTTTCTGGGCCAAGGCACTTGTAAACTCCATTTCAAAATTGATTTTTGTTGTTATTCCAACAAAAATGATCCGCTTAATATTTTCCAATGTCTCAATCCTCACTCCAATGTCTAGTTAGAGTTGTAGCCATATTAGTATAGGTTTGTTCATTAACTTCATGAGAACTTTCTTTCAGCTCTTCCTCTTCTTCATCTCTTTCAATTTGCTCATCTTTCACTAGGCTCTCCACTGCATTTTCCTCTTATGTATTGCTTTTCTCACATATCTGAATCCTCATACTTATCTTTGGTACCATCATGTGAGTTTTAAATGTCTCTGTCAAATCATATGTCTCATGTAATAATTTACATTCATCAGATTTAGTTTTATCCTGTGTAGAAAATTGTCCTACAACACCACCCTATAGAAAACAGCTCCTATCTTTTGAATGATAACTTAGATCGCCAAGCTTTGAAAAGAAAAATTGTAGCCCCACTTGTAACCTACAATTTTTTTGAAGACCCTAGGACCAAATTTTGAAGGTATCAAGCCCTAAAATTTTATGCGTAGCAGCCTGCAACTATTCATTACAGCATGCAGCCCAAGCCAAACATTGACCTTCCAAACTCTATCTTGGAGGCATAGGAAAGTGGATCTCAACCACATTTTGTAGGACCCTTTCTAAGGTATCAAGTCCACATTAGATGCATCAATCATCATTAATCCTCTCCCAATTAAAACAATTTGACATGTTTAGTTTAGCGAAGCCTGTCCATTGCCATCTCCTATAGTCATATCTTACTTTTGGGTCAAACACCATTGCATACTCAGCCGATCGATCATGTACACAACCCCAGACACTATTTTGTGCATCAAATGGTAGTCCATTTATCATGTTGTGCATGTCTATATCCTTGAATCATACTCTTGTATGCATACTTTTCCTTGGAAGAAAAGTGGTAGTATCATCCCAATGCCTTCTCTTTATGCTTCTCTTGGTTGTCTATATCCACCTGAAGATCGGATAAGACATGAGTATCTTGTAATCCTTGTGCTAGTATTTCATTTGCATTCTCCAACTCTGTAGCATACGTATCCAAAAAATTTGAGTTTGACATTTCTAGTTCTACTTTATACCTAACACTTCTAGGCATTTTATTGTGGCCATTATGATGTCTATTTGGGCATTTTATGCTAGTCTCGACGTACTCTATTTATGGCATATTTTTTTTCTTCATATTCAAGCTCCTCTCGAGTCATTCACTACCACCTACTAGTTCTGTTGGAGAGAGGGGGCTTGTGCCATTGCCTATGCAGCTAGTGACTCATTGTTGTATGCCATTGTCTCGTGTTTCATATATGGATTTCATTTTTTGATCATTCTTCTAATTTCTCTTCTTTGTAGTATTCTTCTAAGTTTCTTTTTCTTTTGTCCTTGTGTTTAGTTAATAGCTTATTACAACAGTTGTTTATGCTTCCATTACTACATCCACTTTTGAAATGGTATTAGATTTTAGGATCCAAGTTCGTGAGATTGTTTTCTTCTATTTTAGGTTTGTGGTTTTTGTCTTTTCCAGTTGATTGACCCGTTCTTGATTGCTATGAGGACTTATTTTTCAGCATGGTTGACCATCTTTTGGTAATTTTTGGCATGGTTTCTACTCTTTTTCTTAGTGTTTTTAAGTTCAACATTTTCATTTTAGGGATAATAGGTTGAGGTGACTTACTTTTATGCAAGTTGATTGCATTTATTGCATTCATATGATAGTGTTTTGATTCTAGCCTTTGCATTTTCATTGCTTATGCTTGTGCAAGGCTGGGTGATAGTATTTCAAGTTGATTCTTGCTATGTTTGGTCCTATTTTCACCTTATCCATTGTGTCTGAACTTTCTGGTGAGCACCCTTGGTCGAATGTGAGACAAGATTGAGATCAATATTGAAATGTATGAGAGCTCAAATATAGTATTATGATGGTGAAATTGTAGATTCTTCTATTTCTATTTTATTTATCATGTTCAAAGACACACAAGTCTCACTTCTATTTCACTTTAAAGTAGGCTTGAGCAACTAGCTTATTAGCACATGTACACCATAGCTTGTGAATTTTAGGCAATGCTAAAATGTGTTAAAACTTTCTAGGATCACTTTCTTTTTAATGAAAGCTTGAAAGTTTTGGGATCTTATATGTTATGGGGCTGTTTTAATGAGTTGATGAAGATTAGAATGCATTTTTAGCTCAGAAAACTTGTGGTTGTACATTGTGCCCACTTGTCATATCTTCTTTAGATATGCCCTTCATGGTGTTTAGTGGTGAGAACCATTAATATGCTTGCACCCTTCCAAAGAATAGCTTGAAGTTGTGTCTCAACTAGTTTGTGATCAATTCTATGATAGAACTAGTGTTTTCTATCTATTGCAAAAGAATTTGTTAAATTCTTTTATAAAAAATTAAAATCACAGTAAGGGATCTATAAATTATGGTAAAAAGTCACAGAAGGGTCAAGAAAATATCACAAAATAGCTTATATAGGGATATATAAAATATGCCATGAATGCATGTGATATATAGGATTTATATACCACTGAGAGAGTGGAGGATCTACCTTCCTTTAGTTGTACTATTTTCTTTGCAATAATAGGGTCATTGGTTGAACTGCCTTTCATTTAATGTAATTTCTACGTTATTATTAAGAAAATTTTACCATCTTGAGTTCAAAAATAACACTTTAAACCTTTTCTTACTTTATTATTTTCAAAAAAATATTCTTCGGCTAATTGTAGTATGTTTTTGGTTTAGAGAACAAATCACTACACTTTCGAAAGTCCAAAATACAAGTTTCACCACATATTCTATAACATGAAAGTATACATTGGCTCTCAAAATCATCCATGCCTTCCACCCTCCTTGATTGGTATAGATATTGTCTCATCTTGCAACTTTCTAAGACTAGTCCTTATGGTTGTTATAAAAGAAAAGGCCATCCACAATCATGTGGGAAACATCCAACAAATCATATGTCCTTTTCAAGTGATGCAATTTTTCCTTCTCATATGCAATCATGGTACAATTTTCATGCAACTAGTTAGCCTCACTTGGCATCTTGTTCGAGTCCCTAGCCAAGATGTTACACTCTTGTGAAAATTGTCCTTCAAAGTTTCCCAAAGCCCTAATCTACTCATGGATGCAAGAGGGCCATATATTGACCACACGACAACTACCATTTTATTTTATTTCAAGGAAGGAGCAACAACAACCCCTCCTTCCTCCCATTTTAGCATGGGACTGAACTCCTCCTCTATCAATATGATCACTCCTCCCTTTTCTTTACCTGAAGAGGAGTAAAAACACACATAGCTAGAAAGGTCTAGTGCTTGGGTGTATTCACTAGTGAGCTTTAGCCCTTGCATGGCCAATGCATTAGGTTTCGTAGCCCTTAACTGCTACAGCTATATATATAATCTCTCACTTGACTTGGGTCTCACCTATATATACTAACTCTACATCAATATGAATCATTCTTTGCGAGCATGTCTTGTGTATGTCTCTCGTACTCTCTCTCTCTCTCTCAACATGGTATCAGAGCTATGGATGCGTAGCAACAACAAGGAAGATAAGTTGTTTCATTGTTTATACTTGATTGAATTATTTGCACAAGTGATGATTTGATACATGAACTTGTTCAAATTAGAAGTAGTAGTTAATTTTGTCTTTAAAAACCGCTTGTCAAAACCGCTTGTCAATCGGAGTTCTGGATCAAAAGTTATGACAGTTCAGGATTCAAGACAGCAATTTTGCTCAAATATGTGATTCTTTATTTAAAATTGTATTTCTAATTACAGTTCGTTAATCCCCAATTACAGTTTATTAGTCGCTCGTCTTCGTTAATGATGTTGATTACGACAAGCAAACATCTTACTGTTTTTAGCGATGTTTTATTATGGTTCACGTTCTTTGCTCGATCGAAATAGCACTTTTCTTATATGTGTCATCTCGTCTTGCACGTTACGCCTCTCTATTTCGGGCTTTCTTTTTAGTCACTCAATACTTTTTGTTGTTCTTACATGCATATCCCTATTTTGATTGTCATGCGTCTCAACTACGCTCGTCTTGATCATGGTTTGCAGATTCTGTGATCTCATCTTATTTGTTTTCTCTCGACATACATGCATGGCCAATTGCGTAATTGTTAACGGATATCTGTCTGGCCAACATTCGGTTCCCTTCTTCCAAGGACAAGGCTTTCCTGGGTGGATCATGAGTTTACAATTGCTTATTCTCCTAAGCAAAATGGTGTTGCTGAGTGCAAAAATCGCACGATTCAAGGACAAGGCTTTCCTGGGTGGATCATGAGTTTACAATTCCTTATTCTCCTCAACAAAATGGTGTTGCTGAGCGTAAAAATCGCACGATTCTTAATGCTATACGTTGCATGCTTATACACTCTGGTTTGTCTCGAAAGTTTTGGACTGAAGCACTTTTAACAGCTGTTTTTATTCAAAATCATCTTCCAACTACTGCACGTGCTGGTAAAATTCCTATAACAATTTGGACAGGGAAGACACCTTCAGTCTCTCACTTTCACACATTTGGCTGCATTGCTTATATTCATGTGCCCAAGGACACTCGACATAAGTTGGATCCTCCAGGTTTGAAGGTTATTTTTCTTGGTTATTCAGATCATTCCAAAGGTTAAAAATTTTATGATCCTTCTTCTCAAAAGGTTATCATTAGTCGTGATGCTATATTTGATGAGAAGACTATGGGTGGCACATGGTTGTCAGATGTTTCAGATGATACACAATCTTTACTTAGTGCATTTCCTTACTTGCTTTGTGATTCTACTAATTCTGATGATCATAAACCTCCTTCACATCCAAAGAAGATTGATGAAAATTTGGAGATCTATGTTGATCTTCCTATTGAGATAGAGCATGGATTCTATTATATTGAATATGATGTCTTTGATGATGCTATGTCTATCCAAGAGGATCCAATATCGTATATGGAAGCTATCCAATTCGTCTCAAAGGGATCAATGGCAAGAAGCTATGCAAGCTGAGTATAATTCTTTAATCTCCAAAGGTACATGGATTCTTACTGAACTCCCCCCAAATCGTGTTCCTATCAAATGTAAATGGGTTTATAAAACCAAGACCAAAGCTGATGGCTCGTTTGATAAGTTCAAAGCACGACTTGTTGCAAAAGGTTACTCACAGATTGCAGGAGTAGATTATCAAAAAACATTTTCTCCCGTTGTGCGCTCCACAACTGTTCGTATGATTTTGGCTTTTGAAACACTATTTGATCTAGAGATTCACCAAATGGATGTTAAAATAGCTTTTCTCAATGGAGATCTTGAAGAAGAAATCTATATGGAGCAACCTGAAGGTTTTATGATTGCAGGAAAGGAGCATCTTGTATGTCAGCTTCATCGTGCATTATATGGATTGAAGCAAGCCTCTCGTGCTTGGTATATTAAGATTGATCAGTTCCTCACATCTAAAGGTTTTTGTTGCATGTTTTGCTGACCCAAATCTTTACATCAAAAGGGAGGATAAATATTTTATTATTCTTGCTCTATATGTTGATGATACTATTCTTGTGTCAAATAATATTGCTTTCTTGGATGCTATGAAGAAGCTTTTATCGACTGCATTTGAAATGGTGGATCTTGGTAAGATACATTCTTGTTTGGGTATTCAAGTTCAACGACACCGACAACAAGGCATTCTTCTTCTTCGCCAGACAAAGTTTATTAATGATATTGTTAAGAAGTTTGGGTTGACAAATGCGCACTCTGCTAACACTCCCATTCTTTCAAGCTCTACGAAGGGTACATCTACAACACGCAATGAAGAATCAGCCATTCATCAACCTTTTGCTAATGTTGTTGGTTGTCTTCAATTTATTGGTTTAAACACAAGACCAAATATTTTATTTGCAACTAACTTTTTGGGACAGTATCTTTCTTCCCCTTCCACTATTCATTGGAGTGCTGCAAAATGTATTCTTAAGTACCTCAAGGGTACTAAGGAATTTGGTCTTATTTATCGTCGTCGAGAGGATTCTTCTTTATCTTCTTCAACTTCTCTTGACCTTATTGGATATACAGATGCTGATTGGGCAAGTTCACACTTATCCATGCGATCTACAAGTGGGAATTGTTTCTTTGTAAATGGATGTTTGGTTTCTTGGTCCAGCAAGAAACAACGATGTGTTGCGGTTTCTACAACTGAAGCCGAATATGTTGCTGCATCATTAGCAGCTCGCGAGCTAATTTGGCTTCAACAACTACTTGCAGATTTGGGACATCCTTCATCATCTAGTACACCTCTTCGATGCGATAACCAAAGTGCTATTAGTCTTACCAAAGACAATATACAACATAGTAAATCAAAGCATATTGCTATTCATTATCATTATATTTGACATGAAGTCAAGAAAGGTTCCATTATGGTGGAGCATTGTCCCAGTGATCAAATGGTTGCAGACATCTTCACAAAATCTCTTAGTGAAGCTCGCTTTAGCTCATTAAGACATGAACTTGGTATTGTTCCAAGTTCTTGTCTCACTGATTGAGGCATGTATCATTGTATTCAAGAAAACTTTATAGTAAATCATTTTTGTATGGTAGGTATGTGTAGGGGCTCGGGTTTTTCCCTTGTTCTCCCCAAGGGTTTTTTCACTCGCAGCCAGAGACCTTTGTTTGAGTGGGGATGTTACAGCTATATATATCATCTCTCACTTGACTTGGGTCTCACCTATATATACTAACTCTACATCAATATGAATCATTCTTTGGGAGCATGTCTTGTGTATCTCTCTCGTACTCTCTCTCTCTCTCAACATTAACAACCTTCTCCAAGCTACCTTCTGGCTTTCTAAACATAGGCCTTTAGCATTCCATAAGGTGAGGTTAACTTCTTAGACGTGTTAACCATAGATTTAGTCACCATCATGATCCAAGGTCTCATCATCTTTGTTAGTTAGAGGATCCTAAATATTCCTATCAACAAGAGGTAATCTAGCCATTAAGAGTTAGGGGTGCATGCATGGGTACTAGGTACACATACACAAAAATAGATTATTTTGAAAAATATATAAGTGAAATTTTTCAATTGCATAAAAAATTAACGAAGGAAGGCATCCATAAATGGGGATTTGGAGCTCATGCTACAAAAAGGTATCAAACCCATGCATCTTAATTAGTTGTTGAGGCTAGATCTTCCACATGTAGGGTTTTCTGTGAGGGCAATCTTGAGTGAGATCCCCTTCTTATTACTAGAAACCCAATAGTGGTTCTTCTTCTTCTTGCCTTCTTTCACTATGAAGCCATTAGTAGTGGATATTGCCTACAACTAACTATGCACTTACATTGACAATGCTTCATCAAGTATTATATCACTAATTTTTCGAAACGATACTGAATTGCTACGATATGAATTAATTTCACCAACACACAAAACTCATGTAGAAGCTTGCTCAAAAATGAAAGAAAATATTTGACTTGTCATATTGACCCCAAAAGTTGACAATCTGATCCCATATAGAGAGATCACTATATTGGTATCATTGTACCATTATAACCTTCATCCTTCATCATAAATGCTAGGAAAATAGTACGATAATCTTTTCCTGTAGTAGAAAATTGTATTGTGATATAGTACAAAGTTATGTGTGTTTGAAATTTAAGTTTGGGAGCCATAGAAAGTGGGAGATTTGAATTATGCAAAAGGAAATGGAAAGATTAAAGTGTATTACATATGAGAGAGAGAGAGAGAGAGAGAGAGAGAGAGAGAGAGAGAGAGAGAGAGAGAGAGAGAGAGAGAGAGAGAGAGAGAGAGAGAATAGACCTTTACAAAACCTAGGCACAACAAATCTTGTACACATTGGAGATATATTGAAAGATGGCCTTGAAGCTTAAAAGATTTGACTCGTGGCTACCTTGCCATCATGAATGGTCATTGATTACATCTTTGATAACTAAGTGACATGATTGATCCCTTTTTAAAATATTTAATGAATATCCCAAATCATGTCTCATGTAATTAGATATATATTTTTCCATAAACTTTATAGAAGAGCTACATATTTGACTTTATGAGGGGTAGAGCGCATTTTCAAGTCACACTTTTCTCCCATTGGAATGGATAGCTTAGACTATATGGTTAAGTTGGTGCTGGTTATAATGCCTTGTTGTTTCATACTATGTTTAAACTGATTATAATGACCTGCTACTTTTCTGCAATACGAATCTCAATTGATTTGGCAATAAGGCTAATGGTATGGAGGAGGATGCAATTTTATCATGATTGGGATGCTCCATATTCATCTCAAGGCATGAGCATCCTGATTGATAGTTGTGATGATAAGTAAAGTTCTTGGTATTTTATCTAATAGGTCTAGTTTGTCTCAATAGTTTATCTCAGATTCTATCCATCATAGCTATGTATATCATGCTTTAGATGGTGATATTGGTCCTCTCGGTCCAGTATTGATAATCAAATTGTTATTCTCTTTCTATGATCTCACTAGAAGAAATACATAATTTGGTACTTGCTTGTTGTCTACAATATTAAAAGTTTGGCTACAAGTAGGTATCTCATGTTGCTAGTGATTAATCCTCTTATATATGTCATATCATGCTTTAGATGGTGATATTGGTCCTTTTTTAGTACTAATAATCAAGTTCTTTTTTTGTAACAGGTTGATTTAGCAATAAAGAGCCTCATGAGCTTCATTTGGGTTTGGATGGAAGAATAGACATTTATCTACTATTAAGGGCTCACCATCAAACTCTCTAGTTGGGCTTTCATCACAAGGTAAGTATTGGTTAAAATGCATATATGTGGAAATATCATGCATGCATAGCTAGTGTTGTCATGGATCATGCTTGATGAATTAACATATGCAATGAAACTTTACACCAAGGTAGGCTACAATTTCTCTTTCATTATGCTCATCTTTGTGTTGATGTTGAAGATGATAGTTTGATGGCTAGTTGATTAGAAGAGTAATGACCAAGTTGCAGGTTGCATCTAAAAGACCTTCCAAGGGCATATTGTTCCATGTTATGATCCTCACAGTAGATTTTTGTGGAAGCTTTATAGAAGACCTAGATCTTTGAATTTTTCAAGGGTATAGTGCATTTTCAAGTCACGCTTTTCTCCCATTGGAATGGATATCTCAGACTATATGCTTAAGTTGCTACTGGTTATCATGCTTTGTTCCTTCATGATCTATTTAAAATAATTTTGATGACCTGCCACTTTTCTAAATTAGTCTGAGTGTGCTTTGTGGGGATGGGAACACTAGAGTCTTATCTAGTCCCTCTTGTCTTGATGATGGTTAAAGAGTTCAAGTGTCATGTTAGTATGATCAGTTCTTATGTGATTCTATGTTTTTGTTCTGCTCATATTGATGAGCGAAGGTATGGTAGGTATTTTTCTTTTTCTTTTCTCCCTGATATGGGGTTTCATGGTGTGTGATTATCTGCATCGCATGAAGCTTTCGATCACATGTATGTTGAGGTCATGCCAGATTCTTCATGGGATGTGGACTACTAAGGGTGGTTTCGAGTCATCTGGGTTTATTATCATTGATATCATATATGTTCCTATCCTGTTGTTTTAGAGGCATTCATTATGACTGTCTATGTGTGAAAACCATCACAATGGTGCCTCAAACCCCTCCCCTCATCCAATTTCTGTCTTTGGTATTGCATGATTATTCCTTGCTGCTAGATTCAGATCTCGTTGCTAAAGCAGGATTATCAGAGTTTGTGAGTATTTCCTTACGGCTAGTTCCACATGATCCTAACATTTATGATCAATTTTTAACCTCTTACAGTAAGAGGTCTAGTCTTGTTTATGGTATAACTATTCTTATGACACCTAAGAGTTTGGGGAAGGCTCTTTCTTTGCCATATTGTGGGGAGTCCTTCCCTAGTACCGACCGTCAAATTTTCTCCAACAATGATATTTTGAAGCTATTATAGAAGTAGCCTCTAGATGTTTTGGATCCAAAGAAGGTTATTACCATGTTAGGGGTCAGCGTCTCTATGATTTCCAACTCGCTATGGAAGCAGTTGTGCCAATTTCTTCAAGATAGGTTTATGCCTGCCAAAACCTTGTCTCACTACCTCTCCAAGGAGTTGTTCACAGCTTCTTGTATGGTCTCAAAGGTATTACCATTGATTGGAGTACCTAACTCCTAACAAAGATGGATCAACATTTCATTAGAGCTAGTAGAGGAAATGTGACTAATGTTAGATTTGGATCGTACATTTATGTATCCTTGATGCATGCCCCCCCCAGCAAAGGAAGTACCTTTACCTCTAGTTCATCTTTCAAAGGTTCCTCGTCCTCCTCATGAAGATGATGATGTAATCATTGATGATGATGATTCTCCCTCACCTCTAATCATTCAGAGAAAGTGCCTGAAATGAGCTGTTGCATTAGTATAGTGATAGTTCCTACTCCTTCAATTCCAGTTACAATTCCTACTCAATCTTGCAGCACACTACATGCCTTTCTTTAAATGTCAAACCTTTTTAGAGCCCATAGGAATAGTATGTTGGAGATTTCTATTCCTTGTGTGCAAGGCCTGGTAACAGGAGATGCCATTCTTTTTTTGTGCAAGGATATTCAGATCTCAATTGAACTTTCAGTTACTACCTCTATCCAATAGTTTTCTTCTTCTTTTTATCAAGAAGTTTTATATGGTGTGTCTCTTCTCTCCCCATCGCATCTCTACATATCTTCTCTCTCTACATCTTAACATTACTTTGATTAATGATATACAATATATGGAAAGCAAGAGATGGTGATCAACTTATATGATAAGAAGGTATTGCTCATCAAAAACCTCTATTTGGTTGGAAAAATTGGTCCCTTAAAGCCACACATAGGCTTAGTTTCATTAAATTCTTCAGCTAATCAAGACTAGAAGATCATTGGTTAATGATGATAGACAATCTCAAACCTTTTGCTTCATGCTAGATAGAGAAGATGACGAATTGGTAGTGGTCTCAAAATGTAAAAATGATGCAATCAAATCCACACAAACCCATTAGAGTCTTGTTGCATTATTTTATAAGTACAAATTTAATACTAATTCAAAGTGTGTGAATCCCATATCTTCCCACACTTGCACAAATTGATTATTAGTATAGAAAATCTAAGCCAATTCTTGTATCTCTATGTAGATTTATCTTTTTCGCTTTTATTTTTATCCACATCTATTTCTAGGCCATAAATATTATATCTCTATGACTTGAGACATCATTAGCTATTATAGTCTGGTTTAAACTAATGTTGTTGTTATACAATGATGTGATTCTTATGTATCTATTAAAGTGGTTTGTTTGAGTGAAATAAAATATATCTTAAAGTCCTAAAATGATGAATATTTAAAACCACTCACAATGGAAGAAAATTAATATTTAATTATTTCTTCTAGAGTTTCCCATGTGCCAATGTGGTCTAATAGTGAATCTTTAAATGGATAGTAGCTAATCAAACATATTAATTAAAGAAAACAATAGTGCTATGTTTCCTTTTCAATAAGCAAGACCTTGTGACAACTAGATCTATGTTACAACCCTTCTTAGACCAAGGCATCGTAAAAGACACTGTCATTTTCTAAAGCCTCATTAAACTCTCCAATGGCAAGCTTAGAATCCCACGTTTGTATGAGATGTTTACAACATGCTAGGAAGCAAGAATACAACTTTGGAACGGAAGCACACCACTCCTAACTTAGCATCTTAATTTTGATGCTTTTATTTCTCAATGAAAATAATCACATTCAATATGAAATAACAACATTAGTTGTAATCACCTTGACTTAGCATGTTATAAAAGGATAAGAAATAACTTGGAATCCACATGTAGATGAACCACCTAGACATTTGATAGCATCATCTAGCATAATGTGTGTGCTTATTACAGATGAATATAATGTACAAATGCTTATTCTTTATTTTGTATTTAGACCTATTATACACTATTATGGTAAAGTAATTTTATTGCATCACATTATTCTAATTGAGTTCAATATCCTATGTTAGAAAAAATTTATTTGGTGGCATATTTTTCATGTGAAGCTTTCAAAGTCCTCACATTAACATGTGACTTTCTTCTGAGACACACACACATACATTAGGGGAGAGAGAGAGAGATTTTGATCAAGATTAAATTAATAAAATAGATAAAATAAGATCTTGTATTGTTGTGTGGAATTTTGTTTCTAAACTCTTGATTAAGGATTCTCCTTTTCTAGGATTGAGAACATGGAGGTATTAATTATATTAAATGTTCCTAAAGTAATAAGAACAAAAGCTATTAGAAAAATGCCACCTCCATAGTTGCTCCCAAACCTGGGTATGCAAATACTTGCATCAAGGAAATGGTAGAGTCTACTATAAGCATCCTTTTCCAAAATTTGATACAAGAGTCGTGGTATAACAAGCAAGGTCTGCAATCATGAAACTTGTGTGAGACACATGCTAGGAAAAAACTAGTAACCACATGTAAGAGTTTGGAAACACTGTATAATGAAGACTCAAATATTTTATGTACGCTAAGAAATGAGAACAACATGCATGTTTAGTTACCTGATAAGTCGATGGAAGCCAATGTGCAATTTTGAGTGCAGCAAAAAGCCTATCAAGAAACCATTCACTATGAACTGAGATCACAACATCATCAATGACGATTGTTCCCTCCAATGTGAATGGATTATAGAGCCCTTTGGCCATAGTAGAATGAATATCTACAAACCATAGATTTATTATTCAAACAAGCAATTATTCTTTTTTAGCAAGCATGAAAATTGATGCCTTCTATAATAGCATCATTTTCTAACAATTGAAAACTTACCTGTAATCGAGTAGGAAACCATTTGGTTGATATTCTCATCCCAAGCCAGCATTTTATCACCAAGGACAATGTCTTTTGCATATTTGTAATAAAAGAGATGGTCATTTCCTACTGAGAGAAGAGGTTGTTAAATGAATTGGTTCTAGAATGTATGGGTTTAAAGATATGAGGTGGTCAAATTGTTGAAGGAAAATTAACCATATTAATCAATTATCCGAATGAATTAAAACAAAGTGTAAAGGAGTGAGATCAATCTTCTTTATTTATGTGCCACAAGAACCATGATTTTGAGAGAGCTCGAGTTGCAAAAACAGTGATGATGCATTTTCATCAGCATGCCCAAATCCATATATATCATTGAACTCTAGCTTTTGTAGATTGGTATTCCAAACTGCAACCTTTTATGAAAATAGAAGGTAAAAAAGAATAAGTTGTGCATGATGAAGTAGTAAAATGGGAGTAGCTAGATAATATTTTTAAAAATGAAAAACATAAATTAGTTATTAGGATAGTGCAACCATTTCAAGTGTAAATAGAAAAATGTTCTAAAACCTTTTCTCCAATGTCAATGTCACATATCTTTTTGCGATGTCCAACCTCTGTCATGACCATGGAGGTTCCTACACCATAAACCCATTCAATTAATTATGGATGCTCGTAGCTCTTATTGTGTTTTCATTGGCTACAACATTACTATATGTTTCTCAAATCTCGAAATGAGGTGCATCAAATTCAAAAATAGATAACGTCAAGTCATAAAGATGCATGCACGGGACTAAGCAAAGGATCATGGATGAATGATGCCACCTTTAACACAGCTTCCAATTGCATCAGAGGCACATCTTGCTGCCACACCTGCAAGAGTGGTAACTCCCACCACAGCTACTGTACAAAAAGGCCCAAGTATTGGATCGTCTACAAGACATGTCAATAGTGCACCTGCTACTCCAAATATGCCACCACCAGTAGCACCTGGAGTTGATTGGGAGCTCTAGTTAGATATGTGATTTATGGTAACTTTGGAGTATATATAACACCTCAAAGACAAGTAAATGAGCATTGGATCGCAAACATGTCGAGTCGTGCACAATCAACATAGCTGAGAAAGGAATATTTGTCATAAGATGATAAAAATGCGAGAACCATACATACATATATGTGTTTAGGTTTGACGTACATATATGTGTGAGAAACTAATATTAGTGATAAGATGATAACTTTGTGATACCCATATATACATATATGTGTGTAGGTTTGATATGCACATACATGAGTGCATGAAGAAAGGCTATGGAATGATGATCCATTAATGTCTATAAGAGTGGTGGTCTAGATAGTAACATAATTCTTGGAGTGGAGGTGGCCTAGCATGCGAGTACTCAAATCCATGAGCTTATGTTTGTCATGATTTCTTTTAAAAATAACATAGAAATCTAGCTAGCTTCTTATACTTTTGTCAAAAACAATACAAGAGCTTCACCAAGTGCAATAGTAGCTTTTATACCCAATAGCATAAATAGCCATTAGAGCATCACAAGCATCAACCATTGCATCAAGAGCTCCCTAGAACCGCATATTCAACTCTTCTACATGGACCTTATACACTTGGAATTCATGTAGCCATTTCCATTGCAACTCATGCAGCCTTTGTACTTGATTCAACATCACTCACAAAATATTTCCAAGTATCATTAGCTTTGGGCAAGTCCTTCATTTTATTGAGGATCTCAAATACATTTTCAAGGGTTGAATCTTCTCTAATCTGATTATTTATGGTAGGTAGAGTCACAATACGTAAATGAACATTCACTAGAGTGTTGGTTCGGCTTTCTTGGAGATGAAAGCATATTTGAGGCAGTAAGTTTTACGTCATCTTCAACCAAAGGATATTGGGGATTTTAGAAAATTTACCCATATTGAAAATAACAAGGTATATCTTTGATAGAGTCCACGTTGTGGTCACAAATCCCCAGCAGTGTTGAATCCCTCCTAATTGAACTTCCCACCCTCTCCTCCATATCTTTGATTAGCAAGCCACCCTGCAGATTGTAGAAGCCCTCCAAGCACATTCTAGTGTCTATAGCTAGGGTTGAAAAGATTGAAGGAATCAAGAAAAATAGTTAAGTCTTGCTTGATACAAAAGTTTGTAGTTGGTAAAAATTAGCATTGTCATGTGGTTACATGTTTGATTGGTTTTCTATATTCAAAACTAGTCTCTGAAATTGGATGAATATCAGTGATTGAGTTCTAATAATTAAATGATAATTTTGGTTGAATAAAGACACATGTAAGGAGTTATCTTAAGTGCTATAAAATGTCTAGACCTAAAAATATAAAAACTACATGTGCTTTATGAAAATTTTCTTTTTTAATAAATTTCAGATGATATTTTCAATTCTACCCACGCTAGCTTGTAGACCACGTGTATCCCAGTCAATTTGAGTACCGAGACAACTATATTCGGAGTTTGGAGGAGAAAGTTGAAGAAAAAAGAGTTGCAGAGCAAGTTCACGATGGGGCTGTTGTACCCATGATTTTGATAGAGGGTTTCTTACTTAAGGATTCTACTTGCCTACTATTGTTGGATGCTTTAGGCTATTAGAACAATGTTTGTAATCTAAGATGGTATATACAATATATGTTTGTGGAGTAATATATAGAGTAGTTTTGGTTCTCTTGATTCTTCATTCCATCTTGTCTATTATTCTAAACCCATATCAGTTATGACTTGACATATACCCTCCTTGTTGACATTTGGTAAACCTGACATGAAAAGCCACATGATCTAAGCTATGACAAGATGGTAGACTTAGTAGTACCTTCACGATCTACATGACCTATAGAACTTGGAGATATTTGTCATGACATAAAATGGATATTACAAGATTCAGGAAGACAACTAAGTTGATAGATTTTTCTTAATAATACCTTGTCAAAATGACACAACTATAAAAGGTATTGAGATGTGTAAATTTGATCACTTTCACAAATAATATAGTTATTGTCTCTCATTTCACCATTTTGTCCATAACTTTTATGTCTTCACACTCTTCCTTGTATCTTTCTAGTCTTTCCTTCTCCTTGTCATTCATTCTTTCTCCTCTTTTCTCTCTCTTCTCTCATTGCTCAACTCTCTTCTAAAAAAGTGGTATTAGAGGATTGGTCTTTGATCCCTTTGGTTATAACCTTATCCTTGATTTCCTTCTTAGAAGACTAGGCCAAGGGGTCCACCTATAAGAAATATTCTATATAACGTGTGTTGAAAGGATGTTAAGAAATACCCTTTCATTACATATGGTAAGACCTAGAAACCAATTTGGATGCATCATGGACAAAATGGTAGGTCATGGTCAAGAAATAGATCATTCTAGAGGTAAAATAGTTAAACAAAGGGAGATTAGAGTTAGTAAGGATTAGAGGTCCACTCACTTTTTCAAATACACTTTCTCTTTCAACTTTCTTTTAAGTTTTTGTAAAAGCTCTCATGGTGGGTGTAAGAAACCCTTCCTCTTACTCTTGAGTGACCATATCTTTCTCTCTTACCATGGGACAAATGTTCCATGAATCTTGAGGAACATATGGAGTATAGGTTTGATGACATTTCTTGAAAATCATAGTACATTTTGCATTGAATTTCGTACCCTCTCCATCTCTCATTGCTACCTCTGATCTTTGTTCTGTTGATGAAGTACTAATTCAGCACTCATTTCAAAGATATTTCAACAAGTCTTGGTAAGATTCAACATTTGATCTTTATCCATTTCTCTAAAACCGTAAATGTGCAGGAGGGAAATTAGAGGGTAGCCATAGCTTCAACCTTGAAGCTCAAGATTTCTTCAAGTTTTGATACGTTAAGGAGGAGCTGCATAAAACTATTATTGAGTTAGCTTTTGCTCAAGATAACTTTTTTGACCTTTGTATACAAATGGAGCAACAAACTAAGGTCATGGATACACAGAAATATGAAATCTCTACTTTGAAAGCTGAGTTGGCAGAAACTCAGTCCCAAGTTGTTATTGTAATAGAGGAGAGGGATAGGTTACAAAAGGAGGTGACTAGAGCAATGCTCAAATCTAGCAACCTAAGGACTAGTTGACTCTCTCTTGCTCTTCTTCAAAAAGTCTTGTGTAGCGAGTTACTTCTTTGTCCCTTAGAGAGTTAGCATTTCTTCAAAGACAAGCCACCTTTTTCCCTTTGTTCTAGGCTAAGGTTAAAAGACGTCAATCTGAATGGATTTGATGCGGTCTTCATTTGAGAAGTTCCAAGAATATGTTCCTCTAGATCACTCCTTTTTCCTGCAATATTAGCAACAAAAGTTGGCCTTCTACATTAAGCTTTCAACAATGGATCTACCTCTCCTAGAGGATGGATGGAGTGGGGCTTGGTCTTTTGACTTGTTGACTGAAGTAGTCAGAATGGTTTTTCAAGACTATGTGACTTCAGATACTATGCTTCTATCTTATATGTATTTGAGAAGTGATTTGCTAATTCTAGACGATGAATATTTAGCTTGATATGTTGGGGATGTGGTACTACAAGCTGCTTTGTATGTTAGACATTTGGAGTTCCGGATAGATGAGATATTTCAGTGTTATTCTTCCTAAGTGGCTGATTATCCTAAGAGTTCGTGGCACACTATGATTGACTCTATCATTTTGAATCAAGAAGGACTTGGTGTGGTGTGAAACCCTTGAACAACATCTCATACACCCAACATCTCATCTCCTCCGACAACCATGGAGAAAATGACATCTTTGCAGATGTTTGACCAGTGTAATGCGGTGTCGTATTGCTGCGCATTCAAGGTGTGAAAAACCACCTAAAAGTTGTGTGTGATTTGATACTTTGTACATACTTAGTTGTTGTGTTTATATTTATTCACTACGTATGAGTATAGTGGGGAGGAGTTGGAGGCATAGTGGTGAGCATGATGAGATGCTTTCAGCCTAAGTTGAGCAAGGTCAAGTGGAAAGCACAACTGATGCTGATGAACGTGTTACACGTATTCGTTCAAGACCTTTGCCTTCTCATTCTCCAGCTACATCAAAAATACCTAATGATACCAAGCCTTCACATCCAGGAGTTGGAAAGAACGAGGCCAAGTATTGAAACGTGCTATGAGAAGCATGGGGCATGGAGCACAGCTGGAGGCACTGATTTTGAAGCATATTTGTGTGCTTTTGCCAATGCTGGTCATCTGGCTTGTTTAGGAGATTTAAAATGTAATACTGAGAAAAGGAAGAATACAATAGCCACTAAATGCGACTGGCAATTCTGGGAAGCCTGCGGTATTGGATTAGATGTATTGGCTACTGGGATAGTGACTGGAATGCCTTATGAAGCAGTGTATGCATTGGCAGTTCCTGTACATGTTGCGGCAAAAAGGTCTGGAACCACTGCTTGCCTAAATCCATCAGCACTATTGCTCGTGGACTCAGCTGAGCGGACTTTACAGATCAGAAAAGTTTGTAAACTCTTAAAGCTAACCTTTGGCATGCATTCAATATGCTTACACACACGGAATTCTGTTCAGCATCAAATTGAAGGGTTAAGCTCATGTGATGCTGAAATTGTGATTGCAACACCTGAACGACTTTGTGAACTAGTAGATTTGAAGGCAGTTTGGATTTCAAATGTCTCTTTCATGGTCATGGGATGTTTTCTTATGAGTGGGGACGCTTTCGATTCAGGATCGTAAGAGGGCAAGGATTGTGGTAGATTGAAGAGTGCCGATAACAATACTCACAGAAGCCTTTAAAGCATTTACTTCCCTTCTTTGTATATTCCTATGCATTGCAGTCTGCTGGGGATTGGAGGAAAACTGTCTAGAAATACTCTGCAGAGGTGAAGCTATCCTTGTCGCTCTCCATTTTAGCCAACGCTTTTCGATAGGAAAACGCTACGTGTGTATGAGGAAAAAGTGTGGCTAAAAAAGGGGGCTTTTTCTAGTTTAAGAGGGGGAACGGAAGAAAAAGCACGGAGGGGAGGAAGGTTGCAGAGACGAGGCATCCAGAAGAGAGAGGCATCGAGAAGAGACGAAGCATCGAGAAGACGAGGCATCGAGAAGAGACGAGGCATTGAGAAGAGAGAGGCATCGAGAAGACGAGGCATCGAGAAGAGACGAGGCATCGAGAAGAGAGAGGCATCGAGAAGAGAGGTCGAAGATTGACGAAGAAGAGGAAAGCAATAAGGAATGAAAGCGATGTTAATCTAGAGAGGAGAAGTCTGTCGACTTGTGATGAGGCTTCATCAATGATAACCACTTCTGAGTCCTACACTCTGGCAAAGGCAAGCTAATATTCCTGCACTTGTGCAGCTACTGCAAGTATACTTACAGAAGGCTACACAGGAGATTTTACAGGCAGGGCAGTTGAGCTGAGTTGCTGGCAACTCTTGAGACCAAGTTTTTTTCCAGCTTTCCAAGATATAATGACGCTCGATGTTTCTGAATTTGCACCTTATATATTTCAAATTCTGGCTCAGATCATTGAAGCTCACAATCCACCACTTCCTGCAACTTATAATGCAATCTTCCCACCGTTACTGTTTCCGTCTTGATCTTCATAAGCACAATTGCTTCTTCTGCATACGAAAAATTGGTTTCTTATGCGTTTTAATATGTGAGGCAAATAACCAAAAGGATTCTCTGTTCTTATCTCTTGTTGCCATTGAATCGAGATGAGAGGAATTGATAAGCAGAATTGTTCTTCTGCGTTTTAGCATGCGCGCAGAGAGAGTCATAAAAATAAAAAAAAGCCATGTTTCCTTGTGGCCATGAATCGAGAAGGTGCCAGCAATTTATGATGCTATGCTAATTGATGCTCTTGATAGTTTCAAACATACCGAATTCTGGTACACTGACCAAGCTCTAATTCGAGCACAGAAAGGTGGTTCATTGCCAAGAGAAGAAAAATGGTGGCTTCCCGTTCCATAGATTCCTTCTGATGGTCTTTCTGGTAAGGTCCGAAGACATCTAGAACAACAGAGGGCATGCAGAAACCAAATTTTGAAAGCTGCATTAGCAGTTAATGCTCAAGTTCTCTCTGGGATGGAGGTGCTCTGCCCGGGTTATGGATGGCAAGACCTGTGCGAGAAACATTACTACCAGATCAAGAATAGATTACAAGGGTATTTTGCATAGTAGAAAGGTAAGAAGCAGCTTTCCACGGGAGGCAACTATGGAGCTGGACAAGAGGGTGGAGTCCCTTTGAATGCTCAAAAGAATACAGGGTGTCCTGAAGTCATTGCAGCCAACTCACTTAGGACATCTCCAAATAGGCCTGATGCAAATGAAGATTACATATTATCAACTATTCCATGCTTAGATGCAACAATCACATCAAGGAAGGAAAGTCCTATTTCAGCGAGGGCAAGTCTTAGAGATGTTGGCAACTTAGTTCAGTATGAAGCACAACAGAAAGGAAGGATAAATAGATGGTCCAACGAAGAAGGAAAGATGCTCATTCAAAGTGATGTCTTTAATTCAATCCTACCAAGTGCAGATGAGATTGCGCTTGGACAGTGTACAAGAAACTGAAACCTTGAGAAACTATCCAGCAGAAATTGAAGCTGTAGCAGCTGGCCTTCAGTCACATGTCAAGGAGCTAGAACTTTCAAATAGTGGATAGAGTGTTGCTCTGTGGAAGCGTGCAGAAATAGAAGATTTAGTCAGAATCATCAAGTCCTTCTTGATAACATCTCATCCATATGCCGTTGTTTTTTCACCCCATCTACTCCATCACCAAAGCACATTTATTATTTTGATAGCAGTGCAGATAAAGAGAGACACACATGATATATACTATGCAGAACTCTTCTATGTTTTTGAAGGTGGTTCATTCAATACAAAGAATTCTATATGATCATGAACATTTTTTATCTTCCCAACTGATCAACATCACAGGAAGTATTTATTGTCATAACATATTTGACTTCATTCTCTTGCTTGATCTTCTATCCCGAAATTTATCAAGGACTTCTGAAGTTGTGACATTGCTTTCGAAACTCTTCGACATCTTTGGTGAACCTGACGTGAAAGCGTCCGCAGAAATTTCAGGATGGGAGATACTTCAGCCTCTATTTCAGCCTCTTCTACAATTCCAGCTGCGTCTACTTCAGCTCCATCAATGAATCCTGCGTCAAGTACTTCAATAGAGGATCTAAAGCAGATTTTGCAGAATATGTCCATGTATATGCAGCTCCAAAATCAGCAGACACAATTGTATATGCAGCGGCAGCAAAAATTGCATCAACAGTAGTTGTCTCAGCAAAGGCAACTCTAGTCGGAGCAGGAAAATGCAAACAACGCGACTAAGGCTATTGAAGCAGTTGAGAATGAGAAGAAGCTATTTGATGGGCGTAATGTTTCAGCATATTTGAAGACATATGAGATCAAGATGGGGTTTTTTGGAGTTCCAGCTGGACTTATGAGTAAGTATTTCCTTCGTCTTGTCACACCCGCTTTGAGGGCGAAAGTGACTGATCTTTTTATTCAAAATACACATTGGCAAGATTTTAAGAAGGCCTTGAAAGAAGAATACTTCCTTGAGGACTTTGGTATGGCTACTCGGCGGTCATTCGAAGAGTGGGTCCACATGCCAAACAAAGGTCTAGCTGCTTCAGAGTTGATTCGAGAATTCGAAGAGAGGTATAGTCAGCTTGATGCCATTGAACAAAGAGCATTGGATGTTGAAAAAGTTGAGCTTTTCTTGCAAGTTGCAGATCCTACTCTTCAAGAAGAATTGGGTGAGCTTCTTGAGGATCGCACGAAGCCTATGGGTCTTAAAACGGATTGGCAGGATGCTCAGGATGCAGTCTCGACTTTGACCAAGAGGAGGATATGGAAGACTCGCCTATAGAATGGCTCCATGACACCTACACCATCATCAGCTCCTATGCCTACTTCTATCCCTGTTATTTCTTCTCCTCCTCAACCAGTTTCTTGGCCTATGCCAGTGCCTACTGTTTCCACTCCACCTATTCCTCCTGTTCCACGATCGATGCCTACACCTTCTGCTCCAAAATCATCCGCTCCATCGGTGCCTACTTCTCTTGATGACATAATCAAAGGCATAACAGATTTGACACTGGAGTCAGTCAAAGTGGAGTTGGTGGGAAAGTTGAAGGAGCAGTTTGCTTCGACTATGCCTACTACTTCTTCTAGTGCTCCTACTGCACCTAGGAGTGCTCCTAGTGCATCTAGGAGAGATCGGAGATGTATTTGGTGCGATAGTACGGACCATCAGCATTGCAGGGATTGTGAATCTTTTCAAGATGCAAGGAGGAAGAATTTGGTATATTGGGGACAAGATGGTAAGATTTGGTTGACTGAGACAGGAGCTCCACTTGCTACCAACTTTGGTAAAGGTGGAATGAAGAAGTTAGTGGATGACATGACTGCGCGTACTTCTTATGTGACAGCTAGAGGTGATGCTTCTGCATATGGAGTCCAGATTGAGAAGGGATCAGAGACTCTCTCAGCACTATGGACTTATGCTATGGAAAATGCAAACAAGGGAAAAATTCAGCAAACTGTTTTGACTAGTGCAGGCTCTAGCATTAGATCAGAGACAGGTTGGGACTCGCCTGTTGACAGGTACTCTATTTATGCTTATTTGGCTAAGTCTCATGGTGCAGATATACTTGTTGAGGAGAAGCGTAAGAGGGATAAAGAAAATCCAAGTGCAGCTAAGAAGACTAGAGGGGGTGAGTTTGTTACTCCACCTACTGTAGGACCGTCTTCAAGACCAGGGCCAGATCGACAGATGGAAGATGCTCAAAAGAGAGAAAAGAGGCAAGAGCCTAGAGAGAGAAAGCAGCCAAGGTTTAGATTGATGTCCGATATTGAGACATCTACGGACATGAAGAAAATTTTTAATGACAAGATACTTGGCAGTGAGGTGACTTTCACCATTTCTGAGGTTTTGGGCATCTCAAAAAGAGAGTTCCAGGATCAGTTTCAGGAGGTCCTGAAGAGGAAAAGACATGCATTGTCTACCACTGATACACAGGGAGTTTTGATTGGGGAGTTGGATGAGGATGAGGATGAGGTTATGGTTGAGAGTGCTTTTGTTTTTCCACAGGTAGAGAAGAGGGTTCAGCCTATGCATTATGCTGAAATTGATGAGCCTGTCTTGATACCGCGTAGTCACTTTTCGCGGAGCCATTGGGCTAGGGCAACTATAGAGACGATGGTAAAGATTGGAGAGAAACAGGTGCCTTATGTTGCATTGGTGGTTCATGGTTCAGAGATTAATCTCATAGTTCGTGGAGTTTATGAGAGTAACAGATGGCCTATGGATATAGAGCATAGGTGGCGTATGAGAGCTGCCAATAACACTGCAGGTAATTTGTATGCTGCCTGCCCTAGTGTCAAGGTTTCTATTGGTGATATAGAGGAGGATTTTCATTTCTTTGTGTAGGATTCATGCTCCTATCCCATAATTCTTGGACAGCCATTCATCATTCACAGAGATGCGCATGGAAACAAAGGTAATGGATGATGGTTCTACTTATGCACAGATTCACAGTAAAGATGGCATGAGAGCAGTTCAGTTTATGACTGTATGTGTGAACCATGTTAGAAACAGGGATACTCTCAGAGATGCACCTTTGCCCACTGTGAGGGATTTGGGTTTTCATTAGGTACCGCCGTTTCGCGAGACGACAGTGGTACAGAGGAGAGGAGATTGGAGTTCTCGCCTCCTGGCAGCAGTGTTTTCTCCTCCAGTTTTGTTGGGATTTCAGCAAACAGTTCAATGAGCTATTAGAAGACTTCTAGGTTGCCTAGAGCTGCCAGGCAGTATATATGCAGGAAGGAGAAAAATTTGAAAAATGCAGAAATTTTCGAGGATGATGAGCACATAGATGGGATGTATGATAGTGTGATTTGTGCAGATACGATGACAGAGATGGGAGATATGCTGAAAACTGATATGCAGAATTGTCACAGTAATGTATTAGTGCAGTCCCTGGACATGTTTCATGAAATTGCAGATTTTATGTCACAGATTGAGTCAGAGGCTGAGGTAACTCAACAAAGAGTGTTGAGTGCTGAAGAAATTCAGCAAACAGAGTTTCTAGCGGTTATGATAAGCTTTGAGAGAGACAGAGGGCTGAAAACTTTCAGCCAACAGAGTTTACTGCTGAAATATTTCAGCATCCAGAGTTTAGGGCTGTTTCTATGCAGTCCATAGAGCAGAGGGCTGAGGATATTCAGCCATTGGAGTGTAGAATTGCTGATTTATAGCAAGATTTGAGTAATGCAGAAGAGCATAATGAAGCCAGGGTTGACACGAAATACAAAACTATGGATAAGAAGGTGAAGCCGGTAGCTGTACCGCTTCCACCTGATAGTGATCAGCAAATAGAGAGGGCTGCTAAACAGCCAATTTTGAGGAATCTGGAGCATATTGGTCATAAATTTTCAACAGAGACTCTTGCTGAAGTGAAAATTGGAAATGGTGATTTCTTGCTACCCATAGAGAAGCAATGCTTTCAGGAGATACTTGAGCATCATGGAAGGGGATTTGCTTTTTTCCCACATGAGATTGGATGTGTGAATCCTGATATTGTTGCTCCTATGGTCATTTTTACTATTCCTCATATCCCATGGAATCTCCGACCTATTCCAGTGCCTAAAGCACACTTGTCAAAGCTGATTGATTTATTGAATGAGAAAATCAGGATGGGAATTCTTGAGCCTTCATCTACACCATACTCAAACAGGTGGTTTACAGTTCCAAAGAAGAATGGTACTCTCCGATTTATTTAGGACATGCAGCGAGTGAACAGAGTTACTATCAGGAATGTTGGTATCGGTCCAGTTGTGGATGAGTTTGCAGAAGCATTTGCTGGACGTGCCATCTATTCTTTAGGTGATTTGTATTCAGGATATGATCAGTTTCAGCTGGCTTTGGAAAGCAGGGACATAACCACCATGAGAACTCCTATTGGACTTGTCAGGATGTGTACCTTATCTCAAGGTGCCACTAATTCTGTTGCGCATATGATGAATGCCATGCATGAGGTCCTTCGTGATTACATACCTCAGCTTACTATGCCTTTCTTGGATGATGTGCCCATTAAAGGGTGTGCAGAAGAAGAGAAGAATGAGAGTCTAAATGAGCAGGGATGCATATCGTTTGTGGCTGATCATATTTCAGCATGTGAGAAGATTTTGGCCAGATTAGAAGAAGTGAACTTGACACTTTCAGGGCAAAAATCTATTTTTGGAGTGAATGAGGTTGTCATTGTTGGGCATATGTGTGGATATTATGGCAGAAAACCCTCACCTGATAAGGTGAATGCTATAGGCAAGATTGCGGAGTATTGTTCTACCACTTCAGAGGTACGGAGATTCATTGGAGCTTGTGTGTTTTATATGATTTGAATACCGCATTTTGCACACATAGCAGATTGTTTGTATCAGCTGCTTCGAAAGGGGCAGAAATTCAATTGGGATGAGAGCCATACTAGAGCCATGCGGAAATTGAAGAAGTTATTGCAGAATGCTCCTACTCTTAGGAAAGCAGATTATAATTGTGGAAGGCCTATTGTATTGGTAGTTGACACTAGTCCAATTGGCATAGATTGGGCTGTGGGTCAGGATGATGCAGATGGAAACAGGTATGCTATTCGATTTGGGGCGAAAGTCCTAAACGAGAGACAGAGGAGATATCCGCAAATCAAGAGGGAGCTACTGGGGATTGTCACGGCTCTCAAATGTGACAAGGAGTACTTTATTGGAGCTTCAGTTGTGGTAGAGACAGATTGCTTGCCATTGACTGGTATGATCACGAGTTGTTCTACTCCGGATATAGCCATGCTGAGATGGATTGCATACATCAAGTCATTAAATCCGGAATTTAAACACATAGCAGGGAAGGATAATCCAGTGGTGGTAGATATGTTGTCTAGAGCCAGATATGATGATGAGGAGACTCTACTTGCAGAAGTGGATGATGCAGAAATTTCAGCCACTATGGTTGATCATGTTTGTCATGTCTATGATATTGTGGCTTTCATAGAAGAACTCTATGTTGGAGATTGGTTTGCAGATTGGCAGGTACCTTAGTACACTAAGCAAAAGAGATGAATGGACAGATGAAGAGTTCAAGAAGATTAGAAGGAAAGCCTATGGTTATTTTCTCAAGGATGGATTTCTTTGGAAGCATCCGAAGAAAAGAGGTGGATTACCTTTGCGGGTTGTCTGCGATAGAGGGACACAGTTACAGGTGATGAGGGAGTTTCATGAGAGTCCTTGGGCTGGTCATAGAGGAGTGTGGGCTACTTATGAGAAAATCAAGGAGAAATATTGGTGGAAAGGCATGTATAGAGATGTTTCTCACTTTGTTGAGACTTGCAGTGACTGTCAGATGTATTCGATAGTGCGTCATCGAGATGAGCTTCATCCAACCTTTCCGCTATGCATTCATTATAAGTGGGTAGTTGATTTGGTTACCATACCTATGGGTCTATGGCAAATGAGATACATTGTTTTGGCTAGAGAGGATCTTACTAATCATGTTGAGGGCAGATCTTTGAGAACGAAGACCACTAGTGCAGTGTGTAAGTTCTTATTGGAGGAAATTTTCTGCAGGTATGGTTGTGTGGGTAAGATCACTGCGGATCGTGGTGAATTGGATGCAGATGAAGCTAGGGAGTTTTTCTCTCAATTAGGAATCAAGTTGGCTCTAACCATAGCATACAATCCAAAGGGAAATGGGAAGAGTGAAAGAGGACATCCGCCGATAGTGAAAGCATTAGCCAAAGCATGCAGAGGACGGATTGGAGAATAGCCGAGACTTCTACCATTTGCTTTATGGGCTGATCGTACGACTCATAGTGTTACCACAGGATATATGCCTGCAGAGTTGATGTATGGTCAGAAACGTGTTATGCCGATTGAGACTTGTGCTTTGACTTGGTCAGTTTTACCTTGGCAGGAGGATTTGACGAGAGAGGAGCTCTTAGCTCTTTGGATTCGACAGTTGGAGAGGAGACCTGAAGATATTCAGCTAGCTATTGACAGGTTGAAGGTTGCTAGACTAAGGAATAAGGACAGGTTTGACAGTAGCCATTGCTTGCGGCCTAGAGCAATAGAAGAGGGAGATTGGGTATTGGTCTTTGATAGCAGCCTTGAAAATCAGCATACTGCACTTCGGAAGATGGTGAAAAGATGGTTTGGGCTGTACATAGTCAGACATGTCTTTGATAATGCAACATATAAACTGACACAATTGGATGGGACGGTGCTTAGAGTGCCTATTACTAGAAAAAGAATCAAGATTTTCAAGAAAAGAGATGATGAGGATTATGCATTGGAAGAATTTTCAAGAGAAGAGCAACGAGAAGAAACTTCAATGGAAGAGACAGATGATATGACAGATAATCTTGCTGATATACCAAAAATGCATAATGAAGAGATTGATCTATTTGTGGATCTTGATGATAATGATCATGGGTAGTTGGCCCATCCGGAGGATGCGCAGGATTAGAGGGGGTGGATGTCGTATTGCTGCGCATTCGAGGTGTGAAAAACCACCTAAAAGTTCTGTGTGATTTGATACTTTGTACATACTTAGTTGTTGTGTTTACATTTATTCTCTGCGTATGAGTATAGTGGGGAGGAATTGGAGGCATAGTGGTGAGCATGATGAGATGCTTTCAGCCTAAGTTGAGCAAGGTCAAGTGGAAAGCACAATTGATGCTGATGAATGTGTTACACGTATTCGTTCAGGACCTTTGCCTTCTCCTTCTCCAGCTACATCAAAAATACCTAATGATACCAAGTCTTCACATCCAGGAGTTTGAAAGAACGAGGCCAAGTATTGAAACGTGCTATGAGAAGCATGGGGCGTGGAGCACAGCTGGAGGCACTAATTTTGAAGCATATTTGTGTGCTTTTACCAATGCTGGTCATCTGGCTTGTTTAGGAGATTTAAAATGTAATACTGAGAAAAGGAAGAATACAATAGCCAGTAAATGCAACTAGCAATTCTAGGAAGCCTACGGTATTGGATTAGATGTATTGGCTACTGGGATAGTGACTGGAATTCCTTATGAAGCAGTGTATGCATTGGCAGTTGCTGTACATGTTGCGGCAAAAAGGTCTGGAACCACTGCTTGCCTAAATCCATCAGCACTATTGCTCGTGGACTCAGCTGAGCGGACTTTACAGATCAGAAAAGTTTGTAAACTCTTAAAGCTAACCTTTGGCATGCATTCAATATGCTTACACACACGGACTTCTGTTCAGCATCAAATTGAAGGGTTAAGCTCATGTGATGCTGAAATTGTGATTGCAACACCTAAATGACTTTGTGAACTACTAGATTTGAAGGTAGTTTGGATTTCAAATGTCTCTTTCATGGTCATGGGATGTTTTCTTATGAGTGGGGACGCTTTCGATTCAGGATCATAAGAGGGCAAGGATTGCGGCAGATTGAAGACTGCCGGTAACAATACTCACAGAAGCCTTCGAAGCGTTTACTTCCCTTCTTTGTATATTCCTGTGCATTGTAGTGTGCTGGGGATTGGAGGAAAACTGTCTAGAAACACTCTGCCTTGTCGCTCTCCATTTTAGCCAACGCTTTTCGATAGGAAAACGCTGCGTGTGTATGAGGAAAAAGTGTGGGTAAAAAAGGGGGCTTTTTCTGGTTCAAGAGGGGGAACGGAAGAAAAAGCACGGAGGGGAGGAAGGCTGCAGAGACAAGGCATCGAGAAGAGAGAGGCATCGAGAAGACGAGGCATCGAGAAGAGACGAGGCATCAAGAAGAGAGAGGCATCGAGAAGACGAGGCATCGAGAAGAGACGAGGCATCGAGAAGAGAGAGGCATCGAGAAGACAAGGCATCGAGAAGAGACGAGGCATGGAGAAGACGAGGCATCGAGAGGAGAGAGGCATAGAAGAGACGAGGCATCGAGAAGAGAGGTCGAAGATTGATGAAGAAGAGGGAAGTAATAAGGAATGAAAGCGATGCTAATCTAGAGAGGAGAAGTCTATCAACTTGTGATGAGGCTTCATCAATGATAACCACTTCTGAGTCCTACACTCTGGCAAAGGCAAGCTAATATTCCTGCACTTGTGCGGCTACTGCAAGTATACAGAAGGCTGCACAGGAGATTTTACAGGTAGGGCAGTTGAGCTGAGTTGCTGGCAACTCTTGAGACCAAGTTTTTTTCTAGCTTTCCAAGATATACTGGCACTTGATGTTTCTGAATTTGCACCTTATGTATTTCAAATTCTGGCTCAGCTCATTGAAGCTCACAATCCACCACTTCCTGCAACTTATAATGCAATCTTCCCACCATTACTGTTTCCGTCTTGATCTTCATAAGCACAATTGCTTCTTTTGCATAGGAAAAATTGGTTTCTTATGCGTTTTAATATGTGAGGCAAATAACCAAAAGGATTCTATGTTCTTATCTCTTGCTGCCATTGAATCGAGATGAGAGGAATTGATAAGCAGAATTGTTCTTCTGCGTTTTAGTATGCACGCAGAGAGAGTCATAAAAATAAAAAAAAGCCCTGTCTCCCTGCGGCCATGAATCGAGAAGGTACCAGCAATTTATGATGCTATGCTAATTGATGCTCTTGATAGTTTCAAACATACCGAATTCTGGTACACTGACCAAGCTCTAATCCGAGCACAAAAAGGTGGTTCATTGCTGAGAGAAGAAAAATGGTGGCTTCCCGTTCCACAGATTCCTTCTGATGGTCTTTCTAGTAAGGTCCAAAGACATCTAGAACAGCAGAGGGTATGCATGAACCAAATTTTGAAAGCTGCATTAGCAGTTAATGCTCAAGTTCTCTCTGGGATGGAGGTGCTCTGCCCGAGTTATGGATGGCAAGACCTGTGTGAGAAACATTACTACCAGATCAAGAATAGATTACAAGGGTATTCTGCACAGTAGAAAGGTAAGAAGCAGCTTGCCACGGGAGGCAACTATGGAGCTGGACAAGAGGGTGGAGTCCCTTTGAATGCTCAAAAGAATACAGGGTGTCCTGAAGTCATTGCAGCCAACTCGCTTAGGACATCTCCAAATAGGCCTGATGCAAATGAAGATTACATATTATCAACTGTTCCATGCTCAGATGCAACAATCACATCAAGGAAGGAAAGTCCTATTTCAGTGAGGGCAAGTCTTATAGATGTTGGCAACTCAGTTCAGTATGAAGCACAATAGAAAGGAAGGATAAATAGATGGTCCAACGAAGAAGGAAAGATGCTCATTCAAAGTGATGTCTTTAATTCAATCCTACCAAGTGCATATGAGATTGCGCTTGGACAGTGTACAAGAAACTGAAACGTTGAGAAACTATCTAGCAGAAATTGAAGCTGTAGCAGCTGGCCTTCAGTCACATGTCAAGGAGCTAGAACTTTCAAATAGTGGATAGAGTGTTGCTCTGTGGAAGCGTGCAGAAATAGAAGATTTAGTCAAAATCATCAAGTCCTTCTTGATAACATCTCATCCATATGCCGTTTTTTTTCACCCCATCTACTCCATCACCAAAGCACATTTATTATTTTGATAGCAGTGCAGATAAAGAGAGACACACATGATATATACTATGCAGAACTCTTCTATGTTTTTGAAGGTGGTTCATTCAATACAAAGAATTCTATATGATCATGAACATTTTTGATATTCCCAACTGATCAACATCACAGGAAGTATTTGTTGTCATAACAGATTTGACTTCATTCTCTTACTTGATCTTCTATCCTGAAATTTATCAAGGACTTTTGAAGTTGCGACATTGCTTTCAAAACCCTTCGACAGCAGGCCATGGCACACATTGCCTTTTTGGTCCACATGATGGAATTGTATATAATTGATCCGATAGATCATGAGCCATAAGCATAGTTGTGAGACCACAAAATGGCATTGACACCCTACAAAACGTCTCTCTGAAGATACTCTTCTTTTCTTATGTGTGATGGAAGGAGGACATTCACATGCATCTTTGGGACCAAATGCACACCATTACCTATGAAGTATCTTTTATTTATGAGACCAAATATGCATGTTGTTATTTCATATTCGATGTGATTCTTTTCATGGAGAAATGAAAGCATCACAATTAAGATGATAAGTTATGAGTGGTGCACTTCCCTTCCAAAGTTGTGATCTTGTTTCCCAGCATGTTGGAAACATCCCATACAAGTATGGGTTCCAAGTTTCCCATTGGAGAGTTTAATGAGGCTTTATAAAGTGGCATGGTCTCTTACGATGCCTTGATCTAAGAAGGGTGGTAACATAAATCTAGTAGTCATAAGGTCTTTCTTATTGAAAAGAAAACATTGGTTAAATTAGCATGATTTTTTTCTCTAATTAATATGCTTGATTAGCTACTATGCATTTAAAGAGTCACTAGTAAACCACTTTGGCATATGGAAAACTCTCAAAAAATACTTAAATAGTATTTTTATTCCACTACGAGTGGTTTTAAAATGTTCATCGTTTTGTGACTTTCACTCTAACAAACCACTTTAATGGATACATAAGAATCACATCATTGTATAATAATGACATTGTTTAAAACAAGACTATAATAGGTATTCATGTCTCAAGTCATAGAGATATAATATCTATGGCCCAGAACTAGATGTGGATAACAATAATAGTGAAAAAGATAAATCTACATAAAATTTCATGTTATTGTATAAAATCAATCTAAATGATATAGAGATACAAGAGTTGACTTAGATTTTTTATACTAATAATCAATTTGTGCATGTGTGGGAAGATATGGGATTGAAATCTTGTCTCTTACTGAAGACCTATAGAGATTGACAAAATGTAAGTACTCAAATCTTTTTTGGAGATGTTTTAGAACCTTAAGGTAATACATGTATGCATTATGAATTTTTGTTGTGCTTTCTTCATCATTTTATTTATAGTGTTACTCAAACTTACTTTAAAAGTTTCCAAAGATTTTATGTTATGAGCCTCGAGAGTATTTAAATATATTGTTGTAAGTTATGATCTTAGAGAAAATGTCAATGGTAAGGATAGGGGATTCTATAAAGAAATGATGGATATGGCATAGGGTATCGAATTTCTTAAGGGTTGTGGGGCTATCATGCATGTAGTAGCCTCCTCTAAATTAATAGGGAGGTCTACTTTGATTAATGATATACATCATATGGAAAGCAAGAGATGGTGATCAACTTGTTTGATAAGAAGGTATTGATGGTAAACAACCTCTGCTTAGTTGGAAAAAATTGGCCCTTTAAATTCATAGATAGACTTAGTTTAAAGTTAAATTCTTCAGCTAATCCAAGCTAAAAACTCATTAGTTGATGATGGTAGACAATCTCAAGCCTTTTGCTTCATGCTACATGGCCAACTGGTAGTGGTCTCAAAATGTAACAATGTTGCAATCAAATCCACACAAACCCACTAGAGTCTTCTACCCTATAAGAAAAATCCACTCTATCCTCCAATACCACGTTTATTGGCTTCTTCCTGAATTCTAGATTTTCATGTGCTGATCCTAAAAATGTCATGCTCTATGGACCTAAGGGTAGAAGGAGAGGCCAAGTCTTAATCCATGAGAAAGAGATCTTTTCTAGTAGGAAATTAATGGTACCTTCATATGTTGATGAGGATGACTCCAATGATCAATGGATGCCTACCCTTTTAATGTTGATGTAGAGACCAATCACCTTACTTTGATACCATTGTTGAGGTCCTTCATCATACAATTGAACAAGTTAACTAAAATTTGAAGAGAGCAAAAAATTGTATGAGAGAAAGAAAATAGAAAAATCATACATTGCACAAGATTAGGTAAAATCTCCCCCTAGGCATGGGTGAGCATCTTCCCCATTGATTCGTTTACAAGTTTTTATTAAGGCTTTGCACTCAAAAATCATTGAAAAGCATCGCCATTTTGAGCTCTTATTTTCTTTTTATGAATGCAATATTTTTTTCCTAATATTTTCCAACTATTCCATGAAACCTACTTTAAGGTTTGTAAAATAATAATCAAGCTTTACAGGCCTTGCCCAATAGTTATATCCAAATGAATAAATTGCACATATATACATACAGCATCCTTGCACTATCATATGGTAATATGTCCAATAGATGAAAGAGTAAAAGAGTCTACCTTTATAAGAAACTCACCTATATAACTAGAAACATGTTGGTCTATTTCCATGAGGAGCTTAGTGTGGAGGCTAGAAAAGGAGATTCAGTAAGTGTCTTGCATATTCAATGAAACTTTAGTCTTCTTAATATTACTTGACATGTTCATGTGGTTCCTGCTTAAGCTTAGATGTTAGTAGGATACATAAAACATGAGAGAGAACAGAGCCTTTATATAGACCTTAATGTATGATGTTGGGGGAGATTAAAGAGAGTTGTATGTGCTTAATTTTATATGGAGGAAAAGAGTATGTCCTCTTCAAAGACTTTGGCTCGCACATTGTTAGACACGTGTGTTTAGCCACAAAGTGCGAGGGTTCTTAAGAATGGGAAAGACAAAAGATAAGATAGAAGCTAAATCAATTGATGCCAAAATCCTCTATGTATATTTGGAAACAAATTCACTACACTAATTCTTGTTATGTTTAACAATGAGATCCCAAGTACAATTTCTTGTTCAGTAAGGTCCCAACTCAAATACAAGAAGAGTGGCCTTTCTAGGCCAAGGCACTTGTAAACTCCATTTCAAAATTGATTTTTGTTGTTATTCCAACAAAAATGATCCGCTTAAGATTTTCCAATGTCTCAATCTTCACTCCAATGTCTATTTAGAGTTGTAGCCATATTAGTATAGGTTTGTTCATTAACTTCATGAGAACTTTCTTTCACCTCTTCCTCTTCTTCATCTCTTTCAATTTGCTCATCTTTCGCAAGGCTCTCCACTGCATTTTCCTCTTACGTATCACTTTTCTCACATATCTGAATCCTCATACTTATCTTTGGTACCGTCATGTGAGTTTTAAACATCTCTATCAAATCATATGTCTCATGTAATAATTTACATTCATCAGATTTAGTTTTATCCTGTGTAGAAAATTGTCCTACAACACCACCCTATAGAAAACTGCTCCTATCTTTTGAATGGTAACTTAGATCGCCAAGCTTTGAAAAGAAAAATTGTAGCCCCACTTGTAATCTACAATTTTTTTGAAGACCCCAGGACCAAATTTTGAAGGTATCAAGCCCTAAAAATTTATGTGTAGCAGCCTACAACTATTCATTATAGCATGCAGCCCAAGCCAAACATTGACCTTCCAAACTCTATCTTGGAGGCATAGGAACGTGGATCTCAACCACATTTTGTAGGACCCTTCCTAAGGTATCAAGTCCACATTAGATGCATCAATCGTCATTAATCCTCTCCCAATTAGAACAATTTGACATGTTTAGTTTAGCGAAGCCTGTCCATTGCCATCTCCTATAGTCATATCTTACTTTTGGGTCAAACACCATTGCATACTCAGCCGATTGATCATGTACACAACCCCAAACACTATTTTGTGCATCAAATGGTAGTCCATTAATCATGTTGTGCATGTCTATATCCTTGAATCATACTATTGTATGCATACTTTTCCTTGGAAGAAAAGTGGTAGTATCATCCCAATGCCTTCTCTTTATGCTTCTCTTGGTTGTCTATATCCACCTGAAGATTGGATAAGACATGAGTATCTTGTAATCCTTGTGCTAGTATTTCATTTGCATTCTCCAACTCTGTAGCATACGTATCCAAAAAAATTGAGTTTGACATTTCTAGGTCTACTTTATACATAACGCTTCTAGGCATTTTATTGTGGCCATTATGATGTTTATTTGGGCATTTTATGCTAGTCTCGACGTACTCTATTTATGGCATATTTCTATTCTTTATATTCAAGCTCCTCTCGAGTCATTCACTATCACCTACTAGTTCTGTTGGAGAGAGGGCCATTGCCTATGCAGCTAGTGACTTTGTTGTATGCCATTGTCTCGTATTTCATATATGGATTTCATTTTTTGATCATTCTTCTAATTTCTCTTCTTTGTAGTATTGTTCTGTGTTTCTTTTTCTTTTGTCCTTGTGTTTAGTTAACAGCTTATTACAACAGTTGTTTATGCTTCCATTGCTACATCCACTTTTGAAATGGTATTAGATTTTAGGATCCAAGTTCGTGAGATTGTTTTCTTCTATTTTAGGTTTGTGGATTTTGTCTTTTCCAGCTGATTGGACCCGTTCTTGATTGCTACGAGGACTTATTTTTCAGCATGGTTGACCATCTTTTGGTAATTTTTGGCCTGGTTTCTACTCTTTTTCTTAGTGTTTTTAAGTTCAACATTTTCATTTTAGGGATAATAGGCTGAGGTGACTTACTTTTATGCAGGTTGACTGCATTTATTGCATTCATATGATTGTGTTTTGATTCTAGACTTTGCATTTTCACTGCTTATGCTTGTGCAGGGCGGTGGGCAATAGTATTTCAAGTTGATTCTTGCTATGTTTGGTCCTTTTTTCACCTTATCCATTGTGTCTGAACTTTTTGGTGAGCACCCTTGGTCATATGTGAGACAAGATTGAGATCAATATTGAAATGTATGAGAGCTCAAATATAGTATTATGATGGTGAAATTGTAGATTCTTCTATTTCTATTTTATTTATCATGTTCAAAGACACACAAGTCTCACTTCTATTTCACTTTGAAGTAGGCTTGAGCAACTAGCTTATTAGCACATGTACACCATAGCTTGTGAATTTTAGGCAATGCTAAAATGTGTTAAAACTTTCTAGGATCACTTTCTTTTTAATGAAAGCTTGAAAGTTTTGGGATCTTATATGTTATGGGGCTTTTTTAATGAGTTGATGAAGATTAGAATGCATTTTTAGCTCAGAAAACATGTGGTTGTACATTGTGCCCACTTGTCATATCTTCTTTAGATATGCCCTTCATGGTGTTTAGTGGTGAGAACCATTAATATGCTTTCACCCTTCCAAAGAATAGCTTGAAGTTGTGTCTCAACTAGTTTGTGATCAATTCTATGATGGAGCTAGTGTTTTCTATCTATTGCAAAAGAATTTGTTAAATTCTTTTATAAAAAATTAAAATCACAGTAAGGGATCTATAAATTATGGTAAAAAGTCACAGAAGGGTCAAGAAAATATCACAAAATAGCTTATATAGGGATATATAAAATATGCCATGAATGCATGTGATATATAGGAATTATATACCACTGAGAGAGTGGAGGATTTACCTTCCTTTAGTTGTACTATTTTCTTTGCAATAACAGGGTCATTGGTTGAACTGCCTTTCATTTAATGTAATTTCTACGTCATTATTAAGAAAATTTTACCATCTTGAGTTCAAAAATAACACTTTAAACCTTTTCTTACTTTATTAGTTTCAAAAAAATATTCTTCGGCTAATTGTAGTATGTTTTTGGTTTAGAGAACAAATCACTACACTTTCGAAAGTCCAAAATACAAGTTTCACCACATATTCTATAACATGAAAGTATACATTGGCTCTCAAAATCATCCATGCCTACCACCCTCCTTGATTGGTATAGATATTGTCTCATCTTGCAACTTTCTAAGACTAGTCCTTATGGTTGTTATAAAAGAAAAGGCCATCCACAATCATGTGGGAAACATCCAACAAATCATATGTCCTTTTCAAGTGATGCAATTTTTCCTTCTCATATGCAATCATGGTACAATTTTCATGCAACTAGTTAGCCTCACTTGGCATCTTGTTTGAGTCCCTAGCCAAGATGGTACACTCTTGTGAAAATTGTCCTTCAAAGTTTCCCAAAGCCCTAATCTACTCATGGATGCAAGAGGGCCATATATTGACCACACGACAACTACCATTTTGTTTTATTTCAAGGAAGGAGCAACAACAACCCCTCCTTCCTCCCATTTTAGCATGGGACTGAACTCCTCCTCTATCAATATGATCACTCCTCCCTTTCCTTTACCTGAAGAGGAGAAAAAACACACATAGCTAGGAAGGTCTAGTGCTTGGATGTATTCACTAGTGTGCTTTAGCCCTTGCATGGCCAATGCATTAGGTTTCTTAGCCCTTAACAACCTTCTCCAAGCTACCTTCTGGCTTTCTAAACATAGGCCTTTAGCATTCCATGAGGTGAGATTAACTTCTTAGAGGTGTTAACCATAGATTTAGTCACCATCATGATCCAAGGTCTCATCATCTTTGTTAGTTAGAGGATCCTAAATATTCCTATCAACAAGAGGTAATCTAGCCATTAAGAGTTATATTGTCCATACATGTGACATACTTTCTTCTACTTAGGGGTGCATGCATGGGTACGAGGTACACATACACAAAAATAGATTATTTTGAAAAATATATAAGTGACATTTTTCAATTGCATAAAAAATTAATGAAGGAAGGCATGCATAAATGGGGATTTGGAGCTCATGCTACAAAAAGGTATCAAACCCATGCATCTTAATTAGTTGTTGAGGCTAGATCTTCCACATGTAGGGTTTTCTGTGAGGACAATCTTGAGTGAGATCCCCTTCTTATTACTAGAAACCCAATAGTGGTTCTTCTTCTTCTTGCCTTGTTTCACTATGAAGCCATTAGTAGTGGATATTGCCTACAACTAACTATGCACTTACATTGACAATGGTTCATGAAGTATTATATCACTAATTTTTCGAAACGATACTGAATTGCTACGATATGAATTAATTTCACCAACACACAAAACTCATGTAGAATCTTGCTCAAAAATGAAAGAAAATATTTGACTTGTCATATTGACCCCAAAAGTTGACAATCTGATCCCATATGGAGAGATCACTATATTGGTATCACTGTACCATTATAACCTTCATCCTTCATCATAAATGCTACGAAAATAGTACGATAATCTTTTCCTTTAGTAGAAAATTGTATTGTGATATAGTACAAAGTTATGTGTGTTTGAAATTTAAGTTTGGGAGCCATAGAAAGTGAGAGATTTGAATTATGCAAAAGGAAATGGAAAGATTAAAGTGTATTACATATGAGAGAGAGAGATAGAGAGAGAGAATAGACCTTTACAAAACCTAGGCACAACAAATGTTGTACACATTGGAGATATATTGAAAGATGGCCTTGAAGCTTAAAAGATTTGACTTGTGGCTACCTTGCCATCATGAATGGACATTGATTACATCTTTGTTAACTAAGTGACATGATTGATCCCTTTTTAAAATATTTAATAAATATCCCAAATCATGTCTCATTTAATTAGATATATATTTTTCCATAAACTTTATAGAAGAGCTACATATTTGACTTTATGAGGGGTAGAGTGCATTTTCAAGTCACACTATTCTCCCATTGGAATGGATAGGTTAGACTATATGGTTAAGTTGGTACTGGTTATAATGCCTTGTTGCTTCATACTATGTTTAAACTGATTATAATGATCTACTACTTTTCTGCAATAGGAATCTCAATTGATTTGGTAGTAAGGCTAATGTTATGGAGGAGGATGCAATTTTATCATGATTGGGATGCTCCATATTCATCTCAAGGCATGAGCATCCCAATTGATAGTTGTGATGATAAGTAAAGTTCTTGGTATTTTATCTAATAGGTCTAGTTTGTCTCAATAGTTTATCTCAGATTGTATCCATCATAGCTATGTATATCATGCTTTAGATGGTGATATTGGTCCTCTCGGTCTAGTATTGATAATCAAATTGTTATTCTCTTTCTATTATCTCACTAGAAGAAATATATAATTTGGTACTTGCTTGTTGTCTACAATATTAAAAGTTTGGCTACAAGTAGGTATCTAATGTTGCTAGTAATTAATCCTCTTATATATGTCATATCATGCTTTAGATGGTGATATTGGTCCTTTTTTAGTACTAATAATCAAGTTTTTTTTTTTGTAACGGGTTGATTTAGCAATAAAGAGCCTCATGAGCTTCATTTGGGTTTGGATGGAAGAATAGACATTTATCTACTATTAAGGGCTCACCATCAAACTCTCTAGTTGGGCTTTCATCACAAGGTAAGTATTGGTTAAAATGCATATATGTGGAAATATCATGCATGCACACCTAGTGTTGTCATGAATCATGCTTGATGAATTAACATATGCAATGAAACTTTACACCAAGGTATGCTACAATTTCTCTTTCATTATGCTCATCTTTGTGTTGATGTTGAAGATGATAGTTTGATGGCTAGCTGATTAGAAGAGTAATGACCAAGTTGTAGGTTGCATCTAAAAGACCTTCCAAGGGCATATTGTTCCATGTTATGATCCTCACACTAGATTTTTGTGGAAGCTTTATAGAAGACCTAGATCTTTGACTTTTTCAAGGATATAGTGCATTTTCAAGTCACGCTTTTCTCCCACTGGAATGGATATCTCAGACTATATGCTTAAGTTGCTACTGGTTATCATGCTTTGTTCCTTCATAATCTATTTAAAATAATTTTGATGACCTGCCACTTTTCTAAATTAGTCTGAGTGTGCTTTGTGGGGATGGGAACACTAGAGTCTTATCTAGTCCCTCTTGTCTTGATGATGGTTAAAGAGTTAAAGTGTCATGTTAGTATGATCAGTTCTTATGTGATTCTATGTTTTTGTTTTGCTCAAATTGATGAGTCAAGGTATGGTAGGTATTTTTCTTTTTCTTTTCTTCCTGATATGGGGTTTCATGGTGTGTGATTATCTGCATCGCATGAAGCTTTCGATCACATGTATGTGGAGGTCATGCCAAATTCTTCATGGGATGTGGACTACTAAGGGTGGTTTCAAGTTATCTGGGTTTATTATCATTGATATCATATATGTTCCTATCATGTTGTTTTCGAGGCATTCATTATGACTGTCTATGTGTGAAGACCATCATAATGGTGCCTCAAACCCCTCCCCTGATCCAATATCTGTCTTTGGTATTGCATGATTATTCCTTGTTGCTAGATTCAGATCTCGTTGCTAAAGCAGGATTATCAGAGTTTGTGAGTATTTCCTTACAGCTAGTTCCACATGATCCTGACATTTATGATCAATTTTTAACCTCTTACAGTAAGAGGTCTAGTCTTGTTTATGGTATAACTATTCTTATGACACCTAAGAGTTTGGGGAAGGCTTTTTCTTTGCCATATTGTGGGGAGTCCTTCCCTAGTACCGACCATCAATTTTTCTCCAACAAGGATATTTTGAAGCTGTTATAGAAGTAGCCTCTGGATGTTTTGGATGCAAAGAAGGTTATTACCATGTTAGGGGTCAACGTCTCTATGATTTCCAACTCGCTATGGAAGCAGTTGTACCAATTTCTTCAAGATAGGTTTATGCTTGCCAAAACCTTGTCTCACTACCTCTCCAAGGAGTTGTTCACAGCTTCTTGTATGGTCTGAAAGGTATTACCATTGATTGGAGTATCTAACTCCTAACAAAGATGGATCAACATTTCATTAGAGCTAGTAGAGGAAATGTGACTAATGTTAGATTTGGATCGTACATTTATGTATCCTTGATGCATGCTCCCCCCGACAAAGGAAGTACCTTTACCTCTAGTTCATCTTCCAAAGGTTCCTCGTCCTCCTCATGAAGATGATGATGTAATGATTGATGATGATGATTCTCCCTCACCTCTAATCATTCAGAGAAAGTGCCTGAAATGAGCTGTTGCATTAGTATAGTGGTAGTTCCTACTCCTTCAATTCCAGTTACAATTCCTACTCAATCTTGCAGCACACTACATGCCTTTCTTTAAATGTCAAACCTTTTTAGAGGCCATAGGAATAGTATGTTTGACATTTCTATTCCTTCTGTGCAAGGCCTGGTAGTAGGAGATCCCATTCTTTTTTTGTGCAAGGATATTCAGAGCTCAATTGAACTTTCAGTTACTACCTCTATCCAATAGTTTTCTTCTTCTTTTTATGAAGAAGTTTTATATGGTGTGTCTCTTCTCTCCCCATCACATCTCTACATATCTTCTCTCTCTACATCTCAACATTACTTTGATTAATGATATACAATATATGGAAAGCAAGAGATGGTGATCAACTTATATGATAAGAAGGTATTGCTCGTCAAAAACCTCTATTTGGTTGGAAAAATTGGTCCCTTAAAGCCACAGATAGGCTTAGTCTCATTAAATTCTTTAGCTAATCAAGACTAGAGGATCATTGGTTAATGATGATAGACAATCTCAAACCTTTTGCTTCATGCTAGATAGAGAAGACGACGAATTGGTAGTGGTCTCAAAATGTAAAAATGATGCAATCAAATCCACACAAACCCATTAGAGTCTTGTTGCATTATTTTGTAAGTACAAATTTAATACTAATTCAAAGTGTGTGAATCCCATATCTTCCCACACTTGCTCAAATTGATTATTAGTATAGAAAATCTAAGCCAATTCTTGTATCTCTATGTAGATTTATCTTTTTCGCTATTATTTTTATCCACATCTATTTCTAGGCCATAAATATTATATCTCTATGACTTGAGACATCATTAGCTATTATAGTCTGGTTTTAACTAATGTCGTTGTTATAAAATGATGTGATTCTTATGTATCTATTAAAGTGGTTTGTTTGAGTGAAATAAAATAAATCTTAAAGTCCTAAAATGATGAATATTTAAAACCACTCACAATGGAAGAAAATTAATATTTAATTATTTCTTCTCGAGTTTCCCATGTGCCAATGTGGTCTGATAGTGAATCTTTAAATGGATAGTAGCTAATCAAACATATTAATTAAAGAAAACAATAGTGCTATGTTTCCTTTTCAATAAGGAAAACCTTGTGACAACTAGATCTATGTTACAACCCTTCTTAGACCAAGGCATCGTAAAAGACACTGTCATTTTCTAAAGCCTCATTAAACTCTCCAATGGGAAGCTTAGAATCCCACGTTTGTATGAGATGTTTACAACATGCTAGGAAGCAAGAATACAACTTTGGAACGGAAGTACACCACTCCTAACTTATCATCTTAATTTTGATGCTTTTATTTCTCAATGAAAATAATCACATCCAATATGAAATAACAACATTAGTTGTAATCACCTTGACTTAGCATGTTATAAAAGGATAAGAAATAACTTGCAATCCACATGCAGATGAACCACTAGACATTTGATAGCATCATCTAGCATAATGTGTATGCATATTACAGATGAATATAATGTACAAATGCTTATTCTTTATTTTGTATTTAGACCTATTATACATTATTATGGTAAAGTAATTTTATTGCATCAAATTATTCTAATTGAGTTCAATATCCTATGTTAGAAAAAATTTATTTGGTCACGTATTTTTCATGTGAAGCTTTCAAAGTCCTCACATTAACATGTGACTTTCTTCTGAGACACACACACATACATTAGGGGAGAGAGAGAGAGATTTGGATCAAGATTGAATTAATAAAATAGATAAAATAAGATCTTGTATTGTTGTGTGGAATTTTGTTCCTAAACTCTTGAATAAGGATTCTCCTTTTCTAGGATTGAGAACATGGAGGTATTAATTATATTAAATGTTCCTAAAGTAATAAGAACAAAAGCTATTAGAAAAATGCCACCTCCATAGTTGCTCCCAAACCTGGGTATGCAAATACTTGCATCAAGGAAATGGTAGAGTCTACTATAAGCATCCTTTTCCAAAATTTGATACAAGAGTCGTGGTATAACAAGCAAGGTCTGCAATCGTGAAACTTGTGTGAGACACATGCTAGGAAGAAACTAGTAACCACATGTAAGAGTTTGGAAACACTGTATAATGAAGAGTCAAATATTTTATGTACGCTAAGAAATGAGAACAACATGCATGTTTAGTTACCTGATAAGTCGATGGAAGCCAATGTGCAATTTTGAGTGCAGCAAAAAGGCTATCAAGAAACCATTCACTATGAACTGAGATCACAACATCATCAATGATGATTGTTCCCTCCAATGTGAATGGATTATAGAGCCCTTTGGCCATAGTAGAATGAATATCTACAAACCATAGATTTATTATTCAAACAAGCAATTATTCTTTTTTAGCAAGCATGAAAATTGACGCCTTCTATAATAGCATCATTTTCTAACAATTGAAAACTTACCTGTAATCGAGTAGGAAACCATTTGGTTGATATTCTCATCCCAAGCCAGCATTTTATCACCAAGGACAATGTCTTTTGCATATTTGTAATAAAAGAGATGGTCATTTCCTACTGAGAGAAGAGGTTGTTAAATGAATTGGTTCTAGAATGTATGGGTTTAAAGATATGAGGTGGTCAAATTGTTGAAGGAAAATTAACCATATTAATCAATTACCCGAATGAATTAAAACAAAGTGTAAAGGAGTGAGATCAATCTTCTTTATTTGTGTGCCAAAAGAACCATGATTTTGAGAGAGCTCGAGTTGCAAAAACAGTGATGATGCATTTTCATCAGCATGCCCAAATCCATATATATCATTGAACTCTAGCTTTTGTAGATTGGTATTCCAAACTGCAACCTTTTATGAAAATAGAAGGCAGAAAAGAATAAGTTGTGCATGATGAAGTAGTAAAATGGGAGTAGCTAGATAATATTTTTAAAAATGAAAAACATAAATTAGTTGTTGGGATAGTGCAACCATTTCAAGTGTAAATAGAAAAATGTTCCAAAACCTTTTCTCCAATGTCAATGTCACATATCTTTTTGCGATGTCCAACCTCTGTCATGACCATGGAGGTTCCTACACCATAAACCCATTCAATTAATTATGGATGCTCGTAGCTCTTATTGTGTTTTCATTGGCTACAACATTACTATATGTTTCTCAAATCTCGAAATGAGGTGCATCAAATTCAAAATAGATAACGTCAAGTCATAAAGATGCATGCACGGGACTAAGCAAAGGATCATGGATGAATGATGCCACCTTTAACACAGCTTCCAATTGCATCAGAGGCACATCTTGCTGCCACACCTGCAAGAGTGGTAACTCCCACCACAACTACTGTACAAAAAGGCCCAAGTATTGGATCGTCGACAAGACATGTCAATAGTGCACCAGCTACTCCAAATATGCCACCACCAGTAGCACCTGGAGTTGATTGGGAGCTCTAGTTAGATATGTGATTTATGGTCACTTTGGAGTATATATAACACCTCAAAGACAAGTAAATGAGCATTGGATCGCAAACATGTCGAGTCGTGCACAATCAACATAGCTGAGAAAGGAATATTTGTCATAAGATGATAAAAATGCGAGAACCATACATACATATATGTGTTTAGGTTTGACGTACATATATGTGTGAGAAACTAATATTAGTGGTAAGATGATAACTTTGTGATACCCATATATACATATATGCGTGTAGGTTTGACATGCACATACATGAGTGCATGAAGAAAGGCTATGGAATGATAATCCATTAATGTCTATACTGTGTGGAAGGACCAACGCTTTGATAATTTTAACCAACCATGAAAGAGAATGGTCTCTTTCTTAAATATTAGTAAATAATAGACTGTAGGTACAGGAAGATAACCTTCGCCAACACAAATGGGTGAGACGTCCATGAGATGTCGTCCATTATTTGAAGATCCAAGAGTGAGAGACTCATATTCAACAGTAAAGTTAGAAACATCAACTTCGATGGTGGTTGATGTGGTGGAAGAGGATGCAACCATCATTGATGGATCAGTTGTGAGGGTACTTGTTGAGGTCCCTTCTTTATACAAGGAATTGACATCATCTCCCGTATTATAAAGACCACATCCCACAGTCCAAGCATTGTTGTCACATATGATCTAAGAGCCCAATACATAGAAAAAATAACTATGTCACCATAGCTACACAACATAAGCATACAATAGTACATACTCAAAACGAGCAGCCACCTACAACATTGGTGACTCCTGTATCATCGATGAAGACAATCTCTACACCAGCAGGGGAGTTTGATGATGCATCGCAGCCCCCAGTGGCTTGGATCTAGTACACATACATGGTACAGAAGTGAGTATGAAAGGAAACGAAGCAATACAAACAGTAAATTGAGAGTGAACCGCACGCACAATCCACATACCTGCAAGTTCCAATCACGGGTCACACCGTAAGCAGTGACAGTAGCCGGGATGGTGAGATATCCAGCCTCGATCATCTGACATGTTGACTCTACCGCATGTGCCGGCACAGCACCCCAGAATAGGCCGGGCGTGCCTTGACCCAGCAGGGCCGACGCCAAGAGCGATATCCATGACGAGTTCTCTGGATAGCCACCGTCAGGAGGCGTGTACACGGACAGCTGCAATGTGGCCTCTGCTCCCTCCATAATGTTGCCATAACTGATGAAGACGGACATGAATGCTATTACGATCAGACAGAGGGGGCGCTGGAGGCTCATCGACGCGGCCGCCACCGATGATACTGACTGGTAATTGGAATGATGTGAAGCTTGTTTCTTCATAGATTTCCTACGCGGGCCCGTGCAGACCATGATCGGGGACCAAGATTACCGCTTCGTGCACCGGCCGATGTTTCTGCAACCCAGCCAGGAGGGGTATATCACACACGTACAAGGTGGCTTAGTTCTATGTGTGCGTGTATATCGATTATAAGAGCGAAGGCGGGCTCTCTCGTACAATACTGTGGCTGAGCGGGGCGCAGCTTATGTACGAGTACGATGCCACTCTCAAACACTTACAACACGCCAGGTTCAATGCTTGGCCGATGATGCTGGGCATTCGGCTGCCGCCATCGTCGCCGATTGAGAGTTTTACAACCAGACATCTGACGCGGTGTTATGGGTTAGACTCGCTCTTAACAATCCAAGGGAAAAGATGCTAGCAAGTGTGGAAGAGGGAGCTTTTTATCGTTTCCTACATGGAAGATTTCAACATTTCCCATATGTTCATGTCGTGTGCCCCACATGTAATTAGGGGATTGCATTGCCCATTTGTAATAATGGGGACTCGTAATGAGAATGTGCCAACATTTCCTATCCATCTATACCTACAACTAGGGAATGGCATTGTGCATCTATAATTCTAGGGAATTTTTTAATATCTCCTACATTTCTATATATGTACTCTTGCATAAGACTAGGGAATTACATTGCGCATTTGCCAATGTAGGGAATCGCGGACATAGAGAATTACCTAAATACTCCGAAAACTCTCTCTAGACGAGATTAAGGGAATTCAAGCTTATGGTCTATATCTTGTACATTCAACCTATATCTAGTGGAATTTGTAGTGGACTATATAAAATGAACCTGCATTGTGTAAGAGGCGCACATGCACATGCACACCCCACACACAGACCCTCTACTTCCATTTGAATGCTATTTGATTAATAGGATAAGGTTTTCTTATGAAACTATATTACAAACAATCACCATATTCATTAATCATCAAGAAGCAATTAAACAAAAGGGGCACTTAGTCACCATGCTATGTACTGCATGGATATGCCTTATTCGTTTCAAATCAACATTGCCTATTCTTCTCATCTAAGGTTTGCATGGATTGTCTGATGTTACCATCAACACATGACACACTCCATCATGAGCTAATTCAAGTTTATGATTCCTATAAACCTAAGGGATAAGCCAAAAGCAAGTATCATACTTGTGTCAACTAGAGAAGTTTCCTACTTAGCATTGAGATGTTTTGCAATATGGGATCAAGGTTCAAGCTCAATCTCAAAATAGTTGATTTGGTTAAGGCATTTAATGGGAACTAGGAGGTTGGTGTAACTGATGTGAATGTGTGAACCTTAGGTTATCAAAAGAAATGTACAACGTACATACTATTACATACATTTCAATCCTTAGAAAATTAATCAAACACTCACGAGGTTCGCTCATAATTATGTAAGTCTACCACTTTGAAATTTTTATATAACCTTTCTTAGATCTTTTCTATATACAGAAGGGTATTATTTAATGGGGATATTCACAAATTGAATGGGAAAAAGGTGTGTTTTATTCATGATAAATTTGCACATGAGGGGTTTTCTAATTAGGCCTTGAACGCATGTGATAACTAGGGTTTAGATATAGTGAGCACCTTGAGTTCAAACACAAAAGAGGACACTTCAATGGTTTGAGAAATTCAAGAAGCGTTGATCATCGAAATCCTAAAAACTGTATAATGACTTCAACTATGGAAGAAAAAATCCATTGAATCGCTCAAGTTGAGAAGGAAAATAGTTAAGTAAATGACTTTTAAATATTTGTTTGCTTTCATAGATCTTCAAAGAAATTCCTACTTTCAAGAATCCATATTAGCAGAGATTTCCACAGGTTCTTGGTTGTTGAAATACTTGCTAATGGATATGCTTAAAAGTGTCACCCATTACATAAACTTGGATATGCTTTAAAAAATCTGCAATGGTACTTACATAAATTATATAATTATTTTATGATAATTTATGCTTGCTTTGTATAAATTATACCTTTTTATAGCCGAGTGCTTGTTAAATGTGAGGTATTGTACTCAGTAAGAGAAATATGAACACTTAATTTTCAATAGTTATAGTTCTAAATAATTTTTGCACAATTCATAGTACCTTATGTTAGTATTCTAATGGAAAAGACATCAATTTTACATATTAATCAACCTTTGAGATATTACCTAATTATGAGCTCTTGTATATGACAAGCTATTGAAAATAAATTATTTATAGCTTACGTTAAGAAGAATCTTGCATAAATTACAAAAAGGTAACGAAGCAAATTGAATTGGAGAGAAAAGACTATAGAGAAAAGAGAAAGGGGAGTGTAAAGGAGAGAGAGAAACATGAGAATAAGAGAGAAAGATTATAAGTGGAGAGAGAAACACAGGAATGAGGGAGACAAATGGCTAACACCTATGAAAGGAAAGGCAGAAGCTTTGCAAGGTGAAAGGACAAAGTCTTTTATTGCATAGATTCTTGTGAAGGTGATGTTACATCACTTATCAAAATAGATATTGCACTAGTATTATATAAGAACCACCTAATTCCTTTTGTGATTTCAATAAGAGTGCTTTTAATCCACTAGCTAGTTCAACTCTAACAAATATATCATTATCAAGGAACATGAGTTTCAGTAGTAGTGAATCGAGGACCCAATCACAAAGATTAGTGAAATTTTTCTCCACATTTGCTTGTAAGACCTTCACTCAATTAATATCCCTGCCCTCTCTAAACATTGAAGTCTTCATGTTATGTGGTCTAAACAACTCGGTGTTAGAAAACTGTGTACTCCCTTGAGAAGCTACCATCTATCCCCTAGGAAAAAAACTAAAATATTTGACAATGATCCATGACTTACACTTTTGAAAAACTTGTCAGAGTTACCTATCTCTCTAGAAGGTACACATTGTGCTCCATTATCTATAGATTTCATACTAGCCACTACGTTAGAAAGCATTCTCCTATCCTACACTTGTTTTGAGTAAGATAGGGTAGGAAAGTTAGTAATGCAACCATTCTTAATATTTGTGGCTTCTTGGCCCATACAATTGGGCATTTTGATAACTTTTTGAATGTGTGAAACACTAGTTAGAGAACTTGTGACAATGTTTCCTTATGGTACACTATAGTGAGCTACTGGAGTTAGATCACTAACCATTCTTGCTGCAACAATAGCTATTGTGGCTACTCCAAATAATTCAAGACCCTGTTTGAACTTCCAAAAATCTATGAATAAAGTTGTTTTCCTGCATACCTTGAGACATAGATCTTGTTTTCATTGCTAGGTTCACTTACTTTATTCAGTTCCGAAATGAGTGACCTTACAAAGTTTTAGAAAATTGATCTTCTTTTTCATCCGAGAAGGGATTTTTCCTCAAATGGCCCAATCCCTGAAGAATATTTGATTCTTTTGCATGCTTTAGATTTTGAGAGACACTCCCATTCTTCTTCTTACTTAGCTTACATTCATCATTTGAAGGAGGAAAGGCTTGCATGTTGCATTATGTAGTTACAAACTTCCCTTCTCATGCTATACAATGGATGTTGTATACAACTGCAAACTTCTGTTCTCAGGCTATAGATTTGAAAACTTTCCTTCTCCTGCTATGAAGTTAGTTATGGTGTGGAGTATATTACTCAAGCAACTCATCAATCTTTTGGTGCTGCAAGTGGTTGTTGTTGCTACTAATGAACTTGGTGAATATACATTAAACAAGCTCATACAATTATTCTTATGACTAGTATTCTGCCATTTCTCTTGGTGTTCCAATTACTCCTCTTTTAAGCTTTAGTGTTTTGGTATCTTGCTAGGTATATAAAATGTCCATACTATTCCAATTAGTCAACGTCCATCATATTAGCTTTGGTGCATGTGGGAATTTGAGGCTTCTTATTATGAGTCTATGTAACCTGTCCCTTGTTTTCAATAGATCCTTGACCCACTACACATGGTTTCTCCTCAACTACTCTCTTGGCACAGCTCAAGGTATAGAACAAGTTCATTAAACCCAAAATACAAGAGTCGTGGTCTAGATAGTAACATAATTCTTAGAGTGGAGGTGGCCTAGCATGCGAGTACTCAAATCCATGAGCTTATGTTTGTCATGATTCCTTTTAAAAATAACATAGAAATTTAGCTAGCTTCTTATACTTTTGTCAAAAACAATACAAGAGCTTCACGAGGTGCAATAGTAGATTTTATACCCAATAGCATAAATAGTCATTAGAGCATCACAAGCATCAACCATTGCATCAAGAGCTCCCTAGAACCTCATATTCAACTCTTCTACATGGACCTTATACACTTGGAATTCATGTAGCCATTTCCATTGCAACTGATGCAGCCTTTGTACTTGATTCAACATCACTCACAAAATATTTCCAAGTATCATTAGCTTTGGGCAAGTCCTTCATTTTATTGAGGATCTCAAATACATTTTCAAGGGTTGAATCTTCTTTAATCTGATTATTTATGATAGGTAGAGTCACAATACCTAAATGAACATTCACGTGTTGGTTCGGCTTTCTTGGAGATGAAATCATATTTGAGGCTGTAAGTTTTACGTCATCTTCAACCAAAGGATATTGGGGATTTTGGAAACTTTACCCATATTGAAAATAACAAGGTATATCTTTGATAGAGTCCACGTTGTGGTCACAAATCCCCAGCAGTGTTGAATCCTCCTAATTGAACTTCCCACCCTCTCCTTCATATCTTTGATTAGCAAGCCACCCTGCAGATTGTAGAAGCCCTCCAAGCACATTCTAGTGTCTATAGCTAGGGTTGCAAAGATTGAAGGAATCAAGAAAAATAGTTAAGTCTTGCTTGATACAAAAGTTTGTAGTTGGTAAAAATTAGCATTGTCATGTGGTTACATGTTTGATTGGTTTTCTACATTCAAAACTAGTCTCTGAAATTGGATGAATATCAGTGATTGAGTTCTAATAATTAAATGATAATTTTGGTTGAATAAAGACACATGTAAGGAGTTATCTTAAGTGCTATAAGATGTCTAGACCTAAAAACATAAAAATTACATGTGCTTTATGAAAATTTTCTTTTTTAATAAATTTGAGACGATATTTGCAATTCTACCCATGCTAGCTTGTAGACCACGTGTATCCTAGTCAGTTTGAGTACCGAGACAACTATATTCGGAGTTTGGAGGAGAAAGTTGAACAAAAAAGAGTTGCATAGCAAGTTCATGATGGGGCTGTTGTACCCATGATTTTGATAGAGGGTTTCTTACTTAAGGATTCTACTTGCCTACTATTGTCGGATGCTTTAGGCTATTAGAACAATGTTTGTAATCTAAGATGGTATATACAATATATATTTGTGGAGTAATATATAGAGTAGTTTTGGTTCTCTTGATTCTTCATTCCATCTTGTCTATTATTCTAAACCCATATCAGTTATGACTTGACATATACCCTCCTTGTTGACATTTGGTAAACCTGACATGAAAAGCCACATGATCTAAGCTATGACAAGATGGTAGACTTACTAGTACCTTCACGATCTACATGACCTGTAGAACTTGGAGATATTTGTCATGACATAAAATGGATATTACAAGATTCAGGAAGACAACTAAGTTGATAGATTTTTCTTAATAATACCTTGTCAAAATGACACATCTATAAAAGGTATTGAGATGTGTAAATTTGATCACTTTCACAAATAATATAGTTATTGTCTCTCATTTCACCATTTTGTCCATAACTTTTATGTCTTCACACTCTTCCTTGTATCTTTCTAGTCTTTCCTTCTCCTTGTCATTCATTCTTTCTCCTCTTTTCTCTCTCTTCTCTCATTGCTCAACTCTCTTCTTAACAAGTGGTATTAGAGGATTGGTCTTTGATCCATTTGGTTATAACCTTATCCTTGATTTCCTTCTTAGAAGACTAGGCCAAGGGGTCCACCTATAAGAAATGTTCTATATAACGTGTGTTGAAAGGATGTTAAGAAATACCCTTTCTTTACATATGGTAAGACCTAGAAACCAATTTGGATGCATCATGGACAAAATGGTAGGTCGTGGTCAAGAAATAGACCATTCTAGAGGTAAAATAGTTAAACAAAGGGAGATTAGAGTTAGTAAGGATTAGAGGTCCACTCACTTTTTCAAATACACTTTCTCTTTCAACTTTCGTTTAAGTTTTTGTAAAAGATCTCATGGTGGCTGTAAGAAACCCTTCCTCTTACTCTTGAGTGACCATATCTTTCTCTCTTACCATGGGACAAATGTCCCATGAATCTTGAGGAACATATGGAGTATAGGTTTGATGACATTGCTTGAAAATCATAGTACATTTTAGATTGAATTTCGTACTCTCTCCATCTCTCATTGCTACCTCTAATCTTTGTTCTGTTGATGAAGTACTAATTCAACACTCATTTCAAAGATATTGCAACAAGTCTTGGTAAGATTCAACATTTGATCTTTATCCATTTCTCTAAAACCATAAATGTGCAGGAGGGCAATTAGAGGGTAGCCATAGATTCAACCTTGAAGCTCAAGATTTCTTCAAGTTTTGGTACGTTAAGGAGGAGCTGAATAAAACTATTATTGAGTTAGCTTTTGCTCAAGATAACTTTTTTGACCTTTGTATACAAATGGAGCAACAAACTAAGGTCATGGATACACAAAAAGATGAAATCTCTACTTTGAAAGCTGAGTTGGCAGAAACTTAGTCCCAAGTTGTTATTGTAATAGAGGAGAGTGATAGGTTATAGAAGGAGGTGACTAGAGCAATGCTCAGATCTAGCAACCTAAGGACTAGTTGGCTCTCTCTTGCTCTTCTTCAAAAAGTCTTGTGTAGCAAGTTACTTCTTTGTCCCTTACAGAGTTAGCAGTTCTTCAAAGACAAGCCACGTTTTTCCCTTTGTTCTAGGCTAAGGTGAAAAGACGTCCATCTCGAATGGATTTGATGCGGTCTTCATTTGAGCAGTTCCAAGAATATGTTCCTCTAGATCACTCCTTTTTCCTGCATTATTAGCAACAAAAGTTGGCCTTCTACATTAAGCTTTCAACAATGGATCTACCTCTCCTAGAGGATGGATGGAGTGGGGCCTGGTCTTTTGACTTGTTGATTGAAGTAGTCAGAATGGTTTTTCAAGACTATGTGACTTCAGATACTATGCTCCTATCTTATATGTATTTGACAAGTGATTTGCTAATTCTAGACGATGAATATTTAGCTTGATATGTTGGGGATGTGGTACTACAATCTGCTTTGTATGTTAGACATTTGGAGTTCCGGATAGATGAGATATTTCAGTGTTATTCTTCCTAAGTGGCTGATTATCCTAAGAGTTTGTGGCACACTATAATTGACTCTATCATTTTGAATCAAGAAGGACTTGGTGTGGTGTGAAGCCCTTGAACAACATCTCATACACCCAACATCTCATCTCCTCCAACAACCATGGAGAAAATGACATCTTTGCAGATGTTTGACCAGTGTAATGCGGGCCATGGCACACATTGCCTTTCTGGTCCACATGATGGAATTGTACATAATTGATCCAATAGATCATGAGCCATAAGCATAGTTGCGAGACCACAAAATGGCATTGACACCCTACAAAACGTCTCTCTGAAGATACTCTTCTTTTCTTATGTGTGGTGGAAGGAGGACATTCACGTGCATCTTTGGGACCAAATGCACACCAATACCTATGAAGTATCATTTATTTATGAGACATGTTGAATATGCGCCCCTTATATGCTTCTTTAAAAATTGAAATCAATTTGTAATAACCTTCTTGATTGACATAATAGTCCAAAGAAACTTACGCAGTTTGCAAGAGGTAGCTATCAATGTTGGGTTGCATGAGGCTTCCAGGTGCATGCTTCTTGGTCCATTGCTTCTGAAAATTTGTTGGGCCATTTGGTCTTCTATTATCTCCATTCAAAAAATGGATGAGCCTGCTCCAAGGGATGTAAGCGAGGTGCAATACATTGTACCTGGATTAGGGGTCATGCCTTATTTCCCATTGAAGCTGCGCACCATCGAATGAACCAGGAGGTAGGTTTTGCAAGTTAATGTGATCAACCTTGCTTTGGTTGTCCATGTGTTTAGTGTGTGTGGGATATGGAGAGAGGGAGGGGAGATTATGGGAAACAGATAGATGATATGAGAATAGAGAGAGAGAGAGAGAATGGGGGGAAGGGGGAGAGAGAGTCTTTTACTTCTTAGCCTTCTATGTAGTCCAAGCTTATTCCCCAAGAGTCACGCACATCAAGATGCATTGCTAGGTTAGTGGTTTTGAGATTAGTGGTTTTTTTGGAAATTTTTTTGCTTCAATTTATTCTCTTAATTATTCACTTAATCCACTAATTGTTGAATGAGCATGCACCACTTGATTATTCACTTCTATTCAACTCAGGATCCATCAATTACATACTCAAAACACGGGGCTTTGATATCTTTAAAATAATATTTTATTTCAAAGAGGACAACATGAGGCTCAGAAGGCGGCTCCAACGTAGTTGGTCATTTAGTTTTCATTATGGCATGTCAGCGCACATTCCCTCGTCATTATTCATTCCTCGCAATGATTGTGGACCCAACTATTCACATCTCTGTAGTCGTGATGCTATGTGGTCATTGCTAATCCGAGAGCGGAGTTTTTTGCAAAGAATTTGATCACATTAGTCATTATCATTAGGAATTTATTTTCCCTTGTGTGTGTTTCTTTGTTTGCATTTGCATGACACACGAACACCTGTAGTTAGGTTAGGCATAATTTCTTTAATGCATTCTTTTTTTCTTGTGAAAGTGTCGTTTGATTGATTGCATTGCATGGATTTTAATTTGCAAACCACATGAATGTTTGGTCTCGAAATTCTCTTTAAAAGAATATTCTTGATAGGGCACATTGAATGGAAAAACAAATTCATATGAAGGTCGTGAGTTTTACATCATCAGCGAGTATTTCTTGAAGAAAAACAAAACATGTGTCTTGAAAGTGTGTGCAACTACAAGAACAATAGGCCAAGGAATATTGGTACATAAACACGCCTATCTTTTTTTATCTTTGTATAAAAATGGAGCAACAAACTAAGGTCATGGATACACAAAAAGATGAAATCTCTACTTTGAAAGCTCAGTTGGCAAAAACTCAGTCCCAAGTTGTTATTGTAATAGAGGAGAGGGATAGGTTATAGAAGGAGGTGACTAGAGCAATGATAAGATCCAAAAACTTAAGGATCAATTGGCTCTGTCTTGCTCTTCTTTACAAAGTCTTGTGCAGACAGTTCATTCTTTGTCCCTTGTAGACTTAGCAGTTCTTCAAAGACAAGCCACCTTTTTCCCTTTGTTCCAAGCTAAGGTAAAAGGAATTCAATCTCGAATGGATTTGATGTAGTTTTCATTTGAGAAATTCCAAGAATATGTTCCTCTAGATCACTCATTTTTCTTGCATTATTAGCAACAAAAGTTGGCCTTGTACATTAAGCTTTCAACAATGGATCTACCTCTCCCAGAGGATGGATGGAGTGGGACCTGATCTTCTGGCTTGTTGACTGAAGTAGTCGGAATGGTTTTTGAAGACTATGTGACTTCAGATACTATGCTTCTACCTTATATGTATTTGAGAGGTGATTTGCTAATTCTAGACGATGAAAATTTAGCTTGATATGTTGGGGATGTGGTACTACAAGCTGCTTTGTATGCTAGACATTTGGAGTTTCGGATAGATCAGATATTTCAGTGTTATTCTTCCAAAGTGGCTAATTATCCTGAGATTTCATGGCACACTATGATTGACTCTATCATTTTGAATCAAGAAGGACTTGGTGTGGTGTGAAGCCCTTGAGCAATATCTCATACACCCAACATCTCATCTCCTCTGACAACCATGGAGAAAATGACATCTTTGCAGATGTTTGACCAGTGTAATGTGGGCCATGGCACACATTGCCTTTCTGGTCGACATGATGGAATTGTACATGATTGATCCGATAGATCATGAGCCATAAGTATAGTTGCGAAACCACAAAATGGCATTGACACCCTACAAAACGTCTCTCTGAAGAGGCTCCTGTTTTCTTATGTGTGGTGGAAGGAGGACATTCCCGTGCATCTTTGGGACCAAATGCACACCAATATCTCCTACATGTGTATATATGTACTCTTGCATAAGACTAGAGAATTACATTTTGCATTTGAAAATGTAGGGAATCGCACGTATAGAGAATTACCTAAATACTCCAAAAACTCTCTCTAGACGAGATTAAGGGAATTCAAGCTTATGGTCTATATCTTGTACATTCAAGCTATAACTAGTGGAATTTGCAGTGGACTATATAAAATGAACTTGCATTGTGTAAGAGGCACACATGCACATGCACACCCCACACACAGACCCTCTACTTCCATTTGAATGCTATTTGATTAATAGGATAAGGTTTTCTTATGAAACTATATTACAAACAATCACCATATTCATTAATCATCAAGAAGCAATTAAACAGAAGGGGCATTTAGTCACCATGCTATGTACTACATGGATGCCTTATTCGTTTCAAATCAACATTTCCTATTCTTCTCATCTTAGGTTTGCATGGATTGTTTGATGTTACCATCAACACATGACACACTCCATCATGAGCTCATTCAGGTTTACGATTCCTATAAACCTAAGGGATAAGCCAAACGCAAGTATCATACTTGTGTCAACTAGAGAAGTTTCCTCCTTAGCATTGAGATGTTTTGCAATATGGGATCAAGGTTTGAGCTCAAGCTCAAAATAGTTGATTCGATTAAGGCATTTACGGGAACTAGGAGGTTGGTGTAAGTGATGTGAATGTGTGAACCTTAGGTTATTAAAAGAAATGTACAGCGTACATACTATTACATACATTTCAATCCTTCAAAAATTAATCAAACACTCACGAGGTTCACTCATAATTATGTAAGTCTACCACTTGGAAATTTTTAAATAACCTTTCTTAAATCTTTTCTATATACAGAAGGGTATTATTTAATGGGGATATTCACAAATTGAATGGGAGAAAGGTGTGTTTTATTCATGATATATTTGCACGTGAGGGGTTTTTTAATTAGGCCTTGAACACATGTGATAACTAGGGTTTAGATATAGTGAGCACCTTGAGTTCAAACACAAAAGAGGACACTTCAATGGGTTGAGAAATTCAAGAAGCGTTGATCATCGAAATCCTAAAAACTGGATAATGACTTAAAGTATGGAAGAAAAAAGCCATTGAATCACTCAAGTTGAGAATGAAAATAGTTAAGTAAATGGCTTTTAAATATTTGTTTGCTTCCATAGATCTTCAAAGAAATTCCTACTTTCAAGAACCCATATTAGCAGAGATTTCCACAAGTTCTTGGTTGTTGAGATACTTTCTAATGGATGTGCTTAAAAGTGTCACCCATTACATAAACCTGGATATGCTTTAAAAAATCTGCAATGGTACTTACATAGATTACATAATTATTGTATGATAATTTATGTTTGCTTTGTATAAATTATACCTTTTTATAGCGAGTGCTTGTTAAATGTGAGGTATTGTACTCAGTAAAAGAAATATGAACACTTAATTTCCAATAATTATAGTTCTAAATAATTTTTGCACAATTCATAGTACCTTATGTTAGTATTCTAATGGAAAAGACATCAATTTTACATATTAATCAACCTTTGAGATATTACCTAATTATGAGCTCTTGTATATGACAAGCTATTGAAAATAAATTATTTATAGCTTACGTTAAGAAGAATCTTGCATAAATTACAAAAAGGTAACGAAGCAAATTGAATTGGAGAGAAAAGACTATAGAGAAAAGAGAAAGGGGAGTGTAGAGGAGAGAGAGAAACATGAGAATAAGAGAGAAAGATTATAAGTGGAGAGAGAAACACAGGAATGAGGGAGACAAATGGCTAACACCTATGAAAGGAAAGGCAGAAGCTTTGCAAGGTGAAAGGACAAAGTCTTTTATTGCATAGATTCTTGTGAAGGTGATGTTACATCACTTATCAAAATAGATATTGCACTAGTATTATATAAGAACCACCTAATTCCTTTTGTGATTTCAATAAGAGTGCTTTTAATCCACTAGCTAGTTCAACTCTAACAAATATATCATTATCAAGGAACATGAGTTTCAGTAGTAGTGAATCGAGGACCCAATCACAAAGATTAGTGAAATTTTTCTCCACATTTGCTTGTAAGACCTTCACTCAATTAATATCCCTGCCCTCTCTAAACATTGAAGTCTTCATGTTATGTGATCTAGACAACTCGGTGTTAGAAAACCATGTACTCCCTTGAGAAGCTACCATCTATCCCCTAGGAAAAAAACTAAAATATTTGACAATGATCCATGACTTACACTTTTGAAAAAATTTGTCAGAGTTACCTATCTCTCTAGAAGGTACACATTGTGCTCGATCATCTATAGATTTCATACTAGCCACTACATTAGAAAGTATTCTCCTATCCTACACTTGTTTTGAGTAATATAGGGTAGGAAAGTTAGTAATGCAACCATTCTTAATATTTGTGGATTTTTGACCCATACGATTGGGCATTTTGATAGCTTTCTGAATGTGTGAAACACTAGTTACAAAACTTTTGACAATGTTTCCTTATGATACACTATAGTGAGCTGCTTGAGTTAGATCACTTACCTTTCTTGCTGCAACAATAGCTATTGTGGCTACTCCAAATAATTCAAGACCCTATTTGAACTTCCAAAAATCTATGAGTAAAGTTGTTTTCCTACATACCTTGAGACATAGATCTTGTTATCATTGCTAGGTTCACTTACTTTTTTCAATTCCGAAATGAATGACCTTACAAAGTTTCAACAAATTGATATTCTTTTTCATCTGAGAAGGGATTTTTCCTCAAATGGCCCAATCCCTGAAGAATATGTGATTCTTTTGCATGCTTTAGATTTTGAGAGACACTCCCATTCTTCTTCTTGCTCAACTTACATTCATCATTTGAAGGAGCAAAGGCTTGCATGTTGCACTATGTAGTTGCATACTTTCCTTCTCAAGTCCCAAGTTGTTATTGTAATAGAGGAGAGGGATAGGTTACAGAAGGAGGTGACTAGGGCCATGCTCAGATCTAGCAACCTAAGGATCAGTTGGCTCTCTCTTGCTCTTCTTCAAAAAGTATTGTGTAGCTAGTTACTTCTTTGTCCCTTACAGACTTAGCAGTTCTTTAAAGACAAGCCATGTTTTTCCCTTTGTTCCAAGCTAAGGTGAAAAGACTTCAATATCGAATGGATTTGATGCGGTCTTCATTTGAGAAGTTCCAAGAATATGTTACTTTAGATTACTCCTTTTTCGTGCATTATTAGCAACAAATGTTGGCCTTCTTTATTAAGCTTTCAACAATGGATTTACCACTCCTAGAGGATGAATGGAGTGGGTACTGGTCTTCTGACTTGCTAATTGAAGTAGTCAAAATGGTTTTTCAAGACTATGTGACTTCAGATACTATGCTTCTATCTTATTTGTATTTGAGAGGTGATTTGCTAATTCTAGACTATGAAGATTTAGCTTGATATGTTGGGGATGTGGTACTACAAGCTGCTTTGTATGTTAGACATTTGGAGTTCCGAATAGATGAGATATTTTAGTGGTATTCTTCCAAAGTGGATGATTATCCTAAGAGTTCATGGCACACTATGATTGACTCTATCATTTTGAATCAAGAAGGACTTGGTGTGGTGTGAAGCCCTTGAACAACATCTCATATACCCTACATCTCATCTCCTCTGAGAACCATGGAGAAAATTACATCTTTGCATATGTTTGACCAGTGTAATGCGGGCCACATGATGGAATTGTACATGATTGATCTTATAGATCATGAGCCATAAGTATAGTTGCGAGACCACAAAATGGCATTGACACCCTACAAAATGTCTCTCTAACAAGACTCTTCTTTTCTTATGTGTGGTGGAAGGAGGACATTCACGTGCATCTTTGGGACCAAATGCACACCAATACCTATGAAGTATCTTTCATTTATGAGACACATGTTGAATATGTGCCCCTTATATGCTTCTTTAAAAATTGAAATCAATTTGTAAGAACCTTCTTGATTGACATAATAGTGCAAAGAAACTTACGTAGTTTGCAAGAGGTAGCTATCAATGTTGTGTTGCGTGAGGCTTCCAGGTGCATGCTTCTTGGTCCATTGCTTTTGAAACTTTGTTGGGCCATTTGGTCTTCTATTCTCTCCATTCAAAAAATGGATGAGCCCACTCCAAGGGATGTAAGTGAGGTGCAATACATTGTACCTAGATTAGGGGTCATGCCTTATTTCCCATTGAAGTTGTGCACCATCGAATAAACCAGGAGGCGGGTTTTGCAAGTTAATGTGATCAACCTTGCTTTGGTTGTCCATGTGTTTAGTGTGTACGGGATATGGAGAGAGGGAGGGGAGATTATGGGAAAGAGATAGACGATATGAGAAGAGAGAGAGAGAGAGAGAATGGGGGGAAGGGGGAGAGAGAGTCTTTTACTTCTTAGCCTTCTATGTAGTTCAAGCTTAGTCCCCAAGAGTCACACACATCAAGATGCATTGCTACGTTAGTGGTTTTGAAATTAGTCTTTTTTTTGGAAAATTTTTTGCTTCAATTTATTCTCTTAATTATTCACTTAATCCACTAATTATTGAATGAGCATGCACCACTTGATTATTCACTTCTATTCAGCTTAGGATCCACTAATTACGTACTCAAAACATCGGGCTTTGATATCTTTAAAGTAATATTTTATTTCAAAGAGGAAAACATGAGGCTCAGAAGGCGGCTCCATCATAGTTGGTCATTTAGTTTTCATTATGGCATGTCAACGCACATTCCCTTGTCATTATTCATTCCTCGCAATGATTGTGGGCCCAACTTCTCACATCTTTGTAGTCGTGATGCTATGTGTCCACCATTGCAGATCTGAGGGCGGAGTTTTTTGCAAAGAATTTGATCACATTAGTTAGTATCATTAGGAATTTATTTTCCCTTGTGTGTTTTTCTTTGTTTGCATTTGCATGACACACGAACACCTCTAGTTAGGTTATACACAATTTCTTTAATGCATTCTTTTTTTATTGTGAAAGCATCGTTTGATTGATTGCGTTGCATGGATTTTAATTTGCAAACTACATGAATGTTTGGGCACGAAATTCTATTCAAAAGCATATTCTTGATAGGGCACATTGCATGGAAAAACAAATTCATATGAAGGTCGTAAGTTTTATATCGTCAACGAGTATTTCCTGAAGAAAAATAAAACATGTGTCTTGAAAGTGTGTGCAACTACAAGAACAATAGGCCAAGGAAGGTTGGTACATAAACACGCCTATCTTTTTTGAGCTTTGTATACAAATGGAGCAACAAACTAAGTCATGGATACACAGAAAGATGAAATCTCTACTTTGAAAGCTTAGTTGGCAGAAACGCAGTCCCAAGTTGTTACTATAATAGAGGAGAGGGATAGGTTATAGAACCAGGTGACTAGAGCAATGATCAGATCCAGCAACTTAATGATCAATTGGCTCAGTCTTGCTCTTCTTTACAAAGTCCTGTGCAGACAGTTCCTTCTTTGTCTCTTGCAGACTTAGCAGTTCTTCAAAGACAAGCCACATTTTTCCTTTTGTTCCTCTAGATCACTCATTTTTCTTGCATTATTAGCAACAAAAGTTGGCCTTATACATTAAGCTTTCAACAATGGACCTACCTCTCCCAGAGGATGGATGGAGTGGGGCCTAGTCTTCTGGCTTGTTGACTGAAGTAAGCAGAATGGTTTTTCAAGACTATGTGACTTCAGATACTATGCTTCTATCTTATATGTATTTGAGAAGTGATTTGCTAATTCTAGACCATGAATATTTGGCTTCATATGTTGGGGATGTGGTACTACAAGCTGCTATGTATTTTAGACATTTGGAGTTCCGGATAGATAAGATATTTTAGTGTTATTCTTCCAAAGTGGATGATTATCCTGAGAGTTCATGGCACACCATGATTGACTCTATCATTTTGAATCAAGAAGGACTTGGTGTGGTGTGAAGCCCTTGAACAACATCTCATACACCCAACATCTCATCTCCTTTGACAACCATGGAGAAAGTCACATCTTTGTAGATGCTTCACCAGTGTAATGTGGGCCATGGCACACATTGCCTTTCTGGTCCACATGATGGAACTGTACATAATTGATCCAATAGATCATGAGCCATAAGTATAGTTGCGAGACCACAAAATGGCATTGACGCCCTACAAAACGTCTATCTGAAGAGACTCTTCTTTTCTTATGTGTGGTGGAAGGAGGACATTCACGTGCATCTTTGGGACCAAATGCACACCAATACCTATGAAGTATCTTTCATTTACGAGACACATGTTGAATATGCGCCCCTTATATGCTTCTTTAAAAATTGAAATCAATTTGTAAGAACCTTCTTGATTGACATAACAGTGCAAAGAAACTTAGCGAGTTTGCAAGAGGTAGCTATCAATGTTGTGTTGCGTGAGGCTTCCAGGTGCATGCTTTTTGGTCCATTGCTTCTGAAAATTTGTTGGGCCATTTGGTCTTCTATTCTCTCCATTCAAAAAGTGGATGAGCCTGCTCCAAGGGATGTAAGTGAGATTCAATACATTGTGCCTGGATTAGGGGTCATGCCTTATTTCCCATTGAAGGTGCGCACCATCGAATGAACCAGGAGGCAGGTTTTGCAAGTTAATGTGATCAACCTTGCTTTGGTTGTCCATGTGTTTAGTGTGTGTGGGATATGGAGAGAGGGAGGGGAGATTATGGGAAAGAGATAGACAATATGAGAAGAGAGAGAGAGAGAATGGGGGGAAGGGGGAGAGAGAGTCTTTTACTTCTTAGCCTTCTATGTAGTTCAAGCGTAGTCCCCAAGAGTCACACACATCAAGATGCATTGCTAGGTTAGTGGTTTTGAAATTAGACTTTTTTTTGGAAATTTTTTTGCTTCAATCTATTCTCTTAATTATTCACTTAATCCACTAATTGTTGAATGAGCATGCACCACTTGATTATTCACTTCTATTCAGCTTAGGATCCACCAATTACGTACTCAAAACATCGGGCTTTGATATCTTTAAAATAATGTTTTATTTCAAAGAGGAAAACATGAGGCTCAAAAGGGGGCTCCAACATAGTCATTTAGTTTTCATTATGGCATGTTAGCGCACATTCCCTTGTCATTATTCATTCCTCACAATGATTGTGGGCCCAACTTCTCACGTCTTTGTAGTCGTGATGCTATGTGTCCACCATTGCAAATATGAGGGCGGAGTTTTTTGCAAAGAATTTGATCACATTAGTCATTATCATTAGGAATTTATTTTCCCTTGTGTGTGTTTCTTTGTTTGCATTTGCATGACATACGAGCACCTGTAGTTAGGTTAGGCACAATTTCTTCAATGCATTCTTTTTTTCTTGTGAAAGCATCCTTTGATTGATTGCATTGCATGGATTTTAATTTGCAAACCGCATGAATGTTTGGGCACAAAATTCTCTTCAAAAGCATATTCTTGATAGGGCACATTGCATGGAAAAATAGATTCATATGAAGGTCGTAAGTTTTACATCGTCAGCGAGTATTTCTTGAAGAAAAACAAAACATGTGTGTTGAAAGTGTGTGCAACTACAAGAATAATAGGCCAAGGAAGGTTGGTACATAAACACACCTATCTTGGATCTCAGAAGCTCTAATTTGTGTGAACTTCAAAGCACACAAAGGAAGCATGTAATTAGATATATATATTTTACATAAACTTTATAAAAGAGCTAGATATTTGACTTTATGAGGGGTATAGTGCATTTTCAAGTCACACTTTTCTTCCATTGGAATGGATAGCTCAAATTATATGCTTAAGTTGCTACTGGTATGGAGCAGGATGCAAGTTTATCATGATTGGGATGCTCCATACTCATCTCAAGGCATGAGCATCTCAATCGATAGTTGTGATGATAAGTAAAGTTCTTTGTAGTTTATCTAGTAGGTTTAGTTTATCTCAATAGTTTATCTCAAATTCTATCCATCATAGCTATGTATATCATGCTTTAGATGGTGATATTGGTCCTCTCGGTCTAGTACTGATAATCAAATTATTATGCTCTTTCTATGATCTCACAGGAAGAAATACATAATTTAGTTCTTTCTTGTTGTCTACAATATTAAAATTTTGGCTACAAGTAGGTGTCTCATGTTGCTTTTAGCGATTAACCTCTTGTATATGTCATATCATGCTTTAGATGGTGATATTGGTCCTTTTTTTTAGTACTAATAATCAAGTTCTTTTTTCCTAACATATGCAATCATGCTTGATGAATGAACATATGCAATGAAACTTTACACCAAGGTAGGTTACAATTTCTCTTCCATTATGCTCATCTTTATGTTGATGTTAAAGTTGATAGTTTGATAGCCAGTTGATTAGAAGGGTAATGACCAAGTTGTAGGTTGCATCTAAAAGACCTTCCAAGGGCATATTGTTCCCTGTTATGAACGTCACACTAGATTTTTGTGGAAGCTTTATAGAAGAGCTAGATCTTTGACTTTATCAAGGGTAGAATGCATTTTCAAGTCACACTTTTCTCGCACCGGAATGGATATCTCAGACTATATGCTTAAGTTGCTACTGGTTATCTTGCTTTGTTGCTTCATACTCTATTCAAACTAATTTTGAAGACCCACTAATTTTTTGAATTAGTCTGAGTTGATCTAGTAGTAAGGCTACTAGTATGGAAGAGGATGCAAGTTCTTACCTCCAACATTACCTGCACCAACATGTCACAAATTTCGTCTTTAAAACCTATCGATATAAGTAGTGATTGTTCTCATTTTGGATATGTAGTTCTTCATGTAATTGTAATACTCTTGTTATATCCTTGTTAAATATTTTATGCATACGGTACCGTGGTAGTGATGTTTTGAATACATACACATCCGTCAATGCATCTTCTTCTTCTCAGTCATGCATTGAGGAAGCAAGATTGGCTACAGGATCAGCTACATCTTCATCTATATAGAGATCTATTTCATCGTTGGCACCCTTCTATGGGGCAAAGAGATTGGCAGACATAGATCAGAGGTGGTCAGATTCTTGTTCATTATCTTTGATCATTGGAGCACGGTCAGCATCCACCATAGCCATGGTGGGCATGGGACAAAGGTAAAAAACTGCACTAGAGGGCTTTGAGTATAAGTAATCCATTTTGAGCATCATTGAGGATCTCTTAGTCTAATAATAAATCAATCTTAACAAAAAGCATCTTAGAAATGTGGTTTTTTTGTCCTAGGATCGCGTATTAAAATTAATGCGTGCCATCTATGAAATTTATCAACTATAGTAATAAAATTTATTTCAATCAATTCTACTCATAGTCATAAGACCTGAGAGAAAATATCCTATACTCAATTTAAGGGATTCTTCTTCTATAACAATACTTTTGGGTTCATTTTGATGAAGTACCGTAATGACCATTAGCTAGGGTATCATTTTCTTTTAGTCCTTCCGTTGACTAGTTGGCATGATTTCTAATTTGTTATGCCTATAAAGTTAATACAAAAACAATGAATTATGCATATCACAATTAGATCCCCTACTTGGACATTATGAAGGACATGACCATTTTTAAGCCATCTTAAAGAGTCACCAATGTACGTGGCCCATGGCAAAGCACATTGCATACCATTATCGATAAGTCTATTATCTTAAATTTTCTTCCCCTCCCTCTCCCTCTCTTTCTCTTTCTCTCCCTCTCTCTCCCTCTCCCTCTCTTTCTCTCTTTCTCTCTCATTTCCTCTCCTAAACAAGCAAAAAAGAAAGTGATTCAAACATTAAACAAGCAAGAGGGAGAGTGAGAGAGAGAATGCACTCTCTCTCTCTCACCCTCACCCTCACCCTCTCCCTCTCTTTCTCTCCCTCTCTCATTTCCTTCCCCTCCCTCTCCCTCTCCCTCTCTTTCTCTTTCTCTCTCTCTCTATCTCTCTTTCTCTCTCATTTCCTAAACAAGCAAAAAATAAAGTGATTTAAACATTAAACAAGCAAAAGGGAGAGGGAGAGAGACAATGCACCCTCCCTCTCTTTCTCTTTCTCTCTCTCCCTCTCCCTCTCCCTCTCTTTCTCTCTTACTCTCTCGTTTCCTCTCCTAAACAAACAAACAAGAAAGTGATTTAAACATTAAAGAAGCAAAAGGGAGAGGGAGAGAGAGAATGCACTCTCCCTCTCTTTCTCTTTCTCTCCCTCTCCCTCTCCCTCTCCCTCTCCCTCTCCCTCTCTTTCTCTTTCTCTTTCTCTCCCTCTCTCATTTCCTTCCCCTTCCTCTCCCTCTCCCTCTCTTTCTCTTTCTCTCCCTTTCTATCTCTCTTTCTCTCTCATTTCCTAAACAAGCAAAAAATAAAGTGATATAAACATTAAACAAGAAAAAGGGAGAGGGAGAGAGACAATGCACTCTCCCTCTCTTTCTCTTTCTCTCCCTCTCTCATTTCCTTCCCCTCCCTCTCCCTCTCCCTCTCTTTCTCTCCCTCTCTTTCTCTCTCATTTCCTCTCCTAAACAAGTAAAAAATAAAGTGATTTAAACATTAAACAAGCAAAAGGGAGAGGGAGAGAGAGAATGCACTCTCCCTCCCTCTCCCTCTCTTTCTCTTTCTCTCCCTCTCTCATTTCCTCCCCCTCCCTCTCCATCTCCCTCTCTTTCTCTTTCTCTTTCTCACTCTCCCTCTCCCTCTCTCTCTCTTTCTCTCTCGTTTCCTCTCCTAAACAAGCAAAAAAGAAAGCCATTTAAACATTAAACAAGCAAAAGGGAGAGGGAGAGAGAGAATGCACTCTCCCTCTCTTTCTCTCCCTCTCCCTCTCCCTCTCCCTCTCTTTCTCTTTCTCTCCCTCTCTCTCCCTCTCCCTCTCTTTCTCTTTCATTTCCTCTCCTAAACAAGCAAAAGAGAGTGATTTAAACCTTGAACAAGCAAAAGAAAGAGAGAGGGAGACTCACCGATGAGATATGGCCAGCGTGGGGCGGCTTCTCTTTGAGATGAAGGCTCCTCCTCTCCTTCGCGAATAACGGCGGCGGCGGCAGCAAGTCTTCTTCCTCTCCTTCTCTCTCGACAGTCGCTCTCTCCCTTAATCTCGCTCTCAAAACTCTCAATGGAGCAAAACAAATGAAAAATGCGCTCGGGTTTCGGCCGCGTTTTTTCCCTGCCGCCCGTCGCTATTTGCATCGTTATTTCGCAAAGCGACGCCGCTATCCGCCGTCACTAATCGGCGTAGCTAGTGGCCCAAATCCTTGTAGTGCTTAAGTCTTCAGCAGCTACTTCTTCCTCTTCTTTCAGCTCTTTTGTACTTGTATTCACATCTTTCCAAGGCTAGAAAACATTTCCAAGCTACACTCTCATCCAATAGAACACACACAGAAGCATACAGAACAATCTACAGAACAGTACTAGAATAGCTACAGTACAGAACAGAACAGAACAGAGACAGAAGCTCTACAGAAGACCTACAGAAGGTTACATAAGATCATCAAAACCACATAACTCATACTCAAACCATTCCAAAATCTAAAAAACTATTCAATAAGCTTTCACAAGATCTCAATCTTCATCAATCAATACTTCATCCCTCCTTACAGAAGACAATCAGAACAAAACATAGCAAAATAGAAGCTATACAGAAGGTATACAGAACCAATCAAAACCTATCAAAACATCACAGAACCACTGATAAACATCATGAACTTCCAAAATACAATCAATATCATCCAAAACACTCTCAAACCACTTCCAAACCAATCAATCATCTCATAAAATCAACCATCCAGCTCGCAAAAACAACAAAAATCAGCCAAAAACTCAACATATCCCCACACTTAATAAGGAAGCGTCCTCGCGACCCAGGAAAAAGGGAATACAAGTTCATTTAAAAGCTCAACTTTGATCTTCAATAGCTCTTCAAAAACAATCCATCCAACCATGACCCCAACTTATAACCTGTATCTGATATAAAAATACAACGAAAGGAAAACCCTTTATACATTAACACTTCTTATCAAACTAAAAATCACAACAAACTTGTAAAGGATATAAGAGGTTTCTTCTTCTTCTTCATCATTAGCATCTTCAACTATCCAACCATGACCCCATCACCACAATTCTCCAAAAATGTAGCTCGCACGAAATCCAATCCAATAGGCAACCATCATGTTCTTTTTACATAAAGTAACTCAAAACACAAACACTACACACAACACAATCATCTGAATGACTCCTCCAAAAAGAGAGATTTTCACTAAAAAGCATCCACCATACATTGGAAAATGTATCAATGAAGATGATCCCTCTTAAAAGATTGATGATTTCGGAAACGATCCATAGACAAGGATGCATCTACAAATGTTTTGGGAGGATTCTGAAAAAACTGAAGACAGCACATCCTTTCCAACAGGACCAGGTATCTACTACACACAACACAATCATCTGAATGACTCCTCCAAAAAGAGAGATTTTCATTAAAAAGCATCCACCATACATTGGAAAAGGTATCAATGAAGATGATCCCTCTTAAAAGATTGATGATTTCGGAAACGATCCATAGACAAGGATTCATCTACAAATGTTTTGGGAGTATTCTGAAAAAACTGAAGACAGCACATCCTTTCCAACAGGACCAGGTATCTGCTAGGCAAACAAAGGGTATGAAAATACAATATATCCAGCTGCTGGGAATCAATGCTCACATTGACATTCATGCACAACTTTGGAATAGGCTTGGAATCATTATGAGAGTGCCTATGCATATATGCCAAGTACCAAGCAAAGTGAGCAGTTAATCTCACTGAAGGATCGGCAGATTGTGAATACTGCTGAGCAAAATGAATATAGTTCTGATAAGCTTGACTGGAAGCTGTCCATTCTCCTGGATTTACTGGCCAATTTATTTGAGGTCTTGTAAGGGAATCATTCGATCTCCATTCCCTTCTTCTGGAAATCTGATGATCAAACCCGTCATAGTCACTAACCAACTAAGGTGGTTGAGATATAGAAGTGTTAGGAGAGGGAAGTGCAATAAGGAAAAGTGGATGAAGTGACGGATAGGAAAAACCATAAAAAGAAGAAGAGTTTAAAGAAGGAGTGGCATAAATTTGTATGGAATCACTTAAGAAGGGTGTCAACTGATAAATAGGAAAGGTAGAAGGTACATGAATGGATGGAGAAGGACATGGTGGAGAAGGGAAAAATACTCTATTCTCAATAAAGGAATAGTATGTAAAAATGGAAATTTGTGGGAAAGATGAAGGTTGGAAAAGAAGGGGTAAAATAGTTGTGGAATTGGATTGACAAAGGGAAAGATATATATGATAACGGTGAGCCATTTGTTGGTAATACAGGAGGGTAGGAACAGAAGGTCCTTCGAGAGATCTTCTATGATAGGCATCAAAAAAGGTAGAATCAAACGGATTATGTTTTGAAAGATAAGATAAGAGATCCACCCTCAGTTGATTTGTACTCTGGGCATAGGTAGGGGCTGTGTTCTGTCTTTGATTTAAGACCACAGAATCAATCATGGTATGCCAGGAATTATCAGTACAATTAACCACTTTGGAGGAGTAACTTTCGAACATGTCAGCTATGTGCAACTCCAAATGGTTGATATACAAAGCAGCTTGTAGAATCACGTCTCCCATATACCATGCCATATCCACCTCATCTGGAATTAACAAGTCTCCTCGTAGATACATGTATGACATCAACATGGTATCTGTCGTGACAGAATCTTCAAACACCATCCTTACCACCTCTGTTAGCAACTCAGCAGACCAAGTCCCACTCCATCCATCCTCTAGAAGAGGTAAATCCATCGTGGAAAGCTTCATGTAGAAGGCCAACTTCTGTAAGTGGTAGTGGACAAAGAAAGAATGGTCTGGATGAATATATTCCTGAAACTTCTCAAATGTAGACCATAGCAAATCCATTCTGGATTGCAATCTTTCCACTTTATCTTGGAATAGAGGACACAAGGTAGCATGTCTCTGAAGAGCAGCCAAGTCCTGCTGTGAGAGAGAAGGAATCAAGGGAACATTAGGGCTTGGAGGAACAGACCGGGACTTTGCCAGTTGATCTTGCAACTGCTTGATTTGGGAAGCTTGGGATTCCATTGTGTCATTAGCAGTCTGTAAGGCTAAAAGTTTGGCATCTAAAAGAGTTTGGAGCTCCTACACTTCTCTGGACATCCTCTCCTTCTCCTCTGAAAGGCTAGTAACCTCTGATTGAGCCTCTAGTAACTGGATCTTCAAAGAAGAGATCTCATCTTGTTGGGTTGCAACCAGTTGGGTTTGTTGTTCCATCTGCTTAAACAAATCTGCTAGGGTATCCTTAGTAGAGGCTAACTCGGATGTTGCCTTATGCAACTGGTCCTTAGACTGCGTCAACTCTTCATAAAAGAAAGCGTACAGCTGTTGAACACAAGTCACTGATAATTCAATGAAACTCTGAATGTCTTTATAGAGGAAAGGAATTGCATCTCCCGAGACTAGACTGTTCACTGAGGGGACTGAAATATCCAACGAACCTTCTCGATGTGCTCTCAACAGGTTATTACAAGTGAGGTAACCAGGGAGATCATTGCCAGAGGTAGGAGGAATGGGCATTGAAGGAAGAACTGAAGGATCTTTATCCGCTACCTGCTTCAATTTTGCGCTGGATGACCAAGGGAGGCGAAGAATCATCATCCTCTATATCAATGAGTTCTGACTTATCTGAAGATGGAGGAGGAGGTACGGGATCCGATGGAGGAGGTGGAGGCACACTCTTCTGTATACCTGAGTAGGTCAAGAAGGCAGACAAGTATGATCCATAGGTGACATTGGTAACATTACCCCTGGTGACTTTGACGAAATGTTGATCCATTTTAGTGAGGAGGTAAGTGCTCCAATCAATAGCGACTCCTTTCAACACCATCCTTGAAGCTGTGAAAAGCTCTTTGGACAAGTACTGGGATGGCGTTTTGGCAGGCATAAACCTGTCCTGGAGAAATTGACAAACCATCTTTCACATAGGATCAGTGATCATGGAAACAAACTCCTGAAGAGTTTATCACCTTCTTAACATCCTGCATTTCCCTTGTCTGCTTTTGTAACAGCTTCAAAATCTCTTCATTAGAGAAAAGCTGACGAGTGGTAACAAAGGGTTCACCTTTGGAGGGAAGAGACAGAGCCTTCCCTAGGCCTCGAGGTATGAAAGTCATAGAAATACCCTGGACCAGTCCCGACTTCTTGCTATAGGAGGCCAAAAACTCATCACACAATGGTGGATCCTCTGGAAGCAATGGAAAGGAGGTAGCCACAAAAGGAGCGAGTCCTGCCTTCGTGAGAGGCTCAAAAGTGAGTAGGGAAGAGTAATCCCTACTAACTAATGGGACATACTGGATAGGGGGAGGAGCGTGAGAAGGCGCCATTTAGATAGTTACACACATACCACAAACACAGACAATCAAGGAGAATGCCTGCAAAGCAACAGACAAAAAAACCAAGGATAAGAGAACAACCAAAATAATAAAACGTGACTCAACCAACTATCCCCAAGCAAACCACAGCCTAAAAAAAATTCGACATGACCTCTAGACATATGCGACCGAAAGCTTCATGCTATGCAGCATACAAACACCCAAATCCCCGTATCAGGCAATAAAGAAAAAAAAACTACACACCGTACCCTTAACCGTAATAAAGACACTAAACCAAAACATCACCACAACCCACACATATCAAGACCACATCGTTGATAAACTAGTGTTTGACCATGGAAATAACTCCAAAGACTGTGCATACCCATCCCACGAAACGTGTTCATTAAAAAGGGAAATTAAGTGCAGTGAGGGGAAATTAATTTAATGAAAGGTTCATTTTAATAAATTATTAAGAAATGGGTGAAGTTTTATTAAGTGATAAACCTTAGCAAGAAAACGACGGTTTCTTCTTAAAAATTTAATTACCAATTACTAGGTTAAAGCGGTGCTTTAATTCGAATCCCGGACTTCAATACCCAAACTCAGTCTCTAAATGCAAGTTCATTGATTACAAATTAAGGTGATGTGGAACGCTTTTTTGCCAGCGCGTGCTCTTGTGACGGTTAGTTCATTTTAATTAAAAATATTAAAGTGTTTCTTTAGCACACTTAGAGCATGCTAAGTGAACGACGGGTTTATTTTTATTAAAAGAAATGGTGCGTTTAGCGCGAATGTGCGTACCATGGTAGTGTGTAGGGTTCATTTTGTATTATTTGTTTTTTTTTTTCTTGGTTGTTTTTTATTTTTATATTAACCATGGGTTTTGGGGTAGCTGAAAAAAATAACAAATAAAAAGGAAAATACTTGGTAGTGGGTGTATGTAAATGCAAAGAATGCGCTCTCCTCAATCCAAAAATATCTGGATTTTATTTCTAGATGTTTAGTTGGTGTTTTGAATGAAAAAATATGTTTATTATTATTTTTATATTTTTAAAGAATTTAGGTGTGAAATGAAATATTATGACAGCTTAGAAAAATATGCCAAAAAAAAGTAAAAATGTTAATGGAATTGTTAGGAATTTTTCAAAAATTAATTTAGAAAATTTTAGCATTTTTAATGATTTTTTTTTACATTTTTATGGGAATTTTGAAAAGATTTTGGAATTTTAAAATGGTCGAAAATGTTTTTTCTCAAATTTACAGGTTGAGAAAAATATGGCCATGGGTTGTAGAAATAATAGAATTTTTTCTAGATTTTTCTAGAATTTTTTCAGAATTTTGAAGGTTGATTTTTGTTTACTTTTTTATTTTTTTAATTGTGTTTTTTTTAAAAGTGTTGGAAGGGTTTCAGGTGTTTGAATTTAAAATCTGGGAAAATACCCAGAAATAAGCTGCGTGGCAGCTACGTGTCAGCAACCGACGAACAAAGTCCCGCACCCGCGCACGATCAATCGCAAACAATCACACTCGCACGAACAACCACGTGCGTACACAACTACACGCGTGTCGATGCCACGAGAGTGTGGACGGGTGGGACGGGTGGGACGGGGTTTAGGGAGGGGGTTGCTATGGTTCAGCCGTACAGCAGGGCTGTAGCGTGGGACAGGGGGCCTACAGGGGGGAGGGGGGTTTAGTGAGGAGGACCGGGGCTTGGGTGGGGATGGGGTGGTTATGGTGGGAAAGGGGGCTTGTGTGGGGGGTGTGTTAGTAGGGGGGAAAGGTAAGTGATGGGGAGAACACTGGTTTAGGTGGGAAGGTGTGTGATTGCTGGGGGTGTCAATGGGGGCTAGGTTGGGGGTGGGGGGGAATGTGTTTGAATGGGGGTGTGAATGGAGGCTAGGTTGGGGGTGGGGGGGAGTGTGGTGGAACTGGGGGGAATGGGGGCTAGGTTGGGGGTGGGGGGGAGTGTGGTGGAACTAGGGGGAATGGGAGCTAGGTTGGGGGTGGAGGGGAGTGTGTTTGAATGGGGTGGGAAGGCGGGAGGCGGTCAAGGCGGGTGGGGCAACGGACGAAGAAGGCGGCGTGGGCAACGGCCAGAGGCGGGACGCAATGCTGCTGGCGACGTCGGCAGCAAGGAGCCACGACGGCCGGACGACTGGCGGGGATGACCTGGAGGGCGCTGCGACGGTGGAGGACAAGGCGGGCGCTGCCTGGAGGGCGACGCGGCAGGCTGTGGGCGTCGAGGACGAGGTGGGCGGCCTGGCACCTGCAGGGACGGGCAGCGAGTTGGCACGGGCGACTCAACGGCGTGGCAGAGGCGCTGGCACTTGGAGGGACGGAGTAGCACGTCACGGCGGGCCGGCAGAGGTGGACAGGGTGGGCAGGGAGCCGAGGTGGGAGGCAGGTGGAGAGGCCCAGAGAGGCCACATGGCGGCGGCAGCGTCCAGACGACCGGTGGCCACAGAAGGGAGGAGAGAAGGAGGAGAAGAGGAGGAGGGGAGGAAGGGAAGGAGAGAGGAGCAAAGGAGGAGGGGATGGAGAAGAGGGTGGAGAGGGAGGAGGAGGGGAGGGAAGGGAGGACGCAGAACAGGGAGGGAGAAGGTGGTTAGGGTGGGGAGGGGTCGAGGTAGGGGTAGGGGGGGATAGGGAAGGGTGGGAAGATGGGCAGGGGCCCATGGGGGAGGGTGGAAAAGGCTAGGAGGGGATGGGCAGGGGCCCATGGGGGTGGCCAAGGGATGGGGAGCCCCTGGGAAGGGTAGGGGTAAGGGTTAGGGTAGGGTTAGTGGTTAGGGGTAGGGTTAGGGTTAGTGGTTAGGTCATAGGGGGGGTGCCCAAGGGGTGGGGTAGGGGGAGGGCCCAAAAAGGAGGCGAACCCATCCAGAAGGGAATAAAGCTCATGTCCTGCCACTATATCCAACAGTTGGTCTGTGAAAGGGATAGGGAAGTGATCCTTCTTCGTCTTGGAATTGAGCTTTCGAAAGTCAACACATATTCGCAATTTGCCATTCTTCTTGGGTACAACCATGATGGGTGAAACCCATTCACTATTTGCCACTGGATAGATGAACTCGGCTTCCAGAAGCTTCAGCAGCTCTGCTTTCACCAATGTGGAATAATTCGGGTTCATTCGCCTTTGTCGTTGTCGTACTGGCTTGGCATCAGGCTCCAAGTCAATATGATGCTGACATATTGTGGGATCCTTTAGGTCTTTGTAGGACCATGCAAACACATCCAAATTTTCTTTCAACAAGTTGTACAAGGTTGACAACTCCTCTTCTGGTAGGTTGCTACCCACCTTCAAATGGCATTCAGTGCCATCTGCATCCACAAAGGTTAATTGGCTTTCACCTTCTACTTCACGGATGAAGGTCCCACGGACTGCTTTGAGATACAGATCCGACTCCTACAAGGAAGTGATGTCCTCTTCGGATGTCCCACTAGAACCAACTTCTTCTGTTGGTGGAGACTTAGGTTGCTCCTTGAGATGTTGAGATGGGATTAGAGCCATTTCGGGTTTGGTTTCAAGATTCATTACCTCTTGACTGGAAGACTCATCTTCTGATAACATGTCCAGGAACGTCACATAATAGGGACCCTCTGATTTCTGTTGGGTTTGTGAGACTGGTGCTTGTTGGCACGGTGCATCATCATCATCTTCTCTTGGCAAGGATGGGTGAGGACGGCATGAGCCACTGCTGAAAGACGGTTTAGTCTTCTTTATCCATTTCTTAAAAAGATTTTGCATATGAGAAGATCTGTTTACCAGACCAAATGGTACCATCGCCATTCTATCCCACAGCATGAGCTCGTCTGCTTCTGATGCTTCTGAAACTTCTTCTCCAAATGTATCCTCTTCGGGTGGAATAGACTCTTCCATCGTGCTTTCATGACCTTCTTCGTCCATATCATCTCCATCCTCTTCTGTCTCTGTCTTTGTCTCTGCTTCTGTCTCTGTCTCTGTCTCTGTAGGAGCTCTGTAAGAGAAGAACAGGTTCTCTGTTTCATCTTCTGCCTCTGTCTCTGGCTTTGCTATGGCCATGTAGCAGGGAGAGCAGTACATCCATGCTTCTATCTCACTGTCAGAAGTGATTTCAGAAATCGTTCCTCATTCAGGCAGGAAGTATTCACCCATTGATAATAGCTTTGCATCTTTTGGGAGTTGGCTTACAGTATCCACTGTTAAGGAACGTGCCACTATTTTCTTGGGAAGGATTTGTTTGACAGCATCTTCGTCTGCTGATGTTCCATCTGTAGCCTCATTAGGGGAGTCAGAAGATAACTCCAAGGAGGTGGATCCGTGTCCTTTTTGAGAACCATATAGCTTCAGCACCATTTTGTTGGGTCCTCTACCCAAGGTCAAGGTTCCTTTGAACCAATACGTCCTTGCTCGGGCTTCAAAAAGCCATGGTCTGCCCAGTAACAGAGGGTAGGATGTACCATAAGAGTTTGGCTTCACCACCAGATAGGTTAGCCAATAATCTTTTCCAGCCACTGTAGTCTTCACATATGGGAGAATTCCCAAAGGCTTGATTCTGCTCTGATCCGCCAGTCTGATGAGCCATTGGGTTGGTTGCACACCTTGTAGGCCTAGATCCTTCATTGTTACATCCATCATAATGTTCACTGATGAACCTCCATCAATCAGTGCATTTGCAATGAAGCCTTCTATTCACACGCTAATCTCTAGAGTACCCGGATCTAGGAAGGCGTTAGCTACGTCCACTTCTTTTACAGGCTTTGGAGCTTTGTTGGACTTTGCTGCTGTTGAGGGAGCAATCCTTAATCCACATCTTCTTGTCAGTATACTTTTGAATATTTTTCGGCAACTGGGAGACAATATCAATAATTGTCGGAATGTGAGGTTTGGTTTAAAGGTATCTAGATCTTTGACCAGATCGTATTCCTTAATAGGATCTACTAGCTTCTCTAACCGGTTAGGGAATGGGGCGACAACCATTTTCATCTTCCCTCTTTCTTCCAACAGGGGCATCATGGGAACTTCTTCTGCCACTTGTGGCACTTCCTCCTCTTCTATCTCCTAGACCTCTGGTCCTGTCTCTGGAACTGTCTTTGTAACTCTCTGTGGCACTGTAGTGCTCTGTACGGCACTGTCAGGCTCTGTTCTGTTCTGTCCTTCTGGTGGAAGATTGAACTTCACTGTTCTGGTAGGAGGATTATTTTCTTTCTCGATAGGTGGTTCCTTCTTTTTTGCACGTGTGATGGGAGCAACTTCCAATTCCACTAAATTGGAGGTAGACTCTTGGGCCTTGGCCGGATTATCAGTAGCACTGTTTTTTACTGGGATTGGGCTTGGACAGTCTTTTGTAGTGTGGCCTTCTCCTTTGCAACGACTTCATAAGGGCTTGTAATCCACTGACCTTCTGGGATTTGGACAATTTGGTGAAATGTGTCTCTTTTCTCCGTATCTGTAACACTCCACTTCTGATCTCTGACCACTGCCAGACTGTCTTCCTCTGTAACTTTGTGAGGGAAATCTTCTAGGTCCGAAATTAGGACCAAACTCTCTAGGCTTGGGTCCAATATCCTGTGTTGTCATTTTGGATTCCAGCAGGTTGAATCTTGCGTCTTCTTCCTTCATGCATCTCCTTCAGAGAGCAAATGTCCTCTGTATGGTTCTTCCGCAAACAGTAGGAACAGAAAGCTCCAGGAATGGTTGGTTTTCATGTACATTCAGTGGCTAAATGGCCTGCTTGATGACACTTACCACACCAAGTATTTGACCGCATCACATCTCTTCCTGCTTCAGCCGCATTGGATATATTGACAGTATTCACTTTCAGCGTCTGTAGCTGCTCTATAATCACATCCATCAACTCCTTTTTAATATTTGCAACTTAGTTGGATAAGTAATCCTTCAAGCTTTCTCCTCCTAAGGCACTGGCAAGAGGGTTTTGAGGAGTCTCTGTAATCACTGCATAAACAGGTTGGGCTGGTGTAGAAGGGTCTCTGTCCTGATTCTGATTCAGAGCTCCTGTTTGCACTGTTGGCTGTTGGCTCCAGTTGGTAGGGTTCCACTGTTGCTGCTGATTCGGCATTGAGAAAATTGGTTGGGACCATTGCTGTTGTGGTTGAACCATCATTTGAGGTATTGATTGTGGCCACTGTGGATTTGGTGCACTATACTGTGATACTGAGGGCATCTGTGGGTAAGGGTAGGGGACTGTCCTTGGGAGTGCATTTGGTGGGTACATCATTCCTGGCATCAGAGGAGGTAGGACTCCTCTTCCTGGATTCATCGCCAATCTAGCTTCCACTTCATTGTACAGTCTTGCACCTTTTGTTGCAGCTTGCAGTGTGGCTAGTCTTTGTAGCTCCACAAACTTACGGACTTTTGGTTGTAATCCTCTAAGAAACACCCCCTTATGAATACCATCATCTAGATTATGGTTAGTCCATCACTTCAGGATGGATTCCATTCGTGAGACATAAGCTTCTACTCTTTCTCTAGAGGACAGACTTAAATTCATAAATTCCTCTCGCATCCGCTCTTCAAAACCTTCACGCCTGAATTTAGTGAGGAAGGCCAACTTCAAGTCGTCCCATGTGCCCAAAGTTCCTGCTGCTTGTCTCTCATACCACTGAAACGCCACGCCCTTGAAAGTGGCAGGGAATATTGCCAACCAATGCTCAGGGGTTTTGGCATTGTTAGCCACACATGCTACCATAAACTCTGCTACATGAAGATCAGGGTCTTCATTGTACTCTCCCTTAAAAACTGGAAATGGAACTACATTCGCTAGCCTATCATCAATATTTCCAGGACGGATCTGGCTTGGAAGTGGACCTCCAGCAGGAGGAGGAAGGGCTTGATGTGCCATTGGGACTTTTGTAAAGAGTTCCACAAGGGCGTCAAAGGTGGCTTTTGCTGCGAGCTTGTTCTCAGCTCTGATTTTTGCTTTCTCTCTTCTCACGTACCTCTGGACTTGTTCTAACGCTTGCCTCTTTATCGCGTCATTCATCAGGGGGTTGGCTCCACTATGTTGTTAGTGCCCCATAGAGGGTTAACATAAGGCTTCAGTCTCTGGAGGACTCTCTTGCCAACATTTCTTTTACTTCTTTCTTTTCAACGTCCCTGAATTCTGCTTTCATGCCACTGCACAGAGGAAGGTATTCGGTTTTGAAGGTGTCAAAATGCATACGTCTGAGCATTGTGGTGGTGCTATCATCATAGTAATGCCAGCTTCTGATGGTTTCAACAGTGTAGGTTGTGAAAAACACTCTGTCTACCAACTTCCAGTGGGTTGCCAATGAAGAAACAGAAGATTATCAGTGCACCAAGCATCCCACGTATCTTGTTGTTGAGCATCTACAAACAAATTCCAACTCTTTTCCTTCTTGTCTCTGTGAACCTCCACAGACCAAGACTCCTGAAGCTTCTTCATAATCTCCCACTTGATGATGTCTGGAAACTTCTCAATGAATGCCAAATCTTCCATGGATGGTCATTCTCTCTGTTTCTTCTCTTCAGTTTGTCCCCAAACAGTTTACCACCAAGATGCAAGTTTCTGCTGCTTCAACAGGAAGAGGAAACTATCCACCACATAGAGCATGCATCATGATGGTGATGTGTTTCCGCCATTGTGGGATGAACTTCTTGTGGAAAGTGGCTTTAATTATTTCCAACTCTTCAATGGAAGAAGGAACTTTACAAACATCCATGGAATTCTTCTCTTCTTGGCAATGCCATTTCCTTCATTTTCAGCCTCTTCTAGTGCTTGTTGATGGCAAGTTTCCTCCGGCAATGCACCAAAAACATGGAGCCCCAAGAGGAAAACCAAGGAAAAAGGAATTATCTTGCAAGAAAATCTATCTTGTAACATCAACAAGCTTGTTTATTATTATTCTATATGATCACAATGAAGAAAAGAACACCAGGCACAATAAATCTTCATGCAGTATCATGTAGATCTCCCACGGATTTGATAGAATCAACCATATTCTTCAATATCTTCACAAAATCCATCAATTTCACAAAGAAAGCAAAGGAATACACCATCTTTGAATGGAAATACATCACATAGTATTCATCTTCAATATCTTCATAATCTTCTCTCAATCTCTTACATACAATCACTCTGTTTTAGTAGAATTGGCTATCTCTGACTCTCTCTCTCTCTCTCCATCAATAATACATCATATCCTCACTACAATCTCTCAAAAATCACTCACAATAATCCTTCTTAGGTCGTGGATACCCCTCCCAAGAGGTATGTCTAATATGAAGAGTCACTACAGTGTCCTTTCATAACTCACTACTGTCACTTCACTCTAGTCTTTACTTGAGTCTTCAACGGCTACTTCTTCCTCTTCTTTCAGCTCTTTTGCACTTTTATTCACCTCTTTCCAAGGCTAGAAAACTTTTTCAAGCTACACTCTCATCCAACAGAACACATACAGAAGCATACAAAACAGTCTACAGAACTGTACCAGAACAGCTACAGTACAGAACAGAACAGAGACAGAACCTCTACAGAAGACCTACAGAAGGTTACAGAATATCATCAATACCACATAACTCATACTCAAACCATTCCAAACTCTCAAAAACTATTCAATAAGCTTTCACAATATCTCAATCTTCATCAATCAAAACTCCATCCCTCCTTACAGAAGACAATCAGAACAAAATAGAAGCTATACAGAAGGTATACAGAACCAATCAGAACCTATCAAAACATCAAAGAACCATTGATAAACATCATGAACTTCCAAAACACAATCAATATTATCCAAAACACTCTCAAACCACTTCCAAACCAATCAATCATCTCATAAAATCAACCATTCAGCTCTCAAAAACAACAAAAATAAGCCAAAAAACAAGTCATTTCAACACTCAACACTAGTTAGCCTCACTTGGCATCTTGTTTGAGTCCCTAGCCAAGATGGTACACTCTTGTGAAAATTGTCCTTCAAAGTTTCCCAAAGCCCTAATCTAGTACGATAATCTTTTCCTTTAGTAGAAAATTGTATTGTGATATAGTACAAAGTTATGTGTGTTTGAAATTTAAGTTTGGGAGCCATAGAAAGTGGGAGATTTGAATTATGCAAAAGGAAATGGAAAGATTAAAGTGTATTACATATGAGAGAGAGAGAGAGAGAGAGAGAGAATAGACCTTGACAAAACCTAGGCACAACAAATCTTGTACACATTGAAAGATGGCCTTGAAGCTTAAAAGATTTGACTCGTGGCTATCTTGCCATCATGAATGGACATTGATTACATCTTTGTTAACTAAGTGACATGATTGATCCGTTTTTAAAATATTTAATGAATATCCCAAATCATGTCTCATTTAATTAGATATATATTTTTCCATAAACTTTATAGAAGAGCTACATATTTGACTTTATGAGGGGTAGAGTGCATTTTCAAGTCACACTTTTCTCCCATTGCAATGGATAGCTTAGACTATATGGTTAAGTTGGTACTGGTTATAATGCCTTGTTGCTTCATACTATGTTTAAACTGATTATAATGACCTACTACTTTTCTGCAATAGGAATCTCAATTGATTTGGTAGTAAGGCTAATGGTATGGAGGAGGATGCAATTTTATCATGATTGGGATGCTCCATATTTATCTCAAGGCATGAGCATCCCAATTGATAGTTGTGATGATAAGTAAAGCTCTTGGTATTTTATCTAATAGGTCTAATTTGTCTCAATAGTTTATCTCAGATTCTATCCATCATAGATATGTATATCATGCTTTAGATGGTGATATTGGTCCTCTCGGTCCAGTATTGATAATCAAATTGTTATTCTCTTTCTATGATCTCACTAGAAGAAATACATAATTTGGTACTTGCTTGTTTTCTACAATATTAAAAGTTTGGCTACAAGTAGGTATCTCATGTTGCTAGTGATTAATCCTCTTATATATGTCATATCATGCTTTAGATGGTGATATTGGTCCTTTTTTAGTACTAATAATCAAGTTCTTTTTCTGTAACAGGTTGATTTAGCAATAAAGAGCCTCATGAGCTTCATTTGGGTTTGGATGGAAGAATAGACATTTATCTACTATTAAGGGCTCACCATCAAACTCTCTAGTTGGGCTTTCATCACAAGGTAAGTATTGGTTAAAATGCATATATGTGGAAATATCATCCATGCGTAGCTAGTGTTGTCATGGATCATGCTTGATGAATTAACATATGCAATGAAACTTTATACCAAGGTAGGCTACAATTTCTCTTTCATTATGCTCATCTTTGTGTTGATGTTGAAGATAGTTTGATGGCTAGCTGATTAGATGGTGGACACAACATCACGACTACAAAGACGTGAGAAGTTGGGTCCACAATCATTGCGAGGAATGAATAATGACGAGGGAATGTGCGTTGACATGCCATAATGAAAACTAAATGACTATGTTGGAGCCCCCTTCTGAGCCTCATGTTTTCCTCTTTGAAATAAAACATTATTTTAAAGATATCAAAGCCCGATATTTTGAGTATGTAATTGGTGGATCCTGAGCTAAATAGAAGTGAATAAACAAGTGGTGCATGCTCATTCAACAATTAGTGGATTAAGTGAATAATTATGAGAATAAATTGAAGCAAAAAATTTTCCATAAAAAAATCTAATTTAAAAACCACTAACCTAGCAATGCATCTTGATGTGTGTGACTCTTGGGGACTACGCTTGAACTACATAGAAGGCTAAGAAGTAAAAGACTCTCTCTCCCCCTTCCCCCCATTCTCTCTCTCTCTCTCTTCTCATATCGTCTATCTCTTTCCCATAATCTCCCCTCCCTCTCTCCATATCCCACACACACTAAACACATGGACAACCAAAGCAAGGTTGATCACATTAACTTGCAAAACCCGCCTCCTGGTTCATTCGATGGTGCGCACCTTCAATGGGAAATAAGGCATGACCCCTAATCCAGGTACAATGTATTGAACCTCACTTACATCCCTTGGAGCAGGCTCATCCACTTTTTGAATGGAGAGAATAGAAGACCAAATGGCCCAACAAATTTTCAAAAGCAATGGACCAAGAAGCATGCACCTGTAAGCCTCACGCAACACAACATTGATAGCTACCTCTTGCAAACTGCGTAAGTTTCTTTGCACTGTTATGTCAATCAAGAAGGTTCTTACAAATTGATTTCAATTTTTAAAGAAGCATATAAGGGGCGCATATTCAACATGTGTCTCATAAAGGAAAGATACTTCATAGGTATTGGTGTGCATTTGGTCCCAAAGATGCACGTGAATGTCCTCCTTCCACCACACATAAGAAAAGAAGAGTCTCTTCAGAGAGACGTTTTGTAGGGTGTCAATGCCATTTTGTGGTCTCGCAACTATACTTATGGCTCATGATCTATCGCAACTATACTTAAAAGAAAGTTTAAAGAGAAAGTGTATTTGAAAAAGTGAGTGGACCTCTAATCCTCACTAACTCTAATCTCCCTTTCTTTAACTATTTTACCTCTAGAATGGTCTTTTTCTTGACCACGACCTACCATTTTTTCCATGATGCATCCAAATTGGTTTCTAGGTCTTACCATATGTAAAGAAAGGTTATTTCTTAACATCCTTTCAACACACGTTATATAGAACATTTCTTATAGGTTGACCCCTTGGCCTAGTCTTCTAAGAAGGAAATCAAGGATAAGTTTATCACCAAAGGGATCAAAGACCAATCCTCTAATAGCACTTGTTAAGAAGAGAGCTTAGCAATGAGAGAAGAGAGAGAAAAGAGGAGAAAGAATGAATGACAAGGAGAAGGAAAGACTAGAAAGATACAAGGAAGAGTGTGAAGACATAAAAGTTATGGACAAAATGGTGAAATGAGAGACAATAAATATATTATTTGCGAAAGTGATCATTACCCATCTCAATACCTTTTATCGCTATGTCATTTTGACAAGGTATTATTAAGAAAACTCTATCCACTTAGTTGTCTTCCTGACTCTTGTAAACATCGATTTTATGTCATGACAAATATCTCCAAGTTCTATAGCTCATGTAGATCGTGAAGGTACTACTAAGTCTACCATCTTGTCATAGCTTAGATCATGTGGCTTTTCATGTCAGGTTTACAAAATGTCAACAAAGGGGGTATATGTCAAGTCATAAGTGATATGGGTTTAGAAGAATAGACAAGATGGAATGAAGAATCAAGAGAACCAAAACTACTCTATATATTACTCCACAAATATATATTGTATATACCATCTTAGATTACAAACACTGTTCTAATAGCCTAAAGCATCCGACAATAGTAGGCAAGTAGAATCCTTAAGTAAGAAACCCTCTATCAAAATCATGAGCACCATAGTCCCATCATGAACTTGTTGTGCAACTCTTGTTTCTTCAACTTTCTCCTCCAAACTCCGAATATAGTTGTCTCGGTACTCAAATTGACTGGGATACAGTGGTCTACAAGGTAGCGTGGGTAGAATCGCAAATATCATCTCAAAATTATGAAAAAATATTTTTTTCATAAAGCACATGTATTTTTTATATTTTTAGGTCTAGACATCTTATAGCACTTAAGATAACTCCTTACATGTGTCTTTATTCAACCAAAATTATCATTTAATTATTAGAACTCAATTAGTGATATTCATCCAATTTCAAAGACTAGTTTTGAATTTAGAAAAGAAATCAAACATGTAACCACATGACAATGCTAATTTTTACCAACTACAAACTTTTGTATCAAGCAAGACTTAACTATTTTTCCTGATTCCTTCAATCTTTGCAACCCTAGCTAAAGACACTAGAATGTTGTTGGAGGGCTTCTACAATCTGCAGGGTGGCTTGTTACTCAAAGATATGGAGGAGAGGGTGGGAAGTTCAATTAGGATGGATTCAACACTACTGGGGATTTGTGACCACACCGTGAACTCTATCAAAGATATACCTGGATATTTTCAATATGGGTAAAGTTTCCAAAATCCCCAATATCCTTTGGCTCAAGATGACGTAAAACTTACTACCTCAAATATGCTTTCATCTCCAAGAAAGCCGCACCAACACTCTAGTGAATGTTCATTTAGATATTGTGACTCTACCTATCATAAATAATTAGATTAAAGAAGATTCAACCCTTGAAAATGTATTTGAGATCCTCAATAAAATGAAGGACTTGCCCAAAGCTAATGATACTTGGAAATATTTTTTGAGTGATGTTGAATCAAGTTCAAAGGCTGCATGAGTTGCAATGGAAATGGCTACATGAATTCCAAGTATATAAGGTCCATGTAGAAGAGTTGAATATGAGGTTCTAGCGAGCTCTTGATGCAATGGTTGATGCTTGTGATGCTCTAATGGATATTTATGCTGTTGGGTATAAAAGCTACTATTGCACCTCGTGAAGTTCTTGTATTGTTTTTGACAAAAGTATAAGAAGCTAGCTAAATTTCTATGTTATTTTTGAAAGAAATCATGACAAACATACTCATACAATATATCCATATGAGATGTATCACATAACACACTTATATCCATAAGGAGACATATTTACCATAGCTTTCAATGGTAGATTGAATCTTATATCTCTTACCTATACATTGGCAACATAAGCTCATGGATTTGAGTACTCGCATGCTAGGCCACCTCCACTCCAAGAATTACGTTACTATCTAGACCACGACTCCCGTGTTTTGGGCTTAGAGAACTTGTTCTATACCTTGAGTTGTGCCAAGAGAGTAGTTGAGGAGAAACCATGTATAGTGGATCAAGGATATATTGAAAACAAGGGAAAGGTTACATAGACTCATAATAAGAAGCCTCAAATTCCCACATGCACCAAAGCTAATACTATGGACGTTGATTAATTGGAATGGTATGGACATTTTATATACGTAGCAAGATACCAAAACACCGAAGCTCAAAAAGAGGAGTAATTGGAACATCGAGAAAAATGGCAGAATACTAGTCATAAGAATAATTGTATGAGCTTGTTTAATGTATATTCACCAAGTTCATTAGTAGCAACAACAACCACTTGCAGCACCAAAAGACTGATGAGTTGCTTGAGTAATATACTCCACACCATAACCAACTTCATAGCGTGAGAAGGAAAGTTTTCAAATCTATAGCCTGAGAACAGAAGTTTGCAGTTGTATACAACATCCATTGTATAGCTTGAGAAGGAAAGTATGCAACTACATAGTTCAACATGCAAGCCTTTGGTCCTTCAAATGATGAATGTAAGTTGAGCAAGAAGAAGAATGGGAGTGTCTCTCGAAATCTAAAGCATGCAAAAGAATCACATATTCTTCAGGGATTGGGCCATTCGAGGAAAAATCCCTTCTCGGATGAGAAAGAAGATCAATTTGCTGAAACTTTGTAAGGTCACTCATTTCAGAATTGAAAAAAGCAAGTGAACCTAGCAATGATAACAAGATCTATGTCTCAAGGTATGTAGGAAAACAACTTTACTCATAGATTTTTGAAAGTTCAAACAGGGTCTTGAATTATTTGGAGTAGCCACAATAGCTATTTTTGCAGCAAGAAAGGTAAGTGATCTAACTCGAGCAGCTCACTATAGTGTACGAGAAGGAAATATTGTCACAAGTTCTCTAACTAGTGTTTCACACATTCAGAAAGCTATCAAAATGCCCAATCATATGGGTCAAAAAGCCACAAATATTAAGAATGGTTGCATTACTAACTTTCCTACCCTATCTTACTCAAAACAAGTGTAGGATAGGAGAATACTTTCTAATGTAGTGGCTAGTATGAAATCTATAGATGATTGAGAACAATATGTACCTTCTAGAGAGATAGGTAACTCTGACAAATTTTTTCAAAAGTGTAAGTCATGGAGCATTGTCAAATATTTTAGTTTTTTTCCTAGGGGATAGATGGTAGCTTCTCAAGGGAGTACACAGTTTACTAACACCAAGTTGTCTAGACCACATAACATGAAGACTTCAATGTTTAGAGAGGGCACGGATATTAATTGAGTGAAGGTCTTACAAGCAAATGTGGAGAAAATTTTCACTGATTTTTGTGATTGGGTACTCGAAACACTACTACTGAAACTCATGTTCCTTGATAATGATATATTTGTTAGAGTTGAACTAGCTAGTGGATTAAGAGAACTATAATTGAAATCACAAAAGGAATTATGTGGTTCTTATTTAATACTAGTGCAATATCTCTTTTGATAAGTGCTACAACGTCACCTTCACAAGAATCTATGCAAAAAAAAACTTTGTCCTTTCACCTTGCAAAGCTTCTGCCTATTCTTTCATAGGTGTTAGCCATTTGTCTCCCTCATTCCTGTCTTTCTCTCTCCACTTACAATATTTCTCTGTTCTTCTCAAGTCTCTCTCTCTCCTCTACACGTCCCTTTCTCTTTTCTCTATAGTCTTTTCTCTCCAAGTCAATCTGCTTCATTACCTTTTTGTAATTTATGCAAGATTCTTCTTGACATAAGCTATTTCTTAAATAATTTATTTTCAATAGCTTGTCATATACAAGAGCTCATAATTAGGCAATATCTCAAAGGTTGATTAGTATGTAAAATTGATGTCTTTTCCATTAGAATACTAACATAAGGTACTATGAATTGTGCAAAAATTATTTAGAACTATCACTATTGGAAATTAAGTGTTCATATTTCTTTTACTGAGTACAATACCTCACATTTAACAAGCACTCGCTATAAAAAGGTATAATTTATACAAAGCAAACATAAATTATCATACAATAATTATGTAATTTATGTAAGTACCATTGCAGATTTTTTAAAACATATCCAGGTTTATGTAATGGGTGACACTTTTAAGCACATCCATTAGCAAGTATTTCAACAACCAAGAACCTGTGGAAATCTCTGCTAATATGGGTTCTTGAAAGTAGGAATTTCTTTGAAGATCTATGGAAGCAAACAAATATTTAAAAGCCATTTACTTAACTATTTTCCTTCTCAACTTGAGTGATTCAATGGCTTTTTTCTTCCATACTTTAAGTCATTATCCAGTTTTTAGGATTTCGATGATCAATGCTAGTTCTTGCATTTCTCAACCCATTGAAGTGTCCTCTTTTGTGTTTGAACTCAAGGTGCTCACTATATCTAAACCCTAGTTATCACATGCGTTCAAGGCCTAATTAAAAAACCCCTCATATGCAAATATATCATGAATAAAACACACCTTTTTCCCATTAAATTTGTGAATATCCCCATTAAATAATACCCTTCTGTATATAAAAAAGATATAAGAAAGGTTATTTAAAAATTTCAAAGTGGTAGACTTACATAATTATGAGCGAAGCTCGTGAGTGTTTGATTAATTTTCTAAGGATTGAAATGTATGTAATAGTATGTACGTTGTACATTTCTTTTAATAACCTAAGGTTCACACATTCACATCAGTTACATCAACTTCCTAGTTCCCATTAAATGCCTTAATCGAATCAACTATTTTGAGATTGAGCTCAAACCTTGATCCCATATTGCAAAACATCTCAATGCTAAGTAGGAAACTTCTCTAGTTGACACAAGTATGACACTTGCTTTTGGCTTATCCCTTAGGTTTATAGGAATCATAAACTTGAATGAGCTCATGATGGAGTGTGTCGTGTGTTGATGGTAGCATCAAACAATCCATGCAAACCTTAGATGAAAAGAATAGGCAATGTTGATTTAAAATGAATAAGGCATATCCATGTAGTACATAGCATGGTGACTAAATGCCCCTTCTGTTTAATTGCTTCTTGATGATTAATGAATATGGTGATTGTTTTTAATATAGTTTCATAAGAAAACCTTATCCTATTAATCAAATAGCATTCAAATGGAAGTAGAGGGTCTGTGTGTGGGGTGTGCATGTGCATGTGTGCCTCTTACACAATGTAGGTTCATTTTATATAGTCCACTGCAAATTCCACTAGTTATAGCTTGAATGTACAGGATATAGACCATAAGCTTGAATTCCCTTAATCTCGTCTAGAGAGAGTTTTTGGAGTATTTAGGTAATTCTCTATACCTGCGATTCCCTACATTGGCAAATGTAGAATGTAGATCTCTAGTCTTATGCAAGAGTACATATATAGACATGTAGGAGATATTGGTGTGCATTTGGTCCCAAAGATGCATGTGAATGTCCTCCTTCCACCACCCATAAGAAAAGAAGAGTCTCTTCAGAGAGATGTTTTGTACGATGTCAATGCCATTTTGTGGTTTCGCACCTATAATTATGGCTCATGATCTATCGGATGAATCAAGTACAATTCCATCATGTGGACCAGAAAGGCAATGTGTGCCACGGCCCACATTACACTGGTCAAACATATGCAAAGATGTCATTTTCTCCATGGTTGTCAGAGGAGATGAGATGTTGGGTGTATGAGATATTTCTCAAGAGCTTCACACCACACCAAGTCCTTCTTGATTCAAACTGATAGAGTCAATCATGGTGTGCCATGAAATCTCAGGATAATCAACCACTTTGGAAGAATAACACTGAAATATCTGATCTATCCGGAACTCCAAATGTCTAGCATACAAAGAAGCTTGTAGTACCACATCCCCAACATATCAAGCTAAATTTTCATCGTCTAGAATTAGCAAATCACCTCTCAAATACATATAAGGTAGAAGCATAGTATCTGAAGTCTCATAGTCTTCAAAAACCATTCCGACTACTTCAGTCAACAAGTCAGAAGATCAAGTCCCACTCCATCCATCCTCTGGGAGGGGTAGATCCATTGTTGAAAGCTTAATGTACAAGGCCAACTTTTGTTGCTAATAATGCAAGAAAAAGGAGTGATCTAGAGGAACATATTCTTGGAATTTCTCAAATGAAAACCACATCAAATCCATTCAAGATTGAATTCTTTTCACCTTAGCTTGGAACAAAGGGAAAAACGTGGCTTGTCTTTGAAGAACTGCTAAGTCTACAAGGGACATAGACTGTCTGCACAAGACTTTGTAAAGAAGAGCAAGAAAGAGCCAATTGATCCTTAAGTTTTTGGATCTTATCATTGCTCTAGTCACCTCCTTCTGTAACCTATCCCTCTCCTCTATTACAATAACAACTTGGGATTGAGTTTTTGCCAAGTGAGCTTTCAAAGCAGAGATTTCATCTTTCTGTGTATCCATGACCTTAGTGTGTTGCTCCATTTTTATACAAAGGTAAAAAAAGATAGGCATGTTTATGTACCAATCTTTCTTGGCCTATTGTTCTTGTAGTTGCACACACATTCAAGACACATGTTTTGTTTTTCTTCAAGAAATACTCGCTGATGATGTAAAACTTACGACCTTCATATGAATCTGTTTTTCCATTCAATGTGCCCTATCAAGAATATTATTTTAAAGATAATTTCGTGACCAAACGTTCATGTGGTTTGCAAATTAAAATCCATGCAATGCAATCAATCAAACGACACTTTCACAAGAAAAAAAGAATGCATTAAAGAAATTATGCCTAACCTAACTAGAGATGTTCGTGTGTCATGCAAATGCAAACAAAGAAACACACACAAGGGAAAATAAATTCCTAATGATGATGACTAATGTGATCAAATTCTTTGCAAAAAACTCCACTCTCGGATTGGCAATGGTGGACACATAGCATCACGACTACAGAGATGTGAAAGGTTGGGTCCACAATCATTGCGAGGAATGAATAATGACGAGGGAATGTGCGTTGACATGCCATAATGAAAACTAAATGAATAACTACGTTGGAGCCACCTTCTGAGCCTCATGTTGTCCTCTTTTAACTAAAATATTATTTTAAAGATATCAAAGCCTCGTGTTTTGAGTACATAATCGGTGGATCCTGAGTTGAATAGAAGTGAATAATCAAGTGGTGCATGCTCATTCAACAATTAGTGGATTAAGTGAATAATTAAGAGAATAAATTGAAGCAAATTTTTTTCCAAAAAAACCACTAACCTAGCAATGCATCATGATGTGTGTGACTTTCGGGGAATAAGCTTGGACTACATAGAAGGCTAAGAAGTAAAAGACTCTCTCTCCCCCTTCCCCCCATTCTCTCTCTCTCTCTATTCTCATATCATCTATCTCTTTCCCATAATCTCCCCTCCCTCTCTCCATATCCCATACAGACTAAACACATGGACAACCAAAGCAAGGTTGATCACATTAACTTGCAAAACCTACTCCTGGTTCATTGGATGGTGCGCAGCTTCAATGGGAAATAAGGAATGACCCCTAATCCAGGTACAATGTATTGCACCTCGCTTACATCCCTTGGAGCAGGCTCATCCATTTTTTGAATGGAGAGAGTAGAAGACCAAATGGCCCAACAAATTTTCAGAAGCAATGGACCAAGAAGCATGCACCTGGAAGCCTCACGCAACCTAACATTGATAGCTACCTCTTGCAAACTGCGTAAGTTTCTTTGCACTATTATGTCAATCAAGAAGGTTATTACAAATTGATTTCAATTTTTAAAGAAGCATATAAGGGGCGCATATTCAACATGTCTCATAAATAAAAGATACTTCATAGGTATTGGTGTGCATTTGGTCCCAAAGATGCACGTGAATGTCATCCTTCCACCACACATAAGAAAAGAAGAGTATCTTCAGAGAGACGTTTTGTAGGGTGTCAATGCCATTTTGTGGTCTCGCAACTATGCTTATGGCTCATGATCTATCGGATCAATTATGTACAATTCCATCATGTGGACCAGAAAGGCAATGTGTGCCATGGCCCGCATTACACTGGTCAAACATCTGCAAAGATGTCATTTTCTCCATGGTTTTCGGAGGAGATGAGATGTTGGGTGTATGAGATGTTGTTCAAGGGCTTCATACCACACCAAGTCCTTCTTGATTCAAAATGATACAGTCAATCATAGTCTGCCACGAACTCTTAGGATAATCAGCCACTTAGGAAGAATAACACTGAAATATATCATCTATCCGGAACTCCAAATGTCTAACATACAAAGCAGCTTGTAGTACCACATCCCCAACATATCAAGCTAAATATTCATAGTCTAGAATTAGCAAATCACTTCTCAAATACATATAAGATAGAAGCATATTATCTGAAGTCACATAGTCTTGAAAAACCATTTTGACTACTTCAGTCAACAAGTCAAAAGACCAGGCCCCACTCCATCCATCCTCTAGGAGAGGTAGATCCATTGTTGAAAGCTTAATGTAGAAGGCCAACTTTTGTTGCTAATTATGTAGGAAAAAGGAGTGATCTAGAGGAACATATTCTTGGAACTTCTCAAATGAAGACCGCATCAAATCCATTCGAGATTGACGTCTTTTCACCTTAGCCTAGAACAAAGGGAAAAACTGCTAACTCTGTAACAAATCCATTCGAGATTGGCTTGTCTTTGAAGAACTGCTAACTCTGTAAGGGATAAAGAAGTAACTGGCTACACAATACTTTTTGAAGAAGAGCAAGAGAGAGCCAACTAATCCTTAGGTTGCTAGATCTGAGCATTGCTCTAGTCACCTCCTTCTTTAACCTATCCCTCTCCTCTATTACAATAACAACTTGGGACTGAGTTTCTGCCAACTCAGCTTTCAAAGTAGAGATTTCATCTTTCTGTGTATCCATGACCTTAGTTTGTTGCTCCATTTGTATACAAAGGTCAAAAAAATTATCTTGAGCAAAAGCTAACTCAATAATAGTTTTATGCAGGTCCTCCTTAACGTACCAAAACTTGAAGAAATCTTGAGCTTCAAGGTTGAAGCTATGGCTACCCTCTAATTGCCCTCCTGCACATTTACGGTTTTAGAGAAATGGATAAAGATCAAATGTTGAATCTTACCAAGACTTGTTGAAATATCTTTGAAATGAGTGCTGAATTAGTACTTCATCAACAGAACAAAGATCAGAGGTAGCAATGAGAGATGGAGAGAGTACAAAATTCAATGCAAAATGTACTATGATTTTCAAGAAATGTCATCAAACCTATACTCCATATGTTTCTCAAGATTCATTGAACATTTGTCCCATGGTAAGAGAGAAAGATATGGTCACTCAAGAGTAAGAGGAAGGGTTTCTTACAGCCACCATGAGAGCTTTTACAAAAACTTAAAAGAAAGTTGAAAGAGAAAGTGTATTTGAAAAAGTGAGTGGACCTCTAATCCTTACTAACTCTAATCTCCCTTTGTTTAACTATTTTACCTCTAGAATGGTCTATTTCTTGACCACGACCTACCATTTTGTCCATGATGCATCCAAATTGGTTTCTAGGTCTTACCATATGTAAAGAAAGGGTATTTCTTAACATCCTTTCAACACACCTTATATTGAACATTTCTTATAGGTGGACCCCTTGGCCTAGTCTTCAAAGAAGGAAATCAAGGATAAGGTTATAACCAAAGGGATCAAAGACCAATCCTCTAATACCACTTGTTAAGAAGAGAGTTGAGCAATGATAGAGAGAGAGAAAAGAGGAGAAAGAATGAATGACAAGGAGAAGGAAAGACTAGAAAGATACAAGGAAGAGTGTGAAGACATAAAAGTTATGGACAAAATGGTGAAATGACAGACAATAACTATATTATTTGTGAAAGTGATCAAATTTACACATCTCAATACCTTTTATAGCTGTGTCATTTTGACAAGGTATTATTAAGAAAAATCTATCAACTTAGTTGTCTTCCTGAATCTTGTAATATCCATTTTATGTCATGACAAATATCTCCAAGTTCTATAGGTCATGTAGATCGTGAAGGTACTGCTAAGTCTACCATCTTGTCATAGCTTAGATCGTGTGGCTTTTCATGTCAGGTTTACCAAATGTCAACAAGGAGGGTATATGTCAAGTCATAACTGATATGGGTTTAGAATAATAGACAAGATGGAATGAAGAATCAAGAAAACCAAAACTACTCTATATATTACTCCACAAATATATATTGTATATACCATCTTAGATTACAAACATTGTTCTAATAGCCTAAAGCATTCGACAATAGTAGGCAAGTAGAATCCTTAAGTAAGAAATCCTCTATCAAAATCATGGGTACAACAGCCCCATCGTGAACTTGCTCTGCAACTCTTTTTTCTTCAACTTTCTCCTCCAAACTCCGAATATAGTTGTCTCGGTACTCAAATTGACTGGGATACACGTGATCTACAAGGTAGCGTGGGTAGAATCGCAAATATCATCTCAAAATTATTAAAAAAGAATTTTTTCATAAAGCACATGTAATTTTTATATTTTTAGGTCTAGACATCTTATAGCACTTAAGATAACTCCTTACATGTGTCTTTATTCAACCAAAATTATCATTTAATTATTAGAACTCAATCACTGATATTCATCCAATTTTAGAGACTAGTTTTGAATCTAGAAAACCAATCAAACATGTAACCACATGACAATGCTAATTTTTACCAACTACAAACTTTTGTATCAAGCAAGACTTAATTATTTTTCTTGATTCCTTCAATCTTTGCAACCCTAGCTATAGACACTAGAATGTGCTTGGAGGGCTTCTACAATCTACAAGGTGGCTTGGTAATCAAAGATATGGAGGAGAGGGTGGGAAGTTCAATTAGGAGGGATTCAACACTGTTGGGGATTTGTGACCACAACGTGGACTCTATCAAAGATATACGTGGATATTTTCAATATGGGTAAAGTTTCCAAAATCCCCAATATCCTTTGGTTGAAGATGACGTAAAACTTACTGCCCTTTAATATGCTTTCATCTCCAAGAAAGCCGAACCAACACTCTAGTGAATGTTCATTTAGGTATTGTGACTCTACCTATCATAAATAATCAGATTAAAGAAGATTCAACCCTTGAAAATGTATTTGAGATCCTCAATAAAATGAAGGACTTGCCCAAAGCTAATGATACTTGGAAATATTTTGTGAGTGATGTTGAATCAAGTACAAAGGCTGCATGAGTTGCAATGGAAATGGCTACATGAATTCCAACTGTATAAGGTCCATGTAGAAGAGTTGAATATGAGGTTCTAGGGAGCTCTTGATGCAATGGTTGATGCTTGTGATGCTTTAATGGCTATTCATGCTATTGGGTATAAAAGCTTCTATTGCACCTCGTGAAGCTCTTGTATTGTTTTTGACAAAAGTATAAGAAGCTAGCTAAATTTCTATGTTATTTTTAAAAGAAATCATGACAAACATAAGCTCATGGATTTGAGTACTCGCATGCTAGGCCACCTCCACTCCAAGAATTATGTTACTATCTAGACGACGACTCTCGTATTTTGGGTTTAAAGAACTTGTTCTATACCTTGAGCTGTGCCAAGAGAGTAGTTGAGGAGAAACCATGTGTAGTGGGTCAAGGATCTATTGAAAACAACGGACAAGTTACATAGACTCATAATAAGAAGCCTCAAATTCCCACATGCACCAAAGCTAATATGATGGACGTTGACTAATTGGAATGGTATGGACATTTTATATACCTAGCAAGATACCAAAACACCAAAGCTCAAAAAGAGGAGTAATTGGAACACCAAGAAAAATGGCAGAATACTAGTCATAAGGATAATTGTATGAGCTTGTTTAATGTATATTCACCAAGTTCATTAGTAGCAACAACAACCACTTGCAGCACCAAAAGACTGATGAGTTGCTTGAGTAATATACTCCACACCATAACCAACTTCATAGCGTGAGAAGGAAAGTTTTCAAATCTATAGCTTGAGAACAGAAATTTGCAGTTGTATAGAACATCCATTCTGTAGCTTGAGAAGGGAAGTCTGTAACTACATAGTGCAACATGCAAGCCTTTGCTCCTTCAAATGATGAATGTAAGCTAAGCAAGAAGAAGAATGGGAGTGTCTCTCGAAATCTAAAGCATGCAAAAGAATCACATATTCTTCAGGGATTGGGCCATTTGAGGAAAAATCCCTTCTCAGATGAAAAAGAAGATCAATTTGCTGAAACTTTGTAAGGTCACTCATTTCGGAACTGAAAAAAGTAAGTGAACCTAGCAATGATAACAAGATCTATGTCTCAAGGTATGTAGGAAAAGAACTTTATTCATAGATTTTTGGAAGTTCAAACAGGGTCTTGAATTATTTGGAGTAGCCACAATAGCTATTGTTGCAGCAAGAATGGTTAGTGATCTAACTCGAGCAGCTCACTATAGTGTACCATAAGGAAACATTGTCACAAGTTCTCTAACTAGTGTTTCACACATTCAGAAAGTTATCAAAATGCCCAATTGTATGGGTCAAAAAGCCACAAATATTAAGAATGGTTGCATTACTAACTTTCCTACCCTATCTTACTCAAAACAACTGTAGGATAGGAGAATACTTTCTAACGTAGTGGCTAGTATGAAATCTATAGATAATCGAGCACAATGTGTACCTTCTAGAGAGATAGGTAACTCTGAAAAAAAATTCAAAAGTGTAAGTCATGGAGCTTTGTCAAATATTTTAGTTTTTTCCCTAAGGGATAGATGGTAGCTTCTCAAGGGAGTACACAATTTTCTAACACCGAGTTGTCTAGACCACATAACATGAAGACTTCAATGTTTAGAGAGGGCAGGGATATTAATTGAGTGGAGGTCTTACAAGCAAATGTGGAGAAAATTTTCACTAATCTTTGTGATTGGGTACTCAATTCACTACTACTGAGACTCATGTTCCTTGATAATGATATATTTGTCAGAGCACTCTTATTGAAATCACAAAAGGAATTAGGTGGTTCTTATATAATACTAGTGCAATATCTATTTTGATAAGTGATATAACATCACCTTCACAAGAATCTATGCAAGAAAATACTTTGTCCTTTCACCTTGCAAAGCTTCTGCCTATCCTTTCATAGGTGTTAGCCATTTGTCTCCCTCATTCCTGTCTTTCTCTCTCCACTTACAATATTTCTCTGTTCTTCTCAAGTTTCTCTCTCTCCTCTACGCGTCCCTTTCTCTTTTCTCTATAGTCTTTTCTCTCCAAGTCAATCTGCTTCATTACATTTTTGTAATTTATGCAAGATTCTTCTTCACATAAGCTATTTCTTAAATAATTTATTTTCAATAGCTTTTCATATACAAGAGCATGTAAAATTGATGTCTTTTCCATTAGAATACTAACATAAGGTACTATGAATTGTGCAAAAATTATTTAGAACTATAACTATTGGAAATTAAGTGCTCATATTTCTCTTACTGAGTACAATACCTCACATTTAACAAGCACTCGCTATAAAAAGGTATAATTTATACAAAGCAAACATAAATTATCATAAAATAATTATATAATTTATGTAAGTACAATTGCAGATTTTTTAAAGCATATCCAGGTTTATGTAATGGGTGACACTTTTAAGCATATCCATTAACAAGTATTTCAACAACCAAGAACCTGTGGAAATCTCTGCTAATATGGATTCTTGAAAGTAGGAATTTCTTTGAAGATTTATGAAAGCAAACAAATATTTAAAAGCCATTTACTTAACTATTTTCCTTCTCAACTTGAGCGATTCAATGGATTTTTTCTTCCATAGTTTAAGTCATTATCCAGTTTTTAGGATTTCGATGATCAACGCTTCTTGAATTTCTCAACCCATTGAAGTATCCTCTTTTGTGTTTTAACTCAAGGTGCTCACTATATCTAAACCCTAGTTATCACATGTGTTCAAGGCCTAATTAGAAAACCCCTCACGTGCAAATTTATCATGAATAAAACACACCTTCTTCCCATTCAATTTGTGAATATCCCCATTAAATAATACCCTTCTGTATATAGAAAAGATATAAGAAAGGTTATTTAAATATTTCAAAGTGGTAGACTTAAATAATTATGAGCGAAGCTCGTGAGTGTTTGATTAATTTTCTAAGGATTGAAATGTATGTAATAGTATGTACGTTGTACATTTCTTTTAATAACCTAAGGTTCACACATTCACATCGGTTACATCAACTTCCTAGTTCCCATTAAATGCCTTAATCGAATCAACTATTTTGAGATTGAGCTCAAACCTTGATCCCATATTGCAAAACATCTCAATGCTAAGTAGGAAACTTCTCTAGTTGACACAAGTATGACACTTGCTTTTGGCTTATCCCTTAGGTTTTTAGGAATCATAAACTTGAATGAGCTCATGATGGAGTGTGTCGTGTGTTGATGGTAACATCAAACAATCCATGCAAACCTTAGATGAGAAGAATAGGCAATGTTGATTTAAAATGAATAAGGCATATCCATGTAGTACATAGCATGGTGACTAAATGCCCCTTCTGTTTAATTGCTTCTTGATGATTAATGAATATGGTGATTATTTGTAATATAGTTTCATAAGAAAACCTTATCCTATTAATCAAATAGCATTCAAATGGAAGTAGAGGGTCTGTAAGTGGGGTGTGCATGTGCATGTGCGCCTCTTACACAATGCAGGTTCATTTTATATAGTCCACTGCAAATTCTACTAGATATAGGTTTAATGTACAAGATATAGACCATAAGCTTGAATTCCCTTAATCTCGTCTAGAGAGAGTTTTTGGAGTATTTAGGTAATTCTCTATATCCGCGATTCCCTACATTGGCAAATGCGCAATGTAATTCCCTAGTCTTATGCAAGAGTACATATATAGACATGTAAGAGATATTAAAAAATTCCCTAGAATTATAGATGCACAATGCCATTCCCTAGTTGTAGGTATAGATGGATAGGAAATGTTGGCACATTCTCATTACGAGTCCCCATTATTGCAAATGGGCAATGCAATCCCCTAATTACATGTGGGGGACACGACATGAACATGTGGGAAATGTTGAAATCTTCCATGTAGGAAACGATAAAAAGCTCCCTCTTCCACACTTGCTAGCATCTTTTCCCTTGGATTGTTAAGAGCGAGTCTAACCTATAACGCCGCGTCAGCTGTCTGGTTGTAAAACTCTCAATCGGCGACGATGGCGGCAGCCGAATGCCCAGCATCATCGGCCAAGCATTGAACCTGGCGTGTTGTAAGTGTTTGAGAGTGGCATCGTACTCGTACATAAGCTGCGCCCCGCTCAGCCACAGTATTGTACGAGCAAGCCCGCCTTCGCTCTTATAATCGATATACACGCACACATAGAACCAAGCCACCTTGTACGTGTGTGATATACCCCTCCTGGCTGGGTTGCAGAAACATCGGCCGGTGCACGAAGCGGTAATCTTGGTCCCCGATCATGGTCTGCACGGGCCCGCGTAGGAAATCTATGAAGAAACAAGCTTCACATCATTACAATTACCAGTCAGTATCATCGCTGGCGGCCGCGTCGATAAGCCTCCAGCGCCCCCTCTGTCTGATCCTAAATATAGCATTCATGTCCGTCTTCATCAGTTATGGCAACATTATGGAGGGAGCAGAGGCCACATTGCAGCTGTCCGTGTACACGCCTCCTGACGGTGGCTATCCAGAGAACTCGTCATGGATATCGCTCTTGGCGTCGGCCCTGCTGGGTCAAGGCACGCCCGGCCTATTCTGGGGTGCTGTCCCGGCAGATGCGGTAGAGTCAACTTGTCAGATGATCGAGGCTGGATATCTCACCATCCCGGCTACTGTCACTGTTTACGGTGTGACCCGTGATTGGAACTTGCAGGTATGTGGATTGTGCGTGCGGTTCACTCTCAATTTACTGTTTGTATTGCTTCGTTTCCTTTCATACTCACTTCTGTACCATGTATGTGTACTAGATCCAAGCCACTGGGGGCTGCGATGCATCATCAAACTCCCCTGCTGGTGTAGAGATTGTCTTCATCGATGATACAAGGAGTCACCAATGTTGTAGGTGGCTGCTTGTTTTGAAAATGTACTATTGTATGCTTATGTTGTGTAGCTATGCGGACATAGTTATTTTTTCTACGTATTGGGCTCTTAGATCATATGTGACAACAATGCTTGGACTGTGGGATGCGGTCTTTATAATATGGGAGATGATGTCAATTTCTTGTATAAAGAAGGGACCTCAACAAGTACCCTCACAACTGATCCATCAAGGATGGTTGCATCCTTTTCCACCACATCAACCACCATCGCAGTTGATGTTTCTAACTTTACTGTCGAATATGAGCTTCTCACTCTTGCATCTTCAAATAATGGACGACATCTCATGGACGTCTCACCCATTTGTGTTGGCGAAAGTTATCTTCCTATACCTATGGTCTATTATTCACTAATATTTAAGAAAGAGACCATTCTCTTTCATGGTTGGTTAAAATTATCAAAGCGTTGGTCCTTCCACACAGTATAGACATTAATGGATCATCATTCCATAGCCTTTCTTCATGCACTCATTTGAATTTGATGCACCTCATTTCGAGATTTGAGAAACATATAGTAATGTTGTAGCCAATGAAAACACAATAAGAGCTACGAGCATCCATAATTAACTAAATGGGTTTATGGTGTAGGAACCTCCATGGTCATGACAGAGGTTGGACATCGCAAAAAGATATGTGACATTGACATTCGAGAAAAGGTTTTAGAACATTTTTCTATTTACATTTGAAATGGTTGTACTATCCTAATAACTAATTTATGTTTTTCATTTTTAAAAATATTATCTAGCTACTCCCATTTTACTACTTCATCATGCACAACTTATTCTTTTTTACCTTCTATTTTCATAAAAGGTTGCAGTTTGGAATACCAATCTACAAAAGCTAGAGTTCAATGATATATATGGATTTGGGCATGCTGATGAAAATGCATCATCAATGTTTTTGCAACTCGAGATCTCTCAAAATCATGGTTCTTTTGGGACACAAATAAAGAAGATTGATCTCACTCCTTTGCACTTTGTTTTAATTCGTTCGGGTAATTGATTAATATGGTTAATTTTCCTTCAACAATTTGACCACCTCATATCTTTAAACCCATACATTCTAGAACCAATTCATTTAACAACCTCTTCTCTCAGTAGGAAATGACCATCTCTTTTATTACAAATATGCAAAAGACATTGTCCTTGGTGATAAAATGCTGGCTTGGGATGAGAATATCAACCAAATGGTTTCCTACTCGATTACAGGTAAGTTTTCAATTGTTAGAAAATGATGCTATTATAGAAGGCATCAATTTTCATGCTTGCTAAAAAAGAATAATTGCTTGTTTGAATAATAAATATATGGTTTGTAGATATTCATTCTACTATGGCCAAAGGGCTCTATAATCCATTCACATTGGAGGGAACAATCGTCATTGATGATGTTGTGATCTTAGTTCATAGTGAATGGTTTCTTGATAGCCTTTTTGCTACACTCAAAATTGCACATTGGCTTCCATCGACTTATCAGGTAAATAAACATGCATGTTGTTCTCATTTCTTAGCGTACATAAAATATTTGACTCTTCATTATACAATGTTTCCAAACTCTTACATGTGGTTACTAGTTTCTTCCTAGCATGTGTCTCACACAAGTTTCATGATTGCAAACCTTGCTTGTTATACCACGACTCTTGTATCAAATTTTGGAAAAGGATGCTTATAGTAGACTCTACCATTTCCTTGATGCAAGTATTTGCATACCCAGGTTTGGGAGCAACTATGGAGGTGGCATTTTTCTAATAGCTTTTGTTCTTATTACTTTAGGAACATTTAATATAATTAATACCTCCATGTTCTCAATCCTAGAAAAGGAGAATCCTTATTCAAGAGTTTAGGAACAAAATTCCACACAACAATACAAGATCTTATTTTATCTATTTTATTAATTTAATCTTGATCAAAATCTCTCTCTCTCTCTCCCCTAATGTATGTATGTGTGTCTCAGAAGAAAGTCACATGTTAATGTGAGGACTTTGAAAGCTTCACATGAAAAATACAGCACCAAATAAATTTTTTCTAACATAGGATATTGAACTCAATTAGAATAATTTGATGCAATAAAATTACTTTACCATAATAATGTATAATAGGTCCAAATACAAAATAAAGAATAAGCATTTATACATTATATTCATCCGTAATATGCATACACATTATGCTAGATGATGCTATCAAATGTCTAGGTGGTTCATCTACATGTGGATTGCAAGTTATTTCTTATCCTTTTATAACATGCTAAGTCAAGGTGATTACAACTAATGTTGTTATTTCATATTGGATGTGATTATTTTCATTGAGAAATAAAAGCATCAAAATTAGGATGATACGTTAGGAGTGGTGTACTTCTGTTCCAAAGTTGTATTCTTGCTTCCTAGCATGTTGTAAACATCTCATACAAACGTGGGATTCTAAGCTTCCCATTGGAGAGTTTAATGAGGCTTTAGAAAATGATAGTGTCTTTTACGATGCCTTGGTCTAAGAAGGGTTGTAACATAGATCTAGTTGCCACAAGGTCTTGCTTATTGAAAAGAAAACATAGCACTATTGTTTTCTTTAATTAATATGTTTGATTAGCTACTATCCATTTAAAGATTCACTATCAAACCACATTGGCACATGGGAAACTCTAGAAGAAATAATTAAATATTAATTTTCTTCCATTGTGAGTGGTTTTAAATATTCATCATTTTAGGACTTTTAGATATATTTGATTTCACTCAAACAAACCACTTTAATAGATACATAAGAATCACATCATTGTATAGCAATGACATTAGTTAAAACCAGACTATAATAGCTAATGATGTCTCAAGTCATAGAGATATAATATTTATGGCCTAGAAATAGATGTGGAAAAAAATAATAGCGAAAAAGATAAACCTACATAGAGATACAAGAATTGGCTTAGATTTTCTATACTAATAATCAATTTGTGCAAGTGTGGGAAGATATGGGATTCACACACTTTGAATTAGTATTAAATTTGTACTTACAAAATAATGCAACAAGACTCTAATGGGTTTGTGTGGATTTGATTGCATCATTGTTACATTTTGAGACCACTACCAATTCGCCGTCTTCTCTATCTAGCATGAAGAAAAAGGTTTGAGATTGTCTATCATCATTAACCAATGATCTTCTAGTCTTGATTAGCTGAAGAATTTAATGAAACTAAGCCTATCTCTGGCTTTAAGGGACCAATTTTTCCAACCAAATAGAGGTTTTTAATGAGCAATACCTTCTTATCATATAAGTTGATCACCATCTCTTGCTTTCCATATATTGTATATCATTAATCAAAGTAATGTTGAGATGTAGAGAGAGAAGATATGTAGAGATGCAATGGGGAGAGAAGAGACACACCATATAAAACTTCTTCATAAAAAGAAGAAGAAAACTATTGGATAGAGGTAGTAACTGAAAGTTCAATTGAGCTCTGAATATCCTTGCACAAAAAAAGAATGGCATCTCGTGTTACCAGGCCTTGCACACAAGGGATAGAAATGTCCAACATACTATTCCTATGGGCTCTAAAAAGGTTTGACATTTAAAGAAAGGCATGTAGTGTGCTGCAAGATTGAGTAGGAATTGTAACTGGAATTGAAGGAGTAGAAACTACCACTATACTAATGCAACAGCTCATTTCAGGCACTTTCTCTGAATGATTAGAGGTGAGGGAGAATCATCATCATCAATGATTACATCATCATCTTCATGAGGAGGATGAGGAACCTTTGGAAGATGAACTAGAGGTAAAGGTACTTCCTTTGCCGGGGGGAGCATGCATCAAGGATACATAAATGTACGATCCAAATCTAACATTATTCACATTTCCTCTACTAGCTCTAATGAAATGTTGATCCATCTTTGTTAGGAGATAGGTACTCCAATCAATGGTAATACCTTTCAGACCATACAAGAAGCTGTGAACAACTCCTTGGAGAGGTAGTGAGACAAGGTTTTGGCAAGCATAAACCTATCTTAAAGAAATTAGTACAACTGCTTCCATAGCGAGTTGGAAATCATAGAGACGCTGACCCCTGACATGGTAATAACCTTCTTTGGATCCAAAATATCCCGAGGCTACTTCTATAATAGCTTCAAAATATCCTTGTTGGAGAAAAATTGAGGGTCGGTACTAGGGAAGGACTCCCCACAATATGGCAAAGAAAGAGCCTTTCCCAAACTCTTAGGTGTCATAATAATAGTTATATGATAAACAAGACTAGACCTCTTACTGTAAGAGGTTAAAAATTGATCATAAATGTCAGGATCATGTGGAACTAGCTGTAAGGAAATACTCACAAACTCTGATAATCCTGCTTTAGCAACGAGATCTGAATCTAGCAACAAGGAATAATCATGCAATACCAAAGACAGATATTGGATCAGGGGAGGGGTTTGAGGCACCATTATGATGGTTTTCACACATAGACAGTCATAATGAATGCCTCCAAAACAACATGATAGGAACATATATGATATCAATCATAATAAACCCAGATGACTCGAAACCACCCTTAGTGGTCCACATCCCATGAAGAATCTGGCATGACCTCCACATACATGCGATCGAAAGCTTCATGCGATGTAGATAATCACACACCATGAAACCCCATATCAGGCAGAAAAGAAAAAGAAAAATACCTACCATACCTTGACTCATCAATATGAGCAAAACAAAAACATAGAATCACATAAGAACTAATCATACTAACATGACACTTGAACTCTTTAACCATCATCAAGACAAGAGGGACTAGATAAGACTCTAGTGTTCCCATCCCCACAAAGCACACTCAGACTAATTTAGAAAAGTGGCAGGTCATCAAAATTATTTTAAATAGATTATGAAGGAAAAAAGCATGATAATCAGTAGCAACTTAAGCATATAGTCTGAGATATCCATTCCAGTGGGGAGAAAAGCGTGACTTGAAAATGCACTATACCCTTGAAAAAGTCAAAGATCTAGGTCTTCTATAAAGCTTCCACAAAAATCTAGTGTGAGGATAATAACATGGAACAATATGCCCTTGGAAGGTCTTTTAGATGCAACCTGCAACTTGGTCATTCTGAGGGTGGAGTTTTTTGCAAAGAATTCGATCACATTAGTCATTATCATTAGGATTTTATTTTCCCTTGTGTGTGTTTCTTTGTTTGCATTTGCATGACATACGAGCACCTGTAGTTATGTTAGGCATAATTTCTTCAATGCATTCTTTTTTTCTTGTGAAAGCATCCTTTGATTGATTGCATTGCATGGATTTTAATTTGCAAACCTCATGAATGTTTGGGCACGAAATTCTATTCAAAAGCATATTCTTGATAGGGCACATTGCATGGAAAAATAGATTCATATGAAGGTTGTAAGTTTTACATCGTCAGCGAGTATTTCTTGAAGAAAAACAAAACATGTGTGTTGAAAGTGTGTGCAACTACAAGAATAATAGGCCAAGGAAGGTCGGTACATAAACACACCTATCTTGGATCTCAGAAGCTCTAATTTGTGTGAACTTCAAAGCACACAAAGGAAGCATGTAATTAGATATATATATTTTACATAAATTTTATAAAAGAGCTAGATATTTGACTTTATGAGGGGTATAGTGCATTTTCAAGTCACACTTTTCTTCCATTGGAATGGATAGCTCAAATTATATGCTTAAGTTGCTACTGGTATGGAGGAGGATGCAAGTTTATCATGATTGGGATGCTCCATACTCATCTCAAGGCATGCGCATCTCAATTGATAGTTGTGATGATAAGTAAAGTTCTTGGTAGTTTATCTAGTAGGTTTAGTTTATCTCAATAGTTTATCTCAGATTTCATCCATCATAGCTATGTATATCATGCTTTAGATGGTGATATTGGTCCTCTCGGTCTAGTACTGATAATCAAATTATTATGCTCTTTCTATGATCTCACAGGAAGAAATACATAATCTAGTTCTTTCTTGTTGTCTACAATATTAAAAGTTTGGCTACAAGTAGGTGCCTCATGTTGCTTTTAGCGATTAACCTCTTGTATATGTCATATCATGCTTTAGATGGTGATATTGGTCCTTTTTTTTAGTACTAATAATCAAGTTCCTTTTTCGTAACAGGTTGATTTAGCAATAAAGAGCCTCATGAGCTTCATGTGGGTTTGGATGGAATAATAGACATTTATCTACTGTTAAGGGCTCACAATCAAACTCTCTAGTTAGGCTTTCATCACAAGGTAAGTATTGGTTAAAATGCATATATGTGGAAATATCATGCATGCACAACTAGCATTGTCATCGATCATGCTTGATGAATGAACATATGCAATGAAACTTTACACCAAGGTATGTTACAATTTCTCTTCCATTATGCTCATCTTTATGTTGATGTTAAAGTTGATAGTTTGATAGCCAGTTGATTAGAAGGGTAATGATCAAGTTGTAGGTTGCATCTAAAAGACCTTCCAAGGGCATATTGTTCCCTGTTATGAACGTCACACTAGATTTTTGTGGAAGCTTTATAGAAGAGCTAGATCTTTGACTTTATCAAGGGTAGAATGCATTTTCAAGTCACACTTTTCTCGCACCGGAATGGATATCTCAGACTATATGCTTAAGTTGCTACTGGTTATCTTGCTTTGTTGCTTCATACTCTGTTCAAACTAAATTTGATGACCCAATACTTTTTTGAATTAGTCTGAGTTGATCTAGTAGTAAGGCTACTAGTATGGAGGAGGATGCAAGTTCTTACCTCCAACATTACATGCACCAACATGTCACAAATTTCGTCTTTAAAACCTATTGATATAAGTAGTGATTGTTCTCATTTTGGATATGTAGTTCTTCATGTAATTGTAATACTCTTGTTATATCCTTGTTAAATATTTTATGCATACAGTACCGTGGTAGTGATGTTTTGAATACATACACATCCGTCAAAGCATCTTCTTCTTCTCAGCCATGCATTGGGGAAGCAAGATTGGCTACAGGATCAGCTGCATCTTCATCTATATAGAGATCTGTTTCATCGTTGGCGCCCTTTTATGGGGCAAAGAGATTGGCAGACATAGATCAGAGGTGGTCAGATTCTTGTTCATTATCTTTGATCATTGGAGCACGGTCAACATCCACCATAGCCATGGTGGGCATGGGACAAAGGTTCTCTTGGGATAGATCTTTTGCAGGAAAGGTAGGCTTTACGAGAGCAAGTAAGGTTGCAATGGTATCTTCTAGATCATCTATGGTATTGGATATGTAAGCATCATCATTGACCATCACAAGGTTGGCTTCCACTGAGGGTACAGTGGGCATCAAAGGGCAGCAATCTTCGAAATCAAGTGCACCAAGACCATTGATAGGTCATTCATCTTCCTCTCGTTGGATGGGCATCAGGCCCCAGGCCGTTACCAAGTAACTAATACCATGTGGATGGCCATGGCCAAGAGGTCTCCCACTATCAGAGTGAAGCAAAGAAAGCATGATAGAGAGGAGAATCAAAGTTGAAAGTAGAAAATTTTATGAAGAAGAGATATGTATTGAAGTAGGCATTACATCTGCTCGTATAATAGTTAATGTCATTATTGTCATTGTTTCCTCTAACTTGGACCTTGATGCTATTTTTTGAAAATTTTTGGTCATCTATAGGATAGGTTACATTGGTTCTTATGATCAACAATCATGCAATAGGGTTGCCATGGGCCCTCATGTACTAAAGGTAATTGTTAATATCCGTGGATTCCGTGCCACGGTGGATTCCGTAAACTTTGAAACCGGGGCTCATACACAAAGTGGATTCTTTGTGCGAGAAGTTGATGGGGACGCCTGTCCTTTTCGGGCGTTTCATTAATTTAGTGTGTACATGGGTGATTCCATAGCGGGTGATTCTGCAAAATACATATTAAATTAATAAACGTTATGAGTTTAGAGTGCGCAGTCGTAATAAATTAAGGTTAGGATTTATTTCTAACCAGTTGATTTATTTATGTAGCTGAAGACTACTAGTGTCGGTTTAATTGTATTATTTTACTAACGATTGTGAATGCTTCAGTTGATGTGTAGAGATAGCAGCAGTGGGGCGGAGGAAAGCATTGGAGTTTAGCGAGTATTCGACCTATGGATTATATTTTGATAGGCGCCACGCCTATATTTTGTCATGTCTATTGAGACATCGATTATTTATTATTATTTTGTATACGTCTATGCGCACGAATATGTTATTTTTATTTGGACATTGTGTTGGGCGTGCCAGACTCTATGGGCACCGTCCATTAGCTTTATTCTTATTTTTGTAAAAGCAAACCCAAAAGTTAAAAGCTTGATATATTTTTGTAAATTGGGCTATAATTGAGCATGAAGATGGAAATATACATAAAATACATGCTTTGTGAAGCGCTCACACAAGGCATGGGGGGAGATTGAACCCAATTGGTCTCTTGCTCTTGTCGTTCATGCTTTTTACATTGTAATTTGTGCAAAAAGGTAGAGTTCATTGTTCTTGGGGACCTTCCGGGATTCAGTACGTGAGCATACAGCGACCGATCTCCGCACTAGTGGTATCAGAGCGGAGCTGAGATCAAGAGCTTCCAATCACTACCCATCTTGTGTGAAGGCGGAGATCCTGGAACGATCTACAGTCAATCTCGTCGCGAACCGAGGATACAGGCAGACTTCTGGCGATCAAGAACCTCTGTTTCTGTCATCAGATCGTGAAGGACCAGGCAATACAAGCGGAGGACCACTCCCTCATCTCCATCAACAAGTCGTGGATAAACAGAGTAATTTATTTTCATCAAGCTTCAAAGCTTAAGATTAATAATCAATAAGCTTGGTTAGAAGCTTAATAGCCACAAAATCGGTCCGCGAGGTCTCAGAATATCTCCGTGATTTTTGACGACGGATCAAAATAGCCCCCCCCCCCCGAAATCCGTCGTTTCCTGATTCATAAGCCCCCCTCTAAAGCTTAAGCAATTAAGCTTAATTCATTAAGCCTTAATCAAGTTAGACAAATCACCTCTGGTCACAAACTCCAGGTCCCGTGCTTCAGAAATCAAGTTCTGCAAGTAATCTGTGATCAAGTTCTGCAAGTTCACTAAGTCGGCTAAGTTCTATAAGTGTGCAACTCTGCAAGTCACATAAGTCTGCAACTTTGCAAGTCAGACTAGTCAACTGGAGTCAGAAGTGACTTGTGTTTAAAACTCCTAGAAGGGCTGTTTCTATGCAGAAACTTCGAACTGCAAAGTTGTTCCTGGGAAGGCATTCTACCCATACGCAGGTTTGCTGAAGTATTTTCAGCATACAAAGAAGGAAAAATCACAAATTTTCTGAAGATTGAGAAAGAAATACCCAAAAACACATAAGCCTTGTAACCCCGAATTTGAGCTACGCTCATCCTGCTAACCTGATTTTGAGTAAGAAAGGTCTTTTGAGTTTTACAGAATGACGAAACCACATATGGATGATCTTATGGCTGAAGATGACCTACCTGAGCCTACGATGGAGCAAAAGCTGGACTTAATCATGATGCAATTGGAAGAAGAATGAAGGGCTAGGCAAGCATTGCAAGCACAACTGGCAAAATTACAAAGAGTGTCTACCGACAAAGAAGAACCTCAAGCTGACGATTTGATTCGACGTACCATCAACGCCACCCTTGAAGCTCAAACCATTCGCAAGGAATCAAAGATAAGTAAACGAAGTTTCAAATTTCGTACTTTCAATGGCATACGAGAAGGAAAAACTGTTCTAGCATTCATTAGTCAGTTTGATGACTATTTCCATGAGGAAACTTATCCAGAAAAAGATAAAATCAAGTGCGTTACTAATCATTTGGTAGACAGAGCATCACTTTGGTGGGCTATAGTACGCAAGAGCATAGAATGTCTTGCTACTTGGGAAGATTTCAAGAAGAAGTTCATGCAGAATTTCCTTCCACCGCAATTTCATGAGAAGGCTATCAAGCAATGGGATCTACTTCAACAATGGGATCGTGAGCCTATACCTCAATATACATAGCGTTTTTGGAATGCACTCCTACAACTACGCATGCTTGAAGATGTACCAGAGACGACATATAAGCGGAAGTATATGTCTGGACTTCTTGGACATTACTATGCTGAAGTAAACATGTTTAAGCCTGCTACCCTTGAAGACGCCATTTCACTAGCTTACGACACTGAAGATAAGCTACGCGGTAGAGACAGACAACCACAGCAATTCCAAGCCAATGGTAATTATGGATCTAAACAATTCAATTCCAATTTTAGAAGATTTAATCCAGGTCATTTCTCTTCATCATCTTTCCGCAAGAATTAGGCTAAACCACCTGCATTACCATCCAATGTCAATCCAAATCCTAAGCCTATTCCACAGCCAAATCCAAATGTACCTAGACTTCCTGCCATTGCAAATAATGTAACCAAAGCCAAGCCAATAGTATGCTATAAATGCCACCAGCCTGGACATCTCGCAGCCAATTGTCGTTCAAAGAAGCCACCAGCTCATATAAACTATCTTGGAGCCATGGACGAAGACGAACATGAGGATATGCCTGATTTCACTGAAGATGAGGACGACACCACTACTACTTTCAATACTTTACCAGGTATGCCTACTCCACATTCATTATTGACTATGAAATGTTTGGTGCATGGAAAGGAAAAGACTATTTTGCATGATGACGGTAGTACTCATGATTTTATTTCAGTAAAATTGGTAAAGGAATTGAAATTACAGACTTTACCTACGCATTATCGCATAAAATATGCATTTTTAGACACTAGGTATAATGGCACACAAGAAGTGCAAGACTTACAGATTCAAATTGGTTCATACACTAAAAGAAGAAATTTCTTAGTTGTTCCATTACAGTCAAGTGACATTATTTTAGGTATGCCTTGGCGACACCAGCATAACCCAGATATAGATTATTCCACACACACAATGAATATTAATTTACAAGGAAAATCTATTACATTATATGGTATGCATGCATCTAATGTTTTTCCACTGCTTTCGCATATTCAAGCTAAACGTGCATTACGCAAGAGTAGTAAATCATATCTCATTTGGGTAAATGAATTACAAGTAAAGGAAAATCATATGCACCCTAGGCATAAGGAATTTCTTGCATATTTTAAGGACTGTTTTGCAGAAGACCTACCACCAGGTTTACCTCCTTTACGTCCAGAAGACCATAAGTTAGATTTGATCCCTGGCACACAACCACCTTGCAAAGCACCATATAGGCACAACGAGATAGAGCAAAAAGAAATCCAGAGTCAAGTTGAGGAATTACTAAATAGAGGTTTAATTCGACTTAGCAGTTCTCCATTCGATGCACCTGTATTGTTAGTCAAGAAAAAGAATAATACCTATCGTATGTGTATTGACTACCGAGCTTTAAATAAGATCACTGTAAAGAATAGGTATCATATTCCTAGAGTTGATGACCTTATGGACAAACTGCAAGGATCTTCTATATTTAGTAAAATTGACCTTAAGTCTGGTTATCATCAGGTGAGGCTAGATAAGTCTGACATATTCAAGACTGCATTCAGAACACAGTTTGGTCATTACGAATTTTTAGTCATGCCATTCGGATTGACTAATGCACCTGCTACCTTTAGTAGAATGATGAACCGTATCTTTTTGAAATATCAGTATTGTGTAATTGTTTTCTTTGATGATATTTTGGTGTTTAGTCAAAATGAGAAAGAACATTATGAGCATTTGTCATTGGTTTTTCAGTTATTGAAAGAAAATCAACTGTATGCAAATCCTGAAAAGAGTGAATTCTTTAAGACAGAAATGGAGTATTTAGGTCATATTGTATCATCTAATGGAATTAAAGTTGATCCTAAGAAAATTGATGCAATATTGAATTGGCCTGTTCCTAAAAACGTGCATGAATTACACTCATTCCTTGGTCTTGCTAGCTTCTATAGGAAGTTTGTACGAAATTTTTCATTATTTGCTTTACCATTAACCAAACTTCTCAAGAAAGGAATTGTTTATCAATGGATTGAAAATCAACAGAAATCCTTTGACTTACTAAAACATGCATTAACCAATGCCCCTGTTCTACAGTTGCCTAACTTTAATAGACCATTCTTTCTAGTAGTGACCGATGCTAGTGGATCAGGAATAGGAGCCGTACTTATGCAAGACAATCATCCTATAGCATATTCTAGTTGTAAGCTGAAACCCTCTGAGCTGAAATATTCCACATATGACAAAGAACTATTAGCAGTTGTACAAGCATTAAGACAGTGGAAACACTACTTAATGGGTTCAGAATTTATGATAAAGACCAATTAGCAAAGTATTAGACATTTACTTAGCCAACCTCAAATCTCTGACCATCATATCAAATGGGCTTCCTTTATTCAAAGTTTTCATCCTATCATTCAATACCAACCTGGAAAAGAAAATGTAGTGGTTGATGCATTGAGTAGAAGACCTGCCATTCATAATATTTCTGTCATATCTTTTGATTCTTTGATTGCTATGAAAGATACATATCACCAAGATATTACTTTTCATTCTGATTGGAATAAATTAGTTCAAAATAAAATCATTCCTGTTGATTCATTGTCATATAATGATGGATTTATGCTTTATGAAAAGAGACTGTGTGTTACAATTCCATTCCGATCTTTTGTTTTGAATGAAATTCATTGTCCCCCATATCAAGGTCATAGAGGTATCATATCTATATTACGTATGTTAACTGAAGATTTTTATTGGCCGCATATGGATGCAGATGTATCTAACTTTGTTTCTGAATGTTTGATTTGTCAAAGAGTTAAGAGACATCATGGTAAACAGTATGGATTACTTATGCCTTTGTCTATTCTATCTAAACCTTGGGAACAAATTTCTATGGATTTCATTACTGGTTTACCTAATACTAAATCTAACCATGATATGATTTGGACAGTTGTAGATAGATTTAGTAAACAAGCATATTTCATTCTATGTAAGAAAACTTTAACAACATCACAAGCAACACAATTGTTTTTTAAAACTATTTTTACTAACCATGGATTGCCAAAAGTTATCATTTGAGATCGTGATTCTAGATTTTGTAACATTTTTTGGATTACACTGTTTGCTAATCTAGGCACAAAGATTGATTTCTCATCTGCATTTCATCCAGAAACTAATGGACAAACAGAAGCCACAAACAGCACCATTCTAGATCTTTTACATGCATATACTATCTCTAAACCTCAGACATGGGACACTCATTTGCATTTATTACAGTTTGCATATAACAATACACCGCACACATCTACAAAGAAAGCACCGTTTGAAGTCATTTATGGATATAGATTATCTACACCTGTTGCATCTTTGTCTAATAGAATTCAGAGTGCTGATGATATTGCTACTATGTATAACAATATATTTGATGAGGTTAAAGATATGATTGCTAAAGCCCATCAATCATATACCAAACAAGCCAACAAGAAAAGACAAGCCATGAATTTCAAAGTTGATGATTATGTCTGGGTGAGAATAGAAAAACGTAGACTGCAAAGTGTAGATAGACATCCAGTTGTAAAATTAGCTCCTAAATTCTATGGACCATTTAGAATCTTTCATAAAATTAATGATAATGCATTCAAGTTAGAATTACCATCTCATTGGAAAATTCACAATACATTTCACATTAGTTTATTGAGACCATTTAGAGGCCAATTACCTGTCCACCCTGTTTATGAAAACCCACATTTATTAGAGGAAGAGACTGAAATACTTGAACCAGAAGCTATCATAGACACTGAGTTTATGACCACTAGAACTGGCCGAAGGAATTCTAGATATCTAGTTAAATTTAAGAACCATCCTGTAGAAGAAGCACAATGGATGCACACTAGAGACTTAAATGCTTTCCCTACTCTGTTAGCTCCACATTGAGCTAATAGCAATTGAGGTCAATTGCTATCCCACCCCGGGGGTATGATGCCAGGAGGCATATTTCACGGTGGATTCCGTAAACTTTGAACCGGGGCTCATACACAAAGTGGATTCTTTGTGCGAGAAGTTGATGGGGACGCCTGTCCTTTTCGGGCGTTTTATTAATTTAGTGTGTACATGGGTGATTCCATAGCGGGTGATTCCGCAAAATACATATTAAATTAATAAATGTTTATGAGTTTAGAGTGCGCAGTCATAATAAATTAAGGTTAGGATTTATTTCTAACCAGTTGATTTATTTATGTAGCTGAAGACTGCTTGGTATTCACTTTTGTCGGTTTAATTGTATTATTTTACTAATGATTGTGAATGCTTCAGTTGATGTGTAGAGATAGCAGCAATGGGGCGGAGGAAAGCATTGGAGTTTAGCGAGTATTCGACCTATGGATTATATTTTGATAGGCGCCATGCCTATATTTTGTCATGTCTATTGAGGCATCGATTATTTATTATTATTTTGTATGCGCCTATGCGCACGGATATGTTATTTCTATTTGGACATTGTGTTGGGCGTGCCAGACTCTATGGGCACCGTCCATTAGCTTTATTCCTATTTTTGTAAAAGCAAACTCAAAAGCTAAAAGCTTGATATATTTTTGTAAATTGGGCTATTATTGAGCATGAAGATGGAAATATACATAAAATACATGCTTTGTGAAGCGCTCACACAAGGCATGGGGGGAGATTGAACCCAATTGGTCTCTTGCTCTTGTCGTTCATGCTTTTTACATTGTAATTTGTGTAAAAAGGTAGAGTTCATTGTTCTTGGGGACCTTCAGAGATTCACTACGTGAGCATACAGCGATCGATCTGCGCACCACAATATCATCAATGACGATTGTTCCCTCCAAGGTGAATGAATTATAGATCCTTTTGGCCATAGTAGAATGAATATCTACAAACCATAGATTTATTATTCAAACAAGCAATTATTATTATTTAGCAAGCATGAAAATTGATGCCTTCTATAATAGCATCATTTTCTAACAATTGAAAACATACCTGTAATCGAGTAAGAAACCATTCTCATCCCAAGCCAACATTTTATCACCAAGGACAATGTCTTTTGCATATTTGTAATAAAAGACATGGTCATTTCCTACTAAGAAAAGAGGTTGTTAAATGATTTGGTTCTAAAATGTATGGGTTTAAAGATATGAGGTGGCCAAATTGTTGAAGGAAAAATAACCATATTAATCAATTACCAGAATGAATTAAAAATAAGTGCAAAGGAGTGAGATCAATCTTCTTTATTTGTGTGCCAAAAGAACCATGATTTTGAGAGAGCTCGAGTTGCAAAAACATTGATGATGCATTTGTATCAGTATGCCCAAATCCATATATATCATTGAACTCTAGCTTTTGTAGATTGGTATTCCAAACTACAACCTTTTATGAAAATAAAAGGTAAAAAAGAATAAGTTGTGCATGATGAAGTAGTAAAATGGAAGTAGCTAGATAATATTTAAACAAATGAAAAACATTAATTAATTGTTAGGATAGTGCAACCATTTCAAGTGTAAATAGAAAAATGTTCTAAAACCTTTTCTCCAATGTCAATGTCACATATCTTTTTGCGATGTCCAACCTCTGTCATGACCATGGAGGTTCCTACACCATAAACCCATTCAATTAATTATGGGCTTGTAGCTCTTATTGTGTTTTCATTCTCTACAACATTCCTATATCTTTCTCAAATCTCAAAATGAGGTGCATCAAATTCAAAAATAGATAACGTCAAGTCATAAAGATGCGTGCACGAGACTAAGCAAAGGATCATGGATGAATGATGCCACCTTTAACACAACTTCCAATTGCATTAGAGGCACATCTTGCTCCCACACCTGCAAGAGTGGTAACTCCCACCATAGCCATTGTAAAAAAAGGCCCAAGTATTGGATCCTCTACAAGACATGTCAATAGTGCACCAACTACTCCAAATATGCCACCACCACCAGCACTTGGAGTTGATTTGGAGCTCTAGTTAGATATGTGATTTATGGTAACTTTAGAGTATATAACACCTCAAAGACAAGTAAATGAGCATTGAATCACAAACATGTGGAGTCATGAACAATCAACATAGATGAGAAAGGAATATTAGTCATAAGATGATAAAAATGCGAGAACCATACATACATATATGTGTTTAGGTTTGACGTACATATATGTGTGAGAAACTGATATTAGTGATAAGATGATAACAACAAGATACCCATATATACATATATGTGTGTAGGTTTGACATGCACATACATGAGTGCATGAAGAAAGGCTATGGAATGATGATCCATGAATGTCTATACTGTGTGGAAGGACAAATGCTTTGATAATTTTAACTAACCATGAAAGAGAATGGTCTCTTTCTTAAATATTAGTGAATACACTGTAGGTATAGGAAGATAACCTTCGCCAACAAAAATGGGTGAGACGTCCATGAGACGTTGTCCATTATTTGAAGATGCAAGAGTGAGAGGCTCATATTCAACAGTAAAGCTAGAAACATCAACTTTGATGGTGTTTGATGTGGTGGAAGAGGATGCAACCATCATTTATGGATCAGTTGTGAGGTTACTTGTTGAGGTCCCTTCTTTATACAAGGAATTGACATCATCTCGCGTATTATAAAGACCACACCCCACAGTCCAAGCATTGTCTATACATATGAGCTAGTAATGTCTAAAATGGCATTGGCTATCTAAATCTAAAAAGAACCCACACTCTAGATTTTTTTACATGGTGTTCGCGTAGCGGCACGAAAATGTCATAGGAAAAAAAAGGGAATTCCCTATCAATTTCCTAGTTAAGAATATACATAAGTGGGGAAAGTAACCGATAGGAAAAATGGAACATTTTCTAGTTAGAGAAAATTCCTACATAGAGAAAATTCTCTATGTAGTTCCTAGGAAAATTTCCCTATGTAGGAAATTTCATATGTGATTCCCTAGTTTCTCTAACTAGGAAATGTTCAATTTTTTGTATCATTTACTTTTTATGCTTATGTGTATTTTTAACTAGGGAATGGATAGGGAATTCCCTTTTTTTCCCTATGTAGGGAATGATTAAAATTTCCTTGTGGGGGTGAGGGACAAATCTATCATTTCAACATGAATGACTATTAAGATTGAGTGTTGTATACCTCGCCATCCACAACCTAACCAACGCTTCATGAACAAAGCTACCTCCTTGGGTGTTGTTGGGTGGTCCTTGTCATGGTTGATGAGTGCGACATGGCAATCTGTGGTACCTCCCACCCACAACAACGATCCTTTATGAGACAACCATGTTCTCCTCCATCATCTGTAAATTGGGAGAAGTTTTTCTAACCCTACCCCTTTTGATTTTACAAGTCATTCATGTTTCAAGTGTGGGGATATACGTGTATGGGATATGATCTCCTCTTAGGCCCCTGTTGCATCGTTAATCTGATCTATTAAGGTCTTACATGTGGAGATGCATCCCTGCATATCTGCTTTGTATACCCTCATGGACACATCCCTCTTGGATGATTTTAGCCTAGCAAATCCTGGTCTCAACCCGAATAGGGTCCTTTTCCCACCCACCCATTCTCTTTTCAACCCGTCTTAGGATTATTCATTGTCTGTTTGCCTTTTTTTTCCTATTTTTTGCAACTTTACCATGTGAATGCATCCTATATTCACCAAATTTGAAATCTAACCTTACAACCTTGTTCATCCCTTTCAATTGGCTACTTTTCTTTTTTACAACCCCCTATTCTGAGCCACCGACCATGAGTTATTAATCTTTGAAGATTTTTTTACACATTTAACATGTTTCCATGTGAACGTGCCTTTTTTGCTTCGAAACAACGCTTTGATATGACAGCCCCAACCTACCCCTTCCTTGGGATATTTTTCCTTTTTACTGCCCATCATTTTTATGTATGGTTTGTTTTTTAAAATTTTATTTTGTCTTTTTAGAAAATTTGGTGTGCATTTTTTAATCATTTTTAGATGTGAACTTGCCTTAACCACCTCGAAAAATAACACTGACAGCAGTTTGGTACCTTGTACGACTTTCCTTTTTCCCTCATCCTAATTCAACCTACCAATTTTATTTTATTAATTTTTCCATGAGTTTTTGTACTATTTTTTCTACTTTTTTCAATGTGAATGTCCCTTAACACCATCACAACTGCATTTTTACCTAACAAACCTGTCTCATAAGCTACCCTTGCCATTTTTTATTTTATTTGCCCTCTGTTTCAATGCACATATGTTTTTGTATAAATTTTAGACTCTATTTTCATTGTTATTTTTATTCTTTTTTCTTTGCGAACGCACTCTAGTATCCTGGAAACCACGTTCGACCTCACCAATCTTGTCTGACATCTTCCTATGGACGTTTTTTCTGCTCATCTTGCTCGGTTCCGACCTCTGCATTTCTCTGTATTAATTTTTATTTTTAATTTTGGGTGTGTTTTTTTTGTTTTTTCCATGGCCGAATTTTTTAGTGCTAATTTTTCTAGGAATTTACATTCCGGTATTATGTGTGTTTGCACGTGCACATTTCCAATTCTGACCTCTTAGGCAAATCAACGTGTTCATCGTGCCGTCCTTCATCCATGCATGTTCCTGCATGTCCTCTCAATCCTCAAAATGTAAATTTGTTTACCTTCGCCCCATGCACACATGTGGGACAAGGGCATCGACGGTTGTTTGTTTCCAAATTTAATAAAAAAACAAACAAAAACAAACCCCTACCCCCCCCCCCCCCTTAGTTCCCCCCCTAGACCCTACCCCTTCGTTCCTCACCCCTATCCCCTCCCCCCCCAGCCCTGAGTGACCCTTTCCACCCTTAGTACCACCTACTCCCCAACTCCTATCCCCCTAACCCCCCCCTCCCTAGTCCCCACCCCATTTCTAACTCCCCTACCCGCCCCTTAGTTACCCTACCCTCCCCTTAATGCCTCTCCCTACCCCATCCATGACCCCCCCCCTTGCCCCCATACTATCCCCCTAATGGGCCCTCCCTTCTGCATGCCCCATCCCACCTCCCACCTCCCCCCCTCCCCCCTTCCCCCCGCCTACTCTCTCCCCCTCCCCTCCTCTTTCTCCCTCCCTCCTTCTCCTCCCCTATGCTCCCTCTCCTTCCTCTCCCTCCACCCTAGCTCCTTCCACTCTCCCACTAGTGGACACCAACTACGCAACCGGTCACCCAGAACTGCCCATTGCCACCGCAAGACGCCCGTTGCCATCAACCCATCGCCAAGATTTGCCCTGTTGCCGCCACAAAGATCCGTGGCCCGCCACTGGTCACTATCACCCACTATGTTCGCTACCAAGCCATCGCCCAAAGCACTTGGGTTGCCCGCTTAGGCTCTACTTCGCGCCTTCGCCATCCATGCCATGTTCCATCCCCGCCCGCGTTGACAGTCGCCCCGTTTGCCATGTGCCCTGTCAGCACCTGATAGCGTTGTCACCGCTGCCGCATGAAGTGCTCAGGCTGCCTCTCACACACGCCTCCCCCACCTCCTCCTCCCTATCCTCTCCTAGACTTCGCTTTGTTGAGAAATGTGCAATTAGATCCACCATAGCCTCTTTGCAAGGAACAAATAAGGCCAAGAAACACATTCCAAATAAAGCCTTAGACTAGGTCACGAATGCATGGTTTATTAAAACCATAGTTGGTGAATACCATGGTCACTTTCCACCTTTCTCCACCTACCAATAGCACCTACTGTAAGCCTATAAAAGGCACTCACCCCCACACTCATTTTATTAGTTATTTTCTCATCAAGTGTACTTGCATTATGCTTGGATAATATTAGTCGTTCTTCTTTGTCAATGCTTCTACCGCATTATGATTTTCTATTTGCTCACTCGTGATCCTCCTTAGCATGCATCCTCAATATTTTAACATGGTATCAGAGCAGGTCTCAAAATAAAGGAATCATTGGGTCACTTTAGTTTGAAATTTGGACTCCCTCCACTTTCCCATGAATCTCTCACCTACCTACATAGCTACCCAACTTCAGTGGAGGACTTGAATCTCTCTTCCCAGGCCATTTCAGCTTGTGCTTCCTTTAAATCTTCCTTGACTCACGGCGCTCCTCCCTATCATCTGAGTCTGACATTATCGACTCTCAACCCAAACATTATGCCTACAAGGAATCACTACCTAGATGTGTGGCATTTTCGTTCGTAGTGCTTACTCAACCTGCACATGCCGCAATGCTGACTATCATCATGGGGCTTTGGTAGCCCATTTCTAAAAAGAAAGTTTTGAAAATGATCAACTATTCAATTCACAAGAGCTAAAAAACCAAGGTGTCCCTAGAAACCCAAATGTAGACTTCATAGCCATCAAGCTTCAAGCTTCTATTTCACTTCATTTAGTCACTTTTGCCAGGAAATTGGAGTTTTTTTGCCACAGGCTGGAATTCTGACTAAATTTTCCGAAACAGTGAGGCATCAAACTAGCAAGAAGGGGACATTTTGGAAGATACAAGCACAATGTCCATTCACACTCATCTAGTGCTTTTAGCACTTATGTTATCTAACACAATCAGCTTTTCCTTTGATCAAATCTAAGATTCTTTTGTGCTACTCCAGCATCAAATCAAGGAGGGGAAGACTAAAACTTGCAAGACCTTGAAGATCCCAGTTCAAAGGGCATACTAGTCACCTAATCACCTAGTATCTCTTGATACCAATCACCTAGTGTTTTTTGACACTTGTGCTCAACTCTTGTGCTGTTGAAATCTCAAATTTTTGGAGTTGATTTGTGTTAACCCCAACACGAAGAAAGCAAAAGGAAATAAAAAAGATGCAGGGCAAAGGTGGTAAAAAGATAGCTCGACTAAAGAAAGAATAGGAGAAAAGGCCAAAAGCGCAAGGCCAACCTTAAAAGTCCAAGGCAAATGCAAAAGGGGAAAGGCACATTTTAAAATAAAAAGGCGCACCCTGAAATCTTGTAAAAGAGCGCCACGCTCTCACCCGTGCAATTTGTAAATGTAGACAGGCGGTGGAAAGGAATCTAGGAAGATAGAAGGACAATGGGAAAAAGGGCCTAGGCTATGGCCGGCCATGTAAAAAAGAGGAAAAGGAGATGACCGCCCAAAAGGGATTTTAGGGTTTTGTATATAAAGTTGAAAAGTGAATGAAAAGCTCATTCTTGTGTGTGGCCAAACCTTCTTCTTCTTCTTCTCTTGTTTCTTGCCTTCTTGCTTGTGCTTGAGAGAGGGATTGAGAGAGTGTGAGGGAGTGAGGGAGTGATTGTGTGAGAGTGAGGGATCTTGGAGAAGAAGCTCTCCATCTTCTCTCTTCATCTTCCCCTCTTCTCTTCTCTTCTCTTGTCTCGCGCGTGGCTATGGAGGATGAAGCTCATGGGAGAGGGATTGAGGTTGCTTGAGCTTGCCTCAAGGATCGTGGAGCTACCAGTGTGCAAGAAAGAGGAGGGTACTCAATCGAGCATCAAGGTAATCTCACTATACCCGTAAGGTAGGCATTGCACGTCGGCTATGTGAGAGGTAGCCATGGCCGCTCGGTTCGAAACACTTGAGCAATAAGTGGTCCGTAGGTCTCGGGGTAGAGCTCATAGCTCTCCTTCATTTTGGTTCCCTTGCCGGGACCGACGAAATCAAGCCTTGAGCGCCGCGCGCATCAAATCAAGCATAGAAGTAGGGTTTGTAGCCCGAACCGGTGCTCAAGATAGCTAGGAGATTTAGGAGGTTTTAATCCATGAAACAAGTAAGTGTTTTGGTTTGTTGGAAGCATTAGTGTAGGACTTCCATTCTGCATCTCTGTTTCGCATTTTAGTTGCACTAGATTAAGGTTAGATTAGGTTAAGAAAAGAGAAACAGAGGTTTTGGCTGCTGCTGCTGGAAACAAGGAAATAGGGGACCAGATTCAAATTTCTGGGTAAAACAGGAAAAAGGGAACTGGCTTTAAGGTTTGCAGTGCTAGGAAAGGACCTTAAGAGGCTTGGGAGGCCAGGACAAACCTCATTACACTGGTTAGCTTTGTGAGAGAGAGAGAGAGAGCTTCTGTTTACCAAGAAGAGGGAGCACTATCAGATTCTAGGTGCCATCGATTTTTGCTACTCCAGGTGAGTCTGGTGCTTCTTACTAATGCCCTAATCAGATCTGGAAAGTCTCTTGTGATTGTGTGTAGCAGGCGTCAAGTGGGATCGAAACGCGTTGGAATCGCGCCTGCCGCCAGATGTAGTCGAACCAGGTCTCAGTGGTCCAATTCCCAACATCGAACCACCCGAGTCCTGGAGTCGGATCGTCCGATTCCTAGAATTGAACCTTCCGACTGAGGGAGTCGGACCAGCCCTGTCCGATCGGATGTGCCACATGGCACTCGAACCGCCCATTATAGTTGGACCATCCAACATTCGAATCGGACCAAACAATTTTAGGAATCGAATCACCTTGTCCGACTGCTGTACTCGGACCACGTTGTCCGACTGTAAGAATCAAACCGTTTGACTACTAGAGTCAAATCAGCCCTGTCCGATTCTGGGAATCGGACCATCTTGCCAAAAGGAAAAATAGAATCGGTAGTTGATCCTGCCACCACAGACCTGACCCCCACAACACAACCCTGAACACCCCCACGACCCATTTTGACCATTAGAACCTCCGAGACCAATCGAACTTAGAGCAAAATAGAAAACACAGCATAGACCTTCAGAAAAGCCATAGAATAGCTGGAAACCGAGCTTAGAACTCAAATCAGGCTAAGAATGTGGAGAGAAACAGAGTGGAGTTCGCATTAAATGCTTTTTGCATCAGCACTTCACTCTTGTGTTCCACTAAGTTTGCACTGCAAGAAAATAAAAAAGCATGTTTTCGCACCAAGCACCACAAAAGCACTAAGCATAACGTGTGAATAAGGATTGCAGCTGCTTTCAAATAAAAAGGAACACATAAGGATATCTAATAACATTAAGGAACCCACTAGTAGGAGAAGACCCCAAGACTTAGACAGGTGCCTAAGTGCCCTACTAGTAGGACCTGGAGAAGACATGAAGACACGAAAAGCACCAATATAGAGGATTGGACGCTACCGGAGCTGCTTGGATTTATTGACAACCTCATGTAGCTGGAAGTAGAAACAATGTCGGGATCAAGAGGCGAACGAGGAGAGGACGAATTAGACTTAGGAGAATTTCCAATCTCAGTCCAGGAACTCGTCCACAACTACGATCTGCTCACTAGGTCCATGATCTAGGGCAGACCTGTAGAGGAAGTGGTAGCAAACCTCGAAAAAGAGAGAAGAGCAATCAAGAGAGCGCTAGAAGGCATAATTGCCTACAACCATGAGAAAAGGGCTAGAAGGCTACAACAAGACGTAGATATGTACGAGGCTAGACGAGTGCTAGACTTAGCTGGAGCGGCCAAATCTTGACCGAATGCAGAGAGGGAACGGGCAGCAGAGGCTGACATGACATTGAGCGAACTGGTAGCAAAGTGAATCTTGGACAATACGTCCGTTGAACAAAGCGCTATTGCCTTAGCCACCATGCTACTATCAAGATTGGGAGTCACGCAAGGGGCTAAAGGGCAGGCTAGAATCCCCATCGTAGCAAAACAACTAGCTAGATACAATCCTAGCACTGGCCCGTATAGCTTCATGGAGCACTTTGAGCAAGTATGTGAGGCAAACTGTCTTACAGACCCTGCGCAGCGAGCTCAAGCTTTTAGCCTGTGCTTAGGCGATAAGAGGAGGACCTGGTATTCTAATCTACATGATGCAGAACATATGAACTTTGTTCACCTTAAGGGCCTCTTTATCAAGAGGTTTTCGGAGGCAGGGTATTCGGATAACCTCATCATTAGGTTGATGAATATTAGTCAAAGGGAGAAGGAAGATGTTAGGGATTACGTCATAGGTCACTCAAGTGCGTAGCCTCTACAAGAGAATCCTTGCCAATGAGCGACCTACCGAGAGGGCAGTGCCTATAGTATTCATGAACGGGATTCAGAGTGAGGAGCTCTACAAGGCTTTGGCCAGTAACTCCACCTTGCAACGAGACGTGCTAGCTAGAGTTTTTGAGGAGGCAATGCACGCAAATGATCAACTCAGGGAACGCAACATGAGGACTACCAAAACCGAGAGAGTTCAAGCTAGAGGGACCCTGAGAGATCAACTACTTCGGGGGAAAAAGCAACTGCTAGTGTGCAGGATAAGAGAAAGAGTGTAGACCACGACCAGGGGATGGCAGAAATGAGAATGGAGATTTCTCGGTTGCAAGGGCTGGTAAGGAAGCCTGTGAGATCGCATGTACAATGTATATAGTGTGGTGGCAATCACCTTCCAGTTGAGTACCAAGATCCTAGATCTCAGCCATGCTCAAATTGCAGTAGATTCGGGCATGATGCAGTGCATTGCAGAATGCCAAGGAGATTCCCATACGCACAGCAATACAACCCTCCATACTTAGGTAATAGGCCACCTAATTTCTTTGGGAGGGGAGCTGAGTTAGCTCTCCCAGCACACCGACTAACTCAAGACCTGCCATACCTAGGTTGGAGATGAACCCAACTGGTATACCCAGACCACCAGGGCCTTTTGTAACCCACCCATCTAGTGATGCTCCTATTCACTTTGTGGAGGAGCCTAATGAGGAAGAAACATATGTTAACCTGTACATATCCTATGACAAGGAGGGCAACCCAATCGTGATGGACTATCGGCCGGTGCCGGTGATGGCTTTAGGAAGAGGAAGAGGCAAAGGCTTTGGAGGGCCAAGCCAAGATCCAGTCACATGCTGGACTTGCGGCCACCCAGGCCACATTTCATCACGCTGCCCAGAACGAGAACAAGCTAACAAGGACAAAGCAGATCTCCGATGCACAGAGTGTGGAATCACACATCTGTTTCCTGACTGTCCTAGGCGGAAACCATCAACCAGCTCTGCCAACATGCCATCAGTGCCTTTGGGACTTTTTGGAGTGGAAACCTTTGACAGTGAGGACACACCCATCCCACTACGTGTTATGACGCGAGCAGGCATCTCTTTGCCAGGGCGAAGTAACCTTGACGCAACCTCAATAGGAAAGAAAAGCCGGAGGAGACAGAAAAAGAGAACCGATGGAAAGATAACTCTTAAAACCGAGGAAGTGACTACGTTAGTAACGGAAAAGAGGGTCACAGACGTAGAGGTGGAGACGTCAGCTCCTAAGACAGCCGAGCTAGGGAGTGCCAAGGTAGAGGAATATCCCCATCCCAAATGGTAGCTCGAGGCTATAGCTAAGGTCAAGGAGTGGGTCAAGGACGCCCAAAAGCACCTCAACGATGATGAACCCATATTAGAAGATCCTATTGACGATTTCTCCAGCATGAGCATACCAGTCTCACCTTCAAAACCACAAGTTGCGAGCATACCTACACCACTGGGGGCAACTCAGTAGCAAGGCCAAGGGGAAACTTGCCAGGGCAGACAGAACGCATGGCCTAGAAATGCTAGCCTCAAGGGAAGACAAGAGCCCAGTAGCCTCCTCACAACCTTGTTGTCTACTCCAATAACTCTAAGCTTAGAAGACCTACTTAGGCAAAATCATTCCTTATGGCAGGAGTTACAAGACTTGATGGAGGGACACACGGGACTTGCAGGTGCTGATCTGCAAGATCATGATGCGGTTACACAGATTCCAAGTCTAACTCTACACTCAATTCCTAAGTCTTTGCACATCAATGCTTTTTGGGATGGCACTGAAATGCATGCAGTTTTACCTGTCCTAGCCTTAGGAGATATGACACGGAAAGGAATTGTAGACACAGGTGCAGGTGTTAGTGTTCTAAGCCATGCAGTCTTAGAGGCATGGGGAAACCCTCCTATAGAGACCGCCAGGTTTAACGTCACGTTAGCAAATGGAATGAAGGTAAGACCATTTGGGGTCTTAAAGAATTGGCCATTAAAGATTGCTAGTGTGCAGTTTTTCGTAAACTTCATTGTCATGAAGGGAGTGGATTACGACATACTATTAGGCCGACCTTGGATGAGGAATGTGCGTGTCATTGAGGACTGGGGTAATGGTTTGATTTTCCTAGGGAACAGAACTAGTGCAGTAAGGGTGGAGATGGACACTTGGAAGACGACCCCTGTTGACCTAGATGCCATCTCAGTTATGCTGAAAGGCGATACTCAAATGACCAAACCCTATGGATCACTCACTAAATATATTCCTTTTCCCTGAAAATGAGAAGGAATGGATGCACATTTTGGCAACCATTGACCCACCATTCTCGGATGAGGAAGAACTATATCGGCAGGCTGTTAAAGCCACAACCATGCCACTTGAGGAGCCAATTGTGCCACTCTGCATGATGGTAGGAAGCTCACTCAACCCAAGCAAACTAGCCTCGTTCCATATTTCCAACAACAAACTAGAGCTTCAGGAAATCGTAGAGTATCTGACCAATAAACTGGAAGGCAACTTGGCTGCTAACTTAATACCTCTACGTGATCTATTAGCTAAGCCAGAATGGAAATGGACCAAGGTCCACGACCTGAATTTGTTATATAACTGGGCTTTAGTTACTAATGACAAGGAGATAGGAGAGGAAAGTTTAGGTGATGATGAGCAGTCAGAAGGATAGGACTCTGATGACGAGGAGTATGAGGACTGTTGCTCTATGGGAGAGGAGAGTGAAGAAGAGATAGATACAATAGAGTACGACACGGAAGGAAAAGCGATAGAACAAATCAGGGCAGACTTGAGGCCTAGGAGAGGAAGGACCAGTCAGAATGAAAAAGGAGTCATGCGAATGGAGTGTGACAAATCGTGGCTAGAACACATAGGAGCCATGGATTACGAGCAAGCTGGAGTGGCACGACCATGGATAATCCCAGTGCTCAAGACATATGCACCTACTGAACTACGACCCCTTGGGGAAACACCTCCTCAAGTGAGGGATGCGAGTTTAACTTAGAGTCGGAAGTCAACATAGAGAGTGATCCCGAGATACCACAACCTTCTAAAGTCAAACACACCAAGGGTGACTTGCCAGTACACCTAAGGCACAGGAGGCTAAAGGAGGAGGCCAGGAAGCAAGCAAAGGACTCAGAAGCAGAAAGGCAAAAGAAATCGCAGGATCTACCCAAACGGTTTACAAAATTTAAAAAGGATGACAGAGTGGTGATTCTGCTAGGTGCGAAAAGACGAGGCCAAACTAGTGAACTGATCGAGGGACCCGCCAAAGTCAAGGAAGTTAACTTGGCTAGGGAAGGTGAAAAGCTAAGACCTGTATTCATTGCAGGTGACTTGATGGAGGATGAGGAGACCGAACTTGTTGCACTCTTACAAGCATACATTGACGTATTTGCCTGGACATTGGATGAACTTAAGGGAGTTGACCCTAGGGTTGTGACTCATAATATCCTAATGGTCCCTAATGCAGTGCCAACGAAACAACGACCTTACCCCATGAATCCCAAACACACCCATGCAGTAAAAGAGGAGATTGATAAACTCATGAGGGCAAGATTCATATATGAGATCGAGCACACGGACTGGGTATCACCTATCGTGATTGTCATGAAGAAAAATGGAAAAATCCAAGTGTGTGTAAACTACAAGAAAGTGAATGCCGCTACAAAGAGGGACAACCATCCTTTACATTACACTGAGCACATGCTTGAGAGGGTAGCAGGTAAAGAAGCCTACAGTTTTCTGGATGGTTTCTCGGGCTATAATCAAGTGCAAGTGCACCCCAACGACGACGGCACAAGACTGCCTTTGCCACGGAATGGAGTATATTCGCCTACATTGTCATGCCTTTTGGGCTGATGAACGCACCTGCGACTTTTGAACGCCTAATGTGCACTATCTTTAAGGACATGCTTAGGCGCGAACTGGAAGTGTTTGTAGACGACTTATGCGTACACTCTAGTTGGGCCGAACACTTAGAGAAATTGAGAGCTGTCTTTGAAAGGTGTAGGTTGTACCACCTCTCGTTGAACCCCTTAAAGTGCCAGTTGTGGGTGAAACACGGACGCATCTTAGGGCACGTAGTGTCAAGGAACAACATTGCCACTGACTTCTCTAAAGTCAGAGTCATTGTTGACTTACCGCCACCCGATAACTACAAGGGAGTTCAGTGCTTCTTAGGACACACTAGATATTATCGACGCTTTGTACTAAATTACACACTAATTGCTAGACCATTGCACAAGATCTTGAGAGTGTTCAAGTGGACTGAGGAATGCCAGCGTGCATATGAGGAGTTGAAAAACGCTCTTACTACTGCACCAATCTTACGAGCCCCAGACTGGAACATAACGTTTCATGTATACATAGACACCTTTAAGTTTGCTATTGGAGCCGTGCTATGCCAGCTTGGTGAACATAACTTAGATTACCCAGTGGGTTTTGCCAATAGGAAGCTCACAGAGACGGAGATGAACTATTTCACAACAGAAAGGAAGGGATTGGCCATGGTATTTGCAGTAAAGAAATTTAGGCATTACCTGTTGGCCACTCCCTTTGTCTTCTTTGTTGACCATCCAGCCTTTCTATATCTTTTGAACAAGCCTTGCGCTATGGGACGCATAGCTAGATGGTTACTCCTTCTACTGGAGTTTGACTTCTCTGTGGTTGTACGCAAAGGAAAGCAGCAGTACATGGCTGACCACATGTCCCGCATACCCACAGAAGAAGCCGTTGGACAAGGCATACCTGACAATTTATCTCTTTAACCTGTCTAGCGAGAGAGAATTGTTTAAAGCCAATCTGATGCCGTATTGGGCCGATGACATAGTACAAGTGCTAGAGAGCGGACTACCTGAGAGACCCATTGAGAAGGCCAGGCTGAGAAGACTTATCCTGAAAATTTAGCCATACCAACTGATAGTAGCTGGTAAACTCTACAGGTTGGGACAAGACGGTTTATTGCGCAGATGCATATGTGAGCATGAGATGCACGATGCATTGAAAGAAACACATGGCGAAATCACTGGAGGACACTTTAGTGGGGACACAACAACCCGAAATGTGCTAGAATCCCAACTATGGTGGCCGACCCTTTTCCATGATGCAGCTAAATTCGTAAAGCACTGCGATGAGTGCCAAAGGACCAAAGTGCCTTTGTCGAAAGACAAGATGGAGTTGACCCTTGTCATAGCCCAACAACCCTTTGGAAAATGGGGCATCGATTTTATTGGACCTATCAGTCATGCGGCACAATATTCCCAAGCTTGCTACATCATAGTGGCAACCGATTATCTAACGAAGTGGGAAAAGGCACCAGCCACGAGGAAGAATGATTCTAGAACCACTCCAAAGTTCTTGTGGGAGCAATTCATTTCACGGTTTGGCTGTCCAATCGAACTTGTAAGTGACCAAGGCACGCACTTCATTAATGAGGTGATTTCCCACCTACTCTCTACCTTCCTAATAATTCATCGGAAGTCCTCTCCCTATTACCCTCAAGCTAATGGCCAAGCCGAATCCATGAATAAAATCTTAGTCAACGTGCTTACAAAGGTAGTGTCTACTTCAAGAAGTGACAGGGATAACAAGCTAATGGCGGCCTTGTGGGCCTATCGCATAGCTTATAAAACGGCTGTAGGACAGACGCCCTTTAGGTTGACATACGGAACTGAAGCCATTTTACCCTTAGAATTCTTCATCCCTAGCTTAAGGATAGCAGTCCAGGAGCGTTGGGAGGGAAGAGAGGCTTGGACCAATCGCTTAGTGGAGTTAGAGCGCCTAACGGAGACCCGACTCCTCGCCACTCACTCTCTCATTTGTGAAAAGGCTCGACGAAAGATGTGGTTTGAAAAGCATGTCAAACAACGAGACTTTGAACAAGGGGACCTTGTTCTGCTATACTCTATAAAAGGACATAAACAGAAGATGAAGTTTTGGGGGCTAGGGCCTTTGAGAGTACGCATGATTGGTAGAACAGGGAGTATTGAGTTAGAGGCACTTGAAGGCAAAGGAATAGGCTTTTTTAATGGTAGCTGCATAAAGAAGTACTATCCTCCTTCCCATCCATTACATCAGCCACCCATGCTAGAACCCCCAATGAACGTCAGCATGGCTACTATAATCGACCTTACAGATCAGGACGAAGAAGCAGTGGCACCGGCGTATCTACGAATCACAGTCACAGCAGGAGTGACATATTCTTTTGATGCCTTGATTGATGAAGGTGCCGACTACAACATCTTGACACATGACCATTGGACATGCATTGGTCAACTGAAACTACAACCCACTAATGCTAAACTCACCCTGTTTGGGAGTAATGCTTATTCACTCCTAGGGAAGTGCAAGGTAGTCATTTCTATCGAGTCTGAAAGTTTACAAGCTTTCTTCCATGTGTTGCCTGACACTAAAGGAGCCAGTAATATGTCACTATTAGGTCGTACTTTCAAGAAGCAAATGAACTGTAATGTGGATTACAACCTAAACAACATTCATCTTACTATAGGCAATGTGTGCATAGTGACGACTTTCAGCAAGGGCTATCCTAATTCCTCTACCATTATGAAGTCACCAGTAGAAACCCCTACGACCACGTTTCAGCCCAAGTCTAAACAGAAGAAAACTAAGGCCTCATGCCAGGCTCTCGACCCTAGGCCCAAACCCACCAAGAGTGCTCACAAGGCTAAGGAGTCCAAGCTTATATGGGTGCCAAAACGGCAACGATCACATCTGGGTAGACCACCCAAACCTGATTCTAAACGCCAAAATAATCAGCCACCCCATCACAGCCTAAGAGGCAGTCTAGACACTACCGACGTAGACACACAACCACGCCGTGATGGATCCCCAAAGATCTCTTACGAGCACAAGGATACTACAAGGGAAACCCCTGGATTTGGATGCCTAAAAATGGAAAGTTTAAAATCTCATCTACAAGCAATCTCACCCCACTAATAAGGGAGGCTTGCACACAGGGTACCCAAGGCATAGTTAGCAAACCATTTCCCACTGTGGCTAGTAAGCCCCAGCTCATCTATCGACCAAAGAAAATGCCACAAGCCTTAGACTTACCTAGTCCAAAGAACTTAAATACCTCCAGGACTGCTAACTCAGAACCCACCACAACTCCCATGCCCCCAGAGCTTCCCACAGCACCTCAAAGTGCTTCGGAGTGCAAAGCCACACCTGTGATACCAATGATGGAGTCACCACTATCTAGTCCATTTGCACCATTCCCACCAGCAGGTCTTAAACCTTCCTACACGGTACGACCTTTCCTTTCCTTGGCTAAAAACCTCGCCGCAACTTTTGGGGATGAGCTAGTAACCTGCATCAAGATGTTGGACAAAACTTTCACTACATTCGCTAGAAGTTATGAGAGACTAGACCTAGGTCTTCTTGACAAAACACTTGCTTTGGATGTTCGTGCATTACCATGCACTTGGGAAGAATACAAACTTATGACCACTAAATTCCCCAAAATTGCTGTTGAACTGATAGCAAACAACGAAATCTCAAAGGAGCAAGCTCCCCTCAGAAGACTAATCACTTCATATCATAAGCCTACTCGTTCTGTTCCTGAGTACGAGTTGCAAGAGCTCTAAGAATCTAATGGGAGAAAAAAGGTTGCCGGATAATGACCAATGCTGAGCAACACAGGGAAATTAAAATTGTCGAGTATGACCCTACTTATGTGGCACCTATCTCGTTTAGGGTTTTGGCCATCACCCGCAACTAGCATTTAGAGGACCATGTACTCGCTCACCCTTACATTGACCAATTCCTTACGGAGGAGGAATTACATGTTGCAAGCCGCCTTAATACTGGAGATCTCTTTCACGATTTCTTGATCTACATCTCCCAAGTCTCCATCCAACCATGTGCTCTTGATTGTCATGCCCAACTCGAATACAATCCAAGCTTCTATGATTGGTTATTGGCTAAGTAAGTCAATCCATGAAAAACAGCATTTGCCTCTTACTTCCTATGCTAATCCTAGGAAGGATTCCTTGAAAGATCCAAGACGGGTGGGAGCAATGGGAGCAAGAGCAGAGCAAAATGAGAGTCAGCAAAATGAGAGTCATGCTATCTAGCAGAATGTTATGATTAATTGAGTGTCAATGGAAGATAATGCAAAGGGAAAACAATAGCAATTGCTGCTGTGAGCCTGTCTCTAAAATTCAAGCTCTAAGCAAGTAAACCAATTTTTGACACATACATTTTTCTCTCAAAATTGAGTTTTATTAGAAATAAGCCGATTTTTAAGCATTAATGTTGGCATGGTGTGTTGACAGGTAACCACCATGGCAGGACAAGACAAAGGGGGCAAACTCCCATTTTCTTAAGAAGAGATGACCAAGTTCGGCATCAGCATCGAGGCAGGAGGATTCAGTCAATTCACCTTCAAGCACACGTTGAACCTGGATGAGGCCATCTTGGAGGAACTTGCAGTCAGAGAATTGGTGGACAGATGCCACCTCCACAAGTATGTGGAAAAGATGGGGCAGGTCGTGGATTACGGCATGTGTGCTGAATTTCTGAGGAACTTTGACAAGGGCACGAACTGTGGCACTGTCACAGTGAGGACAGGGGAGCAGGAAAGAAGAGTTGAAGTGCCCTTCAATGCGGCAATCATAGAGAAGGCCTTGGGGCTCGTACCCAAGAAAGAGAGGTGGCCAAGAAAGGATGTTTACGCCATGCTGGGGGTAAAGAAAGAAGAGGTGCAAACCGTGGATGGAATCAGCTTGGCTGACATCCCAAATCTAGCAGTGAAGATACAAGCGAAGATGATCCATACACTCTTCTCGGGCCAAAGGTACAATGCATTGATGAACATGATCGAGGCCCCGTTGTTAGGAAGCTTCGCAGCAGGAGTCCCTGAGGAGGTAGACTGGAATGGGTTGGTGCAGAAAACCATTCAAAGCTTAGCTACCCTTCTCACTCCAGCGGAAGCACCGACAGGAGGAGAATCCCCTACCTCAACTGCACGCTCCACAAGGAAGAAACCTGCCTCAAAGGCAGCCACAATTAGATATGGTGGTGTTTTGATAGCCATCATAGATGAAGCAATGAAGGATGGTAGAGTCAAGGAAGAGCAAGCTGCACATCAAAGCCCATTGCATCAAAGCCCACCTCACCACGAAGGAGAAGAATCAAGTGAAAGAACGATAAGTGACAAGGGAGAAGAGAGGTGCCGTCTACACAAGCAAGCAAACCAGAAGAACAAAAGAAAGGGGACAGGAGACAGAAGGAAAGGAAAGAGAAATTAAGCAAAGAAGAACGAGCTGAAATCAAGAGGGCTCAAAGAGAGTCTAGGAGGGCTGAGGAAGAAAGAAGGAGGAAAGAGGAGGAAGAGCTTGCAAAGATAAGAGAAGAGTCAAAGAAGACAGAATTGGTCAGGAAAAGAAGGGTAGAAGAAGAAGCTGAAGAGCAAAGACTGAAGGAGCTGGCCAAGTTGGCAGAGGCTACACAAAGATCTATGGAAGAGACCCACGGGGGTAGAGAGCTCGAATCCGTGAGCCCGTGTCATAAAGCCGAAGCTAGTGCAAGCGTGGAAGTAGCTCCAGTGGACTGTAGGCAAGGGCAAGTCCCTACTACATCCACTTCCTTCCTCTTTTGTGCCTGCAACGACTGAAACCACGACCACAACCACCACATAGCCCACACCTCTCCTTGACATGGCACAGCTAATGAACATGGTGCAAATGCTAGTGAGCAAAGTGGCCGAGATCATGCCAGAAACCAGACTGAAAAGGCCCGTTGCCATAGATATAGAGTCATGGCAAGACCCTAAAAGACAAAGACTAGAGGCATCAACCATCGCACCCCATATTCCCATGCATGCCGACACTGACTATGATGGATCTGTGGCTGAGCTACTGGCACAACTAGACAAGGCGAAAGAAGAGAAGAAAGTGGCCTTGATGGAGCTAGAAAAAGAAAAAGAAATGTCAGCTGCGCTTAGGCTAGAAGTTTCAAGGCAGGGAGCCAACCGACGAAGAGAAATGAAGGCCCCTAGCGAAAACAAAGGAAGCCCAGGAGAACAAAAGCCACCTTAGACAAAGGCTGGAAGATGAAGAGCAGAACCTAGTGGCAGAGAAAAGAAGTCTAAAGCTACTAGTGCAGCAATACAATGATCTACAATAAAATGTCACTCGAGTGGAAATGCTAAGACAGGAGGTTCAGGAAGACGAAGCTAGTATACCACAAGAACATACCATGGAGCTCCGTTTGTGGTAGGAGCTAGAAAAACAAAATAGATTAATAAGTGAAATTGAGTTTTTGAAGAGTGAAGGGCCAGGAGTCTCAGCAGCAGCAGAAGAAAAACCCCTACAAGATGAAGTGCAAAGATTACAAGATGCACTCGAGACCTCCCAAGAAGATGCAGAGGCCCTCATGGCCATGTCTTTCAATTAAAAAAGGCTATTCCTTGCTGAGATCCAAAGCCAAGAGCAGCTGGTGCACGAAAAATCAGAAGTACTGGCCGAGGTGCACCAAAGGCTCAGCATTGTAGATCAAGCCAAAGGGATTGCTAAAGAGCAGCTAGCTCAAAAGTTAAGAGAAAGGAACCAATTATGGTTTCTAACAAATGAACAGTAAACAGGTAGTGACCACCCTGGCGAGCCAACTGGAGGAAGAGAGAAAAAGGATGGAGGAAAGAGCTATGGATTGGGAAAGGAATAATTTTGACAGGGTAAGGGACTTGACCGAACTCTTGGCAGTGGCAGAATGCAAAATAATGCTTGCAGAAGCCAGGGTTGAAGCTGTCGAAACAACTACTAAAACACAGCGGCAGGCCTTCCTCAACACGATACTCCATGTCACACAAGATGAGGGTGATGATCCAGTGGAAAAGGTGAAAAGAAAGTTGGAGCTAACCACCCGAGCTCTAAGATATGGTCTTCAAGAGCGGGAGCTCCCAACGAGTACAGGGATTACTAAGGAGCAACAATTCCGCTACATACGCTGTACGGGCCTTTCCACTACTGAGCTCAGGGAGCTAGGTTTTGAGGAGCATGAACATCCACCACCACCACTGCCAGTCATTCCATCTTTGGTGGAGCAACATGTTGAAGAGGGTCCGAATTTCGAGCAAGGTGATGAAGAAGAGCAACAAAGAATGCTGAGTCCGCCGATCTCCCACAGGAAGAACTTGTAGATGCCCTTCTGCCTGAGCGTATAGTTGCAGCAAGGAGGAGAAGACAAGAATTAGCTGAGGAGGCCCAACGCTGAGCACGCACAATTCCAAGACAACTTCCTGAAGAGCCCATGCCATTGAGAGATGATGCACATCTCGTAGACGGGCCCCAGGAGTTGGTCATTTGGAGTCAGCGAGAGATCCATAAACAGTTGTTTGAGCTTTCATTTGCTTTCCCACGCTCTTTGGACCGGGCCCTGCCTCTAGGAGTCTTAGCCAAGATCAAGGATATGGCTAATGAACTTACAAATAGGTGGATAGAAGAGAGGAGCATGATAATGACTAGGTGGCGACAAGAGCCACAAGATTACTGGGAAGATAACGTCAATCTAGTTCCCAAAACTGTCCAAGGCTACGAGGCACAGCCGAAATGGCAGAGGAGGATTTGGGACGCCAATTTTGATGCATGGACTGCCTTTTGCAGTTCACTCCCCAAAGAGCGCAATGATCCTATCTACATGCCATGGAGTGGACTGTGATAGAGACTTGCATGGGGATTACGACTTCCCAAAAATATATAATGTAAATGCTAGGAGCCCCGAGGAATGCTTAGTGTTTATGTTAGAAGATAAACTTCCTTCTATAAATCATTTCCTTGCAGACTTCTCTTCCTGCCCAAATCCAGTGTTTTTGACCACTTATAAGTACCTCCGACTTATCAAATTCGTGCTACTCCAAAAACCCACAGCAGAGGAAGCCCATCTCCCCCCACTCTTCTTTGATATCAACCTAGGAATAGATAGTAGAGCTATTATTAGGTTAATGATGCGGGCTACTCTCCTTCCTTCCTTCTGTGTAGAGCTCTTAGAAAATATGAGTGACACCCGCTTCACAAGGTGTAATCACCCTTTCTTGTCAACCACTCCTCTGAGAGCTAAGGCCAATATTAAAGATTACCTACAAAGTCGCACATTCTTATCTCAATGTCTGCAACCACCCCGTGATTAAATGGGTATAATATGCCTTGACAATTGTACTCCCTCTCTCATTCTCAAAAAAAAAAAGGGAAAAAAAAGAGAGAAGAAAAGAGAAAGAAAAGAAAAGAAAAGAAAAGAAAGCAAAAAGAGAAAAGCCACAAGGGAACAAAGACAGGGTGACTGGAGAGAAAGACAAGAGCAAAAAATAGCAAAGCTGAAAGATGAATCTACTACTAAGCAAGTTAACAAGGAGAACACTTCACATGTGCTTGCAATCTCCCTTCATTGTTATTGTGCACCACACTCACTGCATCTAGGGTTCTCCCTAGCCCCTTCCCCACTTCACACGTAGGGCACATCAAGGGCAGGACTTTTTGACCTGTCACCCTAAGTTTTGCACCACACCTCCAACGACGCACAAACTGGGTCCTCAAGTGTCGGACATTACCAAGGGCTTCCCCAAGGTTAGACCCATCTCCCAGTTCCACTGGCACGGGCACCATGCACTACACAATGAGACAGACATACCCCCTAGGAAGTGCACAACTTTTCTTGCAAGTTATGCTCGTGTTTCAAGAACTGGCTGCTTGGCTGAAGAAGATCATCCACTACATCCTCCAATGACAAGGAATTTTTCCATGAGTCGGACATGACTCCATTACTGCAACTTCAGGAGCTTTGCTGCGAAGGTTTAAATGGCTCAACAGATTTCATGTTGCCAATCATCCGCCTATTGATGGCTGCCATGATTGAACCAAGTCAAGCAGAAGGAAAACTCAATGATGGATATGCCATTGGCATAGATATTGGAACCTCATCGTCCAATGATCCATGCCCAATGCCTCAAGATCTACGGATCGCTTATTGATTCCACAAGCTTGAAGACTTTCAACTCAAAACTGAAGACCTTCTACTCAAAGACAAAGAACTTCAACCAAGTCCACGGATTTTCAAGGCAAACAGTGTTCGGGGGGTTTCTCCAAAATAAATCCCTCCAATCCCATCCTCCTAAGGGATTGCTTATTCTTCAAGCGTTTCGGATACTCAAAAGATGACCGGCTACATAAGGGGTGCCACAACAATGTGAAAGATGCCGAGTATCTTCATGAAGCCTAAAGCACGCCGGAATCTTTCCTGGTCATCGTCCTTAAACCCCATCACCTATCATTCACCCAACCACATTGGAAGCAGTGTCACCCACCTACCTGTTCCACCTAGCAGCTGACCTAACTAGCCACTACGTCCTTGTCACCCACGTCTTCGGTGCATGCTATAGCCTGCTTCCTATGACGGTGAGTACCATGGGACTGGCACTTGTCTAGGAGGGGGGTAATGTTAACCCCAACACGAAGAAAGCAAAAGGAAATAAAAAAGAAGCAGGAAAAAGGCGGAAAAAAGGTAGCCCGACTGAAGAAAGAATATGAGAAAAGGCCAAAAGCGCAAGGGCAACCTTAAAAGTCCAAGGCAAATGCAAAAGGGGAAAGGCACATTTTAAAATAAAAAGGCGCACCCTAAAATCTTGTAAAAGAGCGTCGGGCTCTCACCCATGCAATTTGTAAATGTAGACAGGCGGTGGAAAGGAATCTAGGAAGATAGAAGGACAATGGGAAAAAGGGCCTAGGCTATGGCCGGCCATGTAAAAAAGAGGAAAAGGGGATGACCGCCCAAAAGGGATTTTAGGGTTTTGTATATAAATTTGAAAAGTGAATGAAAAGCTCATTCTTGTGTGTGGCCAAAGCTTCTTCTTCTTCTTCTCTTGTTTCTTGCCTTCTTGCTTGTGCTTGAGAGAGTGTGAGGGAGTGATTGTGTGAGAGTGAGGGATCTTGGAGAAGAAGCTCTCCATCTTCTCTCTTCATCTTCCCCTCTTCTCTTCTCTTCTCTTGTCTCGCGCGTGGCTATGGAGGATGAAGCTCATGGGAGAGGGATTGAGGTTGCTTGAGCTTGCCTCAAGGATCGTGGAGCTACCAGTGTGCAAGAAAGAGGAGGGTACTCGATCGAGCATCAAGGTAAGCTCACTACACTCGTAAGGTAGGCATTGCACGTCGGCTATGTGAGAGGTAGCCATGGCCGCTCGGTTCGAAACACTTGAGCAATAAGTGGTCCATAGGTCTCGTATCTCCCCTTCAATTTGCTGCTGATCTTGCAACCTCAACATGGGCAAGGACTCACCGACATCCCAACTCAATGGTATCGGGAAACTGATCCTAATGAAGAAAGGCTTGTGGTCAATCAAAAGTGGTCAAAAGAAGAAACCAAGGGAAGCTGCACTTTCAATCGTATGGGATAAAACAGATGATCGTGCTCAAGCTATTATCAAGCATGAACTTGATGGTAGCTACATTCATCATGTTGATGATTGTGTAACCTCTCATGCGACATGGGATCGATTAAAAACCCTATTTGAAGCTCATTCGAAATCCTCCAAATAATATGTCTTACTAATTGAGTTTATTAGGCTTCATATGCAAAGTAGTACCTCACAACTTGCAGGAATCAACTTGAAGATTGATGAAGACATTTTCATTGGAGTGCTTCTCAAGAGTCTTCCACCTGAGTTTGAAAATATGTCTACCACATTAATCAACATTTAAAAGCCAAAGCTTATGGATATCAAAGCCTCTCTCGTGGACGAGGAAAAGAATATCAAGAACAAGGGAGAAACAAGCATCCCAAGAGGAGACCAACAACTCAGAAGAAAAGCATAGTCTGTGACTTTTGTAAGAAAACTGAGCATATTGAAAAAATTTGCTACGCTAAGAAAACGTCTTAAAGAGCATATCTTGCTTTAGTCAAAGAAATGAAAACAACAATCAAGAAGCAGAAGAAGAAGAAGAAGAAGAAGAAGAAGAACCCCAAGAACAAAAGGATAGGACTTACCAGTCCCTCTTTTGTAGCTCATTTTTTGATAGACTTTTGTAAGTTTCAAAATGTGGACTTGCCTAATGTTCCCACCATAAGCTCCTATACTCCTCATGTAATCTCTGCACACTATAACCTCTCTACACTTAGTGAGGCCTTGTAATAGCCTCTAGCTTTGTATGGTCGGTTCTTTCCATCTCTACACTTAGCAAGGTTCTACTCACGACAGCCTCTGTATACTCAGTGTCTTTCTTGGTTGTAATTGAGGAGGGGCGTTGAGAAATGTGCAATCATATCCACCATAGCCTCTTTGCAAGGAATAAAAAAGGCAAAGAAACACATTGCAAATAAAGCCTTAGACTAGGTCATGTATGCATGGTTTATTAAAACCACAGTTGGTGAATACCATGGTCACTTTCCACCTTTCTCCACCTAACAATACCACCTATTCTAAGCCTATAAAAGGCACTCACCTCCACACTCATTCTATTAATTATTTTCTAATGAGTTGTACTTGCATTATGCTTGGATAATATGAGTTGTTCTTCTTTGTCAATGCTCATGCCTCATTATGATTGTCTATTTGCTCATCAAAGATCCTCCTTAGCATGCATCCTCAATATTTTAACACCCCTCCCCATCCTATTGTCTCCCCCGCCCACCTATGGTGGTGACCTTGCACCCCCCCACTAGGCCACCACCCACCTCTGCAATGCCCATCACCCACCCAAAAAGGCCCCTACACTCCCCCCACGTGTGCATCCATCACCCTCCTAAGGTGCCCACCCCCTCCACGATATCCCACCCACCCTCTCTACCTTTTAAATTCTTACCTTCAAAAAAAAAAAACAACAACAAACAACGTTCAAATTAAGTTTCATTTAATTTCACAAAAATAACCCCACCACAAAGTCCCCCACCCTCCTTCTCTCAAAATTTTTAAATCTCTCAAAATTGAAAAACAACTAAAAAACACATGAAAACTTATGAAAATCCATTTAAAAATCATACATTTTTTATTAAAATGCCAACTAGATATTTAAAATATCTAAAATATTTACTAAAATGATTTGATATTTTTTGCAAAATTTCAAAATCTTTCTCAGTTAGCAATGCAAACACAAATTTAGAAAAGAGTAAAAAGCCATTAATTTCATGGAAATTTATAAAAAATACTTGAAAAGTGTTTTAAAAATTTTCTATTTTTTAAAAAGAAAATCATACACACATTTTTGTATATTTTTAGATCGTTTATATGTTCTAAAGTGATGAAAATTAATTGGCAACCTATTGAGACAATAAGAAACCCTTATTTAACATGTAAATTCAATGCAAAATTCTTTTTCCACTCCGAAAATGGGTAAAAAATTCTAGATAATTTTGAAAAATCTATTGAACTTGTGAGCTTAAATTTCAACACATAATTTTTTAAATTTTAAAAAGGAGAATATTAGTCAAATATTTATATCCAAATTCGTTAATATTTGGAAAGGTTTTCAACTTGTTGGATTTTCTTGATAGATTACATTGTGGTTGCATTCTCTCTATTATTGACAATGCATTCAAATTGTGCTTGCATACATATACCTCCCAAGTATTTTTCAATTTCTTTCTTCAAGTTTTGCTATCCAAAATCCACAATGAGTTATTAGAAGAAATCAAGATCACCACGTTTTTCACATGTGTTCCTGTCACATACACATATATTTTTTAAATTAAAATCAACCCACCATTAACTTAGCACACACTTTGTGCGCTACAAACACATTTAATTTTAATTTAAAATGAACCAATTGTTATCAAAAAGCATGCGTTGGCAAAAAAACACCCAATTTACAGTTATTTTTAAATAAATGAATGTGCATTTAGAGACTCTCAATCAAGGTTCCAAGTTTGGGTTACCCTAAAAGTATTGTTACAAACTTAATAATTTTTAAATAAACTATAATAAGGAATCATCGTTTTCTTTTTAAGAATTATTACCTAATAGAATTTCACCCATTATTAATACTTTTATTAAGATTAATCCTTCATTATATTTCTTTCCTCTCACACTGTACATTTTCCTTCTTATTGAATGTACTTTGTGGGCATGGGAACACTCGAGTCTTATCTAGTCCCTCTTGTTGTGATGATGGTAAAACAATTCGAGTGTCATGTTAGTATGATCAGTTCTTATGTGATTCTATGCTTTTGTTTTGCTCCTGTTGATGAGTCAAGGTATGGTATGTATTTTTCCTTTTCTTTTTTGCCTGACATGGGGATTCATGGTGTCTGTTTATCTACATCACATGAAGCTTTCGGTCACATATGTATGTAGAGGTCATGCTAGATTCTTCCTAGGATGTGGACTACTAAGGGTGGTTAGTCGATGGGTTGAGTCATGTGAGTTTATTATGATTGATATCATATATGTTCCTATCCTATTGTTTTGCAAGCATTCATTGTGCCTATCTATGTGTGTAAACCATCTTAATGGTGCCTCAAACCCCTACCCCGATCTAGTATGTGTCTTTGGTATTGCATGATTATTTCTTGTTGCTAGATTCAAACCTCGTTGCTAAAGCAGGATTATCTATGTTTGTGAGAATTTCCTTACGGCTAGTTCCAGATGATCCTGACATTTATGATCAATTTCTAACCTCTTACAATAAGAGGTCTAGTCTTGTTTATGGTATAACTATTCTTATGACACGTGAGAGTTTGGAGAAGGCTCTTTCTTATAGAAGTAGTATCCCGATGTTTTTGATCCAAAGAAGGTTATTACCACGTCAGGGGTGAGTGTCTCTGTGATTTCCAACTTGCTATGGAAGCAGTTGTGCCAATTTCTTCAAGATAGGTTTATGCATGCCGAAACCCTGTCTCATTACCTCTCCAAGGAGTTGTTCATAAATTCTTGTATGGTCTTGAAAGGTATTACCATTGATTGGAGTACCTATCTCCTAGCAAAGATGGATCAACATTTCATTAGAGCTACTATAGGAAATCTGACTAATATTTGATTTGGATCGTGCGTTTATGTATCCTTGAAGCATACTACCCCTAGCAAAGGAAGTACCTTTACCTCTAGTTCATCCTCCAAAGGTTTCTCCTCCTCCTCATAAAGATGATGATGTGATCATTGAGGATGATGATTCTCCCCCACCTCTAATCATTCAAAGAAAGTGCCTGAAACGAACTGTTGCATTAGTGATAGTTTCTACTCCAATTCCAGTTACAATTCCTACTTAATCTTGCAGCACACTACATGCCTTTCTTCAAATCTCAAACCTTTTTAGAGCCTATAGGAATGGTATGCTAGACATTTATATTCCTTCTATGCAAGACCTGGTAACAGAAGATGCCATTCTTTTTTTATGCAAGGATATTCAGAGCTCAATTGAACTTTCAGTTACTACCTCTATCCAATAGTTTTCTTCTTCTTTTTATGAAGAAGTTTTATATGGTGTATCTCTTCTCTCCCCATCGCATCTCTACATATCTTCTCTCTCTACATCTCAACATTACTTTGATTAATGATATACATTATATGCAAAGCAAGAGATGGTGATCAACTTGTATGATAAGAAGGTATTACTCTTCAAAAACCTCTATTTGGTTGGAAAAATTGGTCCCTTAAAGCCAAAGATAGGCTTAGTTTCATTAAATTCTTCAGCTAATCAAGGCTAGAAGATCATTGGTTAATGATGATAGACAATCTCAAACCTTTTGCTTCATGCTAGATAGAGAAGACGGCGAATTGGTAGTGGTCTCAAAATGTAACAATGATGCGATCAAATCCACACAAACCCATTAGAGTCTTGTTGCATTATTTTGTAAGTACAAATTTGATACTAATTCAAATTGTGTGAATCCCATATCTTCCCACACTTGCACAAATTGGTAGTGGTCTCAAAATGTAACAATGATGCGATCAAATCCACACAAACCCATTAGAGTCTTGTTGCATTATTTTGTAAGTACAAATTTGATACTAATTCAAATTGTGTGAATCCCATATCTTCCCACACTTGCACAAATTTATTATTAGTATAGAAAATCTAAGGCAATTCTTGTATCTCTATGTAGATTTATCTTGTTTGCTATTGTTTTTATCCACATCTATTTCTAGGCCATAAATATTATATCTCTATGCCTTGAGACATCATTAGCTATTATAGTCTTGTTTTAACTAATGTCATTGTTCTACAATGATGTGACTCTTATGTATCTATTAAAGTGGTTTGTTTGAGTGAAATAAAATATATCTAAAAGTCACAAAATGATGAATATTTAAAACCACTGATGGAAGAAAATTAATATTTAATTATTTCTTTGAGAGTTTCGCATATGCCAATGTGGTTTGATAGTGAATCTTTAAATGGATAGTAGCTAATCAAGCATATTAATTAGAGAAAAAAATAGTGCTAATTTGACCAATGTTTTCTTTTCAATAAGTAAGACCTTGTGACTACTAGATCTATGTTACCACCCTTGTTAGACCAAGGCATGGTAAAAGACACTGTCATTTTCTAAAGCCGCATTAAACTCTCCAATGGGAAGCTTAGAATTGCATGTTTGTATGAGAGGTTTACAACATGCTAGGAAGTAAGAATAAAACTTTGGAAAGGAAGTATACCACTCCTAACTTATCATCTTAATTTTGATGCTTTTATTTCTCCATGAAAATAATCAGATCCAATATGATATAACAACATTAGTTGTAATCACCTTGACTTAGCATGTTATAAAAGGATAATAAATAACTTGCAATCCACATGCAAATGAACCACCTAGATATTTGATAGCATCATCTAGCATAAGGTGTATGCATATTATGGATTTATGTAATGCACAGATGCTTATTCTTTATTTTGTATTTGGACCTATTATACATTATTATGGTAAAGTAATTTTATTGCATCAAGTTATTCTAATTCAGTTCAATATCATATGTTAGAAAAAATGTATTTGGTGGTGTATTTTTCATGTGAAGCTTTCAAAGTCCTCATATTAACAAGTGACTTTCTTCTACGACACACACACATACATTAGGGGGAGAGAGAGAGAGAGATTTTGATCAAGATTAAATTAAAAAAATAGATAAAATAAGATCTTGTATTGTTGTGTGGATTTTTGTTCCTAAACTCTTGAATAAGGGTTGTCCTTTTCTAGGATTGAGAACATGGAGGTTTTAATTATATTAAATTTTCCTAAAGTAATAAGAACAAAAGCTATTAGAAGAATGTCACCTCCATAGTTGCTCCCAAACCTGGGTATGCAAATACTTGCATCAAGGAAATGGTAGAGTCTACTATAAGCATCCTTTTCCAAAAATTTATACAAGAGTCGTGGTATAACAAGCAAGCTCTGCAATCGTAAAACTTGTGTGAGACACATGCTAGGAAGAAAGTAGTAACCACATGTAAGAATTTGGAAACACTTTATAATGAAGGGTCAAATATTTTATGTGCGCTAAGAAATGAGAACAACATGCATGTTTGTTTACCTGATAAGTCGATGGAAGCCAATGTGTAATTTTGAGTGCAGCAAAAAGGCTATGAAGAAAGCATTCACTATGAACTGAGATCACAACATTATCAATGACATTTGTACATTATATTCATTCGTAATATGCATACACATTATGCTAGATGATGCTATCAAATATCTATCTGGTTCATATGCATGTGGATTGCAAGCTATTTCTTATCCTTTTAAGACATGGTAAATATGCATGTTGTTATTTCATATTCGATGTGATTCTTTTCATGGAGAAATGAAAGCATCACAATTAAGATGATAAGTTAGGAGTGGTGTACTTCCTTTACAAAGTTGTATTCTTGTTTCCTAGCATGTTGGAAACATCCCATACAAACATGGGTTCTAAGCTTCCCATTGGAGAGTTTAATGAGGCTTTATAAAGTGACACGGTCTTTTACGATGCCTTGATCTAAGAAGGGTGGTAACATAAATCTAGTAGTCATAAGGTCTTGCTTATTGAAAAGAAAACATTGGTTAAATTAGCACTATTGTTTTCTCTAATTAATATGCTCGATTAGCTACTATGCATTTAAAGACTCACTAGCAAACCACTTTGGCATATGGAAAACTCTCAAAAAATACTTAAATAGTATTTTTATTCCACTATGAGTGGTTTTAAAATGTTCATCGTTTTGTGACTTTTAGATATCTTTTATTTCACTCTAACAAATCACTTTAATGGATACATAAGAATCCCATCATTGTATAATAATGACATTATTTAAAACAAGACTATAATAGGTATTGATGTCTCAAGTCATAGAGATATAATATTTATGGCTCAGAACTAGATGTGGATAAAAATAATAGTGAAAAAGATAAATCTACATAAAATTTCATGTTATTTTATAAAAACAATCTAAATGATATAGAGATACAATAGTTGATTTAGATTTTCTATACTAATAATCAATTTGTGCAAGTGTTAGAAGATATGGGATTCACACAACTTGAATTAGTATCAAAATTTGTACTTACAAAATAATCCAACAAGTTATAACATAATTTGTATTGAAGGTATGGGAGCTTGCGAAGGATGTAAATAGATAAGAAAATTGCAACCTTGATACTTTGTCAGATAGGTTAACTACATATTTCATAGACTTATCCAACAAAGGAAAGCCTCAAAATATCTTGATTATCACACATTGAGGCCATAAATTTCCATTTCGGATTCTTGTTGAAGACTTCTTGAGATTGGAGAAAAGTGAAGATTGAAATCTTGTCTCTTACTGAAGATGAGATTGACAAAATGTAAGTACTCAAATCTTTTTTTGAGAGGTTTTAGAACCTTAAGGTAATTGTTGTGTTTTGTTTAGCATTTTATTTATATTGTTGCTCAAAATTACTTTAAACGTTTCCAAAGATTTTATGTTATGAGCCTCGGGAGTATTTAAATATATTGTTGTAAGTTATGATCTTAGAGAAAATGTCAATGGTAAGGAAAGGGGATTCTATAAAGAAATGATGGATATGGCATAGGCTATCGAATTTCTTGAGGGTTGTGGGGCTATCATGAATGTAGTAGCCTCATCTAAATTAATAGGGAGGTCTACTTGGATTAATGACATACATTATATGGAAAGCAAGAGATGGTGATCAACTTGTTTGATAAGAGGGTATTGATGGTAAACAACCTCTACTTAGTTGGACAAAATTGGCTCTTTAAAGTCATAGATAGACTTACTTTAAAGTTAAATTCTTCAGCTAATCCAAGCTAAAAACTCATTCGTTGATGCTGGTAGACAATCTCAAGCCTTTTGCTTCATGCTAGAAAGAGAAGATGGTGAACTGGCAGTGGTCTCAAAATGTAACAATGCTGCAATCAAATCCACACAAACCTAGTAGAGTGTTCTACCCTATAAGAAAAATCCACTCTATCTTCCAATACCACGTTTAGTGGCTTCTTTCTGAATTGTAGATTTTCATGTGCTGATCCCAAAAATGTCATGCTCTATGGTCCTAAGGGTAGAAGGAGAGGTCAAGTCTTAATCCATGAGAAAGAGCTCTTTCTAGTAGGAAAGTGATGGTACCTTCATATGTTGATAAAGATGGCTCCAATGATCAATGGATGCCTACCCTTTTAATGTTGATGTAGAGATCAATCACCTTGCTTTGATTACATTGTTGAGGTCCTTCATCATACAATTGAACAAGTTAACTAAAATTTGAAGAGAACAAAAAATTGTATGAGAGAAAGAAAATAGAAAAATCATACATTGCACAAGATTAGGTAAAATCTCCCCCTATGCATGGGTGAGCATCTTCCCCATTGATTCATTTACGAGTTTTTATTAAGGCTTTGCACTCAAAAATCATTGAAAAGCATCTCCATTTTGAGCTCTTATTTTCTTTTTATGAATACAATATGTTTTTCCTAATATTTTCCAACTATTCTATGAAACCTACTTTAAGGTTTGTAAAATAATAATCAAGCTTTGCAGGCCTTGCCCAATAATTATATCCAAATGAATAAGTTGCACATATATACATAAAGCATCCTTGCACTATCATATGGTATTATGTCCAATAGATGAAAGAGTAAAAGAGTCTACCTTTATAAGAAACTCACCTATATAACTACAAACATGTTGGTCTATTTCCATGAGGAGCTTAGTGTGGAGGCTAGAAAAGGAGATTCAGCAAGTGTCTTGCATATTCAATGAAACTTTAGTAATCTTAATATTACTTGACATGGTCATGTGGTTCTTGCTTAAGCTTAGATGTTAGTAGGATACATAAAACATGAGAGAGAAGAGAGCCTTTACGTAGACCTTAATGTATGATGTTGGGGGAGATTAAAGAGAGTTGTATGTGCTTAATTTTATATGGAGGAAAAGAGTATGTCCTCTTCATAGAGTTTGCCTCGCACATTGTTAGACACCTGTGTTTAGCCACAAAGTGCGAGGGTTCTTAAGAATGGGCAAGACAAAAGATAAGATAGAAGCTAAATCAATTTATGCCAAAATCCTCTATGTATATTTGGAAACAAAAGCACTACACTAATTCTTGTTATGTATAACATTGAGATCCCAAGTACAATGTCTTGTTCAATAAGGTCCCAACTCAAATAAAAGAAGAGTGGCCTTTCTGGGCCAAGGCACTCATAAAATCCATTTTAAAATTGCTTTTTGTTGTTATTCCAACAAAAATGATCCGCTTACGATTTTCCCAATGTCTCAATCTTCACTCCAATGTCTATTTAGAGATATAGCCATATTAGTATAGGTTTGTTCATTAACTTCATGAGAACTTTCTTTCACCTCTTCCTCTTCTTCATCTCTTTCAATTTGCTTATCTTTCACTAGGCTCTCCACCACATTTGCCTCTTATGTATCGCTTTTCTCACATATCTGAATCCTCATACTTATCTTTGGTACCCTCATGTTAGTCTTAAACGTCTCTGTCAAAGCATATGTCTCACGCAATAATTTACATTCATCAGATTTAGTTTTATCCTATGTAGAAAATTGTCCTACAACACCACCCTATAGAAAACTGCTCCTATCTTTTGAATGGTAACTTAGATCGCCAAGCTTTGAAAAGATAAATTGTAGCCCCACTTGTGATCTACAATATTTCTGAAGATTCCAGGACCAAATCTTGAAGGTATCAACCCCTAAAATTTTATGCGTAACAGCCTGAAACTATATATTACAGCATGCAACCCAAGCCAAACATTGACCTTCCCAACTCTATCTTGGAGGCATAGGAACGCTGATTTCAACCACATTTTGTAGGACCCTTCCTAAGGTATCAAGTCCACATTAGATGCATCAATCATCATTAATCCTCTCCCAATTAAAAAATTTTGACATGTTTAGTTTAGCCATGCCTATCCATTGCATTCTCCAACTGTGTAGCATCCGTATCCAAAAAAATTGAGTTTCACATTTCTAGGTCTACTTTATACCTAACACTTCTAGGCATTTTATTGTGGCCATTATGATGTCTATTTGGGCATTTTATGCTAGTCTTGATGTACTCTATTTATGGCATATTTTTGTTCTTTATATTCAAGCTCCTCCCGAGTCATTCATTATCACCTACTAGTTCTGTTGGAGAGAGGGAGCTTGTGCCATTGCCTATGCAGCTAGTGACTCATTGTTGTATGCCATTGTCTCGCGTTTCATATATGGATTTCATTTTTTGATCATTCTTCTAATTTCTCTTCTTTGTAGCATTCTTCTGTGTTTCTTTTTCTTTTGTCCTTGTGTTTGGTTAACAGCTTATTACAACAATTGTTTATGCTTCCATTGCTACATCCATTTTTGACATGGTATTAGATTTTAGGATCCAAGTTTGTGTGATTGTTTTTTGCTATTTTAGGTTTGTGTTTTTTGTTTTTTCCAGCTGATTGGACTCGTTCTTGATTGCTACAACGACTTATTTTTCAGCATGTTTGACCATCTTTTGGTAATTTTTGGCCTGGTTTCTACTCTTTTTCTTAGTGTTTTTAATTTCAACATTTGCATTTTAGGGATAATAGGTTGACATGACTTATTTTTATGCAGGTTGACTGCATTTATTGCATTCATTTGACTGTGTTTTGAATCTAGTCTTTGCATTTTCATTGTTCATGCTTGTGCAGGGCTGGGCGATAGTATTTCAAGTTGATTCTTTCTATGTTTGGTCCTATTTTCACCTTATCCATTGTGTCTGAACTTTCTGGTGAGCACCCTTGGTCGTATGAGAGACAAGATTGAGATCAATATTGCAGTGTATGAGAGCTCAAATATAGTATTATGATGGTGAAATTGTAGATTCTTCTATTTCTATTTTATTTATCATGTTCAAAGACCCACAAGTCTCACTTTTGGCTCACTTTGAAGTAGGCTTGAGCAACTAGCTTATTAGCACATGTACACCATAGCTTGTGAGTTTTAGGCAATGCTAAAATGTGTTAAAACTTTCTAGGATCACTTTCTTTTTAATGAAAGCTTGAAAGTTTTGGGATCTTATATGTTGTGGGGCTGTTTTATTGAGCTGATGAAGTTTAGAATGCATTTTTAGCTCAGAAAACATGTGTTGCACATTGTGCCCACTTGTCATATCTTCTTTAAATACGCCTTTGATGGTGTTTAGTGGTGAGAACCATTAATATGCTTGCACCCTTCCATAGAATAGCTTGAAGTTGTGTCTCAACTAGTTTGTGATCAATTCTATGATAGAGCTAGTGTTTTCTATCTATTACATAAGAATTTGTTAAATTCATTTATGAAAAAAATAAAATCACAGAAGGGATCTATAAGTTATGGTAAAAAGTTATAGAAGGGTCAAGAAAATATCACAAAATAGGTTACATAGAGATATATAAAATATGCCATGAATGCATGTGATATATAGGATCTATATAACATTGAGAGAGTGGAGGATTTACCTTCCTTTAGTTGTACTATCACCACAATAGAAACAAGGCATAGACACGCATGTTAGACGCGCAAAGTTGGGCGCATCTATCATTGCGTCTATATGCGCGTGTAAATAGATGCGAATTTTGTGTCCATATATCCGCGCAAATAGACATGAATATAGATGCGTTTGCAGATGCGTAATTATTTAACCACCTGAAATTGGACTTAATATAATAAAAAAACCAGAGTTAATAATTACTTTTGCATTTCTCTCTTATGAATGACAGATCCTCCAGTTGACAAGCCTGATATAAGTAATTAGCGGCAAGCGACACAAACCTTATTATACAATTAGAAGTAAGCATTGCATGTATCTCGTAATTTCTCTACTTGAAGATGATAAAAGATACTTTCTTTTTATTATGGAAATTTCAATTTAGCTTTAAACTTGACTATTGATTCTTGATTATACACATGTGCATATGATATTTTCCATAGAATTAATAAAACATATTGAATCATTAAGCGAATTAAGTATGTTACAGTGAATGATCCATCTCATCTTCAATGAGATCAGCCCTTGCTAAACTGTCTACTTCTAGGTCTATGTTATCAAGAGGTAATGAAACAAATATGTCTATCCCACTATCAGATGTGTTGCTATATTGCTCAATAACTTCATCATCATGAACCACATTATTGTCCTCTTTTGTGTTTCCTTGAACATCCTTGCGAGGTTCATCTTGTACTATATCACGCATATCATCCATTATAGTGTCATCGTGTACATCATCATTAATTGTTGGATTGTCATCTGCTATCTCTATGTCAGTAATATTATCATATATTGGTTTTGAACGATTAGATATAGGGATGACATACCACCATCAGTTATTGTTTACCATTGGATGATACACAACCTGTATTTGAAAAACAAAAGCAAGAAACTTAAATACTTATTATATTGTGTATATGTATCACATGTATACATATAAAAAAATTAGCTTTTACATATATACTTACTCGCATTGTTGAGGTAGTACTAATGTGTCATTCTTGTTTTGGTGAAATTTTGTATAGTCAATGATTACAAAACCACTTGGATGACGTCTAATTGTGCAATGCTCACGATTTGTTACCACTTTTTTAAACCACTTCACATCCACTATATATTTAAAGAATCCTCTGAAGTCAAGCTTCAGAATATCTTGGATCAAGCCACAATAACCTTCCATGGTACCATTGGCATTCTCGAAGTGAGCAAGGACACCACAATCTTGGGTGTTTCTCTTTTCATCTATACATTGAGTTCGAAGATATTTACCCTCACACAAAATAGCATTGAATAATGTGCACTAGTAGTAAAAAATTAAGATTAAAAATATCAATTTATTATATAAAATTATAACTAGAAACAAATTAATTGATAGTATGTCTCACCTTTGATAAGCAACCTCATGTGTATTCCCACTCTTCTTGAGATATATTAATTTCCTCCTCTTTTTCCATTCTCTCCATTTCTTCATGTAACCAATCTATATCAATATGACGTGGGAGCGCATTTAGATGATCTGGAAAGGAGACATTACATCCATATTTGGTGTGAAAGGCTTGTCTTTTGCTTTTTCTTCTTGCCCTTGATTCATTATATAGTGTCACCCATTTGCTCATTACATCACTATTGAGCATACAAAAACTATTTAACTTACGAAGTTCTTCTTTTGTTAGCACTTTACTCATTCCTTTTCCTTGAGGTATTATAGAGGTCATCCTCAAGTCTTCATCGTCTTTCCATAGTCGTGGTTAAGAGGGGTCCACTTCAGCAAGATATTCAGAGAAATAAACAAGGGATGATTGCACTAACCAACCCTCAGCCATGCTTCCCTCAGGCCGTGCTTTTTGCCTCACAAAATCTTTCAAGGTTTTCATGAAGCGCTCAAGAAAAAACATCCACCTTGCATGAGCTGCCCCACAAAGTGCGATCTCATCAATCAAATGTACGAGTAAATGTAATTGAGTAGTCAAAATGGAGCGAGGAAAAATTTCCTCCACCAAACAAACCACCTCAACAGATAATACTCGAGCATCTTGCAATGTTTTTGGATCAATTTCCTTCGAGCTCACGTATCTGTTAGGATGTATTCAACAATTGTTTATTTTTGTGTAGAAATTCAAAGAGGTTCAGTACATGATGTATGCAATATATAATGAAAAAATACAATGTATACACACCGCACAAGCTCTCCCATCTTGTAAATGATATCACATACATCTTTGGATACACAATGGGATATGCTAGTAGGAAGTACGAACTAAATGTAAATAATATTCATAGATCAAATGATTAGTTGAGGAAAAAGTCATCATACCCCAAAGTTTACACATAGTTACTCCACTAATTACTATATTCATGGTTAGAGATACCCTTACTTGAATCATTTTGTGCTAATCGTAGGACTTCAAACCACATAGTTTCTCCACACCTCTTTTCTTTTTCTTTATGAAGGCTCCCTTGAGACATCTCATACATCCTGTGGGTATTCGAAAGCTACATATTTGTTCCTTCACTATTTTTTCCTCGTTCTTTGACAACATCCAAGGTGCTTGGGATAGCTCAATCTTTCCTCTAGGTCCAATGTGTGGCCAGGCTCGTCTCATGTGACCAATGTTATGTAAATCCTCCCTTACATTGACTGAATCACAAGCCCCTGTCAAGTGATCCCATAATGTAGATACAACATTTTTGAATATGTGCATGGGGTCCAACAGGTGATTGATCTTGAGTTTAGTCCAATACGAAAGATGAAAAAATATAGAGAACCTAACAAACAAACAATATATTATGTAAACAATTCATAATGCTAAATACTTTAAAGTCAATCGAGAGAAATATACTTATTACCGACTCATGCCGAGTGGAGGGTGGTTGTCAGTATTAATCCATCTCTCCTTCCAATCTCGAATGGTTAGAGATTGTGGAGTCATTCCATGAGTAGGGAGAACATATTTGGGATGGTCAATAGGAAGAAATCGATGATGATTGTCATAGATAACCTTCTTTAAACGTGCCGGCCTAGAGGAAAATAGAGAGGGACCGCAAATAGGACATGCATGATATCCTCATGTGGTTAAATCTGAACAAACAAGTGAATTAATAACATGCAATTGATTCAAGTATTGAATTTCAAATATAGAGTTATATACATATACCTGGACACTCTCCATATCCTGGAAAGTCATGCATGGTCCACAACAACATGGTCTTCAACGTGAAATCTCTAGAGGATGCAGATGCGCTTGTATCTTGCACCTCAATACCTTCCCATAACATTTCTAACTCCTCAATCAAAGGCTCTAAGTAAATGTCCATGTTTTTTACCTTGTGCTTTCAAGGAATAATAAGGGACAACATTACATGTCCCTTTTTAATTGCCATGGATGGAGGAATATTATAGCTCACCAATACCACTGGCCTTACACTATATGATGTACTTTTGATGCCAAATGGATTGATTCCATCCATACCTAAACCAAATCTCAAATTTATTAGCTCTTCTTTGAAAACGGGCCACAAATTGTTTATGTGTTGCCATGCCGGTGTGTCTGCAGGGATCCTCCATTTTCCATCACTTGAATGATGACTAGCATGCCATGTCGCAAAACCTTACGAGGTACATCCATTGACTTCATCTCCACTTCGTATCTTGATTCACCACAAACATGACACTCTCATGCGAACTCATGAATCCCACGAAATAAGACACAATCATTGACACATGCATGGATCTTAACATAATCGAGGCCTCCCAGAGATGTCAAGTAATGTCTTCCTTGCTCTCTCTTAGTTGGAAATTTGTTTCCTTTTGAAAGAATTTGTGATAATAACCTACATATATTTTTAAAAGTGAGTTAAAAAACCACCAATATATATTTGTGTCTGATTTCAAAATAGAACAATTAATATTATGATTCATAAGCCAAACTGAATTGATACCAACTTCAATAACGCATTCAAACTGACATTACTCCATCCATAAATTGTTTGCAAGTTATATATCTCGAGGGATGCACGAAGAATGGAGTACATATAACCTTCATACAATGGAGTAGATGATGCTACGTATAGTGGGTCATCTGGCTTCGTAGAGTGACCTTCTCCCTGAACCAGTTGTGAAAATAGATCATGTACCATGTTGTCCAAAATCTCATCCTCTACAACTTGATGGGGCATTTCATGAGGGCTACTATCATGGTCGTCAGTCTCTACTCTTCTTGAAGACTCTATCTCCTCGCGTCAATGTTTTGCAGCCTCTCGACGCCTGAAAGGGAGCATCTGAGGATGTGGCACCGCATCCTGCTCAACCACAAAAGGGAGTTACATGTATGTTGTTATATATTGAGTAGCATAAACTAGCAATCTTAGTGTTAAAAACAATGAATACCGGTGATTTTTCTCGGTCCCATTCTCCATACATGCTGAGGTGTGACATGCAACTCGATGTGCTCGAAAAATACACCCTCAACAACGATCACATATGCATTTAATTTTTCGTTGTAGCCATGCATCTCGATTATGAAGACGTAATGTTTCATCCTCACTTAAGGATGTGCTCATTGACTCATCAGCATGCACTGCACTAGGTGATGACGATGACATGATTAAACCTAATTCATGACAACATTAAATTTGTTATTAATATGTTTACATAAAAACTTCAAGGCGTATTAATTATTCTAAGATATTCAATTTTAAATACACAAAACTTATCAAAAATATATAAAAACTTATGATAAGAACTTACTATCAAAACTTATCTTAAATACAAAAACTTATGATAAAAACTCAAGTGCGCTAAATGGGCATCTATACCTGCATCTAACTACACATCTAAATTTGTGTCTATCTGCGTCTCTAGCTCTGCGTCTATTAGCGCGTTTACGTAAATTTAGACGCGCATATACACACAAAAACAAATATAAACATCAAAATTCAAAAGATACAAGTGATTTCTTTTCAAACTGCGCCTTTCTTGAGTTTTTTACGTGTTCTGAAGCTTGAGTTCAGCCGACATGCAGTCTACCTCCACTAGTCTCTTCATGACACCTCTTCTTTCACTTCAAAGAGACAAGAAGGGAAAGAAGACAGCTAAAGAGAAGAAAGCCAAGGAGAGGAAGAAAGAGAGAACAAAAGAGAGAAGAACAAGAGGAACAAAAGGCAAAGAGAGGAGACAACAAGGAGCAAGCATCAAGGGAGAACAACTCACCAAGGAGAGAAAGAAGGGAAAGAAAGCAGCGCCACCACCCGTCCATACCAAAGACCCAAGGTGAGTCCTCTCTCTCTCTCTCTCTCCCCCCTCCCTCCCTCTCTCTCTCTTTCTGTATTTGGATCTATGATTGAAGTTCTTATATCACCAATAAATCATGGATGGCAGTTGTCAGATTGAGAGCATCCGACTTAGCGTGTTTGACACCGCGTGTAGATTCCAGTTTAGATGTAGACATAGACACGCAACTATGTTTGCTGTCATCGCATCTACAGTCGCGTCTCCAAGCGTGTGTATTCTGCATCTTAGACACGAGAATACACGCGTTCTGCCCAGAAGCTTTGACTTCAGAGATGCGTCTGAGAGCGTATCTATTCTGCATCTCAGACCCGAATATACATGCGCTCCACCTAGAAGCTTTGACTTCTGGGAAGCATCTGAGAGCGTGTCTATTCTATATCTCAGATGTGAATATACACGCGCTCTGACCAGAAGATTTGACCTAAGGGAAGTGTCTGAGAGCGCATCTATTATGCATCTCAGATGCGAATATACACGCGCTAGCTCTGATAAAAAAAATAAATTTTTATTTCTAGAATTGTACGAATACGTTACACAATAGTACAATTTACACAATATTACAGTTTAACAAATTTGTCTTATTCCTATGTTTTGTTTGCAGATGTCGCATCTTGGTTCATCTAGCAATGACCCAGATTTGGACTGCATGACTGATACATTGGGCTTGTTCAGTAGAGGTGTCATGTCTAGAACGCCTCTAATGTCTTTGCATGGCACTGCTTCCCAAACACCAAATGTCCAAACTCCAATTGTAGGTACTCCACGTGCAACGCCTGTACATGCATCGGCTGAAGCACAAGCATCAGTCGAGATGCACATGCATTTGCGGAAGCACGTGCATCCAGCGAGGCAGAGGGTAGTCCACAGAGAGGGAGAAGGGAGAGTCGAGGGGGAGGACGAGGCTTGTGTGGGGGTTGCCTAAGAGGTGGCGAGTAATCACCCTCACCAGAAGATCACATAGAGGAGCTAGTACGCCAGTACTATAGAGTTACAGATACTGGTGGCTTCTTCCATGATGATGAAGGAAGGGATACATGAGGAGCAATGTGTATGTGATGTATAAAGATTGTTTCGTTTACTTCAAGAATCAGAAAAGTGGCTTATGGCATGAGGTGTTGACGGAAGTCTATAGGAGGTACCCAAATCCTGAGGGGCAGCGATTCTTGGATGATTGGGGACGCACAAAAGTGAGGGATCTGCTTCACAACAAAATATCCCAACTCATGGCATGCACCAGGGAGTCACTCCGGAGACAAGAGGAGGGGCGTGGAGCCTATAGACAACCACCTATGTGCCACCGCATAGAGTGGAAGAAAGTAGCAGAGAAAGTGGAGAGTCGCCAGCACGCAGAGACGCGACACATCCAAATGAAAACAATGGGATCATCGCATTACGGTGTCGTATTACTGTGCATTCGAGGTGTGAAAACCACCCAAAAGTTGTGTGTGTGATTTGATACTTTGTACATATTTAGTTGTTGTGTTTACATTTATTTTCTGCGTATGAGTATAGTGGAGAGAAGTTTGGAGGCATAGTGGTGAGCATGAAGGGACTGCATGGCTGATTGGCCGGGCGTTGATTTTGGAGTATACTGTTGGTGGCTCTGCAGTAGCACGTGGCATATCTCCCAATCTAGCCTTATTGTTGGGAGGAAAAGACAGACTGCCTGCCTGGCTGGTACAGAGAGAGCTCTTTGCAACTGGTATAGTGATTGATCCATATGCAGTCATCTTGGTTATTGTGGTCACTATTCTGCTACATGCTGGAACAAAAGAGAGTGTAGTTGTGCAAGCAACCGTAACTTCTGCCAATGTTTGTGTTTTAGTTTTTGTGATTGCCACTAGAGCTGTCATAGGCTTCAAAACTGGTTGGGTTGGCTACAAGCTAGCAGATGGGTATGGGATCAACGATTGGAGCTGGAGTGTATGTACTTGTTGGTACTGTAGCCAGAGAAAGATCTGGTCCAGCTTTAACTTTGTCTTTCTTAATTGCTGGTTTAGCAACAGCATTCTCAGTTTTTTGTTATGCAGAACTGGCCAATTGATGTCCACCGACTGGCAGTGCCTACCATTATGCCTACATCTGTGCTGGGGAAGAGGACAAAGGGGGCGTAAAAAAAGAAAAAGCAAAAGAGGACTAATTTTTGAAAGAGCCTTTTTGGGGGGAAACTATTTTGGGAGGGACATGGTGATTGTCATCGGGACTGAGGGAAAGAGGAAATGAATCTCAGAAACGGCAGCAAACAACGGAGAGAGAGGGAGCAAGCGAGCTGGGCTTTCAGCATCCAACCCGAGTAGGGAGTTAGTAGTGGTGGCTCTCAAGGCCAATACGTATGTTACAGAGAATTATCCTGCTCACTGTGGCTTCCTTCGATTGATAAAGTGGATCTTTAAGTAAACGCTGGAGCTTTATGATTACAGAGCAGCACTCATAGAGAGAGAGAGAGAGAGTTGGCATCTTCTTCACCGCGTAGGAAGCCTCTCCTGGGATTTTAACACAGTTTCGGTGTGGCACTCCATTTGCTTGCCTCTTTGAAGCGTAATTGAATGCGCGAGAGACTTTTCATTTAGCCAGAAGGTCGATTAGCTCTGCAATAGAGTTTGTCCTCTTCTTCAGATGCTAAGCGCTGCTGTCAAACGATCATAAAATTAAAAAGGGAAGTCAGTGGTAAAAACCCTGGCAGACTTCGTCTCTCCGACAAGAGAAGAGAGACAGAGAGCAATCGAATAATCTGAATACAGAAAGCTCACATCACAGCAAAAAACAAAAAGCTTGGATTGACAGAAATTCGATAAGTTAAAGCATCAAGCATATCCATCAGCACCAAGTGGATAAATCAAGCCTACTCCGATCCACCAAACATATACAATTAATCATGGAGAGGATGATGGGATTCTATGACGAAAGAAGTTTATCATCATCATCAGCAACCAGCGAAAGCAACAGACAAAAGAATTAGATGAAGATAGCAAAGGGGAGAAGATCATCGACTGGTATGAGAAACAGAAAGGGGAAATCTCAGCGCAACGGAAAGAGGGAGAAGAGGAAGGGAGGTTCAAAGCATCAGTCATATGGTCCACCCTTGGCGCATGTGGAAGTTGGAGAGTGTGCATGAGATCTTGAAACGCCGATATCAACTCCGTCCTGTAGCTATTGAGCTTTTCAGCATGGATGGATGTAATGACCTGCTTGTGTTTCATAAAAAATGAACTGTCTTCAAAAATCTTCTCGCCATGAATCTTCCTTCGAATAGCATGTTGGATGCTACCATCTCAGGTGCCTCAAAACAAGAAAGTAATCAAGGGATTCAACACTTTCATATCTTTTCCTGATGAACAACTACAAGTACATTGTCTCAAAAGTCAAGGCCTCAGAGATACGCACTTTGCTCAGTGATGATTGGCTGAGACGGCGCATGAGCAAGGGCAGGCGGTCTACATCATGCTAGGAAGTGTGAGGCATCTGGATTTTGTTATGTAAATGATCTTGTTCTTGGTATTTTGGATCTTCTACAGTTCCATGCACAGGTTCTGTACATCGATATTGACGTCCATCATGGTGACGGTGTGGAAGAGGCTTTTTATCTAACTGACAGGGTAATGACTGTGAGCTTTCACAAGTTTGGAGAATGCTTCTTCCCTGTGCAGGTGACATTGGAACACATAAACTAGTTTTAGCATATGGACTTCACAATAAGATGGAGATTTATAGTTCGCACAAGGCGTATCCAGTGGAGTTGGCTTAGTTTCATTCAGCTGATTACATTGAGTTTCTGCACAGAATTACACCGGAGACACTGGATCAATTTTCCAAGAAGCTTCTAAAATATAACATGGAAGAAAACTATCCTATATTGGATAACCTTTTTGAGTTTCTGCCACGTGTATTACCTAGGGTGTAAAGTGGAGTCATGAGAATATGTCTCGTGCAATGGTGGATTATATTGTGGACCAACATAAAATTGACATTGTTGTTGGAGGATTTTTCTTATAAAAAATAACACAAAACCTGCTGGGATTGATTGCAGGGAAGTACCCTGGAATCCTATATTGAGCTTTACAAATGGTGAAGAGCTTTTGCATTTTCAAAAGACTGCATCTATACCTGGAAAAGGGTTGCTAGCTCAACTGGTCATTGTTAAAATAGTGATAATTTGTATAAAGATTCTCTCATCTTCGCATCTTTGCTGATCTTCTATCCTGAAATTTTTCAAGGACCTCTGTGGTTGCGACTTTGCTTTTGAAAACCCTTCATCTTTGGTGAACCCGACATGAAAGCGTCGCAGAAATTTCAGGATGGGAGATACTTCAGCCTCTATTTCAGATTCTTCTACAATTCTAGTTATGTCCTCTACTTCAGCTCCATCAATGACTGCTACGTCAAGTACTTCAACAGAGGATCTAAAGTAGATTTTGCAGAATATGTCCATGTATATGCAGCTCCAAAATCAGCAGACACAATTGTATATGCAGCTGCAACAACAATTGCACCAACAGCAGTTGTCTCAACAAAGGCAACTCTTTTCGGAGCAAGAGAATGCAAACAGCGCGACTAAGGCTATTGAAGCAATTGAGAATGAGAAGAAGCTATTTGATGGCCGTAATGTTTCAGCATATTTGAAGACATATGAGATCAAGATGGGGTTTTTTGGAGTTCAAGTTGGACTTATGAGTAAGTACTTCCTTCGTCTTGTCACACCCGCTTTGAGGACAAAAGTGACAGATCTTTTTATTCAAAATACACATTGGCAAGATTTTAAGAAGGCCTTGAAAGAAGAATATTTCCTTGAGGACATTGGTATGGCTACTCGACGGTCATTCCGAGAGTGGGTCTACATGCCAAACAAAGGTCTAGCTGCTTCTGAGTTGATTCGAGAATTTGAGGAGAGGTATAGTCAACTTGATGCCATTGAACAAAGAGCATTGGATGTTGAAAAAGTTGAGCTTTTCTTGCAAGCTGCAGATCCTGCTCTTCAAGAAGAATTGGGTGAGCTTCTTGAGGATCGCACAAAGCCTGAGGGTCTTAAAACGGATTGGTAGGATGCTCAGGATGTAGTCTCAACTTTGACCAAGAGGAGGATATGGAAGACTCGCCTACAGAATGGTTCCATGACACCTACACCATCATCTGCTCCTATGCTTGCTTCTATCCCTGTTATTTCTTCTCCTCCTCAGCCAATTTCTTGGCCTATGCCAGTGCCTACTGTTTCCACTCCACCTAATCCTCCTGTTCCACGACCGATGCCTACACCTTCTGCTCCAAAACCATCCGCTCCATCGGTGCCTACCTCTCTTGATGACATAATCAAAGGCATAACGGATTTGACACTGGAGTCAGTTAAAGCGGAGTTGGTGGAAAAATTGAAAGAGCAGTTTGCTTCGACTGCGCCTACTACTTCTTCTAGTGCTCCTACTACACCTACAAGTGCTCCTAGTGCACTTAGGAGAGATCGGAGATATATTTGGTGCGATAGTACAGACCATCAGCATTGCAGGGATTGTGAATCTTTTCAGGATGCAAGGAGAAATAATTTGGTATATTGGGGGCAAGATGGTAAGATTTGGTTGACTGAGACAGGAGCTCCACTTGCTACCAACTTTGGTAAAGGTGGAATGAAGAAGTTAGTGGATGACATGGCTGCGCGTACTTCTTATGTGACAGCTAGAGGTGATGCTTCTGCATATGGAGTCTAGATTGAAAAGGGATCACAAAATCAGTCAGCTCTGTGGACTTATGCTATGGAGACTGCAAATAAGGAAAAAATTCAGCAAACTGTTTTGACTAGTGCAGGCTCTAGCATCAGATCAGAGACAGGTTGGGATTCGCATGTTGACAGGTACTCTATTTATGCTTATTTGGCTAAGTCTCATGGAGCTGATGTACTTGTTGAGGAGAAGCGTAAGAGGGATGAAGAAAATCCAAATGCAGCTAAGAAGACTATAGGGGGTGAGTTTGTTACTCCACCTACTGCAAGACCGTCTTCAAGACCAGGGCTAGATCGAGAGATGGAAGATGCTCAAAAGAGAGAAAAGAGGCAAGAGCCTAGAGAGAGAAAGCGGCGAGGGTTTGATGTCCGATATTGAGACATCTACAGACATGAAGAAAATCTTTAATGACAAGATACTTGGTAGTGAGGTGACTTTCACTATTTCTAAGGTTTTGGGCATTTCGAAAAGAGAGTTTCAAGATCAGTTTCAGGAGGTCCTGAAGAGGAAAAGACATGCATTGCCTACCACTGATACACAGGGAGTTTTGATTGGGGAGTTGGATGAGGATGAGGATGAGGTTATGGTTGAGGATGCTTCTATTTTTCTGCAGGTAGAGAAGAGGGTTCAGCCTATGCATTATGCTGAAATTGATGAGCCTGTTTTGATACCGCGTAGTCACTTTTCACGGAGCCATAGAGACGATGGTAAAGATTGGAGAGAAACATGTGCCTTATGTTGCATTGATGGATCATGGTTCAGAGATTAATCTCATAGTTCATGGAGTTTATGAGAGTAACAGATGGCCTATGGATGTAGAGCATGGGTGGCGTATGAGAGCTGCCAATAACACTGCAGGTGATTTGTATGCTGTCGGTCCTTGTGTCAGGGTTTCTATTGGTGATGTAGAGGAGGATTTTCATTTCTTTGTGCAGGATTCATGCTCTTATCCTATAATTCTTGGACAGCCATTCATCACAGAGATGCGCATGGAAACAAAGGTTATGGATGATGGATATGCTTATGCACGGATTCGCAGTAAAGATGGTATGAGAGCAGTTCAGTTTATGACTGTGTGTGTGAACCATGTTAGAAATAGGGATACTCTCAGAGATGCACCTTTGCCCACTGTGAGGGATTTGGGTTTTCATTAGGTACCGCCGTTTCGCGAGACGCCGGTGGTACAGAGTAGAGGAGATTGGAGTTCTCGCCTCCTGGCAGCAGTGTTTTCTCCTCCGGTTTTGTTGGGATTTCAGCAAACAGTTTGATGAGCTATCAGAAGATTTCTAGGTTGCCTAGAGCTGCTAGGCAGTACATATGCAGGAAGGAGAAAAATTTGAAAAATGCAGGAATTTTGGAGGATGATGAGCACATAGATGGGATGTATGACAGTATGATTTGTGCAGATACAATGGAAGAGATGAAAGATATGCTGAAAACTGATATGCAGAGTTGTCACAGTAATGTATTAGTGTAGTCCCTGGACATGTTTCATGAAATTGCAGATTTTATGTCACAGATTGAGTCAGAGGCTGAGGTAACTCAGTAAAGAGTGTTGAGTGCTGAAGAAATTCAGCAAACAGAGTTTCCAGCTGGTTATAATCAGCTTTCAGAGACACAGAGGGTTGAAAACTTTCAGCCAACAGAGTTTACTGCTCAAATATTTCAGCATCCAGAGTTTAGGGCTGTTTCTATGCAGTCCATAGAGCAGAGGGCTGAGGATATTCAGCCATTGGAGTGCAAAATTGCTAATTTACAGCAAGATTTGAGTAATGCAGAAGAGCATAATGAAGCCAGGGTTGATACAAAATACAAAACTGTGGATAAGAAGGTGAAGCCGGTAGCTATACCGCTTCCACCTGGCAGTGATTAGCAAATAGAGAGGGCTGCTAAACAACCAATTTTGAGGAATCCGGAGCATATTGGTCATAAATTTTCAGCAGAGACTCTTGCTGAATTGAAAATTGGAAATGGTGATTTCTTGCTACCCATAGAGAACCAATGCTTTCAGGAGATGCTTGAGCGACATGGAAGGGGATTTGCTTTTTTCCCGCATGAGATTGGATGTGTGAATCCTGATATTGTTGCTCCTATGGTGATTTTTACTATTCCTCATATTCCATGGAAGTAAAAAAAGAAAAAGCAAAAGAGGACTAATTTTTTAAAGAGCCTTTTTGGGGGGAAACTATTTTGGGAGGGACATGGTGATTGTCATCGGGACTGAGGGAAAGAGGAAACGAATCTCAGAAATGGCAGCAAACAACGGAGAGAGAGGGAGCAAGCAAGCTGGGTTTTCAGCATCCAACCCAAGTAGGGAGTTAGTAGTGGTGGCTCTCAAGGCCAATACGTATGTTACAGAGAATTATCCTGCTCACTATGGCTTCCTTTGATTGACAAAGTGGATCTTTAAGTAAATGCTGGAGCTTTATGATTACAGAGTAGCACTCATATAGAGAGAGAGAGAGATTTGGCATCTTCTTCACTGCGTAGGAAGCCTCTCCTGGGATTTTAACACAGTTTCGGTGTGGCACTCCATTTGCTCGCCTCTCTGAAGCGTAATCGAATGCGTGAGAGACTTTTGATTTAGCTAGAAGTTTGATTAGTTCTGCAACAGAGTTTGTCCTGTTCTTTAGATGCTAAGCGCTGCTGTCAAACGATCATAAAATTAAAAAGGGAAGTCAGTGGTAAAAAACCTGGCAGACTTCGTCTCTCCGACACGAGAAGAGAGACAGAGAGCAATCGAATAATCTGAATACAGAAAGCTCACATCACAGCAAAAAACAAAAAGCTTCGATTGACAGAAATTCGATAAGTTAAAGCATCAAGCATATCCATCAGCACCAAGTGGATTAATCGAGCCAACTCCGGTCACCAGACATATACAATCAATCATGGAGAGGATGATGGGATTCTGTGACGAAAGAAGTTTATCATCATCATCAGCAACCAGTGAAAGCAATAGACAAAAGAATTAGATGAAGATAGCAAAGGGGAGAAGATCATCGACTGGTCTGAGAAACAGAAAGGGGAAATCTCAGCGCAACGGAAAGAGGGAGAAGAGGAAGGGAGGTTCAAAGCATCAGTCATATGGTCCACCCTTGGTGCGTGTGGAAGTTGGAGAGTGTGCATGAGATCTTGAAACGTCGATATCAACTCCGTCCTGTAGCTATTGAGCTTTTCAACATGGACGGATGTAATGACCTACTTGTGTTTCATAAAAAATGAACTGTCTTCAAAAATCTTCTCGCCATGAATCTTCCTTGGAATAGCATGTTGGATGCTACCATCTCAGGTGCCTCAAAACAAGAAAGTAATCAAGGGATTCGACACTTTCATATCTTTTCCTGATGAACAGCTACCAGTACATTGTCTCAAAAGTCAAGGCCTCAGAAATATGCACTTTGCTCAGTGATGATTGGCTGAGACGGCGCATGAGCAAGGGCAGGCGGTCTACATCATGCTAGGAAGTGTGAGGCATCTGGATTTTGTTATGTAAATGATCTTGTTCTTGGTATTTTGGATCTTCTACAGTTCCATGCACAGGTTCTGTACATCGATATTGACGTCCATCATGGTGACGGTGTGGAAGAGGCTTTTTATCTAACTGACAGGGTAATGACTGTGAGCTTTCACAAGTTTGGAGAATGCTTCTTCCCTGTGCAGGTGACATTGGAACACATAAACTAGTTTTAGCATATGGACTTCACAATAAGATGGAGATTTATAGTTCGCACAAGGCGTATCCAGTGGAGTTGGCTTAGTTTCATTCAGCTGATTACATTGAGTTTCTGCACAGAATTACACCGGAGACACTGGATCAATTTTCCAAGAAGCTTCTAAAATATAACATGGAAGAAAACTATCCTATATTGGATAACCTTTTTGAGTTTCTGCCACGTGTATTACCTAGGGTGTAAAGTGGAGTCATGAGAATATGTCTCGTGCAATGGTGGATTATATTGTGGACCAACATAAAATTGACATTGTTGTTGGAGGATTTTTCTTATAAAAAATAACACAAAACCTGCTGGGATTGATTGCAGGGAAGTACCCTGGAATCCTATATTGAGCTTTACAAATGGTGAAGAGCTTTTGCATTTTCAAAAGACTGCATCTATACCTGGAAAAGGGTTGCTAGCTCAACTGGTCATTGTTAAAATAGTGATAATTTGTATAAAGATTCTCTCATCTTCGCATCTTTGCTGATCTTCTATCCTGAAATTTTTCAAGGACCTCTGTGGTTGCGACTTTGCTTTTGAAAACCCTTCATCTTTGGTGAACCCGACATGAAAGCGTCGCAGAAATTTCAGGATGGGAGATACTTCAGCCTCTATTTCAGCTTCTTCTACAATTCTAGTTATGTCCTCTACTTCAGCTCCATCAATGACTGCTACGTCAAGTACTTCAACAGAGGATCTAAAGTAGATTTTGCAGAATATGTCCATGTATATGCAGCTCCAAAATCAGCAGACACAATTGTATATGCAGCTGCAACAACAATTGCACCAACAGCAGTTGTCTCAACAAAGGCAACTCTTTTCGGAGCAAGAGAATGCAAACAGCGCGACTAAGGCTATTGAAGCAATTGAGAATGAGAAGAAGCTATTTGATGGCCGTAATGTTTCAGCATATTTGAAGACATATGAGATCAAGATGGGGTTTTTTGGAGTTCAAGTTGGACTTATGAGTAAGTACTTCCTTCGTCTTGTCACACCCGCTTTGAGGACAAAAGTGACAGATCTTTTTATTCAAAATACACATTGGCAAGATTTTAAGAAGGCCTTGAAAGAAGAATATTTCCTTGAGGACATTGGTATGGCTACTCGACGGTCATTCCGAGAGTGGGTCTACATGCCAAACAAAGGTCTAGCTGCTTCTGAGTTGATTCGAGAATTTGAGGAGAGGTATAGTCAACTTGATGCCATTGAACAAAGAGCATTGGATGTTGAAAAAGTTGAGCTTTTCTTGCAAGCTGCAGATCCTGCTCTTCAAGAAGAATTGGGTGAGCTTCTTGAGGATCGCACAAAGCCTGTGGGTCTTAAAACGGATTGGCAGGATGCTCAGGATGTAGTCTCAACTTTGACCAAGAGGAGGATATGGAAGACTCGCCTACAGAATGGTTCCATGACACCTACACCATCATCTGCTCCTATGCTTGCTTCTATCCCTGTTATTTCTTCTCCTCCTCAGCCAATTTCTTGGCCTATGCCAGTGCCTACTGTTTCCACTCCACCTAATCCTCCTGTTCCACGACCGATGCCTACACCTTCTGCTCCAAAACCATCCGCTCCATCGGTGCCTACCTCTCTTGATGACATAATCAAAGGCATAACGGATTTGACACTGGAGTCAGTTAAAGCGGAGTTGGTGGAAAAATTGAAAGAGCAGTTTGCTTCGACTGCGCCTACTACTTCTTCTAGTGCTCCTACTACACCTACAAGTGCTCCTAGTGCACTTAGGAGAGATCGGAGATATATTTGGTGCGATAGTACAGACCATCAGCATTGCAGGGATTGTGAATCTTTTCAGGATGCAAGGAGAAATAATTTGGTATATTGGGGGCAAGATGGTAAGATTTGGTTGACTGAGACAGGAGCTCCACTTGCTACCAACTTTGGTAAAGGTGGAATGAAGAAGTTAGTGGATGACATGGCTGCGCGTACTTCTTATGTGACAGCTAGAGGTGATGCTTCTGCATATGGAGTCTAGATTGAAAAGGGATCACAAAATCAGTCAGCTCTGTGGACTTATGCTATGGAGACTGCAAATAAGGAAAAAATTCAGCAAACTGTTTTGACTAGTGCAGGCTCTAGCATCAGATCAGAGACAGGTTGGGATTCGCATGTTGACAGGTACTCTATTTATGCTTATTTGGCTAAGTCTCATGGAGCTGATGTACTTGTTGAGGAGAAGCGTAAGAGGGATGAAGAAAATCCAAATGCAGCTAAGAAGACTATAGGGGGTGAGTTTGTTACTCCACCTACTGCAAGACCGTCTTCAAGACCAGGGCTAGATCGAGAGATGGAAGATGCTCAAAAGAGAGAAAAGAGGCAAGAGCCTAGAGAGAGAAAGCAGCGAGGGTTTGATGTCCGATATTGAGACATCTACAGACATGAAGAAAATCTTTAATGACAAGATACTTGGTAGTGAGGTGACTTTCACTATTTCTAAGGTTTTGGGCATTTCGAAAAGAGAGTTTCAAGATCAGTTTCAGGAGGTCCTGAAGAGGAAAAGACATGCATTGCCTACCACTGATACACAGGGAGTTTTGATTGGGGAGTTGGATGAGGATGAGGATGAGGTTATGGTTGAGGATGCTTCTATTTTTCTGCAGGTAGAGAAGAGGGTTCAGCCTATGCATTATGCTGAAATTGATGAGCCTGTTTTGATACCGCGTAGTCACTTTTCACGGAGCCATAGAGACGATGGTAAAGATTGGAGAGAAACATGTGCCTTATGTTGCATTGATGGATCATGGTTCAGAGATTAATCTCATAGTTCATGGAGTTTATGAGAGTAACAGATGGCCTATGGATGTAGAGCATGGGTGGCGTATGAGAGCTGCCAATAACACTGCAGGTGATTTGTATGCTGTCGGTCCTTGTGTCAGGGTTTCTATTGGTGATGTAGAGGAGGATTTTCATTTCTTTGTGCAGGATTCATGCTCTTATCCTATAATTCTTGGACAGCCATTCATCACAGAGATGCGCATGGAAACAAAGGTTATGGATGATGGATATGCTTATGCACGGATTCGCAGTAAAGATGGTATGAGAGCAGTTCAGTTTATGACTGTGTGTGTGAACCATGTTAGAAATAGGGATACTCTCAGAGATGCACCTTTGTCCACTGTGAGGGATTTGGGTTTTCATTAGGTACCGCCGTTTCGCGAGACGCCGGTGGTACAGAGTAGAGGAGATTGGAGTTCTCGCCTCCTGGCAGCAGTGTTTTCTCCTCCGGTTTTGTTGGGATTTCAGCAAACAGTTTGATGAGCTATCAGAAGATTTCTAGGTTGCCTAGAGCTGCTAGGCAGTACATATGCAGGAAGGAGAAAAATTTGAAAAATGCAGGAATTTTGGAGGATGATGAGCACATAGATGGGATGTATGACAGTATGATTTGTGCAGATACAATGGAAGAGATGAAAGATATGCTGAAAACTGATATGCAGAGTTGTCACAGTAATGTATTAGTGTAGTCCCTGGACATGTTTCATGAAATTGCAGATTTTATGTCACAGATTGAGTCAGAGGCTGAGGTAACTCAGTAAAGAGTGTTGAGTGCTGAAGAAATTCAGCAAACAGAGTTTCCAGCTGGTTATAATCAGCTTTCAGAGACACAGAGGGTTGAAAACTTTCAGCCAACAGAGTTTACTGCTCAAATATTTCAGCATCCAGAGTTTAGGGCTGTTTCTATGCAGTCCATAGAGCAGAGGGCTGAGGATATTCAGCCATTGGAGTGCAAAATTGCTAATTTACAGCAAGATTTGAGTAATGCAGAAGAGCATAATGAAGCCAGGGTTGATACAAAATACAAAACTGTGGATAAGAAGGTGAAGCCGGTAGCTATACCGCTTCCACCTGGCAGTGATTAGCAAATAGAGAGGGCTGCTAAACAACCAATTTTGAGGAATCCGGAGCATATTGGTCATAAATTTTCAGCAGAGACTCTTGCTGAATTGAAAATTGGAAATGGTGATTTCTTGCTACCCATAGAGAACCAATGCTTTCAGGAGATGCTTGAGCGACATGGAAGGGGATTTGCTTTTTTCCCGCATGAGATTGGATGTGTGAATCCTGATATTGTTGCTCCTATGGTGATTTTTACTATTCCTCATATTCCATGGAAGTAAAAAAAGAAAAAGCAAAAGAGGACTAATTTTTTAAAGAGCCTTTTTGGGGGGAAACTATTTTGGGAGGGACATGGTGATTGTCATCGGGACTGAGGGAAAGAGGAAACGAATCTCAGAAATGGCAGCAAACAACGGAGAGAGAGGGAGCAAGCAAGCTGGGTTTTCAGCATCCAACCCAAGTAGGGAGTTAGTAGTGGTGGCTCTCAAGGCCAATACGTATGTTACAGAGAATTATCCTGCTCACTATGGCTTCCTTTGATTGACAAAGTGGATCTTTAAGTAAATGCTGGAGCTTTATGATTACAGAGTAGCACTCATATAGAGAGAGAGAGAGATTTGGCATCTTCTTCACTGCGTAGGAAGCCTCTCCTGGGATTTTAACACAGTTTCGGTGTGGCACTCCATTTGCTCGCCTCTCTGAAGCGTAATCGAATGCGTGAGAGACTTTTGATTTAGCTAGAAGTTTGATTAGTTCTGCAACAGAGTTTGTCCTGTTCTTTAGATGCTAAGCGCTGCTGTCAAACGATCATAAAATTAAAAAGGGAAGTCAGTGGTAAAAAACCTGGCAGACTTCGTCTCTCCGACACGAGAAGAGAGACAGAGAGCAATCGAATAATCTGAATACAGAAAGCTCACATCACAGCAAAAAACAAAAAGCTTCGATTGACAGAAATTCGATAAGTTAAAGCATCAAGCATATCCATCAGCACCAAGTGGATTAATCGAGCCAACTCCGGTCACCAGACATATACAATCAATCATGGAGAGGATGATGGGATTCTGTGACGAAAGAAGTTTATCATCATCATCAGCAACCAGTGAAAGCAATAGACAAAAGAATTAGATGAAGATAGCAAAGGGGAGAAGATCATCGACTGGTCTGAGAAACAGAAAGGGGAAATCTCAGCGCAACGGAAAGAGGGAGAAGAGGAAGGGAGGTTCAAAGCATCAGTCATATGGTCCACCCTTGGTGCGTGTGGAAGTTGGAGAGTGTGCATGAGATCTTGAAACGTCGATATCAACTCCGTCCTGTAGCTATTGAGCTTTTCAACATGGACGGATGTAATGACCTACTTGTGTTTCATAAAAAATGAACTGTCTTCAAAAATCTTCTCGCCATGAATCTTCCTTGGAATAGCATGTTGGATGCTACCATCTCAGGTGCCTCAAAACAAGAAAGTAATCAAGGGATTCGACACTTTCATATCTTTTCCTGATGAACAGCTACCAGTACATTGTCTCAAAAGTCAAGGCCTCAGAAATATGCACTTTGCTCAGTGATGATTGGCTGAGACGGCGCATGAGCAAGGGCAGGCGGTCTACATCATGCTAGGAAGTGTGAGGCATCTGGATTTTGTTATGTAAATGATCTTGTTCTTGGTATTTTGGATCTTCTACAGTTCCATGCACAGGTTCTGTACATCGATATTGACGTCCATCATGGTGACGGTGTGGAAGAGGCTTTTTATCTAACTGACAGGGTAATGACTGTGAGCTTTCACAAGTTTGGAGAATGCTTCTTCCCTGTGCAGGTGACATTGGAACACATAAACTAGTTTTAGCATATGGACTTCACAATAAGATGGAGATTTATAGTTCGCACAAGGCGTATCCAGTGGAGTTGGCTTAGTTTCATTCAGCTGATTACATTGAGTTTCTGCACAGAATTACACCGGAGACACTGGATCAATTTTCCAAGAAGCTTCTAAAATATAACATGGAAGAAAACTATCCTATATTGGATAACCTTTTTGAGTTTCTGCCACGTGTATTACCTAGGGTGTAAAGTGGAGTCATGAGAATATGTCTCGTGCAATGGTGGATTATATTGTGGACCAACATAAAATTGACATTGTTGTTGGAGGATTTTTCTTATAAAAAATAACACAAAACCTGCTGGGATTGATTGCAGGGAAGTACCCTGGAATCCTATATTGAGCTTTACAAATGGTGAAGAGCTTTTGCATTTTCAAAAGACTGCATCTATACCTGGAAAAGGGTTGCTAGCTCAACTGGTCATTGTTAAAATAGTGATAATTTGTATAAAGATTCTCTCATCTTCGCATCTTTGCTGATCTTCTATCCTGAAATTTTTCAAGGACCTCTGTGGTTGCGACTTTGCTTTTGAAAACCCTTCATCTTTGGTGAACCCGACATGAAAGCGTCGCAGAAATTTCAGGATGGGAGATACTTCAGCCTCTATTTCAGCTTCTTCTACAATTCTAGTTATGTCCTCTACTTCAGCTCCATCAATGACTGCTACGTCAAGTACTTCAACAGAGGATCTAAAGTAGATTTTGCAGAATATGTCCATGTATATGCAGCTCCAAAATCAGCAGACACAATTGTATATGCAGCTGCAACAACAATTGCACCAACAGCAGTTGTCTCAACAAAGGCAACTCTTTTCGGAGCAAGAGAATGCAAACAGCGCGACTAAGGCTATTGAAGCAATTGAGAATGAGAAGAAGCTATTTGATGGCCGTAATGTTTCAGCATATTTGAAGACATATGAGATCAAGATGGGGTTTTTTGGAGTTCAAGTTGGACTTATGAGTAAGTACTTCCTTCGTCTTGTCACACCCGCTTTGAGGACAAAAGTGACAGATCTTTTTATTCAAAATACACATTGGCAAGATTTTACGAAGGCCTTGAAAGAAGAATATTTCCTTGAGGACATTGGTATGGCTACTCGACGGTCATTCCGAGAGTGGGTCTACATGCCAAACAAAGGTCTAGCTGCTTCTGAGTTGATTCGAGAATTTGAGGAGAGGTATAGTCAACTTGATGCCATTGAACAAAGAGCATTGGATGTTGAAAAAGTTGAGCTTTTCTTGCAAGCTGCAGATCCTGCTCTTCAAGAAGAATTGGGTGAGCTTCTTGAGGATCGCACAAAGCCTGTGGGTCTTAAAACGGATTGGCAGGATGCTCAGGATGTAGTCTCAACTTTGACCAAGAGGAGGATATGGAAGACTCGCCTACAGAATGGTTCCATGACACCTACACCATCATCTGCTCCTATGCTTGCTTCTATCCCTGTTATTTCTTCTCCTCCTCAGCCAATTTCTTGGCCTATGCCAGTGCCTACTGTTTCCACTCCACCTAATCCTCCTGTTCCACGACCGATGCCTACACCTTCTGCTCCAAAACCATCCGCTCCATCGGTGCCTACCTCTCTTGATGACATAATCAAAGGCATAACGGATTTGACACTGGAGTCAGTTAAAGCGGAGTTGGTGGAAAAATTGAAAGAGCAGTTTGCTTCGACTGCGCCTACTACTTCTTCTAGTGCTCCTACTACACCTACAAGTGCTCCTAGTGCACTTAGGAGAGATCGGAGATATATTTGGTGCGATAGTACAGACCATCAGCATTGCAGGGATTGTGAATCTTTTCAGGATGCAAGGAGAAATAATTTGGTATATTGGGGGCAAGATGGTAAGATTTGGTTGACTGAGACAGGAGCTCCACTTGCTACCAACTTTGGTAAAGGTGGAATGAAGAAGTTAGTGGATGACATGGCTGCGCGTACTTCTTATGTGACAGCTAGAGGTGATGCTTCTGCATATGGAGTCTAGATTGAAAAGGGATCACAAAATCAGTCAGCTCTGTGGACTTATGCTATGGAGACTGCAAATAAGGAAAAAATTCAGCAAACTGTTTTGACTAGTGCAGGCTCTAGCATCAGATCAGAGACAGGTTGGGATTCGCATGTTGACAGGTACTCTATTTATGCTTATTTGGCTAAGTCTCATGGAGCTGATGTACTTGTTGAGGAGAAGCGTAAGAGGGATGAAGAAAATCCAAATGCAGCTAAGAAGACTATAGGGGGTGAGTTTGTTACTCCACCTACTGCAAGACCGTCTTCAAGACCAGGGCTAGATCGAGAGATGGAAGATGCTCAAAAGAGAGAAAAGAGGCAAGAGCCTAGAGAGAGAAAGCAGCGAGGGTTTGATGTCCGATATTGAGACATCTACAGACATGAAGAAAATCTTTAATGACAAGATACTTGGTAGTGAGGTGACTTTCACTATTTCTAAGGTTTTGGGCATTTCGAAAAGAGAGTTTCAAGATCAGTTTCAGGAGGTCCTGAAGAGGAAAAGACATGCATTGCCTACCACTGATACACAGGGAGTTTTGATTGGGGAGTTGGATGAGGATGAGGATGAGGTTATGGTTGAGGATGCTTCTATTTTTCTGCAGGTAGAGAAGAGGGTTCAGCCTATGCATTATGCTGAAATTGATGAGCCTGTTTTGATACCGCGTAGTCACTTTTCACGGAGCCATAGAGACGATGGTAAAGATTGGAGAGAAACATGTGCCTTATGTTGCATTGATGGATCATGGTTCAGAGATTAATCTCATAGTTCATGGAGTTTATGAGAGTAACAGATGGCCTATGGATGTAGAGCATGGGTGGCGTATGAGAGCTGCCAATAACACTGCAGGTGATTTGTATGCTGTCGGTCCTTGTGTCAGGGTTTCTATTGGTGATGTAGAGGAGGATTTTCATTTCTTTGTGCAGGATTCATGCTCTTATCCTATAATTCTTGGACAGCCATTCATCACAGAGATGCGCATGGAAACAAAGGTTATGGATGATGGATATGCTTATGCACGGATTCGCAGTAAAGATGGTATGAGAGCAGTTCAGTTTATGACTGTGTGTGTGAACCATGTTAGAAATAGGGATACTCTCAGAGATGCACCTTTGCCCACTGTGAGGGATTTGGGTTTTCATTAGGTACCGCCGTTTCGCGAGACGCCGGTGGTACAGAGTAGAGGAGATTGGAGTTCTCGCCTCCTGGTAGCAGTGTTTTCTCCTCCGGTTTTGTTGGGATTTCAGCAAACAGTTTGATGAGCTATCAGAAGATTTCTAGGTTGCCTAGAGCTGCTAGGCAGTACATATGCAGGAAGGAGAAAAATTTGAAAAATGCAGGAATTTTGGAGGATGATGAGCACATAGATGGGATGTATGACAGTATGATTTGTGCAGATACAATGGAAGAGATGAAAGATATGCTGAAAACTGATATGCAGAGTTGTCACAGTAATGTATTAGTGTAGTCCCTGGACATGTTTCATGAAATTGCAGATTTTATGTCACAGATTGAGTCAGAGGCTGAGGTAACTCAGTAAAGAGTGTTGAGTGCTGAAGAAATTCAGCAAACAGAGTTTCCAGCTGGTTATAATCAGCTTTCAGAGACACAGAGGGTTGAAAACTTTCAGCCAACAGAGTTTACTGCTCAAATATTTCAGCATCCAGAGTTTAGGGCTGTTTCTATGCAGTCCATAGAGCAGAGGGCTGAGGATATTCAGCCATTGGAGTGCAAAATTGCTAATTTACAGCAAGATTTGAGTAATGCAGAAGAGCATAATGAAGCCAGGGTTGATACAAAATACAAAACTGTGGATAAGAAGGTGAAGCCGGTAGCTATACCGCTTCCACCTGGCAGTGATTAGCAAATAGAGAGGGCTGCTAAACAACCAATTTTGAGGAATCCGGAGCATATTGGTCATAAATTTTCAGCAGAGACTCTTGCTGAATTGAAAATTGGAAATGGTGATTTCTTGCTACCCATAGAGAACCAATGCTTTCAGGAGATGCTTGAGCGACATGGAAGGGGATTTGCTTTTTTCCCGCATGAGATTGGATGTGTGAATCCTGATATTGTTGCTCCTATGGTGATTTTTACTATTCCTCATATTCCATGGAAGTAAAAAAAGAAAAAGCAAAAGAGGACTAATTTTTTAAAGAGCCTTTTTGGGGGGAAACTATTTTGGGAGGGACATGGTGATTGTCATCGGGACTGAGGGAAAGAGGAAACGAATCTCAGAAATGGCAGCAAACAACGGAGAGAGAGGGAGCAAGCAAGCTGGGTTTTCAGCATCCAACCCAAGTAGGGAGTTAGTAGTGGTGGCTCTCAAGGCCAATACGTATGTTACAGAGAATTATCCTGCTCACTATGGCTTCCTTTGATTGACAAAGTGGATCTTTAAGTAAATGCTGGAGCTTTATGATTACAGAGTAGCACTCATATAGAGAGAGAGAGAGATTTGGCATCTTCTTCACTGCGTAGGAAGCCTCTCCTGGGATTTTAACACAGTTTCGGTGTGGCACTCCATTTGCTCGCCTCTCTGAAGCGTAATCGAATGCGTGAGAGACTTTTGATTTAGCTAGAAGTTTGATTAGTTCTGCAACAGAGTTTGTCCTGTTCTTTAGATGCTAAGCGCTGCTGTCAAACGATCATAAAATTAAAAAGGGAAGTCAGTGGTAAAAAACCTGGCAGACTTCGTCTCTCCGACACGAGAAGAGAGACAGAGAGCAATCGAATAATCTGAATACAGAAAGCTCACATCACAGCAAAAAACAAAAAGCTTCGATTGACAGAAATTCGATAAGTTAAAGCATCAAGCATATCCATCAGCACCAAGTGGATTAATCGAGCCAACTCCGGTCACCAGACATATACAATCAATCATGGAGAGGATGATGGGATTCTGTGACGAAAGAAGTTTATCATCATCATCAGCAACCAGTGAAAGCAATAGACAAAAGAATTAGATGAAGATAGCAAAGGGGAGAAGATCATCGACTGGTCTGAGAAACAGAAAGGGGAAATCTCAGCGCAACGGAAAGAGGGAGAAGAGGAAGGGAGGTTCAAAGCATCAGTCATATGGTCCACCCTTGGTGCGTGTGGAAGTTGGAGAGTGTGCATGAGATCTTGAAACGTCGATATCAACTCCGTCCTGTAGCTATTGAGCTTTTCAACATGGACGGATGTAATGACCTACTTGTGTTTCATAAAAAATGAACTGTCTTCAAAAATCTTCTCGCCATGAATCTTCCTTGGAATAGCATGTTGGATGCTACCATCTCAGGTGCCTCAAAACAAGAAAGTAATCAAGGGATTCGACACTTTCATATCTTTTCCTGATGAACAGCTACCAGTACATTGTCTCAAAAGTCAAGGCCTCAGAAATATGCACTTTGCTCAGTGATGATTGGCTGAGACGGCGCATGAGCAAGGGCAGGCGGTCTACATCATGCTAGGAAGTGTGAGGCATCTGGATTTTGTTATGTAAATGATCTTGTTCTTGGTATTTTGGATCTTCTACAGTTCCATGCACAGGTTCTGTACATCGATATTGACGTCCATCATGGTGACGGTGTGGAAGAGGCTTTTTATCTAACTGACAGGGTAATGACTGTGAGCTTTCACAAGTTTGGAGAATGCTTCTTCCCTGTGCAGGTGACATTGGAACACATAAACTAGTTTTAGCATATGGACTTCACAATAAGATGGAGATTTATAGTTCGCACAAGGCGTATCCAGTGGAGTTGGCTTAGTTTCATTCAGCTGATTACATTGAGTTTTTGCACAGAATTACACCGGAGACACTGGATCAATTTTCCAAGAAGCTTCTAAAATATAACATGGAAGAAAACTATCCTATATTGGATAACCTTTTTGAGTTTCTGCCACGTGTATTACCTAGGGTGTAAAGTGGAGTCATGAGAATATGTCTCGTGCAATGGTGGATTATATTGTGGACCAACATAAAATTGACATTGTTGTTGGAGGATTTTTCTTATAAAAAATAACACAAAACCTGCTGGGATTGATTGCAGGGAAGTACCCTGGAATCCTATATTGAGCTTTACAAATGGTGAAGAGCTTTTGCATTTTCAAAAGACTGCATCTATACCTGGAAAAGGGTTGCTAGCTCAACTGGTCATTGTTAAAATAGTGATAATTTGTATAAAGATTCTCTCATCTTCGCATCTTTGCTGATCTTCTATCCTGAAATTTTTCAAGGACCTCTGTGGTTGCGACTTTGCTTTTGAAAACCCTTCATCTTTGGTGAACCCGACATGAAAGCGTCGCAGAAATTTCAGGATGGGAGATACTTCAGCCTCTATTTCAGCTTCTTCTACAATTCTAGTTATGTCCTCTACTTCAGCTCCATCAATGACTGCTACGTCAAGTACTTCAACAGAGGATCTAAAGTAGATTTTGCAGAATATGTCCATGTATATGCAGCTCCAAAATCAGCAGACACAATTGTATATGCAGCTGCAACAACAATTGCACCAACAGCAGTTGTCTCAACAAAGGCAACTCTTTTCGGAGCAAGAGAATGCAAACAGCGCGACTAAGGCTATTGAAGCAATTGAGAATGAGAAGAAGCTATTTGATGGCCGTAATGTTTCAGCATATTTGAAGACATATGAGATCAAGATGGGGTTTTTTGGAGTTCAAGTTGGACTTATGAGTAAGTACTTCCTTCGTCTTGTCACACCCGCTTTGAGGACAAAAGTGACAGATCTTTTTATTCAAAATACACATTGGCAAGATTTTAAGAAGGCCTTGAAAGAAGAATATTTCCTTGAGGACATTGGTATGGCTACTCGACGGTCATTCCGAGAGTGGGTCTACATGCCAAACAAAGGTCTAGCTGCTTCTGAGTTGATTCGAGAATTTGAGGAGAGGTATAGTCAACTTGATGCCATTGAACAAAGAGCATTGGATGTTGAAAAAGTTGAGCTTTTCTTGCAAGCTGCAGATCCTGCTCTTCAAGAAGAATTGGGTGAGCTTCTTGAGGATCGCACAAAGCCTGTGGGTCTTAAAACGGATTGGCAGGATGCTCAGGATGTAGTCTCAACTTTGACCAAGAGGAGGATATGGAAGACTCGCCTACAGAATGGTTCCATGACACCTACACCATCATCTGCTCCTATGCTTGCTTCTATCCCTGTTATTTCTTCTCCTCCTCAGCCAATTTCTTGGCCTATGCCAGTGCCTACTGTTTCCACTCCACCTAATCCTCCTGTTCCACGACCGATGCCTACACCTTCTGCTCCAAAACCATCCGCTCCATCGGTGCCTACCTCTCTTGATGACATAATCAAAGGCATAACGGATTTGACACTGGAGTCAGTTAAAGCGGAGTTGGTGGAAAAATTGAAAGAGCAGTTTGCTTCGACTGCGCCTACTACTTCTTCTAGTGCTCCTACTACACCTACAAGTGCTCCTAGTGCACTTAGGAGAGATCGGAGATATATTTGGTGCGATAGTACAGACCATCAGCATTGCAGGGATTGTGAATCTTTTCAGGATGCAAGGAGAAATAATTTGGTATATTGGGGGCAAGATGGTAAGATTTGGTTGACTGAGACAGGAGCTCCACTTGCTACCAACTTTGGTAAAGGTGGAATGAAGAAGTTAGTGGATGACATGGCTGCGCGTACTTCTTATGTGACAGCTAGAGGTGATGCTTCTGCATATGGAGTCTAGATTGAAAAGGGATCACAAAATCAGTCAGCTCTGTGGACTTATGCTATGGAGACTGCAAATAAGGAAAAAATTCAGCAAACTGTTTTGACTAGTGCAGGCTCTAGCATCAGATCAGAGACAGGTTGGGATTCGCATGTTGACAGGTACTCTATTTATGCTTATTTGGCTAAGTCTCATGGAGCTGATGTACTTGTTGAGGAGAAGCGTAAGAGGGATGAAGAAAATCCAAATGCAGCTAAGAAGACTATAGGGGGTGAGTTTGTTACTCCACCTACTGCAAGACCGTCTTCAAGACCAGGGCTAGATCGAGAGATGGAAGATGCTCAAAAGAGAGAAAAGAGGCAAGAGCCTAGAGAGAGAAAGCAGCGAGGGTTTGATGTCCGATATTGAGACATCTACAGACATGAAGAAAATCTTTAATGACAAGATACTTGGTAGTGAGGTGACTTTCACTATTTCTAAGGTTTTGGGCATTTCGAAAAGAGAGTTTCAAGATCAGTTTCAGGAGGTCCTGAAGAGGAAAAGACATGCATTGCCTACCACTGATACACAGGGAGTTTTGATTGGGGAGTTGGATGAGGATGAGGATGAGGTTATGGTTGAGGATGCTTCTATTTTTCTGCAGGTAGAGAAGAGGGTTCAGCCTATGCATTATGCTGAAATTGATGAGCCTGTTTTGATACCGCGTAGTCACTTTTCACGGAGCCATAGAGACGATGGTAAAGATTGGAGAGAAACATGTGCCTTATGTTGCATTGATGGATCATGGTTCAGAGATTAATCTCATAGTTCATGGAGTTTATGAGAGTAACAGATGGCCTATGGATGTAGAGCATGGGTGGCGTATGAGAGCTGCCAATAACACTGCAGGTGATTTGTATGCTGTCGGTCCTTGTGTCAGGGTTTCTATTGGTGATGTAGAGGAGGATTTTCATTTCTTTGTGCAGGATTCATGCTCTTATCCTATAATTCTTGGACAGCCATTCATCACAGAGATGCGCATGGAAACAAAGGTTATGGATGATGGATATGCTTATGCACGGATTCGCAGTAAAGATGGTATGAGAGCAGTTCAGTTTATGACTGTGTGTGTGAACCATGTTAGAAATAGGGATACTCTCAGAGATGCACCTTTGCCCACTGTGAGGGATTTGGGTTTTCATTAGGTACCGCCGTTTCGCGAGACGCCGGTGGTACAGAGTAGAGGAGATTGGAGTTCTCGCCTCCTGGTAGCAGTGTTTTCTCCTCCGGTTTTGTTGGGATTTCAGCAAACAGTTTGATGAGCTATCAGAAGATTTCTAGGTTGCCTAGAGCTGCTAGGCAGTACATATGCAGGAAGGAGAAAAATTTGAAAAATGCAGGAATTTTGGAGGATGATGAGCACATAGATGGGATGTATGACAGTATGATTTGTGCAGATACAATGGAAGAGATGAAAGATATGCTGAAAACTGATATGCAGAGTTGTCACAGTAATGTATTAGTGTAGTCCCTGGACATGTTTCATGAAATTGCAGATTTTATGTCACAGATTGAGTCAGAGGCTGAGGTAACTCAGTAAAGAGTGTTGAGTGCTGAAGAAATTCAGCAAACAGAGTTTCCAGCTGGTTATAATCAGCTTTCAGAGACACAGAGGGTTGAAAACTTTCAGCCAACAGAGTTTACTGCTCAAATATTTCAGCATCCAGAGTTTAGGGCTGTTTCTATGCAGTCCATAGAGCAGAGGGCTGAGGATATTCAGCCATTGGAGTGCAAAATTGCTAATTTACAGCAAGATTTGAGTAATGCAGAAGAGCATAATGAAGCCAGGGTTGATACAAAATACAAAACTGTGGATAAGAAGGTGAAGCCGGTAGCTATACCGCTTCCACCTGGCAGTGATTAGCAAATAGAGAGGGCTGCTAAACAACCAATTTTGAGGAATCCGGAGCATATTGGTCATAAATTTTCAGCAGAGACTCTTGCTGAATTGAAAATTGGAAATGGTGATTTCTTGCTACCCATAGAGAACCAATGCTTTCAGGAGATGCTTGAGCGACATGGAAGGGGATTTGCTTTTTTCCCGCATGAGATTGGATGTGTGAATCCTGATATTGTTGCTCCTATGGTGATTTTTACTATTCCTCATATTCCATGGAAGTAAAAAAAGAAAAAGCAAAAGAGGACTAATTTTTTAAAGAGCCTTTTTGGGGGGAAACTATTTTGGGAGGGACATGGTGATTGTCATCGGGACTGAGGGAAAGAGGAAACGAATCTCAGAAATGGCAGCAAACAACGGAGAGAGAGGGAGCAAGCAAGCTGGGTTTTCAGCATCCAACCCAAGTAGGGAGTTAGTAGTGGTGGCTCTCAAGGCCAATACGTATGTTACAGAGAATTATCCTGCTCACTATGGCTTCCTTTGATTGACAAAGTGGATCTTTAAGTAAATTCTGGAGCTTTATGATTACAGAGTAGCACTCATATAGAGAGAGAGAGAGATTTGGCATCTTCTTCACTGCGTAGGAAGCCTCTCCTGGGATTTTAACACAGTTTCGGTGTGGCACTCCATTTGCTCGCCTCTCTGAAGCGTAATCGAATGCGTGAGAGACTTTTGATTTAGCTAGAAGTTTGATTAGTTCTGCAACAGAGTTTGTCCTGTTCTTTAGATGCTAAGCGCTGCTGTCAAACGATCATAAAATTAAAAAGGGAAGTCAGTGGTAAAAAACCTGGCAGACTTCGTCTCTCCGACACGAGAAGAGAGACAGAGAGCAATCGAATAATCTGAATACAGAAAGCTCACATCACAGCAAAAAACAAAAAGCTTCGATTGACAGAAATTCGATAAGTTAAAGCATCAAGCATATCCATCAGCACCAAGTGGATTAATCGAGCCAACTCCGGTCACCAGACATATACAATCAATCATGGAGAGGATGATGGGATTCTGTGACGAAAGAAGTTTATCATCATCATCAGCAACCAGTGAAAGCAATAGACAAAAGAATTAGATGAAGATAGCAAAGGGGAGAAGATCATCGACTGGTCTGAGAAACAGAAAGGGGAAATCTCAGCGCAACGGAAAGAGGGAGAAGAGGAAGGGAGGTTCAAAGCATCAGTCATATGGTCCACCCTTGGTGCGTGTGGAAGTTGGAGAGTGTGCATGAGATCTTGAAACGTCGATATCAACTCCGTCCTGTAGCTATTGAGCTTTTCAACATGGACGGATGTAATGACCTACTTGTGTTTCATAAAAAATGAACTGTCTTCAAAAATCTTCTCGCCATGAATCTTCCTTGGAATAGCATGTTGGATGCTACCATCTCAGGTGCCTCAAAACAAGAAAGTAATCAAGGGATTCGACACTTTCATATCTTTTCCTGATGAACAGCTACCAGTACATTGTCTCAAAAGTCAAGGCCTCAGAAATATGCACTTTGCTCAGTGATGATTGGCTGAGACGGCGCATGAGCAAGGGCAGGCGGTCTACATCATGCTAGGAAGTGTGAGGCATCTGGATTTTGTTATGTAAATGATCTTGTTCTTGGTATTTTGGATCTTCTACAGTTCCATGCACAGGTTCTGTACATCGATATTGACGTCCATCATGGTGACGGTGTGGAAGAGGCTTTTTATCTAACTGACAGGGTAATGACTGTGAGCTTTCACAAGTTTGGAGATTGCTTCTTCCCTGGAACTGGGGATGTGCAGGTGACATTGGAACACATAAACTAGTTTTAGCATATGGACTTCACAATAAGATGGAGATTTATAGTTCGCACAAGGCGTATCCAGTGGAGCTGGCTTAGTTTCATTCAACTGATTACATTGAGTTTCTGCACAGAATTACACTGGAGACACAGGATCAATTTTCCAAGAAGCTTCTAAAATATAACATGGAAGAAGACTGTCCTGTATTGGATAACCTTTTTGAGTTTCTGCCACTTGTATTACCTAGGGTGTAAAGTGGAGTCATGAGAATATGTCTCGTGCAATGGTGGATTATATTGTGGACCAACATAAAATTGACATTGTTGTTGGAGGATTTTTCTTATAAAAAATAACACAAAACCTGCTGGGATTGATTGCATAGAAGTACCCTGGAATCCTGTATTGAGCTTTACAAATGGTGAAGAGCTTTTGCATTTTCAAAAGACTGCATCTATACCTGGAAAAGACTGCATCTATACCTGTTAAAATAGTGATAATTTGTACAAAGATTCTTTCAGCTTCGCATCTTTGCTGATCTTCTATCCTGAAATTTTTCAAGGACCTTTGTGGTTGCGACTTTGCTTTTGAAAACCCTTCGACAATGGATCGGGCGGCAGAGAGTTGTGGGAGGTAGAGTTTGTAAGTATATTTTGATTTTTAGTTTTTTGAAATTTATATTTTTTTCAATTCTTTATATAATTTGTTCTAATATATTGTATCTCATAATTGTTTGTATATATCATAATTGTTTTACAGACTACTATCGTTGGTAGGATACCTACTCCTAGAGAGGTATGTTACCATCGAGGCCATAACCGCGCAGTCACATGGCTTCACTTGTATGAGGGTCTCATCACTGAGGAGCAATACAACCGGGCTATGAGGATTCGACAGCCAAAGGAGGTATGTGTTTCTTACTTTCCTATTAAAAGTATAGCTAATTATAACTTTTTCTTTGCAATTGTACGTAAGGAACCTTGATCTTTTGTGTATGTAGGCGAACCCGGATGTGGAGCATAGGGAGGAGGGGGATAGTGAGACTAGTAGCGATGGTAGTGCTAGCAAAGATTTTTCTTCTTCAGATTCGTAGAGGAGCACAATACCTCCTTTATGGCCTTGTTTTCTTGTATATCTATTATCCATCTTTGAGCCTATTGCTTGCGGCCACGCTTTAGGTCGCAAGCACTTAAACTCCCCATGTAAATGTATTTTATATATAATGAATACATGGATTTTTGTTTTCAATTCTCGTGCCTTCACATCCATTGTGTTATTTCCAAATGCACTATTTGATGTATGGGAGGGAAAAAAAAAAAACCAAGGAGCGCTCTTTGGTTTTTTTTTTCAATTCTGTGCTTCATGTCTATTTGCGCATCTAAATTGCAGAAAACGCGTGTCTATACTCGCATCTAAAATGCAGAGTACACGTGCTATATAATTCAAATTAATAAAAAAATTTAAATATCTTTATAGAAAAAAGAAGATTTTTGGTTTTGTGTTTGTGTCTACTGGCGCATGTAAAAGCGCGTCTATGCATGTGTCTATGTGCCCATCTAATTTTCCATGTAGACGTGCTTGTAGACGCACAAAAGAAATTAAATAAATAACAATTCTGGTTTTTGTATGTGCGTTTATTGATCCGTGTATATGCATGTCTATTGTTGCGTGTGGATTTCCTTATACATGCGACTATAGATGCGAAATGATACACGCAAAAATAGACGGGATTATAGACACACCCGTAAGATTTTCTCTCAATTCAAAAATCGCATCTAAAAGTGCATCTAAGAGGCCTTTTTGCTGTAGTGTATTTTCTTTACAATAACAGGGTCATTGGTTGAACTATCTTTCATTCAATGTAGTTTCTACATTATTATTAAGAAAATTTTACCATCTTGAGTTCAAAAATAACACTTTAGACCTTTTATTACTTTATTATTTTCATAAAATATTCTTCTGCTAATTGTAGTATATTTTTGGTTTAGAGAATAAATCACTACACTTTCAAAAGTCCAAAATACAAGTTTCACCACATATTCTATAACATGAAAGTATACATTGGCTCTCAAAATCATCCATGCCTGCCACCCTCCTTGATTGGTATAGGTATTGTCTCATCTTGCAACTTTCTAAGACTAGTCCTTATGGTTGTTATAAAAAGCAAAGGCCATCCACAACCATGTGGGAAACATCCAACAAGTCATATGTCCTTTTCAAGTGATGCAATTTTTTCTTCTCATATGCAATCATGGTACAATTTTCATGCAACTAGTTAGCTTCACTTGGCATCTTGTTGGAGTCTCTTGCCAAGATGGTACACTCTTGTGAAATTTTTCCTTCAAAGTTTCCCAAATCCCTAATCTACTCATGGATGCAAGAGGGCCATATATTGACCACACGAAAACTACCATTTTGTTTTATTTCAAGGAAGGAGCAACAACAACCCCTCCTTCCTCCTATTTTAGCATGGGACTGAACTCCTCCTCTATCAATATGATCACTCCTCCCTTTCCTTTACCTGAAGAGGAGTAAAAACACACATAGCTAGGAAGGTCTAGTGCTTGGATGTATTTATAGTGATCTTTAGCCCTTTCATGGCCAATGCATTAGGTTTCTTGGGCCTTAACAACCTTCTCCAAGCTACCTTCTGGCTTTCTAAACATAGGCCTTTAGCATTCCATGAGGTGAGGTTAACTTCTTAGAGGTGTTAACCATAGATTTAGTCACCATCACGATCCAAGATCTCATCATCTTTGTTAGTTAGAGGATCCTAAATATTCCTATCAACAAGAGGTAATCTAGCCATTAAGAGTTATATTGTCCATACATGTGATATACTTTCTGCTACTTAGGGGTGCATGCATGGATACGAGGTACACATACACAAAAAGAGATTATTTTGAAAAATCTATAAGTAACATTTTTCAATTGCATTTCTTATGAAATTTAATTAAAAATTTAATAAAGGAAGGCATGCATAAATGGGGATTTGGGGCTCATACTACAAAAAGGTATCAAACCCATCCATCTTAATTAGTTGTTGAGGCTAAATCTTCCACATGTAGGGTTTTCTATGAGGAAAATCTTGAGTGAGATCCCCTTCTTATTACTAGAAACCCAAAAGTGGTTCTTCTTCTTCTTGCCTTCTTTTACTATGAAGGCATTAGTAGTGGATATTGCCTACAACGAACTATGCACTTACATTGGCAATGCTTCATCAAGTATTATATCACTAATTTTTTGAAAAGATATTGAATCGCTACGATATGAATTAATTTCACCAATGCACAAAAGTAATGTAAAAGCTTGCTCAAAAATGAAATAAAATATTTGACTTGTCATAGTGACCCCAAAAGTTGACAATGTGATCCTATATAGAGAGATCACTATATTGGTATCACTGTACCATTATAACCTTCATTCTTCATCATAAATGCTAGGAAAATAGTACGATAATCTTTTCCTTTAGTAGAAAATTGTATTGTGATATAGTACATAGTTATGTGTGTTTGAAATGTAAGTTTGGGAGCCATAGAAAGTGGGAGATTTGAATGATGAAAAAGGAAATGGAAAGATTAAAGTGTATTACATATGAGAGAGAGAGGGAGAGAGAGAGAGAGAGAATAGACCTTTACAAAACCTAGGCACAACAAATCTTGTACACATTGGAGATATATTGAAAGATGGCCTTGAAGCTTAAAAGATTTGACTCGTGGTTACCTTGCCATCATTAATGGACATTGATAACATCTTTGTTAACTAAGTGACATGATTTATCCCTTTTTAAAATAATTAATGAATATCCCAAATCATGTCTCATGTAATTAGATATATATTTTTCCATAAACTTTATAGAAGAGCTAGATATTTGACTTTATGAGGGGTATAGTGCATTTTCAAGTCACACTTTTCTCCCATTGGATTGGATAGCTTAGACTATATGGTTAAGTTGCTATTGGTTATAATACCTTGTTTGTTCATGCTGTGTTTAAACTGATTATAATGACCTACTACTTTTTTGCAGCAAGAATCTCAGTTGATCTGGCAGTAAGGCTAATGGTATGGAGGAGGATGCAAGTTTATCATGATTGGGATGCTCCATATTCTTCTCAAGGCATGAGCATCCCAATTCATAGTTGTGATGATAAGTAAAGTTCTTGGTATTTTATCTAATAGGTCTAGTTTATCTCAATAGTGTATCTCAGATTCTATCCATCATAGTTATGTATATCATGCTTTAGATGGTGATATTGGTCCTCTCGGTCTAGTATTGATAATCAAACTGTTATTTTCTTTCTATGATCTCATTGGAAGAAATACATAATTTAATACTTGCTTGTTGTCTACAATATTAAAAGTTTAGCTACCAGTAGGTGTCTCATGTTGCTAGTGATTAATCCTCTTATATATGTCATATCGTGCTTTAGATGGTGATATTGGTCCTTTTTTTAGTACTAATAATCAAGTTCTTTTTTTGTAACATGTTGATTTAGCAATAAAGAGCCTCATGAGCTTCATGTGGGTTTGGATGGAAGAATAGACATTTATCTACTATTAAGGGCTCACCATCAAACTCTCTAGTTGGGATTTCATCACAAGGTAAGTATTAGTTAAAATGCATGTATGTGGAAATATCATGCATGCACAGATAGTGTTGTCATGGATCATGCTTGATGAATTAACATATGCAATGAAACTTTACACCAAGGTAGGCTACAATTTCTCTTTCATTATGCTCATCTTTGTGTTGATGTTGAAGTTGATAGTTTGATGGCTAGCTGATTAGAAGAGTAATGACCAAGTTGTAGGTTGCATCTAAAAGACCTTCCAAGGGCATATTGTTCCCTGTTATGATCCTCACACTAGATTTTTGTGGAAGCTTTATAGAAGACCTAGATCTTTGACTTTTTCAAGGGTATAGTGCATTTTGAAGTCACGCTTTTCTCCCACTGGAATGGATATCTCAGACTATATGCTTAAGTTGCTACTCATTATCATGCTTTGTTCCTTCATAATCTGTTTAAAATAATTTTGATGACCTGCCACTTTTCTAAATTAGTCTGAGTGTGCTTTGTGGGGATGGGAACACTGGAGTCTTATCTAGTCCCTCTTGTCATGATGATGGTTCAAGAGTTCGAGTGTCATGTTAGTATGATCAGTTCTTATGTGATTATGTTAGTATGGTATGTATTTTTATTTTTCTTTTCTGCCTGATATGGGGTTTCATGGTGTGTGATTATCTGCATCGCATGAAGCTTTCGATCACATGTATGTGGAGGTCATGCTAGATTCTTCCTAGGATGTGGACTACTAAGGGTGGTTAGTCGATCGATCGAGTCATATGGGTTTATTATTATTGATATCATATATGTTCCTATCCTATTGTTTTGTAGGCATTCATTGTGACTGTCTATGTGTGTAAACCATATTAATGGTGCCTCAAACCCCTCCCCCGATCCAGTATGTGTCTTTGGTATTGCATGATTATTCCTTGTTGCTAGATTCGGATCTTGTTGCTAAAGCATGATTATCTAAGTTTGTGAGTATTTCCTTACGGCTAGCTCCACATGATCCTGACATTTATGATCAATTTTTAACCTCTTACAGTAAGAGGTCTAGTCCATTCTTATGACACCTAAGAGTTTGGGGAAGGCTCTTTCTTTACCATATTGTGGGGAGTCCTTCCCTAGTACCCGCTCTCAATTGTTCTTCAACAAGGATATTTTGAAGCTATTATAGAAGTAGCCTCTGGATGTTTTGGATCCAAAGAAGGTTATTACCATGTCACGGGTCAGCGTCTCTATGATTTCCAACTTGCTACGGAAGCAGTTGTGCGAATTTCTTCCAGATAGGATTATGGCTGCCAAAACCATGTCTCATTACCTCTCCAAGGATTTGTCCACAACTTCTTTTATGGTTTGAAAGGTATTACCATTGATTGGAGTACCTATCTCCTAGCAAACATGGATCAACATTTCATTAGAGCTAGTAGAGGAAGTGTGACTAATGTTAGATTTGGATCGTACATTTATGTATCCTTGAAGCATGTTGCCCCTGGCAAAGGAAATACCTTTACCTCTAGTTCATCTTCTAGAGATTCTTCGTCCTCCTCATGAAGATGATGATGTAATCATTGATGATGATGATTCTCCCTCACCTCTAGTCATTCAGAGAAAGTGCCTGAAATGAGTTGTTGCATGAGTGGCAGTTCCTACTCGTTCATTTCCAGTTACAATTTCTGCTCAATCTTGCAACACACTACATGCCTTTCTTCAAATGTCAAACCTTTTTAAAGCTCATAGGAATGGTATGCTGGACATTTCTATTCCTTCTGTGCAAGGCCTGGTAACAGGAGATGCCATTCTTTTTTTGTGCAAGGATATTCAAAGCTCAATTGAACTTTTAGTTAGTGCCTCTATCCAATAGTTTTCTTCTTCTTTTTATGAAGAAGTTTTATATGATGTGTCTCTTCTCTCCCCATCGCATCTCTACATATCTTCTCTCTCTATATCTCAACATTACTTTGATTAATAATATACATTATATGGAAAGCAAGAGATGGTGATCAACTTGTATGATAAGAAGGTATTGCTCGTCAAAAACCTCTATTTGGTTGGAAAATTTGGTCCCTTAAAGCCAAAGATAGGCTTAGTTTCATTAAATTCTTCAGCTAATCAAGGCTAGAAGATCATTGGTTAAAGATGATAGACAATCTCAAACCTTTTGCTTCATGCTAGATAGAGAAGACGACGAATTGGTAGTGGTCTCAAAATGTAACAATGATGCGATCAAATCTAGACAAACCCATTAGAGTCTTGTTGCATTATTTTGTAAGTACAAATTTGATACTAATTCAAATTGTGTGAATCCCATATCTTTCCACAGTTGCACAAATTGATTATTAGTGTAGAAAATCTAAGCCAATTCTTGTATCTCTATGTAGATTTATCTTTTTCAATATTATTGTTATCCACATCTATTTCTAGGCCATCAATATTATATCTCTATGACTTGAGACATCATTAGCTATTATAGTCTCGTTTTAACTAATGTCATTGTTATACAATGATGTGATTCTTGTGTATCTATTAAAGTGGTTTGTTTGAGTGAAATAAAATATATCTAAAAGTTACAAAATGATGAATATTTGAAACCACTGATAATGGAAGAAAATTAATATTTAATTATTTCTTTTAGAGTTTCCCATGTGCCAATGTGGTTTGATAGTGAATCTTTAAATTGGTGCGCAAATCGGTCACAGTATGCTCATGTAGTGAATCCCGGAAGGTCCCCAAGAACAATGAACTCTACCTTTTTGCACAAAAAACATTGTAAAAAGCATGAACGACAAGAGCAAGAGACCAATTGGGTTCAATCTCCCCCCATGCCTTGTGTGAGTGCTTCAGAAAGCATGTATTTTATGTATATTTCCACCTTCATGCTCAATAATAGCCCAATTTACAAAAATATGACAAGCTTTTAGCTTTTGAGTTTGCCTTTTACAAAAATAGGAAATAAAGCTAATGGACGGTGCCCATAGAGTCTGGCACGCCCAATCTCAATGTCCAAATAGAAATAACATATCCGTGCGCATACAAAATAATAATCAATAATCGATGCCTCAATAAACATAACAAAATATAGGCGTGGCACCTATCAAAATATAATCCATAGGTCAAATACTCACTAGACTCTAATGCTTTCCTCCGCCACTACTGCTATCTCTACACATCAACTGAAGCATTCACAATCGTTAGTAAAATAATACAATTAAACCGACAAAAGTGAATACCTAGCAGTCTTCAGCTACATTAATAAATCAACTGGTTAGAAATAAATCCTAATCTTAATTTATTACGAGTGCGCACTTTAAACTCATAAACGTTTATTAATTTAATATGTATTTTGCGGAATCACCCGCTATGGAATCACCCATGTACACACTAAATTAATGAAATGCCCGAAAAGGACAGGCGTCCCCATCAACTTCTCGCACAAATAATCCACTTTATGTATGAGCCGTGGTCATCTAAGTTTATGGAATCCACCGTAAAACCTCACGGAATCCACCGTGGAATATGCCTCCTGGCATCATACCCCCAGGGTGGGATAGCAATTGACCTCAATTGCTATTAGCTCAATGTGGAGCTAACAGAGTGGAAAAAGCATTTAAGTCTCTAGCGTGCATCCATTGTGCTTCCTCTACAGGATGGTTCTTAAATTTAACTAGATATCTAGAATACCTTCGGCCAGTTCTAGTGGTCATATAATCAGTTTCTATGATAGCTTCTGGTTCAAGTATTTCAGTCTCTTCCTCTAATAAAGGTGGGTTTTCATAAACAGGGTGGACATGTAATTGGCCTCTAAATGGTCTCAATAAGCTAATGTGAAATGTATTGTGAATTTTTCAATGAGATGGTAATTCTAACTTGAATGCATTATCATTAATTTTATGAATGATTCTAAATGGTCCATAGAATCTAGGAGCTAATTTGACAACTGGATGTCTATCTACACTTTGTAGTCTACGTTTTTCTATTCTTATCCAAACATAATCATCAACTTTGAAATTCATGGCTTTTCTTTTCTTGTTGGCTTGTTTGGTATATGATTGCTGGGCTTTAGCAATCATATCCTTAACCTCATCAAAAATACTGTTATGCATACTAGCAATATCATCAGCACTCTGAATTCTATTAGACAAAGATGCAACAGGTGTAGACAATCTATATCCATAAATGACTTCAAACGGTGCTTTCTTTGTAGATGTGTGCGGTGTATTGTTATATGAAAATTGTAATAAATGCAAATGAGTGTCCCATGTCTAAGGTTTAGAGATAGTATATGCACTTAAAAGATCTAGAATGGTGCTATTTGTGGCTTCTGTTTGTCCATTTGTTTCTGGATGAAATGCAGAGGAGAAATCAATCTTTATGCCTAGATTAGCAAACAGTGTAATCCAAAAATTGTTACAAAATCTAGAATCACGATCTGAAATGATAACTTTTGGCAATCCATGGTTAGTAAAAACAGTTTTCAAAAACAATTCTGCTGCTTGTGATGCTGTTAAAGTTTTCTTACATGGAATGAAATATGCTTGTTGACTAAATCTATCTACAACTGTCCAAATCATGTCATGGTTAGATTTAGTATTTGGTAAAACAGTAATGAAATCCATAGAAATTTGTTCCCAAGGTTTAGTTGGAATAGACAAAGGCATTAGTAATCCATACTGTTTACCATGATGTCTCTTAACTCTTTGACAAATCAAACATTCAGAAACGAAATTAGATACATCTGCATCCATATGCGGCCAATAAAAATCTTCAGTTAACATATGTAATGTAGATATGATACCTCTATGACCTTGATATGGGGGACAATGAATTTCATTCAGAACAAAAGATCGGAATGGAATAGTAACACACAGTCTCTTTTCATAAAACATAAATCCATCATTATATGACAATGAATCAATAGGAATGAAATTATTTTGTACTAATTTATTCCAATCAGAATGAAAAGTAATATCCTGGTGATATGTATCTTTCATAGCAATCAAAGAATCAAAAGATATGACAGAAATATTATGAATTGCAGGTCTTCTACTCAATGCATCAGCAACTACATTTTCTTTTCCAGGTTCGTATTGAATGATAGGATGAAAACTTTGAATGAAGGAAGCCCATTTGATATGACGGTCAGAAATTTGGGGTTGGCTAAGTAAATGTCTAATGCTTTGTTGGTCGGTCTTTATCATAAATTCAGAACCCATTAAATAGTGTTTCCACTGTCTTAATGCTTGTACAACTGCTAATAGTTCTTTGTCATATGTGGAATATTTCAGCTCAGAGGGTTTCAGCTTACAACTAGAATATGCTATTGGATGATTGTCTTGCATTAGTACGGCTCCTATTCCTAATCCGCTAGCATCAGTCTCACAACTAGAAAGAATGGTCTATTAAAGTCAGGCAACTGTAGAACAGGGGCATTGGTTAGTGCATGTTTCAGTAAGTCAAAGGAATTCTGTTGATTTTCGGTCCATTGATAAACAATTCCTTTCTTGAGAAGTTTGGTTAATGGTAAAGCAAGTAATGAGAAATTACATACAAACTTCCTATAGAAACTAGCAAGACCAAGGAATGAGCGTGACTCATGTACATTTTTAGGAACAGGCCAATTCAATATTGCATCAATTTTCTTAGGATCAACTTGAATTCCTTCAGATGATACAATATGACCTAAGTACTCAATTTCTGTCTTAAAGAATTCACTCTTTTCAGGATTTGCAAACAATTGATTTTCTTTCAATAACAGAAAAACTAATGACAAATGCTCATAATGCTCTTTCTCATTTTGAATAAACACCAAAATATCATCAAAGAAAATAATCACACAATACTGATATTTCAAAAAGATACGGTTTATCATTCTACTGAAAGTGGCAGGTGCATTAGTCAATCCGAATGGCATGACTAAGAATTCGTAATGGCCAAACTGTGTTCTGAATGCAGTCTTAAATATGTCAGATTTATCTAGCCTCACCTGATGATCTCCAGACTTAAGGTTAATTTTACTAAATATAGAAGATCCTTGCAGTTTGTCCATAAGGTCATCAACTCTAGGAATAGGATACCTATTCTTTACAGTGATCTTATTTAAAGCTCGGTAGTCAATACACATACGATAGGTATTATTCTTTTTCTTGACTAAGAGTACAGGTGCACCAAATGGAGAACTGCTAGATCGAATTAAACCTCTATTTAGTAATTCTTCAACTTGACTCTGGATTTCTTTTTGCTCTATTTGATTGTGCCTATCTGGTGCTTTGCAAGGTGGTTGTGTGCCAGGTATCAAATCAATCTTGTGGTCTTCTGGACGTGAAGGTGGTAAACCTGGTGGTAGGTCTTCTGCAAAACAGTCCTTAAAATATGCAATAAATTCCTTATGCGTAGGGTGCATATGATTTTCCTTTGCGTGCAATTCATTCACCCAAATGAGATATGATTTACTACTCTTGCGTAATGCACGTTTTACTTGAGTATGCGAAAGCAGTGGAAAAACATTAGATGCATGCATACCATATAATGTAATAGATTTTCCTTGAAAATTAATATTCATTGTGTGTGTGGAATAATCTATATCTGGGTTATGCTGGTGTCGCCAAGGCATTCCTAAAATAATGTCACTCGACTGTAATGGAACAACTAAGAAATTTCTTCTTTCAGTGTATGAACCAATTTGAATCTCTAAATCTTGCACTTCTTGTGTACCATTATACCTAGTGCCTAAAAATGTAGCTTTTATGCGATAATGCATAGGTACAGTCTGTAATTTCAATTCCTTTACCAATTTTGCTGAAATAAAGTCATGAGTACTACTGTCATCATGCAAGATAGTCTTTTCCTTTCCATGCACCAAACATTTCATAGTCAATAATGAATGTGGAGTAGGCATACCTAGTAAAGTGTCAGAAATAGTAGTAGTGTCGTCCTCATCTTCAGTGAAATCAGGCATATCCTCAAGTTCATCTTCGTCCATGGCTCCAAGATAGTTGATATGTGCTGGTGGCTTCTTTGAATGACAATTTGTTGCGAGATGTCCAGGCTAGTGACATTTATAGCATACTATTGGTTTGGCTTTGGTTACATTATTTGCAATGGCTGGAAGTCTAGGTACATTTGGATTTGCTTGTGGAATAGGCTTAGGATTTGGATTGACATTGGATGGTAATGCAGGTGGTTTAGCCCAATTCTTGCGAAAAGATGGTGAAGAGAAACAACATGGATTAAATCTTCTAAAATTGGAATTGAATTGTTTAGATCCATAATTACCATTGGCTTGGAATTGATGTGGTCGTCTGTCTCTACCGTGTAGCTTATCTTCAGTGTCGTGAGCTAGTGAGATGGCGTCTTCAAGGGTAGCAGGCTTGAACATGTTCACTTCAGCGTAGTAGTGTCCAAGAAGTCCAGACATATACTTCCGCTTATGTGTTATCTCTGGTACGTCTTCAAGCATGCGTAGCTGTAGGAGTGCATTCCAAAAACGCTCTGTATACTGTGGAATAGGCTCACGATCCCGTTGTTGAAGTAGATCCCATTGCTTGATAGCCTTCTCATGAAATTGCGGTGGAAGGAAATTCTGCATGAACTTCTTCTTGAAATCTTCCCAAGTAGCAGGACATTCTATGCTCTTGCGTACTACAGTCCACCAAAGTGATGCTCTGTCTACCAAATGATTAGTAACACACTTGATTTTATCTTTTTCTGGATAGGTTTCCTCATGGAAATAGTCATCAAACTGGCTAATGAATGATAAAATAGTCTTTCCTTCTCGTATGCCATTGAAAGTGTGGAATTTGAAACTTCGTTTACTTATCTTTGATTCCTTGCGAATGGTTTGAGCTTCAAGAGTGGCGTCGATGGTACATCGAATTAAATCTTCAACTTGAGGTTCTTCTTTGTCAATAGACGCTCTTTGTAATTTTGTCAATTGCGCTTGCAATGCTTGCCTAGCCCTTCGTTCTTCTTCCAATTGCAGCATGATTAGATCCAGCTTTTGTTCCATGGTAGGCTCAGGTAGGTCGTCTTTAGCCATAGGATCATCCATATGTGGTTCCGTCATCCTGTAAAACTCAAAAGACCTTTCTCACTCAAAATCAGGTTAGCGGGACGAACGTAGCTCAAATTCGAGGTTACAAGGCTATGTGTTTTTGGGTATTTCTTTCTCAATTTTCAAAAAATTTGCAATATTTCCTTCTTCATATGCTGAAAATACTTCAGCGAACTTGCGTATGGGTAGAATACTTTGCCACGAACAACTTTGCAGTTCAGAGTTTCTGTGCAGGAACAACCCTTCTAGGAGTTTTGAGCACTAGTCAGTTCTGACTCCAGTTGACTAGTCTGACTTGCAGAGTTGCAAACTTAGGTGACTTGCAGAGTTGCAGACTTAGCCGACTTAGTGAACTTGCAGGACTTGATCACAGTCGACTTGCAGGACTTGATTGTGGAAGTGCAAGACCTGGAGTTTGGTGATTTGCTTGCCTTGTATGACTTGATGAAAGCTTAATGTCTTAAGATTAATAGCTTAAGCTTAAGAAAGAAGCTTAATGGAGCAGCACGGCGCAAATCGTGGAGGGGGGGGCGTTTTCTTGACGACGCGAAATTTTCGGAAGGCCCTCAGATACCTCACGATGGGGGGGGGCGCGTTTTCTTGACGACGCGAAATTTTCAGAAGGCCCTCAGATACCTCACAATGAATTTCTGAAGCAATTAAGCTTCTTCTAAAGCTTAAGTCTAGCTTAAACTTTGAAGAGAGAAGAGATATGAAGTTTTCTCACAGTATATCCACGACTTTGGTGAAGGAGATGATTGCGGGGTCCTCAGCCTGTACAGCCTGGTCCTTCGTGATCTGAGAGTAGAAACAGGGGTTCTTGATAGCCAAAAGTCTGCCTGTATCGACGGTTCGCGATGAGATTGACTGTAGAGCCCGATCGTTCCAGGAGCTCCGCCTTCGCACGAGATGGGTAGCGATTGGAAGCTATTGATCTCAGCTCCGCTCTAATACCACTGGTGCGCACATCCGTCGCAGTATGCTCACGTAGTGAATCCCGGAAGGTCCCCAAGAACAATGAACTTTACCTTTTTGCACAAAAAACAATGTAAAAAGCATGAACGACAAGAGCAAGAGACCAATTGGATTCAATCTCCCCCCATGCCTTGTGTGAGCGCTTCACAAAGCATGTATTTTATGTATATTTCCATCTTCATGCTCAATAATAGCCCAATTTACAAAAATATGGCAAGCTTTTAGCTTTTGAGTTTGCCTTTTACAAAAATAGGAAATAAAGCTAATGGACGGTGCCCATAGAGTATGGCACGCCCAATCTCAATGTCCAAATAGAAATAACATATCCGTGCGCATAGGCGCATACAAAATAATAATCAATAATCGATGCCTCAATAAACATAACAAAATATAGGTGTGGCGTCTATCAAAATATAATCCATAGGTCAAATACTCGCTAGACTCCAATGCTTTCCTCCGCCACTGCTGCTCTCTCTACACATCAACTGAAGCATTCACAATCGTTAGTAAAATAATACAATTAAACCGACAAAAGTGAATACCTAGCAGTCTTCAGCTACATAAAAAAATCAACTGGTTAGAAATAAATCCTAACCTTAATTTATTACGAGTGCGCACTCTAAACTCAAAAACGTTTATTAATTTAATATGTATTTTGCGGAATCACGCGCTATGGAATCACCCATGTATACACTAAATTAATGAAACGCCCGAAAAGGACAGGTGTCCCCATCAACTTCTCGCACAAATAATCCACTTTGTGTATGAGCCCCGGTCATCTAAGTTTACGGAATCCACCATAAAACCTCACGGAATCCACCGTGGAATATGCCTCCTAGCATCATAAATGGATAGTAGCTTATCAAGCATATTAATTAGTGAAAACGATATTGCTAATTTTACCAATGTTTTCTTTTCAATAAGCAAGATCTTGTGACTACTAGATTTATGTTAGCACCCTTCTTAGACCAAGGCATAGTAAAAGACACTGTCATTTTCTAAAGCCGCATTAAACTCTCCAATGGGAAGCTTAGAATCGCATGTTTGTATGAGAGGTTTACAACATGCTAGGAAGTAAGAATAAAACTTTGGAAAGGAAGTACACCACTCCTAACTTATCATCTTAATTTTGATGCTTTTATTTCTCCATGAAAATAATCAGATCCAATATGAAATAACAACATTAGTTGTAATCACTTGGACTTAGCATGTTATAAAAGGATAAGAAATAAGTTGCAATCCACATGCAGATGAACCACCTAGATATTTGATAGCATCATCTAGCATAATGTGTATGCATATTGCGGATGAATGTAATGCACAAATGCTTATTCTTGATTTTGTATTTGGACCTATTATACATTATTATGGTAAAGTAATTTTATTGCATTGAATTATTCTAATTGAGTACAATATCCTATGTTAGAAAAAATTTAGTTGGTGAAGTATTTTTCATGTGAAGCTTTCAAAGTCCTCACATGAACAAGTGACTTCCTTCTGAGACACACACACATACATTAGGGGAGAGAGAGAGATTTTGATTTTACGAAAAAAAAGAGAGAGATTTTGATCAAGAATAAATTAATAGAATAGATAAAATAAGATCTTGTATTGTTGTGTGGAATTTTGTTCCTAAACTCTTGAATAAGGATTCTTCTTTTCTAGGATTGAGAACATGGAGGTATTAATTATATTAAATGTTCCTAAAGTAACAAGAGCAAAAGCTATTAGAAAAATGCCACCTCCATAGTTGCTCCCAAACCTGGGTATGCAAATACTTGCATCAAGGAAATGGTAGAGTCTACTATAAGCATGCTTTTCCAAAATTTGATACAAGAGTCGTGGTATAACAAGCAAGGTCTACAATCGTGAAACTTGTGTCAGAAACATGATAGGAAGAAACTAGTAACCACATGTAAGAGTTTGGAAAAACTTTATAATGAAGAGTCAAATTTTTTATGTACGCTAAGAAATGAGAACAACATGCATGTTTATTTACCTGATAAGTCGATGGAAGCCAATGTGTAATTTTGAGTGTAGCAAAAAGGCTATCAAGAAACCATTCACTATGAACTGAGATCACAACATCATCAATGACGATTGTTCCCTCCAATGTGAATGGATTATAGAGCCCTTTGGCCATAGTAGAATGAATATCTACAAACCATAGATTTATTATTCAAACAAGCAATTATTCTTTTTTAGCAAGCATGAAAATTCATGCCTTCTATAATAGCATCATTTTCTAACAATTGAAAACTTACTAGTAGGAAACCATTTGTTTGATATTCTCATCCCAAGCCAACATTTTATCACCAAAGACAATGTCTTTTGCATATTTGTAATAAAAGAGATGGTCATTTCCTACTGAGAGAAGAGGTTGTTAAATGAATTGGTTCTAGAATGTATGGGTTTAAAGATATGAGGTGGTCAATTTGTTTAAGGAAAATTAACCATATTAATCAATTACCAGAATGAATTAAAACAAAGTGCAAAGGAGTGAGATCAATCTTCTTTATTTTTGTGCCAAAAGAACCAGGATTTTGAGAGAGCTCGAGTTGCAAAAACATTGATGATGCATTTTCATCAGCATGCCCAAATCCATATATATCATTGAACTCTAGCTTTTGTAGATTGATATTCCAGACTGCAACCTTTTATGAAAATAGAAGGTAAAAAAGAATAAGTTGTGCATGATGAAGTAGTAAAATGGGAGTAGCTAGATAATATTTAAAAAAATAAAAAACATAAATTAATTGTTAGGATAGTGCAACCATTTCAAGTGTAAATAGAAAAATGTTCTAAAACCTTTTCTCCAATGTCAATTACACCATAAGCCCATTCAATTAATTATGGATGCTCATAGCTCTTATTGTGTTTTCATTGGCTACAACATTACTATATCTTTCTCAAATCTCGAAATGAGGTGCATCAAATTCAGAAATAGATAACATCAAGTCATAAAGATGCGTGCATGGAACTAAGCAAAGGATCATGGATGAATGATGCCACCTTTAACACAGCTTCCAATTGCATCAGAGGCACATCTTGCTCCCACACCTGCAAGAGTGGTAAATCCCACCACAGCTACTGTACAGAAAGGCCCAAGTATTGGATCCTCTACAAGACATGTCAATAGTGCACCAGCTACTCCAAATATGCTACCACTAGTAGCACCTGGAATTGATTGGGAGCTGTAGTTAGATATGTGATTTATGGTAATGTTGGAGTATATAACACCTCAAAGACAAGTAAATGAGCTTTGGATCACAAACATGTCGAGTCATGCACAATCAACATAGCTGAGAAAGGAATATTAGTCATAAGATGATAAAAATGCGAGAACCATACATACATATAGGTGTTTAGGTTTGACGTACATATATGTGTGAGAAACTAATATTAGTGATAAGATGATAACAATGTGATACCCATATATACATATATGTGTGTGGGTTTGACATGCACATACATGAGTGCATGAAGAAAGGCTATGGAATGATGATCCATGAATGTCTATACTATGTGGAAGGACTAACACTTTGATAGTTTTAACCAACCATGAAAGAGAATGGTCTCTTTCTTAAATATTAGTGAATTATAGACCGTAGGTACATGAAGATAACCTTGGCCAATACAAATGGGTGAGATGTCCATGAGACGTCGTCCATTATTTGAAGATGCAAGAGTGAGAGGCTCATATTCAACAGTAAAGTTAGAAACATCAACTTCGATGGTGGTTGATGTGGTGGAAGAGGATGCGACCATCATTGATGGATCAGTTGTGAGGGTACTTGTTGAGGTCCCTTCTTTATACAAGGAATTAACATCATCTCCCGTATTATAAAGACCGCACCCCACAGTCCAAGCATTGTTGTCACATATGATCTAAGAGCCCGATACATAGAAAAAATAACTACGTCAGCATAGCTACATAACATAAGCACATGTACAATAGTACATACTCAAAACAAGCAGCCACCTACAACATTGGTGACTCCTGTATTATCGATGAAGACAATCTCTACACCAGTAGGGGAGTTTGATGATGCATCGCAGCCCCCAGTGGCTTGGATCTAGTACACATACATGGTACAGAAGTGAGTATGAAAGGAAACGAAGATATAGAAACAGTAAATTGAGAGTGAACCGCACGCACAATCCACATACCTGCAAGTTCCAATCACGGGTCACACCGTAAGCAGTGACAGTAGCCGGGATGGTGAGATATCCAGCCTCGATCATCTGACAAGTTGACTCTACCGCATCTGCCGGGACAGCACCCCAGAATAAGCCGAGCGTGCCTTGACCCAGCAGGGCCGACGCCAGGAGCGATATCCATGACGAGTTCTCTGGATAGCCACCGTCAGGAGGCGTGTACACGGACAGCTGCAATGTGGCCTCTGCTCCCTCCATAATGTTGCCATAACTGATGACGACGGACATGAATGCTATTAGGATCAGACAGAGGGGGCACTGGAGGTGCATCGACGCGGCCGCCACCAATGATACTGGCTGGTAATTGTAATGATGTGAAGCTTGTTTCTTCATAGATTTCCTACGCGGGCCCACGCAGACCATGATCGGGGACCAAGATTACCGCTTCGTGCACCGGCCGATGTTTCTGCAACCCAGCCAGGAGGGGGAGGGGTATATCACACACGTACAAGGTGGCTTAGTTCTATGTGTGCGTGTATATCGATTATAAGAGCGAACGCGGGCTCGCTCGTACAATACTGTGGCTGAGCGGGGCGCAGCTTATGTACGCGTACGATGCCACTCTCAAACACTTACAACACGCCAGGTTCAATGCTTGGCCGATGATGCTGGGCATTCGGCTGCCGCCATCGTCGCCGATTGAGAGTTTTACAACCAGACAGCTGACGCGGTGTGATGGGTTAGACTCGCTCTTAACAATCCAAGGGAAAATATGCTAGCAAGAGTGTGGAAGAGGGAGCTTTTTATCATTTCCTACATGGAAGATTTCAACATTTCCCACATGTTCATGCCGTGTCCCCACATGTAATTAGGGGATTGCATTCCCCATTTGCAATAATGGGGACTCGTAATGAGAATGTACTAACATTTCCTATCCATCTAGACCTACAACTAGGGAATGGCATTGTGCATTTATAATTCTAGGGAATTTTTCAATATCTCCTACATGTCTATATATGTACTCTTGCATAAGACTAGGGAATTACATTCCGCATTTGCCAATGTAGGGAATTGCGGGTATAGAGAATTATCTAAATACTCTGAAAACTCTCTATAGACGAGATTAGGGGAATTCAAGCTTATGGTCTATATCTTGTACATTCAACCTATAACTAGTGGAATTTGTAGTGGACTATATAAAATGAACCTGCATTCTGTAAGAGGCACACATGCACAGGCACCCCACACACATGCACATGCACACCTAAGGGATAAGCCAAAAGCAAGTATCATACTTGCGTCAACTAGAGAAGTTTTCTACTTAGCATTGAGATGTTTTGCAATATGGGATCAAGGTTTGAGCTCAATCTCAAAATGGTTGATTTGATTAAGGCATTTAATGGGAACTAGGAGGTTGGTGTAACTGATGTGAATGTGTGAACCTTAGGTTATTAAAAGAAATGTACAACGTACATACTATTACATACATTTCAATCCTTAGAGAATTAATCAAACACTCATGAGGTTCGCTCATAATTATGTAAGTCTACCACTTGGAAATTTTTAAATAACCTTTCTTAGATATTTTCTATATACAGAAGGGTATTATTTAATGGGGATATTCACAAATTGAATGGGAAAAAGGTGTGTTTTATTCATGATAAATTTGCATGTGAGGGGTTTTTTAATTAGGCCTTGATTGCATGTGATAACTAGCTTTTAGATATAGTGAGCAGGTTGAGTTAAAACACAAAAGAGGACACTTCAATGGGTTGAGAAATTTAAGAAGTCCTGATCATCGAAATCCTAAAAACTGGATAATGACTTAAACTATGGAAGAAAAAAGCCATTGAATCGCTCAAGTTGAGAAGGAAAATAGTTAAGTAAATGGCTTCTAAATATTTGTTTGGTTTCATAGATCTTCAAAGAAATTCCTACTTTCAAGAACCCATATTAGCAGAGATTTCCATAGGGTCTTGGTTGTTGAAATACTTGCTAATGGATGTGCTTAAAAGTGTCACCCATTACATAAACTTACATATGCTTTAAAAAATCTACAATGGTACTTACATAAATGACATAATTATTGTATGATAATTTATGTTTGCTTTGTATAAATTATACCTTTTTATAGCGAGTGCTTGTTAAATGTGAGGTATTGTACTCAGTAAGAGAGATATGAACACTTAATTTCCAATAGTTATAGTTCTAATTAAATTTTGCACAATTCATAGTACCTTATGTTAGTACTCTAATTGAAAAGATATCAATTTTACATACTAATCAACCTTTGAGATATTACCTAATTATGAGCTCTTGTATATGAGAAGCTATTGAAAATAAATTATTTAAGAAATAGCTTATGTCAAGAAGAATCTTGCATAAATTATAAAAAGGTAATGAAGCAGATTGACTCAGAGAGAAAAGACTATAGAGAAAAGAGAAAGGGGAGTGTAGAGGAGAGAGAGAAACTTGAGAAGAAGAGAGAAAGATTATAAGTGGAGAGAGAAAGACAGGAAAGAGGGAGACAAATGGCTAACACCTATGAAAGGATAGGCAGAAGCTTTGCAAGGTGAAAGGACAAAGTATTTTCTTGCATAGATTCTTGTGATGGTGATGTTGTAGCACTTATCAAAAGAGATAGTGCACTAGTATTATATAAGAACCACCTAATTCCTTTTGTGATTTCAATTAGAGTGCTCTTAATCCACTAGCTAGTTCAACTCTAGCAAATATATCATTATCAAGGAACATGAGTTTCAGTAGTAGTGAATCGAGTACCCAATCACAAAGATTAGTGAAATTTTTCTCCACATTTGCTTGTAAGACCTTCACTCAATTAATATCCTTGCCCTCTCTAAACATTGAAGTCTTCATGTTATGTGGTCTAGACAACTCAGTGTTAGAAAAATGTGTACTCCCTTGAGAAGCTACCATCTATCCCCTATGAAAAAAACTAAAATATTTGACAATGCTCCATGACTTACACTTTTGAAAAATTTGTCAGAGTTACCTATATCTCTAGAAGGTACACATTGTGCTCGATGATCTATGGATTTCATACTAGCCACTACATTAGAAAGTATTCTCCTATCCTACACTTGTTTTGAGTAAGATAGGATAGGAAAGTTAATATTTGTGGCTTTTTGACCCATACAATTGGGCATTTTGATAGCTTTCTGAATGTGTGAAACACTAGTTAGAGAACTTGTGACAATGTTTACTTATGGTACACTATAGTGAGCTACTCGAGTTAGATCACTAACCATTCTTGCAGCAACAATAGCTATTGTGGCTACTGCAAATAATTGAAGACCCTGTTTGAACTTCCAAAAATCTATGAATAAAGTTGTTTTCCTATGTACCTTGAGACATAGATCTTGTTATCATTGCTAGGTTCACTTGCTTTTTTCAATTTCGAAATGAGTGACCTTACAAAGTTTTAGCAAATTGATCTTCTTTTTCATCTGAGAAGGCATTTTTCCTCAAATTGCCCAATCCCTGAAGAATATGTGATTCTTTTGCATGCTTTACATTTCGAGAGACAGTCCCATTCTTCTTCTTGCTCAACATAGATTCATCACTTCAAGGAGAAAAGGCAGCTTGCATGTTGCACTATGTAGTTGCAGACTTCCCTTCTCAAGCTATACAATGGATGTTGTATACAACTGCAACCTTCTGTTCTCAGGCTATAGATTTGAAAACTTTCCTTCTCACGGTATGAAGTTAGTTATGGTGTGGAGTATATTACTCAAGCAACTAATCAGTCTTTTGGTGCTGCAAGTGGTTGTTGTTGCTACTAATGAACTTGTTGAATATACATTAAAGAAGCTCATACAATTATTCTTATGACTAGTATTCTTCATTTTTTCTTGGTGTTCCAATTACTCCTCTTTTTGAGCTTTGGTGTTTTGGTATCTTGCTAGGTATATACAATGTCCATACCATTCCAATTAATCAACGTCCATAGTATAAGCTTTGGTGCATGTGGGAATTTGAGGCTTCTTATTATGAGTCTATGTAACCTTTCCCTTGTTTTCAATACATCCTTGACCCACTACACATGGTTTCTCCTCAACTACTCTCTTGGCATAGCTCAAGGTATAGAACAAGTTCTTTAAACCCAAAATATGAGAGTCGTGGTCTAGATAGTAACATAATTCTTGGAGTGGAGGTGGCCTAGCATGCGAGTTCACAAATCCATGAGCTTATGTTGCCAATTTATAGGTAAGAGACATAAGATTCAATCTACCTTAGAAAGCTAGGGTAAATATGTCTACTTATGGATATAATTGTGTTATGTGATACATCTCATATAGATATATTGTATAAGCATGTTTGTCATGATTTATTTTAAAATTGACATAGAAATTTAGCTACCTTCTTATACTTTTCTCAAAAACAATACAAGAGCTTCATGAGGTGCAATAGTAGCTTTTATACCCAACAGCATAAATAGCCATTAGAGCATCACAAGCATCAACCATTGCATCAAGAGCTCCCTAGAACCTCATATTCAACTCTTCTACATGGACCTTATACACTTGGAATTTATGTAGCCATTTCCATTGCAACTCATGTAGTGTTTGTACTTGATTCAACATCAGTCACAAAATATTTCCAAGTATCATTAGCTTTTGGCAAGTCCTTCATTTTATTGAGGATCTCAAATACATTTGCAAGGGTTGAATCTTCTTTAATCTGATTATTTATGATAGGTAGAGTCACAATACCTAAATGAACATTCACTAGAGTGTTGGTGTGGCTTTCTTGGAGATGAAAGCATATTTGAGGCAGTAAGTTTTACATGATCTTCAGCCAAAGGATATTGGGGATTTTGGAAACTTTATCCGTATTGAAAATATCCGGGTATATCTTTGATAAATCCACGTTGTGGTCACTAATCCCTAGCAGTGTTGAATCCCTCCTAATTGAACTTCCCACCCTCTCCTCCATATCTTTGAGTAATAAGCCACCCTACAGATTGTAGAGGCCCTCCAAGCACATTCTAGTGTTTATAGCTAGGGTTGCAAAGATTGAAGGAAACAAGAAAAATAGTTAAGTCTTGCTTGATACAAAAGTTTGTAGTTAGTAAAAATTAGCATTGTCATGTGGTTACATGTTTGATTGGTTTTCTAGATTCAAAACTAGTCTCTGAAATCCGATGAATATCACTGATTGAGTTCTAATAATTGAATGATAATTTTGGTTGAATAAAGACACATGTAAGGAGTTATCTTAAGTGCTATAATATGTCTAATATAAAAAATACATGTGCTTTATGAAAAAAATCTTTTTTAATAATTTTGAGATGATATTTGCAATTCTACCCATGCTAGCTTGTAGACCAAGTGTATCCCAGTCAATTTGAGTACCTAGACAACTATATACGGAGTTTGGAGGAGAAAGTTGAAGAAAAAAGAGTTGCACAACAAGTTCACGATGGGATTGTTATACTCATGATTTTGATAGAGGGTTTCTTACTTAAGGATTATACTTGCCTACTATTATCAGATGCTTTAGGCTATTAGAACAATGTTTGTAATGTAAGATGGTATATACAATATAAATTTGTGGAGTAATATATAGAGTAGTTTTGGTTCTCTTGATTCTTCATTCCATCTTGTCTATTATTCTAAGCCCATATCAGTTATGACTTGACATATACCCCCCTTGTTGACATTTGGTAGACCTGACATGAAAAGCCACATGATCTAAGCTATGACAAGATGGTAGACTTAGTAGTACCTTCATGATCTACATGACCTATAAGATTTTGGAGATATTTGTCATGACATAAAATGGATGTTACAAGATTCGGGAAAACAACTAAGTCGATAGAGTTTTCTTAATAATGCCTTGTAAAAATGACACAGCTATAAAAGGTATTGAGATGTGTAAATTTGATCACTTTCACAAAAAATATAGTTATTTTCTCTCATTTCACCATTTTGTCCATAACTTTTATGTCTTCACACTCTTCCTTGTATCTTTCTAGTCTTTGTTTCTCCTTGTCATTCATTCTTTCTCCTCTTTTCTCTCTCTTCTACACTCTCTTCTCTCATTGCTCATCTCTCTTCTTAACAAGTGGTATTAGAGGATTGGTATTTGATCCCTTTGGTTATAACATTATCCTTGATTTCCTTCTTAGAAGACTAGGCCAATGGGTCCACCCATAAGAACTGTTCTATATGTTACAACTATATATATCATCTCTCACTTGACTTGGGTCTCACCTATATATACTAACTCTACATCAATATGAATCATTCTTTGGGAGCACGTCTTGTGTATCTCTCTGGTACTCTCTCTCTCTCTCAACATGGTATCAGAGCTATGGATGCGTAGCAACAACAAGGAAGATAAATTGTTTCATTGTTTATACTTGATTGAATTATTTGCACAAGTGATGATTTGATACATGAACTTGTTCAAATTAGAAGTATTAGTTAATTTTGTCTTTAAAAACCGCTTGTTGTGCTCTCGAATCCTATCAAAACCGCTTGTCAATCGGAGTTCTGAATCAAAAGTTATGACAGTTCAGGATTCAAGACAACAATTCTGCTCGAATCTGCGATTCTTTATTTAAAACTATATTTCTAATTACAATTCGTTAATCCCCAATTACAGTTTATTAATCACTCGTCTTCGTTAATGATGTTGATTATGACAAGCAAACATCTTGCTATTTTTAGCGATGTTTTATTATCGTTCACGTTCTTTGCTCGACCGAAATAGCACTTTTCTTATATGCGTCATCTCGTCTTGCACGTTACGCCTCTCTATTTTGGGCTTTCTTTTTAGTCACTCAATACTTTTCGTCGTTCTTACGTGCATATCCCTATTTTGATTGTCATGCGTCTCAACTATGCTCGTCTTGATCATGGTTTGCAGATTCTGCGATCTCATCTTATTTGTTTTCTCTCGACATACAGGCATGGCCAATTGCATAATTGTTAACGGATATCCGTCTGGCCAACATTCAGTTCCCTTCTTCCAAGGACAAGGCTTTCCTGGGTGGAAAGCAAAGATGATGCTAATTCTTGAAGGTGACGAATTATTTGATATTGTTTTGGGCGACCTGTCTTGCCCAGTTCAACCTATTGATGTGATGAATAACAATTCTGTGATTACTGATGGTCCATTATTTGAACAATGGAAAATTGATCATACTGATTGGATTCATCGTGACAAAGCGGCTCGTCGTTATATATTGTCTGCACTTCCTGACTCACTTATGTTGGATGTCTTTCATTTGGAAACCTCTCATGCTATTTGGGAGTATCTTATCTCAACGTTTGAGAAGAAATCGGTCACCGAAATTTTATATCTCCAAACTTGTTTGAAGAATCTTCAATATAAGGTTGGTACCTCTATGCACTCTCATATCGAGGCTTTTAAAGACATTGTCAATCAGCTTGGTGCTATCGGCGCTCCTGTTGCTAAAAATCAGATTGTTACTCAACTTCTTCATACCATCAAAGATCCTTTATATGACAATATCATCACTATTTTGTCTAACAAGGATGATATCCACTTTGACAAAGCATGTATATCTCTTATTGAATATTCTCAAAGTCATGAGCATCATTTGGAAAAATCTGATGCTGTTTTGGTCACTCGGGAACAAAGGGATTTTGATGCTGCTTTTGTTGCTTGCAAGCGTCCTGCTTCACGTTTTTAGCAGGGTGGACGCCCTAATCCAGGTAGTAAATCTTCTCGTCTTGCTTATCCTAACAAACATTGTTCTTATTGTGATAAGAAAGGTCATGTGGCTTGCTGGGCACGTCAATATGATGAGGAGCATGGAGTTACTACAAAGAAACCTCGCTCGTCCAAACATTTTTCCTCCTTGTGATTATTGTGCACATACAGATCATCCATCTCGTCGTTGTTATAAATGTAGATATGATGAAGAACGTTCTCGAGCTTATATTGTTCAACAAACTACAACTGATGATGATCATACTCATCAAGAGCTCAATTTTGTCCATTATGATATCTCTCCAGAAAAGGTACTTCATGTTCATGATGGTTCTCTATTCATCGTTGATTCAGGTGCCACTGGAAACATGACATACCAATCGCAATGGCTTCACAATTATCATTCTCTTCCTGTCAAGAAGTTTGTTTACCTTGCGGATGATACGACTTGTCAAGTCAAAGGAGTGGGTGATTTATATCTGGGGATTGTTTCATCCACTAGAATATTAAGAGGATTTCTTCATGTTCCAGATTTGCAAAGAAATCTTATTTCTGTTGCTCGTCTAGTTGATCTTGGTTTGTTTGTTGGCTTTGATCATAATCAATGTCGTATAGAGAAAGATGGGCATTCTTGATCTTCATCGTCATGGTCTTGTGCAAGGTATGGATCTTAAATCTCATCCATGTATGGGAATATGTGAGTACTGTGCACTTGGAAAACACCATCGTTCACCTTTCCACACTTCTACTTCATCACATTCCTGTGCTCTCTTGGATTTGGTTCATACCGATATTTGCGGTCCTTTTCCTGCCTCAAAGTCTCAATATCGATATTTAATAACTTTCATTGATGATTTCTCACGGTACACACATGTCTATCTTCTTCGACATAAGTCTGAGGCTTTATCTATATTTAAACAATACAAGATAAGTGTGGAGCTTCAAACTGGATTCTCTATAAAGACGCTTTGCAGTGACAATGGCGGTGAATAATTATCCAATCTATTTGATGACTTCTGTAACGATCAAGGTATTCATCATGAGTTTACAGTTCCTTATTCTCCTCAGCAAAATGGTGTTGCTGAGCGTAAAAATTGCACAATTCTTAATGCTATACGTTGCATGCTTATACACTCTGGTTTATCTCGAAAGTTTTGGATTGAAGCACTTCTAATAGCTGTTTTTATTCAAAATCATCTTCCAACTACTGCACCTGCTGGTAAAATTCCTATAACAATTTGGACAGGGAAGACACCTTCAATCTCTCACTTTCGCACATTTGGCTGCATTGCTTATATTCATGTGCCCAAGGACACTCGACATAAGTTATCCTCCAGGTTTGAAGGTTATTTTTCTTGGTTATTCAGATCATTCCAAAGGTTACAAATTTTATGATCCTTCTTCTCAAAAGGTTATCATTAGTCGTGATGCTATATTTGATGAGAAGACTATGGGTGGCACATGGTTGTCAGATGTTTCAGATGATACACAATCTTTACTTAGTGCATTTCCTTACTTGCTTTGTGATTCTACTAATTCTTATGATCATAAACCTCCTCCACCTCCAAAGAAGATTGATGAAAATTTGGAGATCTATGTTGATCTTCCTATTGAGATAGAGCATGGATTCTATTCTATTGAATATGATGTCTTTGATGATGCTATGTCTGTCCAAGAGGATTCAATATCGTATATGGAAGCTATCAATTCGTCTCAAAGGGATCAATGGCAAGAAGCTATGCAAGCTGAGTACGATTCTTTAATCTCCAAAGGTACATGGATTCTTATTGAACTCCCCCCAAATCGTGTTCCTATCAAATGTAAATGGGTTTATAAAACCAAGACCAAAGCTGATGGATCGTTTGATAAGTTCAAAGCACGACTTGTTGCAAAAGGTTACTCACAGATTGCAGGAGTAGATTATCAAGAAACATTTTCTCCCGTTGTGCGCTCCACAACTGTTCCTATGATTTTGTCTTTTGCAACACTATTTGATCTAGAAATTCACCAAATGGATGTTAAAACGGCTTTTCTCAATGGAGATCTTGAAGAAGAAATCTATATGGAGCAACCTGAAGGTTTTATGATTGCAAGAAAGGAGCATCTTGTATGTCAGCTTCATCGTGCATTATATGGATTGAAGCAAGCCTCTCGTGCTTGGTATATTAAGATTGATCAGTTCCTCACATCTAAAGGTTTTGTTGCGTGTTTTGCTGACCCAAATCTTTACATCAAAAGGGAGGACAAATATTTTATTATTCTTGCTCTATATGTTGATGATACTATTATTGTGTCAAATAATATTGCTTTCTTGGATGCTATGAAGAAGCTTTTATCGACTGCATTTGAAATGGTGGATCTTGGTGAGATACATTCTTGTTTGGGTATTCAAGTTCAACGACATCGACAACAAGGCATTCTTCTTCTTCGCCAGACAAAGTTTATTAATGATATTGTTAAGAAGTTTGGGTTGACAAATGCGCACTCTGCTAACACCCATTCTTTCAAGCTCTACCAAGGGTACATCTACAACACGCAATGAAGAATCAGCCATTCATCAACCTTTTGCTAATCTTGTTGGTTGTCTTCAATTTATTGGTTTAAACACAAGACCAGATATTTTATTTGCAGCTAACTTTTTGGGACAGTATCTTTCTTCCCCTTCCACTATTCATTGGAGTGCTGCAAAATGTATTCTTAAGTACCTCAAGGGTAGTAAGGAATTTGGTCTTATTTATCGTCGTCGAGAGGATTCTTCTTTATCTTATTCAACTTCTCTTGACCTTATTGGATATACAGACACCGATTGGGCAAGTTCACACTTATCCATGCGATCTACAAGTGGGAATTGTTTCTTTGTAAATGGATGATTGGTTTCTTGGTCCAGCAAGAAACAAAGATATATTGCGGTTTCTACAACTGAAGCCGAATATGTTGCTGCATCATTAGCAGCTCGCGAGCTAGTTTGGCTTCGACAACTACTTGCAGATTTGGGACATCCTTCATCATCTAGTACACCTCTTCGATGGGATAACCAAAATGCTATTAGTCTTACCAAATACTATATACAACATAGTAAATCAAAGCATATTGCTATTCATTATCATTATGCTCGACATGAAGTCAAGAAAGGTTCCATTATGGTGGAGCATTGTCCCAGTGATCAAATGGTTGCAGACATCTTCACAAAAGCTCTTAGTGAAGCTCGCTTTAGCTCATTAAGACATGAACTTGGTATTGTTCCAAGTTCTTGTCTCACTGATTGAGGCATGTATCATTGTATTCAAGAAAACTTTATAGTAAATCATTTTTGCATCGTAGGTATGTGTAGGGGCTCGGGTTTTTCCCTTGTTCTCCCCAAGGGTTTTTTCACTCGCAGCCAGAGACCTTTGTTTGAGTGGGGATGTTACAACTATATATATCATCTCTCACTTGACTTGGGTCTCACCTATATATACTAACTCTACATCAATATGAATCATTCTTTGGGAGCATGTCTTGTGTATCTCTCTTGTACTCTCTCTCTCTCAACACTATATAACGTGTGTTGAAAGGATGTTAAGAAATACCCTTTCTTTACGTATGGTAAGACCTAGAAACCAATTTGGATGCATCATGGACAAAATAGTAGGTCATGGTCAAGAAATAGACCATTTTAGAGGTAAATAAGTTAAACAAAAGGAGATTAGAGTTAGTGAGGTTTAGAGGTCCTCACTTTTTCAAATACAGTTTCTCTTCCAACTTTCTTTTAAGTGTTTGTAAAAGCTCTCATGGTGGCTATAAGAAACCCTTCCTCTTGCTCTTGAGTGACCATATCTTTCTCTCTAACCATGGGACAAATGTTCCATGAATCTTGAGGAACATATGGAGTATAGGTTTGATGACATTGTTTGAAAATCATAGTACATTTTGCATTAAAGTTCCTACTCTCTCCATCTCTCATTGCTACCTCTGATCTTTGTTTTGTTGATGAAGTACTAATTGAGCACTCATTTCAAAGATATTTCAACAAGTCTTGGTAAGATTCAACATTTGATCTTTATCCATTTTTCTAAAACTGTAAATGTGCAGGAGGGCAGTTAGAGGGTAGCCATAGCTTCAACCTTGAAGCTCAAGATTTCTTCAAGTTTTGGTGCGCTAAGGAGGAGCTATATAAAACTAATATTGAGTTAGCTTTTGCTCAAGATAACTTTTTTAACCTTTGTATACAAATGGAGCAATAAAGCACGCATTGGCAAAAAAAACCCAATTTACAATTATTTTTTAATAAATGAATGTGCATTTAGAGACCCTCAATGAAGGTTCGCAGTCTGGGCTACCAAAAAAGTACCGTTACAAACTTAATAATTTTTAAATAAATGATAATAAGGAATTGTCATTTTCTTTTTAAAAATTATTATCTAATAAAATTTCACCCATTATTAATAATTTTATTAAAATGAATCCTTCATTATATTTCTTTCCCCTCACACTATATATTTTCCTATTTATTGAATGTGCTTTGTGGGCATGGGAACACTGGAGTCTTATCTAGTCCCTCTTGTGGTGATGATGGTAAAACAGTTCGAGTGTCATGTTAGTATGATCAGTTCTTATGTGATTCTATGTTCCTGTTTTGCTCATGTTGATGAGTCAAGGTATGGTATGTATTTTTCTTTTTCTTTTCTGCCTGACATGGGGATTCATGGTGTCTATTTATCTACATCACATGAAGCTTTGGGTCGCATATGTATGTAGAGGTCATGCCAGATTCCTCCTAGGATGTGGATTACTAAGGGTGGTTAGTCGATCGGTTGACTCATGTGAGTTTATTATGATTGATATCATATATGTTCCTATCCTGTTGTTTTGCAGGCATTCATTGTGCCCATCTATGTGTGTAAAGTATCTTAATGGTGCCTCAAACCCCTACCCCAATCTAGTATGTGTCTTTGGTATTGCATGATTATTCTTTGTTGCTAGATTCAAACCTCATTGCTAAAGCAGGATTATCTATGTTTGTGAGCATTTCCTCATGGCTAGTTCCAGATGATCCTGATATTTATGATCAATTTTTAACCTCTTACAATAAGAGGTCTAGTCCTGTCTATGGTATAACTATTATTATGACACATGAGAGTTTGGGGAAGGCTCTTTCTTATAGAAGCAGTCTCTGGATGTTTTGGATCCAAAGAAGGTTATTACCACGTTAGCGGTCAGTGTCTCTATGATTTCCAACTTGTTATGGAAGTAGTTGTGCCAATTTCTTTAAGATAGGTTTATGCCTGCCGAAACCCTGTCTCATTACCTCTCCAAGGAGTTGTTCACAAATTCTTGTATGGTCTTGAAATGTATTACCATTGATTGGAGTACCTATCTCCTAGAAAATATGGATCAACATTTCATTAAAGCTACTATAGGAAATGTGAATAATGTCAGATTTGGATCGTACATTTATGTATCCTTGAAGCATGCTGCCCCTGGCAAAGGAAGTACCTTTACCTCTAGTTTATCCTCCAGAGGTTTGTCCTCCTCCTCATGAAGATGATGATGTGATCATTGAGGATAATGATTCTCCCCCACCTCTAATCATTCAAAGAAAGTGCCTGAAACGAGCTGTTGCATTAGTGGCAGTTCCTACTCCTTCAATTCCAATTACAATTCCTGCTCAATCTTGCAGCACAGTACATGCATTTCATCAAATGTCAAACCTTTTTACAGCCTATAGGAATGGTATGCTGGACATTTCTATTCCTTTTGTGCAAGGCCTGGTAATAGGAGATGCCATTCTTCTTTTGTGCAAGGATATTTAGAGCTCAATTGAACTTTCAGTTACTGCCTCTATCCAATAGTTTTCTTCTTCTTTTTATGATGAAGTTTTATATGGTGTGTCTCTTCTCTCCCTAGAGCATCTCTACATATCTTCTCTCTCTACATCTCAACATTACTTTGATTAATGATATACATCATATGGAAAGCAAGAGATGGTGATCAAATTGTATGATAAGAAGGTATTGCTCTTCAAAAACCTCTATTAGGTTGGAAAAATTGGTCCCTTAAAGTCACAGATAGGCTTAGTTTCATTAAATTCTTCAGATAATCAAGGCTAGAAGATCATTGGTTAATGCTGATAGACAATCTCAAATCTTTTGCTTCATGCTAGATAGCGAAGACGACGAATTGGTAGTGGTCTCAAAATGTAACAATGATGCGATCAAATCCACACAAACCCATTAGAGTCTTGTTGCATTATTTTGTAAGTACAAATTTGATACTAATTCAAAATTTGTGAATCCCATATCTTCCCACACTTGCACAAATTGATTATTAGTAAAGAAAATCTAAGCCAATTCTTGAATCTCTATGTAGATTTATATTTTTCGCTATTATTGTTTTCCACATCTATTTCTAGGCCATAAATATTATATCTCTATGACTTGAGACATCATTAGCTATTATAGTCTTGTTTTAACTAATGTCGTTGTTATACAATGATGTGATTCTTATGTATCTATTAAAGTGGTTTGTTTGAGTGAAATAAAATATATCTAAAATTCCTAAAATGATGAATATGTAAAACCATTGATAATGGAAGAAAATTAATGTTTAATTATTTCTTTAAGAGTTTCCCATATGCCAATGTGGTTTGATAGTGACTCTTTAAATGGATAGTAGCTAATCAAACATATTAATTAGAGAGAACAATAGTGCTAATTTGACCAATGTTTTCTTTTCAATAAGTAAGACCTTGTGACTACTAGATCTATGTTACCACCCTTGTTAGACCAAGGCATCGTAAAAGACACTATCATTTTCTAAAGCCTCATTAGACTCTCCAATGGGAAGCTTAGAATCCCATGTTTGTATGAGATGTTTACAACATGCTAGGAAGCAAGAATAAAACTTTGGAAAGGAAGTACACCACTGCTAACTTATCATCTTAATTTTGATGCTTTTATTTCTCCATGAAAATAATCACATCCAATATGAAGTAACAACATTAGTTTTAATCACCTTGACTTAGCATGTTAGAAAAGGATAAGAAATAACTTGAAATCCACATGTAGATGAACCACCTAGATATTTGATAGCATCATCTAGTATAATGTGTATGCATATTACACATGAATGCAATGCACAAATTCTTATTCTTTATTTTGTATTTGGACCTATTATACATTATTATGGTACATTAATTTTATTGCATCAAATTATTCTAATTGATTCCAATATCCTATGTTAGAAAAAATGTATTTGGTGGCATATTTTTCATGTGAAGCTTTCAATGTCCTCATATTAACAAGTGACTTCCTTTTCTGAGACACACACACATACATTAGGGGAGAGAGAGAGAGAGAGAGAGAGATTTTGATCAAGATTAAATTAATAAAGTAGATAAAATAAGATCTTGTATTGTTGTGTGGAATTTGGTTCCTAAACTCTTGAATAAGGATTCTCCTTTTCTACGATTGAGAACATGGAGGTATTAATTATATTAAATGTTCCTAAAGTAATAAGAACAAAAGCTATTAGAAAAATGTCACCTCCATAGTTGCTCCCAAACCTGGGTATGCAAATACTTGCATCAAGGAAATGGTAGAGTCTAGTATAAGCATCCTTTTCCAAAATTTGATACAAGAGTCGTGGTATAACAAGCAAGGTCTGCAATCTTGAAACTCGTGTGAGACACATGCTAGGAATAAACTAGTAACCACATGTAAGAATTTGGAAACACTTTATAATGAAGAGTCAAATATTTTATGTATGCTAAGAAATGAGAACAACATGCATGTTTATTTACTTGATAAGTCGATGGAAGCCAATGTGTAATTTTGAGTGCAACAAAAAGTCTATCAAGAAACCACTCACTATGAACTGAGATCACAACATCATCAATGACATTTGTGCATTATATTCATTTGTACTATGCATACACATTATGCTAGATGATGCTATCAAATATCTAGTTGGTTCATATGCATGTGGATTGCAAGCTATTTCTTATCCTTTTATGACATGGTAAATATGCATGTTGTTATTTCATATTCGATGTGATTCTTTTCATGGAGAAATGAAAGCATCACAATTAAGATGATAAGTTATGAGTGGTGTACTTCCCTTCCAAAGTTGTGTTCTTGTTTCCTAGCATGTTGGAAACATCCCATACAAACATGGGTTCCAAGTTTCCCATTGGAGAGTTTAATGAGGCTTTATAACGTGACACGATCTCTTACGATGCCTTGATCTAAGAAGGGTGGTAACATAAATCTAATAGTCATAAGGTTTTTCTTATTGAAAAGAAAACATTGGTTAAATTATCATGATTGTTTTCTCTAATTAATATGCTTGATTAGCTACTATGCATTTAAAGACTCACTAGTAAACCACTTTGGCATATGGAAAACTCTCAAAAAATACTTAAATAGTATTTTTATTCCACTATGAGTGGTTTTAAAATGTTCATCGTTTTGTGACTTTTAGATATCTTTTATTTCACTCTAAAAAACCACTTTAATGGATACATAAGAATCACATCATTGTATAATAATGACATTGTTTAAAACAAGACTATAATAGGTATTCATGTCTCAAGTCATAGAGATATAATATCTATGGCCCAGAACTAGATGTGGATAACAATAATAGTGAAAAAGATAAATCTACATAAAATTTCATGTTATTGTATAAAAGCAATCTAAATGATATAGAGATACAAGAGTTGATTTAGACTTTCTATACTAATAATCAATTTGTGCATGTGTGGGAAGATATGGGATTGAAATCTTGTCTCTTACTGAAGACCTATAGAGATTGACAAAATGTAAGTACTCAAATCTTTTTTTGAGATGTTTTAGAACCTTAAGGTAATACATGTATGCATTATGAATTTTTGTTGTGTTTTCTTCATCATTTTATTTATCTCAAACTTATTTTAAATGTTTCCAAAGATTTTATGTTATGAGCCTTGGGAGTATTTAAATATATTGTTGTAAGTTATGATCTTAGAGAAAATGTCAATGGTAAGGATAGGGGATTCTATAAAGAAATGATGGATATGGCATAGGCTATCGAATTTCTTAAGGGTTGTGGGGCTATCATGCATGTAGTAGCCTCCTCTAAATTAATAGGGAGGTCTACTTTGATTAATGATATACATTATATGGAAAGCAAGAGATGGTAATCAACTTTTTTGATAAGAAGGTATTGATTGTAAAAAACCTCTGCTTAGTTGGAAAAAATTGGCCCTTTAAATTCATAGATAGACTTAGTTTAAAGTTAAATTCTTTAGCTAATCCAAGCTAAAAACTCATTAGTTGATGATGGTAGACAATCTCAAGCCTTTTGCTTCATGCTAGATGGCGAACTGGTAGTCGTCTCAAAATGTAACAATGTTGCAATCAAATCCACACAAACCCAATAGAGTCTTCTACCCTATAAGAAAAATCCACTCTATCCTCCAATACCACGGCTTCTTTCTGAATTCTAGATTTTCATGTGTTGATCCCAAAAATGTCATGCTCTATGGACCTAAGGGTAGAAGGAGAGGCCAAGTCTTAATCCATGAGAAACAGCTCTTTTCTAGTAGGAAATTGATGGTGCCTTCATATGTTGATGAAGATGAATCCAATGATCAATGGATGCCTACCCTTTTAATGTTGATGTAGAGACCAATCACCTTGCTTTGATACCATTGTTGAGGTCCTTCATCATACAATTGAACAAGTTAACTAAAATTTGAAGAGAGCAAAAAATTGTATGAGAGAAAGCAAATAGAAAAATCATACATTGCACAAGATTAGGTAAAATCTCCCCTTAGGCATGGGTGAGCATCTTCCCCATTGATTCATTTACAAGTTTTATTAAGGCTTTGCACTCAAAAATCATTGAAAAGCATTGCCATTTTGAGCTCTTATTTTCTTTTTATGAATGCAATATTTTTTTCCTAATATTTTCCAACTATTCCATGAAACCTACTTTAAGGTTTGTAAAATAATAATCAAGCTTTACAGGCCTTTCCCAATAATTATATCCAAATGAATAAATTGCATATATATACATACAACATCCTTGCACTATCATATGGTAATATGTCCAATAGATGAAAGAGTAAAAGAGTCTACCTTTATAAGAAACTCACCTATATAACCACAAATACGTTGGTCTATTTCCATGAGGAGCTCAGTGTGGAGGCTAGAAAAGGAGATTCAGCAAGTGTCTTGCATATTCAATGAAACTTTAGTCTTCTTAATATTACTTGACATGTTCATGTGGTTCCTGTTTAAGCTTAGATGTTAGTAGGATACATAAAACATGAGAGAGAAGAGAGCCTTTACATAGACCTTAATATATGATGTTGGGGGAGATTAAAGAGAGTTGTATGTGCTTAATTTTATATGGAGGAAAAGAGTATGTCCTCTTCAAAGACTTTGGCGACACGTGTGTTTAGCCACAAAGTGCAAGGGTTCTTAAGAATGGGCAAGAGAAAAGATAAGATAGAAGCTAAATCAATTGATGCCAAAATCCTCTATGTATATTTGGAAACAAATTCACTACACTAATTCTTGTTATGTATAACAATGAGATCTGAAGTACAATTTCTTGATCAGTAAGGTCCCAACTCAAATACAAGAAGAGTGGCCTTTCTGGGCCAAGGCACTTGTAAACTCCATTTCAAAATTGATTTTTGTTGTTATTCCAACAAAAATGATCCGCTTAAGATTTTCCAATGTCTCAATCTTCACTCCAATGTCTATTTAGAGTTGTAGCCATATTAGTATAGGTTTGTTCATTAACTTCATGAGAACTTTCTTTCACCTCTTCCTCTTCTTCATCTCTTTCAATTTGCTCATCTTTCACTAGGCTCTCCACTGCATTTTCCTCTTATGTATCGCTTTTCTCACATATCTGAATCCTCATACTTATCTTCGGTACCGTCATGTGAGTTTTAAATGTCTCTATCAAATCATATGTCTCATGTAATAATTTACATTCATCAGATTTAGTTTTATCATGTATAGAAAATTGTCCTACAACACCACCCTATAGAAAACTGCTCCTATCTTTTGAATGGTAACTTAGATCGCCAAGCTTTGAAAAGAAAAATTGTAGCCCCACTTGTAATCTACAAATTTTTTTAAGACCCCAGGACCAAATTTTGAAGGTATCAAGCCCTAAAATTTTATGTGTAGCAGCCTGCAACTATTCATTACAGCATGCAGCCCAAGCCAAACATTGACCTTCCAAACTCTATCTTGGAGGCATAGGAATGCGGATCTCAACCACATTTTGTAGGACCCTTCCTAAGGTATCAAGTACACATTAGATGCATAAATCATCATTAATCCTCTCCCAATTAAAACAATTTGACATGTTTAGTTTAGCGAAGCCTGTCCATTGCCATCTCCTATAGTCATATCCTACTTTTGGGTCAAACACCATTGCATACTCAGCCGATCGATCATGTACACAACCCTAGACACTATTTTGTGCATCAAATGGTAGTCCATTAATCATGTTGTGCGTGTCTATATCCTTGAATCATACTCTTGTATGCATACTTTTCCTTGGAAGAAAAGTGGTAGTATCATCCCAATGCCTTCTCTTTATGCTTCTCTTGGTTGTCTATATCCACTTGAAGATTGGATAAGACATGAGTATCTTGTAATCCTTGTGCTAGTATTTCATTTGCATTCTCCAACTCTGTAGCATACGTATCCAAAAAAATTGAGTTTGACATTTCTAGGTCTACTTTATACCTAACACTTCTAGGCATTTTATTGTGGCCAGTATGATGTCTATTTGGGCATTTTATGCTAGTCTCGACGTACTCTATTTATGGCATATTTTTGTTCTTTATATTCAAGCTCCTCTCGAGTCATTCACTATCACCTACTAGTTTTGTTGGAGAGAGGGAGATTGTGCCATTGCCTATGCAGCTAGTGACTCATTGTTGTATGCCATTGTCTCATGTTTCATATATGGATTTCATTTTTTGATCATTCTTCTAATTTCTCTTCTTTGTAGTATTCTTCTGTGTTTCTTTTTCTTTTGTCCTTGTGTTTAGTTAATAGCTTATTACAAAAGTTGTTTATGCTTCCATTGCTACATCCACTTTTGAAATGGTATTAGATTTTAGGATCCAAGTTCATGAGATTGTTTTCTTCTATTTTAGGTTTGTGGCTTTTGTTTTTTCCAACTGATTGGACCCGTTCTTGAGTGCTAGGAGGACTTATTTTTCAGCATGGTTGACCATCTTTTGGTAATTTTTGGCCTGGTTTCTACTCTTTTTCTTAGTGTTTTTAAGATCAACATTTTCATTTTAGGGATAATAGGTTGAGGTGACTTACTTTTATGCAGGTTGTCTGCATTTATTGCATTCATATGATTGTGTTTTGAATCTAGCCTTTGCATTTTCATTGCTTATGCTTGTGCAGGGCTGGGCGATAGTATTTCAAGTTGATTCTTGCTATTTTAGGCAACGCTAAAATGTGTTGAAACTTTCTAGGATCACTTTCTTTTTAATGAAACCTTGAAAGTTTTGGGATCTTATATGTTATGGGGCTGTTTTAATGAGTTGATGAAGATTAGAATGCATTTTTAGCTCAGAAAACATGTGGTTGTACATTGTGCCCACTTTTCATATCTTCTTTAGATATGCCCTTCATGGTGTTTAGTGGTGAGAACCATTAATATGCTTGCACCCTTCCAAAGAATAGCTTGAAGTTGTGTCTCAACTAGTTTGTGATCAATTCTATGATAGAGCTAGTGTTTTCTATCTATTGCAAAAGAATTTGTTAAATTCTTTTATAAAAAATTAAAATCACAGTAAGGGATCTATAAATTATTGTAAAAAGTCACAGAAGGGTTAAGAAAATATCACAAAATAGCTTATATAGAGATATATAAAATATGCCATGAATGCATGTGATATATAGGATTTATATACCACTGAGAGAGTGGAGGATTTGCCTTCCTTTAGTTGTACTATTTTCTTTGCAATAACAGGGTCATTGGTTGAACTGCCTTTCATTTAATGTAATTTCTACGTTATTATTAAGAAAATTTTACCATCTTGAGTTCAAAAATAACACTTTAAACCTTTTCTTACTTTATTATTTTCAAAAAAATATTATTTGGCTAATTGTAGTATGTTTTTGGTTTAGAGAACAAATCACTACACTTTTGAAAGTTCAAAATACAAGTTTCACCACATATTCTATAACATGAAAGTATACATTGGCTCTCAAAATCATCCATGCGTGCCACCCTCCTTGATTGGTATAGATATTGTCTCATCTTGCAACTTTCTAAGACTAGTCCTTATGGTTGTTATAAAAGAAAAGGCCATCCACAATCATGTGGGAAACATCCAACAAATCATATGTCCTTTTCAAGTGATGTAATTTTTCCTTCTCATATGCAATCATGGTACAATTGTCATGCAACTAGTTAGCCTCACTTGGCATCTTGTTCGAGTCCCTAGCCAAGATGGTACACTCTTGTGAAAATTGTCCTTCAAAGTTTCCCAAAGCACTAATCTACTCATGGATGCAAGAGGGCCATATATTGACCACACGACAACTACCATTTTGTTTTATTTCAAGGAAGGAGCAACAACAACCCCTCCTTCCTCCCATTTTAGCATGGGACTAAACTCCTCCTCTATCACTATGATCACTCCTCCCTTTCCTTTACCTGAAGAGGAGTAAAAACACACATAGCTAGGAAGGTCTAGTGGTTGGGTGTATTCACTAGTGAGCTTTAGCCCTTGCATGGCCAATGCATTAGGTTTCTTAGCCCTTAACAACCTTCTCCAAGCTACCTTCTGGCTTTCTGAACATAGGCCTTTAGCATTCCATGAGGTGAGGTTAACTTCTTAGAGGTGTTAACCATAGATTTAGTCACCATCATGATCCAAGGTCTCATCATCTTTGTTGGTTAGAGGATCCTAAATATTCCTATCAACAAGAGGTAATCTAGCCATTAAGAGTTATATTGTCCATACATGTGACATACTTTCTGCTACTTAGGGGTGCATGCATGGGTACGAGGTACACATACACAAAAAAAGATTATTTTGAAAAATATATATGTGACATTTTTCAATTGCATAAAAAATTAATGAAGGAAGGCATGCATAAATGGGGATTTGGAGCTCATGCTACAAAAAGGTATCAAACCCATGCATCTTAATTAGTTGTTGAGGCTAGATCTTCCACATGTAGGGTTTTCTTTGAGGAAAATCTTGAGTGAGATCCCCTTCTTATTACTAGAAACCCAATAGTGGTTCTTCTTCTTCTTGCCTTGTTTCACTATGAAGCCATTAGTAGTGGATATTGCCTACAACTAACTATGCACTTACATTGACAATGCTTCATCAAGTATTATATCACTAATTTTTCGAAACGATACTGAATTGCTACGATATGAATTAATTTCACCATCACACAAAACTCATGTAGAAGCTTGCTAAAAAATGAAAGAAAATATTTGACTTGTCATATTGACCCCAAAAGTTGACAATCTGATCCCATATAGAGAGATCACTATATTGGTATCAGTGTACCATTATAACCTTCATCCTTCATCATAAATGCTAGGAAAATAGTACGATAATATTTTCCTTTAGTAGAAAATTGTATTGTGATATAGTACAAAGTTATGTGTGTTTGAAATTTAAGTTTGGGAGCCATAGAAAGTGGGAGATTTGAATTATGCAAAAGGAAATGGAAAGATTAAAGTGTATTACATATGAGAGAGAGAGAGAGAGAGAGAGAGAGAGAGAGAGAGAGAGAATACACCTTTACAAAACCTAGGCACAACAAATCTTGTACACATTGGAGATATATTGAAAAATGGCCTTGAAGCTTAAAAGATTTGACTTGTGGCTACCTTGCCATCATGAATGGACATTGATTACATCTTTGTTAACTAAGTGACATGATTGATCCCTTTTTAAAATATTTAATGAATATCCCAAATCATGTCTCATTTAATTAGATATATATTTTTCCATAAACTTTATAGAAGAGCTACATATTTGACTTTATGAGGGGTAGAGTGCATTTTCAAGTCAAACTTTTCTCCCATTGGAATGGATAGCTTAGACTATATGGTTAAGTTGGTATTGGTTATAATGCCTTGTTGCTTCATACTATGTTTAAACTGATTATAATGACCTGCTACTTTTCTGCAATAGGAATCTCAATTGATTTGGTAGTAAGGCTAATGGTATGGAGGAGGATGCAATTTTATCATGACTGGGATGCTCCATATTCATCTCAAGGCATGAGCATCCCAATTGATAGTTGTGATGATAAGTAAAGTTCTTGGTATTTTATCTAATAGGTCTAGTTTGTCTCAATAGTTTATCTCATATTCTATCCATCATAGCTATGTATATCATGCTTTAGATGGTGATATTGGTCCTCTCACTCCAGTATTGATAATCAAATTGTTATTCTCTTTCTATGATCTCACTAGAAGAAATGCATAATTTGGTACTTGCTTGTTGTCTACAATATTAAAAGTTTGGCTACAAGTAGGTATCTCATGTTGCTAGTGATTAATCCTCTTATATATGTCATATCATGCTTTAGATGGTGATATTGATCCTTTTTTAGTACTAATAATCAAGTTTTTTTTTTGTAACAGGTTGATTTAGCAATAAAGAGCCTCATGAGCTTCATTTGGGTTTGGATGGAAGAATAGACATTTATCTACTATTAAGGGCTCACCATCAAACTCTCTAGTTGGGCTTTCATCACAAGGTAAGTATTGGTTAAAATGCATATATGTGGAAATATCATGCATGCACAGCTAGTGTTGTCATGAATCATGCTTGATGAATTAACATATGCAATGAAACTTTACACCAAGGTAGGCTACAATTTCACTTTCATTATGCTCATCTTTGTGTTGATGTTGAAGATGATAGTTTGATGGCTAGCTGATTAGAAGAGTAATGACCAAGTTGCAGGTTGCATCTAAAAGACCTTCCAAGGGCATATTGTTCCATGTTATGATCCTCACACTAGATTTTTGTGGAAGCTTTATAGAAGACCTAGATCTTTGACTTTTTCAAGGATATAGTGCATTTTCAAATCACGCTTTTCTCCCACTGGAATGGATATCTAAGACTATATGCTTAAGTTGCTACTGGTTATCATGCTTTGTTCCTTCATAATCTATTTAAAATAATTCTGATGGCCTGCCACTTTTCTAAATTAGTCTGAGTGTGCTTTGTGGGGATGGGAATACTAGAGTCTTATCTAGTCCCTCTTGTCTTGATGATGGTTAAAGAGTTCAAGTGTCATGTTAGTATGATCAGTTCTTATGTGATTCTATGTTTTTGTTTTGCTCATATTGATGAGTCAAGGTATGGTAGGTATTTTTCTTTTTCTTTTCTGCCTGATATGGGGTTTCATGGTGTGTGATTATCTACATCGCATGAAACTTTCGATCGCATGTATGTGGAGGTCATGCCAGATTCTTCATGGGATGTGGACTACTAAGGGTGGTTTCGAGTCATCAGGGTTTATTATCATTGATATCATATATGTTCCTATCCTAGTGTTTTAGAGGCATTCATTATGACTGTCTATGTGTGAAAACCATCATAATGGTGCTTCAAACCCCTCCCCTGATCCAATATCTGTCTTTGGTATTGCATGATTATTCCTTGTTGCTAGATTCAGATCTCGTTGCTAAAGCAGGATTATCGGAGTTTGTGAGTATTTCCTTACGGCTAGTTCCACATGATCTTGACATTTATGATCAATTTTTAACCTCTTACAGTAAGAGGTCTAGTCTTGTTTATGGTATAACTATTCTTATGACACCTAAGAGTTTGGGGAAGGCTCTTTCTTTGCCATATTGTGGGGAGTCATTCCCTAGTACCGACCGTCAATTTTTCTCCAACAAGGATATTTTGAAGCTATTATAGAAGTAGCCTCTAGATGTTTTGGATCCAAAGAAGGTTATTACCATGTTAGGGGTTAGCGTCTCTATGATTTCCAACTCGCTATGGAAGCAGTTGTACCAATTTCTTCAAGATAGGTTTATGCCTACCAAAACCTTGTCTCACTACCTCTCCAAGGAGTTGTTCACAGCTTCTTGTATGGTCTAAAAGGAATTACCATTGATTGGAGTACCTAACTCCTAACAAAGATGGATCAACATTTCATTAGAGCTAGTAGAGGAAATGTGACTAATGATAGATTTGGATCATACATTTAGGTATCCTTGATGCATGCTCCCCCCGGCAAAGGAAGTACCTTTACCTCTAGTTCATCTTCCAAAGGTTCCTCATCCTCCTCATGAAGATGATGATATAATCATTGATAATGATGATTCTCCCTCACCTCTAATCATTTAGAGAAAGTGCCTAAAATGAGCTGTTTCATTAGTATAGTGGTAGTTCCTACTCCTTCAATTCCAGTTACAATTCCTACTCAATCTTACAGCACACTACATGCCTTTCTTTAAATGTCAAACCTTTTTAGAGCCCATAGGAATAGTATGTTGGACATTTCTATTCCTTGTGTGCAAGGCCTGGTAATAGGAGATGCCATTCTTTTTCTGTGCAAGGATATTCAGAGCTTAATTGAACTTTCAGTTACTACCTCTATCCAATAGTTTTCTTCTTCTTTTTATGAAGAAGTTTTATATGGTGTGTCTCTTCTCTCCCCATCGCATCTCTACATATCTTCTCTCTCTACATCTCAACATTACTTTGATTAATGATATACAATATATGGAAAGCAAGAGATGGCGATCAACTTATATGATAAGAAGGTATTGCTCGTCAAAAACCTCTATTTGGTTGGAAAAATTGGTCCCTTAAAGCCAGAGATAGGCTTAGTTTCATTAAATTCTTCAGCTAATCAAGACTAGAAGATCATTGGTTAATGATGATAGACAATCTCAAACCTTTTGCTTCATGATAGATAGAGAAGACGGTGAATTGGTAGTGGTCTCAAAATGTAACAACGATGCAATCAAATCCACACAAACTTATTAGAGTCTTGTTGCATTATTTTGTAAATACAAATTTAATACTAATTCAAAGTGTGTGAATCCCATATCTTCCCACACTTGCACAAATTGATTATTAGTATAGAAAATCTAAGCCAATTCTTGTATCTCTATGTAGATTTATCTTTTTCGCTATTATTTTTATCCACATCTATTTCTAGGCCATAAATATTATATCTCTATGACTTGAGACATCATTAGCTATTATAGTCTGGTTTTAACTAATGTCGTTGTTATACAATGATGTGATTCTTATGTATCTATTAAAGTGGTTTGTTTGAGTGAAATAAAATATATCTAAAAGTCCTAAAATGATGAATATGTAAAACCACTCACAATGGAAGAAAATTAATATTTAATTATTTCTTCCAGAGTTTCCCAAGTGCCAATGTGGTTTGATAGTGACTCTTTAAATGGATAGTAGCTAATCAAACATATTAATTTAACAAAACAATAGTGCTATGTTTCCTTTTCAATAAGCAAGACCTTGTGACAACTAGATCTATGTTACAACCCTTCTTAGACCAAGGCATCGTAGAAGACACTCTCATTTTCTAAAGCCTCATTAAACTCTCCAATGAGAAGCTTAGAATCCAATGTTTGTATGAGATGTTTACAACATGCTAGGAAGCAAGAATACAACTTTGGAACGGAAGTACACCATTCCTAACTTATCATCTTAATTTTGATGCTTTTATTTCTCAATGAAAATAATCACATCCAATATGAAATAACAACATTAGTTGTAATCACCTTGACTTAGCATGTTATAAAAGGATAAGAAATAACTTGCAATCCACATGTAGATGAACCACCTAGACATTTGATAGCATCATCTAGCATAATGTGTATGTATATTATGGATGAATATAATGTACAAATGCTTATTCTTTATTTTGTATTTAGACCTATTATACATTATTATGGTAAAGTAATTTTATTGCATCAAATTATTATAATTGAGTTCAATATTCTATGTTAGAAAAACTTTATTTGGTGGCGTATTTTTCATGTGAAGCTTTCAAAGTCCTCACATTGACATGTGACTTTCTTCTAAGACACACACACATACATTAGGGGAGAGAGAGAGAGATTTTGATCAAGATTAAATTAATAAAATAGATAAAATAAGATCTTGTATTGTTGTGTGGAATTTTGTTCCTAAACTCTTGAATAAGGATTCTCCTTTTCTAGGATTGAGAACATGGAGGTATTAATTATATTAAATGTTCCTAAAGTAAGAAGAACAAAAGCTATTAGAAAAATGCCACCTCCATAGTTGCTACCAAACCTGGGTATGCAAATACTTGCATCAAGGAAATGGTAGAGTCTACTATAAGCATCCTTTTCCAAAATTTGATACAAGAGTCGTGGTATAACAAGCAAGGTCTGCAATCGTGAAACTTGTGTGAGACACATGCTAGGAAGAAACTAGTAACCACATGTAAGAGTTTGGAAACACTGTATAATGAAGAGTCAAATATTTTATGTACGCTAAGAAATGAGAACAACATGCATGTTTATTTACTTGATAAGTCGATGGAAGCCAATGTGCAATTTTGAGTGCAACAAAAAGGCTATCAAGAAACCATTCACTATGAACTGAGATCACAACATCATCAATGACGATTGTTCCCTCCAATGTGAATGGATTATAGAGCCCTTTGGCCATAGTAGAATGAATATCTATAAACCATAGATTTATTATTCAAAAAAGCAGTTATTCTTTTTTAGCAAGCATGAAAATTGATGCCTGCTATAATAGCATCATTTTCTAACAATTGAAAACTTACCTATAAACGAGTAGGAAACCATTTGGTTGATATTCTCATCCCAAGCCAGCATTTTATCACCAAGGACAATGTCTTTTGCATATTTGTCATGACCATGGAGGTTCCTCTATCATGACCATGGAGGTTCCTACACCATAAATCCATTCAATTAATTATGGATGCTCGTAGCTCTTATTGTGTTTTCATTGGCTACAACATTACTATATCTTTCTCAAATCTTGAAATGAGGTGCATCAAATTCAGAAATAGATAACATCAAGTCATAAAGATGCGTGCATGGAACTAAGCAAAGGATCATGGATGAATGATGCCACCTTTAACACAGCTTCCAATTGCATCAGAGGCACATCTTGCTGCCACACCTGCAAGAGTGGTAACTCCCACCACAGCTACTGTACAAAAAGGCCCAAGTATTGGATCGTCTACAAGACATGTCAATAGTGCACCAGCTACTCCAAATATGCCACCACCAGTAGCACCTGGAGTTGATTGGGAGCTCTAGTTAGATATGTGATTTATGGTAACTTTGGAGTATATACAACACCTCAAAGACAAGTAAATGAGCATTGGATCACAAACATGTCGAGTCGTGCACAATCAACATAGTTGAGAAAGGAATATTTGTCATAAGATGATAAAAATGCGAGAACCATACATACATATATGTGTTTAGGTTTGACGTACATATATGTGTGAGAAACTAATATTAGTGATAAGATGATAACTTTGTGATACCCATATATACATATATGTGTGTAGGTTTGACATGCACATACATGAGTGCATGAAGAAAGGCTATGGAATGATGATCCATTAATGTCTATATTGTGTGGAAGGACCAACGCTTTGATAATTTTAACCAAACATGAAAGAGAATGGTCTCTTTCTTAAATATTAGTGAATAATAGACCGTAGGTACAGGAAGATAACCTTCGCCAACACAAATGGGTGAGACGTCCATGAGACGTCGTCCATTATTTGAAGATGCAAGAGTGAGAGACTCATATTCAACAGTAAAGTTAGAAACATCAACTTCGATGGTGGTTGATGTGGTAGAAGAGGATGCAACCATCATTGATGGATAAGTTGTGAGGGTACTTGTTGAGGTCCCTTCTTTATACAAGGAATTGACATCATCTCCCGTATTATAAAGATCGCATCCCACAGTCCAAGCATTGTTGTCACATATGATCTAAGAGCCCAATACATAGAAAAAATAACTATGTCAGCATAGCTACACAACATGAGCATACAATAGTACATACTCAAAACGAGCAGCCACCTACAACATTGGTGACTCCTGTATCATCGATGAAGACAATCTCTACACCAGCACGGGAGTTTGATGATGCATCGCAGCCCCCAGTGGCTTGGATCTAGTACACATACATGGTACAGAAGTGAGTATGAAAGGAAACGAAGCAATACAAACAGTAAATTGAGAGTGAACCGCACGCACAATCCACATACCTGCAAGTTCCAATCACGGGTCACACCGTAAGCAGTGACAGTAGCCGGGATGGTGAGATATCCAGCCTCGATCATCTGACAAGTTGACTCTACCGCATCTGCCGGCACAGCACCCCAGAATAGGCCGGGCGTTCCTTGACCCAGCAGGGCCGACGCCAAGAGCGATATCCATGACGAGTTCTCTGGATAGCCACCGTCAGGAGGCGTGTACACGGACAGCTGCAATGTGGCCTCTGCTCCCTCCATAATGTTGCCATAACTGATGAAGACGGACATGAATGCTATTAGGATCAGACAGAGGGGGCGCTGGAGGCTCATCGACGCGGCCGCCACCGATGATACTGACTGGTAATTGGAATGATGTGAAGCTTGTTTCTTCATAGATTTCCTACGCGGGCCCGTGCAGACCATGATCGGGGACCAAGATTACCGCTTCGTGCACCGGCCGATGTTTCTGCAACCCAGCCAGGAAGGGTATATCACACACGTACAAGGTGGCTTAGTTCTATGTGTGCGTGTATATCGATTATAAGAGCGAAGGCGGGCTCGCTCGTGCAATACTGTGGCTGAGCGGGGCGCAGCTTATGTACGAGTACGATGCCACTCTCAAACACTTACAACACGCCAGGTTCAATGCTTGGCCGATGATGCTGGGCATTCGGCTGCCGCCATCGTCGTCGATTGAGAGTTTTACAACCAGACAGCTGAAACGGTGTTATGGGTTAGACTCGCTCTTAACAATCCAAGGGAAAAGATGCTAGCAAGAGTGTGGAAGAGGGAGCTTTTTATCGCTTCCTACATGGAAGATTTCAACATTTCCCACATGTTCATGTCGTGTCCCCCACATGTAATTAGGGGATTGCATTGCCCATTTGCAATTATGGGGACTCGTAATGAGAATGTGCCAACATTTCCTATCCATCTATACCTACAACTAGGGAATGACATTGTGAATCTATAATTCTAGGGAATTTTTTAATATCTCCTACATTTCTATATATGTACTCTTGCATAAGACTAGGGAATTACATTGCGCATTTGCCAATGTAGGGAATTGCGGATATAGAGAATTACCTAAATACTCCGAAAACTCTCTCTAGATGAGATTAAGGGAATTCAAGCTTATGGTCTATATCTTGTACATTCAACCTATATCTAGTGGAATTTGCAGTGGACTATATAAAATGAACCTGCATTGTGTAAGAGGCGCACATGCACATGCACACCCCACACACAGACCCTCTACTTCCATTTGAATGCTATTTGATTAATAGGATAAGGTTTTCTTATGAAACTATATTACAAACAATCACCATATTCATTAATCATCAAGAAGCAATTAAACAGAAGGGGCATTTAGTCACCATGCTATGTACTGCATGGATATGCCTTATTCGTTTCAAATCAATATTGCCTATTCTTCTCATCTAAGGTTTGCATGGATTGTTTGATGTTACCATCAACACACGACACACTCCATCATGAGCTCATTCAAGTTTATGATTCCTATAAACCTAAGGGATAAGCCAAAAGCAAGTATCATACTTGTGTCAACTAGAGAAGTTTCCTACTTAGCATTGAGATGTTTTGCAATATGGGATCAAGGTTCGAGCTCAATCTCAAAATAGTTGATTCGATTAAGGCATTTAATGGGAACTAGGAGGTTGGTGTAACTGATGTGAATGTGTGAACCTTAGGTTATTAAAAGAAATGTACAACGTACATACTATTACAAACATTTCAATCCTTAGAAAAATAATCAAACACTCACGAGGTTCGCTCATAATTATGTAAGTCTACCACTTTGAAATTTTTAAATAACCTTTCTTAGATCTTTTCTATATATAGAAGGGTATTATTTAATGGGGATATTCACAAATTGAATGGGAAAAGGTGTGTTTTATTCATGATAAATTTGCACATGAGGGGTTTTCTAATTAGGCCTTGAACGCATGTGATAACTAGGGTTTAGATATAGTGAGCACCTTGAGTTCAAACACAAAAGAGGACACTTCAATGGATTGAGAAATTCAAGAAGCGTTGATCTTCGAAATCCTAAAAACCGGATAATGACTTAAACTATGGAAGAAAAAATCCATTGAATCGCTCAAGTTGAGAAGGAAAATAGTTAAGTAAATGACTTTTAAATATTTGTTTGCTTTCATAGATCTTCAAAGCAATTCCTACTTTCAAGAACCCATATTAGCAGAGATTTCCATAGGTTCTTGGTTGTTGAAATACTTGCTAATGGATATGCTTAAAAGTGTTACCCATTACATAAACCTCGATATGCTTTCAAAAATCTGCAATGGTACTTACATAAATTATATAATTATTTTATGATAATTTATCTTTGCTTTGTATAAATTATACCTTTTTATAGCGAGTGCTTGTTAAATGTGAGGTATTGTACTCAGTAAAAGAAATATGAACACTTAATTTCCAATAGTTATAGTTCTAAATAATTTTTGCACAATTCATAGTACCTTATGTTAGTATTCTAATGGAAAAGACATCAATTTTACATAGTAATCAACCTTTAAGATACTACCTAATTATGAGCTCTTGTATATGAGAAGCTATTGAAAATAAATTATTTAAGAAATAGCTTATGTCAAGAAGAATCTCGCATAAATTACAAAAAGGTAATGAAGCAAATTGACTTGGAGAGAAAAGACTATAGAGAAAAGAGAAAGGGACATGTAGAGGAGAGAGACTGACTTGAGAAGAATAGAGAAATATTGTAAGTGGAGAGAGAAAGACAGGAATGAGGGAGACAAATGGCTAACACCTATGAAAGGATAGGCAGAAGCTTTGCAAGGTGAAAGGACAAAGTTTTTTCTTGCATAGATTCTTGTGAAGGTGACGTTGTAGCACTTATCAAAAGAGATATTGCACTAGTATTATATAAGAACCGCCTAATTCCTTTTGTGATTTCAATAAGAGTGCTCTTAATCCACTAGCTAGTTCAACTCTAACAAATATATCATTATCAAGGAACGTGAGTTTCAGTAGTAGTGAATCGAGTATCCAATCACAAAGATTAGTGAAAATTTTCTCCACATTTGCTTGTAAGACCTTCACTCAATTAATATCCCTGCCCTCTCTAAACATTGAATTCTTCATGTTATGTGGTCTAGACAACTCGGTGTTAGAAAACTATGTACTCCCTTGAGAAGCTACCATCTATCCCCTAGGAAAAAAACTAAAATATTTGACAATGCTCCATGACTTACACTTTTGAAAAATTTGTCAGAGTTACCTATCTCTCTAGAAGGTACACATTGTGCTCGATTATCTATAGATTTCATACTAGCCACTACGTTAGAAAGTATTCTCCTATCCTATACGTGTTTTGAGTAAGATAGGGTAGGAAAGTTAGTAATGCAACCATTCTTAATATTTGTGGCTTTTCGACCCATACAATTGGGCATTTTGATAACTTTCTGAATGTGTGAAACACTAGTTAGAGAACTTGTGACAATGTTTCCTTATGGTACACTATAGTGAGCTGCTCGAGTTAGATCACTAACCATTCTTGCTGCAACAATAGCTATTGTGGCTACTCCAAATAATTCAATACCTTGTTTGAACTTCCAAAAATCTATGAATAAAGTTGTTTTCCTGCATACCTTGAGATATAGATCTTGTTATCATTGCTAGGTTCACTTACCTTTTTCAGTTCCGAAATGAGTGACCTTACAAAGTTTCAGCAAATTGATCTTGTTTTTCATTCGAGAAGGTATTTTTCCTCAAATGGCCCAATCCCTGAAGAATATGTGATTCTTTTGCATGCTTTAGATTTTGAGAGACACTCCCATCCTTCTTCTTGCTTAGCTTACATTCATCATTTGAAGGAGCAAAGGCTTGCTTGTTGCACTATGTAGTTACAGACTTCCCTTCTCAAGCTATACAATGGATGTTGTATACAACTGCAAACTTTTGTTCTCAGGCTATAGATTTGAAAACTTTCCTTCTCACGCTATGAAGTTAGTTATGGTGTGGAGTATATTACTCAAGAAACTCATCAATCTTTTGGTGCTGCAAGTGGTTGTTGTTGCTACTAATGAACTTGGTGAATATACATTAAATAAGCTCATACAATTATTCTTATGACTAGTATTCTGCCATTTCTCTTGGTGTTCCAATTACTCCTCTTTTTGAGCTTTGGTGTTTTGGTATCTTGCTAGGTATATAAAATGTCCATACCATTCCAATTAGTCAACGTCCATCATATTAGCTTTGGTGCATGTGGGAATTTGAGGCTTCTTATTATGAGTCTATGTAACCTGTCCCTTGTTTTCAATAGATCCTTGACCCACTACACATGGTTTCTCCTCAACTACTCTCTTGGCATCGCTCAAGGTATAGAATAAGTTCTTTAAACCCAAAATACGAGAGTCGTGGTCTAGATAGTAACATAATTCTTGGAGTGGAGGTGGCCTAGCATGCGAGTACTCAAATCCATGAGCTTATGTTTGTCATGATTCCTTTTAAAAATAACATAGAAATTTAGCTAGTTTCTTATGCTTTTGTCAAAAACAATACAAGAGCTTCACGAGGTGCAATAGTAGCTTTTATACCCAATAGCATAAATAGCCATTAGAGCATCACAAGCATCAACCATTGCATCAAGAGCTCCCTAGAACCTCATATTCAACTCTTCTACATGGACCTTATACACTTGGAATTCATGTAGCCATTTCCATTGCAACTCATGCAGCCTTTGTACTTGATTCAACATCACTCACAAAATATTTCCAAGTATCATTAGCTTTGGGCAAGTCCTTCATTTTATTGAGGATCTCAAATACATTTTCAAGGGTTGAATCTTCTTTAATTTGATTATTTATGATAGGTAGAGTCACAATACCTAAATGAACATTCATGTGTTGGTTTGGCTTTCTTGGAGATGAAAGCATATTTGAGGTTGTAAGTTTTACGTCATCTTCAACCAAAGGATTTTGGGGATTTTGGAAACTTTACCCATATTGTAAATAAGAAGGTATATCTTTGATAGAGTCCACGTTGTGGTCACAAATCCCCAGCAGTGTTGAATCCCTCCTAATTGAACTTCCCACCCTCTCCTCCATATCTTTGATTAGCAAGCCACCCTCCAGATTGTAGAAGCCCTCCAAGCACATTCTAGTGTCTATAGCTAGGGTTGCAAAGATTGAAGGAATCAAGAAAAATAGTTAAGTCTTGCTTGATACAAAAGTTTCTAGTTGGTAAAAATTAGCATTGTCATGTGGTTACATGTTTGATTGGTTTTCTAGATTCAAATCTAGTCTCTGAAATTGGATGAATATCAGTGATTGAGTTCTAATAATTAAATGATAATTTTGGTTGAATAAAGACACATGTAAGGAGTTATCTTAAGATGTCTAGACCTAAAAATATAAAAATTACATGTGCTTTATGAAAAAATTCTTATTTAATAATTTTGAGATGATATTTGCAGTTCTACCCATGCTAGCTTGTAGACCACGTGTATCCCAGTCAATTTGAGTATCGAGACAACTATATTCGGAGTTTGGAGGAGAAAGTTGAAGAAAAAAGAGTTGCACAGCAAGTTTACGATGGGGCTGTTGTATCCATGATTTTGATAGAGAGTTTCTTACTTAAGGATTCTTCTTGCCTACTATTGTCGGATGCTTTAGGCTATTAGAAAAATGTTTGTAATCTAAGATGGTATATACAATATATATTTGTGGAGTAATATATAGAGTAGTTTTGGTTCTCTTGATTCTTCATTCCATCTTGTCTATTATTCTAAACCCATATTAGTTATGACTTGACATATACCCTCCTTGTTCACATTTGGTAAACCTGACATGAAAAGCCACATGATCTAAGCTATGACGAGATGGTAGACTTAGTAGTACCCTCACGATCTACATGACCTATAGAACTTGGAGATATTTGTCATGACATAAAATGGATATTACAAGATTCAGGAAGACAACTAAGTTGATAGATTTTTCTTAATAATACCTTGTCAAAATGACACAGCTATAAAAGGTATTGAGATGTGTAAATTTGATCACTTTCACAAATAATATAGTTATTGTCTCTCATTTCACCATTTTGTCCATAACTTTTATGTCTTCACACTCTTCCTTGTATCTTTCTAGTCTTTCCTTCTCCTTGTCATTCATTCTTTCTCCTCTTTTCTCTCTCTTCTCTCATTGCTCAACTCTCTTCTTAACAAGTGGTATTAGAGGATTGGTCTTTGATCCATTTGGTTATAACCTTATCCTTGATTTCCTTCTTAGAAGACTAGGCCAAGGGGTCCACCTACAAGAAATGTTCTATATAACGTGTGTTGAAAGGATGTTAAGAAATACCCTTTCTTTACATATGGTAAGACCTAGAAACCAATTTGGATGCATCATGGACAAAATGGTAGGTCGTGGTCAAGAAATAGACCATTCTAGAGGTAAAATAGTTAAACAAAGGGAGATTAGAGTTAGTAAGGATTAGAGGTCCACTCACTTTTTCAAATACACTTTCTCTTTCAACTTTCTTTTAAGTTTTTGTAAAAGCTCTCATGGTGGCTGTAAGAAACCCTTCCTCTTACTCTTGAGTGACCATACCTTTCTCTCTTACCATGAGACAAATGTTCCATGAATCTTGAGGAACATATGGAGTATAGGTTTGATGACATTGCTTGAAAATCATAGTACATTTTGCATTGAATTTCGTACTCTCTCCATCTCTCATTGCTACCTCTGATCTTTGTTCTGTTGATGAAGTACTAATTCAGCACTCATTTCAAAGATATTTCAAGAAGTCTTGGTAAGATTCAACATTTGATCTTTATCCATTTCTCTAAAACCGTAAATGTGCAGGAGGGCAATTAGAGGGTAACCATAGCTTCAACCTTGAAGCTCAGGATTACTTCAAGTTGTGGTACATTAAGGAGGAGCTGCATAAAACTATTATTGAGTTAGCTTTTGCTCAAGATAACTTTTTTGACCTTTGTATACAAATGGAGCAACAAACTAAGGTCATGGATACACAGAAAGATGAAATCTCTACTTTGAAAGCTGAGTTGGCAGAAACTCAGTCCCAAGTTGTTATTGTAATAGAGGAGAGGGATAGGCTACAGAAGGAGGTGACTAGAGCAATGCTCAGATCTAGCAACCTAAGGACTAGTTGGCTCTCTCTTGCTCTTCTTCAAAAAGTCTTGTGTAGCCAGTTACTTCTTTCTCCCTTACAGAGTTACCAGTTCTTCAAAGACAAGCCACGTTTTCCCCTTTGTTCTAGGCTAAGGTGAAAAGACGTCAATCTCAAATGGATTTGATGCGGTCTTCATTTGAGCAGTTCCAAGAATATGTTCCTCTAGATCACTCCTTTTTCATGCATTATTAGCAACAAAAGTTGGCCTTCTACATTAAGCTTTCAACAATGGATCTACCTCTCCTAGAGGATGGATGTAGTGGGGCCTGGTCTTTTGACTTGTTGATTGAAGTAGTCAGAATGGTTTTTCAAGACTATGTGACTTCAGATACTATGCTTCTATCTTATATGTATTTGAGAAGTGATTTGCTAATTCTAGATGATGAATATTTAGCTTGATATGTTGGGGATGTGGTACTACAAGCTGCTTTGTATGTTAGACATTTGGAGTTCCGGATAGATGAGATATTTCAGTGTTATTCTTCTTAAGTGGCTGATTATCCTAAGAGTTTGTGGCACACTATGATTGACTCTATCATTTTGAATCAAGAAGGACTTGGTGTGTTGTGAAGCCCTTGAACAACATCTCATACACCCAACATCTCATCTCCTCTGACAACCATGGAGAAAATGACATCTTTGCAGATGTTTGACCAGTGTAATGCGGGCCATGGCACACATTGCCTTTCTGGTCCACATGATGGAATTGTACATAATTGATCCGATAGATCATGAGCCATAAGCATAGTTGGGAGACCACAAAATGGCATTGACACCCTACAAAATGTCTCTCTGAAGATACTCTTCTTTTCTTATGTGTGGTGGAAGGAAGACATTCACGTGCATCTTTGGGACCAAATGCACACCAATACCTATGAAGTATCATTTATTTATGAGACATGTTGAATATGAACCCCTTATATGCTTCTTTAAAAATTGAAATCAATTTGTAATAACCTTCTTGATTGACATAATAGTCCAAAGAAACTTACGCAGTTTGCAAGAGGTAGCTATCAATGTTGGGTGGCGTGAGGCTTCCAGGTGCATGCTTCTTGGTCCATTGCTTCTGAAAATTTATTGGGCCATTTGGTCTTCTATTATCTCCATTGAAAAAATGGATGAGCCTGCTCCAAGGGATGTAAGCAAGGTGCAATACATTGTACCTGGATTAGGGGTCATGCCTTATTTCCCATTGAAGCTGCGCACCATCGAATGAACCAGGAGGTAGGTTTTGCAAGTTAATGTGATCAACCTTGCTTTGGTTGTCCATTTGTTTAGTGTGTACGGGATATGGAGAGAGGGAGGGGAGATTATGGGAAACAGATATATGATATGAGAATAGAGAGAGAGTCTTTTACTTCTTAGCCTTCTATGTAGTCCAAGCTTATTCCCCAAGAGTCACGCACATCAAGATGCATTGCTAGGTTAGTGGTTTTGAGATTAGTGTTTTTTTTGGAATTTTTTTTGCTTCAATTTATTCTCTTAATTATTCACTTAATCCACTAATTGTTGAATGAGCATGCACCACTTGATTATTCACTTCTATTCAACTCAAGATCCAAAAATTACATACTCAAAACACAGGGCTTTGATATCTTTAAAATAGTATTTTATTTCAAAGAGGACAACATGAGGCTCAAAAGGCGGCTCCAACGTATTTGGTCATTTAGTTTTCATTACGCCATGTCAATGCACATTCCCTCGTCATTATTCATTCCTCGCAATGATTGTGGACCCAACTATTCACATCTCTGTAGTCGTGATGCTATGTGTCCACCATTGCCAATCCGAGAGCGGAGTTTTTTGCAAAGAATTTGATCACATTAGTCATTATCTTTAGGAATTTATTTTCCCTTGTGTGTATTTCCTTGTTTGCATTTGCATGACACACGAACACCTGTAGTTAGGTTAGGCATAATTTCTTTAATGCATTCTTTTTTTCTTGTGAAAGTGTCGTTTGATTGATTGAATTGCATGCATTTTAATTTACAAATCGCATGAATGTTTGGTCATGAAATTCTCTTTAAAAGAATATTCTTGATAGGGCACATTGAATGGAAAAATAGATTCATATGAAGGTCGTGAGTTTTACATCATCAGTGAGTATTTCTTGAAGAAAAACAAAACATGTGTCTTGAAAGTGTGTGCAACTACAAGAACAATAGGCCAAGGAATATTGGTACATAAACACGCCTATCTTTTTTTACCTTTATATAAAAATGGAGCAACAAACTAAGGTCATGGATACACAGAAAGATGAAATCTCTACTTTGAAAGCTCAGTTGGCAAAAACTCGGTCCCAAGTTGTTATTGTAATAGAGGAGAGGGATAGGTTACAGAAGGAGGTGACTAGAGCAATGATAAGATCCAAAAACTTAAGGATCAATTGGCTATGTCTTGCTCTTCTTTACAAAGTCTTGTGCAGACAGTTCATTCTTTGTCCCTTGTAGACTTAGCAGCTCTTCAAAGACAAGCCACCTTTTTCCCTTTGTTCCAAGCTAAGGTGAAAAGAATTCAATCTCGAATGGATTTGATGTGGTTTTCATTTGAGAAATTCCAAGAATATGTTCCTCTAGATCACTCCTTTTTCTTGCATTATTAGCAACAAAAGTTGGCCTTGTACATTAAGCTTTCAACAATGGATCTACCTCTCCCAGAGGATGGATGGAGTGGGACCTGATCTTCTGACTTGTTGACTGAAGTAGTCGGAATGGTTTTTGAAGACTATGTGACTTCAGATACTATGCTTCTACCTTATATGTATTTGAGAGGTGATTTGCTAATTCTAGACGATGAAAATTTAGCTTTATATGTTGGGGATGTGGCACTACAAGCTGCTTTGTATGCTAGACATTTGGAGTTTCGGATAGATCAGATATTTCAGTGTTATTCTTCCAAAGTGGCTGATTATCGTGAGATTTCATGGCACACTATGATTGACTCTATCATTTTGAATCAATAAGGACTTGGTGTGGTGTGAAGCCCTTGAGCAATATCTCATACACCCAACATCTCATCTCCTCTGTCAACCATGGGGAAAATGACATCCTTGCAGATGTTTGACCAATGTAATGTGGGCCATGGCACACATTGCCTTTCTGGTCCACATGATAGAATTGTACATAATTGATCCGATAGATCATGAGCCATAAGTATAGTTGCGAAACCACAAAATGGCATTGACACCCTACAAAACGTCTCTCTGAAGAGACTCTTCTTTTCTTATGTGTGGTGGAAGGAGGACATTCACGTGCATCTTTGGGACCAAATGCACACCAATATCTCCTACATGTCTATATATGTACTCTTGCATAAGACTAGAGAATTACATTGCGCATTTGCCAATGTAGGGAATCGCAGGTATAGAGAATTACCTAAACACTCCAAAAACTCTCTCTAGACGAGATTAAGGGAATTCAAGCTTATGGTCTATATCTTGTACATTCAAGCTATAACTAGTGGAATTTTCAGTGGACTATATAAAATGAACCTGCATTGTGTAAGGGGCACGCATGCACATGCACACCCCACACACAGACCCTCTACTTCCATTTGAATGCTATTTGATTAATAGGATAAGGTTTTCTTATAAAACTATATTACAAACAATCACCATATTCATTAATCATCAAGAAGCAATTAAACAAAAGGGGCATTTAGTCACCATGCTATGTACTGCATGGATATGCCTTGTTCATTTCAAATCAACATTGCCTATTCTTCTCATCTTAGGTTTGCATGGATTGTTTGATGTTACCATCAACACACAACACACTCCATCATGAGCTCATTCAGGTTTATGATTCCTATAAACCTAAGGGATAAGCCAAAAGCAAGTATCATACTTGTGTCAACTAGAGAAGTTTCCTACTTAGCATTGAGATGTTTTGCAATATGGGATCAAGGTTTGAGCTCAAGCTCAAAATAGTTGATTCGATTAAGGCATTTACGGGAACTAGGAGGTTGGTGTATGTGATGTGAATGTGTGAACCTTAGGTTATTAAAAGAAATGTACAGTGTACATACTATTACATACATTTCAATCCTTCAAAAATTAATCAAACACTCACGAGGTTCACTCATAATTATGTAAGTCTACCACTTGGAAATTTTTAAATAACATTTCTTAAATATTTTCTATATACAGAAGGATATTATTTAATGGGGATATTCACAAATTGAATGGGAGAAAGGTGTGTTTTATTCATGATATATTTGCACGTGAGGGGTTTTTTAATTAGGCTTTGAACGCATGTGATAACTAGGGTTTAGATATAGTGAGCACCTTAAGTTCAAACACAAAAGAGGACACTTCAATGGGTTGAGAAATTCAAGAAGCATTGATCATCGAAATCCTAAAAACTGGATAATGACTTAAAGTATGGAAGAAAAAAGCCATTGAATCACTCAAGTTGAGAAGGAAAATAATTAAGTAAATGGCTTTTAAATATTTTTTTGCTTCCATAGATCTTCAAAGAAATTCCTACTTTCAAGAACCCATATTAGCAAAGATTTCCACAAGTTCTTGGTTGTTGAAATACTTGCTAATGGATGTGCTTAAAAGTGTCACCCATTACATAAACCTGGATATGCTTTAAAAAATCTGCAATGGTACTTACATAGAATACATAATTATTTTATGATAATTTATGTTTGCTTTGTATAAATTATACCTTTTTATAGCGAGTGCTTGTTAAATGTGAGGTATTGTACTCAGTAAAAGAAATATGAACACTTAATTTCCAATAATTATAGTTCTAAATAATTTTTGCACAAGTCATAGTACCTTATGTTAGTATTCTAATGGGAAAGACATCAATTTTACATACTAATCAACCTTTCAGATATTACCTAATTATGAGCTCTTGTATATGACAAGCTATTGAAAATAAATTATTTAAGAAATAGCTTACGTTAAGAAGAATCTTGCATAAATTACAAAAAGGTAACGAAGCAAATTGACTTGGAGAGAAAAGACTATAGAGAAAAGAGAAAGGGGAGTGTAGAGGAGAGAGAGAAACATGAGAATAAGAGAGAAATATTATAAGTGGAGAGAGAAAGACAGGAAAGAGGGAGACAAATGGCTAACACCTATGAAAGAATAGGCAGAAGCTTTGCAAGGTGAAAGGACAAAGTTTTTTCTTACATAGATTCTCGTGAAGGTGACGTTGTAGCACTTATCAAAAGAGATATTGCACTAGTATTATATAAGAACCACCTAATTCCTTTTGTGATTTCAATTAGAGTTCTCCTAATCCACTAGCTAGTTCAACTCTAACAAATATATCATTATCAAGGAACATGAGTTTCAGTAGTAGTGATTCGAGTACCCAATCACAAAGATTAGTGAAAATTTTCTCCACATTTTCTTGTAAGACCTTCACTCAATTAATATCCATGACCTCTCTAAACATTGAAGTCTTCATGTTATGTGGTCTAGACAACTCAGTGTTAGAAAACTATGTACTCCCTTGAGAAGCTACCATCTATCCCCTAGGAAAAAAACTAAAATATTTGACAATGCTCCATGACTTACACTTTTGAAAAAATTTGTCAGAGTTACCTATCTCTCTAGAAGGTACACATTGTGCTCGATCATCTATAGATTTCATACTAGCCACTACATTAGAAAGTATTCTCCTATCCTACACTTGTTCTGAGTAAGATAGGGTAGGAAAGTTAGTAATGCAACCATTCTTAATATTTGTGGCTTTTTGACCCATACGATTGGGCATTTTGATAGCTTTCTGAATGTGTGAAACACTAGTTACAGAACTTGTGACAATGTTTCCTTATGATACACTATAGTGAGTTGCTCGAGTTAGATCACTTACCTTTCTTGCTGCAACAATAGCTATTGTGGCTACTGCAAATAATTGAAGACCCTATTTGAACTTCCAAAAATCTATGAGTAAAGTTGTTTTCCTACATACCTTGAGACATAGATCTTGTTATCATTGCTAGGTTCACTTGCTTTTTTCAATTCCGAAATGAGTGACCTTACAAAGTTTTAGCAAATTGATCTTCTTTTTCATCCGAGAAGGGATTTTTCCTCAAATGGCCCAATCCCTGAAGCATATGTGATTCTTTTGCACGCTTTAGATTTCGAGAGACACTCCCATTCTTCTTCTTGCTCAACTTACATTCATCATTTGAAGGAGCAAAGGCTTGCATGTTGCACTATGTAGGTGCATACTTTCCTTCTCAAGTCCCACGTTGTTATTGTAATAGAGGAGAGGGATAGGTTACAGAAGGAGGTGACTAGAGCAATGCTCAGATCTAGCAACCTAAGGATCAGTTGGCTCTCTCTTGCTCTTCTTCAAAAAGTATTGTGTAGCCAGTTACTTCTTTGTCCCTTACAGACTTAGCAATTCTTCAAAGACAAGCCATGTTTTTCCCTTTGTTCCAGGCTAAGGTGAAAAGACTTCAATCTCGAATGGATTTGATGCGGTCTTCATTTGAGAAGTTCCAATAATATGTTCCTTTATATTACTCATTTTTCGTGCATTATTAGCAACAAAAGTTGGCCTTCTTTATTAAGATTTCAACAATGGATTTACCACTCCTAGAGGATGAATGGAGTGGGTCCTGGTCTTCTGACTTGTTCACTGAAGTAGTCAAAATGGTTTTTCAATACTATGTGACTTCAAATACTATGCTTCTATCTTATATGTATTTGAGAGGTGATTTGCTAATTCTAGACTATGAAGATTTAGCTTGATATGTTGGGGATGTGGTACTACAAGCTGCTTTGTATGTTAGACATTTGGAGTTTCGAATAGATGGGATATTTTAGTGGTATTCTTCCAAAGTGGATGATTATCCTGAGAGTTCATGGCACACTATGATTGACTCTATCATTTTGAATCAAGAAGGACTTGGTGTGGTGTGAAGCCCTTGAACAACATCTCATACGCCCAACATCTCATCTCCTCTGACAACCATGGAGAAAGTGACATCTTTGCAGATGCTTCACCAGTGTAATGTGGGCCATGGCACACAATGCCTTTCTGGTCCACATGATGGAATTGTACATAATTGATCCAATAGATCATGAGCCATAAGTATAGTTGTGAGACCACAAAATGGCATTGACACCCTACAAAATGTCTATCTGAAGAGACTCTTCTTTTCTTATGTGTGGTGGAAGGAGGACATTAACGTGCATCTTTGGGACCAAATGCACACCAATACCTATGAAGTATCTTTCATTTATGAGACACATGTTGAATATGCGCCCCTTATATGCTTCTTTAAAAATTGAAATCAATTTGTAAGAACCTTCTTGATTGACATAACAGTGCAAAGAAACTTACGCAGTTTGCAAGAGGTAGCTATGAATGTTGTGTTGCGTGAGGCTTCCAGGTGCATGCTTCTTGGTCCTTTGCTTCTGAAAATTTGTTGGGCCATTTGGCCTTCTATTCTCTCCATTAAAAAAGTGGATGAGCCTGCTCCAAGGGATGTAAATGAGGTTCAATACATTGTACCTGGATTAGGGGTCATGCCTTATTTCCCATTGAAGGTGCGCACCATCGAATGAACCAGGAGGCAGGTTTTGCAAGTTAACGTGATCAACCTTGCTTTGGTTGTCCACGTGTTTAGTGTGTGTGGGATATGGAGAGAGGGAGGGGAGATTATGGGAAAGAGATAGACGATATGAGAAGAGAGAGAGAGAGAGAGAATGGGGGGAAGGGGGAGAGAGAGTCTTTTACTTCTTAGCCTTCTATGTAGTTCAAGCGTAGTCCCCAAGAGTCACACACATCAAGATGCATTGCTAGGTTAGTGGTTTTGAAATTAGACTTTTTTTTGGAAATTTTTTTGCTTCAATTTATTCTCTTAATTATTCACTTAATCCACTAATTGTTCAATGAGCATGCACCACTTGATTATTCACTTCTATTTAGCTCAGGATCCACCAATTACGTACTCAAAACATCGGGCTTTGATATATTTAAAATAATGTTTTATTTCAAAGAGGAAAACATGAGGCTCAGAAGGGGGACTCCAACATAGTCATTTAGTTTTCATTATGGCATGTCAACGCACATTCCCTTGTCATTATTCATTCCTCGCAATGATTGTGGGCCCAACTTCTCACGCCTTTGTAGTCGTGATGCTATGTGTCCACCATTGCAAATCTGAGGGCGGATTTTTTTGCAAAGAATTTGATCACATTAGTCATTATCATTAGGAATTTATTTTCCCTTGTGTGTGTTTCTTTGTTTGCATTTGCATGACATACGAGCACATGTAGTTAGGTTAGGCACAATTTCTTCAATGCATTCTTTTTTTCTTGTGAAAGCATCCTTTGATTGATTGCATTGCATGGATTTTAATTTGCAAACCGCATGAATGTTTGGGCAGGAAATTCTATTCAAAAGCATATTCTTGAGAGGGCACATTGCATGGAAAAATAGATTCATATGAAGGTCATAAGTTTTACATCGTCAGCGAGTATTTCTTGAAGAAAAACAAAACATGTGTGTTGAAAGTGTGTGTAACTACAAGAATAATAAGCCAAGGAATGTTGGTACATAAACACGCCTATCTTGGATCTCAGAAGCTCTAATTTGTGTGGACTTCAAAGCACACAAAGGAAGCATGTAATTAGATATATATATTTTACATAAACTTTATAAAAGAGCTAGATATTTGACTTTATGAGGGGTATAGTGCATTTTCAAGTCACACTTTTCTTCCATTGGAATGGATAGCTCAAATTAAATGCTTAAGTTGCTACTGGTATGGAGGAGGATGCAAGTTTATCATGACTCGGATGCTCCATACTCATCTCAAGGCATGAGCATCTCAATCGATAGTTGTGATGATAAGTAAAGTTCTTGGTAGTTTATCTAGTAGGTTTAGTTTATCTCAATAGTTTATCTCAGATTCTATCCATCATAGCTATGTATATCATGCTTTAGAAGGTGATATTGGTCCTCTCGGTCTAGTACTGATAATCAAATTATTATGCTCTTTCTATGATCTCACAGGAAGAAATACATAATTTAGTTCTTTCTTGTTGTCTACAATATTAAAATTTTGGCTACAAGTAGGTGTCTCATGTTGCTTTTAGCGATTAACCTCTTGTATATGTCATATCATGCTTTAGATGGTGATATTGGTCCTTTTTTTTAGTACTAATAATCAAGTTCTTTTTTCCTAATAGGTTGATTTAGCAATAAAGAGCCTCATGAGCTTCATGTGGGTTTGGATGGAATAATAGACATTTATCTACTATTAAGGGCTCACAATCAAACTCTCTAGTTAGGCTTTCATCACAAGGTAAGTATTGGTTAAAATGCATATATGTGGAAATATCATGCATGCACAACTAGCGTTGTCATTGATCATGCTTGATGAATGAACATATGCAATGAAACTTTACACCAAGGTAGGTTACAATTTCTCTTCCATTATGCTCATCTTTATGTTGATGTTAAAGTTGATAGTTTGATAGCCAGTTGATTAGAAGGGTAATGATCAAGTTGTAGGTTGCATCTAAAAGACCTTCCAAGGGCATATTGTTCCCTGTTATGAACGTCACACTAGATTTTTGTGGAAGCTTTATAGAAGAGCTAGATCTTTGACTTTATCAAGGGTAGAATGCATTTTCAAGTCACACTTTTGTCGCATCGGAATGGATATCTCAGACTATATGCTTAAGTTGCTACTGGTTATCTTGCTTTGTTGCTTCATACTCTGTTCAAACTAATTTTGATGACCCACTACTATTTTGAATTAGTATGAGTTGATCTAGTAGTAAGGCTACTAGTATGGAAGAGGATGCAAGTTCCTACCTCCAACATTACCTGCACCAACATGTCACAAATTTCGTCTTTAAAACCTATCGATATAAGTAGTGATTGTTCTCATTTTGGATATGTAGTTCTTCATGTAATTGTAATACTCTTGTTATATCCTTGTTAAATATTTTATGCATACGGTACCGTGGTAGTGATGTTTTGAATACATACACATCCGTCAATGCATCTTCTTCTTCTCAGTCATGCATTGAGGAAGCAAGATTGGCTACAGGATCAGCTACATCTTCATCTATATAGAGATCTGTTTCATCGTTGGCGCCCTTTTATGGGGCAAAGAGATTGGCAGACATAGATCATAGGTGGTCAGATTCTTGTTCATTATCTTTGATCATTGGAGCACGGTCAGCATCCACCATAGCCATGGTGGGCATGGGACAAAGGTTCTCCTGGGATAGATCTTTTGCAAGAAAGGTAGGCTTTAGGAGACCAAGTAAGGTTCCAATGGTATCTTCTGGATCATCTATGGTATTGGATATATAAGCATCATCATTGACCATCACAAGGTTGGTTTCCACTGAGGGTAAGGTGGGCATCAAAGGGCAGCAATCTTTAAAATCAAGTGCACCAAGACCATTGATAGGTCATTCATCTTCCTCTCATTGGATGGGCATCAGGCCCCAGGCCATTACCAAGTAACTAATACCATGTGGATGGCCATGGCCAAGAGGCCTCCCACTATCAGAGTGAAGCAAAGAAAGCATGATAGAGAGGAGAATCAAAGTTGAAATTAGAAAATTCTATGAAGAAGAGATATGTATTGAAGTAGGCATTACATCTGCTCGTATAATAGTTAATGTCATTATTGTCATTGTTTCCTCTAACTTGGACCTTGATGCTGTTTTTTGGAAATTTTTGGTCATCTATAGGATAGGTTACATTGGTTCTTACAATCAACAATCATGAAATAGGGTTGCCATGGGCCCTCATGTACTAAAGGTAATTATTAATATCCTACAACACCCTAATGAATAGGGTTTGTATATGCATTTTTATAACATAAATATTCACATATAATAGTCTGGCATCTTAGTCTATAACTGACTTCTGTAAGGATCAAGGTATTCATCATGAGTTTACAGTTCCTTATTCTCCTCAGCAAAATGGTGTTGCTGAGCGCAAAAATCGCACGATTCTTAATGCTATACGTTGCATGCTTATACACTCTGGTTTGTCTCGAAAGTTTTGGACTGAAGCACTTCTAACAACTGTTTTTATTCAAAATCATCTTCCAACTACTACACCTGCTGGTAAAATTCCTATAACAATTTGGACAGGGAAGGCACCTTCAGTCTCTCACTTTCGCACATTTGGTTGCATTGCTTATATTCATGTGCCCAAGGACACTCGACATAAGTTGGATCCTCCAGGTTTGAAGGTTATTTTTCTTGGTTATTCAGATCATTCCAAAGGTTACAAATTTTATGATCCTTCTTCTCAAAAGATTATCATTAGTCGTGATGCTATATTTGATGAGAAGACTATGGGTGGCACATGGTCATCAGATGTTTCAGATGATACACAATCTTTGCTTAGTGCATTTCCTTACTTGCTTTGTGATTCTACTAATTCTGATTATCATAAACCTCCTTCACCTCCAAAGAAGATTGATGAAAATTTGGAGATCTATGTTGATCTTCCTATTGAGATAGAGCATGGATTCTATTCTATTGAATATGATGTCTTTGATGATGCTATGTCTATCCAAGAGGATCCAATATCGTATATGGAAGCTATCAATTCGTCTCAAAGGGATCAATGGCAAGAAGCTATGCAAGCTGAGTACGATTCTTTAATCTCCAAAGGTACATGGATTCTTACTGAACTCCCCCCAAATCGTGTTCCTATCAAATGTAAATGGGTTTATAAAACCAAGACCAAAGCTGATGGCTCGTTTGATAAGTTCAAAGCACGACTTGTTGCAAAAGGTTACTCACAGATTGTAGGAGTAGATTATCAAGAAACATTTTCTCCTGTTGTGCGCTCCACAACTGTTCATATGATTTTGGCTTTTGCAACACTATTTGATCTAGAAATTCACCAAATGGATGTTAAAACGGCTTTTCTCAATGCAGATCTTGAAGAAGAAATCTATATGGAGCAACCTGAAGGTTTTATGATTGCAGGAAAGGAGCATCTTGTATGTCAGCTTCATCGTGCATTATATGGATTGAAGCAAGCCTCTCGTGCTTGGTATATTAAGATTGATCAGTTCCTCACATCTAAAGGTTTTGTTGCATGAATCTACTCCTGCAATCTGTGAGTAACCTTTTGCAACAAGTCGTGCAGTGAACTTATCAAACGAGCCATCAGCTTTGGTCTTGGTTTTATAAACCCATTTACATTTGATAGGAACACGCAAAATAGGGATATGCACGTAAGAACGACGAAAAGTATTGAGTGACTAAAAAGAAAGCCCGAAATAGAGAGGCGTAACGTGCAAGACGAGATGACGCATATAAGAAAAGTGCTATTTCGGTCGAGCAAAGAACGTGAACGATAATAAATCATCGCTAAAAATAGCAAGATGTTTGCTTGTTGTAATCAACATCATTAACGAAGATGAGCAATTAATAAATTGTAATTGGGGATTAACGAACTATAATTAGAAATACAGTTTTAAATAAAGAATCACAAATTTGAGGAGAATTGCTGTCTTGAATCTTGAACTGTCATAACTTTTGACCCAGAACTCCGATTGACAAGCGGTTTTGACAGGATTCGAGAGCACAACGAGAGCTACGCACTTCTAATTAAAGACAAAATTAACTAATACTTCTAATTTGAACAATTTCATGTATCAAATCATCACTTGTGCAAAGAATTCAATCAAGTATAAACAATGAAACAACTTATCTTCCTTGTTGTTGCTACGCATCCATAGTTCTGATACCATGTTGAGAGAGAGAGAGAGTACGAGAGAGATACACAAGACATGCTCCCAAAGAATGATTCATATTGATGTAGAGTTAGTATATATAGGTGAGACCCAAGTCAAGTGAGAGATGATATATATAGCTGTAACATAACTGACCTTATTTCTTTCCTTAAAATCATTCTTGGATTCACTTAGCTTTACATGTTTCCTTGTTCTATTGTCTGACCAAATTCATGAGCATTATCCATGTGTCTGGTATTTTTGACAACTTGTTGAGTGTCTTTAGATAGTGGATTGGCTTTCTATTTCAGAGTATGCACAAAGGCAATGTGTGAATGGGAATCCATGGCATGACATTCAATGTCATAGTAGGATCTTCTGTATGCCATAGCAAGTCATCCTTTTGTATGTAGATCAGTGGCTAATACTCTTTAGGGCAAAGCATGACTACAAGGGATCAATAATCAGACTAATGGAGTGTTTCTCAAGTCTAGCATATAAACTCAAAAGAGGCTACACCTTCAAGCAAGTATGGAAAGTTTTACAATGGCAAGTGCTATATAGTCTTGTACTCTGATCCAAGAGAACATAGAGATGAACATCCTCTATTTTCTTATTTGGGAGACGAGAGCACTGTGGGGATTAAACATGTTTTGTGTGGTGCAATGGTGTGTATATGTGATTATCTTCTTTTTTCACAATTGCAAACTTGTGTATTGGCAGGAGACTCTTTCTTCAACACAATATTTTTATTTGAATTGCAAGTCCCGTGCTTGAATTTTCAATTCAGGCAATGTCTTTCGTTAGAATATAGTGCTTCTAGATTGTCTTGTCACTGTAATTGTAAAATTGTCACTATAATTGTGGTGGAAAATAGAAAGTTTTAGTTTAAAAAACAAGCTTGAATAAATTGAAAGTTTGCTATGCTATCAACCAACCATCATAGTTGTATTTTTTCTGTCTAGATAGCCACACAATTGGGTGGCATCATTCTTGAATCATAGATGGACTACTATTGTTGTGTTTAGGATGTGTCTTGGGTACAACACTTTTTTAGAGATACTTCAAAACTCATGGGTACAAGACATTCTCAAAGGAGCTTAAGATTTGTCTTATTAGTAGAAAAATATATAGGTTTAAAGATGTTTAGAGTATTATCATAGATTTGTTATAACAACTATGGATAGATTGCTCTCCTGATCCATGGGATTCCCTATAATAGCTAAAGATGGATTCCTCCATCTCCTGTTGACAATTCTAACTCTTATTTCATAAGGAACTTTCAATCATTTCCTGCATTGTCGTAGTGCGTAGGGTTGAAGGTCACCACAGGGATTTGGCAAGAGAAGAATGTATGGGGGTTCAAGAGCTTAGACTCTAGAGATGGTAGAGATAAGAGAAGGGTTGAAGGTTTCAAGCCAGGTTCTTGAAGATAAGTGACAACAGGGTGAAGGTAGATTCAAGGAGAGGAGTATTTTCACATGTGTTCCTGTCACATAGACACATATTTTTTAAATTAAAATCAACCCACCATTAACTTAGCACACACTTCATGCACTACAGACACATTTAATTTTAATTTAAAATGAATGAGTCGTTACCAAAAAGCACACGTTGGCAAAAAAAACACCGAATTTACAATTATTTTTTAATAAATGAATGTGCATTTAGAGACCCTCAATCAAGGTTCTAAGTCTGGGTTACCCTAAAAGTACCGTTACAAACTTAATAAAGTTTAAATAAATGATAATAAGGAATCGTCATTTTCTTTTTAAGAATTATTACCTTAATAAAATTTCACCCATTATTAATACTTTTATTAAAATGAATCCTTCATTATATTTCTTTCCCCTCAGACTGTACATTTTCCTTTTTATTAAGTGTGCTTTGTGGGCATGGGAACACTGGAGTCTTATCTAGTCCCTCTTGTTGTGATGATGGTAAAACAGTTCGAGTGTCATGTTAGTATGATCAGTTATTATGTGATTCTATGTTCTTGTTTTGCTCATGTTGATGAGTCAAGGTATGGTATGTATTTTTATTTTTCTTTTCTGCCTGACATGGGGATTCACGGTGTCTGTTTATCTACATCACATGAACCTTTCGATCGCATATGTATGTAGAGGTCATGCCAGGTTCCTCCTAGGATGTGGACTACTAAGGATGGTTAGTCGATCGGTTGAGTCATGTGAGTTTATTATGATTGATATCATATATGTTTCTATCCTATTGTTTTGCAGGCATTCATTGTGCCTATCTATGTGTGTAAACCATCTTAATGGTGCCTCAAACCCCTACCCCGGTCTAGTATGTGTCTTTGGCATTGCATGATTATTCCTTGCTGCTAGATTCAAAACTCGTTGCTAAAGAAAGATTATCTATGTTTGTGAGCATTTCCTTACGGCTAGCTCCAGATGATCCTGACATTTATGATCAATTTTTAACCTCTTACAATAAGAGGTCTAGTCCTGTTTATGGTATAACTATTCTTATGGCACGTGAGAGTTTGGGGAAGATTCTTTCTGATAGAAGTAGTCTCTGGATGTTTTGGATCCAAAGAAGGTTATTACCATGTCAGCGGTCAGTGTCTCTGTGATTTCCAACTCGCTATGGAAGCAGTTGTGCCAATTTCTTCAAGATAGGTTTGTGCCTTCCAAAACCCTGTCTCATTACCTCTCCAAGAAGTTGTTCACAGATTCTTATATGGTCTTGAAAGGTATTACCATTTATTGGAGTACCTATCTCCTAGCAAAGATGGATCAACATTTCATTAGAGCTACTATAGGAAATGTAACTAATGTCAAATTTGGATCGTACATTTATGTATCCTTGAAGCATGCTGCCCCTGGCAAAGGAAGTACCTTTACCTCTAGTTTATCCTCCAGAGGTTCCTCCTCCTCATGAAGATGATGATGTGATCATTGAGGATGATGATTCTCCCCCACCTCTAATCATTCAAAGAAAGTGCCTGAAACAAGCTATTTCATTAGTGGCAGTTCCTACTCCTTCAATTCCAGTTACAATTCCTGCTCAATCTTGCAGCACACTACATGCCTTTCTTCAAATGTCAAACCTTTTTAGAGCCTATATGAATGGTATGCTAGACATTTCTATTCCTTTTGTGCAAGGCTTGGTAACAAGAGATGCCATTCTTTTTTTGTGCAAGGATATTTAGAGCTCAATTGAACTTTTAGTTACCGCCTCTATCCAATAGTTTTCTTCTTCTTTTTATGAAGAAGTTTTATATGATGTGTCTCTTCTCTCCCCATCGCATCTCTACATATCTTCTCTCTCTACATCTCAACATTAGTTTGATTAATGATATATATTATATGGGAAGCAAGAGATGGTGATCAACTTGTATGATAAGAAGGTATTGCTCGTCGAAAACCTTTATTTGGTTGGAAAAATTGGTCCCTTAAAGCCACAGATAGGCTTAGTTTCATTAAATTATTTAGTAATCAAGGCTAGAATATCATTGGTTAATGATGATAGACGATCTCAAAACTTTTGCTTCATGCGAGATAGAGAAGACGGCTAATTGGTAGTGGTCTCAAAATGTAATAATGATGCAATCAAATCCACACAAACCCATTAGAGTCTTGTTGCATTATTTTGTAAGTACAATTTTGATACTAACTCAAATTGTGTGAATCCCATATCTCCCCGCACTTGCACTAATTCAAATTGTAATCACCTTGACTTAGCATGTTATAAAAGGATAAGAAATAACTTGCAATCCACATGTAGATGAACCACTTAGATATTTGATAGCATCATCTAGCATAATGTGTATGCATATTACAAATGAATGTAATGCACAAATCCTTATTCTTTAATTTGTATTTGGACCTATTATACATTATTATGGTACAATAATTTTATTGCATCAAATTATTCTAATTGAGTTCAATATCCTATGTTAGCAAAAATGTATTTGGTGGCGTATTTTTCATGTGAAGCTTTCAATGTCCTCATATTAACAAGTGACTTCCTTCTGAGTCACACACACATACATTAGGGGTGGGAGAGCGAGAGAGAGAGAGAGAGAGAGAGAGAGAGAGAGAGAGAGATAAAGAAAGATTTTGATCAAGATTAAATTAATAAAATAAATAAAATAAGATATTGTATTGTTGTGTGGAATTTTGTTCCTAAACTCTTGAATAAGGATTCTCCTTTTCTAGGATTGAGAACATGGAGGTATTAATTATATTAAAGGTTCCTTAAGTAATAAGAACAAAAGTTATTAGAAAAATGTCACCTCCATAGTTGCTCCCAAACCTGGGTATGCAAATACTTGCATCAAGGAAATGGTAGAGTCTAGTATAAGCATCCTTTTCCAAAATTTGATACAAGAGTCGTGGTATAACAAGCAAGGTCTGCAATTGTGAAACTTATGTGAGACACATGCTAGGAAGAAACTAGTAACCACATGTAAGAATTTGGAAACACTTTATCATGAAGAGTCAAATATTTTATGTATGCTAAGAAATGAGAACAACATGCATGTTTATTTACCTGATAAGTCGATGGACGCCAATGTGTAATTTTGAGCAACAAAAAGGCTATCAAGAAACCATTCACTATGACCTAAGATCGCAACATCATCAATGACATTTGTGCATTATATTCATTTGTACTATGCATACACATTATGCTAGATGATGCTATCAAATATCTAGTTGGTTCATATGCATGTGGATTGCAAGCTATTTCTTATCCTTTTATGACATGAAAAATATGCATGTTGTTATTTCATATTCGATGTGATTCTTTTCATGGAGAAATGAAAGCATCACAATTAAGATGATAAGTTATGAGTGGTGTACTTCCCTTCCAAAGTTGTGTTCTTGTTTCCTAGCATGTTGGAAACATCCCATACAAATATGGGTTCTAAGTTTCCCATTGGAGAGTTTAATGAGGCTTTATAAAGTGGCACGGTCTCTTACAATGCCTTGATCTAAGAAGGATGGTAACATAAATCTAGTTGTCATAAGGTCTTTCTTATTGAAAAGAAAACATTGGTTGAATTAGCACTATTGTTTTCTCTAATTAATATGCTTGATTAGCTACTATGCATTTAAAGACTCACTAGCAAACCACTTTGGCATATGGAAAACTCTCAAAAAATACTTAAATAATATTTTTCTTCCACTATGAGTGGTTTTAAAATGTTCATCATTTTGTTACTTTTAGATATCTTTTATTTCACTCTAACAAACCACTTTAATGGATACATAAGAATCACATCATTGTATGATAATGACATTATTTAAAACAAGACTATAATAGGTATTGATGTCTCAAGTCATAGAGATATAATATTTATGGCCCATAACTAGATGTGGATAACAATAATAGTGAAAAAGATAAATCTACATAGAATTTCATGTTGTTGTATAAAAACAATCTAAATGATATAGAGATACAAGAGTTGATTTAGATTTTCTATACCAATAATCAATTTGTGCAAGTGTGGGAAAATATGGGATTCACACAATTTGAATTAGTATCAAAATTTGTACTTCCAAAATAATCCAAAAAGTTATAACATAATTTGTATTGAAGGTATGGGATCTTGCGAAGGATGCAAATAGATAAGAAAATTGCAACCTTGATAAGTTGTCGGATAGGTCAACTACATATTTCATAGACTTATCCAACAAAGGCAAGCCTCAAAATATCTTGATTATCACACATTGAGGCCATACATTTCCCTTTAGGATTCTTGCTAAGATTGGAGAAAAGTGAAGATTGAAATCTTGTCTCTTACAGAAGACCTATAGAGATTGAAAAAATGTAAGTACTCAAATCTTTTTTTGAGATGTTTTAGAGCCTTAAGGTAATATATGCATGCACTACGAATTTTTGTTGTGTTTTCTTTAGCATTTTATTTATATTGTTACTCAAACTTACTTTAAACGTTTCCAAAGATTTTATATTATGAGCCTCGGGAGTATTTAAATATATTGTTGTAAGTTATGATCTTAGAGAAAATGTCAATGGTAAGGAACGGGGATTCCGGCAAACGCACATTAGCGCAACTTGTTGAAACCCTTCGGGCATTCAGAACTTGATTTTGGCACACGGGATAAGAGAAATTGTAGTACACTGCCGCTTAGCGGTGTGTAGTATACAGTTGAGAAATCCACAGACTAGGACGTGAGCCGCTGAGCCATGAAGACCTGATTGATTGGAAGCAAACAAGGAAACATACAAGGAGTCCTAAACCCTGACTAAACGGCCGGACAATGGACCTACAAGCCTATTAGGCCAGAAACGAGCGAGAGTGAGTGAGGCACCGAGGAATTGCTTGCTACACTCACATTGAATTTTGCACTTGAAGTACACTTAAGAAAACTGAAAGCCTGATTGGGCACAAGTGCCCGAGGAACAACACACTCACCGAGTGGCTGTAAATTAAGAATTGTATTCAATAATTAAGGGAACTCACTCAGATAAATCGCTCAAGGAACCCACCAATAGGAGAGGACCCAGGACTTAGACAAACATGCGAAGCGTAGGAGAGAACCAAGCAAGGAGTGCCAACGACAAGGACCTGTCATGACTAGTCAACCTGATCGACAGCGCAGCGAGGCACAAGAATTCGACCATGACGGAGGAAGGCTCAGACCATCGGTTTACCGAGGAGCTCAATGTGAGCGCATTCCCAGATACTATATAGCAGATGGTGAGCAGTTACGATGCACATGCCCAGTAGGAGCACAGTGGCAGGATGGTAGATGCAATCATTGCAGACCTAGAGGAGGAGAGAAGGCTAGCCCGCAAGGCATAGCCAAGTATAATAGGGATCAACAAGCCAGGAGCCTAAGGCAAAGCATGGAGCTTCATGAGGTGCAGCGAGTGCTAAACTTGGCTGGACGAAATTGAACAGACCAGGAAAGAGCACTAGAGGGAGACCTGACGCTAAGCGAGCTCCAGATGAAACGGCTGCTCAATAACACCGCAGGAGAGCAGAGTGCTACTGCACTAGCGACGTTGCTGCTTGCACGATTAGGGGCAAACCAAGGCTCAAAGAGCCAGGCCAAAATACCGATTGTTGTCAAGCAACTCGACAAGTACCAACCGCATGACGATCCGTACAGCTTCATTGAGCAGTTTGAGCAAGTCTGCGAAGCCAATGGCCTCAACGACCAGACTCAACGTTCGCAAGCATTTGGACTTTGCTTAAGCGATAAGGGTAGGACATGGTATACAAGCCTGGATGCCGTGGAACAAGCCAACTTCAATAACCTCAAGGATCTCTTCGTGAAGAGGTTCACCGATCCCGAATACTCCGACAACCTACTAGTACGCTTGATGAATGTCAAATAGAATGAGAAGGAGGGCATCCGCGACTATGTGACCCACGTGAGAAGTCTCTTTAAGAGAATCCCCTTAGGCGAGCGACTGACTGACAGAGCAGTGTCAATTGTATTCATCAGCGAAATTAGAGATGAGGAGTTATATAAGGCATTGGTAGGCAATTCAAGCTTACAGCGAGACGTGGTGGCTAGAGTTTTCGAGGAAGCCATCAGAGCCGATGACCAGTTGAAAGAGCGGAGCTCAAATCTAGAAGAAACCAACCTACGGAGTTTAGAGAGAACGCTAGCCTCTAGTGAGCGGTCGAACCCATCATCCCAAGACAAGGGGAAAGCCACCGAGACAGACCCAGGCTTAGGGGAGGTCAAGATGGAATTAGCCAAGATACAGGACATGCTGAGACGACCAACGGGCCCGCACATCCAATGCGTGTACTGTGGCGGAAACCACTTGCCGGCCGAGTGTCAAGACGCTAGGTCAAGACCTTGTGCTAACTGCGGGAGGTTCGGCCACGATACCACACAATGCAGACAATCTCTACACTAGCATGGGAGTTTGATGATGCATCGCAGCTCTACACTAGCAGGGGAGTTTGATGATGCATCGCAGCTCCCAGTGGCTTGGATCTAGTACACATACATGGTACTGAAGTGAGTATGAAAGGAAACGAAGCAATACAAACAATAAATTGAGAGTGAACCGCACACACAATCCACATATCTGCAAGTTCCAATCACGGGTCACACCGTAAGCAGTGACAGTAGCCGGGATGGTGAGATATCCAGCCTCGACCATCTGAGAAGTTGACTCTAGTGCATCTGCCGGGACAGCACCCTAGAATAGGCCGCGCGTGCCTTGACCCAACAGGGCCGACGCCAAGAGCGATATCCATGACGAGTTCTCTGGATAGCTGCTCCCTCCATAATGTTGCCGTAACTAATGACGACGGACATGAATGCTATTAAGATCAGACAGAGGGGGCGCTGGAGGCGCATCGACGCGGCCGCCACCGATGATACTGACTGGTAATTGTAATGATGTGAAGCTTGTTTCTTCATAGATTTCCTACGCGGGCCCGTGCAGACCATGATCAGGAACCAAGATTACCGCTTTGTGCACCGGCCGATGTTTCTGCAACCCAGCCAGGAGGGGTATATCACACACGTACAAGGTGGCTTAGTTCTATGTGTGCGTGTATATCGATTATAAGAGCGAAGGCGGGCTCGCTCGTACAATACTGTGGCTGATCGGGGCGCCACAGTATTGTACGATGCTACTCTCAAACACTTACAACACGCCAGGTTCAATGCTTGGCCGATGATGCTGGGCATTCGGCTGCCGCCATCGTCGCCGATTGAGAGTTTTACAACCAGACAGCTGACGCGGTGTTATGGGTTTGAAACGGGTTAGACTCGCTCTTAACAATCCAAGGGAAAAGATGCTAGCAAGAGTGTGGAAGAGGGAGCTTTTTATCGTTTCCTACATGGAAGATTTCAACATTTCCCACATGTTCATGTCGTGTCCCCCACATGTAATTAGGGGATTGCATTTCCCATTTGCAATAATGGGGACACGTAATGAGAATGTACCAACATTTCTTATCCATCTATACCTACAACTAGGGAATGGCATTGTGCATCTATAATTCTAGGGAATTTTTCAATATCTGCTACATGTCTATATATGTACTCTTGCATAAGACTAGGGAATTACATTTCGCATTTGCCAATGTAGGGAATCGCGGATATAGAGAATTACCTAAATACTCTGAAAACTCTCTCTAGACGAGATTAAGGGAATTCAAGCTTATGGTCTATATCTTGTACATTCAACCTATATCTAGTGGAATTTGCAATGGATTATATAAAATTAACCTGCATTGTGTAAGAGGTGCACATGCACATGCACACCCCACACACAGACCCTCTACTTCCATTTGAATACTATTTGATTAATAGGATAAGGTTTTCTTATGAAACTATATTACAAACAATCACCATATTCATTAATCATCAAGAAGCAATTAAACAGATTGGGCATTTAGTCACCATGCTATGTACTGCATGGATATGCCTTATTCGTTTCAAATCAACATTGCCTATTCTTCTCATCTTAGGTTCGCATGGATTGTTTGATGTTACCATCAACACACGACACACTCCATCATGAGCTCATTCAAGTTTATGATTCATATAAACCTAAGGGATAAGCCAAAAGCAAGTATCATACTTGTGTCAACTAGAGAAGTTTCCTGCTAAGCATGGAGATGCTTTGCAATATGGGATCAAGGTTTGAGCTCAATCTCAAAATAGTTGATTCGATTAAGGCATTTAATGGGAACTAGGAGGTTGGTGTAAGTGATGTGAATGTGTGAACCTTAGGTTATTAAAAGAAATGTACAACGTACATACTATTACATACATTTCAATCCTTAGAAAATTAATCAAACACTCACGAGGTTTGCTCATAATTATGTAAGTCTACCACTTGGAAATTTTTAAATAACCTTTCTTAGATCTTTTCTATATACAGAAGGGTATTATTTAATGGGGATATTCACAAATTGAATGGGAAAAAGGTGTGTTTTATTCATGATAAATTTGCACGTGAGGGGTTTTTTAATTAGGCCTTGAACGCATGTGATAACTAGGGTTTAGATATAGTGAGCACCTTGAGTTAAAACACAAAAGAGGACACTTCAATGGGTTGAGAAATTCAAGAAGCATTGATCATCGAAATCCTAAAAACTAGATAATGACTTAAACTATGGAAGAAAAAAGCCATTGAATCGCTCAACTTGAGAAGGAAAATAGTTAAGTAAATGACTTTTAAATATTCGTTTGCTTTTATAGATTTTCAAAGAAATTCCTACTTTCAAGAATCCATATTAGCAGAGATTTCCAGAGGTTCTTGGTTGTTGAAATACTTGCTAATGGATATGCTTAAAAGTGTCACCCATTACATAAACCTAGATATGCTTTAAAAAATCTGCAATGGTACTTACATAAATTATATAATTATTGTATGATAATTTTTGTTTTCTTTGTATAAATTATACATTTTTATAGCGAGTGCTTGTTAAATGTGAGGTATTGTACTCAGTAAGAGAAATATGAACACTTAATTTCCAATAGTTATAGTTCTAAATAATTTTTGCACAATTCATAGTACTTTATGTTAGTATTCTAATGGAAAAGACATCAATTTTACATACTAATCAACCTTTGAGATATTACCTAATTATGAGCTCTTGTATATGACAAGCTATTGAAAATAAATTATTTAAAAAATAGCTTATGTCAAGAAGAATCTTGCATAAATTACAAAAAGGTAATGAAGCAGATTGACTCAGAGAGAAAAGACTATAGAGAAAAGAGAAAGGGGAGTGTAGAGGAGAGAGAGAGACTTGAGAAGAAGAGAGAAATATTATAAGTGGAGAGAGAAAGACGGGAAAGAGGGAGACATATGGATAACACCTATGAAAGGATAGGTAGAAGCTTTGCAAGGTGAAAGGACAAAGTTTTTTCTTGCATAGATTCTTGTGAAGGTGATGTTGTAGCACTTATCAAAAGAGATATTGCACTAGTATTATATAAGAACCACCTAATTCCTTTTGTGATTTCAATAAGAGTGCTCTTAATCCACTAGCTAGTTCAACTCTAACAAATATATCATTATCAAGGAACATGAGTTTCGGTAGTAGTGAATCGAGTACCCAATCACAAAAATTAGTGAAATTTTTCTCCACATTTGTTTGTAAGACCTTCACTCAATTAATATCCTTGCCCTCTCTAAACATTGAAGTCTTCATATTATGTGGTCTAAACAACTCGGTGTTAGAAAACTGTGTACTCCCTTGAGAAGCTACCATCTATCCCCTAGGAAAAAAACTAAAATATTTGACAATGCTCCATGACTTACGCTTTTGAAAATTTTGTCAGAGTTACCTATCTCTCTAGAAGGTACACATTGTGCTCGATTATCTATAGATTTCATACTAGCCACTACATTAGAAAGTATTCTCCTAACCTACACTTGTTTTGAGTAAGATAGGGTAGGAAAATTAGTAATGCAACCATTCTTAATATTTGTGGCTTTTTGACCCCTAAGATTGGGCATTTTGATAGCTTTTTGAATGTGTGAAACACTAGTTAGAGAACTTGTGACAATGTTTCCTTATGGTACACTATAGTGAGCTGCTCGAGTTAGATCACTAACCATTCTTGCTGCAACAATAGCTATTGTGGCTACTCCAAATAATTGAAGACCCTGTTTGAACTTCCAAAAATCTACGAATAAAGTTGTTTTCCTACATACCTTGAGACATAGATATTGTTATCATTGCTAGGTTCACTTGCTTTTTTCAATTCCGAAATGAGTGGCCTTACAAAGGTTTAGTAAATCGATCTTCTTTTTCATTCGAGAAGGGATTTTTCCTCAAATGGCCCAATCCCTGGAGAATATGTGATTATTTTGCATGCTTTATATTTCAAGAGACACTCCCATTCTTCTTCTTGCTCAACTTAGATTCATCATTTGAAGGAGAAAAGGCTTGCATGTTGCACTATGTAGTTGCAAACTTCTCTTCTCAAGCTATACAATGGATGTTGTATACAACTGCAAACTTCTGTTCTCAAGCTATAGATTTGAAAACTTTCCTTCTCACGCTATGAAGTTAGTTATGGTGTGGAGTATATTACTCAAGCAACTCATCAGTCTTTTGATGCTGCAAGTGGTTGTTTTTGCTACTAATGAACTTGTTGAATATACATTAAACAAGCTCATACAATTATTCTTATGACTAGTATTCTGCCATTTTTCTCGGTGTTCCAATTACTCCTCTTTTTGAGCTTTGGTGTTTTGGTATCTTGCATGCTAGGTATATAAAATTTCCATACCATTCCAATTAATCAACATCCATCATATTAGCTTTGGTGCATGCCGGAATTCGAGGCTTCGTATTATGAGTCTATGTAACCTTTCCCTTGTTTTCAATAGATCCTTGATCCACTACACATGGTTTCTCCTCAACTACTCCCTTGGCACAGCTCAAGGTATAGAACAAGTTCTTTAAACCCAAAATACGAGAGTGGTGGTCTAGATAGTAACGTAGTTCTTGGAGTGGAGGTGGCCTAGCATGCGAGTACTCAAATCCATGAACTTATGTTGCCAATGTATAGGTAAGAGATATAAGATTCAATCTACCTCAGAAAGTTATGGTAAATATGTCTACTTATGGATATAATTGTATTATGTGATACATCTCATATAGATATACTGTATAAGTATGTTTGTCATGATTTCTTTTAAAAATAACATAGAAATTTAGCTAGCTTCTTATACTTTTGTCAAAAACAATACAAGAGCTTCACGAGGTGCAATAGTAGCTTTTATACCCAATAGCATAAATAGCCGTAAGAGCATCATAAGCATCAACCATTGCATCAAGAGCTCCCTAGAACCTCATATTCAACTCTTCTACATGGACCTTATACACTTGGAATTCATGTAGCCATTTCCATTGCAACTCATGCAGCCTTTATACTTGATTCAACATCACTCACAAAATATTTCCAAGTATCATTAGCTTTGGGAGATTCCATTTTATTGAGGATCTCAAATACATTTTCAAGGGTTGAATCTTCTTTAATCTGATTATTTATTATAGGTAGAGTCACAATACCTAAATGAACATTCACTAGAGTGTTGGTGCGGCTTTCTTGGAGATGAAAGCATATTTGAGGCAGTAAGTTTTACGTCATCTTCAACCAAAGTTTTCATTTCTTTTGCTTCGATTTTTGAGAGCGAGAGCGAGGGAGAGAGCGAAGGCTTTGTGAGAGAAGAAGAGGAAGAATACTTGCTGCCGCCGTCGTTGTTCGCGAAGGAGAGGAGGAGCCCTCATTGCAAAGAGAAGCCGCCCCACGCTCGCCATATCTCATTAGTGAGTCTCCCTCTCTCTTTCTTTTGCTTCTTGAAGGTTTAAATCGTTCTCTTTTGCTTGTTTAGGAGAGGAAATGAAAGAGAAGGAGAGGGAGAGGGAGAGAGAGGGAGAGAAAGAGAGGGAGAGGGAGAGGGAGAGGGAGAGGGAGAGAAAGAGATGGAGAGTGCATTCTCTCTCTCTCTCTCCCTTTTGCTTGTTTAATGTTTAAATCACTTTCTTTTTTGCTTGTTTAGGAGAGGAAACGAGAGAGCAAGAGAGAAAGAGAGGGAGAGGGAGAGGGAGAGGGAGAGAAATAGAAAGAGAGGGAGAGGGAGAGGGAGGGGGAGGAAATGAGAGAGGGAGAGAAAGAGAAAGAGAGGGAGAAGGAGGGAGAGTGCATTCTCTCTCTCCCTCTCCCTTTTGCTTGTTTAATGTTTAAATCACTTTATTTTTTGCTTGTTTAGGAGAGGAAATGAGAGAGAAAGAGAGGGAGAGGGAGAGGGAGGGGAAGGAAATGAGAGAGGGATAGAAAGAGAAAGAGAGGGAGAGTGCATTGTATCTCTCCCTCTCCCTTTTGCTTGGAGGATGTTTAAATCACTTTATTTTTTGCTTGTTTAGGAAATGAGAGAGAAAGAGAGATAGAGAGGGAGAGGGAGAAAAAGAGAAAGAGAGGGAGAGGGAGAGGGAGGGGAAGGAAATGAGAGAGGGAGAGAAAGAGAACGAGATGGAGAGGGAGAGGGTGAGAGAGAGTGTGTGCATTCTCTCTCTCACGACAGGTTTGGTTGTTTGTTGTTTGAATCACTTTCTTTTTTGCTTGTTTAGGAGAGAGGGAGAGGGAGGGGAAGGAAATGAGAGAGTAAGAGAGAAAGAGAGGGAGAGGGAGAGGGAGAGGGAGAGAAAGAGAAAGAGAAAGAGAAAGAGAAAGAGAGGGAGAGGGAGAGGGAGGGGGAGGAAATGAGAGAGGGAGAGAAAGAGAAAGAGAGGGAGAAGGAGGGAGAGTGCATTCTCTCTCTCCCTCTCCCTTTTGCTTGTTTAATGTTTAAATCACTTTATTTTTTGCTTGTTTAAGAGAGGAAATGAGAGAGAAAGAGAGAAAGAGAGGGAGAGGGAGAGAGAGGGAGAGAGAGGGAGAGGGAGGGGAAGGAAATTTAAGATAATAGACTTATGGATAATGGTATGCAATGTGCTTTGCCATGGGCCACGTACATTGGTAACTCTTTAATATGGCTTAAAAATGGTCAATTCCTTCATAATGTCCAAGTAGGGGATCTAATAGTGATATGCATAATTCATTGTTTTTGTATTAACTTTATAGGCATGCCAAATTAGAAATCATGCCAACTAGTCAACGGTGGAAGGACTAAAAGAAAATGATACCCTAGCTAATGGTCATTAAGGTACTTAATCAAAATGAACCCAAAAGTATTGTTATAGAAGAAGAAACCCTTAAATTGAGTATAGGATAATTTCTCTCAGGTCTTATGACTATGAGTAGAATTGATTGAAATAAATTTTATTACTATAGTTATTAAATTTCATAGATGGCACACATTAATTTTAAAATGGATTACTTATACTCAAAGCCCAAATATAACAAATAATTATCTACCGAGACAAACAAATCCTTGAGCATGATACAAGGCCGAGATATAACATCGGAAAATCTCTCAACTACTATATACAATGCAAGATTTATGGTCAACTTGCAACTTGACGTACATCTCCATAAAGCTATCCATTTAAGCCTCGTTTGTTGTAATGTAGATAAGATGGAAAACGAAGAAGGTCTTATTGTTCAAGACCGCGAGACATATCTTAATCAGTGTGTCCCATGTCCTTGCTCTCAATGCAAGTTGGCAATTAGACGAAAACGCCGATTATCTATAGAACATGTACGACGATTTGGCAAGTTTCAATCTAAGATCATTGATCAGGCGATTGCGGATTTTCAGCAAACGGTAATTTGAAGTTAATATTAATCATGCATTGTACTCTCAAGCTAATTGAAAACCATACACAATAAGATTGGGTCTTGTTGGCAAATTTTCTATCCAGGGGGGTGATGTCTCGACCCAAGGGGGAGTGCACCCTTTGCAGCCAATTAGAAGAGTTCATGGACGTGCGATGGATGGATTGCAGGAGCCAATCGACCACTCGCAAGGCCCATCTATACCGTCAATGCCAGAGGAGACAGACAACCTTCGCGACTTGCCTACAATCTTGGAGTGTGAGATGGAGGCAATGATCGATGCATTGATTCCCATGGATGTTGAGACATCCGCCCGCTTAGAGAGGAAGCATCCCTACCATTATATGATGGGTGCCGAGTATCTCGGTTGAAGATATTGCTTGCACTCTTAAGTGTGCACGCAAAATATGGTTGGAGCGATACGAGTGTGACTGAGTTATTCAGGTACCTTGCACACATGCTTCATTGATTTTTTTTAAAACAGTATTATTGCAAACATTTGTGTTTTTTCAAGGTGTTTTATGATTTTTTTCAGGTTATTGAAATATCATATATTACCACCTGCAAATACCATGCCTGAGTCTCGTGATGATGCACGACATGTTTTACGAAAGCTTGGCATGGACTACAATAACATCCGTGCATGTATCAACGACTGCATATTGTTTCGAGATGAATACGAGACTATGGAGACATGTCCAAAGTGTGGTGCTCATAGGTATCGACAGGACTTGCAAGGGCAAACCATCCCTCAAAAAGTTCTCAGACACTTTCCGCTCATCCCCCGCTGTCGAAGGGTTTGTGAAAACAATGTCGCAACCATGGAGGTTCTTAAGAAATTCCAGGATAGAAGAGTTCTCAAGTCCAAAGGTGTTCAAATGCAGACGCTGACTTCCTTAGGAGTTGGAAGAGATTAGGATGATGACAATAAATCTCATGTCAGTGTTATATCTATCTCAATCCTCTCATAGCTGAAGACTTGCTTGACCCTGTGCACACCTTAACTGATAACCTATGTGGAAGAAAGTATCTTGGGCACAGCCTCTTAGAGCATCAAAGATCCATTAGCAGGATTAATGAATCACAAATACATTCCAGAGGCGGTTTTTTTCTTGTTTCTCGTCCAATTCTTTCGTGCCAAAGACAAGTTTTATTCCTGGAATACTTGCTAAAACTGAAGAAACATTTGCAAAACACTCTGGTTGCGAAGAAACTTCAGATCCATTTTCAGAAGGGAAAAAAAAAACATTTTCCCCCCAATATTTAGGTGCAATCTGATCATAAGCTATTGCTGCTTTCTCAGGTTCATCATAAACACCTAAATAAACTTATTTAGTCTTTCAAGTCTTCTCGAATCTCTCACACAGATAAGCACAGTAGTGTCTGTACCAGTAATACTTTCATGGACGAATGCAGGTCAACAGCCCTACTTTCCCTTCCATGTGTAGATGCAGGGTCTCAATAATGTCTCAATCTTTTGTTTCTCCTCTCTGTTGCAGGACCTTCTGAGATCAAATTCAAGGAGGCTGAACATGGAGGAATCAACAATCCTCTAATGTCTTAGTCCAATTGAAGAGTTCAATCAAATAATCTGCATCTTTTAGTGTTTCACTGATTTAAACGATGCATTTAAGGTCTCGAAACAGCACATTCCTGCGCTTCTGATTCCCTGGTTCATCCCTCTGTTCAGCATTAGCCCTACAATACGTAGGGTTTCAAATTGTTCTCGCAGTAGCTTTAACGAGATCTTCATCACTTCCTTCTTTGGCCTTCACAGCTTCGACATCAACTTCTGCAGCATCATCTTTGTTTTGTCTTTCCACCGTCAACGTTGTTCAAGCTTGCCATCGTTTACTGCATCACCGTCGTTTCTTCCTCCTTCGTTCTGCGTTGTTTAGCTTTCCATCTTCATATCACCTCATAGTTCGACGATGTCCCCCACTTAGGAGCCAAGCTTTGACGATGGAGGAGCAGGAATCGGTGGGCTGCTAGGTCATTCAGGACTGTGATGCCCAACCCCGAAGGCAATAAGCTCCAGTCTCTTCAGTTCAGGATTACAATTAATAATTTCTCGACTTCTTCTGGATCAGGTGTAGAGCCTGGGTAGCTCATAAGCAAAGATCCACCCTGGTTAGCTTCTTCACCTCGATTCACCTTGTGATTCCTTCCTCCGTCTTCAGCATAGAATGAAAGAGCAAACATAACAACTAAGTATGTACAAAGTATCTAATCACATGCACAACTTTTGGGTGGTTTTCACACCTCAAATGCGCAGCAATACGACATCCATCCCCCCTAATCCTGCGCATCCTCCGGATGGGCCAACTACCCATGATCGTTATCATCAAGATCCACTAACAGATCAATCTCTTCATTATGCATTTCCGGTAGATCAACACGATTATCTGTCATATCATCTGTCTCTTCCATTGGAGTTTCTTCTCGTTGCTCTTCTCTTGCAAATTCTTCCAATGCATATTCCTCATCATTCCTTTTCTTGAAAATCTTGATTCTTTTTCCAGCAATAGGCACTCTAAGCACTGTCCCATCCAATTCTGTCAGCTCATATGTTGCATTATCAAAGACATGACTGACTATGTATGGCCCAAACCATCTTTTCACCATCTTCCGAAGTGCAGTATGCTGATTTTCAAGGCTGCTATCAAACACCAATACCCAATCTCCCTCTTCTATTGCTCTAGGCCGCAAGCGATGCATGCTGTCAAACCTGTCCTTATTCCTTAGTCTAGCAACCTTCAACCTATCAATAGCTAGTTGAATATCCTCAGGTCTCCTCTCCAACTGTCAAATCCAAAGAGCTAAGAGCTCCTCTCTCTTCAAATGCTCCTGCCAAGGTAAAACTGACCAAGTCAAAGCACAAGTCTCAATCGGCATAACAGGTTTCTGACCATACATCAACTCTGCAGGCATATATCCAGTGGTAACACTATGAGTCGTACGATCAGCCCACAAAGCAAATGGTAGAAGTCTCGGCCATTCTCCAATCCGTCCTCTGCATGCTTTGGCTAATTCTTTCACTATCGGCGGATGCCCTCTTTCACTCTTCCCATTTCCCTCTAGATTGTATGCTGTGGTTAAAGCCAATTTGATTCCTAGCTGAGAGAAAAACTCCCTAGCTTCATCTGCATCCAATTCACCACGATCCGTAGTGATCTTACCCACACAACCATACCTGCAGAAAATGTCCTCCAATAAGAACTTACACATTGCACTAGTGGTCTTCGTTCTCAAAGATTTGCCCTCAACATGATTGGTGAGATCCTCTCTAGCCAAAACAATGTACCTCATCTGCCATAGACCCATAGGCATGGTAACCAAATCAACTACCCACTTATAATGAATGCATAACGGATAGGTCGGATGAAGCTCATCTCGATGACGCACTACTGAATACATCTGGCAGTCTCTGCAAGTCTCAACAAAGTGAGAAACATCTCTATACATGCCTTTCCACCAATATTTCTCCTTGATTTTCTCATAAGTAGCCCACACTCCTCTATGACCAGCCCAAGGACTCTCATGAAACTCCCTCATCAACTGTAACTGTGTCTCTCTATCACAAACAACCCGCAAAGGTAATCTGCTTCTTTTCTTCGGATGCTTCCAAAGAAATCCGTCCTTGAGAAAATAACCATAGGCTTTCCTTCTAATCTTCTTGAACTCTTCATCTGTCCATTCATCTCTTTTGCTTAGTGTACTAAGGTACCTGCCAATCTGCAACCAATCTCCAACATAGAGTTCTTCTATGAAAGCCACAATATCATAGACATGGCAAACATGATCAACCATAGTGGCTGAAATTTCTACATCATCCTCTTCTGCAAGTAGAGTCTCCTCATCATCATATCTGGCTCTAGACAACATATCTGCCACTGGATTATCCTTCCCTGCTATGTGTTTAAATTCCACATTTAATGACTTGATGTATGCAATCCATCTCAACATAGCTATATCCGGAGTAGAGCAACTCATGATCATACCAATCAATGGCAAGCAATCTGTCTCTTCCACAACTGAAGCTCCAATAAAGTACTCCTTGTCACATTTGAGAGCTGTGACAATCCCCAATAGCTCCCTCTTGATTTGCGGATATCTCCTCTGTCTCTCGTTTAGTACTTTCGCCCCAAACCGAATAGCATACCTATTTCCATCTGCATCATCTTGACCCACAGCCCAACCTATGCCAATTGGACTAGTGTCAACTGTCAATACAATAGGCCTTTCACAATTATAATCCGCTTGCCTGAGAGTAGGAGCATTCTGCAATAACTTCTTCAATTTCCGCATGGCTCTAGTGTGGCTCTCATCCCAATAGAATTTCTGCCCCTTTCGAAGCAGCTGATACAAACAATCTGCTATGTGTGTAAAATGAGGTATCCAAATCATATAAAACACACAAGCTCCAATGAATCTTCGTACCTCTGAAGTGGTAGAACAATACTCCGCAATCTTGCCTATAGCATTCACCTTATCAAGTGAGGGTTTCCTGCCATAATATCCACACATATGTCCAACAATGACAACCTCATTCACTCCAAAAACAGATTTTTTCCCTGAAAGTGTCAAGTTCACTTCTTCTAACTTGGCCAAAATCTTCTCACATGATGAAATATGATCAGCCACAAAGTATCTGCATCCCTGCTCATTTAGGCTCTCATTCTTCTCTTCTTCTGCACACCCCTTAATGGGCACATCATCCAAGACAGGCATGGTAAGCTGAGATATGTAATCACGAAGGACCTTATGCATGGCATTCATCATATGCGCAACAGAATTGGTGGCACCTTGAGGCAAGCAAGGTACACATCCTGACAAGCCCAATAGGAGTTCTCATGGTGGTTATGTCCCTGCTTTCCAAAGCCAGCTGAAACTGATCATATCCTGAATACAAATCACCTAAAGAATAGATGGCACGTCCAGCAAATGCCTCTGCAAACTCATCCACAACTGGACCTATACCAACATTCCTGATAGTAACTCTGTTCACTGGCTGTATGTCCTGAATAAATCGGAGAGTACCATTCTTCTTTGGAACTGTAAACCACCTGTTTGAGTATGGTGCAGATGAAGGCTTAAGAATTTCCATCCTGATTTTCTCATTCAATAAATCAATCAGCTTTGGCAAGTGTGCTTTAGGCACTGGAATAGGTCGGGATATTCCATGGGATATGAGGAATAGTAAAAATGACCATAGGAGCAACAATATCTGGATTCACACATCCAATCTCATGTGGGAAAAAAGTAAATCCCCTTCCATGACGCTCAAGCATATCCTGAAAGCATTACTTCTCTATGGGTAGCAAGAAATCACCATTTCCAATTTTCAATTCAGCAAGAGTCTCTGCTGAAAATTTATGACTAATATGCTCCGGATTCCTCAAAATTTGCTGTTTAGCAGCCCTCTCTATTTGCTGATCACTGTCAGGTGGAAGCGGTACAGCAACTGGCTTCACCTTCTTATCCACAGTTTTGTATTTCGTGTCAACCCTGGCCTCATTATGCTCTTCTGCATTACATAAATCTTGCTGTAAATCAGCAGTTCTGCACTCCAATGGCTGAATATCCTCAGCCCTCTGCTCTATGGACTGCATAGGAACAGCCCCAAACTCTGAATGCTGAAATATTTTAGCAGTAAACTCTGTTGGCTGAAAATTTTTAGCCCTCTGTATCTCTAAAAGCTGATCATAACTAGCTGGAAACTCTGTTTGCTGAATTTCTTCAGCACTCAACACTCTTTGCTGAGTTGCCTCAGCCTCTGACTCAATCTGTGACACAAAATTTGCAATTTCATGAAACATGTCCAGGGACTGCACTAATACATTACTGTGACAATTCTGCATATCAGTTTTCAGCATATCTCCCATCTCTGTTATCATATCTACACAAATCACACTATCATACATACCATCTATGTACTCATCATCCTCCAAAATTCCTACATTTTTCAAATTTTTCTCCTTCCTGAATATATACTGCCTGGCAGCTCTAGGCAACCCAGAAGTCTTCTGATAGCTCATCGAACTGTTTGCTGAAATCCCAACAAAACCGGAGGAGAAAACACTGCTGCTGCCAGGAGGTGAGAACTCCAATCTCCTCTCCTTTGTACCACCGTCGTCTCGCAAAACGGCGGTACCTAATGAAAACCTGAATCCCTCACAGTGGGCAAAGGTGCATCTCTGAGAGTATCTCTGTTTCTAACATGGTTCACACATACAGTCATAAACTGAACTGCTCTCATACCATCTTTACTGCGAATCCGTGCATAAGCAAATCCATCATCCATGACCTTTGTTTCCATGCGCATCTCTATAATGAATGGCTGACCAAGAATTACGGGATAAGAGCATGAATCCTGCACAAAGAAATGAAAATCCTCCTCTACATCACCAATAGAAACCCTGACACTAGGACAGGCAGCATACAAATCACCTGCAGTGTTATTGGCGGCTCTCATATGCCACCCATGCTCTACATCCATAGGCCATCTGTTACTCTCATAAACTCCACGAACTATGAGATTAATCTCTGAACCATGATCCACCAATGCAACATAAGGCACATGTTTCTCTCCAATCTTTACCATCGTCTTTGTAGTTGCCCTAGCCCAATGGCTCCGCGAAAAGTGACTACGCGGTATCATGACAGGCTCATCAATTCCAGCATAATGCATAGGCTGAACCCTCTTCTCTACCTGCGGAAAAACAAAAGCACTATCAACCATAACCTCATCCTCATCCTCATCCAACTCCCCAATCAAAACTCCATGTGTATCCGTGGTAGACAATGCATGTCTTTTCCTCTTCAAAACCTCCTGAAACTGATCCTGAAACTCTCTTTCTGAGATGCCCAAAATCTCAGAAATAGTGAAAGTCACCTCACTGCCAAGTATCTTATCATTAAAGATTTTCTTCATGTCTGTAGATGTCTCAATATCGGACATCAATCTGAACCCTGGCTGCTTTCTCTCTCTAGGCTCTTGCCTCTTTTCTCTCTTTTGAGCATCTTCCATCTGTCGATCTGGTCCTGATCGTGAAGACGGTCCTGCAGTAGGTGAAGTAACAAACTCACCCCCTCTAGTCTTCTTAGCTGCACTTGGATTTTCTTCATCCCTCTTACGCTTCTCCTCAACAAGTACATCTGCACCATGAGATTTAGCCAAATAAGCATAAATAGAGTACCTGTCAACAGACGAGTCCCAACCTGTCTCTGATCTGATGCTAGAGCCTACACTAGTCAAAACAGTTTGCTGAATTTTTCCCTTGTTTGCAGTCTCCATAGCATAAGTCCATAGCGTTGACTGAGTCTCTGATCCCTTCTCAATCTGGACTCCATATGCAGAAGCATCACCTCTAGCTATCACATAAGAAGTACGCGCAGCCATGTCATCAACTAACTTCTTCATTCCACCTTTACCAAAGTTGGTAGCAAGTGGAGCTCCTATCTCAGTCAACCAAATCTTACCATCTTGCCCCCAATATACCACCTCCGATCTCTCCTATGTTGAGAAACACGGATCTAGAGCTAGTTGGCTATGGTGGACGCAAGTTAAACACACGATACATTATCAGAGTGAGAGATTGTAACTCAAATGAATTAGGTTCCAAGAAAGATTAGCTTGGACTCATAAAGACAGTTTTGAGTGACTCAAATTGATAGTATCATTTCATTGAAACGAGTGTCAAGTACATGCCTTTATAGCTTTTTGGATAGTACCACTGTACCTTACTGTGCATATGGGATTTTGGACCTCTCTTCTTAGAGCTTACATCATTTGTCTATTTCTTAACACCCCCCCTCAAATGATGAGTCCCTACACTTGCTGGCTTTTGTCCCCCCTTCATGATAACATGGCCCGGAAGACTAGCTCATTGGCAGCCTAGTCAAGTTAAAGCTTGAGACTTTACATCTTGGCAAGGGTTGTACAAATCAAATCCACTAAGAAAAAAAACATATGAAAGGTACAATGAAAGTTCTTCAAAACAATCTGTCAGAGTTGTTGATGGTAGCGGAAGCATATTCTTCTTCTTCTCTTTCTTCCATGTATTGGTTCTGGTGATGATCACTTTGCAATTGTTGGGCTCTCTTCTTGTGGAAACATTCACTGGCTACATGGCCAGTCTTACCACAATAGTGACATGTAATCCGATCCTTGTTATTGTTGTTGATGAATCCTCGACCTCTTCCTTTAGGTCCAGCAGCTCCTTTGGTGTACAAAAGATTTTCCCTAGATGATGAGACATTGTCTTTTGCATTCTTGGTTTTTACTTTGCCTTCTTCGTCAAGTAGTGAGTGCTCAATATCTTTAAGTGTGAGGCTTGGAACATTACTCAAAGTGGACACAAGATTTTCATATGGATCCTTGTTTACACTTGCAAGCAGTACGGCTATTGCTTCATCTTCCTCAATATTCTTTTTAAGAGATGCAAGTTGAGTTTTTAAACTCTTAAACTTATTAATGTGTATGGTCATAGAAGCACTGTCTTTGATATCGAGTTTATAAAACTGCATGAGAAGTTTTACCTTTGAATTCTTTGCTTGAGTACCAAACATTTTATCAAGTTCCTCCCAGGCGGTTTTAGCATTTCTAATGCCAGATATATGATGTAGCACATCATCACTTAGTCCCTAGGCAATGATGCCTAGTGCCTTATTATTCATCTTCTTCCATTCTTTGGATTTGAAGTGGTCTTCTTCAACAAACCTGTCTTCATCATCTTCCTTCTTGTTATCTGCATCATCTTCAAACAAGTCCCATAAGTCTTTTCGCATAAGATGGTACATGGTCTTCTCCTTCCAGGCATGGAAGCCTTCACCATTAAATTTTTCTATATGTTCCACTTCAGTCATCTTTGGTAGAAGATCTTACCACGAGAACTCTCGGGCAGTGTCTATCCTTTTACAAGAAGATAAGGGATTCGATAATTGTGCAAGCAAATAATTTCATGCGGGAAGGTCTTACCAATTGGAAATCTTGCTCAATGGCATTGTCTAATCCCGTACAAGTACTTCAAATATTGAAGAAATGGCACAAAATGCTAGTGTCTAAAGAAACTTGATGGAGTAGAAAAAACAGTTTTAAAACTAAGATCATCGTGAATAACTTAGAGTGTGGGAGAGTGTGAACAGGGTATTTGGAAAAAAAGAAAGGCTTATTGAAGCCTTAGAGATAAGCCCCTTTTAGCCTTTTAAAAATTAAATCATGAATTTCTGCCAGGAGCCCGCTGATTCTGCACATGTTGCCGTGCAGAACGCCTACGACAGCTTCCAAGGTCTCCTACCGATTTTGCACACATTGCCGTGCAGAACGCCTATGACAGCTTCCAAGATCTCCTTACCCTTGCTCGCCTCACGGGCTCCAATGCAGACGAGGCTCGCGGCTCTTGTAAGAAATGCGGTAGGGTCGGTCTGTTTGGTAGCTAATGGTGGTCCAATGCAGATGATTCTACCCTGACAGCTAATGGTGGTCTGTCTGGTGCGAATGGTGTCACACGAAGGGACAAAGCGTCTAATGGCAGCTAATGGTGGTCTGTTTGGTTCAAATAGCTAAAAAATCTCTTGCTGGTCTCGCAGACTTGTTGCAGATGGAGAGAGCTAGCCGATGTAGATTAACCTTTCGTTATTGCCTGTCTGCGCCCCTGGATGCTACATCAGTCGTCTTCTCAAGCCTTTGTAAGGGCTAAGTCGAACCCTTTTACCAGGATGGTCCGTCAGCAAGACAGATCAGCAATGGCGTCTGATCTGAGGTAGTTCCAGACTAACAACCCAAACACCAAGTCTTCTCAACTTGAGCTCTCTTCCTTCCTTTCTATTTCTCTGTTAAAAAAATAGCCCCTTCAATATAAACTCTAAACTGATCTTCTTGAGTAGCAGCACTTTCTTCCTTGAGCTCCTTTGGTAGCACCTCCTTCCTTAATCTTCTTCTCCTCGTACACACAATGGATGTTGGATGGTTTGAGAGATTGGAATTGGAATGAGCTTGTAAAAGGAAAATAATGAAGAAGGGAAAAATCCTAGAGCATGCACAAAAGAAGAGATTTCACCTACTAGCTTCCTAGCTCAGCCATGGCTCTGATACCATGTTGAGAAACACGGATCTAGAGCTAGTTGGCTATGGTGGACGCAAGTTAAACACACGATACATTATCAGAGTGAGAGATTGTAACTCAAATGAATTAGGTTCCAAGATAGATTAGCTTGGACTCATAAAGACAGTTTTGAGTGACTCAAATTGATAGTATCATTTCATTGAAATGAGTGTCAAGTACATGCCTTTATAGCTTTTTGGATAGTACCACTGTACCTTACTGTGCATATGGGATTTTGGACCTCTCTTCTTAGAGCTTACATCATTTGTCTATTTCTTAACATCCTAGGTGCACTAGGAGCACTCCTAGGTGCAGTAGGAGCACTAGAAGAAGTAGTAGGTGCAGTTGAAGCAAACTGCTCCTTCAACTTTCCCACCAACTCCGCTTTGACTGACTCCAATGTCAAATCTATTATGCATTTTATTATGTCATCAAGAGAGGTAGGACCGATGGAGTGGATGGTTTTGGAGCAGAAGGTGTAGGCATTGGTCGTGAAACAGGAGGAATAGGTGGAGTGGAAATAGTAGGCACTGGCATAGGCCAAGAAACTGACTGAGGAGGAGAAGAAATAATAGGAATAGAAGCAGGCATAGGAGCTGATGATGGTCTAGATGCTTCGGAGTGGAAATAGTAGGCACTGGCTTCGTGCGATCCTCAAGAAGCTCACCCAATTCTCGAATCAACTCCGAAGCAGCTAGACCTTTGTTTGGCATGTAGACCCACTCTCGGAATGACCACCAAGTAGCCATACCAATGTCCTCAAGGAAGTATTTTTCTTTCAGGGCCTTCTTAAAATCTTGCCAATGTGTATTTTGAATAAAAAGATCAGTCACTTTTGTCCTCAAAGCAGGTGTGACAAGACGAAGGAAGTACTTACTCATAAGTCCAGCAGGAACTCCAAAAAACCCCATCTTGATCTCATATGTCTTCAAATATGCTGAAACATTGCGGCTGTCAAATAGCTTCTTCTCATTCTCAACTGCTTCAATAGCCTTAGTCGCGCTGTTTGCATTCTCCTGCTCCGAATAGAGTTGCCTTTGCTGAGACAACTGCTGTTGATGCAATTGTTGATGCTGCTGCATATACAATTGTGTTTGCTGATTTTGGAGCTGCATATACATGGACATATTCTGCAAAATCTGCTTTAGATCCTCCGTTGAAGTACTTGACGCAGCAGTCATTGATGGAGCTGAAGTAGACGTAGCTGGAGTTGTAGAAGAAGCTGAAATAGAGGCTGAAGTATCTCCCATCCTGAAATTTCTGCGACGCTTTCACGTCGGGTTCACCAAAGATGTCGAAGGGTTTGTGAAAACAATGTCGCAACCACGGAGGTTCTTAAGAAATTCCAAGATAGAAGAGTTCTCAAGTCCAAAGGTGTTCAAATGCAGACGCTTACTTCCTTAGGAGTTGGAAGAGATTAGGATGATGACAATAAATCTCATGTCAGTGTTATATCTATCTCAATCCTCTCATAGCTGAAGACTTGCTTGACCCTGTGCGCACCTTAACTGATAACCTATGTGGAAGAAAGTATCTTAGGCACAGCCTCTTAGAGCATCAAAGATCCATTAGCAGGATTAATGAATCACAAATACATTCCAGAGGCGGTTTTTTTCTTGTTTCTCGTCCAATTCTTTCGTGCCAAAGACAAGTTTTATTCCTGGAATACTTGCTAAAACTGAAGAAACATTTGCAGAACACTCTGGTTGCGAAGAAACTTCGGATCCATTTTCAGAAGGGAAAAACAAAACATTTTCCCCCCAATATTTAGGTGCAATCTGATCATAAGCTATTGCTGCTTTCTCAGGTTCATCATAAACACCTAAATAAACTTATTTAGTCTTTCAAGTCTTCTCGAATCTCTCACACAGATAAGCACAGTAGTGTCTGTACCAGTAATACTTTCATGGACGAATGCAGGTCAGCAGCCCTGCTTTCCCTTCCACGTGTAGATGCAGGGTCTCAATAATGTCTCAATCTTTTGTTTCTCCTCTCTGTTGCAGGACCTTCTGAGATCAAATTCAAGGAGGCTGAACAGGGAGGAATCAACAATCCTCTAATGTCTTAATCCAATTGAAGAGTTCAATCAAATAATCTGCATCTTTTAGTGTTTCACTGATTTAAACGATGCATTTAAGGTCTCGAAACAGCACATTCCTGCGCTTCTGATTCCCTGGTTCATCCCTCTGTTCAGCATTAGCCCTACAATACGTAGGGTTTCAAATTGTTCTCGCAGTAGCTTTAACGAGATCTTCATCACTTCCTTCTTTGGCCTTCACAGCTTCGACATCAACTTCTGCAGCATCATCTTTGTTTTGTCTTTCCACCGTCAACGTTGTTCAAGCTTGCCATCGTTTACTGCATCACCGTCGTTTCTTCCTCCTTCGTTCTGCGTTGTTTAGCTTTCCATCTTCATATCACCTCATAGTTCGACGATGTCCCCCACTTAGGAGCCAAGCTTTGACGATGGAGGAGCAGGAATCGGTGGGCTGCTAGGTCATTCAGGACTGTGATGCCCAACCTCGAAGGCAATAAGCTCCAGTCTCTTCAGTTCAAGATTACAATTAATAATTTCTCGACTTCTTCTGGATCAGGTGTAGAGCCTGGGTAGCTCATAAGCAAAGATCCACCCTGGTTAGCTTCTTCACCTCGATTCACCTTGTGATTCCTTCCTCCGTCTTCAGCATAGAATGAAAGAGCAAACATAACAACTAAGTATGTACAAAGTATCTAATCACATGCACAACTTTTGGGTGGTTTTCACACCTCGAATGTGCAGCAATATGACACCACATAAACCACATGTTTTGCACGTCTACCATGGCAAGCTTGACAACGTGGCATGTGTAGAATAGGTCCACGGATGGAGTTCAACGAATATCAGCGGATTCGCGCGCATAGAGCCACATTGACTCTACCTTCCCAGGCTTTGCGCGAGAGCCAAGGAATCTTCGGCTCGGTCTCGCCATGGATGGTGTGAACCCATTCGGTCTACGCTCGACTTCTTACAGTGTGTGGCCTATAGTGCTTGTCCACTACAACATCCCTCCATGGCTTTCTACAAAGAAAGGACATCTCATCCTTAGCTTACTCGTCCCGGGCCGCTACAAAGTAGAAAATATGGACGTGTATCTTCATCCATTAGTCGATGAGCTTAAGATTTTGTGGAAGGAGGGGGTCATGGTGCAAGATATGAGCAGGCGCGATGGTCAGCGGTCAGCCAACATTCGAGCCATTCTCATGTGGAGGATGCATGACTTTCCGAGATTGGGAGAGTGCTCAAGTGAGCAAACCTTTGTTCTCACTGGTAATATCTATATTTTATTTCATTCAATCAAGTATTCACTAGGTCGTGGATCACCTTACAGGTCTGGCTACCTCAGGTTATCATGCATGTCCATTGTGTGGGCCACAGTTAGACTCCCGAAGGTCACGAACCATGAAGAAGATGGTATATCAAGGACACGCTCCTTTCTTGCCAGAGGATCATGAACTTAGGGAAGGTTTTCTTGGATGACCTCCAGCACGTATGAACGCTGCAAGCTGGTATGAGCTGAAAATGGTAAACTCGGAATCACATCCAAATGGAATGCGACGGTTCTCAGTTTTCTACGAGTTGCCATATTGGACCCACTTACAGGTCAACCACTTGTTGGATCCCATACATATTTTCAAAAATGTGGGCAGCTTGCTATGGAACCACATCATAGGAAAGAGAGACACTATAGGGTCACGAATGGATTTAAAGGAGGTAGATAAGATGGAGGCGCTTTGGCCCGCAGTCGAGTGCTGAAGGGGGAGTGCAGCTTCCTCACGCTCCCTGGGTTTTTTCTACCAAAGAAGAGCACATTGTGAAGCAAGTAATCAAGTCTATCCGCACTCCGACGGGTATGATGCGTTCTCTCAGGTCCGCATTTTCTAAAGATGACCAAATGTCTGGGCTAAAATCCCATGATTGGCATAAGATATGTTAGGTTTGTGAACAGAATGGATTTTAATTAGCGTGGACATTTTGAAATTTGAAAAGTGACCATTATTCATAATGCTTTCTCATTTGTCGCAGTTTATCCTACCAATCGCGATCATGGGATGCCTTACTCCAGAAATTCGCGGGGCCATTTACAAGTTGTCGACTTTGGTGCAATGGATCTCACAGAAAGAGATTAAGACGTTCTCTATTGAATCCGCAAGGCGGGGAGCAGTTGAGACGGTTTGTCTCTTTGAGAAATACCTGCCCACTAGCATGCTCACGATACAAGTTCACCTTCTTGTGCATCTTGTGGATGAAGTGGAGATTGCTGGACCTGTCCATACGCGATGGATGTTCTTCCTAGAGCGCTTCATGAAAACCCTGAAAGGCTTTGTGCGACAACGAGCTCGCCCAGAAGGTAGCATGGCGGAAGGTTGGTTGGTGTTAGAGGCGTTAGTGCATATCTCACAATGGCTACCAACGATGGAACCAGACAATGAAATGCTATGGACGCTAAAGGACAATGATAGGCTGACTGGAGATGTGGTGGTTGGAAATGGGGTAGAAAAAAGAATGGATGCCTCAATGGAAGAGAAGGTGAATCACTTTTATATATTGCACCATGCCTCCATGGAGATGTGGCTCGCCAAGTACCAGATTGCAAGGCAAGATCGAGAGGAAGCGCGAGCTGAATTCCGACGCAGTACGGGTCACCGACTGATTCGATATCCCGAAGGCATGGAGGAGATACCACGGTTTATGTCAACACGATGGTTGTTACAACTATATATATCATCTCTCACTTGACTTGGGTCTCACCTATATATACTAACTCTACATCAATATGAATCATTCTTTGGGAGCATATCTTGTGTATCTCTCTCATACTCTCTCTCTCTCTCAACAATGGTTGCATGGAGCCTTGACCACAGCATCCAGTGAAGGGATAGAGGTCTCAATGGAGGAGTGGGAGTTCTTGAGGGGATGTAGTCCAAAGGTAATGAGGGGTTTAGAATGTGTCGTATCTAAATTTGCTTGCTACATCTAATTTGAGTGTTTCAATGTGCAGTACAAAATATATAGTGCAGCGTGGTCGCGCGGATGGCATTTTCGGGTGGAGCGTATTGACAAAATGTGCTCCACAATGGATTGTGGTGTCATGGCAAGGTTTGAGCAAGAGAGCCGACGACGAGCAACGGATCTGAACACGGTTGTGGATGAGATGGAGTATTTTGGGAACTTCCAAAGTATTATTACGGTGGATTACCGTAGCTTCTCCATGATACTATTCGATGTGCAGTGGTTCAAAGTGGTACTTGGAGGAGCTAGAGCAAAAGTTCGACGAGGTCCATCTGGATTTCTCGAAGTAGATTTCGAAAAAAAATGGACGGTGGATTTGCGCAACACCTTTGTGTTGTTGGCCCATTGTGAACAGGTGCAAATAGTCATTTGCTTGCTAATTGTAATACGACATGGTTTATGTCACAATGGTTTGAACTTGCTTTGTAAGTGTTTGTGAACAAGTAATCTTCTATCCAAACCCCGGACAACCTCGATGGTGGTATGTTATACCTTCAACTCCTCGAGGTGCGAGAGTATATGATCAAAGTGATGTTCCAGGCATAGATGAAGAAAATATGCAAATAGAGGGGTCGATATTAGAAGGGGTGGAGGCCACCGCAAGCTTGGAGCCCGCATCGGCTAACAATGATGGAAATACAAAAGTCGTAGAATTTTTTGAGAATGAGGCAGACTCGTTCTTTTGTGGTGACATGTCTATCGACCTTCCAGTGTATGCAGAGTTGTGTCAGGAGATTAACATGGGACCATAGAATACTTCATTCTTGGAGAATTGTATTACTCAATTCGTTGTTTAGATCTTCCATGAAGGTAGATAAGATATGCATTTTAAGAGGGATTTTTAAAAAATGATTTATATTAATGTGCTTTGTATAGTTTAAATTGATTATTCTAACATTATTTTTTATCTGTGCAGGTATTGACATTTTTAGGATGAGTCGAGGGATGAGCGATGAGGATTTTCAGGACATGATTGCACGCATGTCTCCGGATAAGCTCGCGAGATTCAGAGAGTGATGGCTCGCATGAGGGTGATGGCTCGCATGAGGGAGTTGTGCCAACAAGTTTTTCGGCACAATGTCCTGGATCATTGGAGGAACATACCGGAGGGGAGCAAGGACTACTTAGTATCATCCTTGCACGAGGAGTTCCCGGTGCTAGCCGTAGTAGATAGATTCTCTATGGGCTGGATGATGGATTGCATGCGTGCATACATGTCACATAGACGATCCAACACACGCAAGGCAATCAAGAGTGGGGCTCCAAAGCCCGAGTGGTTAGATGCAGACAACTGGCGCCGACTAAGAGAGGAGGCTACAGATTCGCCAGGACGTTGGAGTCAGCACAACGGGAGGCGGCGAGGGCACGAATCGAGGCTGGATCGGTGCATCATCTTGGGAGTGGTGGCCACAGGACATATTTGGAGGACTTTGTAAGTTTCTCTTTTGTTTTTCTTATTTGTTTTTTTGAGATATTCTTTGTACTGACAATCATGTTTCTAATAGTTAGCATTTTATTTTCTTTGCAGCACTCCATTACAAATCGTGATCCGCAAGGCCTTGAGACTCGATATGCAGAGAGGCACGGTCTTAGGGCATTGATCGACCGATTGTATAGACGTGGCGGCCCTGTAAGTCACTCATCTTTCTTGTCCGTAGTTACCATGAGATATTTGAATGCATTATTGTATGGTGGATTGATATGTTGTTTGCGGCGGGACGAGCTTTCGAGGGACGAGGATTTGTAACTCACCCTTGGATCCTTAGAGCTCACACACCTTTAGTTTTTAGTCGCCTGATCTATGTAGACATTTTCTATGTATTAGTGATATCGTTTCATGATTGTACCAATCACATTTTATGCGATCATGTATTTATTTCATGTATCAATTTTATGATTTCAGTATACATTCTTTTTGTTTGCAAATGCTTTGTATGCAATAGTGCAGAACCTGCCCTGCAACAAAAAAAAATTTCTATGTTACCGTCGCTATTTGCGTCACAAATTTACTGCTCGCGTCGCTATTGGCGTCACTATGAGCATCACAAATTCTCTGTAACCATCGCTATATGCGTCGCTATATGCGTCGTAACGCATATAGCGACGCATATAGCGACGATTCTATGGCATCGTCAATAACGACGCTTTTTGCAACGACAGGGGCAAATTTTGTTGTTTGTATTTTCGTCGCTTTAAACGTCGCTATAAGGTATATATCTTGTAGTGTTGTGGAGTAATATATAGAGTAGTTTTGGTTCTCTTGATTCTTCATTCCATCTTGTCTATTCGTCTAAACCCATATCAGTTATTACTTGACATATACCCTCCTTGTTAACATTTGGTAAACCTGACATGAAAAGCCACATGATCTAAGCTATGACAAGATGGTAGAATTAGTAGTACCTTCACGATCTACATGACCTATAGAACTTGGAGATATTTGTCATGACATAAAATGGATGTTACAAGATCCGGGAAGACAACTAAGTTGATAGATTTTTCTTAATAATACCTTGTCAAAATGACACAGCTATAAAAGGTATTGAGATGTGTAAATTTGATCACTTTCACAAATAATATAGTTATTGTCTCTCATTTCACCATTTTGTCCATAACTTTTATGTCTTCACACTCTTCCTTGTATCTTTCTAGTCTTTCTTTCTTCTTGTCATTCATTCTTTCTCCTCTTTTCTCTCTCTTCTACACTCTCTTCTCTCATTGCTCAGCTCTCTTCTTAACAAGGGTCTCTTACTTTTTCAAATACACTTTCTCTTTCAACTTTCTTTTATGTTTTTGTGAAAGCTCTCATGGTGGCTGTAAGAGACCCTTTCTCTTGCTCTTGAGTAACCATATCTTTCTCTCTAACCATGGGAAAACTTTTCCATGAATCTTGAGGAACATATGGAGTATAGGTTTGATGACATTGCTTGAAAATCATAGTACATTTTGCATTGAATTTCCTACTCTGTCCATCTCTCATTGCTACCTCTAATCTTTGTTATGTTGATGAAGTACTAATTGAGCACTCATATCAAAGATATTTCAACAAGTCTTGGTAAGATTCAACATTTGATCTTTATCCATTTCTCTAAAACCGTAAATGTACGGGAGGGCAGTTAGAGGGTAGCCATAGCTTCAACCCTGAAGCTTTCAAGATTTCTTCAAGTTTTGGTATGTTAAGGAGGAGTTGTATAAAACTAATACTTAGTTAGCTTTTTCTCAAGATAACTTTTTTCACCTTTGTATACAAATGGAGCAACAAACTAAGGTCATGGATACACAGAAAGATGAAATCTCTACTTTGAAAGCTTAGTTGGCAAAAACTCAATCCCAAGTTGTTACTGTAATAGAGAAGAGGGAAAGGTAAGAGAAGGAGGTGACTAGAGCAATGCTTAGATTGAGCAACGTAAGGATCAGTTGGCTCTGTCTTGCTCTTCTTCACAAAGTCCTATGTAGCCAGTTCCTTATTTGTCCCTTGCAGACTTAGCAGTTCTTCAAAGACAAGCCACATTTTTCCCTTTGTTCCAAGCTAAGGTGAAAAGACTTCAATCTCGAATGGATTTGATGCAGTCTTCATTTGAGCAGTTCCAAGAATATGTTCCTCTAGATCACTCCTTTTTCTTGCATTATTAGCAACAAAAGTTGGCCTTGTACATTAAGCTTTCAACAATGGATCTACCTCTCCTAGAGGATGGATGGAGTGGGGCCTGGTCTTTTGAATTGTTGACTGAAGTAGTTGGAATGGTTTTTCAAGACTATGTGACTTCAGATACTATGCTTCTATCTTATATGTATTTGAGAAGTGATTTGATAATTCTAGACAATGAATATTTAGCTTGATATGTTGGGGATGTGGTACTACAAGCTGCTTTGTATGTTAGACATTTGCAGTTCCAGATCAATGAGATATTTCAGTGTTATTCTTTCAAAGTGGCTAATTATCCTGAGAGTTCGTGGCACATATGATTGACTCTATCATTTTAAATCAAGAAGGACTTGGTGTGGTGTGAAGCCCTTGAAAAACATCTCATACACCCAACATCTCATCTCCTTCGACAACCATGGAGAAAATGACATATTTGCAAATGTTTGACCAGTGTAATGTGGGCCATGGCACACATTGCCTTTCTGGTCCACATGATGAAATTCTATATAATTGATCGGATAGATCATGAGCCATAAGTATAGTTTCCAAACCACAAAATGGCATTGAAACCCTACAAAACGTCTCTCTGAAGAGACTTCTTTTCTTATGTGTGGTGGAAGGAGGAAATTCACGTGCATCTTTGGGACCAAATGCACACCAATACCTATGAAGTATCTTTCATTTATGAGACACATGTTGAATATGCGCCCCTTATATGCTTCTTTAAAAATTCAAATTAATTTGTAATAACCTTCTTGATTGACATAATAGTGCAAAGAAACTTATGTAGTTTGCAAGAGGTAGCTATCAATGTTGGGTTGAGTGAGGTTTCCAGGTGCATGCTTCTTGGTCCATTGCTTCTAAAAATTTGTTGGGCCATCTGGTCTTCTATTCTCTCCATTCAAAAAATGGATGAGCCTACTCCAAGGGATGTAAGCAAGGTGCAATACATTGTACCTAGATTAGGGGTCGTGCCTTATTTCCCATTGAAGTTGCACACCATCAAATGAACCAGGAGGCGGGTTTTGCAAGTTAATGCGATCAACCTTGCTTTGGTTGTCCATGTGTTTAGTGTGCACGGGAAATGGAGAGAGGGAGGGGAGATTATGGGAAAGAGATAGATGATATGAGAATAGAGAGAGAGAGAGAATGGGGGGAAGGGGGAGAGAGTCTTTTACTTCTTAGCCTTTTATGTAGTCCAAGCTTATTCCCCAAGAGTCACACACATCAAGATGCATTGATAGGTTAGATGATATGAGAATAGAGAGAGAGAGAGAATGGGGGGAAGGGGGAGAGAGTCTTTTACTTCTTAGCCTTTTATGTAGTCCAAGCTTATTCCCCAAGAGTCACGCACATCAAGATGCATTGATAGGTTAGATGATATGAGAATAGAGAGAGAGAGAGAGAATGGGGGGAAGGGGGAGAGAGTCTTTTACTTCTTAGCCTTTTATGTAGTCCAAGCTTATTCCCCAAGAGTCACGCACATCAAGATGCATTGATAGGTTAGTGGTTTTGAAATTAGTCTTTTTTTTGGAATTCTTTTTGCTTCAATTTATTCTCTTACTTATTCACTTAATCCACTAATTGTTGAATGAGCATGCACCACTTGATTATTCACTTCTATTCTGATCAAGATCCACCAATTACGTACTCTAAACACCGGGCTTTGATATCTTTAAAATAATATTTTATTTCAAAGAGGACAGCATGAGGCTCAGAAGGCTCCAACATCATTGGTCATTTAGTTTTCATAGTGGCGTGTCAATGCACATTCCCTCGTCATTATTCATTCCTTGCAATGATTGTGGGCCCAACTTCTCACATCTCCGGAGTCGCGATGCTATGTGTCCACCATTGCAAGTCTGAGGGTAGAGCTTTTTGCAAAGAATTTGATCACATTAGTTAGTATCATTAGGATCTTATTTTCCCTTGTGTGTGTTTCTTTGTTTGCATTTGCATGGCACACAAACACCTGTAGTTAGGTTAGGCACAATTTCTTCAATGCATTCTTTTTTTCTTGTGAAAGCATCGTTTGATTGATTGCATTGCATGGATTTTAATTTTCAAACTGCATGAATGTTCGGGCACGAAATTCTCTTCAAAAGCATATTATTGATAGGGCACATTGCATAGAAAAACAGATTCATATGAAGGTCGTAAGTTTTACATCGTCAGCGAGTATTTCTTGAAGACAAACAAAACATGTGTGTTGAAAGTGTGTGCAACTACAAGAATAATAGGCCAAGGAAGGTTGGTACATAAACACACCTATCTTGGATCTTAGAAGCTGTAATTTGTGTGAACTTCAAAGCACACAAAGGAAGCATGTAATTAGATATATATATTTTCCATGAAATTTATAAAAGAGCTAGATATTTGACTTTATGAGGGGTATAGTGCATTTTCAAGTCACACTTTTCTTCCATTGGAATGGATAGCTTAAATTATATGCTTAAGTTGCTACTAGTTATGATGCCCTGTTTCTTCATATTATGTTTAAAGTGATTATGATGACCTACCACTTTTCTATAGCAACAGTCTAAGTTGATCTGGCAATAAGGCTACTGGTATGGAGGAGGATGCAGGTTTATCCTGATTGGGATGCTCCATATTCATCTCAAGGCATGAGCATCTCAATCGATAGTTTTGATGATAAGTAAAGTTCTTGGTAGTTTATCTAGTAGGTTTAGTTTATGTCAGATTCTATCCATCATAGCTATGTATATCATGCTTTAGATGGTGATATTGGTCCTCTCGATCTAGTACTGATAATCAAATTATTATGCTCTTTCTATGATCTCACAGGAACAAATACATAATTTAGTTCTTTCTTGTTGTCTACAATATTAAAATTTTGGCTACAAGTAGGTGTCTCATGTTGCTTTTAGCAAATAATCCTCTTCTATATGTCATATCATGCTTTAGATGGTGATATTGGTCCTTTTTTTAGTACTAATAATAAGGTTCTTTTTTTGTAACATGTTGATTTAGCAATAAAGAGCCTCATGAGCTTCATGTGGGTTTGGATGGAATAATAGACATTTATCTACTATCAAGGGCTCACAATCAAACTCTCTACTTAGGCTTTCATCACAAGGTAAGTATTGGTTAAAATGCATATATGTGGAAATATCATGCATGCACAACTAGTGTTGTCATCGATCATGCTTGATGAATGAACATATGCAATGAAACTTTACACCAAGGTAGGTTACAATTTCTCTTCCATTATGCTCATCTTTATGTTGATGTTAAAGTTGATAGTTTGATAGCCAGTTGATTAGAAGGGTAATGACCAAGTTGTAGGTTGCATCTAAAAGACCTTCCAAGGGCATATTGTTCCCTGTTATGATCGTCACACTAGATTGTTGTGGAAGCTTTATAGAAGAGTTAGATCTTTCACTTTATCAAGGGTAGAATGCATTTTCAAGTCACACTTTTCTCTCACCAGGAAGGATATCTCAGACTATATGCTTAAGTTGCTACTGGTTATCATGCTTTCTTGCTTCATACTCTGTTGAAACTAATTTTGATGACCTACTAATTTTTTGAATTAGTCTGAGTTAATCTGGCAGTAAGGCTACTAGTATGGAGGAGGGTGCAAGTTCACACCTCCAACATTACCTGCACCGACATGTCACAAATTTTGTCTTTAAACCTATCGATATAAGTAGTGATTATTCTCATTTTGGATATGTAGTTCTTCATGTCATTGTAATACTCTTGTTATATCCTTGTTAAATCTTTTATGCATACGGTACCGTGGTAGTGAAGTTTTGAATATATACACATCCGTCGATGCATCTTCTTCTTCTCAGCCATGCATTAGGGAAGAAATATTGGCTACAGGATCAGCTACATCTACATCTATATAGAGATCTGTTTCATCATTGGCACCCTTTTATGGGGCAAAGAGATTGGCAGACATAGATCACAGGTGGTCAGATTCTTGTTCATGATCTTTGATCATTGGAGCAGGGTCAGCATCCACCATAGTCATGCTGGGCATGGGACAAAGGTTCTCTTGGGATAGGTCTTTTGCAGGAAAGGTAGGCTTTAGGAGAGCAAGTAAGGTTGCAATGGTATCTTCTGGATCATCTATGGTATTGGATATGTAAGCATCATCATTGACCATCACTAGGTTGGCTTCCACTGAGGGTAATGTGGACATCAAAGGGCAGAAATCTTCGAAATCAAGTGCACCAAGACCATTGATAGGTCATTCATCTTCCTCTCGTTGGATGGGCATCAGGCCCCAGTCCATTACCAAGTGACTAATACCATGTGGATGTCCATGGATAAGAGGCCTCCCACTATCAGAGTGAAGTAGAGAAAGCATGATAGAGAGGAGAATTAGAGTTGAAAGTAGAGAATACTATGAAGAAGAGATATATATTGAAGTAGGCATCACATCTGCTCGAATAATAGCCAATGTCATTATTGTCATTGTTTCCTCTAACTTGGACCTTGATGCTGTTTTTTTGAAATTTTTGGTCATCTACAGGATAGGTTACATTGGTTCTTACGATCAACAATCATGCAATAGGGTTGCCATGGGCCCTCATGTACTAAAGGTAATAGTTAATATCCTACTATACCCTAATGAATAGGGTTTGTATATACATTTTTGTAACATAAATATTCACATATAATAGTCTGGCATCTTAGTCTATAACCGACCTTATTTATTTCCTTAAAATCATTCTTGGATTCACTTAGCTTTACATGTTTCCTTGTTCTATTGTCTTATTTTATGTTATCTAGTTGACTAAATGCATGAGCATTATCCATGTGTCTGGTATTTTTGGCAACTTATTGAGTGTCTTTAGGTAGTGGATTGGCTTTCTATTTCAGAGTATGCACAAAGGCAATGTGTGAATGGGAATCCATGGCATGACATTCAATGTCATAGTAGGATCTTCTGTATGCCATAGCAAGTCGTCCTTTTGTGTGTAGATCAGTGACTACTATTTTTTATGGCAGAGCATGACTACAAGGGATCAATAATCAGACTAAGGGAGTGTTTCTCAAGTCTAGCATATAAACTCAAAAGAGGCTACATCTTCAAGCAAGTATGGAAAGTTTTACAATGGCAAGTGCTATACAGTCTTGTACTCTGATCCAAGAGAACAGAGAGATGAACATATTCTATTTTCTTAGTTGGGAGACTAGAGCACTGTGGTGATCAAACATGTTTTATGTGGTGCAATGGTGTGTATATGTGATTATCTTCTTTTTTCATGATTGCAACCTTGTGTATTGGCAGGAGACTCTTTCTTCAACACAATATTTTTATTTGAATTGCAAGTCTTGTGCTTGAATTTTCAATTCAGGCAATGCCTTTTGTTAGAATATAGTGCTTCTAGATTGTCTTGTCACTGTAATTTTAAAATTGTCACTATAATTGTGGTGGAAAATATAAAGTTTTAGTTTAAAAAACAAGCTTGAATAAATTGAAAGTTTACCATGCTGTCAACTAACCATCATACTTGTATTTTTTTTGCCTAGATAGCCACAGAATTGGGTGGCATCATTCTTGAATCATAGATGGACTACTATTGTTGTGTTTAGGATGTGTCTTGGGTACAACACTCTTTTAGAGATACTTCAAAAGTCATGGGTACAAGACATTCTCAAAGGAGCTTAAGATTTGTCTTATTAGTAAAAAAAAATATAGGTTTAAAGATGTTTAGAGTATTATCGTAAATTTGTTATAACAACTATGGATAGATTTCTCTCCTGATCCATGGGATTCCCTATAAAGGCTAAAGATAGATTCCTTCATCTCCTATTGATAGTGTTGACTCTTATTTCATAAGGAACTTTTAATCATTTCCTGCATTGTCGCAGTGCGTAGGGTTGAAGGTCACCATAGGGATTTGGCAAGAGAAGAATGTATGGGGGTTCAAGAGCTTAGACTCTAGAGATGGTAGAGATAAGAGAAGGGTTGAAGGTTTCAAGCTAGGTTCTTAAAGATAAGTGACAACAGGGTGAAGGTAGATTCAAGGAGAGGAGTAGACAGAAGAGAAGGGGCTCGAAGAGATTAAAGATGTAGAATAATACTTCAAAAAAGAATTAGAAAATATAGAAGAATACTAACAAAGATAAAGCCTATTAGTTTCTTTCAGCATTATGAAAATTTTAACTCTAATAGATAAAAACGTGTACAAAATAATACCTTCCTCTATGCTACTCAGATCGCCAATCTGATCCTTCTAATGGCTCCGAAAGGGGGGTTAAATACTAGGACACTTGGCCAAAATCCTTCGAGATCACTCCTTCTTCATCTACCACTTTCGAAGTGCTATTCACTGCTTGAAAACAGCGATCGCGCGTCGCGCGATTTCGCCCATCTCTCTTTTTACATAAAATCCTCTCAAATAAGCTTGAAGCTATATGATCGCTTTTACATGTCATCCTAATCTAGAAGTTGTCTATAGTTTTGTAGATTTTTTTACAAGACATAATATCTAGAATATTAAAAATTGACTAAAATTTAATATTTTTGAACCATGGACACTAACACTAATGTCTAAAAATGGCATTGGCTCTCTAAATCTAAAAGGAACCCACACTCTAGATTTTTTTACACGGTGTTCGTGTAGCGGAACGACAATGTCATAGGAAAAAAAAAGGGAATTCCCTATCAATTTCCTAGTTAAGAATATACATGAGTAGGGAAAGTAACTGATAGGAAAAATGGAACATTTCCTAGTTAGAGAAAATTCCCTATGTAGTTCCTAGGAAAATTTCCCTATGTAGGAAATTTCAGATGTGATTCCCTAGTTTCTCTAACTAGGAAATGTTCAATTTTTTGTATCATTTACTTTTTCTGCTTATGTGTATTTTTAACTAGGGAATGAATAGGGAATTCCCTTTTTTCCTAAGTAGTGAATGATTAAAATTTCCTTGTGCCGAGGACTCATTTCAACATGAGTGACTGTTAAGATTGAGTGTTGTACACCTTGCCATCCACAACCTAACCAATGCTTCATAAGCAAAGCTACCTCCTTGGGTGTTGTTGGGTGGTCCTTGTGGTGTTGGATGGGTGCGACATGGCAATATGTGGTACCTCCTACACCGACAACAATGATCCTTCATGGGACAACAATGTTCTCCTCGATCATGTGTAAATTGGGAGAAGTTTTTCTAGCCCTACCCCTTTTGATTTCACAAGTCATTCATGTTTCAAGTGTGGGGATATACGTGTATGGGATATGATCTCCTCTTAGGCCCATGTTGCATCGTTAATCTGATCTATTAAGGTCTTAAGCGTGTTGATGCATCCCTGCACATCTGCTTTGTATACCCTTATGGACACATCCCTCTTGGACAATTTTAGCCTACCAAATCCTGGTCTCAACCCAAAGAGGGTCCTTTCCCCACCCACCCATTCTCTTTTCAACCCGTCTTAGGGTTGTTCATTGTCCATTTGCCTTTTTTTCCTACTTTACCATGTGAATGCATCCTACATTCACCAAATTTAAAATCTAACCTTACAACCTTGTTCATCCCTTTCAATTGGCTACTTTTCTTATTTACAACCCCTTATTCTAAGCCACCGACCATGAGTTATTAATCTTTGAAGATTTTTTTACACATTTAACGTGTTTCCATGTGAACGTGCCTTTTTTACTTTGAAACAACACTCTGATATGACAGCCGCAACCTACCCCTTCCTTGGGATATTTTTCCTTTTTACTGCCAATCATTTTGATGTATGGTTTGTTTTTTTTTAAATTTTTAGAAAATTTCGTGTGCATTTTTTATCATTTTTAGATGTGAACTTGCCTTAACCACCTCGAAAAATAACCTTGACCACTGCTTGGTACCTTGTACCACTTTTCTTTTTCTCTCATCCTAATTTGACCTACCAATTTTATTTTAATAAATTTTCCATGTTTTTTTGTAGTATTTTTTCTACTTTTTTCCATGAGAATTCCCCTTAACACCATCACAACTGCATTTTTACCCAACAAACCTTTCTCACAAGCTACCCTTGCCGTTTTTTATTTTCTTTGCCCTCTATTTCAATGCACAAATATTTTCATATAAATTTTAGGCTCTATTTTCATTGTTATTTTTATTCTTTTTTCTTTGTGAATGCACTCTACTATCCCGGAAACCACGTTCGACCTCACCAATCTTGTCTGACATCTTCCTTTGGACATTTTTTGTGCTCATCTTGCCGGGTTCCGACCTCTACATTTCTTCGTATTAATTTTTATTTCCAATTTTGGGTATGTTTTTTTGGTTTTTTTAATGTGAACACATCCTATCCTTGTCAAAACTACGTTCTCATCCGGCAAGCCTACCCCACTCGTCATTCTGCACACTTTTTCTATTTTGTGTGCTTCATTTTGATGGCCTAATTTTTCAGTGCTAATTTTTCTAGGAATTTACCTTTCTGATATTACGTTGTTTGCACATGCACATTTCAAATTCTAGCTTCTCAAGTAAATCAACGTGTTCATCCTATCGTCCTTCGCCCATGCATGTTCCTGCACATTCTCTCAATCCTCACAATGTAAATTTTTTTACCTTCGCCCCATGCACACGTGTGGGATGAGGGCACCGACGGTTGTTTGTTTTCAAATTTAATAAAAAAACAAAAAAAAACAAACCCCTACCCCCCTTAGTTCCACCCCCTTAGACCCTACCCCCTGTTCCTGACCCCTATCCCCCCCCGCGCCCCCCCACGCCTTGAGTGACCCTTCCCCCCCTTAGTGACACCTACCCCCCACCTCCTACCCCCCCTTATCCCCCCCTCCCCGGTCCCCACCCCATTTCTAACTCCCCTACCCGCCCCTTAGTGACCCTACCCTCCCCTTAATGCCTCTCCCTACCTCACCCATGACCCCCCGCCTCGCCCCTATACTATCCCTCTAATGGGCCCTCCCTTCCATGTGCCCCATCCCACCTCCCCTCTTCCCCCCGTCTTACCGACCATCCCTCCCCCCCTTCCCGCCCACGTACTCTCTCCCCCTCCCCTCCTCTTTCCCCCTCCCTCCTTCTCCTCCCCTGTGCTCCCTCTCCTTCCTCTCTCTCCACCCCAGCTCCTTCCACTCTCCCCACTAGTGGACACCAACTACGCAACCCATCGCCCAGAATTGCCCATTAGCATCGCAAGACGCCCGCAACCCATCGCCAAGATTTTCCCCATTGCTGCCACAAAGATCCGTGGCTCGCTAGTGGTCGATGTCACGCACTATGTTTGCTACCAGGCCACCGTCCAAAGCACTTGGGTTGCCCTCTTAGCGTGGAATTCACCCCTTGCCATCAATGCATGTTCCATCCCTACCCGCGTTGATGGTCGCCCCGTTTGCCATGTGCCTCAACGCCTGATAGCACTGTTGTCGCCACCACATGAAGCACTCAGGCTGCCTCTCACACACGCCTCTCCTGCATCCTCCCCCCTATCCTCTCCTCGACTTCCCTTTGTTGAGAAATGTGCAATCACATCCACCATAGCCTCTTTGCAAGGAAAAAACAAGGCCAAGAAACATAAAGCCTTAGACTAGGTCATGAATGCATGGTTTATTAAGACCATAGTTGGTGAAGACCATGGTCACTTTCCACCTTTCTCCACCTACCAATACCACCTCCTGTAAGCCTATAAAAGGCACTCACCCGCACACTCATTTTATGAGTTATTTTCTCATCAGTTGTACTTGCATTATGCTTGGATAATATTAGTTGTTCTTCTTTGTCAATGCTTCTACAGCATTATGATTGTCTATTTTCTCACTGGTGATCCTCCTTAGCATGCATCCTCAATATTTTAACATGGTATCAAAGAAAGTCTCAAAGTAATGATTCATTGGGTCGCTTCAGTTTGAAATTTTGACTCCCTCCATTTTCCCATGAATCTCTCACCTACCTACATAGCTACCCAACTTCAGTGGAGGACTTGAATCTCTCTTCATAGGCCATTTCAACTCGTGCTTCCTTTTGGGAAAATCTTCCTTGACTCAGGGCGCTCCTCCCTATCATCTCAGAGTCTGACATTGTCACCTCTCAGCCCCAACATTGTGCCTGCAAGGAATCAGTGCCTAGATTTGTGCCATTTTCATTCGTAGTGCTCAGTCCACCCGCACATGCCACAGTGCTGACTATCATCATGGGGCTTTGGTAGCCCATTTCTAAAAATAAAATTTTGAAAATGATCAACTATTCAATTCACAAGAGCTAAAAAAACAAGATGTCCCTAAAAACCCTAATGTACACTTCATAGCCATCAAGCTTCAAGCTTCTATTTCACTTAATTTTGTCACTTTTGCTACGCAATTGGAGTTTTTTTGCCACGGGCTAGAATTCTCACTGAATTTTCCGTAACATAGCAAAAAGGGGACATTTTGGAAGATACAAGCACAATGTTCATTCATACTCATCTAGTGCTTTTAACACTTATGTTATCTAACACAATCAGATTTGCCTCTGATCAAATCTAAGATTCTTTTGTGCTACTCTAGCATCAAATCAAGGAGGGGAAGACTCAGACTTGCAAGACCTTGAAGATCCCAGTTCAAAGCGCATACTAGTCACCTAATCACCTAGTATCTCTTGATACCAATCACCTAGTGCTTTTTGGCACTTGTGCTCAACTCTTGTGTTGCTGAAATCTCAAATTTTTGGAGTTGATTTACTACTAATCTTGCAACCTTAACATGGTCAAGGACTCACCGACATCCGGATTCAATGTTGTTGGGAAAGTGATCCTAATGAAGAAAGGCTTGTGGTCAATTAGAAGTGGTGAAGAGAAGAAACCAAGGGAAGCTTCACTTTCAATCGTATGGGATCAAAAAGATAATCGTGCTCAAGCTATTATCAAGCATGAACTTGATGACATCTACATTCATCATGTTGATGATTGTGAAACCTCTCATGCGACATGGGATCGATTAGAAACCCTATTTGGAGCTCATTCAAGATCCTCCAAATATGGCTTACTAATTGAATTTTTTAGGCTTCACATGCAAAGTAGTACCTCACAACTCATTTGAATTATATGGAAAACTTGTTGACACAACTTGCAGGAATCAACTTGAAGATGGATGAAGACATTTGCATTGGAGTGCTTCTCATGAGTCTTCCACCTGAGTTTGAAAATATGTCTACGACATTAATCAACATGCAAAAATCAAAACTTGTGGATATCAAATCCTCTCTCATGGAAGAGGATAAAGAAGATCAAGAGCAAGGGAGAAACAAGCATCCCAAGAGGAGACCAACTCCTCCTCTATGTGAAAGGGAAGAAAAGCATAGTCTGTGACTTTTGTAAGAAAACTGGGCATATTGAAAAAATTTGCTACGCTAAGAAAACGTCTTAAAGAGCATATCTTCCTTTAGTCAAAGAAATGAAGACAACTATGAAGAAGAAGAAGAAGAAGAAGAAGAAGAATCCGAAGAACAAAAGGATAGGACTTACCAGCCCCTCTTTTGTAGCTCATTTTCTGATAGACTTTTGTAAGTTTCAAAATGTGGACTTGCCTAATGTTCCCACCATAAGATCCTATACTCCTCATGTAACCTCTGCACACTATAGCCTCTACACACTTATTGAGGCCTTGTAATAGCCTCTAGCTTTGTATGGTTGGTTCTTTCCATCTCTACACTTAGCAAGGTTCTACTCATGACAGCCTTTGTATACTCTGTGTCTTTCTTGGTTGTGATTGAGGAGAGATGTTGAGAAATGTGCAATCACATCCACCATAGCCTCTTTGCAAGGAATAAAAAAGGCAAATAAACGCATTGCAAATAAAGCCTTAGACTAGGTCATGTATGCATGGTGTATTAAAACCACAGTTGGTGAATACCATGGTCACTTTCCACCTATCTCCACCTACCAATACCACCTATTCTAAGCCTATAAAAGGCACTCACCCCCACACTCATTCTATCAGTTATTTTCTAGTGAGTTGTACTTGCATTATGCTTGGATAATATGAGTTGTTCTTCTTTGTCAATGCTTATGCCTCATTTTGATTGTCTATTTGCTCATCTGAGATTTTCCTTAGCATGCATCCTCAATATTTTAACACCCTCCCCATCCTATTGTCTCCCCCGCCCACCTGTAGTGGTGACCTTGCACCCCCCCACTAGGCCACCACCCACCTCCGCGATGCCCACCATCAACCCATAAAGGCCCCTACACTCCCCCCACATGTGCATCCATTACCCTCCTAAGGTGCCCACCCCCTCTCCCCCCCCCCCCCCCCCCCCCCCCCCCCACACACAATACCCCACCCACGGTCTCTACCTTTTAAATTCTTACCTTCAAAATTTAAAAAAAAAAACAACAGACAACGTTCAAATTAAGTTTCATTTAATTTCACAAAAATAACCCCACCACAAAGTCCCCCACCCTCCTTCTCTGTATATATATATATATATATATATATATATACCTTCCTTTTTACCCCATTCACAAAAAAAGAAAAAAGAAAAACACCAAACACAAAACCACTCTACTCATAATCCCTACCACCCCTTTTCCCTCACCTCACCCCCACGCTTGTTGGCCCCACATCTTTTCATTCGTCTTCCACGCATGATCCCCCTTTCCTTTGTGTCATGTGCATGTGTGCCTTCTTAGGCCTTATTTGCATGCGTGGTCGTGATTGTGATTGTTCATGTGCAAGGATGCGCGTGTGGTCTTTTCCATGGGGTGATGTGCTGACTAAAGTTCACACAAAGTTGACAGTCAACCCATTCCCAGGTACATTTTTCTAACTTTTTAAACCTCTCAAAATCGGAAAACAACTAAAAAACACATGAAAACTTACAAAAATACATTAAAAATCATAAAATTTTCTTTAAAATGCCAACTAGATATTAAAATATCTAAAATATTTACTAAAATGATTTGATATTTTTTGCAAAATTTCAAAATCTTTCTCAGTTAGCAATGCAAACAAAAATTTAGAAAAGAGTGAAAAGCCATTAATTTCATGGAAATTTATAAAAAAAATGCTTGAAAAGTGTTTTAAAATTTTTCTATTTAAAAAAATCATACACACATTTTTGTATATTTTTAGATCTCTTACATGTGCTAAAGTGATGAAAATTAATTGGCAACCTATTGATTGAATAAGAAACCCTTTTTTAACATGTTAATTCATTGCAAAATTCTTTTTTCACTCCGAAAATGGGAATTTTGAAAAATCTATTGGACTTGTGAGCTTAACTTTCAACCCATAATTTTTTTATTTTTAAAAATGAGAATATTAATCAAATATTTATATCCAAATTCATGAATATTTGCAAAAGTTTTCAACTTGTTGGATTTTCTTGTTAGATTACATTTTGGTTGCATTCTCTCTATTACTGACAATGCATTCAATTTGTGCTTGCATACATATACCTCCCAAGTATTTTTTTAAAAATTTTCTTTCTTCAATTTTTGCTACCCAAAATCCACAATGAATTATTAGAAGAAATTAAGATCACCACGTTTTTCACATGTGTTCCTGACACATACACACATATTTTTTAAATTAAAATCAACCCATCATTAACTTAGCATGCACTTCGTGCGCGATAGACACATTTAATTTTAATTTAAAATTAACCAATGGTTACCAAAAAGCACACGTTGACAAAAAAACACCCAATTTACAATTATTTTTTAATAAATGAATGTGCATTTAGAGACCCTCAATCAAGGTTCCAAGTCTGGGTTACCCTAGAAGTACTGTTACAAACTTTATAATTTTTAAATAAATGATAATAAGGAATCGTCATTTTCTTCTTAAGAATTATTACCTAATAAAATTTCACCCATTATTAATACTTTTATTAAAATGAATCCTTCATTATATTTCTTTCCCCTCACACTGTACATTTTCCTTTTTATTAAATGTGCTTTGTGGGCATGGGAACACTAGAGTCTTATCTAGTCCCTCTTGTTGTGATGATGGTAAAATAGTTTGAGTGTAATGTAGTATGATTAGCTCTTATGTGATTCTATGTTCTTGTTTTTCTCATGTTCATGAGTCAAGGTATGGTATGTATTTTTCTTTTTCTTCTCTGCCAGACATGGGGATTCATGGTGTCTGTTTATCTGCATCACATGAAGCTTTTCGGTCGCATATGTATGTAGAGGTCATGCTACATTCTTCTTAGGATGTGGACTACTAAGGGTGGTTAGTCGATCGGTTGAGTCATGTGAGTTTATTAAGATTAATATCATAAATGTCCCTATCCTTTTGTTTTGCACGCATTCATTTTGCCTATCTATGTGTGTAAACCATCTTAATGGTGCCTCAAACCCTTACCCCGATCTAGTATGTGTCTTTGGTATTGCATGATTATTCCTTGTTGCTAGATTCAAACCTCGTTGCTAAAGCAGAATTATCTATTTTTGTGAGCATTTCCTTACGGCTAGCTCCAGATGATCCTAACATTTATGATCAGTTTTTAACCTCTTACAATAAGAGGTTTAGTCTCATTTATGGTATAACTATTCTTATGAGACGTGAGAGTTTGGGCAATCCTCTTTCTTATAGAAGCAGTCTCTCGATGTTTTGGATCCAAAGAAGGTTATTACCATGTCAGCGGTCAGTGTCTCTGTGATTTCCAACTCGCTATGGAAGCAGTTGAGCCAATTTATTCAAGATAGGTTTATGCCTGCCGAAACCCTGTCTCATTACCTCTCCAAGGAGTTGTTCACAAATTCTTGTATGGTCTTGAAAGGTATTACCATTGATTGGAGTACCTATCTCCTAGCAAAGATGGATCAACATTTCATTAGAGCTACTATAGGAAATGTGACTAATGTCAGATTTGGATCGTACATTTATGTTTCCTTGAAGCATGCTGCCCCTGGCAAAGGAAGTACCTTTACCTCTAGTTTATCCTCCAGAGGTTCCTCCTCCTCCTCATGAAGATGATGATGTGATCATTGAGGATGATGATTCTCCCCCACCTCTAATCATTCAAAGAAAGTGCCTGAAACGAGCTGTTGCATTAGTGGCAGTTCCTACTCCTTCAATTCCAGTTACAATTCCTGCTGAATCTTGTAGCACACTACATGCCTTTCTTCAAATGTCAAACCTTTTTAGAGCCTATATGAATGGTATGCTGGACATTTCTATTCCTTTTGTGCAAGGCCTAGTAACACGAGATGCCATTCTTTTTTTGTGCAAGGATATTCAGAGCTCAATTGAACTTTCAGTTACCGCCTCTATCCAATAGTTTTCTTCTTCTTTTTATGAAGAAGTTTTATATGGTGTGTCTCTTCTCTCCCCATCGCATCTCTACATATCTTCTCTCTCTACATCTCAACATTACTTTGATTAATGATATACATTATATGGAAAGCAAGAGATGGTGATCAACTTGTATGATAAGAAGGTATTGCTCATCAAAAACCTCTATTTGGTTGGAAAAATTGGTCCCTTAAACCAACATATAGGCTTAGTTTCATTAAATTCTTCAGCTAATCAAGGCTAGAAGATCATTGGTTAATGATGATAGACAATGTCAAACCTTTTTCTTCATGCTAGATAGAGAAGACGGCGAATTGGTAGTGGTCTCAAAATGTAACAATGATGCAATCAAATCCACACAGACCCATTAGAGTCTTGTTGCATTATTTTGTAAGTACAAATTTGATACTAATTCAAATTGTGTGAATCCCATATCTTCCCACACTTGCACCAATTGATTATTAGTATAGAAAATCTAAGCCAATTCTTGTATCTCTATGTAGATTTATCTTTTTTGCTATTATTGTTATCCACTTTTATTTCTAGGCCATAAATATTATATCTCTATGACTTGAGACATCATTAGCTATTATAGTCTTGTTTTAACTAATGTCATTGTTATACAATGATGTGATTCTTATGTATCTATTAAAGTGGTTTGTTTGAGTGAAATAAAATATATCTGAAAGTCCTAAAATGATGAATATTTAAAACCACTGATAATGGAAGAAAATTAATATTTACTTATTTCTTTGAGAGTCTCCCATGTGCCAATGTGGTTTGATAGTGAATCTTTAAATGGATAGTAGCTAATCAAGCATATTAATTAGAGAAAACAATTGTGCTAATTTGACCAATGTTTTCTTTTCAATAAGCAAGACCTTGTGACTACTAGATCTATGTTACCACCCTTGTTAGACCAAGGCATTGTAAAAGACACTGTCATTTTCTAAAGCCTCATTAAACTCTCCAATGGGAAGCTTAGAATCCAACATTTGTATGAGATGTTTACAATATGCTAGGAAGCAACAATACAACTTTGGAAAGGAAGTACACCACTCCTAACTTATCATCTTAATTTTGATGCTTTTATTTCTCAATGAAAATAATCACATCCAATATGAAATAATAACATTAGTTGTAATAACCTTGACTTATCCTGTTATAAAAGGATAAGAAATAACTTGCAATCCACATGTAGATGAACCACCTAGATATTTGATAGCATCATCTAGCATAATGTGAATGCATATTACGTATGAATGTAATGCACAAATGCTTATTCTTTATTTTGTATTTGGACCTATTATACATTATTATGGTAAAGTAATTTTATTGCATCAAATTATTCTAATTGAGTTCAATATCCTATGCTAGAAAAAATGTATTTGGTGGCATATTTTTCATCTGAAGCTTTCAATGTCCTCATATTAACAAGTGACTTCCTTCTGAGACACACACACATACATTAGGAGAGAGAGAGAGAGAGAGAGAGAGAGAGAGAGAGAGATTTTGATCAAGATTAAATTAATAAAATAGATAAAATAAGATCTTGTATTGTTGTGTGAAATTTTGTTCCTAAACTCTTGAATAAGGATTCTCCTTTTCTAGGATTGAGAACATGGAGGTATTAATTATATTAAATGTTCCTAAAGTAATAAGAACAAAAGCTATTAGAAAAATGTCACCTCCATAGTTGCTCCCAAACCTGGGAATGCAAATACTTGCATCAAGGAAATGGTAGAGTCTACTATAAGCATCCTTTTCCAAAATTTGATACAAGAGTCGTGGTATAACAAGGAAGGTTTGCAATCATGAAACTTGTGTGAGACACATGCTAGGAAGAAACTAGTAACCACATGTAAGAATTTGGAAACACTTTATAATGAAGAGTCAAATATTTTATGTACGCTAAGAAATGATAACAACATGCATGTTTATTTACCTGATAAGTCGATGGAAGCCAATGTGTAATTTTGAGTGCAGCAAAAAGGCTATCAAGAAACCATTCACTATGAACTAAGATCACAACATCATCAAATACATTTGTGCATTATATTCATTCATAATATGCATGCACATTATGCTAGATGATGCTATCAAATATCTAGTTGGTTCATATGCATGTGGATTGCAAGCTATTTCTTATCCTTTTATAACATGGTAAATATGCATGTTGTTATTTCATATTCCAGGTGATTCTTTTCATGGAGAAATGAAAGCATCACAATTAAGGTGATAAGTTAGGAGTGGTGTACTTCCTTTCCAAAGTTGTATTCTTGTTTCCTAGCATGTTGGAAACATCCCATACAAACATGGGTTCTAAGCTTCCCATTGGAGAGTTTAATGAGGCTTTATAAAGTGACATGGTCTTTTACGATGCCTTGATCTAAGAAGGGTGGTAACATAAATCTAGTAGTCATAAGGTCTTACTTATTAAAAAGAAAACATTGGTTGAATTAGCACTATTGTTTTATCTAATTAATATGCTTGATTATCTACTATGCATTTAAAGACTCACTAGCAAACCACTTTGGCATATGGAAAACTCTCAAAAAATACTTAAATAGTATTTTTCTTCCACTATGAGTGGTTTTAAAATGTTCATCATTTTGTGACTTTTAGATATCTTTTATTTCACTCTAACAAACCACTTTAATGGATACATAAGAATCACATCATTGTATAATAATGACATTATTTAAAACAAAACTATAATAGGTATTAATGTCTCAAGTCATAGAGATATAATATTTATGGCCGAGAACTAGATGTGGATAACAATAATAGTGAAAAAGATAAATCTACATAAAATTTCATGTTATTGTACAAAAACAATCTAAATGATATAGAGATACAAGAGTTGATTTAGATTTTCTATACTTATAATCAATTTGTGCAAGTGTGGGAAGATATGGGATTCACACAATTTGAATTAGTATCAAAATTTCTACTTACAAAATAATCCAACAAGTTATAACATAATTTGTATTGAAGGTATGGGATCTTACGAAGGATGCAAATAGATAAGAAAATTGCAACCTTGATACTTTGTCGGATAGGTCAACTACATATTTCATAGAAATATCCAACAAAGGCAAGCCTCAAAAATATCTTGATTATCACACATTGAGGCCATACATTTCCATTTAGGATTCTTGTTGAGATCGGAGAAAAGTGAAGATTGAAATCTTGTCTCTTACTGAAGACCTATAGAGATTGACAAAATGTAAGTACTCAAATCTTTTTTGAGATGTTTTAGAACCTTAAGGTAATATATGTATGCAATAAGAATTTTCTTTCTGTTTTCTTCAGCATTTTATTTATATTGTTACTCAAACTTACTTTAAACGTTTCCAAAGATTTTATGTTATGAGCCTGGGGAGTATGTAAATATATTGTTGTAAGTTATGATCTTAGAGAAAATGTCAATTGTAAGGAAAGGGGATTCTATAAAGAAATGATTGATATGGCATAGGCTATAGAATTTCTTGAGGGTTGTGGGGCTATCATGAATGCAGTAGCCTCCTCTAAATTAATAGGGAGGTCTACTTTGATTAATGATATACATTATATGGAAAGCAAGAGATGGTGATCAACTTGTTTGATAAGAAGGTATTGATGGTAAAAAACCTCTGCCTAGTTGGACAAAATTGGCCCTTTAAAGTCATAAATAGACTTAGTTTAAAGTTAAAATCTTTAGCTAATCTAGGCTAAAAACTCATTGGTTGATGATGGTAGACAATATCAAGCCTTTTGCTTCATGCTAGATAGAGAAGATGGTGAACTGGCAGTGGTCTCAAAATGTAATAATGCTGTAATCAAATCCACGCAAACCCAGTAATGCTGCAATCAAATCCACGCAAACCCAGTAGAGTCTTCTACCCTATAAGAAAAATCCACTCTATCCTCCAATACCAAGTTTAGTGGCTTCTTTTTGAATTTTAGATTATCATGTGCTGATCCCAAAAATGTCACGCTCTATGGACCTAAGGGTAGAAGGAGAGGTCAGGTCTTAATCCATGAGAAAGAGCTCTTTTCTAGTAGGAAATTGATGGTACCGTCATATGTTGATGAAGATGACTCCAATGATCAATGGATGCCTACCCTTTTAATGTTGATGTAGAGACCAATCACCTTGCTTTGATACCATTGTTGAGGTCCTTCATCATATAATTGAACAAGTTAACTAAAATTTGAAGAGAACAAAAAATTGTATGAGAGAAAGAAAATAGAAAAATCATACATTGCACAAGATTAGGTAAATTCTTCCCCTATGCATGGGTGAGCATCTTCCCCATTGATTCATTTACAAGTTTTTATTAAGGCTTTGCACTCAAAAATCATTGAAAAGCATCTCCATTTTGAGTTCTTATTTTCTTTTTATGAATGCAATATTTTTTTCCTAATATTTTCCAACTATTTTATGAAACCTACTTTAAGGTTTGTAAAATAATAATCAAGCTTTGTAGGCCTTGCCCAATAATTATATCAAAATGAATAAATTGCACATATATACATACAACATCCTTGCACTATCATATGGTATTATGTCCAATAGATGAAAGAGTAAAAGAGTCTACCTTTATAAGAAGCTCACATATATAACTACAAACACGTTTGTCTATTTCCATGATGAGCTTAGTGTGGAGGCTAGAAAAGGAGATTCAGCAAGTGTCTTGCATATTCAATGAAACTTTAGTCTTCTTAATATTACTTGACATGTTCATGTGGTTCCTGCTTTGCTTAGATGTTAGTAGGATACATACAACATGAGAGAGAAGAGAGCCTTTACATAGACCTTAATGTATGATGTTGGGGGAGATTAAAGAGAGTTGTATGTGCTTAATTTTATATGGAGCAAAAGAGTATGTCCTCTTCATAGACTTTGCCTCGCACATTGTTAGACACGTGTGTTTAGCCACAAAGTGCGAGGGTTCTTAAGAATGGGCAAGAAAAAAGATAAGATAGAAGCTAAATTAATTGATGCCAAAATCCTCTATGTATATTTGGAAAGTACAAAAGCACTACACTAATTCTTGTTATGTATAACAATGAGATCCCAAGTAAAATGTATTGTTCAGTAAGGTCCCAACTCAAATGCAAGAAGAGAGGCCTTTCTAGCCCAAGGCACTCGTAAACTCAATTTTAAATTTTCTTTTTGTTGTTATTCCAGCAAAAATGATCTGCTTAATATTTTCCCAATGTCTCAATCTTCACTCCAATACCTATTTAGAGTTGTAGCCATATTAGTATAGGTTTGTGCATTAACTTCATGAGAACTTCCTTTCACCTCTTCCTCTTCTTCATCTCTTTCAATTTGCTCATCTATCACTAGGCTCTCCACCGCATTTGCCTCTTATGTATCGCTTTTCTCACATATCTGAATCCTCATACTTATCTTTGGTATCCTCATGTCAGTCTTAAACGTCTCTGTCAAAGCATATGTCTCATGCAATAATTTACATTCATCAGATTTAGTTTTATCATGTGTAGAAAATTGTCCTACAACACCACCCTATAGAAAACTGCTCCTATCTTTTGAATGGTAACTTAGATCGCCAAGATTTGAAAATAAAAATTGTAGCCCCACTTGTGATCTACAATTTTTCTGAAGATCCCAAGACCAAATCTTGAAGGTATCAACCCCTAAAATTTTATGCGTAGTAGCCTACAACTATTCATTACAGCATACAGCCCAAGCCAAACGTTGACCTTCCCAAATCTATCTTGGAGGCATAGGAACGTGGATTTCAACCACATGTACAACCCTTCCTAAGGTATCAAGTCCACATTAGATGCATCAATCATCATTAATCCTCACCCAATTAAAACAATTTGACATTTTTAGTTTAGCCATGCCTGTCCATTGCAATCTCCTATAGTCATATCTCCCTTTTGGGTCAAACACCATTGCATACTTAGCCGATCGATCATGTACACAACCCCAAACACTATTTTGTGCATCAAATGGTAGTCCGTTAATCATGTTGTGCCTATCAATATCCTTGAATCATACTCTTGTATGCATACTTTTCCTTGGAAGAAAAGTGGTAGTATCATCCCAATGTCTTCTCTTTATGCTTCTCTTGGTCATCTATATCCACCTGAAGATCGGATAAGACATGAGTATCTTGTAATCCTTGTGCTAGTATTTCATTTGCATTCTCCAACTCTGTAGCATCCCTATCCAAAAAAATTGAGTTTGACATTTCTAGGTCTACTTTATACCTAACGCTTCTAGGCATTTTATTGTGGTCATTATGATGTCTATTTGGGAATTTTATGCTAATCTCAACGTATCTATTTATGGCATATTATTGTTCTTTATATTCAAGCTCCTCCTGAGTCAGTCATTATCACCTACTACTAGTTCTGTTGGAGAGAGGGAGCTTGTGCCATTGCCTATGCAACTAGTGACTCATTGTTGTATGCCATTGTCTCGCATTTCATATATGGATTTAATTTTTTGATCATTCTTCTAATTTCTCTTCTATGTAGTATTCTTCTGTGTTTCTTTTTCTTTTGTCCTTGTGTTTAGTTAACAACTTATCACAACAGTTGTTTATGCTTCCATTGGTACATCCACTTTTGACATGGTATTACATTTTAGGATCCAAATTGTGGGATTGTTTTCTGCTATTTTAGGTTTATGTTTTTTGTTTTTTCCAGCTGATTGGACCCGTTCTTGATTGCTAAAGGACTTATTTTTCAACATGATTGACCATCTTTTGGTAATTTTTGGCCTGGTTTCTACTCTTTTTCTTAGTGTTTTTAAGTTCAACATTTGCATTTTAGGGATAATAGGTTGAGGTGACTTACTTTTATGCAAGTTGACTGCATTTATTGCATTCATTTGACTGTGTTTTGAATCTAGCCTTTGCATTTTCATTCCTTATCCTTGTGTTGCAGGGCTGGGCGATAGTATTTCAAGTTGATTCTTGCTATGTTTGGTCCTATTTTCACCTTATCCATTGTGTCTGAACTTTTTGGCGAGCACCCTTGGTCGTATGAGACACAAGACTGAGATCAATATTGCAATGTATGAGAGCTCAAATATAGTATTATGATGGTAAAATTGTAGATTATTCTATTTCTATTTTATTTATCATGTTCAAAGACCCACAAGTCTCACTTCTGGCTCACTTTGAAGTAGGCTTGAGCAAGTAGCTTATTAGCACATGTTCACAATAGCTTGTGAATTTTAGGCAATGCTGAAAAGTGTTAAAACTTTCTAGGATCACTTTCTTTTTAATGAAAGCTTGAAAGTTTTGGGATCTTATATGTTATGGGGCTATTTTAATGAGCTGATGAAGTTTAGAATGTATTTTTAGCTCAGAAAACATGTGGTTGCACATTGTGCCCACTTGTCATATATTCTTTAGATACGCCCTTCATGGTGTTTAGTGGTGAGAACCATTAATATGCTTGCACCCTTCCATAGAATAGCTTGAAGTTGTGTCTCAACTAGTTTGTGATCAATTCTATGATAGAGCTAGTGTTTTCTATCTATTACATAAGAACTTGTTAAATTCTTTTATGAAAAAAATAAAATCACAGTAAGGGATCTATAAATTATGGTAAAAAGTCATAGAAGGGTCAATAAAATATCACAAAATAGGTTACATATGGATATATAAAATATGCCATGAATGCATGTGATATAAAGGATTAATTTACCACTGAGAGAGTCGAGGATTTACCTTCCTTTAGTTGTACTATTTTCTTTGCAATAATAGGGTCATTGGTTGAACTATCTTTCATTCAATGTAATTTCTATGTTATTATTAAGAAAATTTTACCATCTTGAGTTCAAAAATAGCACTTTAAACCTTTTATTACTTTATTATCTTCATAAAAATATTCTTTGGCTAATTGTAGTATGTTTTCAGTTTAGAGAACAAATCACTACACTTTTGAAATTCCAAAATACAAGTTTCAACACATATTCTATAACATGAAAGTATACATTGGCTCTCAAAATCATCCATGCCTGCCACCCTCCTTAATTGGTATAGGTATTGTCTCATTTTGCAACTTTCTAAGACTAGTTCTTATGGTTGTTATAAAAAGCAAAGGCCATCCACAATCATGTGGGAAACATCCAACAAATCATATGTCCTTTTCAAGTGATGCAATTTTTCCTTCTCATATGCAATCATGGTACAATTTTCATGCAACTAGTTAGCCTCACTTGGCATCTTGTTCGAGTTCCTTGCCAAGATGGTACACTCTTGTGAAAATTGTCCTTCAAAGTTTTCCAAAGCCCTAATCTACTCATGGATGCAAGAGGGCCATATATTGACCACACGACAACTACCATTTTGTTGTATTTCAAGGAAGGATCAACAACAACCCCTCCTTCCTCCCATTTTAGCATGGGACAGAACTCCTCCTCTATCAATATGATCACTCCTCCCTTTCCTTTACCTGAAGAGGAGTAAAACACACATAGCTAGGAAGGTCTAGTGCTTGGATGTATTCACTAGTGAGCTTTAGCCCTTGCATGGCCAATGCATTAGGTTTCTTGGCCCTTTACAACCTTCTCCAAGCTACCTTCTGGCTTTCTAAATATAGGTCTTTAGCATTCCATGAGGTGAGGTTAACTTCTTAGAGGTGTTAACCATAGATTTAGTCACCATCATGATCCAAGATCTCATCATCTTTGTTAGTTAGAGGATCCTAAATATTCCTATCAACAAGAGGTAATCTAGCCATTAAGAGTTATATTGTCCATGCATGTGACATACTTTCTGCTCTACTTAGGGGTGCATGCATGGGTACGAGGTACACATACACAAAAAGAGATTATTTTGAAAAATATATAAGTAACATTTTTCAATTGCATTTCTTATGAATCAATTAAAAATTTAATAAAGGAAGGCATGCATAAATGGGGATTTGGAGCTCATGCTACAAAAAGGTATCAAATCCATTCATTTGAATTTGTTGTTGAGGCTAAATCTTCCACATGTAGGGTATTCTGTGAGGACAATCTTGAGTGAGATCCCCTTCTTATTACTAGAAACCCAATAGTGGTTCTTCTTCTTCTTGCGTTCTTCACTATGAAGGCATTAGTAGTGGATATTGCCTACAACTAGCTATGCACTTACATTGACAATGCTTCATCAAGTATTATATCACTAATTTTTTGAAAAGATACTGAATCTCTATGATATGAATTAATTTCACCAATGCACAAAAGTCATGTAGAAGCTTCCTCAAAAATGAAAGAAAATATTTGACTTGTCATATTGACCCCAAAAGTTGACAATGTGATCCTATATAGAGAGATCACTATATTGGTATCACTGTACCATGATAACCTTCATCCTTCATCATAAATGCTAGGACAATAGTACGATAATATTTTCCTTTAGTAGAAAATTGTATTGTGATATAGTAAAAAGTTATGTGTGTTTGAAATTTAAGTTTGGGAGCCATAGAAAGTGGGAGATTTGAATTATGCAAAAGGAAATGGAAAGATTAAAGTGTATTACGTATGAGAGAGAGAGAGAGAGAGAGAGAGAGAGAGAGAGAGAGAATAGACCTTTACAAAACCTAGGCACAACAAATCTTGTACACATTGGAGATATATTGAAAGATGGACTTGAAGTTTAAAATATTTGACTCGTGGCTACCTTGCCATCATGAAAGGACATTGATTACATCTTTGTTAACCGAGTGCCATGATTGATCCCTTTTTTAAATATTTAATGAATATCCCAAATCATGTCTCATGTAATTAGATATATATTTTTCCATAAATTGTATAGAAGAGCTAGATATTTGACTTTATGATTGAGGGGTATAGTGCATTTTCAAGTTACACTTTTCTCCCATTGGAATGGATAGCTTAGGCTATATGGTTAAGTTGCTATTGGTTATAATGCCTTGTTGCTTCATACTATGTTTAAAGTGATTATAATGACCTACTACTTTTCTGCAGCAGGAATCTCAGTTGATCTGGCAGTAAGGCTAATGGTATGGAGGAGGATGCAAGTTTACCATGATTGGGATGCTCCATATTCATCTCAAGGCATGAGCATCCCAATTGATAGTTGTGATGATAAGTAAAGTTCTCGGTATTTTATCCAATAGGTCTAGTTTATCTCAATAGTTTATCTCAAATTCTATCCATGGTAGCTATGTATATCATGCTTTAGATGGTGATATTGGTCATCTCAGTCAAATATTGATAATAAAATTGTTATTCTCTTTCTATGATCTCACTGGAAGAAATACATAATTTAGTACTTGCTTGTTGTCTACATACTAAAAGTTTGGCTACAAGTAGGTGTCTCATGTTGCTAGTGATTAATCCTCTTATATATGTCATATCATGCTTTAGATGGTGATATTGGTCCTTTTTTTAGGACTAATAATCAAGTTCTTTTTTTGTAATAGGTTGATTTAGCAATAAAGAGCCTCATGAGCTTCATGTGGGTTTGGATGGAAGAATAGACATTTATCTACTGTTAAGGGCTCACCATCAAACTCTCTAGTTGGGCTTTCATCACAAGGTAAGTATTGGTTAAAATGCATATATGTGGAAATATCATGCATGCATAGCTAGTTTTGTCATGTATCATGTTTGATGAATGAACATATGCAATGAAACTTTACACCAAGGTAGGCTACAATTTCTCTTTCATTATGCTCATCTTTGTGTTGATGTTGAAGTTGATAGTTTGATGGCTAGCTGATTAGAAGAGTAATGACCAAGTTGTAGGTTGCATCAAAAAGACCTTCCAAGGGCATATTGTTCCCTGCTATAATCCTCACACTAGATTTTTGTGGAAGATTTATAGAAGAACTAGATCTTTCACTTTATCAAGGGTATAGTGCATTTTCAAGTCAAACTTTTCTCCCATTAGAATGGATATCTCAGACTATATGCTTAAGTTTCTACTGGTTATCATGCTTTGTTCCTTCATAATCTGTTTAAAATAATTTTGATGACCTACCACTTTTCTGAATTAGTCTGAGTATGCTTTGTGGGGATGGGAACACTGGAGTCTTATCTTGTCCCTCTTGTCATGATGATAGTTAAAGAGTTTGAGTGTCATGTTAGTATGATCAGTTATTATGTGATTCTATGTTTTTGTTTTGCTCATATTGATGAGTCAAGGTATGGTATGTATTTTTCTTTTTCTTTTTTTCCTGATATGGGGTTTCATGGTGTGTGATTATTTGCATCGCATGAAGTTTTCGATCGCATGTATGTGGAGGTTATGCCAAATTCTTCCTAGGATGTGGACTACTAAGGTGGTTAGTCGATCGGTCGAGTCATCTGGGTTTATTATGATTGATATCATATATGTTCCTATCGTGTTGTTTTGCAGGCATTCATTGTGACTGTCTATGTGTATAAACCATCTAAATGGTGCCTCAAACCCCTCCCCCGATCCAAGATGTGTCTTTGGTACTATTGCATGGTTACTCCTTGTTGCTAGATTCAGATCTCGTTACTAAAGCACAATTATCTAAGTTTGTGAGTATTTCCTTATGGCTAATTCCACATGATCCTGACATTTATGATCAAGTTTTAACCTCTTACAGTAAGAGGTCTAGTCTTGTTTATGGTATAACTATTCTTATGACACCTTAGATTATGGGGAAGGCTATTTCTTTGCCATATTGTGGGGAGTCCTTCCCTAGCACCCACCGTCAATTGTTCTCCAACAAGGATATTTTGAAGCTATTATAGAAGTAGCCTCTAAATGTTTTGGATCCAAAGAAGGTTATTAGCATGTCAGGGGTCAACATCTCTATGATTTCCAACTTGCTATGGAAGCAGTTGTGCCAATTTTTTCAAGATAGGTCAAAACCCTGTCTCATTACCTCTCCAAGGAGTTGATCACAGCTTCTTGTATGGTCTAAAAGGTATTACCATTGATTGGAGTACCTATCTCCTAGCAAAGATGAATCAACATTTCATTAGAGCTAGTAGAGGAAATGTGACTAATGTCAAGTTTGGATCGTACATTTATGTATCCTTGATGCATGGTGCCCTTGGCAACGGAAGTACCTTAACCTCTAGTTCATCTTCCAGAGGTTCCTCGTCCTCCTCATGAAGATGATGATGTAATCATTGATGATGATGATTCTCCCTCACCTCTAATCATTCAGAGAAAGTGTCTGAAACGAGTTGTTGCATTAGTGGCAGTTCCTACTCCTCCAATTCCAGTTACAATTCCTGCTCAATCTTGTAGCACACTACATGCCTTTCTTCAAATGTCAAACATTTTTAGAGCCCATAGGAATGGTATACTGGACATTTCTATTCCTTCTGTGCAAGGCCTGGTAACACGAGATGCCATTCTTTTTTTGTCCAAGGATATTCAGAGCTCAATTGAACTTTCAGTTACCGCCTCTATCCAATAGTTTTCTTCTTCTTTTTATGAAGAAGTTTTATTTGGTGTGTCTCTTCTCTCCCCATCGCATCTCTACATATCTTCTCTCTCTACATCTCAACATTACTTTGATTAATGATTTACATTATATGGAAAGCAAGAGATGGTGATCAACTTGTATGATAAGAAGGTATTGCTCATCAAAAACCTCTATTTGGTTGGAAAATTTGGTCCCTTAAAGCCATAGATAGGCTTAGTTTCATTAAATTCTTCAGCTAATCAAGGCTAAAAGATAATTGGTTAATGATGATAGACAATCTCAAACCTTTTGCTTCATGCTAGATAGAGAAGACAGTGAGTCGGTAGTGGTCTCAAAATGTAACAATGATGCAATCAAATCCACACAAAACCATTAGAGTCTTGTTGCATTATTTTGTAAGAACAAATTTGATACTAATTCAAATTGTGTGAATCCCATATCTTCCCACACTTGCACAAATTGATTATTAGTATAGAAAATCTAAGCCAATTCTTGTATCTCTATGTAGATTTATCTTTTTTGCTATTATTGTTATCCACTTTTATTTCTAGGCCATAAATATTATATCTCTATGACTTGAGACATCATTAGCTATTATAGTCTTGTTTTAACTAATGTCATTGTTATACAATGATGTGATTCTTATGTATCTATTAAAGTGGTTTGTTTGAGTGAAATAAAATATATCTTAAAGTCCTAAAATGATGAATATTTAAAACCACTGATAATGGAAGAAAATTAATATTTACTTATTTCTTTGAGAGTCTCCCATGTGCCAATGTGGTTTGTAGTGAATCTTTAAATGGAGAGTAGCTAATCAAGCATATTAATTAGATAAAACAATTGTGCTAATTTGACCAATGTTTTCTTTTCAATAAGCAAGACCTTATGACTACTAGATCTATGTTACCACCCTTGTTAGACCAAGGCATTGTAAAAGACACTATCATTTTCTAAAGCCTCATTAAACTCTCCAATGGGAAGCTTAGAATCCCACATTTGTATGAGATGTTGACAATATGCTAGGAAGCAACAATATAGCTTTGGAAAGGAAGTACACCACTCCTAACTTATCATCTTAATTTTGATGCTTTTATTTCTCAATGAAAATAATCACATCCAATATGAAATAACAACATTAGTTGTAATAACCTTGACTTATCATGTTATAAAAGGATAAGAAATAACTTGCAATCCACATGTAGATGAACCACCTAGATATTTGATAGCATCATCTAGCATAATGTGTATGCATATTACGGATGAATGTAATGCACAAATGCTTATTCTTTATTTTGTATTTGGACCTATTATACATTATTATGGTAAAGTAATTTTATTGCATCAAATTATTCTAATTGAGTTCAATATCCTATGTTAGAGAAAATTTATTTGGTGGCGTATTTTTCATGTGAAGCTATCAAAGTCCTCACATTAACAAGTGACTTCCTTCTGACACACACACACATACATTACAAGAGAGAGAGAGAGATTTTGATCAAGATTAAATTAATAAAATAGATAAAATAAGATCTTGTATTTTTGTGTGGAATTTTGTTCCTAAACTCTTGAATAAGGATTATCCTTTTCTAGGATTGAGAACATGGAGGTATTAATTATATTAAATGTTCCTAAAGTAAAAAGAACAAAAGCTATTAGAAAAATGCTACCTCCATAGTTGCTCCCAAACCTGGGTATGCAAATACTTGCATCAAGGAAATGGTAGAGTCTACTATAAGCATCCTTTTCCAAAATTTGATACAAGAGTCGTGGTATAACAAGCAAGGTCTGCAATCGTGAAACTTGTGTGAGACACAAGCTAGGGAGAAACTAGTAACCACATGTAAGAGTTTGGAAACACTTTATAATGAAGAGTAAAATATTTTATGTACGCTAAGAAATGAGAACAACATGCATGTTTATTTACCTAATATGTCGAACAAGAAACCATTCACTATGAGATGAGATCACAACATCATCAATGAGGATTGTTCCCTCCAATGTGAATGGATTATAGAGCCCTTTGGCCATAGTAGAATGAATATCTACAAACCATAGATTTATTATTCAAACAAGGAATTTTTCTTTTTTAGCAAGCATGAAAATTGATGCCTTCTATAATAGCATCATTTTCTAACAATTGAAAACTTACCTGTAATCCAGTAGGAAACCATTTGGTTGATATTCTCATCCCAAGCTAACATTTTATCACCAAGGACAATGTCTTTTTCATATTTGTAATAAAAGAGATGGTCATTTCCTACTGAGAGAAGAGGTTGTTAAATGAATTGGTTCTAGAATGTATGGGTTTAAAGATATGAGGTGGTCAAATTGTTGAAGGAAAATTAACCATATTAATCAATTACCAAAATGAATTAAAACAAAGTGCAATGGAGTGAGATCAATCTTCTTTATTTGTGTCCCAAAAGAACCATGATTTTGAGAGAGCTCGAGTTGCAAAAACATTGATGATGCATTTTCATCTGCATGCCCAAATCCATATATATAATTGAACTCTAGCTTTTGTAGATTGGTATTCCAGACTGCAACCTTTTATGAAAATAGAAGGTAAAAAAGAATAAGTCGTGCATGATGAAGTAGTAAAATGGGAGTAGCTAGATAATATTTAAAAAAATGAAAAACATAAATTAATTGTTAGGATAGTGCAACCATTTCAAGTGTAAATAGAAAAATGTTCTAAAACCTTTTCTCCAATGTGAATGTCACATATCTTTTTGCCATGTCCAACCTCTGTCATGACCATGGAGGTTCCTACACCATAAACCCATTCAATTAATTATGGATGCTCATAGCTCTTATTGTGTTTTCATTGGCTACAACATTACTATATGTTTCTCAAATCTCGAAATGAGGTGCATCAAATTCAGAAATAGATAACGTCAAGTCATAAAGATGCGTGCACGGGACTAAGCAAAGGATCATGGATGAATGATGCCACCTTTAACACAGCTTCCAATTGCATCAGAGGCACATCTTGCTGCCACACGTGCAAGAGTGGTAACTCCCACCACAACTACTGTACAAAAAGGCCCAAGTATTGGATCCTCTACAAGACATTTCAATAGTGCACCAGCTACTCCAAATATGCCACCACTAGTAGCACTTGGAGTTGATTAGGAGCTCTAGTTAGATATGTGATTTATGGTAACTTTGGAGTATATAACACCTCAAAGACAAGTAAATGAGCATTGGATCACAAACATGTCGAGTCGTGCATAATCAACTTAGCTGAGAAAGGAATATTAGTGATAAGATGATAAAAATGCGAGAACCATACATACATATATGTGTTTAGGTCTGATGTACATATATGTGTGAGAAACTAGTATTAGTGATAAGATGATAACAATGCGATACTCATATTTACATATATTTGTGTAGGTTTGACATGCACATACATGAGTGCATGAAGAAAGGCTATGGAATGATGATCCATGAATGTCTATACTGTGTGGAAGGACCAACGCTTTGATCATTTTAGCCAACCATGAAAGAGAACGGTCTCTTTCTTAAATATTAGTGAATAATATGTTACAACTATATATATCATCTCTCACTTGACTTGGGTCTCACCTATATATAATAACTCTACATCAATATGATTCATTCTTTGGGAGCATCTCTTGTGTATCTCTCTTGTACTCTCTCTCTCTCTCAACATGGTATCAGAGCTATGGATGCGTAGCAACAACAAGGAAGATAAGTTGTTTCATTGTTTATACTTGATTGAATTCTTTGCACAAGTGATGATTTGATACATGAACTTGTTCAAATTAGAAGTATTAGTTAATTTTGTCTTTTAAAAAAAATCCTGTCAAATCCTGTCAAAACCGCTTGTCAATCGGAGTTCTGGATCAAAAGTTATGACAGTTCAGGATTCAAGACAGCAATTCTACTCGAATCTGCGATTCTTTATTTAAAATTGCATTTATAATTACGGTTCGTTAATCCCAAATTACAGTTTATTAATTGCTCATCTTCGTTAATGATGTTGATTACGACAAGCAAACATCTTGCTATTTTTAGCGATGTTTTATTATCGTTCACGTTCTTTGCTCAACCGAAATAGCACTTTTCTTATATGCATCATCTCGTCTTGCACGTTACGCCTCTCTATTTTGGGCTTTCTTTTTAGTCACTCAATACTTTTTGTCATTCTTACGTGCATATCCCTATTTTGATTGTCATGCGTCTCAACTACGCTCGTATTGATCATGGTTTGCAGATTCTGCGAACTCATATTATTTGTTTTCTCTCGACATACAGGCATGGCCAATTACGTAATTGTTAACGAATATCCGCCTGGCCAAAGTTCGATTCCCTTCTTCCAAGGACAAGGCTTTCCTGGGTGGAAAGCAAAGATGATACTAATTCTTGAAGGTGACGAATTATTTGATATTGTTTTGGGCAACCTGTCTTGCCCAGTTCAACCTATTGATGTGATGAATAACAATTCTGTGATTACTGATGGTCCATTATTTGAACAATGGAAAATTGATCATACTGATTGGATTCGTCATGACAAAGCGGCTTGTCATTATATATTTTCTGCACTTCCTGACTCACTTATGTTGGATGTCTTTCATCTGGAAACCTCTCATGCTATTTGGGAGTATCTTATCTCAACGTTTGAGAAGAAATCGGTCACCGAAATTTTATATCTCCAAACTTGTTTGAAGAATCTTCAATATAAGGTTGGTACTTCTATGCACTCTCATATCAAGGCTTTTAAAGACTATCAATCAGCTTGGTGCTGCCAGCGCTCCTGTTGTTAAAAATCAGATTTTTACTCAACTTCTTCATACCATCAAAGATCCTTTATATGACAATATCATCACTATTTTGTCTAACAAGGATGATATCCACTTTGACAAAGCATGTATATCTCTTATTGAATATTCTCAACGTCATGAGCATCATTTGGAAAAATCTGATGCTGTTTTGGTCACTCGCGAACAAAGGGATTTTGATGCTGCTTTTGTTGCTCCCAAGCATCCTGCTTCACGTTTTCAGCAGGGTGGACGCCCTAATCCAAGTAGTAAATCTTCTCGTCTTGCTTATCCTAACAAACATTATTCTTATTGTGATAAGAAAGGTCATGTGGCTTCTGATTTTTGTTGGGCACGTCAATATGATGAGGAGCATGGAGTTACTACAAAGCAACCTCGCTCGTCCAAAAGTTTTCCTCCTTGTGCTTATTGTGCACATACAGATCATCCATCTCATCATTGTTATAAACGCAGATATGATGAAGAACGTTCTCGAGCTTACATTGTTCAACAAACTACAACTGATGATGATCATACTCAATCAGGAGCTCAATTTCGTCCATTATGATATCTCTCCAGAAAAGGTACTTCATGTTCATGATGGTTCTCTATTCATCGTTGATTCAGGTGCCACTGGAAACATGACATACCAATTGCAGTGGCTTCACAATTATCATTCTCTTCCTGTCAAGAAGTTTGTTTACCTTGCGGATGATACGACTTGTCAAGTCAAAGGAGTGGGTGATTTATATATGGGGACTGTTTCATCCACTAGAATATTAAGAGGAGTTCTTCATGTTCCAGATTTGCAAAGAAATCTTCTTTCTGTTGCTCGTCTAGTTGATCTTGGTTTGTTTGTTGGCTTTGATCATAATCAATGTCGTATAGAGAAAGATGGGCATACTATAGCAGTGGCTCCTCGACATGGTAATCTATTTGAGCTATCATTGAACGATACAGTTGCAAATGTTGTTACTGCCCCTAGAGATGCAGATTGCAAATTATGGCATCAACGATTTGCACACTCCAATTTTGCCAAAATTCTTGATCTTCATCGTCATGGTCTTGTGCAAGGTATGGATCTTAAATCTCATCCACGTATGGGAATATGTGAGTACTGTGCACTTGGAAAACACCATCGTTCGCCTTTCCACACTTCTACTTCATCACATTCCCGTGCTCTCTTGGATTTGGTTCATACCGATATTTGCGGTCCTTTTCCTGCCTCAAAGTCTCAATATGGATATTTTATAACTTTCATTGATGATTTCTCATGATACACACAATCTATCTTCTTCGACATAAGTCTGAGGCTTTACCTATATTTAAACAATACAAGATAAGTGTGGAGCTTCAAACTGGATTCTCTATAAAGACGCTTCACAGTGACAATGGCGATGAATATGTATCCAATCTATTTGATGACTTCTGTAAGGATCAAGGTATTCATCATGAGTTTACAGTTCCTTATTCTCCTCAGCAAAATGGTGTTGATGAGTGCAAAAATCGCACAATTCTTAATGCTATACGTTGCATGCTTATACACTCTGGTTTGTCTTGAAAGTTTTGGACTGAAGTACTTCTAACAGTTGTTTTTATGCAAAATCATCTTCCAACTACTGCACCTGCTGGTAAAATTCCTATAACAATTTGGATAGGGAAGACACCTTCAGTCTCTCACTTTCGCACATTTGGCTGCATTGCTTATATTCATGTGCCCAAGGACACTCGACATAAATTGAATCCTCCAAGTTTGAAGGTTATTTTTCTTGGTTAGTCAGATCATTCCAAAGGTTACAAATTTTATGATCCTTCTTCTCAAAAGGTTATCATTAGTCATGATGCTATATTTGATGAGAAGACTATGGATGGAACATGGTCGTCAGATGTTTTGAGATGATACACAGTCTTTGCTTAGTGCATTTCCTTACTTGCTTTGTGATTCTACTAATTCTGATGATCATAAACCTCCTTCACCTCCAAAGAAGATTGATGAAAATTTGGAGATCTATGTCGATCTTCCTATTGACATAGAGCATGGATTCTATTCTATTGAATATGATGTCTTTGATGATGCTATGTCTGTCCAAGAGGATCCAATATCGTATATGGAAGCTATCAATTCGTCTCAAAGGGATCAATGGCAAGAAGCTATGCAAGCTGAGTACGATTCTTTAATCTCCAAAGGTACATGGATTCTTACTGAACTCCCCCCAAATCGTGTTCCTATCAAATGTAAATGGGTTTATAAAACCAAGACCGAAGTTGATGGCTCGTTTGATAAGTTCAAAGTAAGACTTGTTGCAAAAGGTCACTCATAGATTGCAGGATTAGATTATCAAGAAACATTTTCTCCCGTTGTGCGCACCACAATTGTTCGTATGATTTTGGCTTTTGCAACACTATTTGATCTAGAAATTCACCAAATGGATGTTAAAACGGCTTTTCTCAATGGAGATCTTGAAGAAGAAATCTATATGGAGCAACCTGAAGGTTTTATGATTGCAGGAACGGAGAATCTTGTATGCCAGCTTCATCATGCATTATATGGATTGAAGCAAGCCTCTCGTGCTTGGTATTTTAAGATTGATCAGTTCCTCACATCTAAAGGTTTTGTTGCATGTTTTGCTGACCCAAATCTTTACATCAAAAGGGAGGACAAATATTTTATTATTCTTGCTCTATATGTTGATGATACTATTCTTGTGTCAAATAATATTGCTTTCTTAGATGCTATGAAGAAGCTTTTATCGACTGCATTTGAAATGGTGGATCTTGGTGAGATACATTCTTGTTTGGGTATTCAACTTCAACGACACTAGCAACAAGGCATTCTTCTTCTTCGCCAGACAAAGTTTATTAATGATATTGTTAAGAAGTTTGGGTTGACAAATGCGCACTCTGCCAACACTCCTATTCTTTCAAGCTCTACCAAGGGTACATCTACAACACGCAATGAAGAATCAACCATTCATCAACCTTTTGCTAATCTTGTTGGTTGTCTTCAATTTATTGATTTAAACACAAGACCAGATATTTTATTTGCAGCTAACTTTTTGGGACAGTATCTTTCTTCCCCTTCCACTATTCATTGGAGTGCTGCAAAACATATTCTTAAGTACCTCAAGGGTACTAAGGAATTTGGTCTTATTTATCATCGTCGAGAGGATTCTTCTTTATCTTCTTCAACTTCTCTTGACCTTATTGGATATATAGACACTGATTGGGCAAGTTCACACTTATCCATGTGATCTACAAGTGGGAATTGTTTCTTTGTAAATGGATGTTTGGTTTCTTGGTCCAGCAAGAAACAATGATGTGTTACAGTTTCTACAACTGAAGCCAAATATGTTGCTGCATCATTAGCAGCTCGCGAGCTAGTTTGGCTTCGATAACTACTTGCAAATTTGGGACATCCTTCATCATCTAGTACACCTCTTCGATGTGATAACCAAAGTGCTATTAGTCTTACCAAAGACTATATACAACATAGTAAATCAAAGCATATTGCTATTCATTATCATTATGTTCGACATGAAGTCAAGAAAGGTTCCATTATGGTGGAGCATTTTCCCAATGATCAAATGGTTGCAGACATCTTCACAAAAGCTCTTAGTGAAGCTTGCTTTAGCTCATTAAGACATGCACTTGGTATTGTTCCAAGTTCTTGTCTCACTGATTGAGGCATGTATCATTGTATTCAAGAAAACTTTATAGTAAATCATTTTTGTATCGTAGGTATGTGTAGGGGCTCGGGTTTTTCCCTTGTTTTCCCCAAGGGTTTTTTCACTCGCAGCCAGAGACTTTTGTTTGAGTGGGGATGTTACAACTATATATATCATCTCTCACTTAACTTGGGTCTCACCTATATATACTAACTCTACATCAATATGAATCATTCTTTGGGAGCATGTCTTGTGTATCTCTCTTGTACTCTCTCTCTCTCTCAACATAATAGACCGTAGGTACAGGAAGATAAACTTCGGCAACACAAATGGGTGAGACGTCCAAGAGACGTTGTCCATTATTTGAAGATGCAAGAGTGAGAGGCTCATATTCAACAGTAAAGTTAGAAACATCAACTTTGATGGTGGTTGATGTGGTGGAAGAGGATGCAACCACCATTGATGGATCAGTTGTGAGGGTACTTGTTGAGGTCCCTTCTTTATACAAGGAATTGACATCATCTCCCGTATTATAAAGACCGCACCCCACAGTCCAAGCATTGTCCTCACATATGATCTAAGAGCCCAATACATAGAAAAAATAACTATGTCAGCATAGCTACACAACATAAGCACGTGTACAATAGTACATACTCAAAACAAGCAGCCACCTACAACATTGGTGACTCTTGTATTATCGATGAAAGACAATCTCTACACTAGCAGGGGAGTTTGATGATGCATCGCGGTCCCCGAGTGGCTTGGATCTAGTACACATACATGGTACAGAAGTGAGTATGGAAGGAAATGAAGCAATACAAACAATATGAAAGGAAACATGTGGTTTATGTGGGGGATGAGCGGAAAGTGTCTGAGAACTTTTTGAGGGATGGTTTGCCCTTGCAAGTCCTGTCGATACCTATGAGCACCACACTTTGGACATGTTTCCATAGTCTCGTATTCATCTCGAAACAATATGCAGTCGTTGATACATGCATGGATGTTATTGTAGTCCATGCCAAACTTCCGTAAAACATATCGTGCATCATCACGAGACTCAGGCATGGTATTTGCAGGTGGTAATATATGATATTTCAATAACCTGAAAAAAATCATAAAACACCTTGAAAAAGCACAAATGTTTTCAATAACACTGTTTTTAAAAAAAATCAATGAAGCCTATGTGCAAGGTACCTAAATAACTCAGTCACACTCGTATCGCTCCAACCGTATTTTGCTTGCACACTTAAGAGTGCAAGCAATGTCTTCAACCGAGATACTCGGCACCCATCATATAATGGTATGGATGCTTCCTCTCTAAGCGGGTCAGATGTCTCAACATCCATGGGAATCAAAGCTTCGATCATTTCCTCCATCTCAGGCTCCATGATTGTAGGTAGGTCGGGAAGGTTGTCTGTCTCCTCTGGCATTGATGGTAAAGATGGGCCTTGGGAGTGGTGGATTGGCTCCTGCAATCCATCCATCGCACATCCACAAACTCTTCTAATTGGCCGCAAAGGGTGCACTCCCCCTTGGGTCGAGACATCACCCCCCTGGATAGAAAATTTGCCAACAATACCCAATGTTATTGTGTATGGTTTTCAATTAGCTTGCGAGTACAATGCATGATTAATATTATCTTCAAATTACCGTTTGCTGAAAATCCGCAATCGCCTGATCAATTATCTCATATTGAAACTCGCCACATCGTCGTACGTGTTCTATAGACAATTGACGTTTTCGTCTAATTGCCAACTTGCATTGAGAGCAAGGACATGGGACACGCTGATTAAGATACGTCTCGCGGTCTTGAACAATAAGACCTTATTCGTTTTCCATCTTATCTACATTACAGCAAACGAGGCTTAAATGGATAGCTTTATGGAGATGTTCGTCAAGTTGCAAGTTGACCATAAATCTTGCATTGTATATAGTAGTTGAGAGATTTTCCGATGTTATATCTCGGCCTTGTATCATGCTCAAGGATTTGTTTGTCCCGGTAGGTAATTATTCGTTATTGTAAAAAATTGCACTAGAGGGCTTTGAGTATAAGTAATCCATTTTGAGCATCATTGAGGATCTCTTAGTCTAATAATAAATCATTCTTAACAAAAAGCATCTTAGAACTGTAATTTTTTTGTCCTAGGATCGCGTATTAAAATTGATGCGCGCCATCTATGAAATTTATCAACTATAGTAATAAAATTCATTTCAATCAATTCTACTCATAGTCATAAGACCTGAGAGAAAATATCCTATACTCAATTTAAGGGATTCTTATTCTATAACAATACTTTTGGGTTCATTTTGATGAAGAACCGTAATGACCATTAGCTAGGGTATCATTTTCTTTTAGTCCTTCCGTTGACTAGTTGGCATGATTTCTAATTTGTTATGCCTATAAAGTTAATACAAAAATAATGAATTATGCATATAACAATTAGATCCCCTACTTGGACATTATGAAGGACATGACCATTTTTAAGCCATCTTAAAGAGTCACCAATGTACGTGGCCCATGGCAAAGCACATTGCATACCATTATCGATAAGTCTATTATCTTAAATTTCCTTCCCCTCCCTCTCCTTATCTTTCTCTCCCTCTCTCTCCCTCTCCCTCTCTTTCTCTCTCATTTCCTCTCCTAAACAAGCAAAAAATAAAGTGATTCAAATATTAAACAAGCAAGAGGGAGAGTGAGAGAGAGAATGCACACACTCTCTCACCCTCTCCCTCTCCCTCTCCCTCTCTCATTTCCTTCCCCTCCCTCTCCCTCTCCCTCTCTTTATCTTTCTCTCCCTCTCTATCTCTCTTTCTCTCTCATTTCCTAAACAAGCAAAAAATAAAGTGATTTAAATTTTAAAAAAGCAAAAGGGAGAGGGAGAGAGACAATACACTCTCCCTCTCTTTCTCTTTCTCTCCCTCTCTCATTTCCTTACCCTCCCTCTCCCTCTCCCTCTCTTTCTCTCCCTCTCTTTCTCTCTCATTTCCTCTCCTAAACAAGCAAAAAATAAAGTGATTTAAACATTAAACAAGCAAAAGGGAGAGGGAGAGAGAGAATGCACTCTCCCTCCCTCTCCCTCTCTTTCTCTTTCTCTCCCTCTCTCATTTCCTCCCCCTCCCTCTCCCTCTCCCTCTCTTTCTCTTTCTCTTTCTCTCTCTCCCTCTCCCTCTCCCTCTCCCTCTCCCTCTCTTTCTCTCTTAGTCTCTCGTTTCCTCTCCTAAACAAGCAAAAAAGAAAGCGATTTAAACATTAAACAAGCAAAAGGGAGAGGGAGAGAGAGAATGCACTCTCCCTCTCTTTCTCTTTCTCTCCCTCTCTCTCCCTCTCCCTCTCTTTCTCTTTCATTTCCTCTCCTAAACAAGCAAAAGAGAGTGATTTAAACCTTGAACAAGCAAAAGAAAGAGAGAGGGAGACTCACCGATGAGATATGGTGAGCGTGGGGCGGCTTCTCTTTGCGATGAAGGCTCCTCCTCTCCTTCGCGAACAATGGCGGCGGTGGCGGCAAATCTTCTTCCTCTCCTTCTCTCACAACGGTCGCTCTCTCCCTCGCTCTCGCTCTCAAAACTCTCAATGGAACAAAAGAAATGAAAAATGCGCTTGGGTTTCGGCTGTATTTTTTCCCTGCGGCCCGTCGCTATTTGCGTCGCATTTGCAAATGCGACGCCAATAGCGACGCCGCTATCCGCCGCTGTTGCCAATCGGCGTCGCTAGTGGCCCAAATCCTTGTAGTGCTTGAGTCTTTGGCAGCTACTTCTTCCTCTTCTTTCAGCTCTTTTGCACTTGTATTCACCTCTTTCCAAGGCTAGAAAACTTTTCTAAGCTACACTCTCATCCAACATAACACATACAGAAGCATACAGAACAGTCTACATGACAGTACCAAAACAGCTACAGTACAGAACAGAACAGAGACACAAGCTCTACAGAAGACCTACAGAAGGTTACAGAAGATCATCAAAACCACATAACTCATACTCAAACCATTCCAAAATCTCAAAAACTATTCAATAAGCTTTCACAAGATCTCAATCTTCATCAATCAATACTCCATCCCTCCTTACAAAAGACAATCAGAACAAAACAGAAGCTATACAGAACCAATCAGAACCTATCAAAACATCATAGAACCACTGATAAACATCATGAACTTCCAAAACACAATCAATATCATCCAAAACACTCTCAAACCACTTCCAAACCAATCAATCATCTTATAAAATCAACCATTCAGCTCTAAAAAACAACAAAAATCAGCCAAAAAACAAGTCATTTCAACACTCAACATATCCCCACACTTAATAAGGAAGCATCCTCGCGACCCAAGAAAAAGGGAATACAAGTTCATTTAAAAGCTCAACTTTGATCTTCAATAGCTCTTCAAAAACAATCCATCCAACCACGACCCCAACTTATAACCTGTATCTGATATAAAAATACAACGAAAGGAAAACCCTTTATACATTAACACTTCTTATCAAACTAAAAATCTCAACAAACTTGTAAAGGATATAAGAGGTTTCTTCTTCTTCTTCATCATCAGCATCTTCAACTATCCATCCACGACCCCATCACCACAATTCTCCAAAAATGTAGCTCGCACGAAATCCAATCCAATAGGCAACCACCACGTTCTTTTTACATAGAGTAACTCAAACCACAAACACTACACACAATACAACCATCTGAATGACTCCTCCAAAAAGAGAGATTTTCATTAAAAAGCATCCACCATACATTGGAAAAGGTATCAATGAAGATGATCCCTCTTGAAATATTGATGATTTCAAAAACGATCCATAGACAAGGATTCATCTACAAATGTTTTGGGAGGATTCTTAAAAAACTGAAGACAGCACATCCTTTCCAATAGGACCAGGTATCTGCTAGGCAAACAAAGGGCATGAAAATACAATATATCCAGCTCTGGGAATCAATGCTCACATTGACATTCATGCACAACTTTGGAATAGGCTTGGAATCATTATGAGAGTGCCTATGCATATATGCCAAGTACCAAGCAAAGTGAGTGGTTAATCTCACTGAAGGATCGGCAGACTGTGAATACTGCTGAGCGAAATGAATATAGTTCTGATAAGCTTGAATGGCAGCTGTCCATTCTCCTGGAATTACTGGCCAGTTTATTTGAGGTCCTGTAAGGGAATCATTCGAGCTCCATCCCCTTCTTCTGGAAATATGATGATCAAACCCGTCATAGTCACTAACCAACTGAGGTGGTTGAGATATAGAAGTGTTAGGAGAGGGAAGTGGAATAAGGAAAAGTGGATGAAGTGAGGGATAGGCAAAATCATAAAAGGAAGAAGAGTTTAAAGGAGTGGCAGAAATTCGTATGGAATCACTTAAGAAGGGTGTTAATTGATAAATAGGAAAGGTAGAAGGTACATGAATGGATGGAGAAGGACATGTGGAGAAGGGGAAAATACTCTATCCTCAATAAAGGAACACTATGTAAAAATGGGAATTTGTGGGAAAGATGAAGGTTGGAAAAGAAGGGGTAAAATAGTTGTGGAATTGGATTGACAAAGGGAAAGATATATATGATAACGGTGAGCCATTTGTTGGTAATACAGGAGGGTAGGAACAGAAGGTCCTTCGAGAGATCTTCTATGATAGGCATCAAAAAAGGTAGAATCAAACGGATTATGTTTTGGAAGATAAGCTAAGAGATCCACCCTCAGTTGATTAGTACTCTGGGCATAGGTAGAGGCTGTGTTCTGTCTTTGATTCAGGACCACAGAATCAATCATGGTATGCCAGGAATTATCAGTACAATTAATCACTTTGGAGGAGTAACTTTGGAACATGTCAGCTATGTGCAACTCCAAATGGTTGACATACAAAACAGCTTGTAGAATCACGTCTCCCACATACCATGCCATATCCACCTCATCTGAATTAACAAGTCTCCTCGTAGATACATGTATGACATCAACATGGTATCTGTCATGACAGAATCTTCAAACACCATCCTTACCACCTCTGTCAGCAACTCAGCAGACCAAGCCCCACTCCATCCATCCTTTGGAAGAGGTAAATCCATCGTGGAAAGCTTCATGTAGAAGGCCAACTTTTGTAAGTGGTAGTGGACAAAGAAAGAATGGTCTAGAGGAACATATTCCTGAAATTGCTCAAATGTAGACCATAGCAAATCCATTCTGGATTGCAATCTTTCCACTTTATCTTGGAATAGAGGACACAAGGTAGCGTGTCTCTGAAGAGCAGCCAAGTCCTGCTGTGAGAGAGAAGGTATCAAGGGAACATTAGGGCTTGGAGGAACAGACCGGGACTTTGCCAGTTGATCTTGCAACTGCTTGATTTGGGAAGCTTGGGATTTCACTATGTCATTAGCAGTCTGTAGGGCTGAAAGTTTGGCATCTAAAAGAGTTTGGAACTCCCGCACTTCTCTAGACATCCTCTCCTTCTCCTCTGAAAGGCTAGTAACCTCTGATTGAGCCTCTAGTAACTAGATCTTCAAAGAAGAGATCTCATCTTGTGGGGTTGCAACCAGTTGGGTTTGTTGTTCCATCTGCTTAAACAAATCTGCTAGGGTATCCTTAGCAGAGGCTAACTCGGATGTTGCCTTATGCAACTGGTCCTTAGACTGCATCAACTCTTCATAAAAGGAAGCGTACAATTGTTGAACACAGGCTGTCATTCACTGACAATTCAATGGAACTCTGAATGTCTTTATAGAGGAAAGGAATTGCATCTCCCGAGACTAGACTGTTCAGTGAGGGGACTGATATATCCAACGAACCTTCTCGATGTGCTCTGAACAGGTTATTACAAGTGAGGTAACTAGGGAGATCACTGCCAGAGGTAGCAGGAATGGGCACTGAAGGAAGAACTGAAGGAGCTTTATCCGCTACCCGCTTCAAGCGTTTGCGTTGGATGACCAGGGTAGGTGGAGAATCATCATCCTCTATATCAATGAGTTCTGACTCATCTGAAGGTGGAGGAGGAGATACGGGATCCGATGGAGGAGATGGATGCACACTCTTCTGTAAACCTGAGTAGGTCAAGAAAGCAGACAAGTACGATCCATAGGTGACATTGGTAACATTACCCCTGGTGACTTTGACGAAATGTTAATCCATTTTAGTGAGGAGGTAAGTGCTCTAATCAATAACGACTCCTTTCAACACCATCCTTGAAGCTGTGAAAAGCTCTTTGGACAAGTACTGGGATGACGTTTTGTCAGGCATAAATATGTCCTGGAGAAACTGACAAACCATCTTCCACACAGAATCAGTGATCATGGAAAAGGAAACTCTTGAAGAGTTTATCACCTTCTTAACATCCATCATTTTCCTTGTTTGCTTTTGTAACAGCTTCAAAATCTCTTCATTAGAGAAAAGCTGACGAGTGGTAACAAAGGGTTCATCTTTGGAGGGAAGAGACAGAGCCTTCCCTAGGCCTCGAGGTGTCAAAGTCATAGAAATACCTTGGACCAGTCCCGACCTCTTGCTGTAGGAGGCCAGAAACTCATCACACAACGATGGATCCTTTGGAAGCAATGGAAAGGAGGTCGCTACAAAAGCAGCAAGTCCCGCCTTCGTGAGAGGCTCAAAAGTGAGTAGGGAAGAGTAATCCCTACTAACTAGTGGAACATACTGGATAGGGGGAGGAGCCTGAGAATGCGCCATTCAGATGGTTACACACACACACCACAAACACAGACAATCAAGGAGAATGCCTGCAAAGCAACAGACAAGAAAACCAAGGATAAGAGAACAACCAAAACAATAAAACGTGACTCAACTAACTATCCCCAAGCAAACCACAGCCTTAAAAAAACTCGACATGACCTCTAGACATATGCGACCGAAAGCTTCATGCTATGCAGCATACAAACACCCAAATCCCCGTATCAGGCAATAAAGAAAAAAAAACTACATACCGTACCCTTAACCGTAACAAAGACACTAAACCAAAACATTACCACAACCCACACATATCAAGACCACATCGTTGATAAACCGATGTTTGACCATGGAAATAACTCCAAAGACTGCGCATACCCATCCCACGAAACGTATTCATTAAAAAGGAGAATTAAGTGTAGTGAGGGGGAATTAATTTAATGAAAGGTTCATTTTAATAAATTATTAAGAAATGGGTGAAGTTTTATTAAGTGATAAACTTTAGCAAGAAAACGGTGGTTCCATCTTAAAAATTTAATTACTAATCATTAGGTTAAAGCGGTGCTTTAATTTGAATCCCGGACTTCGATACCCAGACTGGGTCTCTAAATGCAAGCTCATTGATTACAAATTAAGGTGATGTGGAGTGCTTTTTTGCCAGTGCGTGCTCTTGTGACGGCTGGTTCATTTTAATTAAACATATTTAAGTGCCTCTTTAGCGCACTTAGCTTATGCTAAGTGAACGGCGGGTTTATTTTTATTTAAAAAAAATGGTGTGTTTAGCGCAAATGCGTGTGCCATGGTGGTGTGTAGGGTTCATTTTGTATTATTTGTTTTTTTTTTCTTGGTTGTTTTTTATTTTTATATTAACCGTGGGTTTTGGGGTAGCTGAAAAAAATAACAAATAAAAAGGAAAATACTTGGTAGTGGGTGTATGTAAATGCAAAGAATGCACTCTCCTCAATCCAAAAATATCTGGATTTTATTTCTAGATGTTTAGTTGGTGTTTTGAATGAAAAAAGTTTTTTTTTTTGTATTTTTAAAGAATTTAGGTCTGAAATGAAATATTATGACAGCTTAGAAAAATATGCCAAAAATAAGTAAAAATGTTAATGGAATTGTTATGAGTTTTTCAGAAATTAATTTAGAAAATTTTAGCATTTTTATTTTTATTTTTTGCATTTTTTTGGGTATTTTGAAAAGATTTTGGAATTTTAAAATGGTCGAAAATGTTTTTTCTGAAATTTACAGGTTGAGAAAAATATGGCCATGGGTTGCAGAAATAATAGAAAATTTTCTAGATTTTTCTGGAACTTTTTCAGAATTTTAAAGATTGGTTTTTGTTTAATTTTTTATTTTTTTAATTGTGTTTGTTTTTTAGTGTTGGAAGGGTTTCGAGTGTTTGAATTAAAAATCTGGGAAAATACCCAAAAATAAGCTGTGTGGCAGGTACGTGTCAGCAACCGACGAACAAAGTCCCGCACCCGCGCATGATCAATCGCGAACAATCACACTCGCATGAACAACCACCTGCGTACATACCTACGCGCGTGTCAATGCCACGAGGGTATCGACGGGTGGGACGGGGGTTTAGGGAGGGGGTTGCTGTGGTTGAGCCGTACAGCAGGGCTGCAGCGTGGGACAGGGGGCTTACAGGGGGGAGGGGGGTTTGGTGAGGAGGACCGGGGGCTTGGGTGGGGATGGGGTGGTTATGGTGGGAAAGGGGGCTTGTGTGGGGGGTGTGTTAGTGCGGAGAAAAAGTTAAGTGATGGGGGAAACAGGGGTTTAGGTGGGGAGGTGTGTGATTGCTGGGGGTGTGAATGGGGGCTAGGTTGGGGGTGCGGGGGAGTGTGTTTGAATGGGGGTGTGAATGGGGGCTAGGTTGGAGGTGGAGGGGAGTGTGTTTGAATGGGGGTGGGAAGGCCGGAGGCGCTCGAGGCGGGTGGGGCAGTGGACGAAGAAGGCGGCATGGGCAACGGCCAGAGGCGGGGCAGGGCGGGACTCAATGTTGCTGGCGACGTCGGCAGCAAGGAGCCATGGCGGCGGGGAGGACCTGGAGGGCGCTGCGATGGGCATTACCTGGAGGACAAGGCGGGCGCTGCCTGGAGGGCGGCACGGCGGGCTATGGGCGTCGAGGACGAGGCGAGCGGCTTGGCAACTGGAGGGACGGGCAGCGAGTTGGCACGGGCGACTCAACGGCGTGGCAGAGGCGCTTGCACCTAGAGGGACGGGGCAGCGCGTCACGATGGGCCGACAGAGGTGGACAGGGCGGGCAAGGAGTGGGAGGCAGGCGGAGAGGCCCAAAGAGGCCACGTGACGGCAGCAGCGTCCAGACGACCGGCGGTCAGCAGGGAGTAGAGAAGGAGGAGAAGAGGAGGAGGGGAGGAAGGGAAGGAAAGAGGAGCAAAGGAGGGGATGGAGAAGAGGGTGGAGAGGGAGGAGGAGGGGAGGGAAGGGAGGACGCAGGATAGGGAGGGAGAAGGTGGTTAAGGTGGGGAGGGGTCGAGGTAGGGGTAGCTGGGGATAGGGAAGGGTCGGAAGATGGGCAGGGGCCCATGGGGGAGGGTGGAAAAGGCTAGGAGGGGATGGGCAGGGGCCCATGGGGGTGGCCAAGGGATGGGGAGCCCTTGGGAAGGGTAGGGGTAAGGGTTAGGGTAGGGTTAGTGGTTAGGGGTAGGGTTAGTGGGCGGGTTAGGGTTAGGGTTAGTGGTTAGGTCATAGGGGGGGTGCCCAAGGGGTGGGGTAGGGGGAGGGCCCAAAAAGGAGGCGTACCCCCCATCGTCCCGTGCGCGTGCGCGGGGCGGGGGTAAAAAAATTTGCCGTGGCGGAATTGAAAGGGTGCCCGGATGCAGGGACGAGGCACGTGGATGCGATCGGGTCACGTTAAGACGCGTAAAATAAAAAACAAGAGCGTTCACGCGCGGAACGGGGCGCGTAAAAATACATAAAAATAAAGAAAAATTAATATCTCCCAATCCGATCGTCAAAACGAAATGGCGTAAAAACAAAAAGTGGGTAGGACGACAGGGGAAGCGAGGAAAAATGTGCAACGAGGGCTCCGACGGAAAGACAGGGCGTTCGCATGTAAAAAACATGAAAAACAGATCAAAAAACACAATTTAAAACTAATATCTGAAGATCCGTGCATCGGAACTAAGTGCAAAAAAAAGGAAAAATGAGCAGAAAGACGCGCCGGACAATCGTATCACATCAAAACATAGTTTCAACTGAGATAAGACGTGTTCACGTTGGAAAAACCCAAAAATTAGATCTGAAAATGGGATCGGAAATTAATATGGGATGAATCGTTCGCCAGAATGACATGCAGTAAGAAGGAAAAATGTCCGCAGGAAGGTGTGGCATGGGGTTGTCATGTCGAAACGTAGTTCCAGTGGAAGTAGGAGGGGTTCACATGCAAAAAATGCCAAAAAGATTCCCAAAAACACATTTAAAAATTAATAATTAAAAATCCAGAAGGCAAAAGAGGGTGGAGGAAAAAGGAAAAAGGTGAAGGAAGGCACGGGGGACACGGCTGTCAAATCAAATTGGAATTCCGATGCAAACAAGGCAGGTTCACATGGAAAAATGTCAAAAAGACGTACGAAAAAGTCTTAAAAAACCGGAAAATTAATATTGGACAAACCGTGCATCAGAATGACTCGGAGTAAAAAGGAAAAATGTCAGGGAGAAAGTGATTGTCAGGGCTATGATGTCAGATCGCGGTTCTGAAGCAAGCAAAGTGCGTTCACATGGAAAACCGGCTAATTTACACAAAATGCTTCAAAAATTAATAACTCGAAAACCGTGTACTGGAACAAGGGTAGGTAAAAAGGAAAAATGGTCAATTGAGAGGCAGGAACAGGGATATAAGGTTAGATTTGGACTGCAGTGAACGTAGGATGCATTCACATGGCAGGACCACAAAATCAGGGAATGAAGGAAAACTGCAAGGGAACAGTCCCAAGGGTGGGTGGAAAATGAGTGCTTGGGTGGGAAGGGACCCCATCAGGGTAAAAGCAAGTCATGGCATAGATGCATGAGCAGGTTGAGGCATATGCAAAAGGGTATGCAATGTAGACGCGGAGGGATGCGTCCCCACACTTAAGACCTTAACGGATAGGGTGAACCGAGTAACAGGCATGTAGGACCATGCCACAGACCATCCACTAACGTCCCCACACTTAAAACATGAACGTCACTGAGAAACAGAAGTTGTAGGGTTAGAAAAACTTGGCCCATTTTGTTGAGGATCAAGGTTGATTGTCGATGGCACGTCTTGTGTTGTTGTCGGCTGCTGCTGGAGGTACCAAGGCATCTTCTCGGCACACGTCCTTCATGGCAGGGACCACGTAGCAATTCCTAAGGAGATAGATGATGGAAGGAATCGCAAGAAATTTGTCGATGATAAGGGATGTTACACTCAACTCAAAGTCACTCAAATGGAATGAAAGAACTGTCACTTGCCCCACGACTAATATCACTCGAGGAATAAGAATTGAAACCCATATGTCATACTCGGTTTAGAAATCGACAAGGGGATGGTGCAGAGGGAGAGTATGCCAGGGTGCACAGTTGATGGTGTATTAGTGCGTCGAACCCATCTGGCATAAGTGTAAGGAGAAAGGCAAGGGAGCGTTACAGTGCATTGTACAGAACATGGTGACGTGTCCTATGATGACGGTAGAGACCCATCCCGTGGGTGCATAGGGAAACGGGAACATACCTGACTCCAAGTGTCGTAACATCCCTCAATCTCACCTCTCGGTAATTGATTGAAGAATCTCCGGTCACACTCATTCCACCCTCTGTTGATAGATACAGGAGGGCAACCATGTCCTGAAACCCATTGATGTAATCCTCACAATCACTTGTGCAAAGGTTGTATGCCTTGTGCGCATTGGATGGTGCAACTCTGCATCCCGCCCTGTGCCGACATACGGTGCAAGAAGGAAGGCCAGGGAGCCTTATAGTGCATTACACAGAAACAAATTGTGCTTTGCGCATTGAGAGGCCCATCCCGTGCATGCAATACTTCATTCACACTTCTCACCTCTCATTTGATTTGAAGGCAAAGACTGGTCACTCGCCCCACCCTCTGTCTCACACTCTGTTGATAGATACAGAGGGCAACCCATACTCACTTTCCCCATCCAAGTAGGATGAAAGCTCGCATCACTCGATTGTTTGTCGATGAAGATCGCATCATTAGTTATTGAAGAGGCGTACCTAGGGAGATAGCCATCAAATCGAACGTTGAGTTGGATAGAACATGTCGTCTGCGAGAGAACAGTTAGACGCTCTGCAGAGAAACCCAGGACACAACGTACCAAGGGAGATAGCTTCGGAATTGGATCCTGGGGATATCCATTAATGAATCCACTTTCAGGACTACTGGGTGTTGCCACCTTTTCCATAGCCAGCTTCCCGCCCAATGGTGTTTGCCACCTTTTCTTGGAATGAGGCCTGCTATGACAGGGAATTGCTTCCTTTTCTCCTATAACAGATTTGTTTTTCTTATCTTGGTTTTTTTCTTCTTTTTTTTCTTTTTTCTTTTCTCCTATTCCCGAGGGTGTTTCCACCTTTTCTCGAAGAATAGGTCGGCATGACAGGGACCTAAGTCATTTTCTCCCATAACCGATATGTATATTTTTTCCTTTTTCTTTTGTTTTTTCGATTTAAGTAAGGGAATGGTAGAAATACCATGTGTCAGGACCCACCTCGCCACTGTCGTTGGTGGACAATAGAGGATAAGAGATCAAGACTGGAAGATGAGGCTGAGGGGACAGAGGGTTGCGTCCACCTAATCAAGAGTGGCTGAAGAACGGCTATCAGAATTAGCATCATGAGAAGTACAGTGCTGCGCCAACGAGGGAAAGGATCAGGTGACTGTGATTGTCAAGATCCCCAAGGATGGAAGTACTTCTTCAGACGATATCCATTGATCAGGAAGGGATCATTAGAGGCATAAACGGTCTACACTTGGACAGAGCCATTGGGGTTGACAGCAAGTACCTTATATGGGCCCATCCACCATTATTGGAGCTTGCCAGGAAACTTGCCAAATCGGGAATCATAGGCTAGGACCAAATCACCTTCTTTGAACTCCTTATGCTTGATGAAGCTGTCATGGTAAGCCTTGCATCGAGCTTGCGTGGCTTCCATGCACTGTAGAGCCATCCTGCGAATTTCGTCCAAACATTCCAGGTGTAGGAGACAGCGTTGCAATGAATCATCATCCCCCAAACACTCTTTGATAGCCACTCTCAAAGAGGGTAATTCTAGTTGAACAGGGAAAACAGCTTCTGTACCATACACCAGCTGAAAGGGTGTCTGTCCTGTTATTGCTTTATGGGAGGTTCTGTACGCCCAGAGGGCCTCTGTAAGTCGATCATCCCAATCACGACGATGTGCGGCAATTGTTCTTGTCAGAATCGAGCAAAGGATGCGATTGGTGACTTCGACTTGGCTGTTGGCTCTGGGGTAATAAGGAGTGGACTTGCGATAGCAGATCTTATACAATTCTGTCAACTCTTCCATGACTTTATTAATGAAATGAGTGCCTTTGTCACTTACCAGCTCTAAGGGACTGCCAAAATGGGTGATGATATTCTCGTACATGAACAGGGCCATACTGTTACCATCGTCCCGCTTTAGGGCTTTAGCTTCACACCACTTCTAGACGTGAAGCTAGAGTTAGCTAGGCTACAAAAGATAATGAGAAGGCCCGTACAACCTCACATGCAATGCACATGCATTTTGGAACAAACCACCTTCTAATCAAGTACATGGATTCTAGATCCAAACCCTATATTTTGAAAGGGGAGATCCATTAGCTCTCCCAACACCCACTAATGCAAAGCCATCTATCCCTAGGATAGATCAACCCCACAAGGATATCTACACAAGATGGACCCATTGTGACCCATCCACCAAGTGATGCTTTGATACATTACATGGAGGAGCTGAACAAGGATGAAGCCTACATGGACCCTTATGTCTCATATGATGAAGAGGCTAATCCCATCTTGATGGGTTTCAAACTAGTGTTGCTGATGGCATTGGGTAGGGGAGGAGGTAAAGCTCTAGAAGGGCCAAACTAGGAACCCATCGCATGCTGCCACCCAATACACATCTCATATCAATGCCCTGAAATGGAGCAAGCCAATCAAGACAAGGCCGACCTAAGATGCTCTAAGGATAGATAATGCGTTATTGCAACATACCAAGATGGAATGGAGACCGTGTCTACTTTTGGCTCCTCAAAGTCTACAAGACATTCTACAATGCCTTGCAATCTCGGCAACTTACTCTTAATCTCATAATTGAATTCTTGCAAAGTGATTAACCACTTTGCTAGGCGATTGAGTGGCTACAACTTATGCAATAATAATCTCAATCCTTTTGCCTTTGTATAAAACACTATCTTCTCATACAGAATATAGTACCTAAATTTCTTTGTGGCAAAATATTTCAAGAGACACTCCCATTCTTCTTCTTGCTCAACTTAGATTCATCATTTGAAGGAGCAAAGGCTTGCATGTTGCACTATGTAGTTGCAGACTTCTCTTCTCAAGCTATACAATGGATGTTGTATACAACTGCAAACTTCTGTTCTCAGGCTATAGATTTGAAAACTACTTCTTCCTTTTCAACGTCCCTGAATTCTGCTTTCATGCCACTGCACAGAGGAAGGTATTTGGTTCTGAAGGTGTCAAAATGCATACGTCTGAGCATTGTGGTGGTGCCATCATCATAGTAATGCCAGCTTCTGATGGTTTCAACAGTGTAGGTTGTGAAAAACACTCTATCTACCAACTTCCAGTGGGTTGCCAATTGAACAAACAGAAGATTATCAGTGCACCAAGTATCCCACGTATCTTGCTGTTGAGCATCTACGAACAAATTCCAACTCTTTTCCTTCTTGTCTCTGTGAACCTCCACAGACCAAGACTCTTGAAGCTTCTTCACAATCTCCCACTTGATGATGTCTGGAAACTTCTCAATGAATGCCAAATCTTCCATGGATGGTCATTCTCTCTGTTTCTTCTCTTCAGTTTGTCCCCAAAGAGTTTGCCACCAAGATGCAAGTTTCTACTGCTTCAACAGGAAGAGGAAACTGTTCACCACATAGAGCATGCATCATGATGGTGATGTGTTTCCACCATTGTGGGATGAACTTCTTGTGGAAAGTGTCTTTAATTATGAGAAATTCCAACTCTTCAATGGAAGAAGAAACTTTACAAACATCCATGGAATTCTTCTCTTCTTGGCAATGCCATTTCCTTCATTTTCAGCCTCTTCTAGTGCTTGTTGATGGCAAGTTTCCTCGGCTGCGCACCAAAAACATGGAGCCCCAAGAGGAACACCAAGGAAAAGGGCATTATCTTGCAAGAAAATCTATCTTATAACATCAACAAGCTTGTTTATTATTATTTTATATAATCACAATGAAGAAAAGAACACCAGGCACAATAAATACTCATGCAGCATCATGTAGATCTCCCACGGATTTGATAGAATCAACCATGTTCTTCAATATCTTCACAAAATCCATCAATTTCAAAAAGAAAGCAAAGGAATACACCATCTTTGAATGGAAATACATCACATAGTATTCATCTTCAATATCTTCATAGTCTTCTCTCAATCTCTTACATACAATCACTCTGTTTTAGTAGAATTGGCTATCTCTAACTCTCTCTCTCTCTCTCCATCAATAATACATCATATCCTCACTACAATCTCTCAAAAATCATTCACAATAATCCTTCTTAGGTCGTGGATATCCCTCCCAAGAGGTATGTCTGATATGAAGAGTCACCAGAGCCACTACAGTGTCCTTTCATAGCTCATTATTGTCACTTCACTCCAGTCTTTACTTGAGTCTTCAGCAGCTACTTCTTCCTCTTCTTTCAACTATTTTGCACTTTTATTCACCTCTTTCCAAGGCTAGAAAACTTTCCCAAGCTACACTCTCATCCAATAGAACACATATAGAAGCATACAGAACAGTCTACAGAACAGTACCAGAACAGCTACAGTATAGAATAGAACAGAGACAGAAGCTCTACAGAAGACCTACAGAAGGTTACAGAATATTATCAAAACCACATAACTCATACTCAAACCATTCCAAACTCTTAAAAACTATTCAATAAGCTTTCACAAGATCTCAATCTTCATCAATCAATACTCCATTCCTCCTTACAGAAGACAATCAGAACAAAACAGAACAAAACAGAAGCTATACAAAAGGTATACAGAACCAATCAGAACCTATCAAAACATCACAGAACCACTGATAAACATCATGAAATTCCAAAACACAATCAATATCATCCAAAACACTCTCAAACCACTTCCAAACCAATCAATCATCTCATAAAATCAACCATTCAGCTCTCAAAAACAACAAAAATCAGCCAAAAAACAAGTCATTTCAACACTCAACACTAGTTAGCCTCACTTGGCATCTTGTTTGAGTCCCTAGCCAATATGGTACACTCTTGTGAAAATTGTCCTTCAAAGTTTCCCAAAGCCCTAATCTACTCATGGATGCAAGAGGGCCATATATTGACCACACGACAACTACCATTTTGTTTTATTTCAAGGAAGGAGCAACAACAACCCCTTCTTCCTCCCATTTTAGCATGGGACTGAACTCCTCCTCTATCAATATGATCACTCCTCCCTTTCCTTTACCTGAAGAGGAGTAAAAACACACATAGCTAGAAAGGTCTAGTGCTAGGGTGTATTCACTAGTGAGCTTTAGCCCTTGCATGGCCAATGCATTAGGTTTCTTAGCCCTTAACAACCTTCTCCAAGCTACCTTCTAGATTTCTAAACATAGGCCTTTAGCATTCCATGAGGTGAGGTTAACTTCTTAAAGGTGTTAACCATAGATTTAGTCACCATCATGATCCAAGGTCTCATCATATTTGTTAGTTAGAGGATCCTTAATATTCCTATCAACAAGAGGTAATCTAGCCATTAAGAGTTATATTGTCCATACATGTGACATACTTTCTGCTACTTAGGGGTGCATGCATGGGTACGAGGTACACATACACAAAAATAGATTATTTTGAAAAATATATAAGTGACATTTTTCATGAAATTCAATTAAATAATAATAAAGGAAGGCATGAATAAATGGGGATTTGGAGCTCATGCTACAAAAAGGTATCAAACCCATGCATCTTAATTAGTTGTTGAGGCTAGATCTTCCACATGTAGGGTTTTCTGTGAGGACAATTTTGAGTGAGATCCCCTTCTTATTACTAGAAACCCAATAGTGGTTCTTCTTCTTCTTGCCTTGTTTCACTATGAAGCCATTAGTAGTGGATATTGCCTACAACTAACTATGCACTTACATTGACAATGCTTCATCAAGTATTATATCACTAATTTTTTGAAACGATACTGAATTGCTACGATATGAATTAATTTCACCAACACACAAAACTCATGTAGAAGCTTGCTCAAAAATGAAAGAAAATATTTGACTTGTCATATTGACCCCAAAAGTTGACAATCTAATCCCATATAGAGAGATCACTATATTGGTATCACTGTACCATTATAACCTTCATCCTTCATCATAAATGCTAGGAAAATAGTACGATAATCTTTTCCTTCAGTAGAAAATTGTATTGTGATATAGTACAAAGTTATGTGTGTTTGAAATTTAAGTTTGGGAGCCATAGAAAGTGGGAGATTTGAATTATGCAAAAGGAAATGGAAAGATTAAAGTGTATTACATATGTGTGTGTGTGTGTGTGTGTGAGAGAGAGAGAGAGAGAGAGAGAGAGAATAGACCTTTACAAAACCTAGGCACAACAAATCTTGTACACATTGGAGATATATTGAAAGATGGCTTTGAAGCTTAAAAGATTTGACTCGTGGCTACCTTGCCATCATGAATGGACATTGATTACATCTTTGTTAACTAAGTGACATGATTGATCCATTTTTAAAATATTTAATGAATATCCCAAATCATGTCTCATTTAATTAGATATATATTTTTCCATAAACTTTATAGAAGAGCTACATATTTGACTTTATGAGGGGTAGAATGCATTTTGAAGTCACACTTTTCTCCCATTGGAATGGATAGCTTAGACTATATGGTTAAGTTGGTACTGGTTATAATGCCTTGTTGCTTCATACTATGTTTAAACTGAATATAATGACCTGCTACTTTTCTGCAATAGGAATCTCAATTGATTTGGTAGTAAGGCTAATGGTATGGAGAAGGATGCAATTTTATCATGATTGGGATGCTCCATATTCATCTCAAGGCATGAGCATCCCAATTGATAGTTGTGATGATAAGTAAAGTTCTTGGTATTTTATCTAACAGGTCTAGTTTGTCTTAATAGTTTATCTCAGATTCTATCCATCATAGCTATGAATATCATGCTTTAGATGGTGATGTTGGTCCTCTTGGTCCAGTATTGATAATCAAATTGTTATTCTCTTTCTATGATCTCACTAGAAGAAATACATAATTTGGTACTTGCTTGTTTTCTACAATATTAAAAGTTTGGCTACAAGTAGGTATCTCATGTTGCTAGTGATTAATCCTCTTATATATGTCATATCATGCTTTAGTTGGTGATATTGGTCCTTTTTTAGTACTAATAATCAAGTTTTTTTTTTTGTAACAGGTTGATTTAGCAATAAAGAGCCTCATGAGCTTCATTTGGGTTTGGATGGAAGAATAGACATTTATCTACTATTAAGGGCTCACCATCAAACTCTCTAGTTGGGCTTTCATCACAAGGTAAGTATTGGTTAAAATGCATATATGTGGAAATATCATGCATGCACAGCTAGTGTTGTCATGGATCATGCTTGATGAATTAACATATGCAATGAAACTTTACACCAAGGTAGGCTACAATTTCTCTTTCATTATGCTCATCTTTGTGTTGATGTTGAAGATGATAGTTTGATGGCTAGCTGATTAGAAGAGTAATGACCAAGTTGCAGGTTGCATCTAAAAGACATTCCAAGGGCATATTGTTCCATGTTATGATCCTCACACTAGATTTTTGTGGAAGCTTTATAGAAGACCTAGATCTTTGACTTTTTCAAGGGTATAGTGCATTTTCAAGTCACGCTTTTCTCCCACTGGAATGGATATCTCAGACTATATGCTTAAGTTGCTACTGGTTATCATGTTTTTTTCCTTCATAATCTATTTAAAATAATTTTGATGACCTACCACTTTTCTAAATTAGTCTGAGTGTGCTTTGTGGGGATGGGAACACTAGAGTCTTATCTAGTCCCTCTCGTCTTGATGATGGTTAAAGAGTTCAAGTGTCATGTTAGTATGATCAGTTCTTATGTGATTCTATGTTTTTGTTTTGCTCATATTGATTAGTCAAGGTATGGTAGGTATTTTTCTTTTTATTTTCAGCCTGATATGGGGTTTCATGGTGTGTGATTATCTGCATCGCATGAAGCTTTCGATCGAATGTATGTGGAGGTCATGCTAGATTCTTCATGGGATGTGGACTACTAAGGGTGGTTTCGAGTCATCTGTGTTTATTATGATTGATATCATATATGTTCCTATTTTGTTGTTTTGGAGGCATTCATTATGACTGTCTATGTGTGAAAACCATCATAATGGTGCCTCAAACCCCTCCCTTGATCCAATATTTGTCTTTGGTATTGCATGATTATTCCTCGTTGCTAGATTTAGATCTCATTGCTAAAGCACGATTATCTGAGTTTGTGAGTATTTCCTTACAGCTAGTTCCACATGATCCTGACATTTATGATCAATTTTTAACCTCTTACAGTAAGAGGTCTAGTCTTGTTTATGGTATAACTATTCTTATGACACCTAAGAGTTTGGGGAAGGCTCTTTCTTTGCCATATTGTGGGGAGTCCTTCCCTAGTACCGACCCTCAATTTTTCTCCAACAAGGATATTTTGAAGCTATTATAGAAGTAGCCTCTGGATGTTTTGGATCCAAAGAAGGTTATTACCATGTTAGGGGTCAGTGTCTCTATGATTTCCAACTCGCTATGGAAGCAGTTGTACCAATTTCTTTAAGATAGGTTTATGCTTGCCAAAACCTTCTCTCACTACCTCTCCAAGGAGTTGTTCACAGTTTCTTGTATGGTCTGAAAGATATTACCATTGATTGGAGTACCTATCTCCTAACAAAGATGGATCAACATTTCATTAGAGCTAGTAGAGGAAATGTGAATAATGTTAGATTTGGATCGTACATTTATGTATCCTTGATGCATGCTCCCCCCGGCAAAGGAAGTACCTTTACCTCTAGTTCATCTTCCAAAGGTTCCTCGTCCTCCTCATGAAGATGATGATGTAATCATTGATGATGATGATTCTCCCTCACCTCTAATCATTCAGAGAAAGTGCCTGAAATGAGTTGTTGCATTAGTATAGTGGTAGTTTCTACTCCAATTCTAGTTACAATTCCTACTCAATCTTGCAGCACACTATATGCCTTTCTTTAAATGTCAAACCTTTTTAGAGCCCATAGGAATAGTATGTTGGACATTTCTATTCCTTGTGTGCAAGGCCTGGTAACAGGAGATGCCATTCTTTTTTTGTGCAAGAATATTCAGAGCTCAATTGAACTTTCAGTTACTACCTCTATCCAATAGTTTTCTTCTTCTTTTTATGAAGAAGTTTTATATGGTGTGTCTCTTCTCTCCCCATCGCATCTCTACATATCTTCTCTCTCTACATCTCAACATTACATTGATTAATGATATACAATATATGGAAAGCAAGAGATGGTGATCAACTTATATGATAAGAAGGTATTGCTCGTCAAAAACCTCTATTTGGTTGGAAAAATTGGTCGCTTAAACCCATAGTAAATTCTTCAGCTAATCAAGACTAGAAGATCATTGGTTAATGATGATAGACAGTCTCAAACCTTTTTCTTCATGCTAGATAGAGAAGATGGCGAATTGGTAGTGGTCTCAAAATGTAACAATGATGCAATCAAATCCACACAAACCCATTAGAGTCTTGTTGCATTATTTTGTAAGTACAAATTTAATACTAATTCAAAGTGTGTGAATCCCATATCTTCCCACACTTGCACAAATTGATTATTAGTATAGAAAATCTAAGCCAAATCTCGTATCTCTATGTAGGTTTATCTTTTTCGCTATTATTTTTTTCCACATCTATTTCTAGGCCATAAATATTATATCTCTATGACTTGAGACATCATTAGCTATTATAGTCTAGTTTTAACTAATGTCATTGTTATACAATGATGTGATTCTTATGTATCTATTAAAGTGGTTTGTTTGAGTGAAATAAAATATATCTAAAAGTCCTAAAATGATGAATATTTAAAACCACTCACAATGGAAGAAAATTAATATTTAATTATTTCTTCCAGAGTTTCCCATGTGCCAATGTGGTTTGATAGTGAATCTTTAAATGGATAGTAGCTAATAAAACATATTAATTAAAGAAAACAATAGTGCTATGTTTTCTTTTCAATAAGCAAGACCTTGTGACAACTAGATCTATGTTACAACCCTTCTTAGACCAAGGCATCGTAAAAGACATTGTCATTTTCTAAAGCCTCATTAAACTCTCCAATGGGAAGCTTAGAATCCCACGTTTGTATGAGATGTTTACAACATGCTAGGAAGCAAGAATACAACTTTGGAACGGAAGTACACCACTCCTAACTTATCATCTTGATTTTGATGCTTTTATTTCTCAATGAAAATAATCACATCCAATATGAAATAACAACATTAGTTGTAATCACCTTGACTTAGCATGTTATAAAAGGATAAGAAATAACTTGCAATCCACATGTAGATGAACCACCTAGACATTTGATAGCATCATCTAGCATAATGTGTATGCATATTACGGATGAATATAATGTACAAATGCTTATTCTTTATTTTGTATTTGGACCTATTATACATTATTATGGTAAAGTAATTTTATTGCATCAAATTATTCTAATTGAGTTCAATATCCTATCTTAGAAAAAAATTATTTGGTGCTGCATTTTTCATGTGAAGCTTTCAAAGTCCTCACATTAACATGTGACTTTCTTCTGAGACACACACACATACATTAGGGGAGAGAGAGAGAGATTTTGATTAAGATTAAATTAATAAAATAGATAAAATAAGATCTTGTATTGTTGTGTGGAATTTTGTTCCTAAACTCTTGAATAAGGATTCTCCTTTTCTAGGATTGAGAACATGGAGGTATTAATTATATTAAATGTTCCTAAAGTAATAAGAACAAAAGCTATTAGAAAAATGCCACCTCCATAGTTGCTCCCAAACCTGGGTATGCAAATACTTGCATCAAGGAAATGGTAGAGTCTACTATAAGCATCCTTTTCCAAAATTTGATACAAGAGTCGTGGTATAACAAGCAAGGTCTGCAATCATGAAACTTGTGTGAGACACATGCTAGGAAGAAACTAGTAACCACATGTAAGAGTTTGGAAACACTATATAATGAAGAGTCAAATATTTTATGTACGCTAAGAAATGAGAACAACATGCATGTTTATTTACCTGATAAGTCGATGGAAGCCAATGTGCAATTTTGAGTGCAGCAAAAAGGCTATCAAGAAACCATTCACTATGAACTGAGATCACAACATCATCAATGACGATTGTTCCCTCCAATGTGAATGGATTATAGAGCCCTTTGGCCATAGTAGAATGAATATCTACAAACCATAGATTTATTATTCAAACAAGCAATTATTCTTTTTTAGCAAGCATGAAAATTAATGCCTTCTATAATAGCATCATTTTCTAACAATTGAAAACTTACCTGTAATCGAGTAGGAAACCATTTGGTTGATATTCTCATCCCAAGCCAGCATTTTATCACCAAGGACAATGTCTTTTGCATATTTGTAATAAAAGAGATGGTCATTTCCTACTGAGAGAAGAGGTTGTTAAATGAATTGGTTCTAGAATGTATGGGTTTAAAGATATGAGGTGGTCAAATTGTTGAAGGAAAATTAACCATATTAATCAATTACCCGAACGAACTAAAACAAAGTGCAAAGGAGTGAGATCAATCTTCTTTATTTGTGTGCCAAAAGAACCATAATTTTGAGAGAGCTCGAGTTGCAAAAACATTGATGATGCATTTTCATCAGCATGCCCAAATCCATATATATCATTGAACTCTAGCTTTTGTAGATTGGTATTCCAAACTGCAACCTTTTATGAAAATAGAAGGTAAAAAAGAATAAGTTGTGCATGATGAAGTAGTAAAATGGGAGTAGCTAGATAATATTTTTAAAAATGAAAAACATAAATTAGTTATTAGGATAGTGCAACCATTTCAAGTGTAAATACAAAAATGTTCTAAAACCTTTTCTCCAATGTCAATGTCACATATCTTTTTGCGATGTCCAACCTCTGTCATGACCATGGAGGTTCCTACACCATAAACCCATTCAATTAATTATGGATGCTCGTAGCTCTTATTGTGTTTTCATTGGCTACAACATTACTATATGTTTCTCAAATCTCGAAATGAGGTGCATGAAATTCAAAAATAGATAATGTCAAGTCATAAAGATGCATGTACGGGACTAAGCAAAGGATCATGGATGAATGATGCCACCTTTAACACAGCTTCCAATTGCATCAGAGGCACACCTTGCTGCCACACCTGCAAGAGTGGTAACTCCCACCACAGCTATTGTACAAAAAGGCCCAAGTATTGGATCATCTACAAGACATGTCAATAGTGCACCAGCTATTCCAAATATGCCACCACCAGTAGCACCTGGAGTTGATTGGAGCTCTAGTTAGATATGTGATTTATGGTAACTTTGGAGTATATATAACACCTCAAAGACAAGTAAATGAGCATTGGATCACAAACATGTCGGGTCGTGCACAATCAACATAGCTGAGAAAGGAATATTTGTCATAAGATGATAAAAATGTGAGAACCATACATACATATATGTGTTTAGGTTTGACGTACATATATGTGTGAGAAACTAATATTAGTGATAAGATGATAACAATGTGATACCCATATATACATATATGTGTGTAGGTTTGACATGCACATACATGAGTGCATGAAGAAAGGCTATGGAATGATGATCCATTAATGTCTATACTGTGTGGAAGGACCAACGCTTTGATAATTTTAACCAACCATGAAAGAGAATGGTCTCTTTCTTAAATATTAGTGAATAATAGACCGTAGGTATAGGAAGATAACCTTCGCCGACACAAATGGGTGAGACGTCCATGAGACGTCGTCCATTATTTGAAGATGCAAGAGTGAGAGGCTCATATTCAACAGTAAAGTTAGAAACATCAACTTCGATGGTGGTTGATGTGGTGAAAGAGGATGCAACCATCATTGATGGATCAGTTGTGAGGGTACTTGTTGAGGTCCCTTCTTTATACAAGGAATTGACATCATCTCCCGTATTATAAAGACCGCATCCCACAGTCCAAGCATTGTTGTCACATATGATCTAGGAGCCCAATACGTAAAAAAAATAACTATGTCAGCATAGCTACACAACATAAGCATACAATAGTACATTTTCAAAACAAGCAGCCACCTACAACATTGGTGACTCCTGTATCATCGATGAAGACAATCTCTACACCAGCAGGGGAGTTTGATGATGCATCGCAGCCCCCAGTGGCTTGGATCTAGTACACATACATGGTACAGAAGTGAGTATGAAAGGAAACGAAGCAATACAAACAGTAAATTGAGGGTGAACCGCACGCACAATCCACGTACCTGCAAGTTCCAATCACGGGTCACACCGTAAGCAGTGACAGTAGCCGGGATGGTGAGATATCCAGCCTCGATCATCTGACAAGTTGACTCTACCGCATCTGCCGGGACAGCACCCCAGAATAGGCCGGGCGTGCCTTGACCCAGCAGGGCCGACGCCAAGAGCGATATCCATGACGAGTTCTCTGGATAGCCACCGTCAGGAGGCGTGTACACGGACAGCTGCAATGTGGCCTCTGCTCCCTCCATAATGTTGCCATAACTGATGAAGACGGACATGAATGCTATTAGGATCAGACAGAGGGGGCGCTGGAGGCTCATCGACGCGGCCGCCACCGATGATACTGGCTGGTAATTGTAATGATGTGAAGCTTGTTTCTTCATAGATTTCCTACGCGGGCCCGTGCAGACCATGATCGGGGACCAAGATTACCGCTTCGTGCACCGGCCGATGTTTCTGCAACCCAGCCAGGAGGGGTATATCACACACGTACAAGGTGGCTTAGTTCTATGTGTGCGTGTATATCGATTATAAGAGCGAAGGCGGGCTCGCTCGTACAATACTGTGGCTGAGCGGGGCGCAGCTTATGTACGAGTACGATGCCACTCTCAAACACTTACAACACGCCAGGTTCAATGCTTGGCCGATGATGCTGGGCATTCGGCTGCCGCCATCGTCGCCGATTGAGAGTTTTACAACCAGACAGCTGACGCGGTGTTATGGGTTAGACTCGCTCTTAACAATCCAAGGGAAAAGATGCTAGCAAGTGTGGAAGAGGGAGGTTTTTATCGTTTCCTACATGGAAGATTTCAACATTTCCCACATGTTCATGTCGTGTCCCCCACATGTAATTAGGGGATTGCATTGCCCATTTGCAATAATGGGGACTCGTAATGAGAATGTGCCAACATTTCCTATCCATCTATACCTACAACTAGGGAATGGCATTGTGCATCTATAATTCTAGGGAATTTTTTAATATCTGCTACATGTCTATATATGTACTCTTGCATAAGACTAGGGAATTACATTGCGCATTTGCCAATGTAGGGAATCGCGGATATAGAGAATTACCTAAATACTCTGAAAACTCTCTCTAGACGAGATTAAGGGAATTCAAGCTTATGGTCTATATCTTGTACATTCAACCTATATCTAGTGGAATTTGCAGTGGACTATATAAAATGAACGTGCATTGTGTAAGAGGCGCACATGCACATGCACACCCCACACATAGACCCTCTACTTCCATTTGAATGCTATTTGATTAATATGATAAGGTTTTCTTATGAAACTATATTACAAACAATCACCATATTCATTAATCATCAAGAAGCAATTAAACAGAAGGGGCATTTAGTCACCATGCTATGCGCTACATGGATATGCCTTATTCGTTTCAAATCAACATTGCCTATTCTTCTCATCTAAGGTTTGCATGGATTGTTTGATGTTACCATCAACACACGACACACTCCATCATGAGCTCATTCAAGTTTATGATTCCTATAAACCTAAGGGATAAGCCAAAAGCAAGTATCATACTTGTGTCAACTAGAGAAGTTTCCTACTTAGCATTGAGATGTTTTGCAATATGGAATCAAGGTTTGAGTTCAATCTCAAAATAGTTGATTCGATTAAGGCATTTAATGGGAACTAGGAAGTTGGTGTAACTGATGTGAATGTGTGAACCTTAGGTTATTAAAAGAAATGTACAACGTACATACTATTATATACATTTCAATCCTTAGAAAATTAATCAAATACTCACGAGGTTCGCTCATAATTATGTAAGTCTACCACTTTGAAATTTTTAAATAACCTTTCTTATATCTTTTCTATATACAGAAGGGTATTATTTAATGGGGATATTCACAAATTGAATGGGAAAAAGGTGTGTTTTATTTATGATAAATTTGCACGTGAGGGGTTTTCTAATTAGGCCTTGAACGCATGTGATAACTAGGGTTTAGATATAGTGAGCACCTTGAGTTAAAACACAAAAGAGGACACTTCAATGGGTTGAGAAATTCAAGAAGCGTTGATCATCGAAATCCTAAAAACTGGATAATGACTTAAACTATGGAAGAAAAAATCCATTGAATCGCTCAAGTTGAGAAGGAAAATAGTTAAGTAAATGACTTCTAAATATTTGTTTGCTTTCATAGATCTTCAAAGAAATTCCTACTTTCAAGAATCCATATTAGCAAAGATTTCCACAGGTACTTGGTTGTTGAAATACTTGCTAATGGATATGCTTAAAAGTGTCACCCATTACATAAACCTGGATATGCTTTAAAAAATCTGCAATGGTACTTACATAAATTATATAATTATTTTATGATCATTTATGTTTGCTTTGTATAAATTATACATTTTTAAAGCGAGTGCTTGTTAAATGTGAGGTATTGTACTCAGTAAGAGAAATATGAACACTTAATTTCCAATAGTTATAGTTCTAAATAAATTTTACACAATTCATAGTACCTTATGTTAGTATTTTAATGGAAAAGACATCAATTTTACATGCTCTTGTATATGACAAGCTATTGAAAATAAATTATTTAAGAAATAGCTTATGTCAAGAAGAATCTTGCATAAATTACAAAAAGGTAATGAAGCAGATTGACTTGGAGAGAAAAGACTATAGAGAAAAGAGAAAGGGATGTGTAGAGGAGAGAGAGAGACTTGAGAAGAACAGAGAAATATTGTAAGTGGAGAGAGAAAGACAGGAATGAGGGAGACAAATGGCTAATACCTATGAAAGGATAGGTAGAAGCTTTGCAAGGTAAAAGGACAAAGACTTTTATTGCATAGATTCTTGTGAAGGTGATGTTATATCACTTATCAAAAGAGATATTGCACTAGTATTATATAAGAACCACCTAATTCCTTTTGTGATTTCAATAAGAGTGCTCTGAATCCACTAGCTAGTTCAACTCTAACAAATATATCATTATCAAGGAACATGAGTTTCAGTAGTAGTGAATCGAGTACCCAATCACAAAGATTAGTGAAAATTTTCTCCACATTTGCTTGTAAGATCTTCACTCAATTAATATCCCTGCCCTCTCTAAACATTGAAGTCTTCATGTTATGTGGTCTAGACAACTCGGTGTTAGAAAACTGTGTACTCCCTTGAGAAGCTACCATCTATCCCCTAGGAAAAAAACTAAAATATTTGACAATGCTCCACGACTTACACTTTTGAATTTTTTTTTCAGAGTTACCTATCTCTCTAGAAGGTACACATTGTGCTCGATTATCTATAGATTTCATACTAACCACTACGTTAGAAAGTATTCTCCTATCCTACACTTGTTTTGAGTAAGATAGGGTAGGAAAGTTAGTAATGCAACCATTCTTAATATTTGTGGCTTTTGACCCATACAATTGGGCATTTTGATAACTTTCTGAATGTTTGAAACACTAGTTAGAGAACTTGTGACAATGTTTCCTTATGGTACACTATAGTGAGCTGCTCGAGTTAGATCACTAACCATTCTTGCTGCAACAATAGCTATTGTGGCTACTCCAAATAATTCAAGACCCTGTTTGAACTTCCAAAAATCTATGAATAAAGTTGTTCTCCTACATACCTTGAGACATAGATCTTGTTATCATTGCTAGGTTCACTTACTTTTTTCAGTTCGGAAATGAGTGACCTTACAAAGTTTTAGCAAATTGATCTTCTTTTTCATCCGAGAAGGGATTTTTCCTCAAATGGCCCAATCCCTGAAGAATATGTGATTCTTTTGCATGCTTTAGATTTCGAGAGACACTCCCATTCTTCTTCTTGCTTAGCTTACATTCATCATTTGAAGGAGCAAAAGGCTTGCATGTTGCACTATGTAGTTACAGACTTCCCTTCTCAAGCTATACAATGGATGTTGTATACAACTGCAAACTTCTGTTCTCAGGCTATAGATTTGAAAACTTTCCTTCTCATGCTTTGAAGTTAGTTATGGTGTGGAGTATATTACTCACTCAACTCATCAGTCTTTTGGTGCTGCAAGTGGTTGTTGTTGCTACTAATGAACTTGGTGAATATACATTAAACAAGCTCATACAATTATTCTTATGACTAGTATTCTGCCATTTTTCTTGGTGTTCCAATTACTCCTCTTTTTGAGCTTTGGTGTTTTGGTATCTTGCTAGGTATATAAAATGTCCATACCATTCCAATTAGTCAACGTCCATCATATTAGCTTTGGTGCATGTGGGAATTTGAGGCTTCTTATTATGAGTCTATGTAACCTGTCCCTTGTTTTCAATAGATCCTTGACCCACTACACATGGTTTGTCCTCAACTACTCTCTTGGCACAGCTCAAGGTATAGAACAAGTTCTTTAAACCCAAAATACGAGAGTCGTGGCCTAGATAGTGCTATGTTTGTCATGATTTCTTTTAAAAATAACATAGAAATTTAGCTAGCTTCTTATACTTTTGTCAAAAACAATACAAGAGCTTCACGAGGTGCAATAGTAGCTTTTATACCCAATAGCATGAATAGCCATTAGAGCATCACAAGCATCAACCATTGCATCAAGAGCTCCCTAGAACCTCATATTCAACTCTTCTACATGGACCTTATACACTTGGAATTCATGTAGCCATTTCCATTGCAACTCATGCAGCCTTTGTACTTGATTCAACATCACTCACAAAATGTTTCCAAGTATCATTAGCTTTGGGCAAGTCCTTCATTTTATTGAGGATCTCAAATACATTTTCAAGGGTTGAATCTTCTTTAATCTGATTATTTATGATAGGTAGAGTCACAATACCTAAATGAACATTCACTAGAGTGTTGGTTCGGCTTTCTTGGAGATGAAAGCATATTTGAGGCAGTAAGTTTTATGTCATCTTCAACCAAAGGATATTGGGGATTTTTGAAACTTTACCCATATTGAAAATAACAAGGTATATCTTTGATAGAATCCACGTTGTGGTCACAAATCCCCAGCAGTGTTGAATCCCTCCTAATTGAACTTCCCACCCTCTCCTCCATATCTTTGATTAGCAAGCCACCCTGTAGATTGTAGAAGCTGTCCAAGCACATTCTAGTGTCTATAGCTAGGGTTGCAAAGATTGAAGGAATCAAGAAAAATAGTTAAGTCTTGCTTGATACAAAAGTTTGTAGTTGGTAAAAATTAGCATTGTCATGTGGTTACATGTTTGATTGGTTTTCTAGATTCAAAACTAGTCTCTGAAATTGGATGAATATGAGTGATTGAGTTCTAATAATTAAATGATAATTTTGGTTGAATAAAGACACATGTAAGGAGTTATCTTAAGTGCTATAAAATGTCTAGACCTAAAAATATAAAAACTACATGTGCTTTATGAAAAAAAATCTTTTTTAATAAATTTCAGATGATATTTGCAATTCTACCCATGCTAGCTTGTAGACCACGTGTATCCTAGTCAATTTGAGTACCGAGACAACTATATTCAGAGTTTGGAGGAGAAAGTTGAAGAAAAAAGAGTTGCAGAGCAAGTTCACGATGGGGCTGTTGTACCCATGATTTTGATAGAGTGTTTCTTACTTAAGGATTCTACTTGCCTACTATTGTCGGATGCTTTAGGCTATTAGAACAATGTTTGTAATCTAAGATGGTATATACAATATATATTTGTGGAGTAATATATAGAGTAGTTTTGGTTCTCTTTATTCTTCATTCCATCTTGTCTATTATTCTAAACCCATATTAGTTATGACTTGACATATACCCTCCTTGTTGACATTTGGTAAACCTGACATGAAAAGCCACATGATCTAAGCTATGACAAGATGGTAGACTTAGTAGTACCTTCACGATCTACATGACCTATAGAACTTGGAGATATTTGTCATGACATAAAATGGATATTACAAGATTCAGGAAGACAACTAAGTTGATAGATTTTTCTTAATAATACCTTGTCAAAATGACACAGCTATAAAAGGTATTGAGATGTGTAAATTTGATCACTTTCACAAATAATATAGTTATTGTCTCTCATTTCACCATTTTGTCCATAACTTTTATGTCTTCACACTCTTCCTTGTATCTTTCTAGTCTTTCCTTCTCCTTGTCATTCATTCTTTCTCCTCTTTTCTCTCTTTTCTATCATTGCTAAACTCTCTTCTTAACAAGTGGTATTAGAGGATTGGTCTTTGATCCCTTTGGTTATAACCTTATCCTTGATTTCCTTCTTTGAAGACTAGGCCAACAGGTCCACCCATAAGAAATGTTCTATATAACGTGTGTTGAAAGTATGTTAAGAAATACCCTTTCTTTACATATGGTAAGACCTAGAAACCAATTTGCATGCATCATGGGCAAAATGGTAGGTCATGGTCAAGAAATAGACCATTTTAGAGGTAAATAAGTTAAACAAAAGGAGATTAGAGTTAGTGAGGTTTAGAGGTCCACTCACTTTTTCAAATACACTTTCTCTTCCAACTTTCTTTTAAGTGTTTGTAAAAGCTCTCATGGTGGCTGTAAGAAACCCTTCCTCTTGCTCTTGAGTGACCATATCTTTCTCTCTAACCATGGGACAAATGTTCCATGAATCTTGAGGAACATATGGAGTATAGGTTTGATGACATTGTTTGAAAATCATAGTACATTTTGCATTAAAGTTCCTACTCTCTCCATCTCTCATTGCTACCTCTGATCTTTGTTCTGTTGATGAAGTACTAATTGAGCACTCATTTCAAAGATATTTCAACAAGTCTTGGTAATATTCAACATTTGATCTTTATCCATTTTTCTAAAACCGTAAATGTGCAGGAGGGCAGTTAGAGGGTAGCCATAGCTTCAACCTTGAAGCTCAAGATTTCTTCAAGTTTTGGTACGTTAAGGAGGACGTGCATAAAACTATTATTGAGTTAGCTTTTGCTCAAGATAAATTTTTTGAACTTTGTATACAAATGGAGAAAGAAACTAAGGTCATGGATACACAGAAAGATGAAATCTCTACTTTGAAAGCTGAGTTGGCAGAAACTCAGTCTCAAGTTGTTATTGTAATAGAGGAGAGGATAGGTTAGAGAATGAGGTGACTAGAGCAATGCTCAGATCTAGCAACCTAAGGATTAGTTGGCTCTCTCTTGCTCTTCTTCAAAAAGTGTTGTGTAGCCAGTTACTTCTTTATCCCTTACAGAGTTAGCAGTTCTTCAAAGACAAGCCACGTTTTTCCCTTTGTTCTAGGCTAAGGTGAAAAGACGTCAATCTCGAATGGATTTGATGCGGTCTTCATTTGAGAAGTTCCAAGAATATGTTCCTCTAGATCACTCCTTTTTCCTACATTATTAGCAACAAAAGTTGGCCTTCTACATTAAGCTTTCAACAATGGATCTACCTCTCCTAGAGGATGGATGGAGTGGGGCCTGGTCTTTTGACTTGTTGGACTAAAGTAGTCAGAATGGTTTTTCAAGACTATGTGACTTCAGATAATATGCTTCTATCTTATATGTATTTGAGAAGTGATTCTCTAATTCTAGACGATGAATATTTAGCTTGATATGTTGGGGATGTGGTACTACAAGCTGCTTTGTATGTTAGACATTTGGAGTTCCGGATAGATGAGATATTTCACTGTTATTCTTCCTAAGTGACTGATTATCCTAAGAGTTCGTGGCAGACTATGATTGACTCTATTATTTTGAATCAATAAGGACTTGGTGTGGTGTGAAGCCCTTGAACAATATCTCATACACCCAACATCTCATCTCCTCCGAAAACCATGGAGAAAATGACATCTTTGCAGATGTTTTACCAGTGTAATGCGGGCCATGGCACACATTGCCTTTCTGGTCCACATGATGGAATTGTACATAATTGATTCGATAGATCATGAGCCATAAGCATATTTGCGAGACCACAAAATGGCATTGACACCCTACAAAATGTCTCTCTAAAGATACTCTTCTTTTCTTATGTGTGTTGGAAGGAGGACATTCACGTGCATCTTTGGGACCAAATGCACACCAATACCTATGAAGTATCTTTTATTTATGAGACATGTTGAATATGCACCCCTTATATGCTTCTTTAAAAATTGATATCAATTTGTAATAACCTTCTTGATTGACATAATAGTGCAAAGAAACTTACGCAGTTTGCAAGAGGTAGCTATCAATGTTAGGTTGCGTGAGGCTTCCAGGTGCATGCTTCTTGGTCCATTGCTTCTGAAAATTTGTTGGGCCATTTGGTCTTCTATTGTCTCCATTCAAAAAATGGATGAGCCTGCTCCAAGGGATGTAAGCGAGGTGCAATACATTGTACCTAGATTAGGGGTCATGCCTTATTTCCCATTGAAGCTGCGCACCATTGAATGAACCAGGAGGTAGGTTTTGCAAGTTAATGTGATCAACCTTGCTTTGGTTGTCCATGTGTTTAGTGTGTATGGGATATGGAGAGAGGGAGGGGAGATTATGGGAAAGAGATAGATGATATGAGAATAGAGAGAGAGAGAGAATGGGGGGAAGGGGGAGAGAGAGTCTTTTACTTCTTAGCCTTCTATGTAGTCCAAGCTTATTCCCCAAGAGTCACACACATCACGATGCATTGCTAGGTTAGTGGTTTTGAGATTAGTGGTTTTTTGGAAAAAAAATTTGCTTCAATTTATTCTCTTAATTATTCACTTAATCCACTAACTATTGAATGAGCATGCACCACTTGATTATTCACTTCTATTCAACTCAGGATCCACCAATTACATACTCAAAACATGGGGCTTTGATATCTTTAAAATAATATTTTAGTTCAAAGAGGACAACATGAGGCTCAGAAGGCGGCTCCAACGTAGTTGGTCATTTAGTTTTCATTATGGCATGTCAACACACATTCCCTCGTCATTATTCATTCATCGCAATGATTGTGGACCCAACCTTTCACATCTCTGTAGTCGTGATGCTATGTGTCCACCATTGCCAATCCGAGAGCGGAGTTTTTTGCAAAGAATTTGATCACATAAGTCATTATCATTAGGAATTTATTTTCCCTTGTGTGTGTTTCTTTGTTTGCATTTGCATGACACACGAACACCTCTAGTTAGGCTAGGCATAATTTATTTAATGCATTCTTTTTTTCTTGTGAAAGTGTCGTTTGATTGATTGCATTGCATGGATTTTAATTTGCAAACCACATGAATGTTTGGTCACGAAATTCTCTTTAAAAGAATATTCTTGATAGGGCACATTGAATGGAAAAACAGATTCATATGAAGGTCGTAAGTTTTACATCATCAACGAGTATTTCTTGAAGAAAAACAAAACATATGTCTTGAAGGTGTGTGCAACTACAAGAACAATAGGCCAAGAAAGATTGGTACATAAACACGCCTATCTTTTTTTACCTTTGTATAAAAATGGAGCAACAAACTAAGGTCATGGATACACAGAAAGATGAAATCTCTACTTTGAAAGCTCAGTTGGCAAAAACTCAATCCCAAGTTGTTACTGTAATAGAGGAGAGGGATAGGTTACAGAAGGAGGCGACTAGAGCAATGATAAGATCCAAAAACTTAAGGATCAATTCGCTCTGTCTTGCTCTTCTACAAAGTCTTGTGCAGATAGTTCATTCTTTGTCCCTTGTAGACTTAGCAGTTCTTCAAAGACAAGCCACATTTTTCCCTTTGTTCCAAGCTAAGGTGAAAAGAATTCAATCTCGAATGGATTTGATGTGGTTTTCATTTGAGAAATTCTAATAATATGTTCCTCTAGATCACTCCTTTTTCTTGCATTATTAGCAACAAAAGTTGGCCTTGTACATTAAGCTTTCAACAATGGATGTACCTCTCCCAGAGGATGGATGGAGTGGGACCTGATCTTTTGACTTGTTGACTAAAGTAGTCGGAATGGTTTTTGAAGACTATGTGACTTCAGATACTATGCTTCTACCTTATATGTATTTGAGAGGTGATTTGCTAATTCTAGACGATGAAAATTTAGCTTGATATGTTGGGGATGTGGTACTACAAGCTGCTTTGTATGCTAGACATTTGGAGTTCCGGATAGATCAGATATTTCAGTGTTATTCTTCCAAAGTGACTGATTATCCTGAGATTTCATTGCACACCATGATTGACTCTATTAGTTTGAATCAAGAAGGACTTGGTGTGGTGTGAAGCCCTTGAGCAATATCTCATACACCCAACATCTCATCTCCTCTGACAACCATGGAGAAAATGACATCTTTGCAGATGTTTGACCAGTGTAATGTGGGCCATGGCAAAGATTGCCTTTCTGGTCGACATGATGGAATTGTACATGATTGATCCGATAGATCATGAGCCATAAGTATAGTTGCAAAACCACAAAATGGCATTGACACCCTACAAAACGTCTCTCTGAAGAGACTCTTCTTTTCTTATGTGTGGTGGAAGAAGGACATTCACGTGCATCTTTGGGACCAAATGCACACCAATATCTCCTACATGTCTATATATGTACTCCTGCATAAGACTAGAGGATTACATTCTGCATTTGCCAATGTAGGGAATTGCAGGTATAGAGAATTACCTAAATACTCCGAAAACTCTCTCTAGACGAGATTAAGGGAATTCAAGCTTATGGTCTATATAAAATGAACCTACATTGTGTAAGAGGCACACATGCACATGCACACCCCACACACAGATCCTCTACTTCCATTTGAATGCTATTTGATTAATAGGATAAGTAGCATCTGTGGCTAACAATGGCAAAACCCCTGAGCATTGGTTGGCAATATTTCCTGCCAATTTCAAGGGCGCGGAATTTCAGTGGTATGAGAGACAAGTAGCAGGAACTTTCGGCACATGGGACGACCTGAAGTTGGCCTTCCTCACTAAATTCAGGCGTGAAGGTTTTGAAGAGCGGATACGAGAGGAATTTATGAATTTAAGTCAGTCCTATGGAGAAAGAGTAGAAGCTTATGTCTCACGAATAGAATCCATCCTGAAGTGATGGACTAACCATAATCTAGATTATGGTATTCAGAAGGGGGTGTTTCTTAGAGGATTACAACCAAAAGTCCGTAAGTTTGTGGAGCTGCAAAGAAGAATCTTGCATAAATTACAAAAAAGTAATGAAGCAGATTGACTTGGAGAGAAAAGACTATAGAGAAAAGAGAAAGGGACGTGTAGAGGAGAGAGAGAGACTTGAGAAGAATAGAGAAATATTGTAAGTGGAGAGAGAAAGACAGGAATGAGGGAGACAAATGGCTAACACCTATGAAAGGATAGGAAAAAGCTTTGCAAGGTGAAAGGACAAAGTTTTTTCTTGCATAGATTCTTGTGAAGGTGACGTTGTAGCACTTATCAAAAGAGATATTGCACTAGTATTATATAAGAACCACCTAATTCCTTTTGTGATTTCAATTAGAGTTCTCTTAATCCACTAGCTAGTTCAACTCTAACAAATATATCATTATCAAGGAACATGAGTTTCAGTAGTAGTGATTCGAGTACCCAATCACAAAAATCAGTGAAAATTTTCTCCACATTTGCTTGTAAGACCTTCACTCAATTAATATCCGTGCCCTCTCTAAACATTGAAGTCTTCATGTTATGTGTTCTAGACAACTCGGTTTTAGTACACTGTGTACTCCCTTGAGAAGCTACCATCTATCCCCTAGGAAAAAAACTAAAATATTTGACAATGCTCCATGACTTACACTTTTGAAAAAATTTGTCAGAGTTACCTATCTCTCTAGAAGGTACACATTGTGCTCGATCATCTATAGATTTCATACTAGCCACTACATTAGAAAGTATTCTCCTATCCTACACTTGTTTTGAGTAAGATAGGGTAGGAAATTTAGTAATGCAACCATTCTTAATATTTGTGGCTTTTTGACCCATATGATTGGGCATTTTGATAGCTTTCTGAATGTGTGAAACACTAGTTAGAGAACTTGTGACAATGTTTCCTTATGGTACACTATAGTGAGCTGCTCGAGTTAGATCACTTACCTTTCTTGTTGCAACAATAGCTATTGTGGCTACTCCAAATAATTGAAGACCGTGTTTGAACTTCCAAAAATCTATGAGTAAAGTTGTTTTCCTACATACCTTGAGACATAGATCTTGTTATCATTGCTAGGTTCACTTGCTTTTTTCAATTCTGAAATGAGTGACCTTCCAAAGTTTCAGCAAATTGATCTTCTTTTTCATCCGAGAAGGGATTTTTCCTCAAATGGCCCAATCCCTGAAGAATGTGTGATTCTTTTGCATGCTTTAGATTCTGAGAGACACTCCCATTCTTCTTCTTGCTCAACTTACATTCATCATTTGAAGGACCAAAGGCTTGCATGTTGCACTATGTAGTTGCATACTTTCCTTCTCAAGCTATACAATGGATGTTGTATACAACTGCAAACTTCTGTTCTCAGGATATAGATTTGAAAACTTTCCTTCTCACACTATGAAGTTAGTTATAGTGTGGAGTATATTACTCAAGCAACTCATAAGTCTTTTGGTGCTGCAAGTGGTTGTTGTTGCTACTAATGAGCTTGTTGAATATACATTAAACAAGCTCATACAATTATTCTTATGACTAGTATTCTGCCATTTTTCTCGATGTTCCAATTACTCCTCTTTTTGAGCTTCGGTGTTTTGGTATCTTGCTAGGTATATAAAATGTCCATACCATTCCAATTAATCAACGTCCATAGTATTAGCTTTGGTGCATGTGGGAATTTGAGGCTTCTTATTATGAGTCTATGTAACCTTTCCCTTGTTTTCAATATATCCTTGATCCACTATACATGGTTTCTCCTCAACTACTCTCTTGGCACAGCTCAAGGTATAGAACAAGTTCTCTAAGCCCAAAACACGAGAGTTGTGGTCTAGATAGTAACGTAATTCTTGGAGTGGAGGTTGCCTAGCATGCGAGTACTCAAATCCATGAGCTTATGTTGCCAATGTATAGGTAAGAGATATAAGATTCAATCTACCTTAGAAAGCTATGGTAAATATGTCTACTTATGGATATAAGTGTGTTATGTGATACATCTCATATAGATATATTGTATGAGTATGTTTGTCATGATTTCTTTCAAAAATAACATAGAAATTTAGCTAGCTTCTTATACTTTTGTCAAAAACAATACAAGAACTTCACGAGGTGCAATAGTAGCTTTTATACCCAACAGCATAAATATCCATTAGAGCATCACAAGCATCAACCATTGCATCAAGAGCTCCCTAGAACCTCATATTCAACTCTTCTACATGGACCTTATATACTTGGAATTCATGTAGCCATTTCCATTGCAACTCATGCAGCCTTTGAACTTGATTCAACATCACTCAAAAAATATTTCCAAGTATCATTAACTTTGGGCAAGTCCTTCATTTTATTGAGGAACTCAAATACATTTTCAAGGGTTGAATCTTCTTTAATCTAATTATTTATGATAGATAGAGTCACAATACCTAAATGAACATTCCCTAGAGTGTTGGTGCGGCTTTCTTGGAGATGAAAGCATATTTGAGGCAGTAAGTTTTATGTCATCTTGAGCCAAAGGATATTGGGGATTCTAGAAACTTTACCCATATTGAAAATATCCACCTATATCTTTGATAGAGTCCACGGTGTGGTCACAAATCCCCAGCAGTGTTGAATCCATCCTTATTGAACTTCCCACCCTCTCCTCCATATCTTTGAGTAACAAGCCACCCTGCAGATTGTAGAAGCCCTCCAACCACATTCTAGTGTCTTTAGCTAGGGTTGCAAAGATTGAAGGAATCAGGAAAAATAGTTAAGTCTTCCTTGATACAAAAGTTTGTAGTTGGTAAAAATTAGCATTGTCATGCGGTTACATGTTTGATTGCTTTTCTAAATTCAAAACTAGTCTTTGAAATCGGATGAATATCACTAATTGAGTTCTAATAATTAAATGAAAATTTTGGTTAAATAAAGACACATGTAAGGAGTTATCTTAAGTGCTATAAGATGTCTAGACCTAAAAATATAAAAAATACATGTGCTTTATGAAAAAATTCTTTTTGAATAATTTTGAGATGATATTTGCAATTCTACCCACGCTACCTTGTAGACCACTGTATCCCAGTCAATTTGAGTACGGAGACAACTATATTCGGAGTTTTGAGGAGAAAGTTGAAGAAAAAAGAGTTGCACAACAAGTTCACGATGGGACTATTGTACTCATGATTTTGATAGAGGGTTTCTTACTTAAGGATTCTACTTGCCTACTATTTTTAGATGCTTTAGGCTATTAGAACAATGTTTGTAATCTAAGATGGTATATACAATATATATTTGTGCAATAATATATAGAGTAGTTTTGGTTCTCTTGATTCTTCATTCCATCTTGTCTATTCTTCTAAACCCATATTAGTTATGACTTGACATATACCCCCTTTGTTGACATTTTGTAAACCTGACATGAAAAGCCACATGATCTAAGCTATGACAAGATGGTAGACTTAGTAGTACCTTCACGATCTACATGAGCTATAGAACTTGGAGATATTTGTCATGACATAAAATCGATGTTACAAGAGTTAGGAAGACAATTAAGTGGATAGAGTTTTCTTAATAATACCTTGTCAAAATGACATAGCGATAAAAGGTATTGAGATGTGTAATGATCACTTTCACAAATAATATAGTTATTGTCTCTCATTTCACCATTTTGTACATAACTTTTATGTCTTCACACTCTTCCTTGTATCTTTCTAGTCTTTCCTTCTCCTTGTCATTCATTCTTTCTCCTCTTTTCTCTCTCTTCTCTCATTGCTCAGCTCTCTTCTTAACAAGTGGTATTAGAGGATTGGTCTTTGATCCCTTTGGTTATAAACTTATCCTTGATTTCCTTTTAGAAGACTAGGCCAAGGGGTCAACCTATAAGAAATGTTCTATATAACGTGTGTTGAAAGGATGTTAAGAAATAACCTTTCTTTACATATGGTAAGACCTAGAAACCAATTTGGATGCATCATGGACAAAATGTTAGGTCGTGGTCAAGAAATAGACCATTCTAGAGGTAAAATAGTTAAAGAAAGGGAGACTAGAGTTAGTAAGGATTAGAGGTCCACTCACTTTTTCAAATACACTTTCTCTTTAAACTTTCTTTTAAGTTTTTGTAAAAGCTCTCATGGTGGCTGTAAGAAACCCTTCCTCTTGCTCTTGAGTGACCATATCTTTCTCTCTTACCATGGGACAAATGTTCCATGAATCTTGAGGAACATATGGAGTATAGGTTTGATGACAATGCTTGAAAATCATAGTACATTTTGCATTGAATTTCATACTCTCTCCATCTCTCATTGCTACCTTTAATCTTTGTTCTGTTGATGAAGTACTAATTCAACACTCATCTCAAAGATATTTCAAAAAGTCTTGGTAAGATTCAACATTTGATCTTTATCCATTTCTCTAAAACCATAAATGTGCAGGAGGGCAATTAGAGGGTAGCTATAGCTTCAACCTTGAAGCTCAAGATTTCTTCAAGTTTTGGTACGTTAAGGAGGAGTTGCATAAAACTAATATTGAGTTAGCTTTCGCTCAAGATAACTTTTTTGACCTTTGTATACAAATGGAGAAACAAACTAACGTCATGGATACTCAGAAAGATGAAATCTCTACTTTGAAAGCTCAGTTGGTAGAAACTCAGTCCCAAGTTGTTATTGTAATAGAGGAGAGGGATAGGTTACAGAAGGAGGTGACTAGAGCAATGCTCAGATCTAGCAACCTAAGGATCAGTTGGCTCTCTCTTGCTCTTCTTCAAAAAGTATTGTGTAGCCAGTTACTTCTTTTTCCCTTACAGACTTAGCAATTCTTCAAAGACAAGCCACGTTTTTCCCTTTGTTCCAGGCTAAGGTGAAAAGACTTCAATCTCAAATGGATTTGATACGGTCTTCATTTGAGAAGTTCCAAGAATATGTTCCTTTAGATTACTCTTTTTTCGTGCATTATTAGCAACAAAAGTTGGCCTTCTTTATTAAGCTTTCAACAATGGATTTACCACTCCTAGAGGATGAATGGAGTGGGTCCTAGTCTTCTGACTTGTTGACTGAAGTAGTCAAAATGGTTTTTCAAGACTATGTGACTTCAGATACTATGCTTCTATCTTATATGTATTTGAGAGGTGATTTACTAATTCTAGACTATGAGGATTTAGCTTGATATGTTGGGGATGTGGTACTACAAGCTGCTTTGTATGTTAGACATTTGGAGTTTGGGATAGATCAGATATTTTAGTGTTATTCTTCCAAAGTGGATGATTATCCTGAGAGTTCATGGCACACTATGATTGACTCTATCATTTTGAATATAGAAGGACTTGGTGTGGTGTGAAGCCCTTGAACAACATCTCATATACCCAACATCTCATCTCCTTCAAGAACCATGGAGAAAATGACATCTTTGCATATGTTTGACCAGTGTAATGCGGGTCACATGATGGAATTGTACACATTGCCTTTCTGGTCCACATGATGGAATTGTACATGATTGATCCGATAGATCATGAGCCATAAGTATAGTTGGGAGACCACAAAATGGCATTGACACCCTACAAAACATCTCTTTGAAGAGACTCTTCTTTTCTTATGTGTGGTGGAAGGAGGACATTCACGTGCATCTTTGGGACCAAATGCACACCAATACCTATGAAGTATCTTTCATTTACGAGACACATGTTGAATATGCGCCCCTTATATGCTTCTTTAAAAATTGAAATCAATTTGTAAGAACCTTCTTGATTGACATAACAGTGCAAAGAAACTTACGCAGTTTGCAAGAGGTAGCTATCAATGTTGTGTTGCGTGAGGCTTACAGGTGCATGCTTCTTGGTCCATTGCTTTTGAAAATTTGTTGGGCCATTTGGTCTTCTATTCTCTCCATTCAAAAAATGGATGAACCTACTCCAAGGGATGTAAGTGAGGTGCAATACATTGTACCTAGATTAGGGGTCATGCCTTATTTCCCATTGAAGTTGCGCACCATCGAATAAACCAGGAGGCGGGTTTTGCAAGTTAATGTGATCAACCTTGCTTTGGTTGTCCATGTGTTTAGTGTGTACGGGATATGGAGAGAGGGAGGGGAGATTATGGGAAAGAGATAGACGATATGAGAAGAGAGAGAGAGAGAGAGAATGGGGGGAAGGGGGAGAGAGAGTATTTTACTTCTTAGCCTTCTATGTAGTTCAAGCTTAGTCCCCAAGAGTCACACACATCAAGATGCATTGCTAGGTTAGTGGTTTTGAAATTAGTCTTTTTTTTGGAAATTTTTTTGCTTCAATTTATTCTCTTAATTATTCACTTAATCCACTAATTGTTGAATGAGCATGCACCACTTGATTATTCACTTCTATTCAGCTTAGGATCCACCAATTACGTACTCAAAACATCGGGCTTTGATATCTTTAAAATAATGTTTTATTTCAAAGAGGAAAACATGAGGCTCAGAAGGCGGCTCCAACATAGTTGGTCATTTAGTTTTCATTATGGCATGTCAACGCACATTCCCTCATCATTATTCATTCCTTGCAATGATTGTGGACCCAACTTCTCACATCTCTGTAGTCGTGATGCTATGTGTCCACCATTGCAAATTTGAGGGCGGAGTTTTTTGCAAAGAATTTGATCACATTAGTCAGTATCATTAGGAATTTATTTTCCCTTGTGTGTTTTTCTTTGTTTGCATTTGCATGACACACGAACACCTCTAGTTAGGTTAGGCACAATTTCTTTAATGCATTATTTTTTAATTGTGAAAGCATCATTTGATTGATTGCATTGCATGGATTTTAATTTGCAAACTGCATGAATGTTTGGGTATGAAATTCTCTTCAAAAGCATATTCTTGATAGGGCACATTGCATGGAAAAACAAATTCATATGAAGGTCGTATGTTTTATATCGTCAACGAGTATTTCCTGAAGAAAAAGAAAACATGTGTGTTGAAAGTGCGTGCAACTACAAGAATAATAGGCCAAGGAAGGTTGGTACATAAACACGCCTATCTTTTTTGACCTTTGTATACAAATGGAGCAACAAACTAAGTCATGGATACACAGAAAGATAAAATCTCTACTTTGAAAGCTCAGTTGTTGGCAGAAACTCAGTCCCAAGTTGTTACTATAATAGAGGAGAGGGATAGGTTATAGAACCAGGTGACTAGAGCAATGATCAGATCCAGGAACTTAAGGATCAATTGGCTTTGTCTTGCTCTTCTTTACAAAGTCCTGTGCAGACAGTTCCTTCTTTGTCCCTTGTAGACTTAGCAGTTCTTCAAAGACAAACCACATTTTTCCCATTGTTCCTCTAGATCACTCCTTTTCTTGCATTATTAACAACAAAATTTGGCCTTATACATTAAGCTTTCAACAATGGATCTACCTCTCCCAAAGGATGGATGGAGTGGGGCCTAGTCTTCTGACTTGTTGACTGAAGTAGTCAGAATGGTCTTCCAAGACTCTGTGACTTCAGATACTAAGCTTCTATCTTATATGTATTTGAGAGGTGATTTGCTAATTCTAGACCATGAATATTTAGCTTGATATGTTGGGGATGTGGTACTACAAGATGCTTTGTATTTTAGACATTTGGAGTTCTGGATAGATCACATATTTTAGTGTTATTCTTGCAAAGTGGATGATTATCCTTAGAGTTCATGGCACACTATGATTGACTCTATCATTTTGAATCAAGAAGGACTTGGTGTGGTGTGAAGCCCTTGAACAACATCTCATACACCCAACATCTCATCTCCTCTAACAACCATGGAGAAAGTGACATCTTTGCAGATGCTTCACCAGTGTAATGTGGGCCATGGCACACATTGCCTTTCTGGTCCACATGATGGAATTGTACATAATTGATCCAATAGATCATGAGCCATAAGTATAGTTTTGAGACCACAAAATGGCATTGACACCCTACAAAACGTCTATTTGAAGAGACTCTTCTTTTCTTATGTGTGGTGGAAGGAGGACATTCACATGCATCTTTGGGACCAAATGCACACCAATACCTATGAAGTATCTTTCATTTATGAGACACATGTTGAATATGCGCCCCTTATATGATTCTTTAAAAATTGAAATCAATTTGTAAGAACCTTCTTGATTGACATAACAGTGCAAAGAAACTTACGTAGTTTGCAAGAGGTAGCTATCAATGTTGTGTTGCGTGAGGCTTCCAGGTGCATGCTTCTTGGTCCATTGCTTTTGAAAATTTGTTGGGCCATTTGGTCTTCTATTCTCTCCATTCAAAAAGTGGATAAGCCTACTCCAAGGGATGTAAGTGAGGTTCAATACATTGTACCTGGATTAGGGGTCATGCCTTATTTCCCATTGAAGGTGTGCACCATCGAATGAACCAGGAGGCGGGTTTTGCAAGTTAATGTGATCAACCTTGCTTTGGTTGTCCATGTGTTTAGTGTGTGTGGGATATGGAGAGAGGGAGGGGAGATTATGGGAAAGAGATAGACGATATGAGAAGAGAGAGAGAGAGAGAGAGAATGGGGGGAAGGGGGAGAGAGAGTATTTTACTTCTTAGCCTTCTATGTAGTTTAAGCGTAGTCCCCAAGAGTCACACACATCAAGATGCATTGCTAGGTTAGTGGTTTTGAAATTAGTCTTTTTTTTGGAAATTGTTTTTCTTCAATTTATTCTCTTAATTATTCACTTAATCCACTAATTGTTGAATGAGCATGCACCACTTGATTATTCACTTCTATTCAGCTCAAGATCCACCAATTACGTACTCAAAACATCGGGCTTTGATATCTTTAAAATAATGTTTTATTTCAAAGAGGAAAACATGAGGCTCAGAAGGGGGCTCCAACATAGTCATTTAGTTTTCATTATGGCATGTCAACGCACATTCCCTCGTCATTATTCATTCCTCGCAATGATTGTGGGCCCAACTTCTCATGTCTTTGTAGTCGTGATGCTATGTGTCCACCATTGCAAATCTGAGGGCGGAGTTTTTTGCAAAGAATTCGATCACATTAGTCATTATCATTAGGAATTTATTTTCCCTTGTGTGTGTTTCTTTGTTTGCATTTGCATGACATACGAGCACCCGTAGTTACGTTAGGCACAACTTCTTCAATGCATTCTTTTTTTATTGTGAAAGCATCCTTTGATTGATTGCATTGCATGGATTTTAATTTGCAAACCGCATGAATGTTTGGGCACGAAATTCTCTTCAAAAGCATATTCTTGATAGGGCACATTGCATGGAAAAATAGATTCATATGAAGGTCGTAAGTTTTACATCGTCAGCGAGTATTTCTTGAAGAAAAACAAAACATGTGTGTTGAAAGTGTGTGCAACTACAAGAATAATAGGCCAAGGAAGGTTGGTACATAAACACACCTATCTTGGATCTCAGAATCTCTAATTTGTGTGAACTTCAGAGCACACAAAGGAAGCATGTAATTAGATATATATATTTTACATAAACTTTAAAAAAGAGCTAGATATTTGACTTTATGAGGGGTATAGTGCATTTTCAAGTCACACTTTTCTTCCATTGGAATGGATAGCTCAAATTATATGCTTAAGTTGCTACTGGTATGGAGGAGGATGCAAGTTTATCATGATTGGGATACTCCATACTCATCTCAAGGCATGAGCATCTCAATTGATAGTTGTGATGATAAGTAAAGTTCTTGGTAGTTTATCTAGTAGGTTTAGTTTATCTCAATAGTTTATCTCAGATTCTATCCATCATAGCTATGTATATCATGCTTTAGATGGTGATATTGGTCCTCTCGGTCTAGTAGTGATAATCAAATTATTAGGCTCTTTCTATGATCTCAGAGGAAGAAATACATAATTTAGTTCTTTCTTGTTGTCTACAATATTAAAAGTTTGGCTACAGGTGGGTGTCTCATGTTGCTTTTAGCGATTAACCTCTTGTATATGTCATATCATGCTTTAGATGGTGATATTGGTCCTTTTTTTTAGTACTAATAATCAAGTTCTTTTTTCGTAACAGGTTGATTTAGCAATAAAGAGCCTCATGAGCTTCATGTGGGTTTGGATGGAATAATAGACATTTATCTACTATCAAGGGCTCACAATCAAGCTCTCTAGTTAGGCTTTCATCACAAGGTAAGTATTGGTTAAAATTCATATATGTGGAAATATCATGCATGCACAACTAGCATTGTCATCGATCATGCTTGATGAATGAACATATGCAATGAAACTTTACACCAAGGTAGGTTACAATTTCTCTTCCATTATGCTCATGAATATGCTGATGTTAAAGTTGATAGTTTGATAGCCAATTGATTAGAAGGGTAATAACCAAGTTGTAGGTTGCATCTAAAAGACCTTCCAAGGGCATATTGTTCCCCGTTATGAACGTCACACTAGATTTTTGTGGAAGCTTTATAGAAGAGCTAGATCTTTGACTTTATAAAGGGTAGAATGCATTTTCAAGTCACACTTTTCTTGCACCAGAATGGATATCGCAGACTATATGCTTAAGTTGCTACTGGTTATCTTGCTTTGTTGCTTCATACTCTGTTCAAACTAATTTTGACGACCCAATACTTTTTTGAATTAGTCTGAGTTGATCTAGTAGTAAGGCTAGTAGTATGGAGGAGGATGCAAGTTCTTACCTCCAACATTACCTGCACCAACATGTCACAAATTTCGTCTTTAAAACCTATCGATATAAGTAGTGATTGTTCTCATTTTGGATATGTAGTTCTTCATGTAAGTAATACTCTTGTTATATCCTTGTTAAATATTTTATACATACAGTACCGTGGTAGTGATGTTTTGAATACATACACATCCGTCAATGCATCTTCTTCTTCTCAGTCATGCATTGGGGAAGCAAGATTGGCTACAGGATCAGTTGCATCTTCATCTATATAGAGATCTGTTTCATCGTTGGCGCCCTTTTATGGGGCAAAGAGATTGGCAGACATAGATCAGAGGTGGTCAGATTCTTGTTCATTATCTTTGATCATTAGAGCATGGTCAGCATCCACCATAGCCATGGTGGGCATGGGACAAAGGTTCTCTTGGGATAGATCTTTTGCAGGAAAGGTAGGCTTTAGGAGAGCAAGTAAGGTTGCAATGGTATCCTCTAGATCATCTATGGTATTGGATATGTAAGCATCATCATTGATCATCACAAGGTTGGCTTCCACTGAGGGTAAGGTGGGCATCAAAGGGCAGCAATCTTCGAAATCAAGTGCACCAAGACCATTGATAGGTCATTCATCTTCCTCTCGTTGGATGGGCATCAGGCCCCAGGCCATTACCAAGTAACTAATACCATGTGGATGGCCATGGCCAAGAGGCCTCCCACTATCAGAATGAAGCAAAGAAAGCATGATAGAGAGGAGAATCAAAGTTGAAAGTAGAAAATTCTATGAAGAAGAGATATGTATTGAAGTAGGCATTACATCTGCTCGTATAATAGTTAATGTCATTATTGTCATTGTTTCCTCTAACTTGGACCTTGATGTTGTTTTTTGGAAATTTTTGGTCATCTACAGGATAGGTTACATTGGTCCTTACAATCAACAATCATGCAATAGGGTTGCCATGGGCCCTCATGTACTAAAGGTAATTGTTAATATCCTACAACACCCTAATGAATAGGGTTTGTATATACATTTTTGTAGCATAAATATTCACATATAATAGTCTGGCGTCTTAGTCTATAACCAACCTTATTTCTTTCCTTAAAATCATTCTTGGATTCACTTAGCTTTACATGTTTCCTTGTTCTATTGTCTTATTTTACATTATCTGGTTGACCAAATTCATGAGCATTATCCATGTGTCTGGTATTTTTGACAACTTGTTGAGTGTCTTTAGGTAGTGGATTGGCTTTCTATTTCAGAGTATGCACAAAGGCAATGTGTGAATGGGAATCCATGGCATGACATTCAATGTCATAGTAGGATCTTCTGTATTCCATAGCAAGTCGTCCTTTTGTGTGTAGATCAGTGGCTACTATTTTTTATGGCAGAGCATGACTATACGGGATCAATAATCAGACTAATGGAGTGTTTCTCAAGTCTAGCATATAAACTCAAAAGAGGCTACACCTTCAAGCAAGTATGGAAAGTTTTACAATGGCAAGTGCTATATAGTCTTGTCCTCTGATCCAAGAGAACATAGAGATGAACATCCTCTATTTTCTTAGTTGGGAGACCAGAGCACTGTGGTGATTAAACATGTTTTGTGTGGTGCAATAGTGTGTATATGTGATTATCTTCTTTTTTCACAATTGCAAACTTGTGTATTGGCAAGAGACTCTTTCTTCAACACAATATTTTTATTTGAATTGCAAGTCCTGTGCTTGAATTTTCAATTCAGGCAATGTCTTTCGTTAGAATGTAGTGCTTCTAGATTGTCTTGTCACTCTAATTGTAAAATTGTCACTATAATTGTGGTGGAAAATAGAAAGTTTTAGTTTTAAAAACAAGCTTGAATAAATTGAAAGTTTGCTATGCTATCAACCAACCATCATAGTTGTATTTTTTCTGTCTAGATAGCCACACAATTGGGTGGCATCATTCTTGAATCATAGATGGACTACTATTGTTGTGTTTAGGATGTGTCTTGGGTACAACACTTTTTTAGAGATACTTCAAAACTCATGGGTACACGACATTCTCAAAGGAGCTTAATATTTGTCTTATTAGTAGAAAAATATATAGGTTTAAAGATGTTTAGAGTATTATCGTAGATTTGTTATAACAACTATGGATAGATTGCTCTCCTGATCCATGGGATTCCCTATAATAGCTAAAGATGGATTCCTCCATCTCCTGCCGACAATTCTAACTCTTATTTCATAAGGAACTTTCAATCATTTCCTACGTTGTCGCATCGCGTAGGGTTGAAGGTCACCACAGGGATTTGGCAAGAGAAGAATGTATGGGGGTTCAAGAGCTTAGACTCTAGAGATGGTAGAGATAAGAGAAGGGTTGAAGGCTTCAAGCCAGGTTCTTGAAGATAAGTGACAACAGGGTGAAGGTAGATTCAAGGAGAGGAGTTGACAGAAGAGAAGGGGTTCGAAGAGATTGAAGATGTAGAATAATAATTCAAAAAAGAATTAGAAAATATAGAAGAATACTAACAGATATGAAGCCTGTCAGTTTCTTTCAGCATTATGAAAAAATATAACTCTAATAGATAAAAATGTGTACAAAATAATACCTTCCTCTATGCTACTTAGATCGCCAATCTGATCCTTCCAATGGCTCCAAAAGGGGGGTTAAATACTAGGACACTTGGCCGAAATCCTTCCAGATCACTCCTTTTTCATCTACCACTTTCGAAGTGCTATTCATTGCCTGAAAATAGCGATCGCGCGTCGTGCAATTTTGCTGATCTCTCTTTTTACATAAAATCCTCTCAAATTAGCTTGAAGCAACATGATTTCTTTTACATGTCATCCTAATCTAGAAATTGTCTATAGTTTTGTAGATTTTTTTACAAGAGATAATATCTAGAATATTAAAAATTGACTAAAAGTTAATATTTTTGAACCATGGACACTAACATTAATGTCTAAAATGGCATTGGCTCTCTAAATCTAAAAGGATCCTACACTCTAGATTTTTTTACACGGTGTTTGCATAGCAGCACGACAACGTCATAGGAAAAAAAAGGGAATTCCCTATCGATTTCCTAGTTAAGAATATACATAACTAGGGAAAGTAATTGATAGGAAAAATGGAACATTTCCTAGTTAGAGAAAATTCCTACATAGAGAAAATTCTCTATGTAGTTCCTAGGAAAATTTCCCTATGTAGGAAATTTCATATGTGATTCCCTAGTTTCTTTAACTAGGAAATGTTCAATTTTTTGTATCATTTACTTTTTCTACTTATGTGTATTTTAAACTAGGGAATGGATAGGTAATTCCCTTTTTTTTCCTAAATAGGGAATGATTAAAATTTCCTTGTGGGGGTGAGCAACAGATCTATCATTTCAACATGAGTGACTCTTAAGATTGAGTGTTGTACACCTCCCACAACCTAACCAACACTTCATAAACAAAGCTACCTCCTTGGGTGTTGTTGGGTGGTCCTTGTCGTGTTGGATGAGTGCGACATGGCAATCTGTGGTACCTCCTATCCACAACAATGATCCTTCATGCGACAACAATGTTCTCCTCGATCATGTGTAAATTGGGAGAAATTTTTCTAGCCCTACCCCTTTTGATTTCACAAGTCATTCATGTTTCAAGTGTGGGGATATACGTGTATGGGATATGATCTCCTCTTAGGCCCCTGTTGCATCGTTAATCTGATCTATTAAGGTCTTAAGTGTGTTGATGCATCCCTACGCATATGCTTTGTATACCGTCATGGACACATCCCTCTTGAACGATTTTAGCCTACCAATTGCTAGTCTCAACTCGAATAGGGTCCTTTCCCCACCCACCCATTCTCTTTTCAACCCATCTTAGGGTTGTTCATTGTCCGTTTGCCTTTTTTTTCCTATTTTTTGCTGCTTTACCATGTGAATGCATCCTACATTCACCAAATTTAAAATCTAACCTTACAACCTTGTTCATCCCTTTCAGTTGGCTACTTTTCTTTTTTACAACCCCCTATTCTAAGCCACCAACCATGAGGTATGAATCTTTGAAGATTTTTTTACACATTTAACGTGTTTCCATGTGAATGTTCATTTTTTGCTTCGAAACAAGTTCTGATATGACAGCCCCAACCTACCCCTTCCTTGGGATATTTTTCCTTTTTACTGCGCATCATTTTGATGTATGGTTTATTTTGTCTTTTTAGAAATTTTCATGTGCATTTTATATCATTTTTAGATGTGAACTTGCCTTAACCACCTCGAAAAATAACCTTGACCGTTGTTTGGTACCTTGTACCACTTTTTCATTCATCCTAATTTGACCTACCAATTTTATTTTATTAATTTTTCCATGTTTTTGTACTATTTTTTCTACTTTTTTCCATGAGGAAGCCCCTTAACACCATCACAACTGCATTTTTACCCAAGAAACTTGTCTCACAAGCTACCCTTGCCATTTTTTATTTTCTTAACCATCTATTTCAATGCACATATATTTTCATATAAATTTTAGACTCCATTTTCATTGTTATTTTTATTCTTTTTTAATTGCGAACGCACTCTGCTATCCCGGAAACCACGTTTGACCTCACCAATATTGTCTGATATCTTCCTGTGGACATTTTTTGTGCTCATCTTGCGAGGTTCTGATGTCTACATTTCTCCGTATTAATTTTTATTTTCAATTTTGAGTGTTTTTTTTGGTTTTTCCCATGTGAACACATCCTATCCTTGTCAAAACTACGTTCTCATCTGGCAAGCCTACCCCACTCGTCATTTCACACACTTTTTCTTTTTTGTGTGCTTCATTTTGATGGCCCAATTTTTCAGTGCTAATTTTTCTAGGATTTTACCTTCCGATATTACACTATTTGCACGTGCACATTTCGAATTCCGGCTTCTCAAGCAAATCAACATGTTCATCCTACCGTCCTTTGCCCATGCGTGTTCCTACACGTCCTCCCAATCCTCACAATGTAAAATTTTTTACCTTCGCCCCATGCACACGTGTGGGACGAGGGCACCGACGGTTGTTTGTTTCCAAATTTACTAAAAAAACAAACAAAAACAAACCCCTACCCCCCCCTTAGTTCCCCCCCTTAGACCCTACCCCCCATTCTTGACCCCTATCCCCCGCCGCGCCCCCCGCCCCGCACGCCTTGAGTGACCCTTCCCCCCCTTAGTGACACCTACCCCCCAACTCCTAACTTATCATCTTAATTTTGATGCTTTTATTTCTCCATGAAAATAATCAGATCCAATATGAAATAACAACATTAGTTGTAATCACCTTGACTTAGCATGTTATAAAAGGATAATAAATAACTTGTAATCCACATGCAGATGAACCACCTAGATATTTGATAGCATCATCTAGCATAATGTGTATGCATATTATGGATTAATGTAATGCACATATGCTTATTCTTTATTTTGTATTTGGACCTATTATACATTATTATGGTAAAGTAATTTTATTGCATCAAATTATTCTAATTCAGTTCAATATCATATGTTAGAAAAAATGTATTTGGTGGTGTATTTTTCATGTGAAGCTTTCAAAGTCCTCACATTAACAAGTGACTTCCTTCTAAGACACACACACATAAATTAGCGGGGGGAAGAGAGAGAGAGAGAGAGAGAGAGAGAGAGAGAGAGAGAGAGAGATTTTGATCAAGATTAAATTAATAAAATAGATAAAATAAGATCTTGTATTGTTGTGTGGAATTTTGTTCCTAAACTCTTGAATAAGGATTCTCCTTTTCTAGGATTGAGAACATGGAGGTATTAATTACATTAAATGTTCCTAAAGTAATAAAAACAAAAGCTATTAGAAAATGCCACCTCCATAGTTGCTCCCAAACCTGGGTATGCAAATACTTGCATCAAGGAAATGGTAGAGTCTACTATAAGAATCCTTTTCCAAATTTTGATACAAGAGTCGTGGTATAATAAGCAAGGTCTGCAATCGTGAAACTTGTGTAAGACACATGCTAGGAAGAAACTAGTAACCACATGTAGGAATTTGGAAACACTTTATAATGAAGAGTCAAATATTTTATGTATGCTAAGAAATGAGAAAAACATGCACGTTTTTTACCTGATAAGTCAATGGAAGCCAATGTGTAATTTTGAGTGCAGCAAAATGACTATCAAGAAACCATTCACTATGAACTAAGATCACAATATCATCAATGACGATTGTTCCCTCCAAGGTGAATGAATTATAGATCATTTTGGCCATAGTAGAATGAATATCTACAAACCATAGATTTATTATTCAAACAAGCAATTATTATTTTTTAGCAAGCATGAAAATTTATGCCTTCTATAATAGCATCATTTTCTAACAATTGAAAACTTACCTGTAATCGAGTAAGAAACCATTCTCATCCCAAGCCAACATTTTATCACCAAGGACAATGTCTTTTGCATATTTGTAATAAAAGACATGGTCATTTCCTACTGAGAAAAGAGGTTGTTAAATGATTTCGTTCTAGAATGTATGGGTTTAAAGATATGAGGTGGCCAAATTGTTGAAGGAAAAATAACCATATTAATCAATTACCAGAATGAATTAAAAATAAGTGCAAAGGAGTGAGATCAATCTTCTTTATTTGTGTGCCAAAAGAACCATGATTTTGAGAGAGCTCGAGTTGCAAAAACATTGATGATGCATTTGCATCAGTATGCCCAAATCCATATATATCATTGAACTCTAGCTTTTGTAGATTGGTATTCCAAACTGCAACCTTTTATGAAAATAGAAGGTAAAAAAGAATAAGTTGTGCATGATGAAGTAGTAAAATGGAAGTAGCTAGATAATATTTAAAAAAATGAAAAACATTAATTAATTGTTAGGATAGTGCAACCATTTCAAGTGTAAATAGAGAAATATTCTAAAACCTTTTCTCCAATGTCAATGTCACATATCTTTTTGCGATGTCCAACCTCTGTCATGACCATGGAGGTTCCTACACCATAAACCCATTCAATTAATTATGGGCTTGTAGCTCTTATTGTGTTTTCATTCGCTACAACATTCCTATATCTTTCTCAAATCTCAAAATGAGGTGCATCAAATTCAAAAATAGATAACGTCAAGTCATAAAGATGCGTGCACGGGACTAAGCAAAGGATCATGGATGAATGATGCCACCTTTAACACAGCTTCCAATTGCATTAGAGGCACATCTTGCTCCCACACCTACAAGAGTGGTAACTCCCACCATAGCTATTGTAAAAAAAGGCCCAAGTATTGGATCCTCTACAAGACATGTCAATAGTGCACCAACTACTCCAAATATGCCACCACCACCAGCACTTGGAGTTGATTTGGAGCTCTAGTTAGATATGTGATTTATGGTAACTTTGGAGTATATAACACCTCAAAGACAAGTAAATGAGCATTGAATCACAAACATGTGGAGTCATGAACAATCAACATAGCTGAGAAAGGAATATTAGTCATAAGATGATAAAAATGCGAGAACCATACATACATATATGTGTTTAGGTTTGACGTACATATATGTGTGAGAAACTAATATTAGTGATAAGATGATAACAGTGTGATACCCATATATACATATATGTGTGTAGGTTTGACATGCACATACACGAGTGCATGAAGAAAGGCTATGGAATGATGATCCATGAATGTCTATACTGTGTGGAAGGACCAACGCTTTGATAATTTTAAACAACCATGAAAGAGAATGGTCTCTTTCTTAAATATTAGTGAATAGACTGTAGGTATAGGAAGATAACCTTCGCCAACAAAAATGGGTGAGACGTCCATGAGACGTCGTCCATTATTTGAAGATGCAAGAGTGAGAGGCTCATATTCAACAGTAAAGCTAGAAACATCAACTTCGATGGTGTTTGATGTGGTGGAAGAGGATGCAACCATCATTTATGGATCAGTTGTGAGGGTACTTGTTGAGGTCCCTTCTTTATACAAGGAATTGACATCATCTCGAGTATTATAAAGACCACACCCCATAGTCCAAGCATTGTCTACACATATAAGCTAGTAATGTCTAAAATGGCATTGGCTCTCTAAATCTTAAAGGAACCCACACTCTAGATTTTTTTACATGGTGTTCGCGTAGCAGCATGACAATGTCATAGGAAAAAAAAGGGAATTCCCTATCAATTTCCTAGTTAAGAATATACATAAGTAGGGAAAGTAACCGATAGGAAAAATGGAACATTTCCTAGTTAGAGAAAATTCCTACATAGAGAAAATTCTCTATGTAGTTCCTAGGAAAATTTCCCCTTTGTAGGAAATTTCATATGTGATTCCCTAGTTTCTCTAACTGGGAAATGTTCAATTTTTTGTATCATTTACTTTTTCTGCTTATGTGTATTTTTAACTAGGGAATGGATAGGGAATTCCCTTTTTTTCCCTATGTAGGGAATGATTAAAATTTCCTTGTGGGGGTGAGCAACAGATCTATCATTTCAACATGAGTGACTCTTAAGATTGAGTGTTGTACACCTCCCACAACCTAACCAATGCTTCATAAACAAAGCTACCTCCTTGGGTGTTGTTGGGTGGTCCTTGTCATGGTTGATGAGTGCGACATGGCACTCTGTGGTACCTCCTACCCACAACAACGATCCTTCATGAGACAACCATGTTCTCCTCGATCATCTGTAAATTGGGAGAAGTTTTTCTAACCCTACCCCTTTTGATTTTATAAGTCATTCATGTTTCAAGTGTGGGGATATACGTGTATGGGATATGATCTCCTCTTAGGCCCCTGTTGCATCGTTAATCTAATCTATTAAGGTCTTACATGTGGAGATGCATCCATGCATATCTGCTTTGTATACCCTCATGGACACATCCCTCTTGGATGATTTTAGCCTAGCAAATCCTAGTCTCAACCCGAATAGGGTCCTTTTCCCACCCACCCATTCTCTTTTCAACCCGTCTTAGGGTTATTCATTGTCTGTTTGCCTTTTTTTTCCAATTTTTTGCAAATTTACCATGTGAATGCATCCTACATTCACCAAATTTGAAATCTAACCTTACAACCTTGTTCATCCCTTTCAATTGGCTACTTTTCCTTTTTACAACCCCCTATTCTGAGCCACCGACCATGAGTTATTAATCTTTGAAGATTTTTTTACACATTTAACATGTTTCCATGTGAACGTGCCTTTTTTGCTTCGAAACAACCCTTTGATATGACAGCCCCAACCTACCCCTTCCTTGGGATATTTTTCCTTTTTACTGCCCATCATTTTTATGTATGGTTTGTTTTTTAAAAAATGATTTTGTCTTTTTAGAAATTTTGGTGTGCATGTTTTATCATTTTTAGATGTGAACTTGCCTTAACCACCTCGAAAAATAACACTGACAGCAGTTTGGTACCTTGTACAACTTTCCTTTTTCCCTCATCCAAATTCAACCTACCAATTTTATTTTATTAATTTTTCCATGAGTTTTTGTACTATTTTTTCTACTTTTTTCAATTTGAATGTCCCTTAACACCATCACAACTGCATTTTTACCTAACAAACCTGTCTCATAAGCTACCCTTGCCATTTTTTATTTTCTTTGCCCTCTGTTTCAATGCACATATATTTTTGTATAAATTTTGGACTCTATTTTCATTGTTATTTTTATTCTTTTTTCTTTGCGAACGCACTCTACTATCCCGGAAACCACGTTCGACCTCACCAATCTTGTCTGACATCTTCCTGTGGACATTTTTTCTGCTCATCTTGCTGGGTTTTGACCTCTGCATTTCTCCATATTAATTTTTATTTTCAATTTTGGGTGTGTTTTTTTTGTTTTTCCCATGTGAACACATCTTATCCTTGTCAAAACTACATTCTCATCTGGCAAGCCTACCCCACTCGTCATTTTTTCCACTTTTTTTTTGTGTGCTTCATTTTGATGGCCGATATTTTTAAGGGTTAATTTTTCTAGGAATTTACCTTCCGGTATTATGCGTGTTTGCACGTGCACATTTCCAATTCTGGCCTCTCAGGCAAATCAACGTGTTCATCATGCCATCCTTCGCCCATTCATGTTCCTGCATGTCCTCTCAATCCTCAGAATGTAAATTTGTTTACCTTCGTCCCATGCACACGTGTGGGACGAGGGCATCGACGGTTGTTTGTTTCCAAATTTAATAAAAAAACAAACAAAAACGAACCCCTACCCCCCCCCTTAGTTCCCCCCCCTAGACCCTACCCCTCCATTCCTCACCCCTATCCCCCCCCCCCGCCCCCCCCCCCTGGCCCTGAGTGACCCTTCCCACCCTTAGTACCACCTACCCCCCAACTCCTATCCCCCCCTCCCTAGTCCCCACCCCATTTCTAACTCCCCTACCCGCCCCTTAGTTACCCTACCCTCCCCTTAATGCCTCTCCCTACCCCATCCATGACCCCCCCCCTTGCCCCCATACTATCCCCCTAATGGGCCCTCCCTTCTGCGTGCCCCATCCCACCTCCCACCTCCCCCCCTCCCCCCTTCCCCCCGCCTACTCTCTCCCCCTCCCCTCCTCTTTCCCCCTCCCTCCTGCTCCTCCCCTATGCTCCCTCCTTCCTCTCCCTCCACCCTAGCTCCTTCCACTCTCCCCACTAGTGGACACCAACTACACAACCGGTCACCCAGAACTGCCCATTGCCACCGCAAGACGCCCATTGGCCATCAACCCATCGCCAAGATTTGCCTTGTTGCCGCCACAAAGATCTATGCCCCGCCACTGGTCACCATCACCCACTATGTTCGCTACCAGGCAATCGTCCAAAGCACTTGGGCTGCCCGCTTAGGCTCTACTTCACCCCTTCTCCATCCATGCAATGTTCCATCCCCGCCCGCGTTGACAGTCGCCCCGTTTGCCATGTGCCTGCCATCAGCACCTGATAGCGCTGTCAGCGCTGTCGCATGAAGTGCTCAGGCTGCCTCTCACACATGCCTCCCCCACCTCCTCCTCTCTATCCTCTCCTAGACTTCCCTTTGTTGAGAAATGTGCAATCAGATACACCATAGCCTCTTTGCAAGGAACAAATAAGGCCAAGAAACACATTCGAAATAAAGCCTTAGACTAGGTCACGAATGCATGGTTTATTAAAACCATAGTTGGTGAATACCATGGTCACTTTCCACCTTTCTCCACCTACCAATAGCACCTATTGTAAGCCTATAAAAGGCACTCACCCCCACACTTATTTTATTAGTTATTTTCTCATCAATTGTACTTGCATTATGCTTGGATAATATTAGTCGTTCTTCTTTGTCAATGCTTCTACCGCATTATGATTTTCTATTTGCTCACTCCTGATCTTCCTTAGCATGCATCCTCAATATTTTAACATGGTATCAGAGCAGGTCTCAAAGTAATGAATCATTGGGTCACTTTAGTTTGAAATTTGGACTCCCTCCACTTTCCTATGAATCTCTCACCTACCTACATAGCTAACCAACTTCAGTGGAGGACTTGAATCTCTCTTCCCAGGCCAATTCAGCTTGTGCTTCCTTTTGGGAGAATCTTCCTTGAATCACGGCGCTCCTCCCTATCATCTTAGAGTCTGACATTATCGCCTCTCAACCCCAACATTGTGCCTGCAAGGAATCACTACCTAGATCTGTGGCATTTTCGTTCGTAGTGCTTAGTCAACCCGCACATGCCGCAATGCTGACTATCATCATGGGGCTTTGGTAGCCCATTTCTAAAAAGAAAGTTTTGAAAATGATCAACTATTCAATTCACAAGAGCTAAAAAACCAAGGTGTCCCTAGAAACCCAAATGTAGACTTCATAGCCATCAAGCTTCAAGCTTCTATTTCACTTCATTTAGTCACTTTTGCTAGGCAATTGGAGTTTTTTTGCCACGGGTTGGAATTATGACTAAATTTTCCGAAACAATGAGGCATCAAACTAGCAAGAAGGGGACATTTTGGAAGATACAAGCACAATGTCCGTTCACACTCATCTAATGATTTTAGCACTTATGTTATCTAACACAATCAACTTTGCCTTTGATCAAATCTAAGATTCTTTTGTGCTACTCCAGCATCAAATGAAGGAGGGGAAGACTAAAACTTGCAAGACCTTGAAGATCCCAGTTCAAAGGGCATACTAGTCACCTAATCACCTAGTATCTCTTGATACCAATCACCTAGTGTTTTTTGACACTTGTGCTCAACTCTTGTGCTGCTGAAATCTCAAATTTTTGGAGTTGATTTGTGTTAACCCCAACACGAAGAAATCAAAACGAAATAAAAAAGACGCAGGGCAAAGATGGTAAAAAGATAGATCGACTAAAGAAAGAATAGGAGAAAAGGCCAAAAGCGCAAGGGCAACCTTAAAAGTCCAAGGCAAATGCAAAAGGGGAAACGCACATTTTAAAATAAAAAGGCCCACCCTGAAATCTTGTAAAAGAGCGCCGGCATGGGCTCTCACCCGTGCAATTTGTAAATGTAGACAGGTGGTGGAAAGGAATCTAGGAAGATAGAAGGACAATGGGAAAAAGGGCCTAGGCTATGGCCGGCCATGTAAAAAAGAGGAAAAGGAGATGACCGCCCAAAAGGGATTTTAGGGTTTTGTATATAAAGTTGAAAAGTGACTGAAAAGCTTATTTTTGTGTGTGGCCAAAGCTTCTTCTTCTTCTTGTCTTGTTTCTTGCCTTCTTTCTTGTGCCTGAGAGAGGGATTGAGAGAGTGTGAGGGAGTGAGGGAGTGATTGTGTGAGAGTGAGGGATCTCAGAGAAGAAGCTCTCCATCTTCTCTCTTCATCTTCCCCTCTTCTCTTCTCTTCTCTTGTCTCGCGCGTGGCTACGGAGGATGAAGCTCATGGGAGAGGGATTGAGGTTGCTTGAGCTTGCCTCAAGGATCGTGGAGCTACCAGTGTGCAAGAAAGAGGAGGGTACTCAATTGAGCATCAAGGTAATCTCACTACACCCGTAAGGTAGGCATTGCACGTCGGCTATGTGACAGGTACCCATGGCCGCTCGGTTTGAAACACTTGAGCAATAAGTGGTCCGTAGGTCTCGGGGTAGAGCTCGTAGCTCTCCTTCATTTTGGTTCCGTTGCTGGGACCGACGGAATCGAGCCTTGAGCGCCACACGCATCAAATCGAGCATAGAAGTAGGGTTTGTAGCCCGAACCGGTGCTCAAGATAGCTAGGAGATTTAGGAGGTTTTAATCCATGAAACAAGTAAGTGTTTTGGTTTGTTGGAAGCATTAGTGTAGGACTGCCATTTTGCATCTCTGTTTTGCATTTTGGCTGCACTAGATTAAGGTTAGATTAGGTTAAGAAAAGAGAAAACAGAGGTTTTGGCTGCTACTGGAAACAGGGAAATAGGGGACCAGATTCAAATTTCTGGGCAAAACAGGGAAAAGGGGACTGGCTTTAAGGTTTGCACTGTTAGGAAAGGACCTTAAGAGGCTTGGGAGGTTAGCTTTGTGAGAGAGAGAGAGAGAGAGAGAGAGCTTCTGGTTACCAGGAAGAGGGAGCGCTATCAGATTCTAGGTGCCATCGATTTGTCTTGCTCCAGGTGAGTCTGGTGCTTCTTAGTAATGCCCTAATCAGATCTGGAAAGTCTCTTGTGATTGTGTGTAGCAGGCGTCAAGTGGGATCGAAACGCGTTGGAATCGCGCATGCCGCCAGACGTAGTTAGACCAGGTCTCAGTGGTCCGATTCCCAAAATCGGACCACCCGAGTCCTAGAGTCGGACCGTGTCCGATTCCTAGAATCGGACCGTCCCACTGAGGGAGTTGAACCAGTCCTATCCGATCGGATGTGCCACGTGGCACTCGAACCACCCATTATAATCGGACCATCCAACATTCAAATCAAACCAAAAAATTTTAGGAATCGAACCACCCTGTCCGACTGCTGTACTCGGACCACGCTCTCCGACTGTAAGAATAAGACCATTCGACTACTAGAGTCGAACTAGCCCTGTCCGATTCCGGGAATCAGACCATCCTGCCAGAAGGAAAAATAGAATCTTTAGTTGATCCTGCCACCCACAGACCTGACCCCCAGGACAGAACCCTGAATACCCCCAAGACCCAGTTTGACCATTAGAACCTCCGAGACCAATCGAACTTAGAGCAGAATAGAAAACACAGCATAGACCTTCAGAAAGGCCATAGAATAGCCGGGAACCGAGCTTACAATTCAAATCAGGCTAAGAATGTGGAGAGAAACAGAGTGGAGTTTGCATTAAATGCTTTTTGCATTAGCACTTCACTCTTGTGTTCCACTAAGTTTGCACTGCAAGAAAATAGAAAAGCATGTTTTCGCACCAAGCACTAGGAAAGCACTAAGCATAATGTGTGAATAAGGATTGCAACTGCTTTCAAATAAAAAGGAACACATCAGGATATCTAATAACATTAAGGAACCCACTAGTAGGAGAAGACCCCAAGACTTAGACAGGTGCTTGAGTGCCCTACTTGTAGGACCTCGAGAAGACATGAAGACACGAAAAGCAACAATATAGAGGATTGGACGCTATCGGAACTGCTTGGATTTATTGACAACCTCGTGTAGCTGGAAGTAGAAACAATGTTGGGATCAAGAGGTGAACGAGGAGAGGACCAATTAGACTTAGGAGAATTTCCAATCTCAGTCCAGGAACTGGTCCACAACTACCATCTACTCACTAGGACCGTGATCTAGGGCAGACCTGTAGAGGAAGTGGTAGCAAACCTGGAAGAAGAGAGAAGAGAAATCAAGAGAGCACTAGAAGGTATAATTGCCTACAACCATGAGAAAAGGTCTAGAAGGCTACAACAAGACGTAGATATGTACGAGGCTAGACGAGTGCTAGACCTAGTTGGAGCGGCCAAATCTGGACCGAATGCAGAGAGGGAACGGGCAACAGAGGCTGATATGACATTGAGCGAACTGGTAGCAAAGTGAATCTTGGACAATACGTCCGTTGAACAGAGCGCTACTGCCCTAGCCACTGTGCTACTATCGGGATTGGGAGTCATGCAAGGGGCTAAAGGACAGGCTAGAATCCCCATCGTAGCAAAACAACTAGCTAGATACGAACCTAGCAGTGGCCCGTACAACTTCATGGAAAGTATGTGAGGCAAATTGTCTTACATACCCTGCGCAACGAGCTCAAGCTTTTGGCCTGTGCTTAGGCGATAAGGGGAGGACCTGGTATTCTAGTCTAGATGACGTAGAACGTACGAACTTTGTTCGCCTTAAGGGCCTCTTTATCAAGAGGTTTTCGGAGGCAGGGTATTCGGATAACCTCATTGTTAGGTTGATGAATATCAGTCAAAGGGAGAAGGAAGACGTTAGGGATTACATCACTCAAGTGCGTAGCCTCTACAAGAGAATCCCTGCCAATGAGCGACCTACCAAGAGGGAAGTGCTTATAGTGTTCATGAACGGGATTCAGAGTGAGGAGCTCTACAAGGCTTTGGCCAGTAACTCCACCTTGCAACGAGACGTGCTAGCTATAGTTTTTGAGGAGGCAATACGCGCAAATGATCAACTCAGGGAACACAGCATGAGGACTACCAACCGAGAGAGTTCAAGCCAGGGGGACCCTAAGAGATCAACTACTTCAGGGGAAAAAGCAACTGCTAGTGTGCAGGATAAGAGAAAGAGTGTAGACCACAACTAGGGGATGGCAGAAATGAGAATGGAGATTGCATGGTTGCAAGGGCTGGTAAGGAAGCCTATGAGATCGCATGTACAATGTATATACTGTGGTGGCAATCACCTTCGAGTTGAGTACCAAGATCCTAGATCTCAGCCGTGCTCAAATTGCAGTGGATTCGGGCATGATGCAGTGCATTGTAGAATGCCGAGGAGATTCCCATACGCACAGCAATACAACCCTCCATACTTAGGTAATAGGCCACCTAATTTCTTTGGGAGGGGAGCCGAGTTAGCTCTCCCAGCACCGACTAACTCAAGACCTGCCGTACCTAGGCTGGAGACGAACCCAACTAGTACACCCAAACCACCAGGGCCTTTTGTAACCCACCCATCTAGCGATGCTCCTATTCACTTTGTGGAGGAGCCTAATGAGGAAGAAACATATGTCAACTTGTACATATCTTATGACGAGGAGGGCAACCCAGTCCTGATGGACTATCGGCCGGTGCCGGTGATGGCTTTAGGAAGAGGAAGAGGCAGAGGCTTTGGAGGGCCAAGCCAAGATCCAATCACATGCTGGACTTGCGGCGGCCACCCAGGCCACATTTCATCACGCTGCCTAGAACGAGAACAAGATAACAAGGAAAAAGCGGATCTCCGATGCACAGAGTGTGGAATCACACATCTGTTTCCTGACTGTCCTAGGCAGAAACCATCAACCAAATCTGCCAACATGCCATCGATGCCTTTGGGACTTTTTGGAGTGGAAACCTTTGACAGTGAGGACACACCCATCCCACTACGTGTTATGACGCGAGCTCAAACAAAACATGCACGCATTTCTTTGCCAGGGCGAAGTAACCTTGATGCAACCTCAATAGGAAAGAAAAGCCGGAGGAGACAGAAAAAGAGAACTGATGCAAAGATAACTCTTAAAACCGAGGAAGTGACTACGTTAGTAATGGAAAAGAGGGTCAGAGACGCAGAGGCGGAGTCCTCAGTTCCTAAGATAGCCGAGCTAGGGAGTGCCAAGATAGAGGAATATCTCCATCCCAAATGGCAGCTCGAGGCTATAGCTAAGGTCAAGGAATGGGTCAAGGACACCCAAAAGCACCTCAACGATGCTGAACCCATATTAGAAGATCCTATTGACGATTTCTCTAGTGTGAGCATACCAGTCTCACCTTCAAAACCACAAGCTGCGAGCATACCTACACCACTGGGGGCAACTCAGTAGCAAGGCCAAGGGGAAACTTGCCAAGGCAGACAGAATGCATGGCCTAGAAATGCTAGCCTCAGGGGAAGACAAGAGTCCAGCAGCCTCCTCACAACCTTGTTGTCTACTCCAGTAACTCTAAGCTTGGAAGACCTGCTTAGGTAGAATCATTCCTTATGGCAGGAGTTAAAAGACTTGATGGAGGGACACACGGGACTTGCAGGTGTGCTGATCTGTAAGATCATGATGCGGTTACACAGATTCCAAGTCTAACTCTACACTCAATTCCTAAGTCTTTGCACATCAATGCTTTTTGGGAAGGCACTGAAATGCATGCAGTTTTACCCATCCTAGCCTTAGGAGATATGATGCGGAAAGGAATTGTAGACACAGCGCATGTGTTAGTGTTCTAAGCCATGCAGTCTTAGAGGCATGGGGAAACCCTCCTGTAGAGACCGCCAGGTTTAACGTCACATTAGCAAATGGAATGAAGGTAAGACCATTCGGGGTCTTAAAGAATTGGCCATTAAAGATTGCCGGTGTGCAGTTTTTCGTAAACTTCATTGTCATGAAGGGAGTGGATTACGACATACTATTAGGCCGACCTTGGATGAGGAATGTGCATATCATTGAGGACTGGGGTAATGGTTTGATTTTCCTAGGGAACAGAACTAGTGCAGTAAGGGTGGAGATGGACACTTGGAAGACGACCCCTGTTGACCTAGATGCCATCTCAGCTATGCTGAAAGGCGATACTCAAATGACCAAACCCTATGGATCACTCACTAAATATACTCCTTTTCCCTGAGAGTGAGAAGAAATGGATGCACGTTTTGGCAACCATTGACCCACCATTCTCGGATGAGGAAGAACTATATCGGCACACTGTTAAAGCCACAACCATGCCACTTGAGGAGCCAATTGTGCCACTTTGCATGATGGCAGGAAGCTCACTCAACCCAGGTAAACCAGCCTCGTTTCATATCCCCAATAACAAACTAGAGCTTCAAGAAATCGTAGAGTATCTAACCAATAAACTGGAAGGAAACTTGGCTGCTAACTTAATACCTCTACATGATCTATTAGCTAAGCCAAAAAGGAAATGGACCAAGGTCCACGACCTGAATTTGTTATATAACTGGGCTTTAGTTACTAATGACAAGGAGACAGGAGAGGAAAGTTTAGGTGATGATGAGCAGTCAGAAGGATAGGACTCTGATGATGAAGAGTATGAGGACTGTCGCTCTATGGGAGAGGAGAGTGAAGAAGAGATAGATACAATAGAGTACAACACGGAAGGAAAAGTGATAGAACAAATCAAGGCAGACTCGAGGCCTAGGAGAGGAAGGACCTGTCAAAATGAAAAAGGAGTCATGCGAATGGAGTGTGACAAATCGTGGCTAGAACACATAGGAGCCATGGATTACGAGCAAGCCGGAGTGGCACGACCATGGGTAATCCCACTGCTCAAGACGGATGCACCTACTGAACTACGACCCCCTGGGGAAACACCTTCCTCAAGTGAGGGATGAGAGTTTAACTTAGAGTCGGAAGTCAACACAGAGAGTGATCCCGAGATACCACAACCTTCTAAAGTCAAACGCACCAAGGGAGACTTGCCAGTCCACCTAAGGCGCAGGAGGCTAGGAAGCAAGCAAAGGACTTAGAAGCAGAAAGGAAAAAGAAACCGTAGGATCTACCCAAACGGTTTACAAAATTTAAAAAGGGTGACAGAGTGGTGATTCTGCTAGGTGCGAAAAGACGAGGCCAAACTAGTGAACCGATCAAGGGACCCGCCAAAGTCAAGGAAGTTAACTTGGCTGGGGAAGGTGAAAAGCCAAGACGTGTATTCATGTTGTAGGTGACTTGATGGAGAATGAGGAGACTGAACTTGTTGCACTCTTACAAGCGTACATTGACGTATTTGCCTGGACATTGAATGAACTTAAGGGAGTCGACCCTAGGGTAGTGACTCATAATATCCCAATGGTCCCTAATGCAGTGCCAACGAAACAATGACCTTACCCCATGAATCCCAAACACGCCCATGCAGTAAAAGAGGAGATTGATAAACTCATGAGGGTAAGATTCATATATGAGATCGAGCACACGGACTCGGTATCACCTATCGTGATTGTCATGAAGAAAAATGGAAAAATCCAAGTGTGCCTAAACTACAAGAAAGTGAATGCCACTACAAAGAGGGACAACCATCCTTTACCTTACACCGAGCACATGCTTGAGAGGGTAGCAGGTAAAGAAGCCTACAGTTTTATGGATGGTTTCTCGGGCTATAATCAAGTGCAAGTGCACCCCGACGATGACAGGCACAAGACTGCCTTTGCCACGGAATGGGGTGTATTCGCCTACATTGTCATGCCTTTTGGGCTGATGAACGCACTTGCGACTTTTCAACGCCTAATGTGCACTATCTTTAAGGACATGCTTAGGCGCGAACTGGAAGTGTTTGTAGACAACTTATGCGTACACTCTAGTTGGGCCGAACACTTAGAGAAATTGAGAGCTGTCTTTGAAAGGTGTAGGTTGTACCACCTCTCGTTGAACCCCTTAAAGTGCCAGTTCTGGGTGAAACACGGATGCATCTTAGGGCACGTAGTGTCAAGGAACGGCATTGCCACTGACTTCTCTAAAGTCGGAGTCATTGTTGACTTACCACCACTCGATAACTACAAGGGAGTTCAGTGCTTCTTAGGACACACTGGATATTATCGACGCTTTATACTAATTACGCACTAATTGCTAGACCATTGTACAAGCTCTTGATAGTGTTCAAGTGGACTGAGGAATGCTAGCGTGCATATGAGGAGTTGAAAAAGGCTCTTACTACTGCACCAATCTTATGAGCCCCAGACTGGAACATAATGTTTCATGTATACATAGACACCTTTAAGTTTGCTATTGGAGCTATGCTATGCAAGCTTGGTGAACATAACTTAGATTACCCAGTGAGTTTTGCCAGGAAGCTCACATAGACGAAGATGAACTATTCCACGATAGAAAGGGAGGGGTTGGCCATGGTATTTGCAGTAAAGAAATTTAGGCATTACTTGTTGGCCACTCCCTTTGTCTTCTTTGTTGACCATCCAGCCTTGCTATATCTTGTGAACAAGCCTTGCGCTACGGGACGCATAGCTAGATGGTTACTCCTTCTACTAGAGTTTGACTTCTCTGTGGTTGTACGTAAAGGAAAGCAGCAGTACATGGCTGACCACATGTCCCACATACCCACAGGAGAAGCCGTTGGACAAGGCATACCTGACGATTTATCGGATGCTCATCTCTTTAACTTGTCTAGCCAGAGAGAATTGTTTAAAGCCGATCTGATGTCGTATTGGGCCGATGACATAGTGCAAGTGCTAGAGAGCGGACTACCTTAGAGACCCATTGAGAAGGCCAGGCTGAGAAGACTTATCCTGAAAATTCAGCCATACCAACTGATACAACTCTATAGGTTGGGACAAGATGGTTTATTGCGCAGATGCGTATGTGAGTATGAGATGCACGATGCATTGAAAGAAGCACATGGAGAAATCGTTGGAGGACACTTTAGTGGGGACACAACAACCCGAAAGGTGCTACAATCCCAACTATGGTGTCCCATCCTTTTCCACGATGCAGCTAAATTCATAAAGCACTGCGATGAGTGCCAAAGGACCAAAGTGCCTTTGCCGAAAGACAAGATGGAGTTGACCCTTGTCATAGCCCAACAACCCTTTGGAAAATGGGGCACCGATTTTATTGGACCTATCAGTTCTGCAGCACAATATTCCCAAGCTCGCTACATCATAGTGGCAAGCGATTATCTAATGAAGTGGGAAAAGGCACAAGCCACGAGGAAGAATGATGCTAGAACCACTCCAAAGTTCTTGTGGGAGCAGTTCATTTCACGGTTTGTCTGTCCAATCAAACTTGTAAGCGACCAAGGCACGCACTTCATTAATGAGGTGATTTCCCACCTGCTCTCTACCTTCCTAATAATTCATCGGAAGTCCTCTCCCTATTACCCTCAAGCTAATGGCCAAGCCGAATCCATGAATAAAATCTTAGTCAACATGCTTACAAAGGTAGTATCTACTTCAAGAAGTGAGAGGGATAACAAGCTAATGGCGGCCTTGTGGGCCTATCGCATAGCTTATAAAACGGCTGTAGGACCAGACGCCCTTTAGGCTGACATACAGAACTGAAGCCATTTTACCCTTAGAATTCTTCATCCCTAGCTTAAGGATAGCAGTCCAGGAGCGTTGGCAGGGAAGAGAGGCTTGGACCAATCGCTTAGTGGAGTTAGAGTGCCTAACGGAGACCCGACTCCTCGCCACTCACTCTCTCATTTGTGAAAAGGCGCGACGAAAAGATGTGGTTTGACAAGCATGTCAAACAACGAGACTTTGAATAAGGGGACCTTGTTCTGCTATACTCTGTAAAAGGACATAAAGAGAAGATGAAGTTTCAGGGGCTAGGGCCTTTCAGAGTACGCATGATTGGTAGAACAAGGAGTGTTGAGTTAGAGACACTTGAAGGCAAAGGAATAGGCTTTTTTAATGCCAGCCGCATAAAGAAGTACTATCCACCTTCCCATCCATTACATCAGCCACCCATGCTAGAACCCCCAATGAACGTCAGCATGGCTACTATAATCGACCTTACAGATCAGGACGAAGAAGCAGTGGCACCGGCGTATCTACGAATCACAGTCACAGTAGGAGTGGCGTATTCTTTCGATGCCTTGATTGATGAAGGTGCCGACTACAACATCTTGACGCATGACCATTGGACACGCATTGGTCAACCAAAACTACAGCCCATTAATGCTAAACTCACCCCGTTTGGGAGTAATGCTTATTCACTCCTAGGGAAGTGCAAGGTAGTCGTTTCTATCGAGTCTGAAAGTTTACAAGCTTTCTTCCATGTGTTGCCTGACACTAAAGCAGCGGGTAATATGTCACTATTAGGTCGTACTTTCAAGAAGTAAATGAACTGTAATGTGGATTACAACCTAAACCACATTCATCTTACTATAGGCAATGTGTGCATAGTGACGACTTTCAGCAAGGGCTATCCTAACTCCTCCACCACTATGAAGTCACCGGTAGAAACCCCTACCACCACGTTTCAGCCCAAGTCTAAACAGAAGAAAACTAAGGCCTCATGCCAGGCTCTCGACCCTAGGCCCAAACCCACCAAGAGTGCTCACAAGGCTAAGAAGTCCAAGCTTATATGGGTGCCAAAACGGCAACGATCACATCCGGGTAGACCACCCAAACCTGATTCTAAACGCCAAAATAATCAGCCATCATGGCCTAAGAGGCAGTCTAGACGCTATCGACGTAGACACACAATCACGCCGTGATGGATCCCCAAAGATCTCTTACGAGCACAAGGATACTACGAGGGTAACCCTTGGATTTGAATGCCTAAAAATGGCAAGTTTAAAAGCTCATCTACAAGCAATCTCACCCTAGTAATAAGGGAGACTTGCACATAGGGTACCCAGGGCATAGTCAGCAAACCATTTCCCACTGTGGCTAGTAAGCCCCAGGTCATCTATCTACCAAAGCAAATGCCACAAGCCTTAGACTTACCTAGTCCAGAGAACTTAAATACCCCCAGGACTGCTAACTTAGAACCCAACACAACTCCCATGCCCCCAGAGCTTCCTACAGCACCTCAAAGTGCTTCGGAGTGCAAAGCCACACATGTGACACAAATGATGGAGTCACCACTATCCAATCCATTTTCACCATTCCCACCAGCAAGTTTTAAACCTTCCTACACGGTACGACCTTTCCTTTCCTTGGCTAAAAACCTCGCCGCGACTTCTGGGGATGACCTAGTAACCTGCATCAAGATGTTGGACAAAACTTTCACTACATTCGCTAGAAGTTATGAGAGACTAGACCTAGGTCTTCTTGACAAAACACTTGCTTCGGATGTTCGTGCATTATCATGCACTTGGGAAGAATACGAACTTATGACCACTAAATTCCCCAAAATTGTTGTTGAACTGATAGCAAACGACGAAATCTCAAAGGAGCAAGCTGCCCTCAAAAGACTAATCACTTCATATCGTAACCCTACTTGTTTTGTTCCTGAGCACGAGTTGCAAGAGCTCTGAGAATCCAATAGGAGAAAAAAGGTTGCCGGATAATGACCAATGCTGAGCAACACAGGGAAATTAAAATCGTCGAATATGACCCTACTTATGTGGCACCTATCTCGTTTAGTGTTTTGGCCATCACCCGCAACCTGCATTTAGACGACCATGTACTCGCTCACCCTTACATTGACCAATTCCTTACGGAGGAGGAATTACATGTTGCAAGCCGCCTTAATACTGGAGATCTCTTTCATGATGTCTTGATCTACATCTCCCAAGTCTCCATCCAACCATCTGCTCTTGATTGTCATGCCCAACTCAAATACAATCCAAGCTTCTATGATTGGTTTGTGGCTACGTAAGTCAATCCACGAAAAACAACATTTGCCTCTTACTTCCTATACTAATCCTAAGAAGGATTCCTTGAAAGATCCAAGATGGGGGGGAGCAATGGGAGCAAGAGCAGAGCCAAATGAGAGTCAGCAAAATGAGAGTCATGCTATCTAGCAGAATGTTACGATTAATTGAGTGTCAATGGAAGATAATGCAAAGGGAAAACAATAGCAATTGCTCCTTTGAGCCTGTCTCTAAAATTCAAGCTCTAAGCAGGTAAACCAATTTTTGACACATACATTTTTCTCTCAAAATTCAGTTTTATTAGAAATAAGCCGATTTTTAAGCATTAATGTTGGCATGGTGTGTTGACAGGTAACCACCATGGCAGGACAAGACAAAGGGGGCAAACTCCCATTTTCTTAAGAAGAGATGACCAAGTTTGGCATCAGCATCGAGACACGAGGATTCAGTCAATTCACCTTCAAGCACACGCTGAACTTGGATGAGTCCATCTTGGAGGAACCTACAGTCAAAGAATTGGTGGACAAATGCCACCTCCACAAGTATGTGGAAAAGATGGGGCAGGTCGTGGATTACGGCATGTGTGCTGAATTTCTGAGGAACTTTGACAAGGGCAGGAACTGTGGCACTGTCACAGTGAGGACAGGGGAGCAGGAAAGAAGAGTTGAAGTGCCCTTCAATGCGGCAATCATAGAGAAGGCCTTGGGGCTCGTACCCAAGAAAGAGAGGCGGCCGAGAAAGGATGTTTACGCCATGCTAGGGGTAAAGAACGAAGAGGTGCAAACCGTGGATGGAATTAGCTTGGCTGACATCCCAGATCTAGCAGTGAAGATACAAGCGAAGATGATCCATACACTCTTCTCGGGCCAAAGGTACAATGCATTGATGAACAGGATCGGGGTCCCGTTGTTAGGAAGCATCGCAGCAAGAGTCCCTGAGGAGGTAGACTGGAATGGGTTCGTGCAGAAAACCATTCAAAGCTCAACTGCCCTTTTCACTCCAGCGGAAGCACTGGTAGGAGGAGAATCCCCTACCTCAATTGCACGCTCCACAAGGAAGAAACCTTCCTCAAAGACAGCCACAATTAGATATGGTGGTGTTTTGATAGCCATCATAGATGAAGCAATGAAGGATGCTAGAGTCAGGGAAGAGCAAGCTGCACATCAAAGCCCACCTCACCACGAAGGAGAAGAATCAAGTGAAAGAATGATAAGTGACAAGGGAGAACAGGAGGTGCCGCCTACACAAGCAAGCAAACCAGAAGAACAAAAGAAAGGGGACAGGAGACAGAAGGAAAGGAAAGAGAAATTAAGCAAAGAAGAACGAGCTGAAATCAAGAGGGATCAAAGAGAGTCTAGGAGGGCTGAGGAAGAAAGAAGGAGGAAAGAGGAGGAAGAGCTTGCAAAGATAAGAGAAGAGTCAAAGAAGGCAGAATTGGTCAGGAAAAGAAGGGTAGAAGAAGAAGCTGAAGAGCAAAGGTTGAAGGAGCTGGCCGAGTTGGCAGAGGCTACACGAAGATCTATGGAAGAGACCCACGGGGATGGAGAGCTCGAATCCGTGAGCCCCTGTCACAAAGCCGAAGCTAGTGCAAGTGTGGAAGTAGCTCCTGTGGGCTGTAGGCAAGGGCAAGTCCCTACTACATCCACTTCCTTCCTCTTTTGTGCCTGCAACCTGAAACCACGACTGCAACCACCACACAGCCCACACCTCTCCTCGACATGGCACAACTAATGAACATGGTGCAAATGCTAGTGAGCAAAGTGGCCGAGATCATGCCAGAAACCAGATTGAAAGGGCCCGTTGCCATAGATGCAGAGTCACAGCAAGACCCTAAAAGACAAAGACTAGAGGCATCAACCACCACACCCCATACTCCCATGCATGCCGACACTGACTATGACGCATCTGTGGCTGAGCTACTGGCACAACTAGACAAGGCAAAAGAAGAGAAGAAAGTGGCCTTGATGGAGCTAGAAAAAGAAAAAGAAACGTCAGCTACGCTTAGGCTAGAAGTTTCAAGGTAGGGAGCCGACCGACGAAGAGAAATGAAGGCCCTGCAAGACCAGCTAGTAGCAAAAACAAAGGAAGCCAAGGACAACAAAAGCTGCCTTAGACAAAGGCTGGAACACGAAGAGCAGAACCTGGTGGCAGAGCAAAGAAGTCTAAAGCTACTAGTGCAGCAATACAATGATCTACAACAAAATGTCGCTCGAGTGAAAACGCTAAGATAGGAGGTTTAGGAAGACGAAGCCAGTATACCACAAGAACATACCATGGAGCTCCGTTTGTGGTAGGAGCTAGAAGAACAAAACAGATTAATAAGTGAAATCGAGTTTCTGAAGAGTGAAGGGCAAGGAGTCTCCGCAGCAGAAGAAAAACGGCTACAAGATGAAGTGCAAAGATTACAAGATGCACTGGAGACCTCCCAAGAAGATGTAGAGGCCCTCATGGCCATGGCTTTCAATCAAAAAAGGCTATTCCTTGCTGAGATCCAAAGCCAAGAGCAGCTGGTGCAGGAAAAATCAGAAGTACTGGTCGAGGTGCACCAAAGGCTCAGCATTGTAGATCAAGCCAAAGGGATTGCGAAAGAGCAGCTGGCTCAAAAGTTAAGAGAAAGGAACCAGTTGTGGTTTCTAACAAATGAATAGCAACAGGTAGTGACCACCCTGGCGAGCCAACTGGAGGAAGAGAGAAAAAGGATGGAGGAAAGAGCTATGGATTGGGAAAGGAATAATTTTGACAGGGTGAGGGACTTGACCGAACTCTTGGCAGTGGCAGAATGCGAAAGAATGCTTGCAGAAGCCAGGGTTGAAGCTGCCGAAATAACTACTAAAACACAGCGGGCAGGCCTTCCTCAACACGATACTCCATGTCACACGAGCTGAGGGTGATGATCCAGTGGAAAAGGTGAAAACAAAGTTGGAGCTAACCACCCGAGCTCTAAGATATGGTCTTCAAGAGCGAGAGCTCCCAACGAGTACAGGGATCACTAAGGAGCAACAATTCCGCTACATACACTGTACGGGCCTTTCCACTACTGAGCTCAGGGAGCTAGGTTTTGAGGAGCATGAATAGCCACCACCACCACTGCGAGTCATCCCATCTGTGGTGGAGCAACATGTTGAAGAGGGTCCGAATTTCGAGCAAGGTGATGAAGAAGAGCAACAAAGAATGCTGAGTCCGCCTCCACCCGATCTCCCACAGGAAGAACTTGCAGATGCCCATCTGCCTGAGCGTATAGTTGCAGCAAGGAGGAGAAGACAATAATTAGCTGAGGAGGCCCAACGCCGAGCACACACAATTCCAAGACAACTTCCTGAAGAGCCCATGCCACTGAGAGATGATGCACATCCTGTAGACAGTGGGCCCAAGGATTTGGTCATTTGGCGTCAGCGAGAGTTCCATAAACAGTCGTTTGAGCTTTCATTTGCTTTCCCACGCTTTCTGCACCGGGCCCTGCCTCTAGGATTCTTAGCCAAGATCAAGGATCTGGCTAATGAACTTGCAAACAGGTGGATAGAAGAGAGAAGCATGATAATGACTAGGTGGCGACAAGAGCCACAGGATTACTGGGAAGATAAGGTCAATCTGGTTCCCAAAACTGTCCAAGGCTATGAGGCATAGCCGAAATGGCAGAGGAGGATTTGGGACACCAATTTTGATGCATGGACCGCCTTTTGTAGTTCACTCCCCAAAGAGCGCAATGATCCTATCTACATGCCATGGAGTGGACTATGATAGAGACTTGCATGGGGATTACGACTTCCCAAAAATATATAATGTAAATGCTAGGAGCCCCGAGGAATGCTTAGTGTTTAGGTTAGAAGATAAACTTCATTCTATAAATTGTTTCCTTGCAGACTTCTCTTCCTGCCCAAATCCAACGTTTTTGACCACTTGTAAGCACCTCCGACTTATCAAATTCATGCTACTCCAAAAACCCACAGCAGAGGAAGCCCATATCCCCCCACTCTTCTTTGATATCAACCTAGGAATAGATAGTAGAACTATTACTAGGTTAATGATGCGGGCTACTCTCCTTCCTTTCTTCTGTGTAGAGCTCTTAGAAAATATGAGTGACACCCGCTTCACAAGGTGTAATCACCCTTTCTTGTCAACCACTCCTCTGAGAGCTAAGGCCAAACATTCTTATCTCAATGCCTGCAACCGCCCCGTGATTAAATGGGTATAATATGCCTTGACAATTGTACTCCCTCTCTCATTCTCAAAAAAAAAAAAAAAGAGAGAAAAAAAGAGAAAGAAAAGAAAAGAAAAGAAAAGAAAGCAAAAAGAGAAAAGCCACAAGGGAACAAAGACAAGGTGACTGGAGAGAAAGACAAGAGCAAAAAATAGCAAAGCTGAAAGATGAATCTACTACTAAGCAAGTTAACAAGGAGAACACTTCACATGTGCTTGCAGTCTCCCTTCATTTTTATTGTGCACCACACTCACTGCATCTAGGGTTCTCCCTAGCCCCTTCCCCACATCACACGTAGGGCACATCAAGGGCAGGACTTTTTGACCTGTCACCCTAAGTTTTGCACTGCACCTCCAACGACGCACAAACTGGGTCCTCAAGTGTGGGACATTACCAAGGGCTTCCCCAAGGTTAGACCCATCTCCCAATTCCACTGGCATGGGCACCATGCACTACACAATGAGACAGACACACCCCCTAGGAAGTGCACAACTTTTCTTGCAAGTTATGCTCGTGTTTCAAGAACTGGCTGCTTGGCTGAAGAAGATCATCCACTACATCCTCCAATGACAAGGAATTTTTCCATGAGTCGGACATGACTCCATTACTGCAACTTCAGGAGCTTCGCTACGAAGGTTTAAATGGCTCAACAGATTTCATGTTGCCAATCATCCGCCTACTAATGGTGGCTGCCATGACTGAACCAAATCAAGCAGAAGGAAAACTCAGTGATGGATATGCCATTGGCATAGATCTTGGAACCTCATCGTCCAATGATCCATGCCCAATGCTTGAAGATCTACGGATCGCTTATTGATTCCACAAGCCTGAAGACTTTCAACTCAAAACTAAAGACCTTCTACTCAAAGACAAGGATCTTCAACCAAGGCCACGGATTTTCAAGGCAAACAGTGTTCGGGGGGTTTCTCCAAAATAAATCCCTCCAATACCATCCTCCTAAGGGATTGCTTATTGCTTCAAGCATTTCAGATACTCAAAAGATGACCGGCTACATAAGGGGTGCCACAACAGTGTGAAAGATGCCGAGTATCTTCATGAAGCCTAAAGCACGCCGGAATCTTTCCTGGTCATCGTCCTTAAACCCCATCAAATATCATTCACCCAACCACATTGGAAGCAGTGCCACCCACCTTCCTGTTCCACTTAGCAGCTGACCTAACTAGCCACTACGTCCTTGTCACCCACGTCTTCGGTGCATGCTATAGCCTTCTTCCTATGATAGTGAGTGCCATGGGACTGGCACTCGTCTAGGAGGGGGGTAATGTTAACCCCAACACGAAGAAAGCAAAAGGAAATAAAAAAGAAGCAGGGCAAAGGCGGAAAAAAGGTAGCCCGACTGAAGAAAGAATAGGAGAAAAGGCCAAAAGCACAAGGGCACCCTTAAAAGTCCAAGGCAAATGCAAAAGGAAAAAGTCACATTTTAAAATAAAAAGGCACACCCTGAGATCTTGTAAAAGAGCGCCAGGCTCTCACCCATGCAATTTGTAAATGTAGACGGGCGGTGGAAAGGAATCTAGGAAGATAGAAGGACAATGGGAAAAAGGGCCTAGGCTATGGCCGACCATGTAAAAAAGAGGAAAAGGGGATGACCGCCCAAAAGGGATTTTAGGGTTTTGTATATAAATTTGAAAAGTGAATGAAAAGCTCATTCTTGTGTGTGGCCAAAGATTCTTCTTCTTCTTCTCTTGTTTCTTGCCTTCTTGCTTGTGCTTGAGAGAGTGTGAGGGAGTGAGGGAGTGATTGTGTGACAGTGAGGGATCTTGGAGAAGAAGCTCTCCATCTTCTCTCTTCATCTTCCCCTCTTCTCTTCTCTTCTCTTGTCTCGCGCGTGGCTATGGAGGATGAAGCTCATGGGAGAGGGATTGAGGTTGCTTGAGCTTGCCTCAAGGATTGTGGAGCTACCGGTGTGCAAGAAAGAGGAGGGTACTCGATCGAGCATCAAGGTAAGCTCACTACACCCGTAAGGTAGGCATTGCACGTCGGCTATGTGAGAGGTAGCCATGGCCGCTCGGTTCGAAACACTTGAGCAATAAGTGGTCCATAGGTCTCGTAGCTCCCCTTCAATTTGCTGCTGATCTTGCAATCTCAACATGGGCAAGGACTCACCGACATCCCGAATCAATGGTATCAGGAAACTAATCCTAATGAAGAAAGGCTTGTGGTCAATTAGAAGTGGTCAAAAGAAGAAACCAAGGGAAGCTGCACTTTCAATCGTATGGGATAAAACATATGATCGTGCTCAAGATATTATCAAGCATGAACTTGATGGTAGCTACATTCATCATGTTGATGATTGTGAAACCTCTCATGCGACATGGGATCGATTAGAAACCCTATTTGAAGCTCATTCGAAATCCTCCAAATAATATGTCTTACTAATTGAGTTTTTTAGGCTTCATATGCAAAGTAATACCTCACAACTCATTTGAATTATATGGAAAACTTGTTGACACGACTTGCAGGAATCAACTTGAAGATTGATGAATACATTTTCATTGGAGTGCTTCTCAAGAGTCTTCCACGTGAGTTTGAAAATATGTCTACTACATTAATCAAAATTTAAAAGCCAAAGCTTATGGACATCAAAGCCTCTCTCGTGGACGAGGAAAAGAATATTAAGAACAAGGGAGAAACAAGCATCCCAAGAGGAGACCAACAACTTAGAAGAAAAGCATAGTATGTGACTTTTGTAAGAAAACTGAGCATATTGAAAAAATTTGCTATGCTAAGAAAACGTCTTAAAGAGCATATCTTGCTTTAGTCAAAGAAATGAAGACAACAATCAAGAAGCAGAAGAAGAAGAAGAAGAAGAAGAAGAATAAGAAGAACCCCAAGAACAAAAGGATAGGTCTTACCAGTCCCTCTTTTGTAGCTCATTTTTTGATAGACTTTTGTAAGTTTCAAAATGTGGACTTGCCTAATGTTCCCACCATAAGCTCCTATACTCCTCATGTAACCTCTGCACACTATAACCTCTATACACTTAGTGAGGCCTTGTAATAGCCTCTAGCTTTGTATGGTCGGTTCTTTCCATCTCTACACTTAGCAAGGTTCTACTCACGACAGCCTCTGTATACTCAGTGTCTTTCTTGGTTGTAATTGAGGAGGGGTGTTGAGAAATGTGCAATCATATCCACCATAGCCTCTTTGCAAGGAATAAAAAAGGCAAAGAAACACATTGCAAATAAAGCCTTAGACTAGATCGTGTATGCATGGTTTATTAAAACCACAGTTGGTGAATACCATGGTCACTTTCCACCTTTCTCCACCTACCAATACCACCTATTCTAAGCCTATAAAAGGCACTCACCTCCACACTCATTCTATTAATTATTTTCTAATGAGTTGTACTTGCATTATGCTTGGATAATATGAGTTGTTCTTCTTTGTCAATGCTAATGCCTCATTATGATTGTCTATTTGCTCATCAGAGATCCTCCTTAGCATGCATCCTCAATATTTTAACACCCCTCCCCATCCTATTGTCTCCCGCGCCCACCTATGGTGGTGACCTTGCACCCCCCTACCAGGCCACCACCCACCTCTGCGATGCCCATCACCCACCCAAAAAGGCCCCTACACTCCCCCCATGTGTGCATCCATCACCCTCCTAAGGTGCCCACCCCCTCCACGATACCCCACCCACCCTCTCTACCTTTTAAATTCTTACCTTCAAAATTTAAAAAAAAAAACAACAGACAACGTTCAAATTAAGTTTCATTTAATTTCACAAAAATAACCCCACGACAAAGTCCCCCACCCTCCTTCTCTGTATATATATATATATATATATATCTTCCTTTTTACCCCATTCACAAAAAAAGAAAAAAGAAAAACACCAAACACAAAACCACTCTACTCATAACCCCTACAACCCCTTTTCCCTCACCTCACCCCCACGCTTGTTGGAACCGCATCTTTTCGTTCGTCTTCCATGCATGATCCCCCTTTCCTTTGTGTCATGTGCATGTGTGCCTTGTTAGGCCTTGTTTGCATGTGGGATTTGTGCATCTCGTGATGCGTGCTCATGATTGTGATTGTTCATGTGCAAGGATGCACGTGTGGTTTTTTCCATGGGGTGATGTGCTGACTAATGTTCACACGAAGTTCACACTCAACCCATTCCCAGGTACATTTTTCTAAATTTTTAAATCTCTCAAAATTGAAAAACAACTAAAAAACACATGAAAACTTACGAGAATCCATTTAAAAATCATACATTTTTTATTAAAATGCCAACTAGATATTTAAAATATCTAAAATATTTACTAAAATGATTTGATATTTTTTGCAAAATTTCAAAATCTTTCTCAGTTAGCAATGCAAACACAAATTTAGAAAATAGTAAAAATCCATTAATTTCATGGAAATTTATAAAAAAACTTGAAAAGTGTTTTAAAAAATTTCTATTTTTTAAAAAGAAAATTATACACACATTTTTGTATATTTTTAGATCGTTTATATATGCTAAAGTGATGAAAACTAATTGGCAACCTATTGAGACAATAAGAAACCCTTATTTAACATGTAAATTCAATGCAAAATTCTTTTTCCACTCCAAAAATGGGTAAAAAATTCTAGATAATTTTGAAAAATCTATTGAACTTGTGAGCTTAAATTTCAACCCATAATTTTTTACTTTTTAAAAAGGAGAATATTAATCAAATATTATTATCCAAATTCGTTAATATTTGGAAAGGTTTTCAACTTGTTGGATTTTCTTGATAGATTACATTGTGGTTACATTCTCTCTATTATTGACAATGCATTCAAACTGTGCTTGCATACATATACCTCCCAAGTATTTTTTTAATTTCTTTCTTCAATTTTTGCTATCCAAAATCCACAATGAGTTATTAGAAGAAATCAAGATCACCACGTTTTTCACATGTGTTCCTGTCACATACACATATATTTTTTAAAATAAAATCAACCCACCATTAACTTAGCACACACTTTGTGCGCTACAAACACATTTAATTTTAATTTAAAATGAACCAATTGTTACCAAAAAGCATGCATTGGCAAAAAAGCACCCAATTTACAGTTATTTTTTAATAAATGAATGTGCATTTAGAGACCTTTAATCAAGGTTCCAAGTTTGGGTTACCCTAAAAGTACCGTTACAAACTTAATAATTTTTAAATGAACTATAATAAGGAATCATCATTTTCTTTTTAAGAATTATTACCTAATAGAATTTCACCCATTATTGATACTTTTATTAAAATTAATCCTTCATTATATTTCTTTCCTTTCACACTGTACATTTTCCTTCTTATTGAATGTGCTTTGTGGGCATGGGAACACTCGAGTCTTATCTAGTCCCTCTTGTTGTGATGATGGTAAAACAATTCGAGTGTCATGTTAGTATGATCAGTTCTTATGTGATTCTATGCTTTTGTTTTGCTCATGTTGATGAGTCAAGGTATGGTATGTATTTTTCTTTTTCTTTTTTGCATGACATGGGGATTCATGGTGTTTGTTTATCTACATCACATGAAGCTTTTGGTCGCATATGTATGTAGAGGTCATGCCAGATTCTTCCTAGGATGTGAACTACTAAGGGTGGTTAGTCGATGGGTTGAGTCATGTGAGTTTATTATGATTGATATCATATATGTTCCTATCCTATTGTTTTGCAAGCATTCATTGTGCCTATCTATGTGTGTAAACCATCTTAATGGTGCCTCAAACCCCTACCCCGATCTAGTATGTGTCTTTGGTATTGCATGATTATTCCTTGTTGCTAGATTCAAACCTCATTTCTAAAGCACGATTATCTATGTTTGTGAGAATTTCCTTACGGCTAGTTCCAGATGATCCTGACATTTATGATCAATTTCTAACCTCTTACAATAAGAGGTCTCGTCTTGTTTATGGTATAACTATTCTTATGACACGTGAGAGTTTGGAGAAGGCTCTTTCTTATAGAAGCAGTATCTTGATGTTTTTGATCCAAAGAAGGTTATTACCACGTCATGGGTGAGTGTCTCTGTGATTTCCAACTAGGTCACGAATGCATGGTTTATTAAAACCATAGTTGGTGAATACCATGGTCACTTTCCACCTTTCTCCACCTACCAATAGCACCTATTGTAAGCCTATAAAAGGCACTCACCCCCACACTTATTTTATTAGTTATTTTCTCATCAATTGTACTTGCATTATGCTTGGATAATATTAGTCGTTCTTCTTTGTCAATGCTTCTACCGCATTATGATTTTCTATTTGCTCACTTTTGATCTTCCTTAGCATGCATCCTCAATATTTTAACATGGTATCAGAGCAGGTCTCAGAGTAATGAATCATTGGGTCACTTTAGTTTGAAATTTGGACTCCCTCCACTTTCCCATGAATCTCTCAACTACCTACATAGCTAACCAACTTCAGTGGAGGACTTGAATCTCTCTTCCCAGGTCATTTCAGCTTGTGCTTCCTTTTGGGAGAATCTTCCTTGAATCACGGCGCTCCTCCCTATCATCTTAGAGTCTGACATTATCGCCTCTCAACCCCAACATTGTGCCTGCAAGGAATCACTACCTAGATCTGTGGCATTTTCGTTCGTAGTGCTTAGTCAACCCGCACATGCCGCAATGCTGACTATCATCATGGGGCTTTGGTAGCCCATTTCTAAAAAGAAAGTTTTGAAAATGATCAACTATTCAATTCACAAGAGCTAAAAAACCAAGGTGTCCCTAGAAACCCAAATGTAGACTTCATAGCCATCAAGCTTCAAGCTTCTATTTCACTTCATTTAGTCACTTTTGCTAGGCAATTGGAGTTTTTTTGCCACGGGTTGGAATTATGACTAAATTTTCCGAAACAATGAGGCATCAAACTAGCAAGAAGGGGACATTTTGGAAGATACAAGCACAATGTCCGTTCACACTCATCTAGTGATTTTAGCACTTATGTTATCTAACACAATCAACTTTGCCTTTGATCAAATCTAAGATTCTTTTGTGCTACTCCAGCATCAAATGAAGGAGGGGAAGACTAAAACTTGCAAGACCTTGAAGATCCCAGTTCAAAGGGCATACTAGTCACCTAATCACCTAGTATCTCTTGATACCAATCACCTAGTGTTTTTTGACACTTGTGCTCAACTCTTGTGCTGCTAAAATCTCAAATTTTTGGAGTTGATTTGTGTTAACCCCAACACGAAGAAATCAAAACGAAATAAAAAAGACGCAGGGCAAAGGTGGTAAAAAGATAGATCGACTAAAGAAAGAATAGGAGAAAAGGCCAAAAGCGCAAGGGCAACCTTAAAAGTCCAAGGCAAATGCAAAAGGGGAAAGGCACATTTTAAAATAAAAAGGCCCACCCTGAAATCTTGTAAAAGAGCGCCGGCACGGGCTCTCACCCGTGCAATTTGTAAATGTAGACAGGCGGTGGAAAGGAATCTAGGAAGATAGAAGGACAATGGGAAAAAGGGCCTAGGCTATGGCCGGCCATGTAAAAAAGAGGAAAAGGAGATGACCGCCCAAAAGGGATTTTAGGGTTTTGTATATAAAGTTGAAAAGTGAATGAAAAGCTTATTCTTGTGTGTGGCCAAAGCTTCTTCTTCTTCTTCTCTTGTTTCTTGCCTTCTTTCTTGTGCCTGAGAGAGGGATTGAGAGAGTGTGAGGGAGTGAGGGAGTGATTGTGTGAGAGTGAGGGATCTCAGAGAAGAAGCTCTCCATCTTCTCTCTTCATCTTCCCCTCTTCTCTTCTCTTCTCTTGTCTCGCGCGTGGCTACGGAGGATGAAGCTCATGGGAGAGGGATTGAGGTTGCTTGAGCTTGCCTCAAGGATCGTGGAGCTACCAGTGTGCAAGAAAGAGGAGGGTACTCAATTGAGCATCAAGGTAATCTCACTACACCCGTAAGGTAGGCATTGCACGTCGGCTATGTGAGAGGTACCCATGGCCGCTCGGTTTGAAACACTTGAGCAATAAGTGGTCCGTAGGTCTCGGGGTAGAGCTCGTAGCTCTCCTTCATTTTGGTTCCGTTGCTGGGACCGACGGAATCGAGCCTTGAGCGCCACACGCATCAAATCGAGCATAGAAGTAGGGTTTGTAGCCCGAACCGGTGCTCAAGATAGCTAGGAGATTTAGGAGGTTTTAATCCATGAAACAAGTAAGTGTTTTGGTTTGTTGGAAGCATTAGTGTAGGACTGCCATTTTGCATCTCTGTTTTGCATTTTGGCTGCACTAGATTAAGGTTAGATTAGGTTAAGAAAAGAGAAAACAGAGGTTTTGGCTGCTACTGGAAACAGGGAAATAGGGGACCAGATTCAAATTTCTGGGCAAAACAGGGAAAAGGGGACTGGCTTTAAGGTTTGCACTGTTAGGAAAGGACCTTAAGAGGCTTGGGAGGTTAGCTTTGTGAGAGAGAGAGAGAGAGAGAGAGAGCTTCTGGTTACCAGGAAGAGGGAGCGCTATCAGATTCTAGGTGCCATCGATTTGTCTTGCTCCAGGTGAGTCTGGTGCTTCTTAGTAATGCCCTAATCAGATCTGGAAAGTCTCTTGTGATTGTGTGTAGCAGGCGTCAAGTGGGATCGAAACGCGTTGGAATCGCGCATGCCGCCAGACGTAGTTAGACCAGGTCTCAGTGGTCCGATTCCCAAAATCGGACCACCCGAGTACTAGAGTCGGACCGCGTCCGATTCCTAGAATCGGACCGTCCCACTGAGGGAGTTGAACCAGTCCTATCTGATCGGATGTGCCATGTGGCACTCGAACCACCCATTATAATCGGACCATCCAACATTCAAATCAAACCAAAAAATTTTAGGAATCGAACCACCCTGTCCGACTGCTGTACTCGGACCACGCTCTCCGACTGTAAGAATAAGACCATTCGACTACTAGAGTCGAACTAGCCCTGTCCGATTCCGGGAATCAGACCATCCTGCCAGAAGGAAAAATAGAATCTTTAGTTGATCCTGCCACCCACAGACCTGACCCCCAGGACAGAACCCTGAACACCCCCAAGACCCAGTTTGACCATTAGAACCTCCGAGACCAATTGAACTTAGAGCAGAATAGAAAACACAGCATAGACCTTCAGAAAGGCCATAGAATAGCCGGGAACCGAGCTTACAATTCAAATCAGGCTAAGAATGTGGAGAGAAACAGAGTGGAGTTCGCATTAAATGCTTTTTGCATTAGCACTTCACTCTTGTGTTCCACTAAGTTTGCACTGCAAGAAAATAGAAAAGCATGTTTTCGCACCAAGCACTAGGAAAGCACTAAGCATAATGTGTGAATAAGGATTGCAACTGCTTTCAAATAAAAAGGAACACATCAGGATATCTAATAACATTAAGGAACCCACTAGTAGGAGAAGACCCCAAGACTTAGACAGGTGCTTGAGTGCCCTACTTGTAGGACCTCGAGAAGACATGAAGACACGAAAAGCAACAATATAGAGGATTGGACGCTATCGGAGCTGCTTGGATTTATTGACAACCTCGTGTAGCTGGAAGTAGAAACAATGTTGGGATCAAGAGGTGAACGAGGAGAGGACCAATTAGACTTAGGAGAATTTCCAATCTCAGTCCAGGAACTAGTCCACAACTACGATCTACTCACTAGGACCGTGATCTAGGGCAGACCTGTAGAGGAAGTGGTAGCAAACCTGGAAGAAGAGAGAAGAGCAATCAAGAGAGCACTAGAAGGTATAATTGCCTACAACCATGAGAAAAGGTCTAGAAGGCTACAACAAGACGTAGATATGTACGAGGCTAGACGAGTGCTAGACCTAGCTGGAGCGGCCAAATCTGGACCGAATGCAGAGAGGGAACGGGCAACAGAGGCTGATATGACATTGAGCGAACTGGTAGCAAAGTGAATCTTGGACAATACGTCCGTTGAACAGAGCGCTACTGCCCTAGCCACTGTGCTACTATCGGGATTGGGAGTCATGCAAGGGGCTAAAGGACAGGCTAGAATCCCCATCGTAGCAAAACAACTAGCTAGATACGAACCTAGCAGTGGCCCGTACAACTTCATGGAAAGTATGTGAGGCAAATTGTCTTACATACCCTGCGCAACGAGCTCAAGCTTTTGGCCTGTGCTTAGGCGATAAGGGGAGGACCTGGTATTCTAGTCTAGATGACGTAGAACGTACGAACTTTGTTCGCGTTAAGGGCCTCTTTATCAAGAGGTTTTCGGAGGCAGGGTATTCGGATAACCTCATTGTTAGGTTGATGAATATCAGTCAAAGGGAGAAGGAAGACGTTAGGGATTACATCACTCAAGTGCGTAGCCTCTACAAGAGAATCCCTGCCAATGAGCGACCTACCAAGAGGGAAGTGCTTATAGTGTTCATGAACGGGATTCAGAGTGAGGAGCTCTACAAGGCTTTGGCCAGTAACTCCACCTTGCAACGAGACGTGCTAGCTATAGTTTTTGAGGAGGCAATACGCGCAAATGATCAACTCAGGGAACACAGCATGAGGACTACCAACCGAGAGAGTTCAAGCCAGGGGGACCCTAAGAGATCAACTACTTCAGGGGAAAAAGCAACTGCTAGTGTGCAGGATAAGAGAAAGAGTGTCGACCACGACTAGGGGATGGCAGAAATGAGAATGGAGATTGCATGGTTGCAAGGGCTGGTAAGGAAGCCTATGAGATCGCATGTACAATGTATAAACTGTGGTGGCAATCACCTTCGAGTTGAGTACCAAGATCCTAGATCTCAGCCGTGCTCAAATTGCAGTGGATTCGGGCATGATGCAGTGCATTGTAGAATGCCGAGGAGATTCCCATACGCACAGCAATACAACCCTCCATACTTAGGTAATAGGCCACCTAATTTCTTTGGGAGGGGAGCCGAGTTAGCTCTCCCAGCACCGACTAACTCAAGACCTGCCGTACCTAGGCTGGAGACGAACCCAACTAGTACACCCAAACCACCAGGGCCTTTTGTAACCCACCCATCTAGTGATGCTCCTATTCACTTTGTGGAGGAGCCTAATGAGGAAGAAACATATGTCAACTTGTACATATCTTATGACGAGGAGGGCAACCCAGTCCTGATGGACTATCGGCCGGTGCCGGTGATGGCTTTAGGAAGAGGAAGAGGCAGAGGCTTTGGAGGGCCAAGCCAAGATCCAATCACATGCTGGAGTTGCGGCGGCCACCCAGGCCACATTTCATCACGCTACCTAGAATGAGAACAAGATAACAAGGAAAAAGCGGATCTCCGATGCACAGAGTGTGGAATCACACATCTGTTTCCTGACTGTCCTAGGCAGAAACCATCAACCAAATCTGCCAACATGCCATCGATGCCTTTGGGACTTTTTGGAGTGGAAACCTTTGACAGTGAGGACACACCCATCCCACTACGTGTTATGACGCGAGCTCAAACAAAACATGCACGCATTTCTTTGCCAGGGCGAAGTAACCTTGATGCAACCTCAATAGGAAAGAAAAGCCGGAGGAGACAGAAAAAGAGAACCGATGCAAAGATAACTCTTAAAACCGAGGAAGTGACTACGTTAGTAATGGAAAAGAGGGTCAGAGACGCAGAGGCGGAGTCCTCAGTTCCTAAGACAGCCGAGCTAGGGAGTGCCAAGATAGAGGAATATCTCCATCCCAAATGGCAGCTCGAGGCTATAGCTAAGGTCAAGGAATGGGTCAAGGACGCCCAAAAGCACCTCAACGATGCTGAACCCATATTAGAAGATCCTATTGACAATTTCTCTAGCGTGAGCATACCAGTCTCACCTTCAAAACCACAAGCTGCGTGCATATCTACACCACTGGGGGCAACTCAGTAGCAAGGCCAAGGGGAAACTTGCCAGGGCAGACAGAATGCGTGGCCTAGAAATGCTAGCCTCAGGGGAAGACAAGAGTCCAGCAGCCTCCTCACAACCTTGTTGTCTACTCCAGTAACTCTAAGCTTGGAAGACCTACTTAGGCAGAATCATTTCTTATGGCAGGAGTTAAAAGACTTGATGGAGGGACACACGGGACTTGCAGGTGTGCTGATCTGCAAGATCATGATGCGGTTACACAGATTCCAAGTCTAACTCTACACTCAATTCCTAAGTCTTTGCACATCAATGCTTTTTGGGAAGGCACTGAAATGCATGCAGTTTTACCCGTCCTAGCCTTAGGAGATATGACGCGGAAAGGAATTGTAGACACAGGCGCATGTGTTAGTGTTCTAAGCCATGCAGTCTTAGAGGCATGGGGAAACCCTCCTGTAGAGACCGCCAGGTTTAACGTCACATTAGCAAATGGAATGAAGGTAAGACCATTCGGGGTCTTAAAGAATTGGCCATTAAAGATTGCCAGTGTACAGTTTTTCGTAAACTTCATTGTCATGAAGGGAGTGGATTACGACATACTATTAGGCCGACCTTGGATGAGGAATGTGCATATCATTGAGGACTGGGGTAATGGTTTGATTTTCCTAGGGAACAGAACTAGTGCAGTAAGGGTGGAGATGGACACTTGGAAGACGACCCCTGTTGACCTAGATGCCATCTCAGCTATGCTGAAAGGCGATACTCAAATGACCAAACCCTATGGATCACTAACTAAATATACTCCTTTTCCCTGAGAGTGAGAAGAAATGGATGCACGTTTTGGCAACCATTGACCCACCATTCTCGGATGAGGAAGAACTATATCGGCACGCTGTTAAAGCCACAACCATGCCACTTGAGGAGCCAATTGTGCCACTTTGCATGATGGCAGGAAGCTCACTCAACCCAGGTAAACCAGCCTCGTTTCATATCCCCAATAACAAACTAGAGCTTCAAGAAATGGTAGAGTATCTAACCAATAAACTGGAAGGAAACTTGGCTGCTAACTTAATACCTCTACATGATCTATTAGCTAAGCCAAAAAGGAAATGGACCAAGGTCCACGACCTGAATTTGTTATATAACTGGGCTTTAGTTACTAATGACAAGGAGACAGGAGAGGAAAGTTTAGGTGATGATGAGCAGTCAGAAGGATAGGACTCTGATGACGAAGAGTATGAGGACTGTCGCTCTATGGGAGAGGAGAGTGAAGAAGAGATCGATACAATAGAGTACAACACGGAAGGAAAAGTGATAGAACAAATCAAGGCAGACTCAAGGCCTAGGAGAGGAAGGACCTGTCAAAATGAAAAAGGAGTCATGCGAATGGAGTATGACAAATCGTGGCTAGAACACATAGGAGCCATGGATTACGAGCAAGCTGGAGTGGCACGACCATGGGTAATCCCACTGCTCAAGACGGATGCACCTACTGAACTACGACCCCCTGGGGAAACACCTTCCTCAAGTGAGGGATGCGAGTTTAACTTAGAGTCGAAAGTCAACACAGAGAGTGATCCCGAGATACCACAACCTTCTAAAGTCAAACGCACCAAGGGAGACTTGCCAGTCCACCTAAGGCGCAGGAGGCTAAAGGAGGAGGCCAGGAAGCAAGCAAAGGACTTAGAAGCAAAAAGGAAAAAGAAACCGTAGGATCTACCCAAACGGTTTACAAAATTTAAAAAGGGTGACAGAGTGGTGATTCTGCTAGGTGCGAAAAGACGAGGCCAAACTAGTGAACCGATCAAGGGACCCGCCAAAGTCAAGGAAGTTAACTTGGCTGGGGAAGGTGAAAAGCCAAGACGTGTATTCATGTTGCAGGTGACTTGATGGAGAATGAGGAGACTGAACTTGTTGCACTCTTACAAGCGTACATTGACGTATTTTCCTGGACATTGAATGAACTTAAGGGAGTCGACCCTAGGGTAGTGACTCATAATATCCCAATGGTCCCTAATGCAGTGCCAACGAAACAATGACCTTACCCCATGAATCCCAAACACGCCCATGCAATAAAAGAGGAGATTGATAAACTCATGAGGGTAAGATTCATATATGAGATCGAGCACACGGACTCGGTATCACCTATCGTGATTGTCATGAAGAAAAATGGAAAAATCCAAGTGTGCCTAAACTACAAGAAAGTGAATGCCACTACAAAGAGGGACAACCATCCTTTACCTTACACCGAGCACATGCTTGAGAGGGTAGCAGGTAAAGAAGCCTACAGTTTTATGGATAGTTTCTTGGGCTATAATCAAGTGCAAGTGCACCCCGACGACGACAGGCACAAGACTGCCTTTGCCACGGAATGGGGTGTATTCGCCTACATTGTCATGCCTTTTGGGCTGATGAACGCACTTGCGACTTTTCAACGCCTAATGTGCACTATCTTTAAGGACATGCTTAGGGGCGAACTGGAAGTGTTTGTAGATGACTTATGCGTACACTCTAGTTGGGCCGAACACTTAGAGAAATTGAGAGCTGTCTTTGAAAGGTGTAGGTTGTACCACCTCTCATTGAACCCCTTAAAGTGCCAGTTCTGGGTGAAACACGGATGCATCTTAGGGCACGTAGTGTCAAGGAACGGCATTGCCACTGACTTCTCTAAAGTCGGAGTCATTGTTGACTTACCACCACTCGATAACTACAAGGGAGTTCAGTGCTTCTTAGGACACACTGGATATTATCGACGCTTTATACTAATTACGCACTAATTGCTAGACCATTGTACAAGCTCTTGATAGTGTTCAAGTGGACTGAGGAATGCTAGCGTGCATATGAGGAGTTGAAAAAGGCTCTTACTACTGCACCAATCTTACGAGCCCCAGACTGGAACATAATGTTTCATGTATACATAGACACCTTTAAGTTTGCTATTGGAGCTATGCTATGCGAGCTTGGTGAACATAACTTAGATTACCCAGTGAGTTTTGCCAGGAAGCTCACATAGACGAAGATGAACTATTCCACGATAGAAAGGGAGGGGTTGGCCATGGTATTTGCAGTAAAAAAATTTAGGCATTACTTGTTGGCCACTCCCTTTGTCTTCTTTGTTGACCATCCAGCCTTGCTATATCTTGTGAAAAAGCCTTGCGCTACGGGACGCATAGCTAGATGGTTACTCCTTCTACTGGAGTTTGACTTCTCTATGGTTGTACGCAAAGGAAAGCAGCAGTACATGGCTGACCACATGTCCCACATACCCACAGGAGAAGTCGTTGGACAAGGCATACCTGACGATTTATCGGATGCTCATCTCTTTAACTTGTCTAGCCAGAGAGAATTGTTTAAAGCCAATCTGATGTCATATTGGGCCGATGACATAGTGCAAGTGCTAGAGAGCGGACTACCTTAGAGACCCATTGAGAAGGCCAGGCTGAGAAGACTTATCCTGAAAATTCAGCCATACCAACTGATAGAACTCTATAGGTTGTGACAAGATGGTTTATTGCGCAGATGGGTATGTGAGTATGAGATGCACGATGCATTGAAAGAAGCACATGGAGAAATCGCTGGAGGACACTTTAGTGGGGACACAACAACCCGAAAGGTGCTACAATCCCAACTATGGTGTCCCACCCTTTTCCACGATGCAGCTAAATTCATAAAGCACTGCGATGAGTGCCAAAGGACCAAAGTGCCTTTGCCGAAAGACAAGATGGAGTTGACCCTTGTCATAGCCCAACAACCCTTTGGAAAATGGGGCACCGATTTATGGACCTATCAGTTCTGCAGCATAATATTCCCAAGCTCGCTACATCATAGTGGCAACCGATTATCTAATGAAGTGGGCAAAGGCACAAGCCACGAGGAAGAATGATGCTAGAACCACTCCAAAGTTCTTGTGGGAGCAGTTCATTTCACGGTTTGTCTGTCCAATCAAACTTGTAAGCGACCAAGGCACGCACTTCATTAATGAGGTGATTTCCCACCTGCTCTCTACCTTCCTAATAATTCATCGGAAGTCCTCTCCCTATTACCCTCAAGCTAATGGCCAAGCCGAATCCATGAATAAAATCTTAGTCAACATGCTTACAAAGGTAGTGTCTACTTCAAGAAGTGACAGGGATAACAAGCTAATGGCGGCCTTGTGGGCCTATCGCATAGCTTATAAAATGGCTGTAGGACCAGACGCCCTTTAGGCTGACATACAGAACTGAAGCCATTTTATCCTTAGAATTCTTCATCCCTAGCTTAAGGATAGCAGTCCAGGAGCGTTGGCAGGGAAGAGAGGCTTGGACCAATCGCTTAGTGGAGTTAGAGTGCCTAACGGAGACCCGACTCCTCGCCACTCACTCTCTCATTTGTGAAAAGGCTCGATGAAAGATGTGGTTTGACAAGCATGTCAAACAACGAGACTTTGAATAAGGGGACCTTGTTCTGCTATACTCTGTAAAAGGACATAAAGAGAAGATGAAGTTTCAGGGGCTAGGGCCTTTCAGAGTACGCATGATTGGTAGAACAAGGAGTGTTGAGTTAGAGACACTTGAAGGCAAAGGAATAGGCTTTTTTAATGCCAGCCGCATAAAGAAGTACTATCCTCCTTCCCATCCATTACATCAGCCACCCATGCTAGAACCCCCAATGAACGTCAGCATGGCTACTATAATCGACCTTACAGATCAGGACGAAGAAGCAGTGGCACCGGCGTATCTACGAATCACAGTCACAGTAGGAGTGACGTATTCTTTCGATGCCTTGATTGATGAAGGTGCCGACTACAACATCTTGACGCATGACCATTGGACACGCATTGGTCAACCAAAACTACAGCCCATTAATGCTAAACTCACCCCGTTTGGGAGTAATGCTTATTCACTCCTAGGGAAGTGCAAGGTAGTCGTTTCTATCGAGTCTGAAAGTTTACAAGCTTTCTTCCATGTGTTGCCTGACACTAAAGCAGCGGGTAATATGTCACTATTAGGTCGTACTTTCAAGAAGTAAACGAACTGTAATGTGGATTACAACCTAAACCACATTCATCTTACTATAGGCAATGTGTGCATAGTGACGACTTTCAGCAAGGGCTATCCTAACTCCTCCACCACTATGAAGTCACCGGTAGAAACCCCTACCACCACGTTTCAGCCCAAGTCTAAACAGAAGAAAACTAAGGCCTCATGCCAGGCTCTCGACCCTAGGCCCAAACCCACCAAGAGTGCTCATAAGGCTAAGAAGTCCAAGCTTATATGGGTGCCAAAACGGCAACGATCACATCCGGGTAGACCACCCAAACCTGATTCTAAACGCCAAAATAATCAGCCATCATGGCCTAAGAGGCAGTCTAGACGCTATCGACGTAGACACACAATCACGCCGTGATGGATCCCCAAAGATCTCTTACGAGCACAAGGATACTGCGAGGGTAACCCCTAGATTTGAATGCCTAAAAATGGCAAGTTTAAAAGCTCATCTACAAGCAATCTCACCCTAGTAATAAGGGAGGCTTGCACATAGGGTACCCAGGGCATAGTCAGCAAACCATTTCCCACTGTGGCTAGTAAGCCCCAGGTCATCTATCTACCAAAGCAAATGCCACAAGCCTTAGACTTACCTAGTCCAGAGAACTTAAATACCCCCAGGACTGCTAACTTAGAACCCAACACAACTCCCATGCCCCCAGAGCTTCCTACAACACCTCAAAGTGCTTCGGAGTGCAAAGCCACACATGTGACACCAATGATGGAGTCACCACTATCCAATCCATTTTCACCATTCCCACCAGCAGGTCTTAAACCTTCCTACACGGTACGACCTTTCCTTTCCTTGGCTAAAAACCTCGCCGCGACTTCTGGGGATGACCTAGTAACCTGCATCAAGATGTTGGACAAAACTTTCACTACATTCGCTAGAAGTTATGAGAGACTAGACCTAGGTCTTCTTGACAAAACACTTGCTTCGGATGTTCGTGCATTATCATGCACTTGGGAAGAATACGAACTTATGACCACTAAATTCCCCAAAATTGTTGTTGAACTGATATCAAACGACGAAATCTCAAAGGAGCAAGCTGCCCTCAAAAGACTAATCACTTCATATCGTAACCCTACTTGTTTTGTTCCTGAGCACGAGTTGCAAGAGCTCTGAGAATCCAATAGGAGAAAAAAGGTTGCCGGATAATGACCAATGCTGAGCAACACAGGGAAATTAAAATCGTCGAATATGACCCTACTTATGTGGCACCTATCTCGTTTAGTGTTTTGGCCATCACCCGCAACCTGCATTTAGACGACCATGTACTCGCTCACCCTTACATTGACCAATTCCTTACGGAGGAGGAATTACATGTTGCAAGCCGCCTTAATACTGGAGATCTCTTTCATGATGTCTTGATCTACATCTCCCAAGTCTCCATCCAACCATCTGCTCTTGATTGTCATGCCCAACTCAAATACAATCCAAGCTTCTATGATTGGTTTGTGGCTAAGTAAGTCAATCCACGAAAAACAGCATTTGCCTCTTACTTCCTATACTAATCCTAAGAAGGATTCCTTGAAAGATCCAAGATGGGGGGGAGCAATGGGAGCAAGAGGAGAGCCAAATGAGAGTCAGCAAAATGAGAGTCATGCTATCTAGCAGAATGTTACGATTAATTGAGTGTCAATGGAAGATAATGCAAAGGGAAAACAATAGCAATTGCTCCTCTGAGCTTGTCTCTAAAATTCAAGCTCTAAGCAGGTAAACCAATTTTTGACACATACATTTTTCTCTCAAAATTCAGTTTTATTAGAAATAAGCCGATTTTTAAGCATTAATGTTGGCATGGTGTGTTGACAGGTAACCACCATGGCAGGACAAGACAAAGGGGGCAAACTCCCATTTTCTTAAGAAGAGATGACCAAGTTTGGCATCAGCATCGAGACACGAGGATTCAGTCAATTCACCTTCAAGCACACGCTGAACTTGGATGAGTCCATCTTGGAGGAACCTGCAGTTAAAGAATTGGTGGACAAATGCCACCTCCACAAGTATGTGGAAAAGATGGGGCAGGTCGTGGATTACGGCATGTGTGCTGAATTTCTGAGGAACTTTGACAAGGGCAGGAACTGTGGCACTGTCATAGTGAGGACAGGGGAGCAGGAAAGAAGAGTTGAAGTGCCCTTCAATGCGGCAATCATAGAGAAGGCCTTGGGGCTCGTACCCAAGAAAGAGAGGCGGCCGAGAAATGATGTTTACGCCATGCTAGGGGTAAAGAAAGAAGAGGTGCAAACCGTGGATGGAATTAGCTTGGCTGACATCCCAGATCTAGCAGTGAAGATACAAGCGAAGATGATCCATACACTCTTCTCGGGCCAAATGTACAATGCATTGATGAACAGGATCGGGGTCCCATTGTTAGGAAGCATCGCAGCAAGAGTCCTTGAGGAGGTAGACTGGAATGGGTTCCTGCAGAAAACCATTCAAAGCTCAACTGCCCTTCTCACTCCAGCGGAAGCATTGGTAGGAGGAGAATCCCCTACCTCAATTGCACGCTCCACAAGGAAGAAACCTTCCTCAAAGACAGCCACAATTAGATATGGTGGTGTTTTGATAGCCATCATAGATGAAGCAATGAAGGATGCTAGAGTCAGGGAAGAGCAAGCTGCACATCAAAGCCCACCTCACCACGAAGGAGAAGAATCAAGTGAAAGAATGATAAGTGACAAGGGAGAACAGGAGGTGCCGCCTACACAAGCAAGCAAACCAGAAGAACAAAAGAAAGGGGACAGGAGACAGAAGGAAAGGAAAGAGAAATTAAGCAAAGAAGAACGAGCTGAAATCAAGAGGGCTCAAAGAGAGTCTAGGAGGGCTGAGGAAGAAAGAAGGAGGAAAGAGGAGGAAGAGCTTGCAAAGATAAGAGAAGAGTCAAAGAAGGCAGAATTGGTCAGGAAAAGAAGGGTAGAAGAAGAAGCTGAAGAGCAAAGGTTGAAGGAGCTGGCCGAGTTGGCAGAGGCTACACGAAGATCTATGGAAGAGACCCACGGGGGTGGAGAGCTCGAATCCGTGAGCCCCTGTCATAAAGCCGAAGCTAGTGCAAGTGTGGAAGTAGCTCCTGTGGGCTGTAGGCAAGGGCAAGTCCCTACTACATCCACTTCCTTCCTCTTTTGTGCCTGCAACCTGAAACCACGACTGCAACCACCACACAGCCCAAACCTCTCCTCGACATGGCACAACTAATGAACATGGTGCAAATGCTAGTGAGCAAAGTGGTCGAGATCATGCCAGAAACCAGATTGAAAGGGCCCGTTGCCATAGATGCAGAGTCACAGCAAGACCCTAAAAGACAAAGACTAGAGGCATCAACCACCACACCCCATACTCCCATGCATGCCGACACTGACTATGACGCATCTCTGGCTGAGCTACTGGCACAACTAGACAAGGCAAAAGAAGAGAAGAAAGTGGCCTTGATGGAGCTAGAAAAAGAAAAAGAAACGTCAACTACGCTTAGGCTAGAAGTTTCAAGGTAGGGAGCCGACCGACGAAGAGAAATGAAGGCCCTGCAAGACCTGCTAGTAGCAAAAACAAAGGAAGCCCAGGACAACAAAAGCTGCCTTAGACAAAGGCTGGAACACGAAGAGCAGAACCTGGTGGCAGAGCAAAGAATTCTAAAGCTACTAGTGCAGCAATACAATGATCTACAACAAAATGTCGCTCGAGTGGAAACGCTAAGATAGGAGGTTTAGGAAGACGAAGCCAGTATACCACAAGAACATACCATGGAGCTCCGTTTGTGGTAGGAGCTAGAAGAACAAAACAGATTAATAAGTGAAATCGAGTTTCTGAAGAGTGAAGGGTAAGGAGTCTCCGCAGCAGAAGAAAAACGGCTACAAGATGAAGTGCAAAGATTACAAGATGCACTGGAGACCTCCCAAGAAGATGTAGAGGCCCTCATGGCCATGGCTTTCAATCAAAAAAGGCTATTCCTTGCTGAGATCCAAAGCCAAGAGCAGTTGGTGTAGGAAAAATCAGAAGTACTGGTCGAGGTGCACCAAAGGCTCAGCATTGTAGATCAAGCCAAAGGGATTGCGAAAGAGCAACTGGCTCAAAAGTTAAGAGAAAGGAACCAGTTGTGGTTTCTAACAAATGAATAGCAACAGGTAGTGACCACCCTGGCGAGCCAACTGGAGGAAGAGAGAAAAAGGATGGAGGAAAGAGCTATGGATTGGGAAAGGAATAATTTTGACAGGGTGAGGGACTTGACCGAACTCTTGGCAGTGGCAGAATGCGAAAGAATGCTTGCAGAAGCCAGGGTTGAAGCTGCCAAAATAACTACTAAAACACAGCGGGCAGGCATTCCTCAACACGATACTCCATGTCACACAAGCTGAGGGTGATGATCCAGTGGAAAAGGTGAAAACAAAGTTGGAGCTAACCACCCGAGCTCTAAGATATGGTCTTCAAGAGCGAGAGCTCCCAACGAGTACAGGGATCACTAAGGAGCAACAATTCCGCTACATACACTGTACGGGCCTTTCCACTACTGAGCTCAGGGAGCTAGGTTTTGAGGAGCATGAATAGCCACCACCACCACTGCGAGTCATCCCATCTGTGGTGGAGCAACATGTTGAAGAGGGTCCGAATTTCGAGCAAGGTGATGAAGAAGAGCAACAAAGAATGCTGAGTCCGCCTCCACCCGATCTCCCACAGGAAGAACCTGCAGATGCCCATCTGCCTGAGCGTATAGTTGTAGCAAGGAGGAGAAGACAACAATTAGCTGAGGAGGCCCAACGCCGAGCACACACAATTCCAAGACAACTTCCTGAAGAGCCCATGCCACTGAGAGATGATGCACATCTTGTAGACGGTGGGCCCAAGGATTTGGTCATTTGGCGTCAGCGAGAGTTCCATAAACAGTCGTTTGAGCTTTCATTTTCTTTCCCACGCTTTCTGCACCGGGCCCTGCCTCTAGGATTCTTAGCCAAGATCAAGGATCTGGCTAATGAACTTGCAAACAGGTGGATAGAAGAGAGAAGCATGATAATGACTAGGTGGCGACAAGAGCCACAGGATTACTGGGAAGATAAGGTCAATCTGGTTCCCAAAACTGTCCAAGGCTATGAGGCATAGCCGAAATGGCAGAGGAGGATTTGGGACACCAATTTTGATGCATGGACCGCCTTTTGTAGTTCACTCCCCAAAGAGCGCAATGATCCTATCTACATGCCATGGAGTGGACTATGATAGAGACTTGCATGGGGATTACGACTTCCCAAAAATATATAATGTAAATGCTAGGAGCCCCGAGGAATGCTTAGTGTTTAGGTTAGAAGATAAACTTCATTCTATAAATTGTTTCCTTGCAGACTTCGCTTCCTGCCCAAATCCAACGTTTTTGACCACTTGTAAGCACCTCCGACTTATCAAATTCATGCTACTCCAAAAACCCACAGCAGAGGAAGCCCATATCCCCCCACTCTTCTTTGATATCAACCTAGGAATAGATAGTAGAGCTATTACTAGGTTAATGATGCGGGCTACTCTCCTTCCTTTCTTCTGTGTAGAGCTCTTAGAAAATATGAGTGACACCCGCTTCACAAGGTGTAATCACCCTTTCTTGTCAACCACTCCTCTGAGAGCTAAGGCCAAACATTCTTATCTCAATGCCTGCAACCGCCCCGTGATTAAATGGGTATAATATGCCTTGACAATTGTACTCCCTCTCTCATTCTCAAAAAAAAAAAAAAAGAGAGAGAAAAAAAGAGAAAGAAAAGAAAAGAAAAGAAAAGAAAGCAAAAAGAGAAAAGCCACAAGGGAACAAAGACAAGGTGACTGGAGAGAAAGACAAGAGCAAAAAATAGCAAAGCTGAAAGATGAATCTACTACTAAGCAAGTTAACAAGGAGAACACTTCACATGTGCTTGCAGTCTCCCTTCATTGTTATTGTGCACCACACTCACTGCATCTAGGGTTCTCCCTAGCCCCTTCCCCACATCACACGTAGGGCACATCAAGGGCAGGACTTTTTGACCTGTCACCCTAAGTTTTGCACTGCACCTCCAACGACGCACAAACTGGGTCCTCAAGTGTGGGACATTACCAAGGGCTTCCCCAAGGTTAGACCCATCTCCCAATTCCACTGGCATGGGCACCATGCACTACACAATGAGACAGACACACCCCCTAGGAAGTGCACAACTTTTCTTGCAAGTTATGCTCGTGTTTCAAGAACTGGCTGCTTGGCTGAAGAATATCATCCACTACATCCTCCAATGACAAGGAATTTTTCCATGAGTCGGACATGACTCCATTACTGCAACTTCAAGAGCTTCACTACGAAGGTTTAAATGGCTCAACAGATTTCATGTTGCCAATCATCCGCCTACTAATGGTGGCTGCCATGACTGAACCAAATCAAGCAGAAGGAAAACTCAGTGATGAATATGCCATTGGCATAGATCTTGGAACCTCATCGTCCAATGATCCATGCCCAATGCCTCAAGATCTACGGATCGCTTATTGATTCCACAAGCCTGAAGACTTTCAACTCAAAACTAAAGACCTTCTACTCAAAGACAAGGATCTTCAACCAAGGCCACGGATTTTCAAGGCAAACAGTGTTCGGGGGGTTTCTCCAAAATAAATCCCTCCAATACCATCCTCCTAAGGGATTGCTTATTGCTTCAAGCATTTCAGATACTCAAAAGATGACCGGCTACATAAGGGGTGCCACAACGGTGTGAAAGATGCCGAGTATCTTCATGAAGCCTAAAGCACGCCGGAATCTTTCCTGGTCATCGTCCTTAAACCCCATCAACTATCATTCACCCAACCACATTGGAAGCAGTGCCACCCACCTTCCTGTTCCACTTAGCAGCTGACCTAACTAGCCACTACGTCCTTGTCACCCACGTCTTCGGTGCATGCTATAGCCTGCTTCCTATGATAGTGAGTGCCATGGGACTGGCACTCGTCTAGGAGGGGGGATAATGTTAACCCCAACACGAAGAAAGCAAAAGGAAATAAAAAAGAAGCAGGGCAAAGGCGGAAAAAAGGTAGCCCGACTGAAGAAAGAATAGGAGAAAAGGCCAAAAGCACAAGGGCACCCTTAAAAGTCCAAGGCAAATGCAAAAGGAAAAAGTCACATTTTAAAATAAAAAGGCACACCCTGAGATCTTGTAAAAGAGCGCCAGGCTCTCACCCATGCAATTTGTAAATGTAGACGGGCGGTGGAAAGGAATCTAGGAAGATAGAAGGACAATGGGAAAAAGGGCCTAGGCTATGGCCGACCATGTAAAAAAGAGGAAAAGGGGATGACCGCCCAAAAGGGATTTTAGGGTTTTGTATATAAATTTGAAAAGTGAATGAAAAGCTCATTCTTGTGTGTGGCCAAAGATTCTTCTTCTTCTTCTCTTGTTTCTTGCCTTCTTGCTTGTGCTTGAGAGAGTGTGAGGGAGTGATTGTGTGACAGTGAGGGATCTTGGAGAAGAAGCTCTCCATCTTCTCTCTTCATCTTCCCCTCTTCTCTTCTCCTCTCTTGTCTCGCACGTGGCTATGGAGGATGAAGCTCATGGGAGAGGGATTGAGGTTGCTTGAGCTTGCCTCAAGGATTGTGGAGCTACCGGTGTGCAAGAAAGAGGAGGGTACTCGATCGAGCATCAAGGTAAGCTCACTACACCCGTAAGGTAGGCATTGCACGTCGGCTATGTGAGAGGTAGCCATGGCCGCTCGGTTCGAAACACTTGAGCAATAAGTGGTCCATAGGTCTCGTAGCTCCCCTTCAATTTGCTGCTGATCTTGCAACCTCAACATGGGCAAGGACTCACCGACATCCCGAATCAATGGTATCGGGAAACTGATCCTAATGAAGAAAGGCTTGTGGTCAATCAGAAGTGGTCAAAAGAAGAAACCAAGGGAAGCTGCACTTTCAATCGTATGGGATAAAACATATGATCGTGCTCAAGATATTATCAAGCATGAACTTGATGGTAGCTACATTCATCATTTTGATGATTGTGAAACCTCTCATGCGACATGGGATCGATTAGAAACCCTATTTGAAGCTCATTCGAAATCCTCCAAATAATATGTCTTACTAATTGAGTTTTTTAGGCTTCATATGCAAAGTAATACCTCACAACTCATTTGAATTATATGGAAAACTTGTTGACACGACTTGCAGGAATCAACTTGAAGATTGATGAATACATTTTCATTGGAGTGCTTCTCAAGAGTCTTCCACGTGAGTTTGAAAATATGTCTACTACATTAATCAACATTTAAAAGCCAAAGCTTATGGACATCAAAGCCTCTCTCGTGGATGAGGAAAAGAATATTAAGAACAAGGGAGAAACAAGCATCCCAAGAGGAGACCAACAACTCAGAAGAAAAGCATAGTCTGTGACTTTTGTAAGAAAACTGAGCATATTGAAAAAAATTGCTACGCTAAGAAAACGTCTTAAAGAGCATATCTTGCTTTAGTCAAAGAAATGAAGACAACAATCAAGAAGCAGAAGAAGAAGAAGAAGAAGAAGAAGAAGAACCCCAAGAACAAAAGGATAGGTCTTACCAGTCCCTCTTTTGTAGCTCATTTTTTGATAGACTTTTGTAAGTTTCAAAATGTGGACTTGCCTAATGTTCCCACCATAAGCTCCTATACTCCTCATGTAACCTCTGCACACTATAACCTCTATACACTTAGTGAGGCCTTGTAATAGCCTCTAGCTTTGTATGGTCGGTTCTTTCCATCTCTACACTTAGCAAGGTTCTACTCACGACAGCCTCTGTATACTCAGTGTCTTTCTTGGTTGTAATTGAGGAGGGGTGTTGAGAAATGTGCAATCATATCCACCATAGCCTCTTTGCAAGGAATAAAAAAGGCAAAGAAACACATTGCAAATAAAGCCTTAGACTAGATCGTGTATGCATGGTTTATTAAAACCACAGTTGGTGAATACCATGGTCACTTTCCACCTTTCTCCACCTACCAATACCACCTATTCTAAGCCTATAAAAGGCACTCACCTCCACACTCATTCTATTAATTATTTTCTAATGAGTTGTACTTGCATTATGCTTGGATAATATGAGTTGTTCTTCTTTGTCAATGCTAATGCCTCATTATGATTGTCTATTTGCTCATCAGAGATCCTCCTTAGCATGCATCCTCAATATTTTAACACCCCTCCCCATCCTATTGTCTCCCGCGCCCACCTATGGTGGTGACCTTGCACCCCCCTACTAGGCCACCACCCACCTCTGCGATGCCCATCACCCACCCAAAAAGGCCCCTACACTCCCCCCATGTGTGCATCCATCACCCTCCTAAGGTGCCCACCCCCTCCACGATACCCCACCCACCCTCTCTACCTTTTAAATTCTTACCTTCAAAATTTAAAAAAAAAAACAACAGACAACGTTCAAATTAAGTTTCATTTAGTTTCACAAAGATAACCCCACGACAAAGTCCCCCACCCTCCTTCTCTGTATATATATATATATATATATATATATCTTCCTTTTTACCCCATTCACAAAAAAAGAAAAAAGAAAAACACCAAACACAAAACCACTCTACTCATAACCCCTACAACCCCTTTTCCCTCACCTCACCCCCACGCTTGTTGGAACCGCGTCTTTTCGTTCGTCTTCCATGCATGATCCCCCTTTCCTTTGTGTCATGTGCATGTGTGCCTTGTTAGGCCTTGTTTGCATGTGGGATTTGTGCATCTCGTGATGCGTGCTCATGATTGTGATTGTTCATGTGCAAGGATGCACGTGTGGTTTTTTCCATGGGGTGATGTGCTGACTAATGTTCACACGAAGTTCACACTCAACCCATTCCCAGGTACATTTTTCTAAATTTTTAAATCTCTCAAAATTGAAAAACAACTAAAAAACACATGAAAACTTACGAAAATCCATTTAAAAATCATACATTTTTTATTAAAATGCCAACTAGATATTTAAAATATCTAAAATATTTACTAAAATGATTTGATATTTTTTGCAAAATTTCAAAATCTTTCTCAGTTAGCAATGCAAACACAAATTTAGAAAATAGTAAAAATCCATTAATTTCATGGAAATTTATAAAAAAACTTGAAAAGTGTTTTAAAAATTTTCTATTTTTTAAAAAGAAAATTATACACACATTTTTGTATATTTTTAGATCGTTTATATATGCTAAAGTGATGAAAACTAATTGGCAACCTATTGAGACAATAAGAAACCCTTATTTAACATGTAAATTCAATGCAAAATTCTTTTTCCACTCCAAAAATGGGTAAAAAATTCTAGATAATTTTGAAAAATCTATTGAACTTGTGAGCTTAAATTTCAACCCATAATTTTTTACTTTTTAAAAAGGAGAATATTAATCAAATATTATTATCCAAATTCGTTAATATTTGGAAAGGTTTTCAACTTGTTGGATTTTCTTGATAGATTACATTGTGGTTACATTCTCTCTATTATTGACAATGCATTCAAACTGTGCTTGCATACATATACCTCCCAAGTATTTTTTTAATTTCTTTCTTCAATTTTTGCTATCCAAAATCCACAATGAGTTATTAGAAGAAATCAAGATCACCACGTTTTTCACATGTGTTCCTGTCACATACACATATATTTTTTAAAATAAAATCAACCCACCATTAACTTAGCACACACTTTGTGCGCTACAAACACATTTAATTTTAATTTAAAATGAACCAATTGTTACCAAAAAGCATGCATTGGCAAAAAAGCACCCAATTTACAGGTTGTGATGATGGTAAAACAATTCGAGTGTCATGTTAGTATGATCAGTTCTTATGTGATTCTATGCTTTTGTTTTGCTCATGTTGATGAGTCAAGGTATGGTATGTATTTTTCTTTTTCTTTTTTGCATGACATGGGGATTCATGGTGTTTGTTTATCTACATCACATGAAGCTTTCGGTCGCATATGTATGTAGAGGTCATGCCAGATTCTTCCTAGGATGTGAACTACTAAGGGTGGTTAGTCGATGGGTTGAGTCATGTGAGTTTATTATGATTGATATCATATATGTTCCTATCCTATTGTTTTGCAAGCATTCATTGTGCCTATCTATTTGTGTAAACCATCTTAATGGTGCCTCAAACCCCTACCCCGATCTAGTATGTGTCTTTGGTATTGCATGATTATTCCTTGTTGCTAGATTCAAACCTCATTTCTAAAGCACGATTATCTATGTTTGTGAGAATTTCCTTACGGCTAGTTCCAGATGATCCTGACATTTATGATCAATTTCTAACCTCTTACAATAAGAGGTCTCGTCTTGTTTATGGTATAACTATTCTTATGACACGTGAGAGTTTGGAGAAGGCTCTTTCTTATAGAAGCAGTATCTTGATGTTTTTGATCCAAAGAAGGTTATTACCACGTCACGGGTGAGTGTCTCTGTGATTTCCAACTTGCTATGGAAGCAGTTGTGCCAATTTTTTCAAGATAGGTTTATGCATGCCGAAACCCTGTCTCATTACCTCTCCAAGGAGTTGTTCATAAATTCTTGTATGGTCTTGAAAGGTATTACCATTGATTGGAGTACCTATCTCCTAGCAAAGATGGATCAACATTTCATTAGAGCTACTATAGGAAATGTGACTAATGTCTGATTTGGATTGTGCGTTTATGTATCCTTGAAGCATACTACCCCTAGCAAAGGAAGTACCTTTACCTCTAGTTCATCCTACAAAGGTTTCTCCTCCTCCTCATGAAGATGATGATATGATCATTGAGGATGATGATTCTCCCCCACCTCTAATCATTCAAAGAAAGTGCCTGAAACGAGCTGTTGCATTAGTGGCAATTTCTACTCCTTCAATTCCAGTTACAATTCCTACTTAATCTTGCAGCACACTACATGCCTTTCTTCAAATCTCGAACCTTTTTAGAGCCTATAGGAATGGTATGCTAGACATTTATATTCCTTCTATGCAAGACCTGGTAACAGAAGATGCCATTCTTTTTTTATGCAAGGATATTCAGAGCTGAATTGAACTTTCAGTTACTGCCTCTATCCAATAGTTTTCTTCTTCTTTTTATGAAGAAGTTTTATATGGTGTATCTCTTCTCTCCCCATCGCATCTCTACATATCTTCTCTCTCTACATCTCAACATTACTTTGATTAATGATATACATTATATGCAAAGCAAGAGACGGTGATCAACTTGTATGATAAGAAGGTATTGCTCTTCAGAAACCTCTATTCGATTGGAAAAATTGGTCCCTTAAAGCCAAAGATAGGCTTAGTTTCATTAAATTCTTCTGCTAATCAAGGCTAGAAGATCATTGGTTAATGATGATAGACAATCTCAAACCTGTTGCTTCATGCTAGATAGAGAAGACGACGAATTGGTAGTGGTCTCAAAATGTAACAATGATGCGATCAAATCCACAAAAACCCATTAGAGTCTTGTTGCATTATTTTGTAAGTACAAATTTGATACTAATTCAAATTGTGTGAATCCCATATCTTCCCACACTTGCACAAATTGGTAGTGGTCTCAAAATGTAACAATGATGCGATCAAATCCACACAAACCCATTAGAGTCTTGTTGCATTATTTTGTAAGTACAAATTTGATACTAATTCAAATTGTGTGAATCCCATATCTTCCCACACTTGCACAAATTGATTATTAGTATAGAAAATCTAAGGCAATTCTTGTATCTCTATGTAGATTTATCTTGTTTGCTATTGTTTTTATCCACATCTATTTCTAGGCCATAAATATTATATCTCTATGACTTGAGACATCATTAGCTATTATAGTCTTGTTTTAACTAATGTGATTGTTCTACAATGATGTGACTCTTATGTATCTATTAAAGTGGTTTGTTTGAGTGAAATAAAATATATCTAAAAGTCACAAAATGATGAATATTTAAAACCATTGATAATGGAAGAAAATTAATATTTAATTATTTCTTTGAGAGTTTCATATATGCCAATGTGGTTTGATAGTGAATCTTTAAATGGATAGTAGCTAATCAAGCATATTAATTAGAGAAAAAAATAGTGCTAATTTGACCAATGTTTTCTTTTCAATAAGTAAGACCTTGTGACTACTAGATCTATGTTACCATCCTTGTTAGACCAAGGCATCGTAAAAGACACTGTCATTTTCTAAAGCCGCATTAAACTCTCCAATGGGAAGCTTAGAATCGCATGTTTGTATGAGAGGTTTACAACATGCTAGGAAGTAAGAATAAAACTTTGGAAAGGAAGTATACCGCTGCTAACTTATCATCTTAATTTTGATGCTTTTATTTCTCCATGAAAATAATCAGATCCAATATGAAATAACAACATTAGTTGTAATCACCTTGACTTAGCATGTTATAAAAGGATAATAAATAACTTGCAATCCACATGCAGATGAACCACCTAGATATTTGATAGCATCATCTAGCATAATGTGTATGCATATTATGGATTTATGTAATGCACAGATGCTTATTCTTTATTTTGTATTTGGACCTATTATACATTATTATGGTAAAGTAATTTTATTGCATCAAATTATTCTAATTCAGTTCAATATCATATGTTAGAAAAAATGTATTTGGTGGTGTATTTTTCATGTGAAGCTTTCAAAGTCCTCATATTAACAAGTGACTTTCTTCTACGACACACACACATACATTAGGGGGAGAGAGAGAGAGAGATTTTGATCAAGATTAAATTAATAAAATAGATAAAATAAGATCTTGTATTGTTGTGTGGATTTTTGTTCCTAAACTCTTGAATAAGGGTTGTCCTTTTCTAGGATTGAGAACATGGAGGTATTAATTATATTAAATTTTCCTAAAGTAATAAGAACAAAAGCTATTAGAAGAATGTCACCTCCATAGTTGCTCCCAAACCTGGGTATGCAAATACTTGCATCAAGGAAATGGTAGAGTCTACTATAAGCATCCTTTTCCAAAATTTTATACAAGAGTTGTGGTATAACAAGCAAGCTTTGCAATTGTAAAACTTGTGTGAGACACATGCTACGAAGAAACTAGTAACCACATGTAAGAATTTGGAAACACTTTATAATGAAGGGTCAAATATTTTATGTACGCTAAGAAATGAGAACAACATGCATGTTTGTTTACCTGATAAGTCGATGGAAGCCAATGTGTAATTTTGAGTGCAGCAAAAAGGCTATGAAGAAAGCATTCACTATGAACTGAGATCACAACATTATCAATGACATTTGTACATTATATTCATTCGTAATATGCATACACATTATGCTAGATGATGCTATCAAATATCTATCTGGTTCATATGCATGTGGATTGCAAGCTATTTCTTATCCTTTTAAGACATGGTAAATATGCATATTGTTATTTCATATTCGAGGTGATTCTTTTCATGGAGAAATGAAAGCATCACAATTAAGATGATAAGTTAGGAGTGGTGTAATTCCTTTCCAAAGTTGTGTTCTTGTTTCCTAGCATGTTGGAAACATCCCATACAAACATGGGTTCTAAGCTTCCCATTGGAGAGTTTAATGAGGCTTTATAAAGTGACACGGTCTTTTACGATGCCTTGATCTAAGAAGGGTGGTAACATAAATCTAGTAGTCATAAGGTCTTGCTTATTGAAAAGAAAACATTGGTTAAATTAGCACTATTGTTTTCTCTAATTAATATGCTCGATTAGCTACTATGCATTTAAAGACTCACTAGCAAACCACTTTGGCATATGGAAAACTCTCAAAAAATACTTAAATAGTATTTTTATTCCACTATGAGTGGTTTTAAAATGTTCATCATTTTGTGACTTTTAGATATCTTTTATTTCACTCTAACAAACCACTTTAATGGATACATAAGAATCGCATCATTGTATAATAATGATATTATTTAAAACAAGACTATAATAGGTATTGATGTCTCAAGTCATAGAGATATAATATTTATGGCTCAGAACTAGATGTGGATAAAAATAATAGTGAAAAAGATAAATCTACATAACATGTTATTTTATAAAAACAATCTAAATGATATAGAGATACAATAGTTGATTTAGATTTTCTATACTAATAATCAATTTGTGCAAGTGTCAGAAGATATGGGATTCACACAATTTGAATTAGTATCAAAATTTGTACTTACAAAATAATCCAACAAGTTATAACATAATTTGTATTGAAGGTATGGGAGCTTGCAAATGATGTAAATAGATAAGAAAATTGCAACCTTGATACTTTGTCAGATAGGTCAACTACATATTTCATAGACTTATCCAACAAAGGAAAGCCTCAAAATATCTTGATTATCACACATTGAGGCCATACATTTCCGTTTCGGATTCTTGTTGAAGACTTCTTGAGATTGGAGAAAAGTGAAGATCGAAATCTTGTCTCTTGCTGAAGATTGAAATCTTGTCTCTTACTGAAGACGAGATTGACAAAATGTAAGTACTCAAATCTTTTTTTAAGAGGTTTTAGAACCTTAAGGTAATTGTTGTGTTTTCTTTAGCATTTTATTTATATTGTTGCTCAAACTTACTTTAAACGTTTCCAAAGATTTTATGTTATGAGCCTCGGGAGTATTTAAATATATTGTTGTAAGTTATGATCTTAGAGAAAATGTCAATGGTAAGGGAAGGGGATTCTATAAAGAAATGATGGATATGGCATAGGCTATCGAATTTCTTGAGGGTTGTGGGGCTATCATGAATGTAGTAGCCTCGTCTAAATTAATAGGGAGGTCTACTTGGATTAATGATATACATTATATGGAAAGCAAGAGATGGTGATCAACTTGTTTGATAAGAGGGTATTGATGGTAAACAACCTCTACTTAGTTGGACAAAATTGGCTCTTTAAAGTCATAGATAGACTTATTTTAAAGTTAAATTCTTCAGCTAATCCAAGCTAAAAACTCATTGGTTGATGTTGGTAGACAATCTCAAGCCTTTTGCTTCATGCTAGATAGAGAAGATGGTGAACTGGCAGTGGTCTCAAAATGTAACAATGCTGCAATTAAATCCATACAAACCCAGTAGAGTGTTCTACCCTATAAGAAAAATTCACTCTATCTTCCAATACCACGTTTAGTGGCTTCTTTCTGAATTGTAGATTTTCATGTGCTGATCCCAAAAATGTCATTCTCTATGGACCTAAGGGTAGAAGGAGAGGTCAAGTCTTAATCCATGAGAAAGAGCTCTTTTCTAGTAGGAAAGTGATGGTACCTTCATATGTTGATAAAGATGACTCCAATGATCAATGGATTCCTACCTTTTTAATGTTGATGTAGAGATCAATCACCTTGCTTTGATACCATTGTTGAGGTCCTTCATCATACAATTGAACAAGTTAACTAAAATTTGAAGAGAACAAAAAATTGTATGAGAGAAAGAAAATAGAAAAATCATACATTGCACAAGATTAGGTAAAATCTCCCCCTATGCATGGGTGAGCATCTTCCCCATTGATTCATTTACAAGTTTTTATTAAGGCTTTGCACTCAAAAATCATTGAAAAGCATCTCCATTTTGAGCTCTTATTTTCTTTTTATTAATACAATATGTTTTTCCTAATATTTTCCAACTATTCTATGAAACCTACTGTAAGGTTTGTAAAATAATAATCAACCTTTGCAGGCCTTGCCCAATAATTATATCCAAATGAATAAGTTGCACATATATACATAAAGCATCCTTGCACTATCATATGGTATTATGTCCAATAGATGAAAGAGTAAAAGAGTCTACCTTTATAAGAAACTCACCTATATAACTACAAACATGTTGGTCTATTTTCATGAGGAGCTTAGTGTGGAGGCTAGAAAAGGAGATTTAGCAAGTGTCTTGCATATTCAATGAAACTTTAGTCTTCTTAATATTACTTGACATGGTCATGTGGTTCCTGCTTAAGCTTAGATGTTAGTAGGATACATAAAACATGAGAGAGAAGAGAGCCTTTACATAGACCTTAATGTATGATGTTGGGGGAGATTAAAGAGAGTTGTATGTGCTTAATTTTATATGGAGGAAAAGAGTATGTCCTCTTCATAGACTTTGCCTCGCACGTTGTTAAACACATGTGTTTAGCCACAAAGTGCGAGGGTTCTTAAGAATGGGCAAGACAAAAGATAAGATAGAAGCTAAATCAATTGATGCCAAAATCCTCTATGTATATTTGGAAACAAAAGCACTACACTAATTCTCATTATGTATAACATTGAGATCCCAAGTACAATGTCTTGTTCAATAAGGTCCCAACTCAAATAAAAGAAGAGTGGCCTTTTTGGGCCAAGGCACTCATAAAATCCATTTTAAAATTGCTTTTTGTTGTTATTCCAACAAAAATGATCCGCTTACGATTTTCCCAATGTCTCAATCTTCACTCCAATGTCTATTTAGAGATATAGCCATATTAGTATAGGTTTGTTCATTAACTTCATGAGAACTTTCTTTCACCTCTTCCTCTTGTTCATCTCTTTCAATTTGCTTATCTTTCACTAGGCTCTCCACCACATTTGCCTCTTATGTATCACTTTTCTCACATATCTGAATCCTCATACTTATCTTTGGTACCCTCATGTTAGTCTTAAACGTCTCTGTCAAAGCATATGTCTCATGCAATAATTTACATTCATCAGATTTAGTTTTATCCTGTGTAGAAAATTGTCCTACAACACCACCCTATAGAAAACTGCTCCTATCTTTTGAATGGTAACTTAGATCGCCAAGCTTTGAAAAGAAAAATTGTAGCCCCACTTGTGATCTAGAATATTTCTAAAGATTTCAGGACCAAATCTTGAAGGTATCAACCCCTAAAATTTTATGCATATCACCCTGCAACTATTCATTACAGCATGCAACCCAAGCCAAACATTGACCTTCCCAACTCTATCTTGGAGGCATAGGAACGCTGATTTCAACCACATTTTGTAGGACCCTTCCTAAGGTATCAAGTCCACATTAGATGCATCAATCATCATTAATCCTCTCCCAATTAAAACAATTTGACATGTTTAGTTTAGCCATGCCTATCCATTGCATTCTCCAACTATGTAGCATCCGTATCCAAAAAAATTGAGTTTGACATTTCTCTTCTTTGTAGCATTCTTCTGTGTTTCTTTTTCTTTTGTCCTTGTGTTTAGTTAACAACTTATTACAACAATTGTTTATGCTTCCATTGCTACATCCACTTTTGACATGGTATTAGATTTTAGGATCCAAGTTTCTGTGATTGTTTTTTGCTATTTTAGGTTTGTGTTTTTTGTTTTTTCCAGCTGATTGGACTCGTTCTTGATTGCTACAAGGACTTATTTTTCAGCATGGTTGACCATCTTTTGGTAATTTTTGGCCTGGTTTCTACTCTTTTTCTTAGTGTTTTTAAGTTCAACATTTGCTTTTTAGGGATAATAGGTTGACATGACTTACTTTTATGCAGGTTGACTGCATTTATTGCATTCATTTGACTGTGTTTTGAATCTAGTCTTTGCATTTTCATTGCTCATGCTTCTGCAGGGCTGGGCGATAGTATTTCAAGTTGATTCTTTCTATGTTTGGTCCTATTTTTACCTTATCCATTGTGTTTGAACTTTCTGGTGAGCACCCTTGATCGTATGAGAGACAAGATTGAGATTAATATTGCAGTGTATGAGAGCTCAAATATAGTATTATGATGGTGAAATTGTAGATTCTTCTATTTCTATTTTATTTATCATGTTCAAAGACCCACAAGTCTCACTTCTGGCTCACTTTGAAGTAGGCTTGAGCAACTAGCTTATTAGCACATGTACACCATAGCTTGTGAGTTTTAGGAAATGGTAAAATGTGTTAAAACTTTCTAGGATCACTTTCTTTTTAATGAAAGCTTGAAAGTTTTGGGATCTTATATGTTGTGGGGTTGTTTTATTGAGCTGATGAAGTTTAGAATGCATTTTTAGCTCAGAAAACATGTGGTTGCACATTGTGCCCACTTGTCATATCTTCTTTAGATACGCCTTTGATGGTGTTTAGTGGTGAGAACCATTAATACGCTTGCACCCTTCCATAGAATAGCTTGAAGTTGTGTCTCAACTAGTTTATGATCAATTCTATGATAGAGCTAGTGTTTTCTATCTATTACATAAGAATTTGTTAAATTCATTTATGAAAAAAATAAAATCACAGTAAGGGATCTATAAGTTATGGTAAAAAGTTATAGAAGGGTCAAGAAAATATCACAAAATAGGTTACATAGAGATATATAAAATATGCCATGAATGCATGTGATATATAGGATTTGTATACCATTAAGAGAGTGGAGGATCTACCTTCCTTTAGTTGTACTATCACCACAATAGAAACAAGGCATAGACACACATGTTAGACACGCAAAGTCGGGCGCATCTATCATTGCGTCTATATGCGCGTGTAAATAGATGTGAATTTGGTGTCTATATATCCGCGCAAATAGACATGAATATAGACACGTTTGCAGACGCGTAATTATTTAACCACCTGAAATTGGACTTAATATAATAAAAAAACCAGAGTTAATAATTACTTTTGCATTGCTCTCTTATGAATGACAGTTCCTCCAATTGACAAGCCTGATATAAGTAATTAGCGGCAAGCGACACAAATCTTATTATACAATTAGAAGCAAGCATTGCATGTATCTCGTAATTTCTCTACTTGAAGATGATAAAAAATACTTCCTTTTTATTATGAAAAATTCAATTTAGCTTTAAACTTGACTATTGATTCTTGATTATACACATGTGCGTATGATATTTTCCATAGAATTAAGAAAACATATTGAATCATTAAGCGAATTAAGTATGTTACAGTGAATGATCCATCTCATCTTCAATGAGATCAGCCCTTGCTAAACTATCTACTTCTAGGTCTATGTTATCAAGAGGTAATGAAACAAATAAGTCTATCCCACTATCAGATGTGTTGCTATATTGCTCAATAACTTCATCATCATGAACCACATTATTGTCGTCTTCTGTGTTTCCTTGAACATCCTTGCGAGGTTCATCTTGTACTATATCATGCATATCATCCATTATAGTGTCATCGTGTACATCATCATTAATTGTTGGATTGTCATCTGCTATCTCTATGTCGGTAATATTATCATATATTGGTTTTGAACGATTAGATATAGGGATGACATACCACCATCAATTGTTGTTTACCATTGGATGATACACAACCTGTATTTGAAAAACAAAAGCAAGAAACTTAAATACTTATTATATTGTGTATATGTATCACATGTATACATATAAAAAAATTAGCTTTTACATATATACTTGCTCGCATTGTTGAGGTAGTACTAATGTGTCATTCTTGTTTTGGTGAAATTTTGTAGAGTCAATGATTACAAAACCACTTGGATGACGTCTAATTGTGCAATGCTCACGATTTGTTACCACTTTTTTAAACCACCTCATATCCACTACATATTTAAAGAATCCTCTGAAGTCAAGCTTCAGAATATCTTGGATCAAGCCACAATAACCTTCCATGGTACCATTGGCATCCTCGAAGTGAGCAAGGACACCACAATCTTGGGTGTTTCTCTTTTTATCTATACATTGAGTTCGAAGATATTTACCCTCACACCAAATAGCATTGAATAATGTGCACTAGTAGTAAAAAATTAAGATAAAAAATATCAATTTGTTATATAAAATATAACTAGAAACAAATTAATTGATAGTATGTCTCACCTTTGATAAGCAACCTCGTGCGTATTCCCACTCTTCTTGAGATATATTAATTTCCTCCTCTTTTTCCATTCTCTCCATTTCTTCATGTAACCAATCTATATCAATATGACGTGGGAGCGCATTTAGATGATCTGGAAAGGAGACATTACATCCATATTTGGTGCGAAAGGCTTGTCTTTTGCTTTTTTTTCTTGCCCTTGCTTCATTATATAGTGTCACCCATTTGCTCATTACATCACTATTGAGCACACAAAAACTATTTAACTTACGAAGTTCTTCTTTTGTTAGCACTTTACTCATTCATTTTCCTTAAGGTATTATAGAGGTCATCCTCAAGTCTTCATCGTCTTTCCATAGTCGTGGTTAAGAGGGGTCCACTTCAGCAAGATATTTAGAGAAATAAACAAGGGATGATTGCACTAACCAACCCTCAGCCATGCTTCCCTCAGGCCGTGCTTTTTGCCTCACAAAATCTTTCAAGGTTTTTATGAAGCGCTCAAGAAAAAACATTCACCTTGCATGAACTGCCCCACAAAGTGTGATCTCATCAATCAAATGTACGAGTAAATGTAATTGAGTAGTCAAAATGGAGCGAGGAAAAATTTCCTCCACCAAACAAACCAACCCAACAGATAATACTCGAGCATCTTGCAATGTTTTTGGATCAATTTCCTTCGAGCTCACGTATCTATTAGGATGTATTTGACAATTGTTTATTTTTGTGTAGAAATTCAAAGAGGTTCAGTACATGATGTATGCAATATATAATGAAAAAATACAATGTATACACACCGCACATGCTCTCCCATCTTGTAAATGATATCACATACATCTTTGGATACACAATGGGATATGCTAGTAGGAAGTACGAACTGAATGTAAATAATATTCATAGATCAAATGATTAGTTGAGGAAAAAATCATCATACCCCAAAGTTTACACATAGTTACTCCACTAATTACTATATTCATGGTTAGAGATACCCTTACTTGAATAATTTTGTGCCAATCGTGGGACTTCAAACCACATAGTTTCTCCACATCTCTTTTCTTTTTCTTTATGAAGGCTCCCTTGAGACATCTCATACATCCTGTGGGTGTTCGAAAGCTACATATTTGTTCCTTCACTATTTTTTCCTCGTTCTTTGACAATATCCAAGGTGCCTGGGATAGCTCAATCTTTCCTCTAGGTCCAATGCGTGGCCAAGCTCGTCTCATGCGACCAATGTTACGTAAATCCTCCCTTACATTGACTGAATCACGAGCCCCTATCAAGTGATCCCATAATGTAGATACAACATTTTTGAATATGTGCATGGGGTCCAATAGGTGATTGATCTTGAGTTCAGTCCAATACGAAAGATGAAAAAATATAGAGAACCTAACAAACAAACAATATATTATGTAAACAATTCATCATGCTAAATACTTTAAAGTCAATCGAGAGAAATATACTTATTACCGACTCATGCCGAGTGGAGGGTGGTTGTCAGCATTAATCCATCTCTCCTTCCAATCTCGAATGGTTAGAGATTGTGGAGTCATTCCATTAGTAGGGAGAACATATTTGGGATGGTCAATAGGAAGAAATCGATGATGATTGTCATAGATAACGTTCTTTAAACGTGCCAGCCTAGAGGAAACTAGAGAGGGACCTCAAATAGGACATGGATGATATCCTTATGTGGTTAAATATGAACAAACAAGTGAATTAATAACATGCAATTGATTCAAGTTTTGAATTTCAAATATAGAGTTATATACTTATACCTGAACACTCTCCATATCCTGGAAAGTCATGCATGGTCCACAACAACATGGCCTTCAACGTGAAATCTCTAGAGGATGCATATGCGCTTGTATCTTGCACCTCAATACCTTTCCATAACATTTCTAACTCCTCAATCAAAGACTCTAAGTAAATGTCCATGTTTTTTACCTTGTGCTTTCCAGGAATCATAAGGGACAACATTACATGTCCCTTTTTAATTGCCATGGATGGAGGAATATTATAGCTCACCAATACCACTAGCCATACACTATATGATGTGCTTTTGATGCCAAATGGATTGATTCCATCCATACCTAAACCAAATCTCAAATTTATTGGCTTTTCTTTGAAAACGGGCCACAAATTGTTTATATGTTGCCATGCCGGTGTGTTTGCAACAAGGATCCTCCGTTTTTCATCACTTGAATGATGACTAGCATGCCATGTCGCAAAACCTTACGAGGTACATCCATTGACATCATCTCCACTTCGTATCTTGATTCACCACAAACATGACACTCTCATGCGAACTCATGAATCCCACGAAATAAGACACAATCATTGACACATGCATGGATCTTAACATAATCAAGGCCTCCCAGAGATGTCAAGTAATGTCTTGCTTGCTCTCTCTTAGTTGGCAATTTTTTTCCTTTTGAAAGCATTTGTGATAATAATCTACATATATTTTTAAAAGTGAGTTAAAAAACCACCAACATATATTTGTGTCTGATTTCAAAATAGAATAATTAATATTACGATTCATAAGTCAAACTGAATTGATACCAACTTCAATAATGCATTCAAACTGACATTACTCCATCCATAAATTGTTTGCAAGTTACGTATCTCGAGGGATGCACGAATAATGGAGTACATATAACCTTCATACAACGAATAGATGATGCTACGTATAATGGGTCATCTGGCTTCGTAGAGTGACCTTCTTCCTGAACCAGTTGCAAAAATAGATCATGTACCATGTTGTCCAAAATCTCATCCTCTACAACTTGATGGGGCATTTCATGAGGACTACTATCATGGTCGTCAGTCTCTACTCTTCTTGAAGACTCTATCTCCTCGCGTCAACATTTTGCAGCCTCTCGACGTCCGAAAGGGAGCCTCTGAGGATGTGGCACCGCATCCTCCTCAACCACAAAAGGGAGTTACATGTACGTTGATATATATTGAGTAACATAGACTAGCAATCTTAGTGTTAAAAACAATGAATACCGGTGATTTTCCTCGGTCCCATTCTCCATACATGCTAAGGTGTGACATTGCAACTCGAATTGCTCGAAAAATACACCCTCAACAATGATCACACATGCATTTAATTTTTCATTGTAGCCATGCATCTCGATTATGAAGACGTAATGTTTCATCCTCACTTGAGGATGTGCTCATTGACTCATCAGCATGCACTGCACTAGGTGATGACGATGACATGATTAAACCTAATTCATGACAACATTAAATTTGTTATTAATATGTTTACATAAAAACTTCAAGGCGTATTAATTATTCTAAGATATTTAATTTTAAATACACAAAACTTATCATAAATACATAAAAACTTATGATAAGAACTTACTATCAAAACTTATCTTAAATACAAAAACTTATGATAAAAACTCAAGAGCGCTAAATGGGCATCTATACCTGCGTCTAACTACACATCTAAATCTGTGTCTATCTGCGCCTCTAGCTCCGCGTCTATTAGCGCGTTTACATAAATTTAGACGCGCATATACACGCAAAAACAGATATAAACGTCAAAATTCAAAAGATACAAGCGATTTCTTTTCAAACTACGCCTTTCTTGCGTTTTTTGCGTGTTCTGAAGCTTGAGTTCAGCCGACATGCAATCTACCTCCACTAGTCTCTTCATGACTCACCTCTTCTTTCACTTCAAAGAGACAAGAGGGGAAAGAAGACAGCTAAAGAGAAGAAAGCCAAGGAGAGGAAGAAAGAGAGAACAAAAGAGAGAAGAACAAGAGGAACAAGAGGCAAAGAGGGGAGACAACAAGGAGCAAGCATCAAGGGAGAACAACTCACCAAGGAGAGGAAGAAGGAAAAGAAAGCAGCGCCACCACCCCGTCCACACCAAAGACCCAAGGTGAGTCCTCTCTCTCTCTCTCTCTCTCTCTCTCTCCCCCCCTTCCCTCCCTCTCTGATATTACATATGAGCACACCGGAGGACAGAGCCGCTTTCTTTCGGAAGTGGATTTCACTCCGAGGGATGATTGGGGCTCCCATCTTCATGGATGAGGACCTGACTCAGATGCAGATTGCACACAGATGAGCATGCATGCCATAGATACTCCAAGCACGTAGAGAAGGCCGTAAGGCCTTCTATCGAGATGGCCGGATTTTTATAGATGGACGCCCCACCAAATAGGGGGGTGTGGCCTATGAGATGGGGCAGAGGACTGTACAGGAGACCCCGATATGTGTGGGAGTTTGGAACTACAACGGCTCCCTATGGTCACAACCGGACAGACTTGAGGAGATTTTACCTGACCATGATGTTATATGTCTCACAGAGACACATGAGAGCCCAGAGAGAGGGCTTCCACACATTATAGGATTTGAGTGGGTATCTGCATACTGGGCTACTACTAGGCAGAGCACATCTAGGGGCTTAGGAGGGGTGGCAGTTCTATTCCATCAGGGGATACAGAGACATATCCAGTTAGTGAGACGAGATGAGGAGGCCAGTTACATATGGATCAAAGTGCAGATATCAGATGAGAGATGGATCTATATGGCAGTATGCTACTTTTCACCATGAGGGTCCAGATATGCTACTTAGCAGGGTGATATTCAAGCCAGAGATTCCCCCTCCCCTTATTCACAGCTCTTAGAGGACATTATTATGTATTCTAGTTTGGGTGAGGTCTTCCTTATGGGGGACTTCAACGGGTGCACACAGAGCCGATAGTGTGAGAGTTTTGATATGGAGCAGCCAGAGATCATGAGAGCATTAGACCCTGAGGAGTCGGGGATCAGTAGGGAGTCAGCAGATACTGGGCCAGACGCCACAGGGTATGGAGGACATTTACTTGAGCTTGGTAGTAGACATCATCTCGTTACTTATAACGGGATGGCACGATGGCCATATTCAGGAGGTCTTACATGCTTCCCACATGGGGGGAGCGAGAGTACTGTAGATTATCTGCTCAGACCGATCGATGGGATGCATACTATCGAGTCCTTCAGCCTTGGGAGACTTCCACTCGGTGCCGATCACACCTTTCTCAGTTTCTCACTCCTCACCTCATTACCATCACCACCTACAGATATCGTACCCCACATGCATACTACCATACACTTCACTCATGAGCTCTCACATGTTTACTCACATCATCTGGAGGAGCACATCACGTCACTTGATCCATACACACCCCTTGATACACTGACCACTGATATCACACGCATTCTGCATGATTCTGCTACACTCATTTTTCCACATCGCACATATGCGCACCCCCTCGGACCGGTACCATGCCACAGAACACGTGGTATGATGATGAGTGCAGAGATCTACGTCGACAGCTACGCGATTTGGAGGCCAGAGGAGAGATCACACATAGATAGGCACAGAGACGGATGCACCACTTGACCCGTCGTAAAAAGCGAGAATGGGAGGAAGAGAGATATTGGGATATATACCACCTTCTTATGAGCAAAGATTGTGCAGAGGCATGGAGGCAGATCAGAGAACCACGCTCACCCACACCGATACATGACCCTACAGTATGGCATGGATAAGCATAGAGTTTATATCATGTACCCGCACAGCCGCTGATACCCACACCATGTACACCAAGACTGGGTATTTCATCCTTTTTCACCACTAGTACGGTGAAACATGCTATCTCACAGTTACAGCATGGCCGCGCTCGAGAACAGTTTGATCTTCAAGCAGAGCATATTATATATGGCAGAGACACATTGGCTCCACTCATTGTTCACCTCTTCAACCGTGCATTGTCTGAGGGGTTCCCTGACTCGTGGTGGGGACAGAGCACACCATTGTACTTATCCACAAGTCAGGGGATCCTATGGATCCTAACACATATAGGACCATCATGATTGGGTCAGTTTTGGCCAAACTTTATGGCACGGTGATGGAGGAGGAGCTCAGCACGCTTGCAGAGAGAGAGTGCATGCGCACACCCGGACAGGCAGGGTTCAGACGGGCATTTTCTACCATAGACCACATATTCACTCTCTGTTGTCAGATCGACCAGACACGAGTGAAGAAATAGAGATTGTACTGTTGCTTTGTGGATTTCCGCAAAGCCTTTTACATGGTTCCGAGAGAGAGGCTTTTCAGACGTCTACTTGATCCAGGGGTGGATGATGACATGATGTGGGGTATTTATGCACTATATGAGCGGGTTACTGGCAGAGTCAGATGTCCGAGAGGTATATCAGATCCCCTTGTGAGCACCATTGGTGTGAAACAAGGATGCCCACTCTCACCGACTCTATTTGGGCTATACATTGATGAGATAGCAGAGTTTATTCAACAGCGAGCAGGTGGAGGTATAGATCTCATTGGAGCCACAATTCATATCTTACTATATGCAAATGACATTGTGTTGGTCTCAGACTCAGCTCAGGGATTACAGTAGCATTTATTAGCATTGGATGATTTTTGCATAGAGAGAGGCATGACAGTGAACCTTGGTAAAACCAAGGTTATTATATTCCATACATCCGCTCAGATACGCAGACACAGTATTTTCATGGCAACAGGAGGGAGTATTGAGGTCATTGGATCATATGTATATTTGGGAGTCACCTTTACAGTAGCTTAAGGGACTTTCTCGATGACACAGGCAGCTCGTGACCGCCTCACTAGAGGATACTCAGCATTGGCTCTTATGGAGGGACAGTGTCATCAGGCACATTTCCAGGAGCCCCGCACCAAGGGGTGGCTCTTTGAAACTCTAGTCACTCCAGCACTGATGTATGGAGCAGCTATATGGGGGCCAGGCCTTGCCGATTATGTATGGACATTGATGGAGAGACCTCAGGTGATCATGATATCTCGATTGATTCGCAGCAAGGCCTCAGTCCTACATGACATTGTGTGAGCAGAGCTTGCCACACCACCCATGCTAGTCGAGGCATTATTTCAGACAGTGTGCTTCCTACACAGATTTCCGGATATGGACAGAGATCGCATTGCATACAGAGCATATATGGCATCTCAGGAGATGGCTCGAGCGAGGGATACCACATCATGGTATGCACAGACTAGAGCTTGGTTTGACAGACATAGGCTGGACATTGATAGACTCCCACCTCTTCTATATGATACTCAGGCTCCCACTTACACCCTCTCTCTCTCTGAGAGGAACAGAGTCATCAGACATGAGATATGGCATATTTATATACAGAGGACATGGGTCAGCCCTATACAGCCACTGCCATCGAAGATGGCATATTATTATACACAGTTCTTGAGCATATCAGAGCAGGGATTCATAGAGATTCCGAGATATATGCAGATCTTTATGCCACATCGATTGAGTGTTCTTATTGGACAGCTCAGGGTATCATCACATTAGCTTATGATTGAGAGTGGCAGAGCCAGTGGCATCCCACAGGAGGAGAGGATATGCCCCCTTTGCAGATCAAAGGTGGAGAGTGAGGAGCATTTTGTTCTCAGATACCCTGCATACTCAGAGTTGAGATCTAGATACACATTGAGGAGCTCACTTCAGGGATGTATGACTGATATGGATCAGAGATCATTTGGCCGTTTTCTGGGAGAGGCATGGCACATCAGAGAGCAGAGCACACAGCACGTCCCAGTCAAAGAGGGGCCCACCTAGACGACTATTACACAGTTCTTTCAGACAGATAGAGTGAAGCTACTGTACCAGCCTCCAGCCATACCTCCGAGCTCACACTACAATAGGCTGAGGACCAGCGTGCCCGACACTGTACGAGGATCCGTGGGTTTCGGACCCCACAGCCACACCAACAGGAGATTCGAAGGATTCTTGATCCACATCGACAGCAGACTGAGATCCGACGACACTCGACACATTGGATCTCAGATCTCCAGTTTGCTCTTTCTCCACCGCCGATGTGCCACATCTTGCATCCACCAGGGATCACCTGCTATTAGGGACTTCGACGACTGCTACTACATCCCAGGATAGTATATCTCCCTGCATCTGTTACATTTACACATCGCACCACTTTATCACAACCGACAGTTGTTCCCCTATCACAGCCGACATTTGTTCTCCTTTTGTAGCCATTATCTGGAGTACCAGAGCTACATACGCACATACACATACACGACACTTATCACACTCACAGCACCGTATTTTCAGTTTCCAGTTTTTAGCTTTTCATTCAGCACTTTTATTTTGGATAGCTGGACCTCATCAGTTGTATCACAGTTTGTCTCATAGGCCAGTTTTGGTCTTTAGAAGACGTTAATATAACTTTCTTTCTTTCTTTCATTCTCTCTCTTTCTGTATTAGGATCTATGATTGAAGTTCTTATATCACCAATAAATCATGGATGGCGGTTGTCAGATTGAGAGCATCTGACTTAGCGCGTTTGACAACGCGTATAGATTCTAGTTCAGATGTAGACACAGACACGCAACTATGTTTGCTGTCATCGCATCTACAGTCGCGTCTCCAAGCGTGTGTATTCTGCATCTTAGACGCGAGAATACACACACTTTGCCCAGAAGCTTTGACTTCAGAGATGCGTCTGAGAGCGTATTTATTCTGCATCTCAGACCCAAATATACACGCGCTCCACCTAGAAGCTTTGACTTCTGGGAAGCATCTGAGAGCGCGTATATTCTGTATCTCAGATGTGAATATACATGCGCTCCGACCAGAAGGTTTGACCTCAGGGAAGTGTCTAAGAGTGCGTCTATTCTACATCTCAGACGCGAATATACACGCGCCAGCTTTGATTAAAAAAATAATTTTTTATTTCTGAAATTGTACGAATATGTTACACAATAGTACAATTTACACAATATTACAGTTTAACAAATTTGTCTTATTCTTGTGTTTTGTTTGCAGATGTTGCATCTTGGTTCATCTAGCAATGACCCAGATTTGGACCGCATGAATGATACATTGGGCTTGTTCAGCAGAGGCGTCATGTATGGAATGCCTCTAACGTCTTTTCCTGGCATTGCTTCCCAAACACCAAATGTCCAAACTCCAATTGTAGGTACTCCACGTGCAACGCCTGTACATGCATCGACTGAAGCACAAGCATTAGCCGAGATGCACATGCATTTGCGGAAGCACGTGCATCCAGTGAGGCAGAGGGTAGTCGACAGAGAGGGAGGAGGGAGAGTCAAGGGGGAGGACGAGGCTTGTGTGGGGGTTGCCTAAGAGGTGGCGAGTAATCACCCTCACCAGAAGATCACATAGAGGAGCATGTACGCCAGTACTATAGAGTTACAGATACCGGTGGCTTCTTCCACGATGATGAAGGAAGGGATGTATTGGCGTACATGAGGAGCGTTGTGTATGTGATGTATAAAGATTGTTTCGTTTACTTCAAGAATCAGAAAAGTGACTTGTGGCAAGAGGTGTTGAGGGCAGTCCATAGGAGGTACCCAAATCTTGAGGGTCAGCGATTCTCGGATAATTGGGGACGGACAAAAGTGAGGGATTTGCTTCACAACAAAATATCCCACCTCATGACATGCACTAGGGAGTCACTGCGGAGACAAGAGGAGGGGCGTGGAGCCTATAGCCAACCACCTATGCGCCAATGCATAGAGTGGAAGAAAGTAGCAGAGAAAGTGGAGAGTCGCCAGCATGCAAAGACGCGACATATCCAAATGAAAACAATGGGATCTCGTCGCATTACGGATCGGACGGCAGAGAGTTGTGGGAGGTAGAGTTTGTAAGTATATTTTGATTTCTAGTTTTTTGAAATTTATATTTTTTTCAATTCTTTATATAATTTGTTCTAATACATTGTATCTCATAATTGTTTGTATATATCATAATTGTTTTACAGACTACTATCGTTCGTAGGATACCTACTCCTAGAGAGGTATGTTACCATCGAGGCCATAACCGCGCAGCCACATGGCTTCACTTGTATGAGGAGAGTCTCATCACTGAGGAGCAATACAACCGGGCTATGAGGATTTGACAACCAAAGGAGGTATGTTTTTCTTACTTTTCTATTAAAAGTATAGCTAATTATAACTTTTTCTTTGCAATTGTACGTAAGGAACCTTGATCTTTTGTGTGTGTAGGCGAACCTCGATGTGGAGCATAGGGAGGAGGGGGATAGCGAGGCTAGTAGCAATGGTAGTGCTAGCAAAGATGTTTCTTCTTCAGATTCCTAGAGGAGCACAATACCTCCTTTATGGCCTTGTTTCCTTGTATATCTATTATCCATCTTTGAGCCTACTGCTTGTGGCCACGCTTTAGGTAGCAAGCACTTAAACTCCCCATGTAAATGCATTTTATATATAATGAATACATGGATTTTTGTTTTCAATTCTCGTGCCTTCAGATCCATTGTGTTATTCCCAAATGCACTATTCGATGTATGGGAGGGAAAAAAAAACCAAGGAGTGCTCTTTGGTTTTCTTTTTTCAATTTTGTGCTTCACGTCTATTTGCACGTCTAAATTGCAGAAAACCCGCATCTATACTCGCATCTAAAATGCAGAGTACACGTACTATATAATTCAAATTAATAAAAAAAATTAAATATCTTTATAGAAAAAAGGAGATTTTTGGTTTTGCGTTCGTGTCTACTAGCACAAGTAAAAGCGCGTCTATGCATGTGTCTATGTGCCCATCTAATTTTCCATGTAGACGCGCTTGTAGACGCACAAAAGAAATTAATGTATATCATGCTTTAGATAGTGATATTGGTCCTCTCAGTCTAGTATTGATAATCAAACTGTTATTTTATTTCTATGATCTCATTGGAAGAAATACATAATTCAATACTTGCTTGTTGTCTACAATATTAAAAGTTTAGCTACCAGTAGGTGTCTCATGTTGCTAGTGATTAATCCTCTTATATATGTCATATCGTGCTTTAGATGGTGATATTGGTCCTTTTTTTAGTACTAATAATCAAGTTCTTTTTTTGTAACATGTTGATTTAGCAATAAAGAGCCTCATGAGCTTCATGTGGGTTTGGATGGAAGAATAGACATTTATCTACTATTAAGGGCTTACCATCAAACTCTCTAGTTGGGATTGCATCACAAGGTAAGTATTAGTTAAAATGCATGTATGTGGAAATATCATGCATGCACAGCTAGTGTTGTCATGGATCACGCTTGATGAATTAACATATGCAATGAAACTTTACACCAAGGTAGGCTACAATTTCTCTTTCATTATGCTAATCTTTGTGTTGATGTTGAAGTTGATAGTTTGATGGCTAGCTGATTAGAGGAGAAATGACCAAGTTGCAGGTTGCATCTAAAGACCTTCCAAGGGCATATTGTTCCCTGTTATGATCCTCACACTAGATTTTTGTGGAAGCTTTATAGAAGACCTAGATCTTTGACTTTTTCAAGGGTATAGTGCATTTTCAAGTCACGCTTTTCTCCCACTGGAATGGATATCTCAGACTATATTCTTAAGTTGCTACTCGTTATCATGCTTTGTTCCTTCATAATCTGTTTAAAATAATTTTGATGACTTGCCACTTTTCTAAATTAGTCTGAGTGTGCTTTGTGGGGATGGGAACACTGGAGTCTTATCTAGTCCCTCTTGTCATGATGATGGTTAAAGAGTTCGAGTGTCATGTTAGTATGATGAGTTCTTATGTGATTATGTTAGTATGGTATGTATTTTTCTTTTTCTTTTCTGCCTGATATGGGGTTTCATGGTGTGTGATTATCTGCATCGCATGAAGCTTTTGATCGCATGCATGTGGAGGTCATGCTAGATTCTTCCTAGGATGTGGACTACTAAGGGTGGTTAGTTGATCGGTCGAGTCATATGGGTTTATTATGATTGATATCATATATGTTCCTATCCTATTGTTTTGTAGGCATTCATTGTGACTGTCTATGTGTGTAAACCATATTAATGGTGCCTCAAACCCCTCCCCCGATCCAGTATGTGTCTTTGGTATTGCATGATTATTCCTTGTTGCTAGATTCGGATCTTGTTGCTAAAGCATGATTATCTAAGTTTGTGAGTATTTCCTTACGGCTAGCTCCACATGATCCTGACATTTATGATCAATTTTTAACCTCTTACAGTAAGAGGTCTAGTCCATTCTTATGGCACCTAAGAGTTTAGGGAAGGCTCTTTCTTTACCATATTATGGGGAGTCCTTCCCTAGTACCCACTCTCAATTGTTCTTCAAAAAGGTTATTTTGAAGCTATTATAGAAGTAGCCTCTGGATGTTTTGGATCCAAAGAAGGTTATTACCATGTCAAGGGTCAGCGTCTCTATGATTTCCAACTTGCTACGGAAGCAGTTGTGCGAATTTCTTCCAGATAGGATTATGGCTGCCAAAACCATGTCTCATTACCTCTCCAAGGATTTGTCCAGAACCATTGATTAGAGTACCTATCTCCTAGCAAAGATGGATCAACATTTCATTAGAGCTAGTAGAGGAAATATGACTAATGTTAGATTTGGATCATACATTTATGTATCCTTGAAGCATGTTGCCTCTGGCAAAGGAAGTACCTTTACCTCTAGTTCATCTTCTAGAGATTCTTCTTCCTCCTCATGAAGATGATGATGTAATCATTGATGATGATGATTCTCCCTCACCTCTAGTCATTCAGAGAAAGTGCCTAAAATGAGCTGTTGCATGAGTGGCAGTTCCTACTCCTTCATTTCCAGTTACAATTTTTGCTCAATCTTGCAGCACACTACATGCCTTTCTTCAAATGTCAAACCTTTTTAAAGCTCATAGGAATGGTATGCTGGACATTTCTATTCCTTCTCTGCAAGGCCTGGTAACAGGAGATGCCATTCTTTTTTTGTGCAAGGATATTCAGAGCTCAATTGAACTTTTAGTTAGAGCCTCTATACAATAGTTTTTTTCTTCTTTTTATGAAGAAGTTTTATATGATGTGTCTCTTCTCTCCCCATCGCATCTCTACATATCTTCTCTCTCTACATCTCAACATTACTTTGATAAATGACATACATTATATGGAAAGTAAGAGATGGTGATCAACTTGTATGATAAGAAGGTATTGCTCATCAAAAACCTCTATTTGGTTGGAAAAATTGGTCTCTTAAAGCCACAGATAGGCTTAGTTTCACTAAATTCTTCAGCTAATCAAGGCTAGAAGATCATTGGTTAAAGATGATAGACAATCTCAAACCTTTTGCTTCATGCTAGATAGAGAAGACGATGAATTGGTAGTGGTCTCAAAATGTAACAATGATGCAATCAAATCCACACAAACCCATTAGAGTCTTGTTGCATTATTTTGTAAGTACAATTTTGATAATAATTCAAATTGTGTGAATCCCATATCTTCCCACAGTTGCACAAATTGATTATTAGTGTAGAAAATCTAAGCCAATTCTTGTATCTCTATGTAGATTTATCTTTTTCAATATTATTGTTATCCACATCTATTTCTAGGCCATCAATATTATATCTCTATGACTTGAGACATCATTAGCTGTTATAGTCTCGTTTTAACTAATGTCATTGTTATACAATGATGTGATTCTTGTGTATCTATGAAAGTGGGTTGTTTGCGTCAAATAAAATATATCTAAAAGTTACAAAATGATGAATATTTAAAACCACTGATAATGGAAGAAAATTAATATTTAATTATTTCTTTTAGAGTTTCCCATGTGCCAATGTGGTTTGATAGTGAATCTTTAAATGGATAGTAGCTTATCAAGCAGATTAATTAGAGAAAACAATAGTGCCAATTTTACCAATCTCTTCTTTTAAATAAGCAAGATCTTGTGACTACTAGATTTATGTTACAACCCTTCTTAGACCAAGGCATAGTAAAAGACACTGTCATTTTCTAAAGCCGCATTAAACTCTCCAATGGGAAGCTTAGAATCGCATGTTTGTATGAGAGGTTTACAACATGCTAGGAAGTAAGAATAAAACTTTGGAAAGGAAGTACACCACTCCTAACTTATCATCTTAATTTTGATGCTTTTATTTCTCCATGAAAATAATCAGATCCAATATGAAATAACAACATTAGTTGTAATCACTTGGACTTAGCATGTTATAAAAGGATAAGAAATAACTTGCAATCCACATGCAAATGAACCACCTAGATATTTGATAGCATCATCTAGCATAATGTGTATGCATATTGCGGATGAATGTAATGCACAAATGCTTATTCTTGATTTTGTATTTGGAACTATTATACATTATTATGATAAAGTAATTTTATTGTATTGAATTATTCTAATTGAGTACAATATCCTATGTTAGAAAAAAATTAGTTGGTGGCGTATTTTTCATGTGAAGCTTTCAAAGTCCTCACATGAACAAGTGACTTCCTTCTGAGACACACACACATACATTAGGGGAGAGAGAGAGATTTTGATTTTATGAAAAAAGAGAGAGAGATTTTGATCAAGAATAAATTAATAGAATAGATAAAATAAGATCTTGTATTGTTGTGTGAAATTTTGTTCCTAAACTCTTGAATAAGGATTCTCCTTTTCTAGGATTGAGAACATGGAGGTATTAATTATATTAAATGTTCCTAAAGTAACAAGAGCAAAAGCTATTAGAAAAATGCCACCTCCATAGTTGCTCCCAAACCTGGGTATGCAAATACTTGCATCAAGGAAATGGTAGAGTCTACTATAAGCATCCTTTTCCAAAATTTGATACAAGAGTCGTGGTATAACAAGCAAGGTCTGCAATCGTGAAACTTGTGTCAGACACATGCTAGGAAGAAACTAGTAACCACATGTAAGAGTTTGGAAACACTTTCTAATGAAGAGTCAAATATTCTATGTACGCTAAGAAATGAGAACAACATGCATGTTTATTTACCTGATAAGTCGATGGAAGCCAATGTGTAATTTTGAGTGCAGCAAAAAGGCTATCAAGAAACCATTCACTATGAACTGAGATCACAACATCATCAATGACGATTGTTCCCTCCAATGTGAATGGATTATAGAGCCCTTTGGCCATAGTAGAATGAATATCTACAAACCATAGATTTATTTTTAAAACAAGCAATTATTCTTTTTTAGCAAGCATGGAAATTCATGCCTTCTATAATAGCATCATTTTCTACCAATTGAAAACATACTTGTAATCGAGTAGGAAACCATTTGTTTGATATTCTCATCCCAGGCCAACATTTTATCACCAAGGACAATGTCTTTTGCATATTTGCAATAAAAGAGATGGTCATTTCCTACTGAGAGAAGAGGTTGTTAAATGAATTAGTTCTAGAATGTATGGGTTTAAAGATATGAGGTGGTCAAATTGTTTAAGGAAAATTAACCATATTAATCAATTACCAGAATGAATTAAAACAAAGTGCAAAGGAGTGAGATCAATCTTCTTTATTTGTGTGCCAAAAGAACCAAGATTTTGAGAGAGCTTGAGTTGCAAAAACATTGATGATGCATTTTCATCAGCATGCCCAAATCCATATATGTCATTGAACTCTAGCTTTTGTAGATTGGTATTCCAGACTGCAACCTTTTATGAAAATAGAAGGTAAAAAAGAATATGTTGTGCATGATGAAGTAGTAAAATGGAAGTAGCTAGATAATATTTTTAAAAATGAAAAACATAATTTAATTGTTGGGATGGTGCAACCATTTCAAGTGTAAATAGAAAAATGTTCTAAAACCTTTTCTCCAATGTCAATGTCACATATCTTTTTGTGATGTCCAACCTCTGTCATGACCATGGAGGTTCTTACACCATAAGCCCATTCAATTAATTATGGATGCTCATAGCTCTTATTGTGTTTTCATTGGTTACAACATTACTATATCTTTCTCAAATCTCGAAATGAGGTGCATCAAGTTCGGAAATAGATAACATCAAGTCATAAAGATGCGTGCATGGAACTAAGCAAAGGATCATGGATGAATGATGCCACCTTTAACACAGCTTCCAATTGCATCAGAGGCACATCTTGCTCCCACACCTGCAAGAGTGGTAACTCCCACCATAGCTACTGTACAAAAAGGCCCAAGTATTGGATCCTCTACAAGACATGTCAATAGTGCACCAGCTACTCCAAATATGCTACCACTAGTAGCACCTGGAATTGATTGGGAGCTCTAGTTAGATATGTGATTTATGGTAACGTTGGAGTATATAACACCTCAAAGACAAGTAAATGAGCTTTGGATCACAAACATGTCGAGTCATGCACAATGAACACAGCTGAGAAAGGAATATTAGTAATAAGATGATAAAAATGTGAGAACCATACATACATATATGTGTTTAGGTTTGGCGTACATATATGTGTGAGAAACTAATATTAGTGATAAGATGATAACTTTGTGATACCCATATATACATATATGTGTGTAGGTTTGACATGCACATACATGAGTGCATGAAGAAAGGCTATGGAATGATGATCCATGAATGTCTATACTGTGTGGAAGGACCAACACTTTGATAATTTTAACCAACCATGAAAGAGAATGGTCTCTTTCTTAAATATTAGTGAATAATACACCGTAGCTACAGGAAGATAACCTTGGCCAATACAAATGGGTGAGACGTCCATGAGATGTCGTCCATTATTTGAAGATGCAAGAGTGAGAGGCTCATATTCAACAGTAAAGTTAGAAACATCAACTTCGATGGTGGTTGATGTGGTGGAAGAGGATGCGACCATCATTGATGGATCAGTTGTGAGGGTACTTGTTGAGGTCCCTTCTTTATACAAGGAATTAACATCATCTCCTGTATTATAAAGACCGCACCCCACAGTCCAAGCATTGTCGTCCCATATAATCTAAGAGCCCAATACATAGAAAAAATAACTATGTCAGCATAGCTACATAACATAAGCACATGTACAATAGTACATACTCAAAACAAGCAGCCACCTACAACATTGGTGACTCCTGTATCATCGATGAAAACAATCTCTACACCAGCAGGGGAGTTTGATGATGCATCGCAGCCCCCAGTGGCTTGGATTTAGTACACATACATGGTACAGAAGTGAGTATGAAAGGAAACGAAGATATAGAAACAGTAAATTGAGAGTGAACCGCACGCACAATCCACATACCTGCAAGTTCCAATCACGGGTCACACCGTAAGCAGTGACAGTAGCCGGGATGGTGAGATATCCAGCCTCGATCATCTGACAAGTTGACGCCACCGCATCTGCCGGGACAGCACCCCAGAATAAGCCGGGCGTGCCTTGACCCAGCAGGGCCGACGCCAAGAGCGATAGCCACCGTCAGGAGGCGTGTACACGGACAGCTGCAATGTGGCCTCTGCTCCCTCCATAATGTTGCCATAACTGATGACGACGGACATGAATGCTATTAGGATCAGACAGAGGGGGCACTGGAGGCGCATCGACGCGGCCGCCACCGATGATACTGACTGGTAATTGTAATGATGTGAAGCTTGTTTCTTCATAGATTTCCTACGCGGGCCCGCGCAGACCATGATCGGGGACCAAGATTACCGCTTCGTGCACCGGCCGATGTTTCTGCAACCCAGCCAGGTGGGGTATATCACACACGTACAAGGTGGCTTAGTTCTATGTGTGCGTGTATATCGATTATAAGAGGGAACGCGGGCTCGCTCGTACAATACTGTGGCTGAGCGGGGCGCAGCTTATGTACGCGTACGATGCCACTCTCAAACACTTACAACACGCCAGGTTCAATGCTTGGCCGATGATGCTGGGCATTCGGCTGCCGCCATCGTCGCCGATTGAGAGTTTTACAACCAGACAGCTGACGCGGTGTTATGGGTTAGACTCGCTCTTAACAATCCAAGGGAAAAGATGCTAGCAAGAGTGTGGAAGAGGGAGCTTTTTATCGTTTCCTACATGGAAGATTTCAACATTTCCCACATGTTCATGTCGTGTCCCCACATGTAATTAGGGGATTGCATTCCCCATTTGCAATAATGGGGACTCGTAATGAGAATGTACTAACATTTCCTATCCATCTAGACCTACAACTAGGGAATGGCATTGTGCATTTATAATTCTAGGGAATTTTTCAATATCTCCTACATGTCTATATATGTACTCTTGCATAAGACTAGGGAATTACATTCCACATTTGCCAATGTAGGGAATTGCGGGTATAGAGAATTATCTAAATACTCCGAAAACTCTCTATAGACGAGATTAGGGGAATTCAAGCTTATGGTCTATATCTTGTACATTCAACCTATAACTAGTGGAATTTGTAGTGGACTATATAAAATGAACCTGCATTGTGTAAGAGGCACACATGCACACATGCATAGGCACCCCACACACATGCACATGCACACCTAAGGGATAAGCCAAAAGCAAGTATCATACTTGCGTCAACTAGAGAAGTTTCCTACTTAGCATTGAGATGTTTTGCAATATGGGATCAAGGTTTGAGCTCAATCTCAAAATAGTTGATTTTATTAAGTCATTTAATGGGAACTAGGAGGTTGGTGTAACTGATGTGAATGTGTGAACCTTAGGTTACTAAATGAAATGTACAACGTACATACTATTACATACATTTCAATCCTTAGAGAATTAATCAAACACTCATGAGGTTCACTCATAATTATGTAAGTCTACCACTTGGAAATTTTTCAATAACCTTTCTTAGATCTTTTCTATATACAAAAGGGTAAAATTTAATGGGGATATTCACAAATTGAATGGGAAAAAGGTGTGTTTTATTCATGATAAATTTGCATGTGAGGGGTTTTTTAATTAGGCCTTGAACGCATGTGATAACTAGGCTTTAGATATAGTGAGCACCTTGAGTTAAAACACAAAAGAGGACACTTCAATGGGTTGAGAAATTTAAGAAGTCTTGATCATCGAAATCCTAAAAACTGGATAATGACTTAAACTATGGAAGAAAAAAGCCATTGAATCGCTCAAGTTGAGAAGGAAAATAGTTAAGTAAATGGCTTCTAAATATTTGTTTGCCTTCATAGATCTTCAAAGAAATTCCTACTTTCAAGAACCCATATTAGCAGAGATTTCCACAGGTTCTTGGTTGTTGAAATACTTGCTAATGGATGTGCTTAAAAGTGTCACCCATTACATAAACTTGCATATGCTTTAAAAAATCTGCAATGGTACTTACATAAATTACATAATTATTGTATGATAATTTATGTTTACTTTGTATAAATTATACCTTTTTATAGCGAGTGCTTGTTAAATGTGAGGTATTGTACTCAATAAGAGAAATATGAACACTTAATTTCCAATAGTTATAGTTCTAATTAATTTTTGCACAATTCATAGTACCTTATGTTAGTACCCTAATTGAAAAGACATCAATTTTACATACTAATCAACCTTTGAGATATTACCTAATTATGAGCTCTTGTATATGACAAGCTATTGAAAATAAATTATTTAAGAAATAGCTTATGTCAAGAAGAATCTTGCATAAATTACAAAAAGGTAATGAAGCAGATTGACTCAGAGAGAAAAGACTATAGAGAAAAGAGAAAGGGGAGTGTAGAGGAGAGAGAGAAACTTGAGAAGAAGAGAGAAAGATTATAAGTGGAGAGAGAAAGACAGGTTAGAGGGAGACAAATGGCTAACACCTATGAAAGGATAGGCAGAAGCTTTGCAAGGTGAAAGGACAAAGTATTTTCTTGCATAGATTCTTGTGATGGTGATGTTGTAGCACTTATCAAAAGAGATAGTGGACTAGTATTATATAAGAACCACCTAATTCCTTTTGTGATTTCAATTAGGACAAAGTATTTTCTTGCATAGATTCTTGTGATGGTGATGTTGTAGCACTTATCAAAAGAGATAGTGCACTAGTATTGTATAAGAACCACCTAATTCCTTTTGTGATTTCAATTAGAGTGCTCTTAATCCACTAGCTAGTTCAACTCTAACAAATATATCATTATCAAGGAACATGAGTTTCAGTAGTAGTGAATCGAGTACCCAATCACAAAGATTAGTGAAAATTTTCTCCACATTTGCTTGTAAGACCTTCACTCAATTAATATCCTTGCCCTCTTTAAGCATTGAAGTCTTCATGTTATGTGGTCTAGACAACTCGGTGTTAGAAAAATGTGTACTCCCTTGAGAAGCTACCATCTATCCCCTATGAAAAAAACTAAAATATTTGACAATGCTCCATAACTTACACTTTTGAAAAATTTGTCAGAGTTACCTATATCTCTAGAAGGTACACATTGTGCTCGATGATCTTTGGATTTCATACTAGCCACTACATTAGAAAGTATTCTCCTATCCTACACTTGTTTTGAGTAAGATAGGATAGGAAAGTTAATATTTGTGCCTTTTTGACCCATACAATTGGGCATTTTGATAGCTTTCTGAATGTGTGAAACATTAGTTAGAGAACTTGTGACAATGTTTACTTATGGTACACTATAGTGAGCTACTCGAGTTAGATCACTAACCATTCTGCAGCAATAATAGCTATTGTGGCTACTCCAAATAATTGAAGACCCTGTCTGAACTTCCAAAAATCTATGAATAAAGTTGTTTTCCTGTGTACCTTGAGACATAGATCTTGTTATCATTGCTAGGTTCACTTGCCTTTTTCAATTCCGAAATGAGTGACCTTACAAAGTTTCAGCAAATTGATCTTCTTTTTCATCTAAGAAGTCATTTTTCCTCAAATTGCCCAATCCCTTAAAAATATGTGATTCTTTTGCATGCTTTACATTTCGAGAGACAGTCCCATTCTTCTTCTTGCTCAACACAGATTCATCATTTGAAGGAGAAAAGGCAGCCTGCATGTTGCACTATGTAGTTGCAGACTTCCCTTCTCAAGCTATACAATGGATGTTGTATACAACTGCAACCTTCTGTTCTCAGGCTATAGATTTGAAAACTTTCCTTCTCACGCTATGAAGTTAGTTATGGTGTGGAGTATATTACTCAAGCAACTAATCAGTCTTTTGGTGCTGCAAGTGGTTGTTGTTGCTACTAATGAACTTGTTGAATATACATTAAACAAGCTCATGCAATTATTCTTATGACTAGTATTCTGCCTTTTTTCTTGGTGTTCCAATTACTCCTCTTTTTGAGCTTTGGTGTTTTGGTATCTTGCTAGGTATAAACAATGTCCATACCATTCCAATTAATCAACGTCCATAGTATTAGCTTTGGTGCATGTGGGAATTTGAGGCTTCTTATTATGAGTCTATGTAACCTTTCCCTTGTTTTCAATACTTCCTTGACCCACTACACATGATTTCTCCTCAACTACTCTCTTGGCACAGCTCAAGGTATAGAGCAAGTTCTTTAACCCCAAAATATGAGAGTCGTGGTCTAGATAGTAACATAATTCTTGGAGTGGAGGTGGCCTAGCATGCGAGTTCTTAAATCCATGAGCTTATGTTGCCAATGTATAGGTAAGAGATATAAGATTCAATCTACCTTAGAAAGCTAGGGTAAATATGTCTACTTATGGATATAATTGTGTTATGTGATACATCTCATATAGATATATTGTATAAGCATGTTTTTCATGATTTCTTTTAAAAATAACATACAAATTTAGCTACCTTCTTATACTTTTCTCAAAAACAATACAAGAGCTTCATGAGGTGCAATAGTAGCTTTTATACCCAACAGCATAAATAGTCATTAGAGCATCACAAGCATCAACCATTGCATCAAGAGCTCCCTAGAATCTCATATTCAACTCTTCTACATGGACCTTATACACTTGGAATTTATGTAGCCATTTCCATTGCAACTCATGCAGTCTTTGTACTTGATTCAACATCAGTCACAAAATATTTCCAAGTATCATTAGCTTTTGGCAAGTCCTTCATTTTATTGAGGATCTCAAATACATTTGCAAGGGTTGAATCTTCTTTAATCTGATTATTTATGATAGGTAGAATCACAATACCTAAATGAACATTCACTAGAGTGTTGGTGTGGCTTTCTTGGAGATGAAAGCATATTTGAGGCAGTAAGTTTTACGTGATCTTCAGCCAAAGGATATTGGGGATTTTGGAAACTTTACCCGTATTGAAAATATCCGCGTATATCTTTGATAAATCCACATTGTGGTCACTAATCCCCAGCAGTGTTGAATCCCTCCTAATTGAACTTCCCACCCTCTCCTCCATATCTTTGAGTAATAAGCCACCCTATAGATTGTAGAAGCCCTCCAAGCACATTCTAGTGTTTATAGCTAGGGTTGCAAAGATTGAAGGAAACAAGAAAAATAGTTAAGTCTTGCTTGATACAAAAGTTTGTAGTTGGTAAAAATTAGCATTGTCATGTGGTTACATGTTTGATTGGTTTTCTAGATTGAAAACTAGTCTCTGAAATCCGATGAATATCACTGATTGAGTTCTAATAATTGAATGATAATTTTGGTTGAATAAAGACACATGTAAGGAGTTATCTTAAGTGCTATAATATGCCTAATATAAAAAATACATGTGCTTTATGAAAAAAATCTTTTTTAATAATTTTGAGATGATATTTGCAATTCTACCCATGCTAGCTTGTAGACCAAGTGTATCCCAGTCAATTTGAGTACCTAGACAACTATATTCGGAGTTTGGAGGAGAAAGTTGAAGAAAAAAGAATTGCACAGCAAGTTCACGATGGGATTGTTGTACTCATGATTTTGATAGAGGGTTTCTTACTTAAGGATTCTACTTGCCTACTATTGTCAGATGCTTTAGGCTATTAGAACAATGTTTGTAATCTAAGATGGTATATTCAATATAAATTTGTGGAGTAATATATGGAGTAGTTTTGGTTCTCTTGATTCTTCATTCCATCTTGTATATTATTCTAAACCCATATCAGTTATGACTTGACAGATACCCCCCTTGTTGACATTTGGTAGACCTCACATGAAAAGCCACATGATCTAAGCTATGACAAGATGGTAGACTTAGTAGTACCTTCATGATCTACATGACCTATAGAACTTGGAGATATTTGTCATGACATAAAATGGATGTTACAAGATTCGGGAAAACAACTAAGTCGATAGAGTTTTCTTAATAATGCCTTGTAAAAATGACACAGCTATAAAAGGTATTGAGATGTGTAAATTTGATCACTTTCACAAATAATATAGTTATTTTCTCTCATTTCACCATTTTGTCCATAACTTTTATGTCTTCACACTCTTCCTTGTATCTTTCTAGTCTTTCTTTCTGCTTGTCATTCATTGTTTCTCCTCTTTTCTCTCTCTTCTACACTCTCTTCTCTCATTGCTCATCTCTCTTCTTAACAAGTGGTATTAGAGGATTGGTATTTGATCCCTTTGGTTATAACATTATCTTTGATTTCCTTCTTAGAAGACTAGGCCAACGGGTCCACCCATAAGAAATGTTCTATATAACGTGTGTTGAAAGGATGTTAAGAAATACCCTTTCTTTACATATGGTAAGACCTAGAAACCAATTTGGATGCATCATGGGCAAAATGGTAGGTCATGGTCAAGAAATAGACCATTTTAGAGGTAAATAAGTTAAACAAAAGGAGATTAGAGTTAGTGAGGTTTAGAGGTCCACTCACTTTTTCAAATACACTTTCTCTTCCAACTTTCTTTTAAGTGTTTGTAAAAGCTCTCATGGTGGCTGTAAGAAACCCTTCCTCTTGCTCTTGAGTGACCATATCTTTCTCTCTAACCATGGGACAAATGTTCCATGAATCTTGAGGAACATATGGAGTATAGGTTTGATGACATTGTTTGAAAATCATAGTACATTTTGCATTAAAGTTCCTACTCTCTCCATCTCTCATTGCTACCTCTGATCTTTGTTCTGTTGATGAAGTACTAATTGAGCACTCATTTCAAAGATATTTCAACAAGTCTTGGTAATATTCAACATTTGATCTTTATCCATTTTTCTAAAACCGTAAATGTGCAGGAGGGCAGTTAGAGGGTAGCCATAGCTTTAACCTTGAAGCTCAATATTTCTTCAAGTTTTGGTACGCTAAGGATGAGCTATATAAAACTAATATTGAGTTAGCTTTTGCTGAAGATAACTTTTTTAACCTTTGTATACAAATGGAGCAATAAAGCACGCATTGGTAAAAAAACACCCAATTTACAATTATTTTTTAATAAATGAATGTGCATTTAGAGACCCTCAATGAAGGTTCGAAGTCTGGGTTACCCAAAAAGTACCGTTACAAATAATTTTTAAATAAATGATAATAAGGAATTTTTAAATAAATGATTATTCTTTGCTACTAGATTCAAACCTCGTTGCTAAAGCAGGATTATCTATGTTTGTGAGCATTTTCTTACGGCTAGTTCTAGAGGATCCTGATATTTATGATCAATTTTTAACCTCTTACAAAAAGGGGTCTAGTCTTGTTTATGGTATAACTATTATTATGACACATGAGAGTTTGGGGAAGGCTCTTTCTTATAGAAGCAGTCTTTGGATGTTTTGGATCCAAAGAAGGTTATTACCACGTCAGCGGCGGTCAGTGTCTCTATGATCTCCAACTTGCTATGGAAGTAGTTGTGCCAATTTCTTTAAGATAGGTTTATGCCTGCCGAAACCCTGTCTCATTACCTCTCCAAGGAGTTGTTCAAAAATTCTTGTATGGTCTTGAAAGGTATTACCATTGATTGGAGTACCTATCTCCTAGCAAATATGGATCAACATTTCATTAGAGCTACTATAGGAAATGTGAATAATGTCAGATTTGGATCGTACATTTATGTATCCTTGAAGCATACTGCCCCTGGCAAAGGAAGTACCTTTACCTCTAGTTTATCCTCCAGAGGTTCCTCCTCCTCCTCATGAAGATGATGATGTGATCATTGAGGATGATGATTCTCCCCCACATCTAATCATTCAAAGAAAGTGCCTGAAATGAGCTGTTGCATTAGTGGCAGTTCCTACTCCTTCAATTCCAATTACAATTCCTACAAAATCTTGCGGCACAATACATGCATTTCATCAAATGTCAAACCTTTTTACAGCCTATAGGAATGGTATGCTGGACATTTCTATTCCTTTTGTGTAAGGCCTAGTAATAGGAGATGCCATTCTTCTTTTGTGCAAGGATATTTAGAGCTTAATTGAACTTTCAGTTACTGTCTCTATCCAATAGTTTTCTTCTTCTTTTTATGATGAAGTTTTATATGGTGTGTCTCTTCTCTCCCCAGAGCATCTCTACATATCTTGTCTCTCTACATCTCAACATTACTTTATTAATGATATACATTATATGGAAAGCAAGAGATGGTGATCAAATTGTATGACAAGAAGGTATTGCTCTTCAAAAACCTCTATTAGGTTGGAAAAATTGGTCCCTTAAAGCCACAGATAGGCTTAGTTTCATTAAATTCTTTAGATAATCAAGGCTAGAAGATAATTCGTTAATGATGATAGACAATCTCAAATCTTTTGCTTCATGCTAGATAGCGAAGACGACGAATTGGTAGTGGTCTCAAAATGTAACAATGATGCGATCAAATCCACACAAACCCATTAGAGTCTTGTTGCATTATTTTGTAAGTACAAATTTGATACTAATTCAAATTTTGTGAATCCCATATCTTCCCACACTTGCACAAATTGATTATTAGTAAAGAAAATCTAAGAGAATTCTTGAATCTTTATGTAGATTTATATTTTTCACTATTATTGTTATCCACATCTATTTCTAGGCCATAAATATTATATCTCTATGACTTGAGACATCATTAGCTATTATAGTCTTATTTTAACTAATGTCATTTTGTTATACAATGATGTGATTCTTATGTATCTATGAAAGTGGTTTGTTTGAGTGAAATAAAATATATCTAAAAGTCACAAAATGATGAAGATTTAAAACCATTGATAATGGAAGAAAATTAATGTTTAATTATTTCTTTAAGAGTTTCCCATATGCCAATGTGGTTTGATAGTGACTCTTTAAATGGATAGTAGCTAATCAAGCATATTAATTAGAGAGAACAATAGTGCTAATTTGACCAATGTTTTCTTTTCAATAAGTAAGACCTTGTGACTACTAGATCTATGTTACCACTCTTGTTAGACCAAGGCATCGTAAAAGACACTGTCATTTTCTAAAGCCTCATTAGACCCTCCAATGGGAAGCTTAGAATCCCATGTTTGTATGAGATGTTTACAACATGCTAGGAAGCAAGAATAAAACTTTGGAAAGGAAGTACACCACTCCTAACTTATCATCTTAATTTTGATGCTTTTATTTCTCCATGAAAATAATCACATCCAATATGAACTAACAACATTAGTTTTAATCACCTTGACTTAGCATGTTATAAAAGGATAAGAAATAACTTGAAATCCACATGTAGATGAACCACCTAGATATTTGATAGCATCATCTAGTATAATGTGTATGCGTATTACACATGAATGTAATGCACAAATGCTTATTCTTTATTTTTTTATTTGGACCTATTATACATTATTATGGTACATTAATTTTATTGCATCAAATTATTCTAATTGATTCCAATATCCTATGTTAGAAAAAATGTATTTGGTGGCATATTTTTCATGTAAAGCTTTCAATGTCCTCATATTAACAAGTGACTTCCTTTTCTAAGACACACACACATACATTAGGGGAGAGAGAGAGAGAGAGAGAGATTTTGATCAAGATTAAATTAATAAAATAGATAAAATAAGATCTTGTATTGTTGTGTGGAATTTGGTTCCTAAACTCTTGAATAAGGATTCTCCTTTTCTAGGATTGAGAACATGGAGGTATTAATTATATTAAATGTTCATAAAGTAATAAGAACAAAAGCTATTAGAAAAATGTCACCTCCATAGTTGCTCCCAAAACTAGGTATGAAAATACTTGCATCAAGGAAATGGTAGAGTCTAGTATAAGCATCCTTTTCCAAAATTTGATACAAGAGTCGTGGTATAACAAGCAAGGTCTGCAATCTTGAAACTTGTGTGAGTCACATGCTAGGAAGAAACTAGTAACCACATGTAAGAATTTGGAAGCACTTTATAATGAAGAGTCAAATATTTTATGTATGCTAAGAAATGAGAACAACATGTATGTTTATTTACTTGATAAGTCGATGGAAGCCAATGTGTAATTTTGAGTGCAACAAAAAGTCTATCAAGAAACCACTCACTATGAACTGAGATCACAACTTCATCAATGACATTTGTGCATTATATTCATTTGTACTATACATATACATTATGCTAGATGATGCTATCAAATATCTAGTTGGTTCATATGCATGTGGATTGCAAGCTATTTCTTGTCCTTTTATGACATGGTAAATATGCATGTTGTTATCTCATATTCTATGTGATTCTTTTCATGGAGAAATGAAAGCATCACAATTAAGATGATAAGTTATGAGTGGTGTACTTCCCTTCCAAAGTTGTGTTCTTGTTTCCTAGCATGTTGGAAACATCCCATACAAATATGGGTTCCAAGTTTCCCATTGGAGAGTTTAATGAGGCTTTATAAAGTGACACGATCTCTTACGATGCCTTGATCTAAGAAGGGTGGTAACATAAATCTGATAGTCATAAGGTCTTTCTTATTGAAAAGAAAACATTTGTTAAATTAGCATGATTGTTTTCTCTAATTAATATGCTTGATTAGCTACTATGCATTTAAAGACTCACTAGTAAACCACTTTGGCATATGGAAAACTCTCAAAAAATACTTAAATAGTATTTTTATTCCACTATGAGTGGTTTTAAAATGTACATCGTTTTGTGACTTTTAGATATCTTTTATTTCACTCTAACAAACCACTTTAATGGATACATAAGAATCACATCATTGTATAATAATGACATTGTTTAAAACAAGACTATAATAGGTATTAATGTCTCAAGTCATAGAGATATAATATCTATGGCCCAGAACTAGATGTGGATAACAATAATAGTGAGAAAGATAAATCTACATAAAATTTCATGTTATTGTATAAAAGCAATCTAAATGATATAGAGATACAAGAGTTGATTTAGATTTTCTATACTAATAATCAATTTGTGCATGTGTGGGAAGATATGGGATTGAAATCTTGTCTCTTATTGAAGACCTATAGAGATTGACAAAATGTAAGTACTCAAATCTTTTTTTGAGATGTTTTAGAACCTTAAGGTAATACATGTATGCATTATGAATTTTTGTTGTGTTTTCTTCATCATTTTATTTATATTGTTACTCAAACTTACTTTAAATGTTTCCAAAGATTTTATGTTATGAGCCTCGGGAGTATTTAAATATATTGTTGTAAGTTATGATCTTAGAGAAAATGTCAATGGTAAGGATAGGGGATTCTATAAAGAAATGATGGATATGGCATAGGCTATGGAATTTCTTAAGGGTTGTGGGGCTATCATGCATGTAGTAGCCTCCTCTAAATTAGTAGGGAGGTCTACTTTGATTAATGATATACATTATATGGAAAGCAAGAGATGGTAATCAACTTGTTTTATAAGAAGATATTGATGGTAAACAACCTCTTCTTAGTTGGACAAAATTGGCCCTTTAAATTCATAGATAGACTTAGTTTAAAGTTAAATTCTTCAGCTAATCCAAGCTAAAAACTCATTAGTTGATGATGGTAGACAATCTCAAGCCTTTTGCTTCATGCTAGATGGCAAACTCGTAGTGGTCTCAAAATGTAACAATGTTGCAATCAAATCCACACAAACCCAGTAGAGTCTTCTACCCTATAAGAAAAATCCACTCTATCCTCCAATACCACGGCTCCTTTCTGAATTCTAGATTTTCATGTGCTGATCCCAAAAATGTCATGCTCTATGGACCTAAGGGTAGAAGGAGAGGCCAAGTCTTAATCCATGAGAAAGAGCTCTTTTCTAGTAGGAAATTGATGGTGCCTTCATATGTTGATGAAGATGACTCCAATGATCAATGGATGCCTACCATTTTAATGTTGATGTAGAGACCAATCACCTTGCTTTGATACCATCGTTGAGGTCCTTCATCATACAATTGAACAAGTTAACTAAAATTTGAAGAGAGCAAAAAATTGTATGAGAGAAAGAAAATAGAAAAATCATACATTGCACAAGATTAGGTAAAATCTCCCCCTAGGCATGGGTGAGCATCTTCCCTATTGATTCATTTACAAGTTTTTATTAAGGCTTTGCACTCAAAAATCATTGAAAAGCATCGCCATTTTGAGCTCTTATTTTCTTTTTATGAATGCAAATTTTTTTCCCTAATATTTTCCAACTATTCCATGAAACCTACTTTAAGGTTTGTAAAATAATAATCAAGCTTTACAGGCCTTGCCCAATAATTATATCCAAATGAATAAATTGCATATATATACATACAACATCCTTGCACTATCATATGGTAATATGTCCAATAGATGAAAGAGTAAAAGAGTCTACCTTTATAAGAAACTCACCTATATAACTACAAACACGTTGGTCTATTTCCATGAGGAGCTTAGTGTGGAGGTTAGAAAAGGAGATTCAACAAGTGTCTTGCATATTCAATGAAACTTTAGTCTTCTTAATATTACTTGACATGTTCATGTGGTTCCTGCTTAAGCTTAGATGTTAGTAGGATACATAGAACATGAGAGAGAAGAGAGCCTTTACATAGACCTTAATGTATGATGTTGGGGGAGATTAAAGAGAGTTGTATGTGCTTAATTTTATATGGAAGAAAAGAGTATGTCCTCTTCAAAGACTTTGGCTCGCACATTGTTAGACACGTGTGTTTAGCCACAAAGTGCAAGGGTTCTTAAGAATGGGCAAGAGAAAAGATAAGATAGAAGCTAAATCAATTGATGCCAAAATCCTCTATGTATATTTGAAAACAAATTTACTACACTAATTCTTGTTATGTATAACAATGAGATCCGAAGTACAATTTCTTGTTCAGTAAGGTCCCAACTCAAATACAAGAAGAGTGGCCTTTCTGGGCCAAGGCACTTGTAAACTCCATTTCAAAATTGATTTTTGTTGTTATTCCAACAAAAATGATCCGCTTAATATTTTCCAATGTCTCAATCTTCACTCCAATGTCTATTTAGAGTTGTAGCCATATTAGTATAGGTTTGTTCATTAACTTCATGAGAACTTTCTTTCACCTCTTCCTCTTCTTCATCTCTTTCAATTTGCTCATCTTTCACTAGGCTCTCCACTGCATTTTCCTCTTATGTATTACTTTTCTCACATATCTGAATCCTCATACTTGTCTTTGGTACCGTCATGTGAGTTTTAAATGTCTCTGCCAAATCATATGTCTCATGTAATAATTTACATTCATCAGATTTAGTTTTATCCTGTGTAGAAAATTGTCCTACAACACCACCCTATAGAAAACTGCTCCTATCTTTTGAATGGTAACTTAGATCGCCAAGCTTTGAAAAGAAAAATTGTAGCCCCACTTTTAATCTACAATTTTTTTGAAGACCCTAGGACCAAATTTTGAAGGTATCAAGCCCTAAAATTTTATGCATAGTAGCCTGCAACTATTCATTACAGCATGCAGCCCAAGCCAAACATTGACCTTCCAAACTCTATCTTGGAGGCATAGGAACGCAGATCTCAACCACATTTTGTAGGACCCTTCCTAAGGTATCAAGTCCACATTAGATGCATCAATCATCATTAATCCTCTCCCAATTAAAACAATTTGACATGTTTAGTTTAGCGAAGCCTGTCCATTGCCATCTCCTATAGTCATATCTTACTTTTGGGTCAAACACCATTGCGTACTCAACCGATCGATCATGTACACAACCCCAGACACTATTTTGTGCATCAAATGGTAGTCCATTAATCATGTTGTGCATGTCTATATCCTTGAATCATACTCTTGTATGCATACTTTTCCTTGGAAGAAAAGTGGTAGTATCATCCCAATGCCTTCTCTTTATGCTTCTCTTGGTTGTCTATATCCACCTGAAGATCGGATAAGACATGAGTATCTTGTAATCCTTGTGCTAGTATCTCATTTGCATTCTCCAACTCTTTAGCATACGTATCCAATAAAATTGAGTTTGACATTTCTAGGTCTACTTTATACCTAACTCTTCTAGGCATTTTATTGTGGCCATTATGATGTCTATTTGGGCATTTTATGCTAGTCTCGACGTACTCTATTTATGGCATATTTTTGTTCTTTATATTCAAGCTCCTCTCGAGTCATTCACTATCACCTACTAGTTCTGTTGGAGAGAGGGAGCTTGTGCCATTGCCTATGCAGCTAGTGACTCATTGTTGTATGCCATTGTCTCGTGTTTCATATATGGATTTCATTTTTTTATCATTCTTCTAATTTCTCTTCTTTGTAGTATTCTTCTAAGTTTCTTTTTCTTTTCTCCTTATGTTTAGTTAATAGCTTATTACAACAGTTGTTTATGCTTCCATTGCTACATCCACATTTGAAATGGTATTAGATTTTAGGATCCAAGTTCGTGACATTGTTTTCTTCTATTTTAGGTTTGTGGTTTTTGTCTTTTCCAGCTGATTGGACCCGTTCTTGATTGCTATGAGGACTTATTTTTCAGCATGGTTGACCATCTTTTGGTAATTTTTGGCCTGGTTTCTACTCTTTTTCTTAATGTTTTTAAGTTCAACATTTTCATTTTAGGGATAATAGGTTGAGGTGACTTACTTTTATGCAGGTTGACTGCATTTATTGCATTCATATGATTGTGTTTTGAATCTAGCCTTTGCATTTTCATTGCTTATGCTTGTGCAGGGCTAGGCGACAGTATTTCAAGTTGATTCTTACTATGTTTGGTCCTATTTTCACCTTATCCATTGTGTTTGAACTTTCTGGTGAGCACCCTTGGTCGTATGTGAGACAAGATTGAGATCAATATTGAAATGTATGAGAGCTCAAATATAGTATTATGATGGTGAAATTGAAGATTCTTCTATTTCTATTTTATTTATCATGTTCAAAGACACACAAGCCTCACTTATATTTCACTTTGAAGTAGGCTTGAGCAACTAGCTTATTAGCACATGTACACCATAGCTTGTGAATTTTAGGCAATGCTAAAATTTGTTAAAACTTTCTAGGATCACTTTCTTTTTAATGAACGCTTGAAAGTTTTGGGATCTTATATGTTATGGGGCTGTTTTAATGAGTTGATGAGGATTAGAATGCATTTTTAGCTCAGAAAACTTGTGGTTGTACATTGTGCCCACTTGTCATATCTTCTTTAGATATGCCCTTCATGGTGTTTAGTGGTGAGAACCATTAATATGCTTGCACCCTTCCAAAGAATAGCTTGAAGTTGTGTCTCAACTAGTTTGTGATCAATTCTATGATAGAACTAGTGTTTTCTATCTATTGCAAAAGAATTTGTTAAATTCTTTTATAAAAAATTAAAATCACAGTAAGGGATCTATAAATTATGGTAAAAAGTCACAGAAGGGTCAAGAAAATATCACAAAATAGCTTATATAGGGATATATAAAATACGCCATGAATGCATGTGATATATAGGATTTATATACCACTGAGAGAGTGGAGGATTTACCTTCCTTTAGTTGTACTATTTTGTTTGCAATAATAGGGTCATTGGTTGAATTGCCTTTCATTTAATGTAATTTCTACGTTATTATTAAGAAAATTTTACCATCTTGAGTTCAAAAATAACACTTTAAACCTTTTCTTACTTTATTATTTTCAAAAAAATATTCTTCGGCTAATTGTAGTATGTTTTTGGTTTAGAGAACAAATCACTACACTTTCGAAAGTCCAAAATACAAGTTTCACCACATATTCTATAACATGAAAGTATACATTGGCTCTCAAAATCATCCATGCTTGCCACCCTCCTTGATTGGTATAGATATTGTCTCATCTTGCAACTTTCTAAGACTAGTCCTTGGGGTTGTTATAAAAGAAAAGGCCATCCACAATCATGTGGGAAACATCCAACAAATCATATGTCCTTTTCAAGTGATGCAATTTTTCCTTCTCATATGCAATCATGGTACAATTTTCATGCAACTAGTTAGCCTCACTTGGCATCTTGTTCGAGTCCCTAGCCAAGATGGTACACTCTTGTGAAAATTGTCCTTCAAAGTTTCCCAAAGCCCTAATCTACTCATGGATGCAAGAGGGCCATATATTGACCGCACGACAACTACCATTTTGTTTTATTTCAAGGAAGGAGCAACAACAACCCCTCCTTCCTCCCATTTTAGCATGGGAATGAACTCCTCCTCTATCAATATGATCACTCCTCCCTTTCCTTTACCTGAAGAGGAGTAAAAACACACATAGCTAGGAAGGTCTAGTGCTTGGGTGTATTCACTAGTGAGCTTTAGCCCTTGCATGGCCAATGCATTAGGTTTCTTAGCCCTTAACAACCTTCTCCAAGCTACCTTCTGGCTTTCTAAACATAGGCCTTTAGCATTCCATGAGGTGAGGTTAACTTCTTAGACGTGTTAACCATAGATTTAGTCACCATCATGATCCAAGGTCTCATCATCTTTGTTAGTTAGAGGATCCTAAATATTCCTATCAACAAGAGGTAATCTAGCCATTAAGAGTTATATTGTCCATACATGTGGCATACTTTCTGCTACTTAGGGGTGCATGCATGGGTACCAGGTACACATACACAAAAATAGATTATTTTGAAAAATATATAAGTGACATTTTTCAATTGCATAAAAAATTAATGAAGGAAGGCATGCATAAATGGGGATTTGGAGCTCATGCTACAAAAAGGTATCAAACCCATGCATCTTAATTAGTTGTTGAGGCTAGATCTTCCACATGTAAGGTTTTCTGTGAGGGAAATCTTGAGTGAGATCCCCTTCTTATTACTAGAAACCCAATAGTGGTTCTTCTTCTTCTTGCCTTGTTTCACTATGAAGCCATTAGTAGTGGATATTGCCTACAACTAACTATGCACTTACATTGACAATGCTTCATCAAGTATTATATCACTCATTTTTCGAAACGATACTGAATTGCTATGATATGAATTAATTTCACCAACACACAAAACTCATATAGAAGCTTGCTCAAAAATGAAAGAAAATATTTGACTTGTCATATTGACCCCAAAAGTTGACAATCTAATCCCATATAGAGAGATCACTATATTGGTATCACTGTACCATTATAACCTTCATCCTTTATCATAAATGCTAGGAAAATAGTACGATAATCTTTTCCTTTAGTAGAAAATTGTATTGTGATATAGTACAAAGTTATGTGTGTTTGAAATTTAAGTTTGGGAGCCATAGAAAGTGGGAGATTTGAATTATGCAAAAGGAAATGGAAAGATTAAAGTGTATTACATATGAGAGAGAGAGAGAGAGAGAGAGAGAGAGAGAGAGAGAGAGAATAGACCTTTACAAAACCTAGGCACAACAAATCTTATACACATTGGAGATATATTGAAAGATGGCCTTGAAGCTTAAAAGATTTGACTCGTGGCTACCTTGCCATCATGAATGGTCATTGATTACATCTTTGTTAACTAAGTGACATGATTGATCCCTTTTTAAAATATTTAATGAATATCCCAAATCATGTCTCATGTAATTAGATATATATTTTTCCATAAACTTTATAGAAGAGCTACATATTTGACTTTATGAGGGGTAGAGTGCATTTTCAAGTCACACTTTTCTCCCATTGGAATGGATAGCTTAGACTATATGGTTAAGTTGGTGCTGGTTATAATGCCTTGTTGCTTCATACTATGTTTAAACTGATTATAATGACCTGCTACTTTTCTGCAATAGGAATCTCAATTGATTTGGTGGTAAGGCTAATGGTATGGAGGAGGATGCAATTTTATCATGATTGGGATGCTCCATATTCATCTCAAGGCATGAGCATCCCGATTGATAGTTGTGATGATAAGTAAAGTTCTTGGTATTTTATCTAATAGGTCTAGTTTGTCTCAATAGTTTATCCCAGATTCTATCCATCATAGCTATGTATATCATGCTTTAGATGGTGATATTGGTCCTCTCGGTCCAGTATTGATAATCAAATTGTTATTCTCTTTCTATGATCTCACTAGAAGAAATACATAATTTGGTACTTGCTTGTTGTCTACAATATTAAAAGTTTGGCTACAAGTAGGTATCTCATGTTGCTAGTGATTAATCCTCTTATTTATTTCATATCATGCTTTAGATGGTGATATTGGTCCTTTTTTAGTACTAATAATCAAGTTCGTTTTTTGTAACAGGTTGATTTAGCAATAAAGAGCCTCATGAGCTTCATTTGGGTTTGGATGGAAGAATAGACATTTATCTACTATTAAGGGCTCACCATCAAACTCTCTAGTTGGGCTTTCATCACAAGGTAAGTATTGGTTTAAATGCATATATGTGGAAATATCATGCATGCACAGCTAGTGTTGTCATGGATCATGCTTGATGAATTAACATATGCAAAGAAACTTTACACCAAGGTAGGCTACAATTTCTCTTTCATTATGCTCATCTTTGTGTTGATGTTGAAGATGATAGTTTGATGGCTAGTTGATTAGAAGAGTAATGACCAAGTTGCAGGTTGCATCTAAAAGACCTTCCAAGGGCATATTGTTCCATGTTATGATCCTCACACTAGATTTTTGTGGAAGCTTTATAGAAGACCTAGATCTTTGACTTTTTCAAGGGTATAGTGCATTTTCAAGTCACGCTTTTCTCCCACTAGAATGGATATCTCAGACTATATGCTTAAGTTGCTACTGGTTATCATGCTTTGTTCCTTCATAATATATTTAAAATAATTTTGATGACCTGCCACTTTTGTAAATTAGTCTGAGCGTGCTTTGTGGGGATGGGAACACTAGAGTCTTATCTAGTCCCTCTTGTCTTGATGATGGTTAAAGAGTTCAAGTGTCATGTTAGTATGATCAGTTCTTATGTGATTCTATGTTTTTTTTTTGCTCATATTGATGAGTCAAGGTATGGTAGGTATTTTTCTTTTTCTTTTCTGCCTGATATGGGGTTTCATGGTGTGTGATTATCTGCATCGCATGAAGCTTTCGATCGCATGTATGTTGAGGTCATGCCAGATTCTTCATGGGATGTGGACTACTAAGGGTGGTTTCCATTCATCTGGGTTTATTATCATTGATATCATATATGTTCCTATCCTGTTTTTTTAGAGGCATTCATTATGACTGTCTATGTGTGAAAACCATCATAATGGTGCCTCAAACCCCTCCCCTCATCCAATATCTGTCTTTGTTATTGCATGATTATTCCTTGTTGCTAGATTCAGATCTCGTTGCTAAAGCAGGATTATCAGAGTTTGTGAGTATTTCCTTACCGCTAGTTCCACATGATCCTGACATTTATGATCAATTTTTAACCTCTTACAGTAAGAGGTCTAGTCTTGTTTATGGTATAACTATTCTTATAACACCTAAGAGTTTGGGGAAGGCTCTTTCTTTGGCATCTTGTGGGGAGTCCTTCCCTAGTACCGACCGTCAAATTTTCTCCAACAAGGATATTTTGAAGCTATTATAGAAGTAGCCCCTGGATGTTTTGGATCCAAAGAAGGTTAATACCATGTTAGGGGTCAGCGTCTCTATGATCTCCAACTCGCTTATGGAAGCAGTTGTGCCAAATTCTTCAAGATAGGTTTATGCCTGCCAAAACCTTGTCTCACTACCTCTCCAAGGAGTTGTTCGCAGCTTCTTGTATGGTCTGAAAGGTATTACCATTGATTGGAGTACCTATCTCCTAACAAAGATGGATCAACATTTCATTAGAGCTAGTAGAGGAAATGTGACTAATGTTAGATTTGGATCGTACATTTATGTATCCTTAATGCATGCTCCCCCTGGCAAAGGAAGTACATTTACCTCTAGTTCATCTTCCAAAGGTTCCTCGTCCTCCTCATGAAGATGATGATGTAATCATTGATGATGATGATTCTCCCTCACCTCTAATCATTCAGAGAAAGTGCCTGAAATGAGGTGTTGCATTAGTATAGTGCTAGTTCCTACTCCTTCAATTCTAGTTACAATTCCTACTCAATCATGCAGCACACTACATGCCTTTCTTTAAATGTCAAACCTTTTTAGAGCCCATAGGAATAGTATGTTGGACATTTCTATTCCTTGTGTGCAAGGCCTGGTAACAGGAGATGCCATTCTTTTCTTGTGCAAGGATATTGAGAGCTCAATTGAACTTTCAGTTACTACCTCTATCCAATAGTTTTCTTCTTCTTTTTATGAAGAAGTTTTATATGGTGTGTCTCTTCTCTCCCCATCGCATCTCTACATATCTTCTCTCTCTACATCTTAACATTACTTTGATTAATGATATACAATATATGGAAAGCAAGAGATGGTGATCAACTTATATGATAAGAAGGTATTGCTCGTCAAAAACCTTTATTTGGTTGGAAAAATTGATCCCTTAAAGCCACAGATAGGCTTAGTTTCATTAAATTCTTCAGCTAATCAAGACTAGAAGATCATTGGTTAATGATGATAGACAATCTCAAACCTTTTGCTTCCTGCTAGATAGAGAAGACGGCGAATTGGTAGTGGTCTCAAAATGTAACAATGATGCAATCAAATCCACACAAACCCATTAGAGTCTTGTTGCATTATTTTGTAAGTACAAATTTAATACTAATTCAAAGTGTGTGAATCCCATATCTTCCCACACTTGCACAAATTGATTATTAGTATAGAAAAACTAAGCCAATTCTTGTATCTCTATGTAGATTTATCTTTTTCGCTATTATTTTTATCCACATCTATTTCTAGGCCATAAATATTATATCTCTATGACTTGAGACATCATTAGCTATTATAGTCTGGTTTTAACTAATGTCGTTGTTATACAATGATGTGATTCTTATGTATCTATTAAATGGTTTGTTTGAGTGAAATAAAATATATCTAAAAGTCCTAAAATGATGAATATTTAAAACCACTCACAATGGAAGAAAAGTAATATTTAATTATTTCTTCTAGAGTTTCCCATGTGCCAATGTGGTCTGATAGTGAATCTTTAAATGGATAGTATCTGAAAACAATAGTGCTATGTTTCCTTTTCAATAAGCAAGACCTTGTGACAACTAGATCTATGTTACAACCCTTCTTAGACCAAGGCATCGTAAAAGACACTGTCATTTTCTAAAGCCTCATTAAACTCTTCAATTGGAAGCTTAGAATCCCACGTTTGTATGAGATGTTTACAATATGCTAGGAAGCAAGAATACAACTTTGGAACGGAAGTACACCACTCCTAACTTATCATCTTAATTTTGATGCTTTTATTTCTCAATGAAAATAATCACATCCAATATGAAATAACAACATTAGTTGTAATCACCTTGACTTAGCATGTTATAAAAGGATAAGAAATAACTTGCAATCCACATGTAGATGAACCACCTAGACATTTTATAGCATCATCTAGCATAATGTGTATGCATATTATGGATGAATATAATGTACAAATGCTTATTCTTTATTTTGTATTTAGACCTATTATACATTATTATGGTAAAGTAATTTTATTGCATCAAATTATTCTAATTGAGTTCAATATCCTATGTTAGAAAAAATTTATTTGGTGGCGTATTTTTCATGTGAAGCTTTCAAAGTCCTCACATTAACATGTGACTTTCTTCTGAGACACACACACATACTTAAGGGAGAGCTAGAGAGATTTTGATTAAGTTAAATTAATAAAATAGATAAAATAAGATCTTGTATTGTTGTGTGGAATTTTGTTCCTAAACTCTTGAATAAGGATTCTCCTTTTCTAGGATTGAGAACATGGAGGTATTAATTATATTAAATGTTCCTAAAGTAAAAGAACAAAAGCTATTAGAAAAATGCCACCTCCATAGTTGCTCCCAAACCTGGGTATGCAAATACTTGCATCAAGGAAATGGTAGAGTCTACTATAAGCATCCTTTTCCAAAATTTGATACAAGAGTCGTGGTATAACAAGCAAGGTCTGCAATCGTGAAACTTGTGTGAGACCATGCTAGGAAGAAACTAGTAACCACATGTAAGAGTTTGGAAACACTGTACAATGAAGAGTCAAATATTTTATGTATGCTAAGAAATGAGAACAAGATGCATGTTTATTTACCTGATAAGTCGATGGAAGCCAATGTGCAATTTTGAGTGCAGCAAAAAGGCTATCAAGAAACCATTCACTATGAACTGAGATCACAACATCATCAATGACGATTGTTCCCTCCAATGTGAATGGATTATAGAGCCCTTTGGCCATAGTAGAATGAATATCTACAAACCATAGATTTATTATTCAAACAAGCAATTATTCTTTTTTAGCAAGCATGAAAATTGACGCCTTCTATAATAGCATCATTTTCTAACAATTGAAAACTTACCTGTAATCGAGTAGGAAACCATTTGATTGATATTCTCATCCCAATCCAGCATTTTATCACCAAGGACAATGTCTTTTGCATATTTGTAATAAAAGAGATGGTCATTTCCTACTGAGAGAAGAGGTTGTTAAATGAATTGGTTCTAGAATGTATGGGTTTAAAGATATGAGGTGGTCAAATTGTTGAAGGAAAATTAACCATATTAATCAATTACCCGAATGAATTAACTCAAAGTGTAAAGGAGTGAGATCAATCTTCTTTATTTGTGTGCCAAAAGAACCATGATTTTGAGAGAGCTCGAGTTGCAAAAACATTGATGATGCATTTTCATCAGCATGCCCAAATCCATATATATCATTGAACTCTAACTTTTGTAGATTGGTATTCCAAACTGCAACCTTTTATGAAAATAGAAGGTAAAAAAGAATAAGTTGTGCATGATGAAGTAGTAAAATGGAAGTAGCTAGATAATATTTTTAAAAATGAAAAACATAAATTAGTTATTAGGATAGTGCAACCATTTCAAGTGTAAATAGAAAAATGTTCTAAAACCTTTTCTCCAATGTCAATGTCACATATCTTTTTGCGATGTCCAACCTCTGTCATGACCATGGAGGTTCCTACACCATAAACCCATTCAATTAATTATGGATGCTCGTAGCTCTTATTGTGTTTTCATTGGCTACAACATTACTATATGTTTCTCAAATCTCGAAATGAGGTGCATCAAATTCAAAAATAGATAACGTCAAGTCATAAAGATGCATGCACGGGACTAAGCAAAGGATCATGGATGAATCAGAGGCACATATTGCTGCCACATCTGCAAGAGTGGTAACTCCCACCATAGCTACTGTACAAAAAGGCCCAGGTATTGGATCGTCTACAAGACATGTCAATAGTGCACCAGCTACTCCAAATATGCCATCACCAGTAGCACCTGGAGTTGATTGGGAGCTCTAGTTAGATATGTGATTTATGGTAACTTTGGAGTATATATAACACCTCAAAGACAAGTAAATGAGCATTGGATCACAAACATGTCGAGTCGTGCACAATCAACATAGCTGAGAAAGGAATATTTGTCATAAGATGATAAAAATGCGAGAACCATACATACATATATGTGTTTAGGTTTGACGTACATATATGTGTGAGAAACTAATATTAGTGATAAGATGATAACTTTGTGATACCCATATATACATATATGTGTGTAGGTTTGACATGCACATACATGAGTGCATGAAGAAAGGCTATGAAATGATGATCCATTAATGTCTATACTGTGTGGAAGGACCAATGCTTTGATAATTTTAACCAACCATGAAAGAGAATGGTCTCTTTCTTAAATATTAGTGAATAATAGACTGTAGGTATAGGAAGATAACCTTCACCAACACAAATGGGTGAGACGTCCATGAGACGTCATCCATTATTTGAAGATCCAAGAGTGAGAGACTCATATTCAACAGTAAAGTTAGAAACATCAACTTCGATGTTGGTTGATGTGGTGGAAGAGGATGCAACCATCATTGATGGATCAGTTGTGAGGGTACTTGTTGAGGTCCCTTCTTTATACAAGGAATTGACATCATCTCCCGTATTATAAAGACCGCATCCCACAGTCCAAGCATTGTTGTCACATATGATCTAAGAGCCCAATACATAGAAAAAATAACTATGTCAGCATAGCTACACAACATAAGCATACAATAGTACATACTCAAAACGAGCAGCCACCTACAACATTGGTGACTACTGTATCATCGATGAAGACAATCTCTACACCAGCAGGGGAGTTTGATGATGCATCGCAGCCCCCAGTGGCTTGGATCTAGTACACATACATGGTACAGAAGTGAGTATGAAAGGATATGAAGCAATACAAACAGTAAATTGAGAGTGAACCGCACGCACAATCCACATACCTGCAAGTTCCAATCACGGGTCACACCGTAAGCAGTGACAGTAGCCGGGATGGTGAGATATCCAGCCTCAATCATCTGACAAGTTGACTCTACCGCATCTGCCGGCACAGCACCCCAGAATAGGCCGGGCATGCCTTGACCCAGCAGGGCCGACGCCAAGAGCGATATCCATGACGAGTTCTCTGGATAGCCACCGTCAGGAGGCGTGTACACGGACAGCTGCAATGTGGCCTCTGCTCCCTCCATAATGTTACCATAACTGATGAAGACGGACATGAATGCTATTAGGATCAGACAGAGGGGGCGCTGGAGGCTCATCGACGCGGCCGCCACCGATGATACTGACTGGTAATTGTAATGATGTGAAGCTTGTTTTTTCATAGATTTCCTACGCGGGCCCGTGCAGACCATGATCGGGGACCAAGATTACCGCTTCGTGCACCGGCCGATGTTTCTGCAACCCAGCCAGGAGGGGTATATCACACACGTACAAGGTGTCTTAGTTCTATGTGTGCGTGTATATCGATTATAAGAGCGAAGGCGGGCTCTCTCGTACAATACTGTGGCTGAGCGGGGCGCAGCTTATGTACGAGTACGATGCCACTCTCAAACACTTACAACACGCCAGGTTCAATGCTTGGCCAATGATGTTGGGCATTCGGCTACCGCCATCGTCGCCGATTGAGAGTTTTACAACCAGACAGCTGACGTGGTGTTATGGCTTAGACTCGCTCTTAACAATCCAAGGGAAAAGATGCTAGTAAGTGTGGAAGAGGGAGCTTTTTATCGTTTCCTATATGGAAGATTTCAACATTTCCCACATTTTCATGTCGTGTCCCCCACATGTAATTAGGGGATTGCATTGCCCATTTGCAATAATGGGGACTCGTAATGAGAATGTGCCCATTTGCATCTATAATTCTAGGGAAATTTTTAATATCTCCTACATTTCTATATATGTACTCTTGCATAAGACTAGGGAATTACATTGCGCATTTGCCAATGTAGGGAATCGCAGATATAGAGAATTACCTAAATACTCGGAAAACTCTCTCTAGACGAGATTAAGGGAATTCAAGCTTATGGTCTATATCTTGTACATTCAACCTATATCTAGTGGAATTTGCAGTGGACTATATAAAATGAACCTGCATTGTGTAAGAGGCGCACATACACATGCACACCCCACACACAGACCCTCTACTTCCATTTGAATGCTATTTGATTAATAGGATAAGGTTTTCTTATGAAACTATATTACAAACAATCACCATATTCATTAATCATCATGAAGCAATTAAACAAAAGGGGCATTTAATCACCATGCTATGTACTGCATAGATATGCCTTATTCGTTTCAAATCAACATTGCCTATTCTTCTCATCTAAGGTTTGCATGGATTGTTTGATGTTACCATCAACACACGACACACTCCATCATGAGCTCATTCAAGTTTATGATTCCTATAAACCTAAGGGATAAGCCAAAAGCAAGTATCATACTTGTGTCAACTAGAGAAGTTTCCTACTTAGCATTGAGATGTTTTGCAGTATGGGATCAAGGTTCGAGCTCAATCTCAAAATAGTTGATTCGGTTAAGGCATTTAATGGGAACTAGGAGGTTGGTGTAACTGATGTGAATGTGTGAACCTTAGGTTATTAAAAGAAATGTACAACGTACATACTATTACATACATTTCAATCCTTAGAAAATTAATCAAACACTCACGAGGTTCGCTCATAATTATGTAATTCTACCACTTTGAGATTTTTTAATAACCTTTCTTAGATCTTTTCTATATACAGAAGGGTATTATTTAATGGAGATATTCACAAATTGAATGGGAAAAAGGTGTGTTTTATTCATGATAAATTTGCACATGAGGGGTTTTCTAACTAGGCCTTGAACGCATGTGATAACTAGGGTTTAGATATAGTGAGCACCTTGAGTTCAAACACAAAAGAGGACACTTCAATGGGTTGCGAAATTCAAGAAGCATTGATCATCGAAATCCTAAAAACTGGATAATGACTTAAACTATGGAAGAAAAAATCCATTGAATCAATCAAGTTGAGAAGGAAAATAGTTAAGTAAATGACTTTTAAATATTTGTTTGCTTTCATAGATCTTCAAAGAAATTCCTACTTTCAAGAATCCATATTAGCAGAGATTTCCACAGGTTCCTGGTTGTTGAAATACTTGCTAATGGATATGCTTAAAAGTATCACCCATTACATAAACCTGGATATGCTTTAAAAAATCTGCAATGGTACTTACATAAATTATATAATTATTTTATGATAATTTATGTTTGCTTTGTATAAATTATACCTTTTTATAGCGAGTGCTTGTTAAATGTGAGGTATTGTACTCAGTAAGAGAAATATGAACACTTAATTTCCAATAGTTATAGTTCTAAATAAATTTTGCACAATTCATAGTACCTTATGTTAGTATTCTAATGGAAAAGACATCAATTTTACATACTAATCAACCTTTGAGATATAACCTAATTATGAGCTCTTGTATATGACAAGCTATTGAAAATAAACTAATTAAGAAATAGCTTATGTCAAGAAGAATCTCGCATAAATTACAAAAAGGTAATGAAGCAAATTGACTTGGAGAGAAAAGACTATAGAGAAAAGGACGTGTAGAGGAGAGAGACTGACTTGAGAAGAACATAGAAATATTGTAAGTGGAGAGAGAAACATAGGAATGAGGGAGACAAATGGCTAACACCTATGAAAGGATAGGCAGAAGCTTTGCAAGTTGAAAGGACAAAGTCTTTTATTGCATAGATTCTTGTGAAGGTGATGTTATATCACCTATCAAAATAGATATTGCACTAGTATTATATAAGAACCACCTAATTCCTTTTGTGATTTCAATAAGAGTGCTCTTAATCCACTAGCTAGTTCAACTCTAACAAATATATCATTATCAAGGAACATGAGTTTCAGTAGTAGTGAATCGAGTACCCAATCACAAAGATTAGTGAAAATTTTCTCCACATTTGCTTGTAAGACCTTCACTCAATTAATATCCCTGCCCTCTCTAAACATTGAAGTCTTCATGTTATGTGGTCTAGACAACTCGGTGTTAGAAAACTGTGTACTCCCTTGAGAAGCTACCATCTATCCCCTAGGAAAAAAACTAAAATATTTGACAATGCTCCATGACTTACATTTTTGAAAAATTTGTCAGAGTTACCTATCTCTCTAGAAGGTACACATTGTGCTTGATTATCTATAGATTTCATACTAGCCACTACGTTAGAAAGTATTCTCCTATCCTACACTTGTTTTGAGTAAGATAGGGTAGGAAAGTTAGTAATGCAACCATTCTTAATATTTGTGGCTTTTTGACCCATACAATTGGGCATTTTGATAACTTTCTGAATGTGTGAAACACTAGTCAGAGAACTTGTGACAATGTTTCCTTATGGTACACTATAGTGAGCTGCTCGTGTTAGATCACTAACCATTCTTGCTGCAACAATAGCTATTGTGGCTACTCCAAACAATTCAAGACCCTGTTTGAACTTCCAAAAATCTATGAATAAAGTTGTTTTCCTGCATACCTTGAGACATAGATCTTGTTATCATTGCTAGGTTCACTTACTTTTTTCAGTTCCGAAATGAGTGACCTTACAAAGTTTCAACAAATTGATCTTCTTTTTCATCCGAGAATGGATTTTTCCTCAAATGGCCCAATCCCTGAAGAATATGTGATTCTTTTGCATGCTTTAGATTTCGAGAGACACTCCCATTCTTCTTCTTGCTTAGCTTACATTCATCATTTGAAGGAGCAAAGGCTTGCATGTTGCACTATGTAGTTACAGACTTCCCTTCTCAAGCTATAAAATGGATGTTATATACAAGTGCAAACTTTTGTTCTCAGGCTATAGATTTGAAAACTTTCCTTCTCACGCTATGAAGTTAGTTATGGTGTGGAGTATATTACTCAAGCAACTCATCAGTCTTTTGGTGCTGCAAGTGGTTGTTGTTGCTACTAATGAACTTGGTGAATATAGATTAAACAAGCTCATACAATTATTCTTATGACTAGTATTCTGCCTTTTTTCTTGGTGTTCCAATTACTCCTCTTTTTGAGCTTTGGTGTTTTGGTATCTTGCTAGGTATATAAAATGTCCATACCATTCCAATTAGTCAACGTCCATCATATTAGCTTTGGTGCATGTGGGAATTTGAGGCTTCTTATTATGAGTCTATGTAACCTGTCCCTTGTTTTCAATAGATCCTTGACCCACTACACATGGTTTCTCCTCAACTACTCTCTTGCCACAGCTCAAGGTATAGAACAAGTTCATTAAACCCAAAATACGAGAGTCATGGTCTAGATAGTAACATAATTCTTGGAGTGGAGGTGGCCTAGCATGCGAGTACTCAAATCCATGAGCTTATGTTTGTCATGATTTCTTTTAAAAATAACATAGAAATTTAGCTAGCTTCTTATACTTTTGTCAAAAACAATACAAGAGCTTCACAAGGTGCAATAATAGCCACGGAATGGGGTGTATTCGCCTACATTGTCATGCCTTTTGGGCTGATGAACGCACCTGTGACTTTTCAACGCCTAATGTGCACTATCTTTAAGGACATGCTTAGGCGCGAACTGGAAGTGTTTGTAGACGACTTATGCGTACACTCTAGTTGGGCCAAACACTTAGAGAAATTGAGAGCTGTCTTTGAAAGGTGTAGGTTGTACCACCTCTCGTTGAACCCCTTAAAGTGCCAGTTCTGGGTGAAACACGGATGCATCTTAGGGCACGTAGTGTCAAGGAACGGCATTGCCACTGACTTCTCTAAAGTCAGAGTCATTGTTGACTTACCACCACCCGATAACTACAAGGGAGTTCAGTGCTTCTTAGGACACACTGGATATTATCGACGCTTTGTACTAAATTACGCACTAATTGCTAGACCATTGTACAAGCTCTTGATAGTGTTCAAGTGGACCAAGGAATGCCAGCGTGCATATGAGGAGTTGAAAAAGGCTCTTACTACTGCACCAATCTTACGAGCCCCAGACTGGAACATAACGTTTCATGTATACATAGACGCCTTTAAGTTTGCTATTGGAGCCGTGCTATGCCAGCTTGGTGAACATAACTTAGATTACCCAGTGAGTTTTGCCAGCAGGAAGCTCACAGAGACGGAGATGAACTATTCCACGATAGAAAGGGAGGGGTTGGCCATGGTATTTGCAGTAAAGAAATTTGGGCATTACATGTTGGCCACTCCATTTGTCTTCTTTGTTGACCATCTAGCCTTGCTATATCTTGTGAACAAGCCTTGCGCTACGGGACGCATAGCTAGATGGTTACTCCTTCTACTGGAGTTTGACTTCTCTGTGGTTGTACGCAAAGGAAAGCAGCAGTACATGGTTGACCACATGTCCTACATACCCACAGGAGAAGCCGTTGGACAAGGCATACCTGATGATTTATCGGATGCTCATCTCTTTAACCTGTCTATCCAGAGAGAATTGTTTAAACCCAATCTGACGCCATATTGGGCCGATGACATAGTGCAAGTGCTAGAGAGCGGACTACCTGAGAGACCCATTGAGAAGGCCAGACCGAGAAGACTTATCCTGAAAATTCAGCCATACCAACAGATAGCCGGTCAACTCTACAGGTTGGGACAAGACGGTTTATTGCGCAGATGCGTATGTGAGCATGAGATGCACGATGCATTGAAAGAAGCACATGACGAAATCGCTGGAGGACACTTTAGTGGAGATACAACAACCCGAAAGGTGCTACAATCCCAACTATGGTGGCCCACCCTTTTCCACGATGCAGCTAAATTCATAAAGCACTACGATGAGTGCCAAAGGACCAAAGTGCCTTTGCCGAAAGACAAGATGGAGTTGACCCTTGTCATAGCCCAACAACCCTTTGGAAAATGGGGTATCGATTTTATTGGACCTATCAATTTTGCGGCACAATATTCCCAAGCTCGCCACATCATAGTGGCAACCGATTATCTAATGAAGTGGGCAAAGGCACGAGCCACGAGGAAGAATGATGCTAGAACCACTCCAAAGTTCTTGTGGGAGCAGTTCATTTCACGGTTTAGCTGTCCAATCGAACTTGTAAGCGACCCAGGCACGCACTTCATTAATGAGGTGATTTCCCACCTTCTCTCTACCTTCCTAATAATTCATCGGAAGTCCTCTCCCTATTACCCTCAAGCTAATGGCCAATCCGAATCCATGAATAAAATCTTAGTCAACGTGCTTACAAAGGTAGTGTCTACTTCAAGAAGTGACACGGATAACAAGCTAATGGCGGCCTTGTGGGCCTATCGCATAGCTTATAAAATAGCTATAGGACAGACGCCCTTTAGGTTGATATACAGAACTGAAGCCATTTTACCCTTAGAATTCTTCATCCCTAGCTTAAGGATAGCAGTCCAGGAGCGTTGGGAGGGAAGAGAGGCTTGGACCAATCGCTTAGTGGAGTTAGAGCACCTAACGGAGACTCGACTCCTCGCCACTCACTCTCTCATTTGTGAAAAGGCTCGACGAAAGATGTGGTTTGACAAGCATGTCAAACAACGAGACTTTGAATAAGGGGACCTTGTTCTGCTATACTCTGTAAAAGGACATAAACAGAAGATGAAGTTTCAGGGGCTAGGGCCTTTCAGAGTACGCATGAGTGGTAGAACAAGGAGTGTTGAGTTAGAGACACTTGAAGGCAAAGGAATAGGCTTTTTTAATGGCAGCCGCATAAAGAAGTACTATCCTCCTTCCCATCCATTACATCAGCCACCCATGCTAGAACCCCCAATGAACGTCAGCATGGCTACTATAATCGACCTTACAGATTAGGACGAAGAAGCAGTGGCACCGGCGTATCTACGAATCACAGTCATAGCGGGAGCGACGTATTCTTTCAATGCCTTGATTGATGAAGGTGCCGACTACAACATCTTGACGCATGACCATTGGACACGCATTGGTCAACCAAAACTATAGCCCACTAATGCTAAACTCACCCCGTTTGGGAGTAATTCTTATTCACTCCTAAGGAAGTGCAAGGTAGTCGTTTCTATCGAGTCTGAAAGTTTACAAGCTTTCTTCCATGTGTTGCCTAACACTAAAGGAGCCGGTAATATGTCACTACTAGGTCGTACTTTCAAGAAGCAAATGAACTGTAATGTGGATTACAACCTAAACCACATTCATCTTACTATAGGCAATGTGTGCATAGTGACGACTTTCAACAAGGGCTATCCTAAATCCTCCACCATTATGAAGTCACCGGTAGAAACCCCTACCACCACGTTTCAGCCCAAGTCTAAACATAAGAAAACTAAGGCCTCATGCCAGGCTCTCGACCCTAGGCCCAAACCCACCAAGAGTGCTCACAAGGCTAAGGAGTCCAAGCTTATATGGGTGCCAAAACGGCAACGATCACATCCGGGTAGACCACCCAAACTTGATTCTAAACGCCAAAATAATCAGCCATCATGGCCTAAGAGGCAGTCTAGACGCTATCGACGTAGACACATAACCACGCCATGATGGATCCCCAAAGATCTCTTACGAGCACAAGGATACTACGAGGGAAACCCCTGGATTTGGATGCCTAAAAATGGCAAGTTTAAAAGCTCATCTACAAGCAATCTCACCCCAGTAATAAGGGAGGCTTGCACATAGGGTACCCATGGCATAGTTAGCAAACCATTTCCCACTGTGGCTAGTAAGCCCCAGGTCATCTATCGACCAAAGCAAATGCCACAAGCCTTAGACTTACCTAGTCCAAAGAGCTTAAATACCCCCAGGACTGCTAACTCAGAACCCAGCACAACTCCCATGCCCCCAGAGCTTCCTACAGCACCTTAAAGTGCTTCGGAGTGCAAAGCCACACCTGTGACACCAATGATGGAGTCACCACTATCCAGTCCATTTGCACCATTCCCACCAGCAGGTCTTAAACCTTCCTACACGGTACAACCTTTCCTTTCCTTGGCTAAAAACCTCGCCACGACTTCTGGGGATGACCTAGTAACCTACATCAAGATGTTGGACAAAACTTTCACTACATTCGCTAGAAGTTATGAGAGACTAGACCTAGGTCTTCTTGACAAAACACTTGCTTCGGATGTTCGTGCATTACCATGCACTTGGGAAGAATACGAACTTATGACCACTAAATTCCCCAAAATTGATGTTGAACTGATAGCAAATGACGAAATCTCAAAGGAGCAAGCTGCCCTTAGAAGACTAATCACTTCATATCGTAAGCCTACTCGTTCTGTTCCTGAGCACGAGTTGCAAGAGCTCTGAGAATCCAATGGGAGAAAAAAGGTTGCTAGATAATGACCAATGCTGAGCAACACAAGGAAATTAAAATCGTCAAGTATGACCCTACTTATGTTGCACCTATCTCGTTTAGCGTTTTGGCCATCACCCGCAACCAGCATCTAGATGACCATGTACTCGCTCACCCTTACATTGACCAATTCCTTACCGAGGAGGAATTACATGTTGCAAGCCGCCTTAATACTGAAGATCTATTTCACGATGTCTTGATCTACATCTCCCAAGTCTCCATCCAGCCATCTGCTCTTGATTGTCATGCCCAACTCGAATACAATCCAAGCTTCTATGATTGGTTATTGGCTAAGTAAGTCAATCCACGAAAAACAACATTTGCCTCTCACTTCCTATGCTAATCCTAGGAAGGATTCCTTGAAAGATCCAAGACGGGGGGGAGCAATGGGAGCAAGAGCAGAGCGAAATGAGAGTCATGCTATCTAGCAGAATGTTATGATTAATTGAGTGTCAATGGAAGATAATGAAAAGGGAAAACAGTAGCAATTGGTGCCGTGAGCCTGTCTCTAAAATTCAAGCTCTAAGCAAGTAAACCAATTTTTGACACATAGATTTTTCTCTCAAAATTGAGTTTTATTAGAAATAAGCCGATTTTTAAGCATTAATGTTGGCATGTTGTGTTGACAGGTAACCACCATGGCAGGACAAGACAAAGGGGGCAAACTCCCATTTTCTTAAGAAGAGATGACCAAATTCGGCATCAGCATCGAGACATGAGGATTCAGTCAATTCACCTTCAAGCACACGCTAAACCTGGATGAGTCCATCTTGGAGGAACTTGCAGTCAAAGAATTGGTGGACAGATGCCACCTCCACAAGTATGTGGAAAAGATGGGGCAGGTCGTGGATTACGGCATGTGTGCTGAATTTCTGAGGAACTTTGACAAGGGCAGGAACTTTGGCACTGTCACAGTGAGGATAGGGGAGCAGGAAAGAAGAGTTGAAGAACAGGCTCGTACCCAAGAAAGAGAGGCGGCCGAGAAAGGATGTTTACGCCATGCTGGGGGTTAAAGAAAGAAGAGATGCAAACCGTGGATGGAATCAGCTTGGCTGACATCCCAGATCTAGCAGTGAAGATACAAGCGAAGATGATCCATACACTCTTCTCGGGCCAAAGGTACAATACATTGATGAACAAGATCAGGGTCCCGTTGTTAGGAAGCATCGCAGCAAGAATCCCTGAGGAGGTAGACTGGAATGGGTTCGTGCAGAAAACCATTCAAAGCTCAGTTGCCCTTCTCACTCCAGCGGAAACACGGCAGGAGGAGAATCCCTACCTCAACTGCACGCTCCACAAGGAAGAAACCTGCCTCAAAGAGAGCCACAATTAGATATGGTGGTGTTTTGATAGCCATCATAGATGAAGCAATGAAGGATGCTAGAGTCAGGGAAGAGCAAGATGCACATCAAAGCCGATCGCATCAAAGCCCACCTCACCACGAAGGAGAAGAATCAAGTGAAAGAACGATAAGTGACAAGGGAGAATAGGAGGTGCCGCCTACACAAGCAAGCAAATGAGAAGAACAAAAGAAAGGGGACAGGAGACAGAAGGAAAGGAAAGAAAAATTAAGCAAAGAAGAACGAGCTGAAATCAAGAGGGCTCAAAGAGAGTCTAGGAGGGCTGAGGAAGAAAGAAGGAGGAAAGAGGAGGAAGAGCTTGCAAAGATAAGAGAAGAGTCAAAGAAGGCAGAATTGGTCAGGAAAAGAAGGGTAGAAGAAGAAGCTGAAGAGCAAAGACTGAAGGAGCTGGCCGAGTTGGCAGAGGCTACACGAAGATCTATGGAAGAGATCCACGAGGGTGGAGAGCTCAAATCCGTGAGCCCCTGTCTCATAAAGCCGATGCTAGTGCAAGTGTGGAAGTAGCTCTAGTGGCTGTAGGCAAGGGCAAGTCCCTACTACATCCACTTCCTTCCTCTTTTGTACCTGCAACGACTGAAACCACGACTGCAACCACCACACAGCCCACACCTCTCCTCGACATGGCACAACTAATGAACATGGTGCAAATGCTAGTGAGCAAAGTGGCTGAGATCGTGCCAAAAACTAGATTGAAAAGGCCCGTTGCCATAGATGCAGAGTCACGACAAGACCCTAAAAGACAAAGACTAGAGGCATCAACCACCACACCCCATACTGCCATGCATGCCGACACTGACTATGACGCATCTGTGGCTGAGCTACTGGCACAACTAGACAAGGCAAAAGAAGAGAAGAAAGTGGCCTTGATGGAGCTAGAAAAAGAAAAAGAAACGTCAGCTACGCTTAGGCTAGAAGTTTCAAGGAAGGGAGTCGACCGACGAAGAGAAATGAAGGCCCTGCAAGACCAGCTAATAGCAAAAACAAAGGAAGCCCAGGACAACAAAAGCCGCCTTAGACAAAGGCTGGAAGACGAAGAGCAGAACCTGGTGACAGAGCAAAGAAGTCTAAAGCTACTAGTGCAGCAATACAATGATCTACAACAAAATGTCGCTCGAGTGGAAACGCTAAGACAGGAGGTTCAGGAAGACGAAGCCAGTATACCACAAGAACATACCATGGAGCTCTATTTGTGGTACGAGCTAGAAGAACAAAACAGATTAATAAGTGAAATCGAGTTTCTGAAGAGTGAAGGGCAAGGAGTCTCAGCAGCAGAAGAAAAACGGCTACAAGATGAAGTGCAAATATTACAAGATGCACTGGAGACCTCCCAAGAAGATGTAGAGGCCCTCATGGCCATGGCTTTCAATAAAAAAAGGCTATTCCTTACTTAGATCCAAAGCCAAGAGCAGCTGGTGCAGGAAAAATCAGAAGTACTGGCCGAGGTGAACCAAAGGCTCAGCATTGTAGATCAAGCCAAAGGGATTGCTAAAGAGCAGCTGGCTCAAAAGTTAAGAGAAAGGAACCAGTTGTGGTTTCTAACAAATGAATAGCAACAGGTAGTGATCACCCTGGCGAGCCAACTGGAGGAAGAGAGAAAAAGGATGGAGGAAAGAGCTATGGATTGGGAAAGGAATAATTTTGATAGGGTGAGGGACTTGACCGAACTCTTGGCAGTGGCAAAATGCGAAAGAATGCTTGCAGAAGCTAGGGTTGAAGCTGCCGAAATAACTACTAAAACACAGCGGCAGGCCTTCCTCAACACGATACTCCATGTCACACAAGCTGAGGGCGATGATCCAGTGGAAAAGGTGAAAAGAAAGTTGGAGCTAACCACCCGAGCTCTAAGATATGGTCTTCAAGAGCGGGAGCTCCCAACGAGTACAGGGATCACTAAGGAGCAACAATTCCGCTACATACGATGTACGGGCCTTTCCACTACTGAGCTCAGGGAGCTAGGTTTTGAGGAGCATGAACAGCCACCACCACCACTGCCAGTCATCCCATCTGTGGTGGAGCGACATGTTGAAGAGGGTCTGAATTTCGAGCAAGGTGATGAAGAAGAGCAACAAAGAATGCTGAGTCCGCCTCAACCCGATCTCCCACAAGAAGAACCTGGAGATGCCCATCTGCCTGAGCGTATAGTTGCAGCGAGGAGGAGAAGAGAAGAATTAGCTGAGGAGGCCCAACGCCGAGCACGCATAATTCCAAGACAACTTCCTGAAGAGCCCATGCCACTGAGAGATGATGCACATCCTGTAGACGGGCCCCAGGAGTTGGTCATTTGGTGTCAGCGAGAGTTCCATAAACAACTGTTTGGGCTTTCATTTGCTTTCCCACGCTCTCTGAACCGGGCCCTGCCTCTAGGAGTCTTAGCCAAGATCAAGGATCTGGCTAATGAACTTACAAACAGGTGGATAGAAGAGAGGAGCATGATAATGACTAGGTGGCGACAAGAGCCATAGGATTATTGGGAAGATAAGGTCAATCTAGTTCCCAAAACTGTCCAAGGCTACGAGGCATAGCCGAAATGGCAGAGGAGGATTTGGGACACCAATTTTGATGCATGGACCGCCTTTTGCAATTCACTCCCCAAAGAGCGCAATGATCTTATCTACATGCCATGGAGTGGACTATGATAGAGACTTGCATGGGGATTACGACTTCCCAAAAATATATAATGTAAATGCTAGGAGCCCCGAGGAATGCTTAGTGTTTAGGTTAGAAGATAAACTTCCTTCTATAAATTGTTTCCTTGCAAACTTCTCTTCCTGCCCAAATCCAATGTTTTTGACCACTTGTAAGTACCTCCGACTTATCAAATTCATGCTACTCCAAAAAACCCACAGCAGAGGAAGCCCATATCCCCCCACTCTTCTTTGATATCAACCTAGGAATAGATAGTAGAGCTATTACTAGGTTAATGATGCGGGCTACTCTCCTTCCTTCCTTCTGTGTAGAGCTCTTAGAAAATATGAGTGACACCCACTTCACAAGGTGTAATCACCCTTTCTTGTCAACCACTCCTCTGAGAGCTAAGGCCAATATTAAAGAATACCTACAAAGTCGCACATTCTTATCTCAATGCCTGCAACCGCCCCGTGATTAAATGGGTATAATATACCTTGACAATTGTACTCCCTCTCTCATTCTCAAAAAAAAAAAGAAAAAAAAAGAGAAGAAAAGAGAAAGAAAATAAAGAAAAAAGAGAAAAGCCACAAGGGAACAAAGACAAGGTGACTGGAGAGAAAGACAAGAGCAAAAAATAGCAAAGTTGAAAGATGAATCTACCACTAAGCAAGTTAACAAGGAGAACACTTCACATGTGCTTGCAGTCTCCCTTCATTGTTATTGTGAACCACACTCATTGCATCTAGGGTTCTCCCTAGCCCCTTCCACACTTCACACGTAGGGCACATCAAGGGCAAGACTTTTTGACATGTCACCCTAAGTTTTGCACCGCATCTCCAATGACGCACAAACTGGGTCCTCAAGTGTGGGATATTACCAAGGGCTTCCCCAAGGTTAGACCCATCTCCCAGTTCCATTGGAACGGGCACCATGCACTACACAATGAGACAGACACACCCCCTAGGAAGTGCACAACTTTTCTTGCAAGTTATGCTCGTGTTTCAAGAACTAGTTGCTTGGCTGAAGAAGATCATCCACTACATCCTCCAATGACAAGGAATTTTTCCATGAGTCGGACATGACTCCATTACTGCAACTTCAGGAGCTTCGTTGCGAAGGTTTAAATGGCTCAACAGATTTCATGTTGCCAATCATCCGCCTACTGATGTGGCTGCCATGACTGAACCAAATCAAGCAAAAGAAAAACTCAGTGATGGATATGCCATTGGCATAGATCTTGGAACCTCATCATCCAATGATCCATGCCCAATGCCTCAAGATCTACGGATCGCTTATTGATTCCACAAGCCTGAAGACTTTCAACTCAAAGCTGAAGACCTTCTACTCAAACACAAGGATCTTCAACCAAGGCCACGGATTTTCAAAGCAAACAGCGTTCGGGGGTTTCTCCAAAATAAATCCCTCCAATACCATCCTCCTAAGGGATTGCTTATTGCTTCAAGCGTTTTGGATACTCAAAAGATAACCGGCTACATAAGGGGTGCCACAACAATGTGAAAGATGCCGAGTATCTTCATGAAGCCTAAAGCATGCCGGAATCTTTCCTGGTCATCGTCCTTAAACCCCATCACCTATCATTCACCCAACCACATTGGAAGCAGTGTCACCCACCTACTTGTTCCACCTAGCAGCTGACCTAACTAGCCAATACGTCCTTGTCACCCACGTCTTCGGTGCATGCTATAGCCTGCTTTCTACGACGGTGAGTGCCATGGGACTGGCACTCGTCCAGGAGGGGGGTAATGTTAACCCCAACACGAAGAAAGCAAAAGGAAATAAAAAAGAAGCAGGGCAAAGGCGGAAAAAAGGTAGCCCGACTGAAGAAAGAATATGAGAAAAGGCCAAAAGCGCAAGGGCAACCTTAAAAGTCCAAGGCAAATGCAAAAGGAAAAAGTCACATTTTAAAATAAAAAGGCGCACCCTGAGATCTTGTAAAAGAGCGCCAGGCTCTCACCCACGCAATTTGTAAACGTAGACAAGCGGTGGAAAGGAATCTAGGAAGATAGAAGGACAATGGGAAAAAGGGCCTAGGCTATGGCCGGCCATGTAAAAAAGAGGAAAAGGGGATGACCGCCCAAAAGGGATTTTAGGGTTTTGTATATAAATTTGAAAAGTGAATGAAAAGCTCATTCTTGTGTGTGGCCAAAGCTTCTTCTTCTTCTTCTCTTGTTTCTTGCCTTCTTGCTTGTGCTTGAGAGAGTGTGAGGGAGTGAGGGAGTGATTGTGTGAGAGTGAGGGATCTTGGAGAAGAAGCTCTCCATCTTCTCTCTTCATCTTCCCCTCTTCTCTTCTCTTCTCTTGTCTCGCGCGTCGCTATGGAGGATGAAGCTCATGGGAGAGGGATTGAGGTTGCTTGAGCTTGCCTCAAGGATCGTGGAGCTACCGGTGTGCAAGAAATAGGAGGGTACTCGATCGAGCATCAAGGTAAGCTCACTACACCCGTAAGGTAGGCATTGCACGTCGGCTATGTGAGAGGTAGCCATGGCCGCTCGGTTCGAAACACTTGAGCAATAAGTGGTCCGTAGGTCTCGTAGCTCCCCTTCAATTTGCTGCTGATCTTGCAACCTCAACATGGGCAAGGACTCACCGACATCCCGACTCGATGGTATTGGGAAACTGATCCTAATGAATAAAGGCTTATGGTCAATCAGAAGTGGTCAAAAGAAAAAACCAAGGGAAGCTGCACTTTCAATTGTATGGGATAAAACAAATGATCATGCTCAAGCTATTATCAAGCATGAACTTGATGGTAGCTACATTCATCATGTTGATGATTGTGAAACCTCTCATGCGACATGGGATCGATTAGAAACCCTATTTGAAGCTCATTCGAAATCCTCCAAATAATATGTCTTACTAATTGAGTTTTTTAGGCTTCATATGCAAAGTAGTACCTCACAACTCATTTGAATTATATGGAAAACTTGTTGACACAACTTGCAGGAATCAACTTGAAGATTGATGAAGACATTTTCATTGGAGTGCTTCTCAAGAGTCTTCCACCTGAGTTTGAAAATATGTCTACCACATTAATCAACATTTAAAAGCCAAAGCTTATGGATATCAAAGCCTCTCTCGTGGATGAGGAAAAGAATATCAAGAACAAGGGAGAAACAAGCATCCCAAGAGGAGACCAACAACTCAGAAGAAAAGCATAGTCTGTGACTTTTGTAAGAAACTGAGCATATTGAAAAAATTTGCTACGCTAAGAAAACGTCTTAAAGAGCATATCTTGATTTAGTCAAAGAAATGAAGACAACAATCAAGAAGCATAAGAAGAAGAAGAAGAAGAAGAAGAAGAAGAACCCCAAGAACAAAAGGATAGGACTTACCAGTCCCTCTTTTGTAGCTCATTTTTTGATAGACTTTTGTAAGTTTCAAAATGTGGACTTGCCTAATGTTCCCACCATAAGCTCCTATACTCCTCATGTAACCTCTGCACACTATAACCTCTATACACTTAGTGAGGCCTTGTAATAGCCTCTAGCTTTGTATGGTCGGTTATTTCCATCTCTACACTTAGCAAGGTTCTACTCACGACAGCCTCTGTATACTCAGTGTCTTTCTTGGTTGTAATTGAGGAGGGGTGTTGAGAAATGTGCAATCATATCCACCATAGCCTCTTTGCAAGGAATAAAAAAGGCAAAGAAACACATTGCAAATAAAGTCTTAGACTAGGTCATGTATGCATGGTTTATTAAAACCACAGTTGGTGAATACCATGGTCACTTTCCACCTTTCTCCACCTACCAATACCACCTATTCTAAGCCTATAAAAGGCACTCACCTCCACACTCATTCTATTAATTATTTTCTAATGAGTTGTACTTGCACTATGCTTGGATAATATGAGTTGTTCTTCTTTATCAATGCTAATGCCTCATTATGATTGTCTATTTGATCATCAGAGATCCTCCTTAGCATGCATCCTCAATATTTTAACACCGCTCCCCATCCTATTGTCTCCCCCGCCCACCTATGGTGGTGACCTTGCATCCCCCCACTAGGCCACCACCCACCTCTGCGATGCCCATCACCCACCCAAAAAGGCCCCTACACTCCCCCCACGTGTGCATCCATCACCCTCCTAAGGTGCCCACCCCCTCCACGATACCCCACCCACCCTCTCTACCTTTTAAATTCTTACCTTCAAAATTTAAAAAAACAAACAACAGACAACGTTCAAATTAAGTTTCATTTAATTTCACAAAAATAACCCCACCACAAAGTCCCCCACCCTCCTTCTCTGTATACATATATATATATCTTCCTTTTTACCCCATTCACAAAAAAAGAAAAAAGAAAAACACCAAACACAAAACCACTCTACTCATAATCCCTACAACCCCTTTTCCCTCACCTCACCCCCACGCTTGTTCGACCCGCATCTTTTCGTTTGTCTTCCATGCATGATCTCCCTTTCCTTTGTGTCATGTGCATGTGTGCCTTCTTAGGCCTTGTTTGCATGTGGGATTTGTGCATCTCGTGATGCGTGCTCATGATTGTGATTGTTCATGTGCAAGGATGCACGTGTGGTTTTTTCCATGGGGTGATGTGCTGACTAATGTTCACACGAAGTTCACACTCAACCCATTCCCAGGTACATTTTTCTAAAGTTTTAAATCTCTCAAAATTGAAAAACAACTAAAAAACACATGAAAACTTACGAAAATCCATTTAAAAATCATACATTTTTTATTAAAATGCCAACTAGATATTTAAAATATCTAAAATATTTACTAAAATGATTTGATATTTTTTGCAAAATTTCAAAATCTTTCTCAGTTAGCAATGCAAACACAAATTTAGAAAATAGTAAAAAGCCATTAATTTCATGGAAATTTATAAAAAATACTTGAAAAGTGTTTTAAAATTTTTCTATTTTTTAAGAAGAAAATTATACACACATTTTTGTATATTTTTAGATCGTTTATATGTGCTAAAGTGATGAAAACTAATTGGCAACCTATTGAGACAATAAGAAACCCTTATTTAACATGTAAATTCAATGCAAAATTCTTTTTCCACTCCGAAAATAGGTGAAAAATTCTAGATAATTTTGAAAAATCTATTGAACTTGTGAGCTTAAATTTCAACCCATAATTTTTTAATTTTTAAAAAGGAGAATATTAATCAAATATTTATATCCAAATTCGTTAATATTTGGAAAGGTTTTCAACTTGTTGGATTTTCTTGATAGATTACATTGTGGTTACATTCTCTCTATTATTGACAATGCATTCAAACTGTGCTTGCATACATATACCTCCCAAGTATTTTTTAAATTTCTTTCTTCAAGTTTTGCTATCCAAAATCCACAATGAGTTATTAGAAGAAATCAATATCACCACGTTTTTCACATGTGTTCCTGTCACATACACATATATTTTTAAAAATAAAATCAACCCACTATTAACTTAGCACACACTTTGTGCGCTACAAGCACATTTAATTTTAATTTAAAATGAACCAATTGTTACCAAAAAGCATGCATTGGCAAAAAAACACCCAATTTACAGTTATTTTTTAATAAATGAATGTGCATTTAGAGACCCTCAATCAAGGTTCCAAGTTTGGGTTACCCTAAAAGTACCGTTACAAACTTAATAATTTTTAAATAAACTATAATAAGGAATCATCATTTTCTTTTTAAGAATTATTACCTAATAGAATTTCACCCATTATTAATACTTTTATTAAAATTAATCCTTCATTATATTTCTTTCCTCTCACACTGTACATTTTCCTTCTTATTGAATGTGCTTTGTGGGCATGGGAACACTCGAGTCTTATCTAGTCCCTCTTGTTGTGATGATGGTAAAACAATTCGAGTGTCATGTTAGTATGATCAATTCTTATGTGATTCTATGCTTTTGTTTTGCTCATGTTGATGAGTCAAGGTATGGTATGTATTTTTCTTTTTCTTTTTTGCCTGACATGGGGATTCATGGTGTCTGTTTATCTACATCACATGAAGCTTTCGGTCGCATATGTATGTAGAGGTCATGCCAGATTCTTCCTAGGATGTGGACTACAAAGGGTGGTTAGTCGATGGGTTGAGTCATGTGAGTTTATTATGATTGATATCATATATGTTCCTATCCTATTGTTTTGCAAGCATTCATTGTGCCTATCTATGTGTGTAAACCATCTTAATGGTGCCTCAAACCCCTACCCCGATCTAGTATGTGTCTTTGGTATTGCATGATTATTCCTTGTTGCTAGATTCAAACCTCGTTGCTAAAGCACTATTATCTATGTTTGTGAGAATTACCTTACGGCTAGTTCCAGATGATCCTGACATTTATGATCAATTTCTAACCTCTTACAATAAGAGGTCTAGTCTTGTTTATGGTATAACTATTCTTATGACACGTGAGAGTTTGGAGAAGGCTCTTTCTTATAGAAGCAGTATCTCGATGTTTTTGATCCAAAGAAGGTTATTACCACGTCAGGGGTGAGTGTCTCTGTGATTTCCAACTTGCTATGGAAGCAGTTGTGCCAATTTCTTCAAGATAGGTTTATGCATGCCGAAACCTTGTCTCATTACCTCTCCAAGGAGTTGTTCATAAATTCTTGTATGGTCTTGAAAGGTATTACCATTGATTGGAGTACCTATCTCCTAGCAAAGATGGATCAACATTTCATTAGAGCTACTATAGGAAATGTGACTAATGTCTGATTTGGATTGTGCGTTTATGTATCCTTGAAGCATACTACCCCTAGCAAAGGAAGTACCTTTACCTCTAGTTCATCCTACAAAGGTTTCTCCTCCTCCTCATGAAGAAGATGATGTGATCATTGAGGATGATGATTCTCCCCCACCTCTAATCATTCAAAGAAAGTGCCTGAAACGAGCTGTTGCATTAGTGGTTGGCAGTTTCTACTCCTTCAATTCCAGTTACAATTCCTACTTAATCTTGTAGCACACTACATGCCTTTCTTCAAATCTCAAACCTTTTTAGAGCCTATAGGAATGGTATGCTAGACATTTATATTCCTTCTATGCAAGACCTAGTAATAGAAGATGCCATTCTTTTTTTATGCAAGGATATTCAAAGCTCAATTGAACTTTCAGTTACTGCCTCTATCCAATAGTTTTCTTCTTCTTTTTATGAAGAAGTTTTATATGGTGTATCTCTTCTCTCCCCATCGCATCTCTACATATCTTCTCTCTCTACATCTCAACATTACTTTGATTAATGATATACATTATATGCAAAGCAAGAGATGGTGATCAACTTGTATGAAAAGAAGGTATTGCTCTTCAGAAACCTCTATTTGGTTGGAAAAATTGGTCCCTTAAAGCCAAAGATAGGCTTAGTTTCATCAAATTCTTCAGCTAATCAAGGCTAGAAGATCATTGGTTAATGATGATAGACAATCTCAAACCTTTTCCTTCATGCTAGATAGAGAAGACGACGAATTGGTAGTGGTCTCAAAATGTAACAATAATGCGATCAAATCCACACAAACCCATTAGAGTCTTGTTGCATTATTTTGTAACTACAAATTTGATACTAATTCAAATTGTGTGAATCCCATATCTTCCCACACTTGCACAAATTGGTAGTGGTCTCAAAATGTAACAATGATGCGATCAAATCCACACAAACCCATTAGAGTCTTGTTGCAATATTTTGTAAGTACAAATTTGATACTAATTCAAATTGTGTGAATCCCATATCTTCCCACACTTGCACAAATTGATTATTAGTATAGAAAATCTAAGGCAATTCTTGTATCTCTATGTAGATTTATCTTGTTTGCTATTGTTTTTATCCACATCTATTGCTAGGCCATAAATATTATATCTCTATGACTTGAGACATCATTAGCTATTATAGTCTTGTTTTAACTAATGTGATTGTTCTACAATGATGTGACTTTTATGTATCTATTAAAGTGGTTTGTTTGAGTGAAATAAAATATATCTAAAAGTCACAAAATGATGAATATTTAAAACCACTGATAATGAAAGAAAATTAATATTTAATTATTTCTTTGAGAGTTTCGCATATGCCAATGTGGTTTGATAGTGAATCTTTAAATGGATAGTAGCTAATCAAGCATATTAATTAGAGAAAAAAATAGTGCTAATTTGACCAATGTTTTCTTTTCAATAAGTAAGACCTTGTGACTACTAGATCTATGTTACCACCCTTGTTAGACCAAGGCATCGTAAAAGACACTGTCATTTTCTAAAGCTGCATTAAACTCTCCAATGGGAAGCTTAGAATCACATGTTTGTATGAGAGGTTTACAACATGCTAGGAAGTAATAATAAAACTTTGGAAAGGAAGTATACCACTCCTAACTTATCATATTAATTTTGATGCTTTTATTTCTCCATGAAAATAATCACATCCAATATGAAATAACAACATTAGTTGTAATAACCTTGACTTAGCATGTTATAAAAGGATAATAAATAACTTGCAATCCACATGCTGATGAACCACCTAGATATTTGATAGCATCATCTAGCATAATGTGTATGCATATTATGGATTTATGTAATGCACAAATGCTTATTCTTTATTTTGTATTTGGACCTATTATACATTATTATGGTAAAGTAATTTTATTGCATTGAATTATTCTAATTCAGTTCAATATCATATGTTAGAAAAAATGTATTTGGTGGTGTATTTTTCATGTGAATCTTTCAAAGTCCTCATATTAACAAGTGACTTTCTTCTACGACACACACACATACATTAGGGGGAGAGAGAGAGAGAGATTTTGATCAAGATTAAATTAATAAAATAGATAAAATAAGATCTTGTATTGTTGTGTGGATTTTTGTTCGTAAACTCTTGAATAAGGGTTGTCCTTTTCTAGGATTGAGAACATGGAGGTATTAATTATATTAAATTTTCCTAAAGTAATAAGAACAAAAGCTATTAGAAGAATGTCACCTCCATAGTTGCTCCCAAACTTGGGTATGCAAATACTTGCATCAAGGAAATGGTAGAGTCTACTATAAGCATCCTTTTCCAAAATTTTATATAAGAGTCATGGTATAACAAGCAAGCTCTGCAATTGTAAAACTTGTGTGAGACACATGCTATGAAGAAACTAGTAATAATCACATGTAAGAATTTGGAAACACTTTATAATGAAGGGTCAAATATTTTATGTACGCTAAGAAATGAGAACAACATGCATGTTTGTTTACCTGATAAGTCGATGGAAGCCAATGTGTAATTTTGAGTGCAGTAAAAAGGCTATGAAGAAAGTATTCACTATGAACTGAGATCACAACATTATCAATGACATTTGTACATTATATTCACTCGTAATATGCATATACATTATGCTAGATGATGCTATCAAATATCTATCTGGTTCATATGCATGTGGATTGCAAGCTATTTCTTATCCTTTTAAGACATGGTAAATATGCATGTTGTTATTTCATATTCGATGTGATTCTTTTCATGGAGAAATGAAAGCATCACAACTAAGATGATAAGTTAGGAGTGGTGTACTTCCTTTCCAAAGTTGTATTCTTGTTTCCTAGCATGTTGGAAACATCCCATACAAACATGGGTTCTAAGCTTCCCATTGGAGAGTTTAATGAGGCTTTATAAAGTGACACGGTCTTTTACGATGCCTTGATCTAAGAAGGGTGGTAACATAAATCTAGTAGTCATAAGGTCTTGCTTATTGAAAAGAAAACATTGGTTAAATTAGCACTATTGTTTTCTCTAATTAATATGCTTGATTAGCTACTATACATTTAAAGACTCACTAGCAAACCACTTTGGCATATGGAAAACTCTCAAAAAATACTTAAATAGTATTTTTATTCCACTATGAGTGGTTTTAAAATGTTCATCGTTTTGTGACTTTTAGATATCTTTTATTTCACTCTAACAAACCACTTTAATGGATACATAAGAATCGCATCATTGTATAATAATGATATTATTTAAAACAAGACTATAATAGGTATTGATGTCTCAAGTCATAGAGATATAATATTTATGGCTTAGAACTAGATGTGGATAAAAATAATAGTGAAAAAGATTAATCTACATAAACTTTCATGTTATTTTATAAAAACAATCTAAATGATATAGAGATACAATAGTTGATTTAGATTTTCTATACTAATAATCAATTTGTGCAAGTGTCAGAAGATATGGGATTCACACAATTTGAATTAGTATCAAAATTTGTACTTACAAAATAATCCAACAAGTTATAACATAATTTGTATTGAAGGTATGGGAGCTTGCGAAGGATGTAAATAGATAAGAAAATTGCAACCTTGATACTTTGTCAAATAGGTCAACTACATATTTCATAGACTTATCCAACAAAGGAAAGCCTCAAAATATCTTGATTATCACACATTGAGGCCATACATTCCCGTTTCGGATTCTTGTTGAAGACTTCTTGAGATTGGAGAAAAGTGAAGATCGAAATCTTGTCTCTTACTGAAGACGAGATTGCCAAAATGTAAGTACTCAAATCTTTTTTTGAGAGGTTTTAGAACCTTAAGGTAATTGTTGTGTTTTCTTTAGCATTTTATTTATATTGTTGCTCAAACTTACTTTAAACGTTTCCAAAGATTTTATGTTATGAGCCTCGGGAGTATTTAAATATATTGTTGTAAGTTATGATCTTAGAGAAAATGTCAATGGTAAGGAAAGGGGATTCTATAAAGAAATGATGGATATGGCATAGGCTATCGAATTTCTTGAGGGTTGTGGGGCTATCATGAATGTAGTAGCCTCGTCTAAATTAATAGGGAGGTCTACTTGGATTAATGATATACATTATATGGAAAGCAAGAGATGGTGATCAACTTGTTTGATAAGAGGGTATTGATGGTAAGCAACCTCTACTTAGTTGGACAAAATTGGCTCTTTAAAGTCATAGATAGACTTAGTTTAAAGTTAAATTCTTCAGCTAATCCAAGCTAAAAACTTATTGGTTCATGTTGGTAGACAATCTCAAGCCTTTTGCTTCATGCTAGATAGAGAAGATGGTGAATTGGCAGTGGTCTCAAAATGTAACAATGCTGCAATCAAATCCACACAAACCCAGTAGAGTGTTCTACCCTATAAGAAAAATCCACTCTATCTTCCAATACCACGTTTAGTGGCTTCTTTCTGAATTGTAGATTTTCATGTGCTGATCCCAAAAATGTCATGCTCTATGGACCTAAGGGTAGAAGGAGAGGTCAAGTCTTAATCCATGAGAAAGAGCTCTTTTCTAGTAGGAAATTGATGGTACCTTCATATGTTGATAAAGATGACTCCAATGATCAATGGATGCCTACCCTTTTAATGTTGATGTAGAGATCAATCACCTTGATTTGATACCATTGTTGAGGTCCTTCATCATACAATTGAACAAGTTAACTAAAATTTGAAGAGAACAAAAAATTGTATGAGAGAAAGAAAATAGAAAAATCATACATTGCACAAGATTAGGTAAAATCTCCCCCTTTGCATGGGTGAGCATCTTTCCCATTGATTCATTTATGAGTTTTTATTAAGGCTTTGCACTCAAAAATCATTGAAAAGCATCTCCATTTTGAGCTCTTATTTTCTTTTTATGAATACAATATGTTTTTCCTAATATTTTCCAACTATTCTATGAAACCTACTGTAAGGTTTGTAAAATAATAATCAAGCTTTGCAGGCCTTGCCCAATAATTATATCCAAATGAATAAGTTGCACATATATACATAAAGCATCCTTGCACTATCATATGGTATTATGTCCAATAGATGAAAGAGTAAAAGAGTCTACCTTTATAAGAAACTCACCTATATAACTACAAACACGTTGGTCTATTTCCATGAGGAGGTTAGTGTGGAGGCTAGAAAAGGAGATTCAGCAAGTGTCTTGCATATTCAATGAAACTTTAGTCTTCTTAATATTACTTGACATGGTCATGTGGTTCCTGCTTAAGCTTAGATGTTAGTAGGACACATAAAACATGAGAGAGAAGAGAGCCTTTAGATAGACCTTAATGTATGATGCTGGGGGAGATCAAAGAGAGTTGTATGTGCTTATTTTTATATGGAGGAAAAGAGTATGTCCTCTTCATAGACTTTGCCTCGCACATTGTTAGACACGTGTGTTTAGCCACAAAGTGCGAGGGTTCTTAAGAATGGGCAAGACAAAAGATAAGATAGAAGCTAAATCAATTGATGCCAAAATCCTCTATGTATATTTGGAAACAGAAGCACTACACTAATTCTTGTTATGTATAACATTGAGATCCCAAGTACAATGTCTTGTTCAACAAGGTCCCAACTCAAATAAAAGAAGAGTGGCCTTTCTGGGCCAAGGCACTCATAAAATCCATTTTAAAATTGCTTTTTGTTGTTATTCCAACAAAATTGATCCGCTTACAATTTTCCCAATGGCTCAATCTTCACTCTAATGTCTATTTAGAGATATAGCCATATTAGTATAGGTTTGTTCATTAACTTCATGAGAACTTTCTTTCACCTCTTCCTCTTCTTCATCTCTTTCAATTTTCTTATCTTTCACTAGGCTCTCCACCACATTTGCCTCTTATGTATCGCTTTTCTAACATATCTGAATCCTCATACTTATCTTTGGTACCCTCATGTTAGTCTTAAACGTCTCTGTCAAAGCATATGTCTCATACAATAATTTACATTCATCAGATTTAGTTTTATCCTGTGTAGAAAATTGTCCTACAACACCACCCTATAGAAAACTGCTCCTATCTTTTGAATGGTAACTTAGATCGCCAAGCTTTGAAAAGAAAAATTGTAGCCCCACTTGTGATCTAGAATATTTCTGAAGATCCCAGGACCAAATCTTGAAGGTATCAACCCCTAAATTTTTATGCGTAACAGCCTGCAACTATTCATTACAGCATGCAACCCAAGCCAAACATTGACCTTCCCAACTCTGTCTTGGAGGCATAGGAACGTTGATTTCAACCACATTTTGTAGGACCCTTCCTAAGGTATCAAGTCCACATTAGATGCATCAATCATCATTAATCCTCTCCCAATTAAAACAATTTGACATGTTTAGTTTAGCCATGCCTATCCATTGCATTCTCCAATTGTGTAGCATCCGTATCCAAAAAAATTGAGTTTGACATTTCTAGGTCTACTTTATACCTAACACTTCTAGGCATTTTATTGTGGCCATTATGATGTCTATTTGGGCATTTTATGCTAGTCTTGACGTACTCTATTTATGGCATATTTTTTTTCTTTATATTCAAGCTCCTCCCGAGTCATTCATTATCACCTACTAGTTCTCTTGGAGAGAGGGAGCTTGTGCCATTGCCTATGCAGCTAGTGACTCATTGTTGTATGCCATTGTCTCGCGTTTCATATATGGATTTCATTTTTTGATCATTCTTCTAATTTCTCTTCTTTGTAGCATTCTTCTGTGTTTCTTTTTCTTTTGTCCTTGTGTTTAGTTAACAGCTTATTACAACAATTGTTTATGCTTCCATTGCTACATCCACTTTTGACATGGTATTAGGTTTTAGGATCCAAGTTTGTGCGATTGTTTTTTGCTATTTTAGGTTTGTGTTTTTTGTTTTTTCCAGCTGATTGGACTCTTTCTTGATTGCTACAAGGACTTATTTTTCAGCATGGTTGACCATCTTTTGGTTATTTTTGGCCTGGTTTCTACTCTTTTTCTTAGTGTTTTTAAGTTCAACATTTGCATTTTAGGGATAATAGGTTGACATGACTTACTTTTATGCAGGTTGACTGCATTTATTGCATTCATTTGACTGTGTTTTGAATCTAGTCTTTGCATTTTCATTGCTCATGCTTGTGCACGGCTGGGCGATAGTATTTCAAGTTGATTCTTTCTATGTTTGGTCCTATTTTCACCTTATCCATTGTGTCTGAACTTTCTGGTGAGCACCCTTGGTCGTATGAGAGACAAGATTGAGATCAATATTGCAGTGTATGAGAGCTCAAATATAGTATTATGATGGTGAAATTGTAGATTCTTCTATTTCTATTTTATTAATCATGTTCAAAGACCCACAAGTCTTACTTCTGGCTCACTTTGAAGTAGGCTTGATCGACTAGCTTATTAGCACATGTACACCATAGCTTGTGAGTTTTAGGCAATGGTAAAATGTGTTAAAACTTTCTAGGATCACTTTCTTTTTAATGAAAGCTTGAAAGTTTTGGGATCTTATATGTTATGGGGCTGTTTTATTGAGCTGATGAAGTTTAGAATGCATTTTTAGCTCAGAAAACATGTGGTTGCACATTGTGCCCACTTGTCATATCTTCTTTAGATACGCCTTTGATGGTGTTTAGTGGTGAGAACCATTAATATGCTTGCACCCTTCCATAGAATAGCTTGAAGTTGTGTCTCAACTAGTTTGTGATCAATTCTATGATAGAGCTAGTGTTTTCTATCTATTACATAAGAATTTGTTAAATTCATTTATGAAAAAAATAAAATCACAGTAAGGGATCTATAAATTATGGTAAAAAGTTATAGAAGAGTCAAGAAAATATCACAAAATAGGTTACATAGAGATATATAAAATATGCCATGAATACATGTGATATATAGGATCTATATACCACTGAGAGAGTGGAGGATTTACCTTCCTTTAGTTGTACTATCACCACAATAGAAACAAGGCATAGACACACATGTTAGATGCGCAAAGTTGGGCGCGTCTATCATTGTGTCTATATGCACGTGTAAATAGATGTGAATTTTGTGTCTATATATCCGCGCAAATAGACATGAATATAGACGCGTTTGCAGATGCATAATTATTTAACCACGTGAAATTGGACTTAACATAATAAAAAACTAGAGTTAATAATTACTTTTGCATTGCTCTCTTATGAATGACAGTTCCTCCAGTTGACAAGCCTGATATAAGTAATTAGCGGCAAGCGACACAAATCTTATTATACAATTAGAAGCAAGCATTGCATGTATCTCGTAATTTCTCTACTTGAAGATGATAAAAAATACTTCATTTTTATTATGAAAAATTCAATTTAGCTTTAAACTTGACTATTGATTCTTGATTATACACATGCGCATATGATATTTTCCATAGAATTAAGAAAACATATTGAATCATTAAGCGAATTAAGTATGTTACAGTTTATGATCCATCTCATCTTCAATGAGATCAGCCCTTGCTAAACTATCTACTTCTAGGTCTATGTTATCAAGAGGTAATGAAACAAATAAGTCTATCCCACTATTAGATGTGTTGCTATATTGCTCAATAACTTCATCATCATGAGCCACATTATTGTCCTCTTCTGTGTTTCCTTGAACATCCTTGCGAGGTTCATCTTGTACTATATCACACATATCATCCATTATAGTGTCATCGTGTACATCATCATTAATTGTTGGATTGTCATCTGCTATCTCTATGTCGGTAATATTATCATATATTGGTTTTGAACGATTAGATATAGGGATGACATACCACCATCAATTATTGTTTACCATTGGATGATGCACAACCTGTATTTGAAAAACAAAAGCAATAAACTTAAATACTTATTATATTGTTTATATGTATCACATGTATACATATAAAAAAATTAGCTTTTACATATATACTTGCTCGCATTGTTGACGTAGTACTAATGTGTCATTCTTGTTTTGGTGAAATTTTGTAGAGTCAATGATTACAAAACCACATGGATGACGTCTAATTGTGCAATGCTCACGATTTGTTACCACTTTTTAAACCACCTCACATCCACTACATATTTAAAGAATCCTCTGAAGTCAAGCTTCAGAATATCTTGGATCAAGCCACAATAACCTTTCATGGTACCATTGGCATCCTCAAAGTGAGCAAGGACACCACAATCTTGGGTGTTTCTCTTTTCATCTATACATTGAGTTCGAAGATATTTACCCTCACACCAACTAGCATTGAATAATGTGCACTAGTAGTAAAAAATTAAGATAAAAAATGTCAATGTATTATACAAAATATAACTAGAAACAAATTAATTGATAGTATGTCTCACCTTTGATAAGAAACCTCGTGCGTATTCCCACTCTTCTTGAGATATATTAATTTTCTCATCTTTTTCCATTCTCTCCATTTCTTCATGTAACCAATCTATATCAATATGACGTGGGAGCGCATTTAGATGATCTGGAAAGGAGACATTACATCCATATTTGGTGCGAAAGGCTTGTCTTTCGCTTTTTCTTCTTGCCCTTGCTTCATTATATAGTGTCACCCATTTGGTCATTACATCACTATTGAGCATACAAAAACTATTTAACTTACGAAGTTCTTCTTTTGTTAGCACTTTAGTCATTCCTTTTCCTTGAGGTATTATAGAGGTCATCCTCAAGTCTTCATCGACTTTCCATAGTCGTGGTTAAGAGGGGTCCACTTCAGCAAGATATTTAGAGAAATAAACAAGGGATGATTCCACTAACCAACCCTCAGCCATGCTTCCCTCAGGCCGTGCTTTTTGCCTCACAAAATCTTTCAAGGTTTTTATGAAGCGCTCAAGAAAAAACATCCACCTTGCATGAATTGCCCCACAAAGTGCAATCTCATCAATCAAATGTACGAGTAAATGTAATTGAGTAGTCAAAATGGAGCGAGGAAAAAATTCCTCCACCAAACAAACCACCCCAACAGATAATACTCGAGCATCTTGCAATGTTTTTGGATCAATTTCCTTCGAGCTCACGTATCTGTTAGGATGTATTTGACAATTGTTTATTTTTGTGTAGAAATTCAAAGAGGTTCAGTACATGATGTATGCAATATATAATGAAAAAATACAATGTATGCACACCACACATGCTCTCCCATCTTGTAAATGATATCACATACATCTTTGGATACACAATGGGATATACTAGTAGGAAGTAAGAACTGAATGTAAATAATATTCATAGATCAAATGATTAGTTGAGGAAAAAATCATCATACCCCAAAGTTTACACATAGTTACTCCACTAATTACTATATTCATGGTTAGAGATACCCTTACTTGAATCATTTTGTGCCAATCGTGGGACTTCAAACCACATAGTTTCTCCACACCTCTTTTCTTTTTCTTTATGAAGGCTCCCTTGAGACATCTCATATATCCTGTGGGTGTTCGAAAGCTGCATATTTGTTCCTTCACTATTTTTTCCTCGTTCTTTGACAACATCCAAGGTGCCTGGGATAGCTCAATCTTTCCTCTAGGTCCAATGCGTGGCCAGGCTCGTCTCATGCAACCAATGTTACGTAAATCCTCCCTTACATTAACTGAATCACGAGCCCCTGTCAAGTGATCCCATAATGTAGATACAACATTTTTGAATATGTGCATGGGGTCCAACAGGTGATTGATCTTGAGTTCAGTCCAATACGAAAGATGAAAAAATATAGAGAACCTAAGAAACAAAAAATATATTATGTAAACAATTCATCATGCTAAATACTTTAAAGTCAATCGAGAGAAATATACTTATTACCGACGGGTGGAGGGTGGTTGTCAGCATTAATCCATCTCTCCTTCCAATCTCGAATGGTTAGAGATTGTGGAGTCATTCCATTAGTAGGGATAACATATTTGGGATGGTCAATAGGAAGAAATCGATGATGATTGTCATAGATAACCTTCTTTAAACGTGCCGGCCTAGAGGAAACTAGAGAGGGACCGCAAATAGGACATGCATGATATCCTTATGTGGTTAAATCTGAACAAACAAGTGAATTAATAACATGCAATTGATTCAAGTCTTGAATTTCAAATATAGAGTTATATACATATACCTGAACACTCTCCATATCTTGGAAAGTCATGCATGGTCCACAACAACATGGCCTTCAACGTGAAATCTCTAGAGGATGCAGATGCGCTTGTATCTTGCACCTCAATACCTTCCCATAAAATTTCTAACTCCTCAATCAAAGGCTCTAAGTAAATGTCCATGTTTTTTACCTTGTGCTTTCCAGGAATCATAAGGGACAACATTACATGTCCCTTTTTAATTGCCATGGATGGAGGAATATTATAGCTCACCAATACCACTAGCCATACACTATATGATGTGATTTTGATGCCAAATGGATTGATTCCATCCATACCTAAACCAAATCTCAAACTTATTGGCTCTTCTTTGAAAACAGGCCACAAATTGTTTATATGTTGCCATGCCAGTGTGTCTGTAGGGATCCTCCGTTTTCGATCACTTGAATGATGACTAGCATGCCATGTCGCAAAAGCTTACGAGGTACATCCATTGACTTCATCTCCACTTCGTATCTTGATTCACCACAAACATGACACTCTCATGCGAACTCATGAATCCCACGAAATAAGACACAATCATTGACACATGCATGGATCTTAACATAATCGAGGCCTCCCAGAGATGTCAAGTAATGTCTTGCTTGCTCTCTCTTAGTTGGCAATTTGTTTCCTTTTGAAAGCATTTGTGATAATAACCTACATATATTTTTAAAAGTGAGTTAAAAAACCACCAACATATATTTGTGTCTGATTTCAAAATAGAACAATTAATATTATGATTCATAAGCCAAACTGAATTGATACCAACTTCAATAACGCATTCAAACTTACTCTATCCATAAATTGTTTGCAAGTTACGTATCTCGAGGGATGCACGAAGAATGGAGTACATATAACCTTCATACAACGGAGTAGATGATGCTACGTATAGTGGGTCATCTGGCTTCGTAGAGTGACATTCTCCCTGAACCAGTTGCGAAAATAGATCATGTACCATGTTGTCCAAAATCTCATCCTCTACAACTTGATGGGGCATTTCATGAGGGCTACTATCATGGTCATCAGTCTCTACTCTTCTTGAAGACTCTATCTCCTCGCGTCAACTTTTTGCAGCCTCTCGACGCCCGAAAGGGAGCATCTGAGGATGTGGCACCGCATCAGGCTCAACCACAAAAGGGAGTTACATGTACGTTGATATATATTGAGTAACATAGACTAGCAATCTTAGTGTTAAAAACAATGAATACCGGTGATTTTCCTCGGTCCCATTCTCCATACATGCTGAGGTGTGACATTGCAACTCGATGTGCTCGAAAAATACACCCTCGACAATGATCACACATGCATTTAATTTTTCGTTGTAGCCATGCATCTCGATTATGAAGACGTAATGTTTCATCCTCACTTGAGGATGTGCTCGTTGACTCATCAGCATGCACTGCACTAGGTGATGATGATGACAATGATTAAACCTAATTCATGACAACATTAAATTTGTTATTAATATGTTTACATAAAAACTTCAAGGCGTATTAATTATTCTAAGATATTCAATTTTAAATACACAAAACTTATCATAAATACATAAAAACTTATGATAAGAACTTACTATCAAAACTTATCTTAAATACAAAAACTTATGATAAAAACTCAAGCGCGCTAAATGGGCATCTATACCTGCATCTAACTACACATCTAAATCTGTGTCTATCTGCGCCTCTAGTTCCGCGTCTATTAGCACGTTTACGTAAATTTAGACACGCATATACACGCAAAAACAGATATAAACGTCAAAATTCAAAAGATACAAGCGATTTCTTTTCAAACTGCACCTTTCTTGCGTTTTTTGCATGTTCTGAAGCTTTGAGTTCAGCCGACATGCAGTCTACCTCCACTAGTCTCTTCATGACTCACCTCTTCTTTCACTTCAAAGAGACAAGAGGGGAAAGAAGACAGCTAAAGAGAAGAAAGCCAAGGAGAGGAAGAAAGAGAGAACAAAAGAGAGAAGAACAAGAGGCAAAGAGAGGAGACAACAAGGAGCAAGCATCAAGGGAGAACAACTCGCCAAGGAGAGGAAGAAGGGAAAGAAAGCAGCGCCACCACCCGTCCACACCAAAGACCCAAGGTGAGTCCTCTCTCTCTCTCTCTCTCTCTCTCTCCCCCCTCCCTCCCCTCTTATATTACATATGAGCATACCGGAGGATAGAGCCACTTTCTTTCGGAAGCGGATTTCGCTTGGGCTCCCATCTTCATGGATGAGGACCTGACTCAGATGCAGATTGCACACAGATGAGCATGCATGCCACAGATACTCCAAGCACATAGAGAAGGCCATAAGGCCTTCTATCGAGATGGCTGGATTTTTATGGATGGACGACCCACCAAATAGGGGGGCGTGGCCTATGAGACGGGGCAGAGGACTGTACATGAGACCCCGATACGTGTGGCAGTTTGGAACTGCAACGGCTCCATATGGTCATGACCAGACAGACTTGAGGAGATTTTACCCGATCATGATGTTATATGTCTCACAAAGACACATCAGAGCCTAGAGAGAGGGCTTCCACACATTACAGGATTTGAGTGGGTATCTGCATACCGGGCTACTACTAGGCAGAGCACATCTAGGGGCTTAGGAGGGGTGGCAGTTCTAGTCCTTCAGCGGATACAGAGACATATCCAGTTAGTGAGACGAGATGAGGAGGCCAATTACATATGGATCATAGTGCAGATATCAGATGAGAGATGGATCTATATGGCAGTATGCTACTTTTCACCATGAGGGTCCAGATATGCTACTACGCAGGGTGATATTCAAGCCAGAGATTCCTCCTCCCCTTATTCATAGCTCTCAAAGGACATTATTATGTATTCTAGTTTGGGTCAGGTCTTCCTTATGGGGTACTTCAACGGGCGCACACAGAGCCGACAGTGTGAGAGTTTTGATATGGAGCAGCCAGAGATCATGAGAGCATTAGACCCTGAGGAGTTGGGGATCAGTAGGGAGTCAGCAGATACTGGGCCAGACGCCACAGGGTATGGAGGGCATTTACTTGAGCTTGGTAGTAGACATCATCTCATTACTTATAACGGGATGGCACGATGGCCATATTCAGGAGGTCTTACATGCTTCCCACATGGGGGGGGCTGAGAGTACTGTAGATTATATGCTCGGACCGATCGATGGGATGCATACTATCGAGTCCTTTGGCCTTGGGAGACTTCCACTCGGTGCCGATCACACCTTTCTTAGTTTGTCACTCCTCACCTCATTACCATCACCACCTGCAGATATCATACCCCACATGCATACCACCATACACTTCACTCATGAGCTCTCACATGTTTACTCACAACATCTGGAGGAGCACATCACGTCACTTGATCCATATGCACCCCTTGATACACTGACCACTGATATCACACGCATTCTGCATGATTCTGCTACACTCAGTTTTCCACATCACACATACACGCACCCCCCTCGGACCGGTACCATGCCACAGAACACGTGGTATGATGATGAGTGCAGAGATCTACGTCAACAGCTACGCGATTTGGAGGCCAGAGGAGAGATCACACAAGGATAGGCACAGAGACGCATGCACCGCTTGACCCGCCATAAAAAGTAGGAATGGGAGGAAGATAAATATTGGGATATATACCACCTTCTTATGAGTAGAGATTGTGCAGAGGCATGGAGGCAGATCAGAGAACCACACTCACTCACACTGATACATGACCCTGCAGTATGGCATGGATATGCACATAGTTTATATCATGTACCTGCACAGCCGCTGATATCCACACCATGTACACCGAGATCGGGTATTTCATCCTTTTTCACCACTAGTATGGTGAAACATGCTATCTCACGGTTAGAGCATGGCCGCGCTCGAGACCAGTTTGATCTTCAGGCAGAGCATATTATATATGGCAGAGACACATTGGCTCCACTCATTGCTCACCTCTTCAACCGTGCATTGTCTGAGGGGTTCCCTGACTCGTGGACAGAGCACACCATTGTACCTATCCACAAGTCAAGGGATCCTATGGATCCTAACACATATAGGACCATCATGATTGAGCCAGTTTTGGACAAACTTTATGGCACGGTGATGGAGGAGGAGCTCAGCACGCTGGCAGAGAGAGAGTGCATGCGCACACCCGGACAGGCAGGGTTCAGACGGGCATTTTCTACCATAGACCACATCTTCACTCTCCGTTGTTTGATCGACCAGACAGAGTGAAGAAACAGAGATTGTACTGTTGCTTTGTGGATTTCCGCAAAGCCTTTGACATGGTTCTGAGAGAGAGGCTTTTCAGACATCTACTTGATCTGGGGGTGAATGATGACATGATGTGGGGTATTTATGCACTATATGAGCGGGTTACTCAGAGTCAGATGTCCGGGAGGTATATCAGATCCCCTTGTGAGCACCATTGGTGTGAAACAAGGATGCCCACTCTCACCAACTCTATTTGGGCTATACATTAATGAGATAGCAGAGTTTATTCAACAGCGAGCCGGTGGAGGTATAGATCTCAATGGAGCCACAGTTCATATATTACTATTTGCAGATGACATTGTGTTGGTCTCAGACTCAGCTCAGGGATTACAACAGCATTTATTAGCATTGGATGATTTTTGCATATACAGAGAGGCATGATAGTGAACCTTGGTAAAACCAAGCTTATTATATTCCATACATCAGCTCAGATACGTAGACAGAGTATTTTCATGGCAACAGGAGGGAGTATTGAGGTCACTAGATCATATGTATATTTGGGAGTCACCTTTACAGCAGCTTCAGGGACTTTCTCGATGACACAGGCAGCTCGTGACCACCTCACTAGAGGATACTCATCATTGGCTCTTATGGAGCGACAGTGTCATCAGGCACATTTCTAGGAGCCCTGCACCAAGGGGTGGCTCTTTGATACTCTAGTCACTCCAGCACTGATGTATGGAGCAGCTATATGGGGGCCAGGCCTTGCCGATTATGTATGGACATTGATGGAGAGACCTCAGGTGATCATGATATCCAGATTGATTCGCAGCAAGGCCTCAGTCCCACATGACATTGTGCAAGCAGAGCTTGCCACACCGCCCATGCTAGTTGAGGCATTATTTCAGACAGTCTGCTTCCTACACAGATTTCCGGATATGCATAGAGATCGCATTGCATACAGAGCATATATGGCATCTCAGGAGATGGCTCGAGCGGGGGATACCACATCATGGTATGCACTGACTAGAGCTTGGTATGACAGACATGGGCTGGACATTGATAGACTCCCACCTCTTCTATATGATACTCAGGCTCCCACTTACACCCTCTCTCTCTCTGAGAGGAACAGAGTCATCAGACAAGACATATGGCATATTTATATATAGAGGATATGGGTCAGCCTTGCACAGCCACTACCATCGAAGATAGCATATTATTATACATAGTTCTTGAGCATATCAGAGCAGGGATTCATAGAGATTTCGAGATATATGCAGATCTATATGCCACATCAATTGAGAGTTCTTATTGGATAGCTCAGGGTATCATCACATCAGCTTATGATTGAGAGTGGCAGAGCCAGTGGCATCCCACAGGAGGAGAGGATATGCCCCCTTTGTAGATCAGAGGTGGAGAGTGAGGAGCATTTTTTTCTCAGATGCCCGGTATACTCAGAGTTGAGATCTAGATACACATTGAGCAGCTCACTTCAGGGATGTATGACTGATATGGATTAGAGATCATTTGGCCGTTTTCTAGGAGAGGCATGGCACATCAGAGAGCAGAGCACACAGCGGGTCCCAGTCAGAGAGCGGCCCACCCAAACGACTATTACACAGTTCTTTCAGACAGACAGAGTGAAGCTACTGTACCAGCCTCCAGCCAGACCTCCAGGCTCACACTACAGCAGGCTGAGGACTAGCGTACCTGACACCGCACGAGGATCCATGGGTTTCAGACCCCACAGCCACACTGACAGGAGATCCGGAGGATTCTTGATCTACATCGACAGCAGACTGAGATCCGACAACACTCGACACATTGGATCTCAGATCTCCAGTTTGCTCTTTCTCCACCGCCGATGTACCACATCTTGCATCCATGAGGGATCACCTGCTATTAGCGACTTCGACGACTGCTACTACATCCCAGGATAGTATATCTCCCTGCATCTATTACATATACACATCGCACCACTTTATCACAGCGGACAGTTGTTCCCCTATCACAGCTGACATTTGTTCCCCTTTTGTAGCCATTATCTGGAGTACCAGAGCTACATACACACATACACATACATGACACTTATCACACTCATAGCACTGTATTTTCAATTTCTAGTTTTTAGCTTTTCATTCAGCACTTTTATTTTGGATAGCTGGACCTCATCAGTTGTATCACAGTTTGTCTCATAGGCCAGTTTTGGTCTTTAGAAGACGTTAATATAACTTTCTTTCTTTCTTTCTTTCTCTCTCTTTCTGTATTAGGATCTATGATTGAAGTTCTTATATCACCAATAAATCATGGATGGCGGTTGTCAGATTGAGAGCATCCGACTTAGCGCGTTTGACAGCGTGTATAGATTCCAGTTGAGATGTAGACATAGACACGCAACTATGTTTGCTGTCATCGCATCTACAGTTGCGTCTCCAAGCGTGTGTATTCTACATCTTAGACACGAGAATACACGCGCTCTGCCCAGAAGCTTTGACTTCAGAGATGCGTCTGAGAGCATATCTATTCTACATCTCAGACCCGAATATACACGCGCTCCACCTAGAATATTTGACTTCTAGGAAGCATCTAAGAGCGCGTCTATTCTATATCTCAGATGTGAATATAGTCGCGCTCAGACCAGAAGGTTTGACCTCAGGGAAGTGTCTGAGAGTGCGTCTATTCTGCATCTCAGATGCGAATATACACGTGCCAGCTTTGATTAAGAAAATAATTTTTTATTTCTAGAATTGTACGAATATGTTACACAATAGTACAATTTACACAATGTTACAGTTTAACAAATTTTTCTTATTCCTGGGTTTTGTTTGCAGATGTCGCATCTTGGTTCATCTAGCAATGACCCAGATTTGGACCGCATGAATGATACATTGGGCTTGTTCAGTAGAGGCGTCATGTCTGGAACGCCTCTAACGTCTTTGCCTGGCACGCACTGCTTCCCAAACACCAAATGTCCAAACTCCAATTGTAGGTACTCCACGTGCAACGCCTGTACATGCATCGGCTGAAGCACAAGCATAAGCCGAGATGCACATGCATTTGCGGAAGCACGTGCATCCAGCGAGGCAGAGGATAGTCGACAGAGAGGGAGGAGGGAGAGTCGAGGGGGAGGATGAGGCTTGTGTAGGGGTTTCCTAAGAGGTTTCGAGTAATCACCCTCACCAGAAGATCACATAGAGGAGCCTGTACGCCAATACTATAGAGTTACAGATACTGGTGGCTTCTTCCACGATGATGAAGGAAGGGATGTAATGGTGTACATGAGGAGCGTTGTGTATGTGATGTATAAAGATTATTTCATTTACTTCAAGAATCAGAAAAGTGGCTTGTGGCAGGAGGTGTTGAGGGCAATCCATAGGAGGTACCCAAATCCTGAGGGTTAGTGATTCTCGGATGATTGGGGACGCACAAAAGTGAGGGATTTGCTTCACAACAAAATATCCCACCTCATGACATGCACCAGGGAGTCACTGCGGAGACAAGAGGAGGGGCGTGGAGCCTATAGCCAACCACCTATGCGCCAATGCATAGAGTGGAAGAAAGTAGCAGAGAAAGTGGAGAGTCGCCAGCATGCAGAGACGCGACACATCCAAATGAAAACAATGGGATCCGTCACATTACGGATCCGGCGGCAGAGAGTTGTGGGAGGTAGAGTTTGTAAGTATATTTTGATTTCTAGTTTTTTTAAATTTATATTTTTTTCAATTCTTTATATAATTTATTCTAATACATTGTATCTTATAATTGTTTGTATATATCATAATTGTTTTATAGACTACTATCGTTCGTAGGATACCTACTCCTAGAGAGTATGTTACCATCGAGGCCATAACCGCGCAGCCACATGGCTTCACTTGTATAAGGAGGGTCTCATCACTGAGGAGCAATACAACCAGGCTATGAGGATTCAATAGCCAAAGGAGGTATGTTTTTCTTACTTTCCTATTAAAAGTATAGCTGATTATAACTTTTTCTTTGCAATTGTACGTAAGGAACCTTGATCTTTTGTGTGTGTAGGCGAACCCCAATGTGGAGCACAGGGAGGAGGGGGATAGCAAGGCTAGTAGCGATGGTAGTGCTAGCAAATATGTTTCTTCTTCAGATTCGTAGAGGAGCACAATACCTCCTTTATGGCCTTGTTTCCTTGTATATCTATTATCCATCTTTGAGCCTACTGCTTGCAGCCACGCTTTAGGTCGCAAGCACTTAAACTCCCCATGTAAATGCATTTTATATATAATGAATACATGGATTTTTGTTTTCAATTCTCGTGCCTTCAGATCCATTGTGTTATTCCCAAATGCACTATTTGATGTATGGGAGGGAAAAAAAAAACCAGGGAGCACTGTTTGGTTTTTTTTTTTCAATTCTGTGCTTCACATCTATTTGCGCGTCTAAATTGCAAAAAACACGCGTCTATACTCGCATCTAAAATGCAGAGTACACGTGCTATATAATTCAAATTAATAAAAAAAATTAAATATCTTTATAGAAAAAAAGAGATTTTTGGTTTTGCGTTCGTGTCTACTGGTGCATGTAAAAGTGCGTCTATGCATGTGTCTATGTGCCCATCTAATTTTCCATGTAGACGTGCTTGTAGATGCACAAAAGAAATTAAATAAATAACAATTCTGGTTTTTGTATCTACGTTTATTGATTCGTGTATATGCACGTCTATTGTTGCATGTGGATTTCCTTATATATGCGACTATAGACGCGAAATGATACACGCAAGAATAGACGGGATAATAGACACGCACATAAGATTTTCTCTCAATTCAAAAATCGCATCTAAAAGTGCATCTAAGAGGCCTTTTTGTTGTAGTGTATTTTATTTGCAATAACAGGGTCATTGGTTGAACTATCTTTCATTTAATGTAATTTCTACATTATTATTAAGAAAATTTTACCATCTTGGGTTCAAAAATAACACTTTAGACCTTTTATTACTTTATTATTTTTCATAAAAATATTCTTCTGCTAATTGCAGTATATTTTTGGTTTAGAGAACAAATCACTACACTTTCAAAAGTCCAAAATACAAGTTTCACCACATATTCTATAACATGAAAGTATACATTGGCTCTCAAAATCATCCATGCTTGCCACCCTCCTTGATTGGTATAGGTATTGTCTCATCTTGCAACTTTCTAAGACTAGTTCTTATGGTTGTTATAAAAAGCAAAGGCCATCCACAATCATGTGGGAAACATCCAACAAGTCATATGTCCTTTTCAAGTGATGCAATTTTTTCTTCTCATATGCAATCATGGTACAATTTTCATGCAACTAGTTAGCCTCACTTGGCATCTTGTTGGAGTCCCTTGCCAAGATGGTACACTCTTGTGAAATTTTTCCTTCAAAGTTTCCCAAATCCCTAATCTACTCATGGATGCAAGAGGGCCATATATTGACCACACGACAACTACCATTTTGTTTTATTTCAAGGAAGGAGCAACAACAACCCCTCCTTCCTCCCATTTTAGCATGGGACTGAACTCCTCCTCTATCAATATGATCACTCCTCCCTTTCCTTTACCTGAAGAGGAGTAAAAACACATATAGCTAGGAAGGTCTAGTGCTTGGATGTATTTACTAGTGATCTTTAACCCTTTCATGGCCAATGCATTAGGTTTCTTGGCCCTTAACAACCTTCTCCAAGCTACCTTCTGGCTTTCTAAACATAGGCCTTTAGCATTCCATGAGGTGAGGTTAATTTCTTAGAGGTGTTAACCATAGATTTCGTAACCATCACGATCCAAGATCTCATCATCTTTGTTAGTTAGAGGATCCTAAATATTCCTATCAACAAGAGGTAATCTTGCCATTAAGAGTTATATTGTCCATACATGTGACATACTTTCTGCTACTTAGGGGTGCATGCATGGGTACGAGGTACACATACACAAAAAGAGATTATTTTGAAAAATCTATAAGTAACATTTTTCAATTGCATTTCTTATGAAATGTAATTAAAAATTTAATAAAGGAAGGCATGCATAAATGGGGATTTGGGGCTCATACTACAAAAACGTATCAAACCCATCCATCTTAATTAGTTGTTGAGGCTAAATCTTCCACATGTAGGATTTTCTGTGAGGAAAATCTTGAGTGAGATCCCCTTCTTATTACTAGAAACCCAAAAGTGGTTCTTCTTCTTCTTGCCTTCTTTTACTATGAAGGCATTAGTAGTGGATATTGCCTACAACTAACTATGCACTTACATTGACAATGCTTCATCAAGTATTATATCACTAATTTTTTGAAAAGATATTGAATCGCTACGATATGAATTAATTTCACCAATGCACAAAAGTCATGTAAAAGCTTGCTCAAAAATGAAAGAAAATCTTTGACTTGTCATAGTGACCCCAAAAGTTGACAATGTGATCCTATATAGAGAGATCACTATATTGGTATCACTGTACCATTATAACCTTCATCCTTCATCATAAATGCTAGGACAATAGTACGATAATCTTTTCCTTTAGTAGAAAATTGTATTGTGATATAGTACACAGTTATGTGTGTTTGAAATTTAAGTTTGGGAGCCATAGAAAGTGGGAGATTTGAATGATGAAAAAGGAAATGGAAAGATTAAAGTGTATTACATATGAGAGAGAGAGAGAGAGAGAGAGAGAGAGAGAGAGAGAGAGAGAGAGAGAGAGAGAGAGAGAGAGAGAGAGAGAGAGAGAGAATAGACCTTTAAAAAACCTAGGCACAACAAATCTTGTACACATTGGAGATATATTGAAAGATGGCCTTGAAGCTTAAAAGATTTGACTCGTGGCTACCTTGCCATCATTAGTGGAAATTGATAACATCTTTGTTAACCAAGTGACATGATTTATCCCTTTTTAAAATATTTAATGAATATCCCAAATCATGTCTCATGTAATTAGATATATATTTTTCCATAAACTTTATAGAAGAGCTAGATATTTGACTTTATGAGGGGTATAGTGCATTTTCAAGTCACACTTTTCTCCCATTGGAATGGATAGCTTAGACTATATGGTTAAGTTGCTATTGGTTATAATGCCTTGTTGCTTCATACTATGTTTAAACTGATTATAATGACCTACTACTTTTTTGCAGCACGAATCTCAGTTGATCTGGCAGTAAGGCTAATGGTATGGAGGAGGATGCAAGTTTATCATGATTGGGATGCTCCATATTCTTCTCAAGGCATGAGCATCCCAATTCATAGTTGTGATGATAAGTAAAGTTCTTGGTATTTTATCTAATAGATCTAGTTTATCTCAATAGTGTATCTCAGATTCTATCCATCATAGCTATGTATATCATGCTTTAGATGGTGATATTGGTCCTCTCGGTCTAGTATTGATAATCAAACTGTTATTTTCTTTCTATGATCTCATTGGAAGAAATACATAATTCAATACTTGCTTGTTGTCCACAATATTAAAAGTTTAGCTACCAGTAGGTGTCTCATGTTGCTAGTGATTAATCCTCTTATATATGTCATATCGTGCTTTAGATAGTGATATTGGTCCTTTTTTTAGTATTAATAATCAATTTCTTTTTTTGTAACATGTTGATTTAGCAATAAAGAGCCTCATGAGCTTCATGTGGGTTTGGATGGAAGAATAGACATTTATCTACTATTAAGGGCTCACCATCAAACTCTCTAGTTGGGATTGCATCACAAGGTAAGTATTAGTTAAAATGCATGTATGTGGAAATATCATGCATGCACAGCTAGTGTTGTCATGGATCATGCTTGACGAATTAACATATGTAATGAAACTTTACACCAAGGTAGGCTACAATTTCTCTTTCATTATGCTCATCTTTGTGTTGATGTTGAAGTTGATAGTTTGATGGCTAGCTGATTAGAAGAGTAATGACCAAGTTGCAGGTTGCATCTAAAAGACCTTCCAAGGGCATATTATTCCCTGTTATGATCCTCACACTAGATTTTTGTGGAAGCTTTATAGAAGACCTAGATCTTTGACTTTTTCAAGGGTATAGTGCATTTTCAAGTCATGCTTTTCTCCCACTGAAATGGATATCTCAGACTATATGCTTAAGTTGCTGCTCATTATCATGCTTCGTTCCTTCATAATCTGTTTAAAATAATTTTGATGACCTACCACTTTTCTAAATTAGTCTGAGTGTGCTTTGTGGGGATGGGAACACTAGAGTCTTATCTAGTCCCTCTTGTCATGATGATGGTTAAAGAGTTCGAGTGTCATGTTAGTATGATCAGTTCTTATGTGATTATGTTAGTATGATATGTATTTTTCTTTTTCTTTTCTGCCTGATATGGGGTTTCATGGTGTGTGATTATCTGCATCGCATGCAGCTTTCGATCGCATGTATGTGGAGGTCATGCCAGATTCTTCCTAGGATGTGGACTACTAAGGGTGGTTAGTCGATCGCGGTCGAGTCATATGGGTTTATTATGATTGATATCATATATGTTCCTATCCTATTATTTTGTATGCATTCATTGTGACTGTCTATGTGTGTAAACCATATTAATGGTGCCTCAAACCCCTCCCTCGATCTAGTATGCGTCTTTGGTATTGCATGATTATTCCTTGTTGCTAGATTCAGATCTTGTTGCTAAAGCATGATTATCTAAGTTTGTGAGTATTTCCTTACGGCTAGCTCCACATGATCCTGACATTTATGATCAATTTTTAACCTCTTACAGTAAGAGGTCTAGTCCATTCTTATGACACCTAAGAGTTTGGGGAAGGCTCTTCCTTTACCATATTGTGGGGAATCCTTCCCTAGTACCCGCTCTCAATTGTTCTTCAACAAGGTTATTTTGAAGCTATGATAGAAGTAGCCTCTAGATGTTTTGGATCCAAAGAAGGTTATTACCATGTCAGGGGTCAGCGTCTCTATGATTTCCAACTTGCTACGGAAACAGTTGTGCGAATTTCTTCCAGATAGGATTATGGCTGCCAAAACCATGTCTCATTACCTCTCCAAGGATTTGTCCACAACTTCTTTTATGGTCTGAAAGGTATTACCATTGATTGGAGTACCTATCTCCTAGCAAAGATGGATCAACATTTCATTAGAGCTAGTAGAGGAAATATGACTAATGTTAGATTTGGATTGTACATTTATGTATCCTTGAAGCATGTTGCCCCTGGCAAAGGAAGTACCTTTACCTCTAGTTCATCTTCCAGAGATTCTTCGTCCTCCTCATGAAGATGATTATGTAATCATTGATGATGATGATTCTCCCTCACCTCTAGTCATTCAGAGAAAGTGCTTGAAATGAGCTGTTGCATGAGTGGCAGTTCCTACTCCTTCATTTCCAGTTACAATTTCTGCTCAATCTTGCAGCACACTACATGCCTTTCTTCAAATGTCAAACCTTTTCAAAGCTCATAGGAATGGTATGCTGGACATTTCTATTCCTTCTGTGCAAGGCCTGGTAACTGGAGATGCCATTCTTTTTTTGTGCAAGGATATTCAGAGCTCAATTGAACTTTTAGTTAGAGCCTCTATCCAATAGTTTTTTTCTTCTTTTTATGAAGAAGTTTTATATGATGTGTCTCTTCTCTCCCCATCGCATCTCTACATATCTTCTCTCTCTACATCTCAACATTACCTTGATTAATGACATACATTATATGGAAAGTAAGAGATGGTGATCAACTTCTATGAGAAGAAGGTATTGCTCGTCAAAAACATCTATTTGGTTGGAAAAATTGGTCTCTTAAAGCCACAGATAGGCTTAGTTTCATTAAATTCTTCAGCTAATCAAGGCTAGAAGATCATTGGTTAAAGATGATAGACAATCTCAAACCTTTTGCTTCATGCTAGATAGAGAAGACGACGAATTGGTAGTGGTCTCAAAATGTAACAATGATGCAATCAAATCCACACAAACCCATTAGAGTCTTGTTGCAATATTTTGTAAGTACAAATTTGATACTAATTCAAATTGTGTGAATCCCATATCTTCCCACAGTTGCACAAATTGATTATTAGTGTAGAAAATCTAAGCCAATTCTTGTATCTCTATGTAGATTTATCTTTTTCAATATTATTGTTATCCACATCTATTTCTAGGCCATCAATATTATATCTCTATGACTTGAGACATCATTAGCCATTATAGTCTTGTTTTAACTAATGTCATTGTTATACAATGATGTGATTCTTGTGTATCTATGAAAGTGGTTTGTTTGAGTGAAATAAAATATATCTAAAAGTTACAAAATGATGAATATTTAAAACCATTGATAATGGAAGAAAATTAATATTTAATTATTTCTTTTGGAGTTTCCCATGTGCCAATGTGGTTTGATAGTGAATCTTTAAATGGATAGTAGCTTATCAAGCATATTAATTAGAGAAAACAATAGTGCCAATTTTACCAATGTCTTCTTTTAAATAAGCAAGATCTTGTGACTACTAGATTTCTGTTACAACCCTTCTTAGACCAAGGCATAGTAAAAGACACTGTCATTTTCTAAAGCCGCATTAAACTCTCCAATGGGAAGCTTAGAATCGCATGTTTGTATGAGAGGTTTACAACATGCTAGGAAGTAAGAATAAAACTTTGGAAAGGAAGTACACCACTCCTAACTTATCATCTTAATTTTGATGCTTTTATTTCTCCATGAAAATAATCAGATCCAATATGAAATAACAACATTAGTTGTAATCACTTGGACTTAGCATGTTATAAAAGGATAAGAAATAACTTGCAATCCACATGCAGATGAACCACCTAGATATTTGATAGCATCATCTAGCATAATGTGTATGCATATTGCGGATGAATGTAATGCACAAATGGTTATTCTTGATTTTGTATTTGGACCTATTATACATTATTATGGTAAAGTAATTTTATTGCATTGAATTATTCTAATTGAGTACAATATCCTATGTTAGAAAAAATTTAGTTGGTGGCATATTTTTCATGTGAAGCTTTCAAAGTCCTCACATGAACAAGTGACTTCCTTCTGAGACACACACACATACATTAGGGGAGAGAGAGAGATGTTGATTTTACGAAAAAAAAGAGAGATTTTGATCAAGAATAAATTAATAGAATAGATAAAATAAGATTTTGTATTGTTGTGTGGAATTATGTTCCTAAACTCTTGAATAAGGATTCTCCTTTTCTAGGATTGAGAACATGGAGGTATTAATTATATTAAATGTTCCTAAAGTAACAAGAGCAAAAGCTATTAGAAAAATGCCACCTCCATAGTTGCTCCCAAACCTGGGTATGCAAATACTTGCATCAAGGAAATGGTAGAGTCTACTATAAGCATCCTTTTCCAAATTTTGATACAAGAGACGTGGTATAACAAGCAAGGTCTGCAATCGTGAAACTTGTGTCAGACACATGCTAGGAAGAAACTAGTTACCACATGTAAGAGTTTGGAAACACTTTATAATAAAGAGTCAAATATTTTATGTATGCTAAGAAATGAGAACAACATGCATGTTTATTTACCTGATAAGTCAATGGAAGCCAATGTGTAATTTTGAGTGCAGCAAAAAGTCTATCAAGAAACCATTCACTATGAACTGAGATCACAACATTATCAATGACGATTGTTCCCTCCAATGTGAATGGATTATAGAGCCCTTTGGCCATAGTAGAATGAATATCTACAAACCATAGATTTATTATTAAAACAAGCAATTATTCTTTTTTAGCAAGCATGAAAATTCATGCCTTCTATAATAGCATCATTTTCGAACAATTGAAAACTTACCTGTAATCGAGTAGGAAACCATTTGTTTGATATTCTCATCCCAAGCCAACATTTTATCACCAAGGACAATGTCTTTTGCATATTTGCAATAAAAGAGATGGTCATTTCCTACTGAGAGAAGAGGTTGTTAAATGAATTGGTTCTAGAATGTATGGGTTTAAAGATATGAGGTGGTCAAATTGTTTAAGGAAAATTAACCATATTAATCAATTACCAGAATGAATTAAGACAAAGTGCAAAGGAGTGAGATCAATCTTCTTTATTTGTGTGCCAAAAGAACCAGGATTTTGAGAGAGCTCGAGTTGCAAAAACATTGATGATGCATTTTCATCAGCATGCCCAAATCCATATATATCATTGAACTCTAGCTTTTGTAGATTGGTATTCCAGACTACAACCTTTTATGAAAATAGAAGGTAAAAAAGAATATGTTGTTCATGATGAAGTAGTAAAATGGGAGTAGCTAGATAATATTTAAAAAAATGAAAAACATAAATTAATTGTTAGGATAGTGCAACCATTTCAAGTGTAAATAGAAAAATGTTCTAAAACCTTTTCTCCAATGTCAATGTCATATATCTTTTTGTGATGTCCAACCTCTGTCATGACCATGGAGGTTCTTACACCATAGGCCCATTCAATTAATTATGGATGCTCATAGCTCTTATTGTGTTTTCATTGGCTACAACATTACTGTGCCTTTCTCAAATCTCGAAATGAGGTGCATCAAATTCGGAAATAGATAACATCAAGTCATAAAGATGCGTGCATGGAACTAATCAAAGGATCATGGATGAATGATGCCACCTTTAACACAGCTTCCAATTGCATCAGAGGCACATCTTGCTCCCACACCTGCAAGAGTGGTAACTCCCACCACAGCTACTGTACAAAAAGGCCCAAGTATTGGATCCTCTACAAGACATGTCAATAGTGCACCAGCTACTCCAAATATGCTACCACTAGTAGCACCTGGAATTGATTGGGAGCTCTAGTTAGATATGTGATTTATGGTAACGTTGGAGTATATAACACCTCAAAGACAAGTAAATGAGCTTTGGATCACAAACATGTCGAGTCATGCACAATCAACATAGCTGAGAAAGGAATATTAGTAATAAGATGATAAAAATTTGAGAACCATACATACATATATGTGTTTAGGTTTGACGTACATATATGTGTGAGAAACTAATATTCGTGATAAGATGATAACAATGCGATACCCATATATACATATATGTGTGTAGGTTTGACATGCACATACATGAGTGCATGAAGAAAGGCTATGGAATGATGATCCATGAATGTCTATACTGTGTGGAAGAACCAACACTTTGATAATTTTAACCAACTATGAAAGAGAATGGTCTCTTTCTTAAATATTAGTGAATAATAGACCGTAGCTACAGGAAGATAACCTTGGCCAATACAAATGGGTGAGATGCTCATATTCAACAGTAAAGTTAGAAACATCAACTTCGATGGTGGTTGATGTGGTGGAAGAGGATGCGACCATCATTGATGGATCAGTTGTGAGGGTACTTGTTGAGGTCCCTTCTTTATACAAGGAATTAACATCATCTCCCGTATTATAAAGACCGCACCCCACAGTCCAAGCATTGTCATCACATATGATCTAAGAGCCCAATACATAGAAAAAATAACTATGTCAGCATAGCTACATAAAATAAGCACATGTACAATACTACATACTCAAAACAAGCAGCCACCTACAACATTGGTGACTCCTGTATCATCGATGAAGACAATCTCTACACCAGCAGGGGAGTTTGATGATGCATCGCAGCCCCCAGTGGCTTGGATCTAGTACACATACATGGTAAGAAGTGAGTATGAAAGGAAACGAAGATATAGAAACAGTAAATTGAGAGTGAACCGCACGCACAATCCACATACCTGCAAGTTCCAATCACGGGTCACACCGTAAGCAGTGACAGTAGCCGGGATGGTGAGATATCCAGCCTCGATCATCTGACAAGTTGACGCCACCGCATCTGCCGGGACAGCACCCCAGTATAAGCCGGGCGTGCCTTGACCCAGCAGGGCCGACGCCAAGAGCGATAGCCACCGTCAGGAGGCGTGTACACGGACAGCTGCAATGTGGCCTCTGCTCCCTCCATAATGTTGCCATAACTGATGACGACGGACATGAATGCTATTAGGATCAGACAGAGGGGGCACTGGAGGCGCATCGACGCGGCCGCAACCGATGATACTGACTGGTAATTGTAATGATGTGAAGCTTGTTTCTTCATAGATTTCCTACGCGGGCCCGCGCAGACCATGATCGGGGACCAAGATTACCGCTTCGTGCACCGGCCGATGTTTCTGCAACCCAGCCAGGAGGGGTATATCACACACGTACAAGGTGGCTTAGTTCTATGTGTGCGTGTATATCGATTATAAGAGCGAACGCGGGCTCGCTCGTACAATACTGTGGCTGAGCGGGGCGCAGCTTATGTACGCGTACGATGCCACTCTCAAACACTTACAACACGCCAGGTTCAATGCTTGGCCGATGATGGTGGGCATTCGGCTGCCGCCATCGTCGCCGATTGAGAGTTTTACAACCAGACAGCTGACGCGGTGTTATGGGTTAGACTCGCTCTTAACAATTCAAGGGAAAAGATGCTAGCAAGAGTGTGGAAGAGGGAGCTTTTTATCGTTTCCTACATGGAAGATTTCAACATTTCCCACATGTTCATGTCGTGTCCCCACATGTAATTAGGGGATTGCATTCCCCATTTGCAATAATGGGGACTCGTAATGAGAATGTACTAACATTTCCTATCCATCTAGACCTACAACTAGAGAATGGCATTGTGCATTTATAATTCTAGGGAATTTTTCAATATCTCCTACATGTCTATATATGTACTCTTGCATAAGACTAGGGAATTACATTCCGCATTTGCCAATGTAGGGAATTGTGGGTATAGAGAATTATCTAAATACTCCGAAAACTCTCTATAGACGAGATTAGGGGAATTCAAGCTTATGGTCTATATCTTGTACATTCAACCTATAACTAGTGGAATTTGTAGTGGACTATATAAAATGAACCTGCATTGTGTAAGAGGCACACATGCACACATGCACAGGCACCCCACACACATGCACATGCACACCTAAGGGATAAGCCAAAAGCAAGTATCATACTTGCGTCAACTAGAGAAGTTTCCTACTTAGCATTGAGATGTTTTGCAATATGGGATCAAGGTTTGAGCTCAATCTCAAAATAGTTGATTTGATTAAGGCATTTAATGGGAACTAGGAGGTTGGTGTAACTGATGTGAATGTGTGAACCTTAGGTTATTAAATGAAATGTACAAAGTACATACTATTACATACATTTCAATCCTTAGAGAATTAATCAAACACTCATGAGGTTCACTCATAATTATGTAAGTCTACCACTTTGAAATTTTTTAATAACCTTTCTTAGATCTTTTCTATGTACAGAAGGGTAAAATTTAATGGGGATATTCACAAATTGAATGGGAAAAATGTGTGTTTTATTCATGATAAATTTGCATGTGAGGGGTTTTTTAATTAGGCCTTGAACGCATGTGATAACTAGGCTTTCGATATAGTGAGCACCTTGAGTTAAAACACAAAAGAGGACACTTCAATGGGTTGAGAAATTTAAGAAGTCTTGATCATCGAAATCCTAAAAACTGGATAATGACTTAAACTATGGAAGAAAAAAGCCATTGAATCGCTCAAGTTGAGAATGAAAATAGTTAAGTAAATGGCTGCTAAATATTTGTTTGCTTTCATAGATCTTCAAAGAAATTCCTACTTTCAAGAACCCATATTAGCAGAGATTTCCACAGGTTCTTGGTTGTTGAAATACTTGCTAATGGATGTGCTTAAAAGTGTCACCCATTACATAAACTTGCATATGCTTTAAAAAATCTGCAATGGTACTTACATAAATTACATAATTATTGTATGATAATTTATGTTTGCTTTGTATAAATGATACATTTTTATAGCGAATGCTTGTTAAATGTGAGGTATTGTACTCAGTAAGAGAAATATGAACACTTAATTTCCAATAGTTATAGTTCTAATTAATTTTTGCACAATTCATAGTACCTTATGTTAGTACTCTAATTGAAAAGACATCAATTTTACATACTAATCAACCTTTGAGATATTACCTAATTATGAGCTCTTGTATATGACAAGCTATTGAAAATAAATTATTTAAGAAATAGCTTGTGTCAAGAAGAATCTTGCATAAATTACAAAAAGGTAATGAAGCAGATTGACTCAGAGAGAAAAGACTATAGAGAAAAGAGAAAGGGGAGTGTAGAGGAGAGAGAGAAACTTGAGAAGAAGAGAGAAAGATTATAAGTGGAGAGAGAAAGATAGGAAAGAGGGAGACAAATGGCTAACACCTATGAAAGGATAGGCAGAAGCTTTACAAGGTGAAAGGACAAAGTATTTTCTTGCATAGATTCTTGTGATGGTGATGTTGTAGCACTTATCAAAAGAGATAGTGGACTAGTATTATATAAGAACCACCTAATTCCTTTTGTGATTTCAATTAGGACAAAGTATTTTCTTGCATAGATTCTTGTGATGGTGATGTTGTAGCACTTATCAAAAGAGATAGTGCACTAGTATTATATAAGAACCACCTAATTCCTTTTGTGATTTCAATTAGAGTGCTCTTAATCCACTAGCTAGTTCAACTCTAACAAATATATCATTATCAAGGAACATGAATTTCAGTAGTAGTGAATCGAGTACCCAATCACAAAGATTAGTGAAAATTTTCTCCACATTTGCTTGTAAGACCTTCACTCAATTAATATCCTTGCCCTCTCTAAACATTGAAGTCTTCATGTTATGTGGTCTAGACAACTCGGTGTTAGAAAAATGTGTACTCCCTTGAGAAGCTACCATCTATCCCCTATGAAAAAAACTAAAATATTTGACAATGCTCCATGACTTACACTTTTGAAAAATTTGTCAGAGTTACCTATATCTCTAGAAGGTACACATTGTGCTCGATGATCTATGGATTTCATACTAGCCACTACATTAGAAAGTATTCTCCTATCCTACACCTGTTTTGAGTAAGATAGGATAGGAAAGTTAATATTTGTGGCTTTTTAACCCATACAATTGGGCATTTTGATAGCTTTCTGAATATGTGAAACACTGGTTAGAGAACTTGTGACAATGTTTACTTATGGTACACTATAGTGAGCTACTCGAGTTAGATCACTAACCATTCTTGCAGCAACAATAGCTATTGTCGCTACTCCAAATAATTGAAGACCCTGTTTGAACTTCCAAAAATCTATGAATAAAGTTGTTTTCCTATGTACCTTGAGATATAGATCTTGTTATCATTGCTAGGTTCACTTGCCTTTTTCAATTCCGAAATGAGTGACCTTACAAAGTTTCAGCAAATTGATCTTCTGTTTCATCTGAGAAGGCATTTTTCCTCAAATTGCCCAATCCCTAAAGAATATGTGATTCTTTTGCATGCTTTACATTTCGAGAGATAGTCCCATTCTTCTTCTTGCTTAGGTTACATTCATCATTTGAAGGAGCAAAGGCTTGATGTTGCACTATGTAGTTGCATACTTCCCTTCTCAAGCTATACAATGGATGTTGTATACAACTGCAACCTTTTGTTCTCAGGCTATAGATTTGAAAACTTTCCTTCTCACGCTATGAAGTTAGTTATGGTGTGGAGTATATTACTCAAGCAACTAATCAGTCTTTTGGTGCTGCAAGTGGTTGTTGTTGCTACTAATGAACTTGTTGAATATACATTAAACAAGCTCATACAATTATTCTTATGACTAGTATTATGCCTTTTTTCTTGGTGTTCCAATTACTCCTCTTTTTGAGCTTTGGTGTTTTGGTATCTTGCTAGGTATATACAATGTCCATACCATTCCAATTAATCAACGTCCATAGTATTAGCTTTGGTGCATGTGGGAATTTGAGGCTTCTTATTATGAGCCTATGTAACCTTTCCCTTGTTTTCAATACATCCTTGAACCACTACACATGGTTTCTCCTCAACTACTCTCTTGGCACAGCTCAAGGTATAGAACAAGTTCTTTAAACCCAAAATATGAGAGTCGTGGTCTAGATAGTAACATAATTCTTGGAGTAGAGGTGGCCTAGCATGCGAGTTCTCAAATCCATGAGCTTATGTTGGAAATGTATAGGTAAGAGATATAAGATTCAATCTACCTTAGAAAGCCAGGGTAAAAATTTCTACTTATGGATATAATTGTGTTATGTGATACATCTCATATAGATATATTGTATAAGCATGTTTGTCATGATTTCTTTTAAAAATAACATAGAAATTTAGCTACCTTCTTATACTTTTCTAAAAAACAATACAAGAGCTTCATGAGGTGCAATAGTAGCTTTTATACCCAACAGCATAAATAGCCATTAGAGCATCACAAGCATCAACCATTGCATCAAGAGCTCCCTAGAACCTCATATTCAACTCTTCTACATGGACCTTATACACTTGGAATTTATGTAGCCATTTCCATTGCAACTCATGCAGTGTTTGTACTTGATTCAACATCAGTCACGAAATATTTCCAAGTATCATTAGCTTTTGGCAAGTCCTTCATTTTATTGAGGATCTCAAATACATTTGCAAGGGTTGAATCTTCTTTAATCTGATTATTTATGATAGGTAGACTCACAATACCTAAATGAACATTCACTAGAGTGTCGGTGTGGCTTTCTTGGAGATGAAAGCATATTTGAGGCAGTAAGTTTTATGTGATCTTCAGCCAAAGGATATTGGGGATTTTGGAAACTTTACCCGTATTGAAAATATCCGCGTATATCTTTGATAAATCCACATTGTGGTCACTAATCCCCAGCAGTGTTGAATCCCTCCTAATTGAACTTCCCACCCTCTCCTCCATATCTTTGAGTAATAAGCCACCCTACAGATTGTAAAAGCCCTCCAAGCACATTCTAGTGTTTATAGCTAGGGTTGCAAAGATTGAAGGAAACAAGAAAAATAGTTAAGTCTTGCTTGATACAAAAGTTTGTAGTTGGTAAAAATTAGCATTGTCATGTGGTTACATGTTTGATTGGTTTTCTAGATTCAAAACTAGTCTCTGAAATCTGATGAATATCACTGATTGAGTTCTAATAATTGAATTATAATTTTGGTTGAATAAAGACACATGTAAGGAGTTATCTTAAGTGCTATAATATGTCTAATATAAAAAATACATGTGCTTTATGAAAAAAAACTTTTTTAATAATTTTGAGATGATATTTGCAATTCTACCCACGATAGCTTGTAGACCAAGTGTATCCCAGTCAATTTGAGTACCTAGACAACTATATTTGGAGTTTGGAGGAGAAAGTTGAAGAAAAAAGAGTTGCACAGCAAGTTCACGATGGGATTGTTGTACTCATGATTTTGATAGAGGGTTTCTTACTTAAGGATTCTACTTGCCTACTATTGTCAGATGCTTTAGGCTATTAGAACAATGTTTGTAATCTAAGATGGTATATACAATATAAGTTTGTGGAGTAATATATAGAGTAGTTTTGGTTCTCTTGATTCTTCATTCCATCTTGTATATTATTCTAAACCCATATCAGTTATGACTTGACAGATATCCCCCTTGTTGACATTTGGTAGACCTGACATGAAAAGCCACATGATCTAAGCTATGACAAGATGGTAGACTTAGTAGTACCTTCATGATCTACATGACCTATAGAACTTGGAGATATTTGTCATGACATAAAATGGATGTTACAAGATTCGGGAAAACAACTAAGTCGATAGAGTTTTCTTAATAATGCCTTGTAAAAATGACACAGCTATAAAAGGTATTGAGATGTGTAAATTTGATCACTTTCACAAATAATATAGTTATTTTCTCTCATTTCACCATTTTGTCCATAACTTTTATGTCTTCACACTCTTCCTTGTATCTTTCTAGTCTTTCTTTCTCCTTGTCATTCATTCTTTCTCCTCTTTTCTCTCTCTTCTACACTCTCTTCTCTCATTGCTCATCTCTCTTCTTAACAAGTGGTATTAGAGGATTGGTATTTGATCCCTTTGGTTATAACATTATCCTTGATTTCCTTCTTAGAAGACTAGGCCAACAGGTCCACCCATAAGAAATGTTCTATATAACGTGTGTTGAAAGGATGTTAAGAAATACCCTTTCTTTACATATGGTAAGACCTAGAAACCAATTTGGATGCATCATGGGTAAAATGGTAGGTCATGGTCAAGAAATAGACCATTTTAGAGGTAAATAAGTTAAACAAAAGGAGATTAGAGTTAGTGAGGTTTAGAGGTCCACTCACTTTTTCAAATACACTTTCTCTTCCGACTTTCTTTTAAGTGTTTGTAAAAGCTCTCATGGTGGCTGTAAGAAACCCTTCCTCTTGCTCTTGAGTGACCATATCTTTCTCTCTAACAATGGGACAAATGTTCCATGAATCTTGAGGAACATATGGAGTATAGGTTTGATGACATTGTTTGAAAATCATAGTACATTTTGCATTAAAGTTCCTACTCTCTCCATCTCTCATTGCTACCTCTGATCTTTGTTCTGTTGATGAAGTACTAATTGAGCACTCATTTCAAAGATATTTCAACAAGTCTTGGTAAGATTCAACATTTGATCTTTGTCCATTTTTCTAAAACCGTAAATGTGAAGGAGGGCAGTTAGAGGGTAGCCATAGCTTCAACCTTGAAGCTCAAGATTTCTTCAAGTTTTGGTACGCTAAGGAGGAGCTATATAAAACTAATATTGAGTTAGCTTTTGCTGAAGATAACTTTTTTAACCTTTCTATACAAATGGAGCAATAAAGCACGTTGTCGTATTGCTGCGCATTCGAGGTGTGAAAACCACCCGAAAGTTGTGTGTGCAATTTGATACTTTGTGAATACTTAGTTGTTGTGATTACATTTATTCTCTGCGTATGAGTCTAGTAGCGAGCATGAAGGGTTGCTTTCAGTCTATGTTGAACAGGGTGAAGGAGAGAAGACATTACAACTATACAAACAGATGCAAGAGGAGGATATTTTCTCAAATTAGTAGACATTTAAGATCACATTTCAAGCATGTGATATGGGAAACCAAGAAAAGTTTCTTGAGAAATTTTCCGAGCATTAGATTCAGATGCTCACAAGAAGGGCTTCACTTTAGATGCTTTTGTTAATAGCACACTTATTAGTATTTATGGTAAATGTGGCAGCATTTTAGAAGCAGAGAGCATGGAGGATGGGGCTGTTGCAGACATCCATACAAGACCGAATGGGTCTTCTTCAGATAGTCGTGTAGGTGATGCGAAAGTGTGTGGAATAAGTGGAGGAGAGAAAAAGAGGCTGTCAATTGCTTGTGAGTTAATTGCCAGCCCTTCAGTAATATTTGCTGATGAGCTTACAACAGGCAGAAAGGGTAATGGAAACCTTACAAAACCTAGCCAAGGATGGGCATACCGTTGTCTGTTCAATACATCAACCTCGAGGTTCAATTTATGCAAAATTTGATGACCTTGTACTGCTAGCTGAAGGGTCACTTGTTTATGCTGGCCCTGCCCAGGATTATGCCTTGTCCTACTTTACTGAACTTGGGTACCCAATGCCCACAGCATGTAAATCCAGCTGAGTTCTTTGCAGACCTCATTTCTGTAGACTACAGCTCGCCTGAAAATGAAACGTCCACTCACATACGCCTGGATAATTTACTTCAAGCATTTAGGCAGAAGTCACATGCGAGTTATGAGCTTAATTTACAGGGGGAAAATAGAGTAGATTTGTCTCATTCCACCGAGATTAAAGAAGTCCCTATTGCACCTGTCAATCGTATTGGTTGGTTGAAGCAATTCAGATTGCTGCTTAAGTGTGCCTAGTTGCAGGCTATGTGAGATGGACCTACAAATAAAGTTCGTGCCAATATGTCAATATCATCAGCGATCATATTTGGGTCAATCTTTTGGGGGATAGGGGCTTTTTCTGGGACAGGGGAGCCACGCTTTGGGGGAAGGTTTTTTTCGGAGTAGTGAGCTGACGAAAAGGGGGGGAAAAAGCTCGGATGCAAAGGGGAGTGAAGTTCCTCAAGGGCAGAGGTAGACGGGAGGCGGAAAAAAACGACCGTGGAGAGGAATTGCTGTTTGTTAGCAGCAAGGCAATCTTCAAGCCTCCAAAGGCTATCCGAGGTGGAATTCCCATATGTTTTCCTCAGTTCAGCAATCTAGATCAAACAGAACAGTATGGTTTTGCTCGGAACAGGTTCTGGAGTATAGATCCAAATCCCTTGCCCTTGTCAACAAGTAGCAACAAAGCGGTCATTGACCTTATTCTCCGACCTAGTGAGGAAGATTTTAAACTCTGGAATCATAGCTTTGAATTTCGCCTTCGAGTTGCTTTAAGCCCTGAAGGAGAGTTGACACTTACTGCACGTGTTCGCAACACTGATGCTAAGCCTTTCTCTTTTACTGTGGCTATGCACACTTACTTCTCAGTTTCAGATATCAGTGAAGTGTGAATTGAAGGACTGGAAACTCTGGATTATCTTGATAACCTTCAAAACCGAGAGCGCTTCACAGAGCAAGGAGATGCTCTGGCTTTTGAGGGTGAAGTCGATAGAATCTATTTGAACACTCCAACGAAGATTGCAATCATTGATCATGAAAAGAAACGAACATTTGTACTAAAAAAGGATGGGCTACCAGATGTAGTTGTTTGGAACCCATGGGAAAGAAAAGCAAAAGCTATGGCTGATTATGGAGATGATGAATATAAGCATATGATTTGTGTTGAGCCAGCAGCAGTTGAAAAACCAATTACTCTTAAACCAGGTGAAGTTTGGAAAGGAACAGCATTTGGTGGCTTCAAAAGCCGCCTTGCGGTTGTAGAAGGTGCCAAAGCAGCTGGGACATGGATTGTGACCTTTAACGGCTGAAAGAACTAAAAGGCAACAGATGATAATCTAGGAACCGTAAGCCATCTCAATATCAGTAAATAGTCATCATGATGGAACTTGAATCAGAAAATTATCCATGATCTTTCACTTTCTTATTCATCAATGAAGACTATACTTTTGGAAATTTTCTTTGAAATGTATATATGATCTATGCATTCGAGAGGTTGCTCGGATTTCTTCATCTTGAATCTTGAAACTCTTATTGACAGAAATAAAACAGAGTCCTGACATTATTTTCTCATCTTGTTTATTCATCTGTTCGATCTTTTATCCTGAAATTTATCAAGGTCTTCTGAAGACGCAACTTTGCTTTCACAAACCCTTCGACATCTTTGGTGAACCCAACGTGAAAGCGTCGCAGAAATTTCAGGATGGGAGATAGTTCAGCCTCTATTTCAGCTTCTTCTATAGTTCCAGCTGCATCTACTTCAGCTCCATCAATGACTGCTGCGTCAAGTACTTCAACGGAGGATCTAAAACAGATTTTGCAGAATATGTCCATGTATATGCAGCTCCAAAATTAGCAAACACAAATGTATATGTAGCAGCAACAACAATTGCATCAACAACAGTTATCTCAGCAAAGGCAACTCTATTCGGAGCAGGAGAATGCAAACAACGCGACTAAGGCTATTGAAGCAGTTGAGAGTGAGAAGAAGCTATTTGACGGGCGTAATGTTTCAGCATATTTGAAGACATATGAGATCAAGATGGGGTTTTTTGGAGTTCCTGCTGGACTTATGAGTAAGTACTTCCTTCGTCTTGTCACACCTGCTTTGAGGACAAAAGTGACTGATCTTTTTATTCAAAATACACATTGGCAAGATTTTAAGAAGGCCTTGAAAGAAGAATACTTCCTTGAGGACTTTGGTATGGCTACTCGATGGTCATTCCGAGAGTGGGTCTACATGCCAAACAAAGGTCTCGCTGCTTCGGAGTTGATTCGAGAATTCGAAGAGAGGTATAGTCAGCTTGATGCTATTGAACAAAGAGTATTGGATGTTGAAAAAGTTGAGCTTTTCTTGCAAGCTGCAGATCCTGCTCTTCAAGAAGAATTGGGTGAGCTTCTTGAAGATCGTATGAAGCCTATGGGTCTTAAAACTGATTGGCAGGATGCTCAGGATGCAGTCTCGACTTTGACCAAGACGAGGATATGGAAGACTCGCCTACAGAATGGTTCCATGACACCTACACCATCATCAGCTCCTATGCCTACTTCTATCCCTATTATTTCTTCTCCTCCTCAGCCAGTTTCTTGGCCTATGCCAGTGCCTACTGTTTCTACTCCACCTATTCCTCTTGTTCCACGACCGATGCCTACACCTTTTGCTCCAAAACCATCCGCTCCATCGGTGCCTACCTCTCTTGATGACATAATCAAAGGCATCACAGATTTGACACTGGAGTCAGTCAAAGCGGAGTTGGTGGGTAAGTTGAAGGAGCAGTTTGCTTCGACTGCGCCTGCTACTTCTTCTAGTGCTGCTACTGCACCTAGGAGTGCTCCTAGTGCTCCTAAGAGAGATCGGAGATGTATTTGGTGTGATAGTACGGAGCATCAGCATTGCAGGGATTGTGATTCTTTCCAGGATGCAAGGAGGAAAAATTTGGTATATTGGGGGCAAGATGGTAAGATTTGGTTGATTGAGATAGGAGCTCCACTTGCTACCAACTTTGGTAAAGGTGGAATGAAGAAGTTAGTGGAGGACATGGTTGCGCGTACTTCTTATGTGACAGCTAGAGGTGATGCTTCTGCGTATGGAGTACAGATTGAGAAGGGATCAGAGACTCAGTCCGCACTATGGACTTATGCTATGGAGACTGCAAACAAGGGGAAAATTCAGCAAACTGTTTTGACTAGTGCAGGCTCTAGCATCAGATCAGAGACAAGTTGGGACTCGCCTGTTGACAGGTATTCTATTTATGCTTATTTGGCTAAATCTCATGGTGCAGATGTATTTTGTTGAGGAGAAGCGTAAGAGGGATGAAGAAAATCCAAGTGCAGCTAAGAAGATTAGAGGGGGTGAGTTTGTTACTCCACCTACTGCAGGACCGTCTTCAAGACCAGGGCCAGATCGACAGATGGAGGATGCTCAAAAGAGAGAAAAGAGGCAAGAGCCTAGAGAGAGGAAACAGCCAGGATTCAGATTGATGTCCGATATTGAGACATCTACAGACATGAAGAAAATCTTTAATGATAAGATACTTGGCAGTGAGGTGACTTTCACTATTTCTGAGATTTTGGGCATCTCAAAAAGAGAGTTTCAAGATCAGTTTCAGGAGGTCTTGAAGAGGAAAAGGCATGCATTGTCTACCACTGATACACAGGGAGTTTTGATTGGGGAGTTGGATGAGGATGAAGATGAGGTTATGGTTGATAATGCTTCTGTTTTGCCGCAGGTAGAGAAGAGGGTTCAGCCTATGCATTATGCTGAAATTGATGAGCCTGTTTTGATACCGCGTAGTCACTTTTCGCGAAGCCATTGGGCTAGGGCAACTACAGAGATGATGGTAAAGATTGGAGAGAAACAGGTGCCTTATGTTGCATTGGTTGATCATGGTTCAGAGATTAATCTCATAGTTCGTGGAGTTTATGAGAGTAACAGATGGCCTATGGATGTAGAGCATGGATGGCATATGAGAGCCGCCAATAACACTGCAGGTGATTTGTATACTGCCTGTCCTAGTGTCAGGGTATCTATTGGTGATGTAGAGGAGGATTTTCATTTCTTTGTGCAAGATTCATGCTCTTATCCCATAATTCTTGGTCAGCCATTCATTACAGAGATGCGCATGGAAACAAAGGTCATGGATGATGGATTTGCTTATGCACGGATTCGCAGTAAAGATGGTATGAGAGCAGTTCAGTTTATGACTGTATGTGTGAACCATGTTAGAAACAGGGATACTCTCAGAGATGCACCCTTACCCACTGTGAGGGATTCGGGTTTTCATTAGGTACCGCCGTTTCGCGGGACGACGGTGGTACAGAGGAGAGGAGATTGGAGTTCTCGCCTCCTAGCAGCAGCAGTGTTTTCTCCTCCGGTTATGTTGGGATTTCAACAAACAGTTCGATGAGCTATCAGAAGACTTCTAGGTTGCCTAGAGCTGCCAGGCAGTATATATGCAGGAAGGAGAAAAATTTGAAAAATGCAGGAATTTTGGAGGATGATGAGCACATAGATGGGATGTATGACAGTGTGATTTGTGCAGATACGATGACAGAGATGAGAGATATGCTGAAAACTGATATGCTGAATTGTCATGGTAATGTATTAGTACAGTCCCTGGACATGTTTCATGAAATTGCAGATTTTATGTCACAGATTGAGTCAGAGGCTGAGGTTACTCAGCAAAGAGTGTTGAGTGCTGAAGAAATTCAGCAAACAGAGTTTCCAGCTGGTTATGATCAGCTTTCAGAGAGACAAAGGGTTGAAAATTTTCAGCCAACAGAGTTTACTGCTGAAATATTTCAGCATTCAGAGTTTGGGGCTGTTCCTATGCAGTCCATCGAGCAGAGGGCTGAGAATATTCAGCCATTGGAGTGCAGAATTGCTGATTTACAGCAAGGTTTATGTAATGCAGAAGAGCATAATGAAGCCAGGGTTGACACGAAATACAAAACTGTGGATAAGAAGGTGAAGCCAGTTGCTGTACCGCTTCCATATGACAGTGATCAGCAAATAGAGAGGGCTGCTAAACATCAAATTTTGAGGAATCCGGAGCATATTGGTCATAAATTTTCAGCACAGACACTTGCTGAATTGAAAATTGGAAATGGTGATTTCTTGTTACCCATGGAGAAGCAATGCTTTCAGGAGATGCTTAAGCGTCATGGAAGGGGATTTGCTTTTTTGCCACATGAGATTGGATGTGTGAATCCTGATATTGTTGCTCCTATGGTCATTTTTACTATTCCTCATATCCCATGGAATCTTCGACCTATTCCAGTGCCTAAAGCACACTTGCCAAAGCTGATTGATTTATTGAATGAGAAAATCAGGATGGGAATCCTTGAGCCTTCATCTGCACCATACTCAAACAGGTGGTTTACAGTTCCAAAGAAAAATGGTACTCTCCAATTTATTCAGGACATGGAGCCAGTGAACAGAGTTACTATCAGGAATGTTGGTATAGGTCCAGTTGTGGATGAGTTTGCAGAGGCATTTGCTCGACGTGCCATCTATTCTTTGGGTGATTTGTATTCAGGATATGATCAGTTTCAGCTGGCTTTGGAAAGCAGGGACATAACCACCATGAGAACTCCTATTGGGCTTGTCATGATGTGTACCTTGCCTCAAGGTGCCACTAATTCTGTTGTGCATATGATGAATGCCATGCATAAGGTCCTTCGTGATTACATACCTCAGCTTACTATGCCTTTCTTGGATGATGTGCCCATTAAGGGGTGTGCAGAAGAAGAGAAGAATGAGAGCCTAAATGAGCAGGGATGCAGATACTTTGTGGCTAATCATATTTCAGCATGTGAGAAGATTTTGGCCAGGTTAGAAAAAGTGAATTTGACACTTTCAGGGAAAAAATCTGTTTTTGGAGTAAATGAGGTTGTCATTGTTGGGCATATGTGTGGATATTATGGCAGGAAACCCTCACCTAATAAGGTGAATGCTATAGGCAAGATTGCAGAGTATTGTTCTACTACTTCAGAGGTACGGAGATTCATTGGTGCTTGTGTGTTTTATATGATTTGGATACCTCATTTTGCACACATTGCAGATTGTTTGTATCAGCTGCTTCGAAAGGGGCAGAAATTCTATTGGGATGAGAGCCACACTAAAGCCATGCGAAAATTGAAGAAGTTATTGCAGAATGCTCCTACTCTCAGGAAAGCGGATTATAATTGTGATAGGCCTATTGTATTGACAGTTGACACTAGTCCAATTGGCATAGGTTGGGCTGTGGGTCAAGATGATGCAGATGGAAATAGGTATGCTATTCAGTTTGGGGCGAATGTCCTAAACGAGAGACAGAGGAGATATCCGCAAATCAAGAGGGAGTTATTGGGGATTGTCACGGCTCTCAAATGTGACAAGGAGTACTTTATTGGAGCTTCAGTTGTGGTAGAGACAGATTGCTTGCCATTGATTGGCATGATCACGAGTTGCTCTACTCCGGATATAGCCATGTTGAGATGGATTTCATACATCAAGTCATTAAATCCGGAATTTAAACACATAGCAAGGAAGGATAATCTAGTGGCAGATATGTTGTCTAGAGCCAGATATGATGATGAGGAGACTCTACTTGCAGAAGAGGATGATGCAGAAATTTCAGCCACTATGGTTGATCATGTTTGTCATGTCTATGATATTGTGGCTTTCATAGAAGAACTTTATGTTGGAGATTGGTTGCAGATTGGCAGGTACCTTAGTACACTAAACAAAAGAGATGAATGAACGGATGAAGAGTTCAAGAAGATCAGAAGGAAAGCTTATGGTTATTTTCTCAAGGACGGATTTCTTTGGAAGCATCCGAAGAAAAGAGGCGGATTACCTTTGCGGGTTGTCTGCGATAGAGAAACACAGTTACAGGTGATGAGGGAGTTTCATGAGAGTCCTTGGGCTGGTCATAGAGGAGTATGGGCTACTTATGAGAAAATCAAGGAGAAATATTGGTGGAAAGGCATGTATAGAGATGTTTCTCACTTTGTTGAGACTTGCAGAGACTGCCAGATGTATTCAGTAGTGCGTCATCGAGATGAGCTTCATCCGACCTATCCGCTATGCATTCATTATAAGTGGGTAGTTGATTTGGTTACCATGCCTATGGGTCTATGGCAGATGAGATACATTGTTTTGGCTAGAGAGGATCTTACCAATCATGTTGAGGGCAAATCTTTCAGAACGAAGACCACTAGTGCAGTGTGTAAGTTCTTATTGGAGGAAATTTTTTACAGGTATGGTTGTGTGGGTAAGATCACTGCGGATCGTGGTGAATTGGATGCAGATGAAGCTAGGGAGTTTTTCTCTCAGCTAGGAATCAAATCGGCTCTAACCACAGCATACAATCCAGAGGGAAACAAAAAGAGTGAAAGAGGGCATCCGCCGATAGTGAAAGCATTAGCCAAAGCATGCAGAGGATGGATTGGAGAATGGCCGAGACTTCTACCATTTGCTTTGTGGGCTGATCGTACGACTCATAGTGTTACCATAGGATATATGCCTGCAGAGTTGATGTATGGTCAGAAACCTGTTATGCCGATTGAGACTTGTGCTTTGACTTGGTCAGTTCTACCTTGGCAGGAGGATTTGACGAGAGAAGAGCTCTTAGCTCTTCGGATTCGATAGTTGGAGAGGAGACCTAAGGATATTCAGCTAGCTATTGACAGGTTGAAGGTTGCTAGACTAAGGAATAAGGACAGGTTTGACAGCAGGCATCGCTTGCGGCCTAGAGCAATAGAAGAGGGAGATTGGGTATTGGTCTTTGATAGCAGCCTTGAAAATCAGCATACTGCACTTCGGAAGATGGTGAAAAGATGGTTTGGGCCATACATAGTCAGACATGTCTTTGATAATGCAACATATGAGCTGACAGAATTGGATGGAACAGTGCTTAGAGTGCCTATTGCTGGAAAAAGAATCAAGATTTTCAAGAAAAGAGATGATGAAGATTATGCTTTGGAAGAATTTTCAAGAGAAGAGCAACGACAAGAAACTCCAATGGAAGAGACAGATGATATGACAGATAATCTTATTGATCTACCAGAAATGCATAACAAAGACATTGATCTGTTTGTGGATCTTGATGATAACGATCATGGGTAGTTGGCCCATCCGAAGGATGTGCAGGATTAGAGGGGGTGGATGTCGTATTGCTTCGCATTCGAGGTGTGAAAACCACCCGAAAGTTGTGTGTGCGATTTGATACTTTGTGCATACTTAGTTGTTGTGATTACATTTATTCTCTGCGTATGAGTATAGTAGCGAGCATGAAGGGTTGCTTTCAATCTATGTTGAATAGGGTCAAGGAGAGAAGACATTACAACTATACAAACAGATGCAAGAGGAGGATATTTTCTCAAATTAGTAGACATTTAAGATCACATTTCAAGCATGTGATATGGGAAACCAAGAAAAGTTTCTTGAGAAATTTTCTGAGCATTACATGCAGATGCTCACAAGAAGGGCTTCACTTCAGATGCTTTTGTTAATAGCACACTTATTAGTATCTATGGTAAATGTGGCAGCATTTTAGAAGCAGAGACCATGGAGGATGGGGCTGTTGCAGACATCCATACAAGACCGAATGGGTCTTCTTCAGATAGTCGTGTAGGTGATGCAAAAGTGCGTGGAATAAGTGGAGGAGAGAAAAAGAGGCTGTCAATTGCTTGTGAGTTAATTGCCAGCCCTTCAGTAATATTTGCTGATGAGCTTACAACAGGCAGAAAGGGTAATGGAAACCTTACAAAACCTAGCCAAGGATGGGCATACCGTTGTCTGTTCAATACATCAACCTCGAGGTTCAATTTATGCAAAATTTGATGACCTCGACTGCTAGCTGAAGGGTCACTTGTTTATGCTGGCCCTGCCCAGGATTATGCCTTGTCCTACTTTACTGAACTTGGATACCCATGCCCACAGCATGTAAATCCAGCTGAGTTCTTTGCAGACCTCATTTTTGTAGACTACAGCTCGCCTGAAAATGAAACGTCCACTCGCATACGACTGGATAATTTACTTCAAGCATTTAGGCAGAAGTCACATGCGAGTTATGAGCTCAATTTACAGGGGGAAAATGGAGTAGATTTGTCTCATTCCACCGAGATTATAAAAGTCCCTATTGCACCTGTCAATCGTATTGGTTGGTGGAAGCAATTCAGATTGCTGCTTAAGCGTGCCTGGTTGCAGGCTACGTGAGATGGACCTACAAATAAAGTTCGTGCCAATATGTCAATATCATCAACGATCATATTTGGGTCAATCTTTTGGGGGATAGGGGCTTTTTCTGGGACAGGGGAGCCACGCTTTGGGGGAAGGTTTTTTTCGGAGTAGTGAGCTGACGAAAAGGGGGGGAAAAAGCTCGGATGCAAAGGGGAGTGAAGTTCCTCAAGGGCAGAGGCAGACAGGAGGCGGAAAAAAACGACCGTGGAGAGGAATTGTTGTTTATTAGCAGCAAGGCAATCTTCAAGCCTCCAAAGGCTATCCGAGGTAGAATTCCCATCTGTTTTCCTCAGTTCAGCAATCTAGATCAAACAGAACAGTATGGTTTTGCTCGGAACAGGTTCTGGAGTATAGATCCAAATCCCTTGCCCTTGTCAACAAGTAGCAACAAAGCGGTCATTGACCTTATTCTCCAACCTAGTGAGGAAGATTTTAAACTCTGGAATCATAGCTTTGAATTTCGCCTTCGAGTTGCTTTAAGCCCTGAAGGAGAGTTGACACTTACTGCACGTGTTCGCAACACTGATGCTAAGCCTTTCTCTTTTACTGTGGCTATGCACACTTACTTCTCAGTTTCAGATATCAGTGAAGTGTGAATTGAAGGACTGGAAACTCTGGATTATCTTGATAACCTTCAAAACCGAGAGCGCTTCACAGAGCAAGGAGATGCTCTGGCTTTTGAGGGTGAAGTCGATAGAATCTATTTGAACACTCCAACGAAGATTGCAATCATTGATCATGAAAAGAAACGAACATTTGTACTAAAAAAGGATGGGCTACCAGATGTAGTTGTTTGGAACCCATGGGAAAGAAAAGAAAAAGCTATGGCTGATTATGGAGATGATGAATATAAGCATATGATTTGTGTTGAGCCAGCAGCAGTTGAAAAGCCAATTACTCTTAAACCAGGTGAAGTTTGGAAAGGAACAGCATTTGGTGGCTTCAAAAGCCGCCTTGCGGTTGTAGAAGGTGCCAAAGCAGTTGGGACATGGATTGTGACCTTTAACGGCTGAAAGAACTGAAAGGCAACAGATGATAATCTAGGAACCGTAAGCCATCTCAATATCACTAAATACTCATCATGATGGAACTTGAATCAAAAAATTATCCATGATCTTCCACTTTCTTATTCATTAATGAAGACTATACTTTTGGAAATTTTCTTTGAAATGTATATATGATCTATGCATTCGAGAGGTTGCTCGGATTTCTTCATCTTGAATCTTGAAACTCTTATTGACAGAAATAAAACAGAGTCCTGACATTATTTTCTCATCTTGTTTATTCATCTGTTCGATCTTTTATCCTGAAATTTATCAAGGTCTTCTGAAGACGCGACTTTGCTTTCACAAACCCTTCGACAACGCGTTGGCAAGAAAACACCCAATTTACAATTATTTTTTAATAAATGAATGTGCATTTAGAGACCTCAATGTCTGGGTTACCCAAAAAGTACCGTTACAAATAATTTTTAAATAAATGATAATAAGGAATTGTCATTTTCTTTTTAAGAATTATTATCTAATAAAATTTCACCCATTATTTATTTTATTAAAATGAATCCTTCATTATATTTCTTTCCCCTCACACTATATATTTTCCTATTTATTGAATGTGCTTTGTGGGCATGGGAACACTGGAGTCTTATCTAGTCCCTCTTGTGGTGATGATGGTAAAACAGTTCGAGTGTCATGTTAGTATGATTAGTTCTTATGTGATTCTATGTTCATGTTTTGCTCATGTTGAAGAGTCAAGGTATGATATGTATTTTTCTTTTTCTTTTCTGCCTGACATGGGGATTCATGGTGTCTGTTTATCTACATCACATGAAGCTTTGGGTCGCATATGTATGTAGAGGTCATGCCAGATTCCTCCTAGGATGTGGATTACTAAGGGTGGTTTGACTCATGTGAGTTTATTATGATTGATATCATATATGTTCCTATCCTATTTTTTTGCAGGCATTCATTGTGCCCATCTATGTGTGTAAACCATCTTAATGGTGCCTCAAACCCCTACCCCAATCTAGTATGTGTCTTTGGTATTGCATGATTATTCTTTGCTGCTAGATTCAAACCTCGTTGCTAAAGCAAGATTATCTATGTTTGTGAGCATTTCCTTACGGCTAGTTCCAGATGATCCTGATATTTATGATCAAGTTTTAACCTCTTACAATAAGAGGTCTAGTCCTATTTATGGTGTAACTATTATTATGACACATGAGAGTTTGGGGAAGGCTCTTTCTTATAGAAGCAGTCTCTAGATGTTTTGGATCCAAAGAAGGTTATTACCACGTCAGCAGGGTCAGTGTCTCTATGATTTCCAACTTGCTATGAAAGTAGTTGTGCCAATTTCTTTAAGATAGGTTTATGCCTGCCGAAACCCTGTCTCATTACCTCTCCAAGGAGTTGTCCACAAATTCTTGTATGGTCTTGAAAGGTATTACCATTGATTGGAGTACCTATCTCCTAGCAAATATGGATCAACATTTCATTAGAGCTACTATAGGAAATGTGAATAATGTCAGATTTGGATCGTACATTTATGTATCCTTGAAGCATGCTGCCCCTGGCAAAGGAAGTACCTTTACCTCTAGTTTATCCTCCAGAGGTTCCTCCTCCTCCTCATGAAGATGATGATGTGATCATTGAGGATGATGATTCTCCCCCACCTCTAATCATTCAAAGAAAGTGCGTGAAACGAGCTGTTGCGTTAGTGGCAGTTTCTACTCCTTCAATTCCAATTACAATTCCTACTCAATCTTGCAGCACAATACATGCATTTCATCAAATGTCAAACCTTTTTACAGCCTATAGGAATGGTATGCTGGACATTTCTATTTCTTTTGTGTAAGGCCTAGTAATAGGAGATGCCATTCCTCTTTTGTGCAAGGATATTTAGAGCTCAATTGAGCTTTCAGTTATTGCCTCTATCCAATAGTTTTCTTCTTCTTTTTATGATGAAGTTTTATATGGTGTGTCTCTTCTCTCCCCAGAGCATCTCTACATATCTTGTCTCTCTACATCTCAACATTACTTTGATTAATGATATACATTATATGGAAAGCAAGAGATGGTGATCGAATTGTATGATAAGAAGGTATTGCTCTTCAAAAACCTCTATTAGGTTGGAAAAATTGCTCCATTAAAGCCACAGATAAGCTTAGTTTCATTAAATTCTTCAAATAATCAAGGCTAGAAGATCATTGGTTAATGATGATAGACAATCTCAAATCTTTTGCTTCATGCTAGATAGCGAAGACGACGAATTGGTAGTGGTCTCAAAATGTAACAATGATGCGATCAAATCCACACAAACCCATTAGAGTCTTGTTGCATTATTTTGTAAGTACAAATTTGATACTAATTCAAATTTTGTGAATCCCATATCTTCCCACACTTGCACAAATTGATTATTAGTAAAGAAAATCTAAGCCAATTCTTGAATCTCTATGTAGATTTATCTATGACTTAAATATTATATATCTATGACTTGAGACATCATTAGCTATTATAGTCTTGTTTTAACTAATGTCATTGTTATACAATGATGTGATTCTTATGTATCTATGAAAGTGGTTTGTTTGAGTGAAATAAAATATATTTAAAAGTCACAAAATGATGAATGTTTAAAACCATTGATAATGGAAGAAAATTAATGTTTAATTATTTCTTTAAGAGTTTCCCATATGCCAATGTGGTTTGATAGTGACTCTTTAAATGGATAGTAGCTAATCAAGCATATTAATTAGAGAAAACAATAGTGCTAATTTGACCAATGTTTTCTTTTCAATAAGTAAGACCTTGTGACTACTAGATCTATGTTACCACTCTTGTTAGACCAAGGCATCGTAAAAGACACTGTCATTTTCTAAAGCCTCATTAGACTCTCCAATGGGAAGCTTAGAATCCCATGTTTGTATGAGATGTTTACAACATGCTAGGAAGCAAGAATAAAACTTTGGAAAGGAAGTACACCACTCCTAACTTATCATCTTAATTTTGATGCTTTTATTTCTCCATGAAAAAAATCACATCCAATATGAAGTAACAACATTAGTTTTAATCACCTTGACTTAGCATGTTATAAAAGGATAAGAAATAACTTGAAATCCACATGTAGATGAATCACCTAGATATTTGATAGCATCATCTAGCATAATGTGTATGCGTATTACACATGAATGTAATGCACAAATGCTTATTCTTTATTTTGTATTTGGACCTATTATACATTATTATGGTACATTAATTTTATTGCATCAAATTATTCTAATTGATTCCAATATCCTATGTTAGAAAAAATGTATTTGGTGGCATATTTTTCATGTGAAGCTTTCAATGTCCTCATATTAACAAGTGACTTCCTTTTCTGAGACACACACACATACATTAGGGGAGAGAGAGAGAGAGAGAGAGAGAGAGAGATTTTGATCAAGATTAAATTAATAAAATAGATAAAATAAGATCTTGTATTGTTGTGTGGAATTTGGTTCCTAAACTCTTGAATAAGGATTCTCCTTTTCTAGGATTGAGAACATGGAGGTATTAATTATATTAAATGTTCCTAAATTAATAAGAACAAAAGCTATTAGAAAAATGTCACCTCCATAGTTGCTCCCAAACCTGGGTATGAAAATACTTGCATCAAGGAAATGGTAGAGTCTAGTATAAGCATCCTTTTCCAAAATTTGATACAAGAGTCGTGGTATAACAAGCAAGGTCTGCAATCATGAAACTTGTGTGAGACACATGCTAGGAAGAAACTAGTAACCACATGTAAGAATTTGGAAACACTTTATAATGAAGAGTCAAATATTTTATGTACGCTAAGAAATGAGAACGACATGCATGTTTATTTACTTGATAAGTCGATGGAAGCCAATGTGTAATTTTGAGTGCAACAAAAAGTCTATCAAGAAACCACTCAATATGAACTGAGATCACAACATCATCAATGACATTTGTGCATTATATTCATTTGTACTATGCATACACATTATGCTAGATGATGCTATCAAATATCTACTTGGTTCATATGCATGTGGATTGCAAGCTATTTCTTATCCTTTTATGACACGGTAAATATGCATGTTGTTATTTCATATTCGATGTGATTCTTTTCATGGAGAAATGAAAGCATCACAATTAAGATGATAAGTTATGAGTGGTGTACTTCCCTTCCAAAGTTGTGTTCTTGTTTCCTAGCATGTTGGAAACATCCCATACAAACATGGATTACAAGTTTCCCATTGGAGAGTTTAATGAGGCTTTATAAAGTGACACGATCTCTTACGATGCCTTGATCTAAGAAGGGTGGTAACATAAATCTAATAGTCACAAGGTCTTTCTTATTGAAAAGAAAACATTTATTAAATTAGCATGATTGTTTTCTCTAATTAATATGCTTGATTAGCTACAATGCATTTAAAGACTCACTAGTAAACCACTTTGGCATATGGAAAACTCTCAAAAAATACTTAAATAGTATTTTTATTCCACTATGAGTGGTTTTAAAATGTTCATCGTTTTGTGACTTTTAGATATCTTTTATTTCACTCTAACAAACCACTTTAATGGATACATAAGAATCACATCATTGTATAATAATGACATTGTTTAAAACAAGACTATAATAGGTATTCATGTCTCAAGTCATAGAGATATAATATCTATGGCCCAGAACTAGATGTGGATAACAATAATAGTGAAAAAGATAAATCTACATAAAATTTCATGTTATTATATAAGCAATCTAAGTGATATAGAGATACAAGAGTTGATTTAGATTTTCTATACTAATAATCAATTTGTGCATGTGTGGGAAGATATGGGATTGAAATCTTGTCTCTTACTGAAGACCTATAGAGATTGACAAAATGTAAGTACTCAAATCTTTTTTTGAGATGTTTTAGAACCTTAAGGTAATACATGTATGCATTATGAATTTTTGTTGTGTTTTCTTCATCATTTTATTTATATTGTTACTCAAACTTACTTTAAATGTTTCCAAAGATTTTATGTTATGAGCCTCGGGAGTATTTAAATATATTGTTGTAAGTTATGATCTTAGAGAAAATGTCAATGGTAAGGATAGGGGATTCTATAAAGAAATGATGGATATGGCATAGGCTATCGAATTTCTTAAGGGTTGTGGGGCTATCATGCATGTAGTAGCCTCCTCTAAATTAATAGGGAGGTCTACTTTGATTAATGATATACATTATATGGAAAGCAAGAGATGGTAATCAACTTGTTTTATAAGAAGGTATTGATTGTAAACAACCTCTGCTTAATTGGACAAAATTGGCCCTTTAAATTCATAGATAGACTTAGTTTAAAGTTAAATTCTTCAACTAATCCAAGCTAAAAACTCATTAGTTGATGATGGTAGACAATCTCAAGCCTTTTGCTTCATGCTAGATGACGAACTGGTAGTGGTCTCAAAATGTAACAATGTTGCAATCAAATCCACACAAACCTAGTAGAGTCTTCTACCCTATAATAAAAATCCACTCTATCTTCCAATACCACGGCTTCTTTCTGAATTCTAGATTTTCATATGCTAATCCCAAAAATGTCATGCTCTATGGACCTAAGGGTAGAAGGATAGGCCAAGTCTTAATCCATGAGAAAGAGCTCTTTTCTAGTAGGAAATTGATGGTGCCTTCATATGTTGATGAAGATGACTCCAATGATCAATGGATGCCTACCCTTTTAATGTTGATGTAGAGACCAATCACCTTGCTTTGATACCATTGTTGAGGTCCTTCATCATACAATTGAACAAGTTAACTAAAATTTGAAGAGAGCAAAAAATTGTATGAGAGAAAGAAAATAGAAAAAACATACATTGCACAAGATTAGGTAAAATCTCCCCCTAGGCATGGGTGAGCATCTTCCCCATTGATTCATTTACAAGTTTTTATTAAGGCTTTGCAGTCAAAAATCATTGAAAAGCATCGCCATTTTGAGCTCTTATTTTCTTTTTATGAATGCAATATTTTTTTCCTAATATTTTCCAACTATTCCATGAAACCTACTTTAAGGTTTGTAAAATAATAATCAAGCTTTACAGGCCTTGCCCAATAATTATATCCAAATGAATAAATTGCATATATATACATACAACATCCTTGCACTATCATATGGTAATATGTCCAATAGATGAAGGAGTAAAAGAGTCTACCTTTATAAGAAACTCACCTATATAACTACTAACATGTTGGTCTATTTCCATGAGGAGCTTAGTGTGGAGGCTAGAAAAGGAGATTCAGCAAGTGTCTTGCATATTCAATGAAACTCTAGTCTTCTTAATATTACTTGACATGTTCATGTGGTTCCTGCTTAAGCTTAGATGTTAGTAGGATACATAGAACATAAGAGAGAAGAGAGCCTTTACATAGACCTTAATGTATGATGTTGGGGGAGATTAAAGAGAGTTGTATGTGCTTAATTTTATATGGAGGAAAAGAGTATGTCCTCTTCAAAGACTTTGGCTTGCACATTGTTAGACACGTGTGTTTAGCCACAAAGTGCAAGGGTTCTTAAGAATGGGCAAGAGAAAAGATAAGATAGAAGCTAAATCAATTGATTCCAAAATCCTCTATGTATATTTGAAAACAAATTCACTACACTAATTCTTGTTATGTATAACAATGAGATCTGAAGTACAATTTCTTGTTCAATAAGGTCCCAACTCAAATATAAGAAAAGTGGCCTTTCTGGGCCAAGGCACTTGTAAACTCCATTTCAAAATTGATTTTTGTTGTTATTCCAACAAAAATGATCCGCTTAATATTTTCCAATGTCTCAATCTTCACTCCAATGTCTAGTTAGAGTTGTAGCCATATTAGTATAGGTTTGTTCATTAACTTCATGAGAACTTTCTTTCACCTCTTCCTCTTCTTCATCTCTTTCAAATTGCTCATCTTTCACTAGGCTCTCCACTGCATTTTCCTCTTATGTATTGCTTTTCTCACATATCTGAATCCTCATACTTATCTTTGGTACCATCATGTGAGTTTTAAATGTCTCTGTCAAATCATATGTCTCATGTAATAATTTACATTCATCAGATTTAGTTTTATCCTGTGTAGAAAATTGTCCTACAACACCACCCTATAGAAAATTGCTCCTATCTTTTGAATGGTAACTTAGATCGCCAAGCTTTGAAAAGAAAAATTGTAGCCCCACTTGTAATCTACAATTTTTTTGAAGACCCTAGGACCAAATTTTGAAGGTGTCAAGCCCTAAAATTTTATGCGTAGCAGCCTGCAACTATTCATTACAGCATGCAGCCCAAGCCAAACATTGACCTTCCAAACTCTATCTTGAAGGCATAGGAAAGTGGATCTCAACCACATTTTGTAGGACCCTTTCTAAGGTATCAAGTCCACATTAGATGCATCAATCATCATTAATCCTCTCCCAATTAAAACAATTTGACATGTTTAGTTTAGCAAAGCCTGTCCATTGCCATCTCCTATAGTCATATCTTACTTTTGGGTCAAACACCATTGCATACTCAGCCGATCGATCATGTACACAACCCCAGACACTATTTTGTGCATCAAATGGTAGTCCATTAATCATGTTGTGCATGTCTATATCCTTGAATCATACTCTTGTATGCATACTTTTCCTTGGAAGAAAAGTGGTAGTATCATCCCAATGCCTTCTCTTTATGCTTCTCTTGGTTGTCTATATCCACCTGAAGATCGGATAAGACATGAGTATCTTGTAATCCTTGTGCTAGTATTTCATTTGCATTCTCCAACTCTGTAGCATACGTATCCAAAAAAATTGAGTTTGACATTTCTAGTTCTACTTTATACCTAACACTTCTAGGCATTTTATTGTGGCCATTATGATGTCTATTTGGGCATTTTATGCTAGTCTCTACGTACTCTATTTATGGCATATTTTTGTTCTTCATATTCAAGCTCCTCTCGAGTCATTCACTATCACCTACTAGTTCTGTTGGAGAGAGGGAGCTTCTGCCATTGCCTATGCAGCTAGTGACTCATTGTTGTATGCCATTGTCTCGTGTTTCATATATGGATTTCATTTTTTGATCATTCTTCTAATTTCTCTTCTTTGTAGTATTCTTCTAAGTTTCTTTTTCTTTTGTCCTTGTGTTTAGTTAATAGCTTATTACAACAGTTGTTTATGCTTCCATTACTACATCCACTTTTGAAATGGTATTAGATTTTAGGATCCAAGTTCGTGAGATTGTTTTCTTCTATTTTAGGTTTGTGGTTTTTGTCTTTTCCAGCTGATTGACCCGTTCTCGATTGCTATGAGGACTTATTTTTCAGCATGGTTGACCATCTTTTGGTAATTTTTGGCATGGTTTCTACTCTTTTTCTTAGTGTTTTTAAGTTCAACATTTTCATTTTAGGGATAATAGGTTGAGGTGACTTACTTTTATGCAAGTTGATTGCATTTATTGCATTCATATGATTGTGTTTTGAATCTAGCCTTTGCATTTTCATTGCTTATGCTTGTGTAGGGCTGGGCGACAGTATTTCAAGTTGATTCTTGCTATGTTTGGTCCTATTTTCACCTTATCCATTGTGTCTGAACTTTCTGGTGAGCACCCTTGGTCGAATGTGAGACAAGATTGAGATCAATATTGAAATGTATGAGAGCTCAAATATAGTATTATGATGGTGAAATTGTAGATTCTTCTATTTCTATTTTATTTATCATGTTCAAAGACACACAAGTCTCACTTCTATTTCACTTTGAAGTAGGCTTGAGCAACTAGCTTATTAGCACATGTACACCATAGCTTGTGAATTTCAGGCAATGCTAAAATGTGTTAAAACTTTCTAGGATCACTTTCTTTTTAATGAAAGCTTGAAAGTTTTGGGATCTTATATGTTATGGGGCTGTTTTAATGAGTTGATGAAGATTAGAATGCATTTTGAGCTCAGAAAACTTGTGGTTGTACATTGTGCCCACTTGTCATATCTTCTTTAGATATGCCCTTCATGGTGTTTAGTGGTGAGAACCATTAATATGCTTGCACCCTTCCAAAGAATAGCTTGAAGTTGTGTCTCAACTAGTTTGTGATCAATTCTATGATAGAGCTAGTGTTTTCTATCTATTGCAAAAGAATTTATTAAATTCTTTTATAAAAAATTAAAATCACAGTAAGGGATCTATAAATTATGGTAAAAAGTCACAGAAGGGTCAAGAAAATATCACAAAATAGCTTATATAGGGATATATAAAATATGCCATGAATGCATGTGATATATAGGATTTATATACCACTGAGAGAGTGGAGGATTTACCTTCCTTTAGTTGTACTGTTTTCTTTGCAATAATAGGGTCATTGGTTGAACTGCTTTCATTTAATGTAATTTCTACGTTATTATTAAGAAAATTTTACCATCTTGAGTTCAAAAATAACACTTTAAACATTTTCTTACTTTATTATTTTCAAAAAAATATTCTTCGGCTAATTGTAGTATGTTTTTGGTTTAGAGAACAAATCACTACACTTTCAAAAGTCCAAAATACAAGTTTCACCACATATTCTATAACATGAAAGTATACATTGGCTCTCAAAATTATCCATGCCTGCCACCCTCCTTGATTGGTATAGATATTGTCTCATCTTGCAACTTTCTAAGACTAGTCCTTATGGTTGTTATAAAAGAAAAGGCCATCCACAATCATGTGGGAAACATCCAACAAATCATATGTCCTTTTCAAGTGATGCAATTTTTCCTTCTCATATGCAATCATGGTACAATTTTCATGCAACTAGTTAGCCTCACTTGGCATCTTGTTCGAGTCCCTAGCCAAGATGTTACACTCTTGTGAAAATTGTCCTTCAAAGTTTCCCAAATCCCTAATCTACTCATGGATGCAAGAGGCCCATATATTGACCACACGACAACTACCATTTTATTTTATTTCAAGGAAGGAGCAAGAACAACCCCTCCTTCCTCCCATTTTAGCATGGGACTGAACTCCTCCTCTATCAATATGATCACTCCTCCCTTTTCTTTACCTGAAGAGGAGTAAAAACACACATAGCTAGGAAGGTCTAGTGCTTGGGTGTATTCACTAGTGAGCTTTAGCCCTTGCATGGCCAATGCATTAGGTTTCGTAGCCCTTAACTGTTACAGCTATATATATAATCTCTCACTTGACTTGGGTCTCACCTATATATACTAACTCTACATCAATATGAATCATTCTTTGGGAGCATGTCTTGTGTATGTCTCTCGTACTCTCTCTCTCTCTCAACATGGTATCAGAGCTATGGATGCATAGCAACAATAAGGAAGATAAGTTGTTTCATTGTTTATACTTGATTGAATTATTTGCACAAGTGATGATTTGATACATGAACTTGTTCAAATTAGAAGTAGTAGTTAATTTTGTCTTTAAAAACCGCTTGTCAAAACCGCTTGTCAATCGGAGTTCTGGATCAAAAGTTATGACAGTTCAGGATTCAAGACAGCAATTTTGCTCAAATATGTGATTCTTTATTTAAAACTGTATTTCTAATTACAGTTCGTTAATCCCCAATTACAGTTTATTAGTCGCTCGTCTTCGTTAATGATGTTGATTACGACAAGCAAACATCTTACTATTTTTAGCGATGTTTTATTATGGTTCACGTTCTTTGCTCGATCGAAATAGCACTTTTCTTATATGTGTCATCTCGTCTTGCACGTTACGCCTCTCTATTTCGTGCTTTCTTTTTAGTCACTCAATACTTTTTGTTGTTCTTACATGCATATCCCTATTTTGATTGTCATGCGTCTCAACTACGCTCGTCTTGATCATGGTTTGCTGATTCTGTGATCTCATCTTATTTGTTTTCTCTCGACATACATGCATGGCCAATTGCGTAATTGTTAACGGATATCCGTCTGGCCAACGTTCGGTTCCCTTCTTCCAAGGACAAGGCTTTCCTGGGTGGATCATGAGTTTACAGTTCCTTATTCTCCTAAGCAAAATGGTGTTGCTGAGTGCAAAAATCGCACGATTCAAGGACAAGGCTTTCTTGGGTGGATCATGAGTTTACAGTTCCTTATTCTCCTCAACAAAATGGTGTTGCTGAGCACAAAAATAGCACGATTCTTAATGCTATACGTTGCATGCTTATACACTCTGGTTTGTCTCGAAAGTTTTGGACTGAAGCAATTCTAACAGCTGTTTTTATTCAAAATCATCTTCCAACTACTGCACCTGCTGGTAAAATTCCTATAACAATTTGGACAGGGAAGACACCTTCAGTCTCTCACTTTCACACATTTGGCTGCATTGCTTATATTCATGTGCCCAAGGACACTCGACATAAGTTGGATCCTCCAGGTTTGAAGGTTATTTTTCTTGGTTATTCAGATCATTCCAAAGGTTAAAAATTTTATGATCCTTCTTCTCAAAAGGTTATCATTAGTCGTGATGCTATATTTGATGAGAAGACTATGGGTGGCACATGGTTGTCAGATGTTTCAGATGATACACAATCTTTACTTAGTGCATTTCCTTACTTGCTTTGTGATTCTACTAATTCTGATGATCATAAACCTCCTTCACATCCAAAGAAGATTGATGAAAATTTGGAGATCTATGTTGATCTTCCTATTGAGATAGAGCATGGATTCTATTATATTGAATATGATGTCTTTGATGATGCTATGTCTATCCAAGAGGATCCAATATCGTATATGGAAGCTATCAATTCGTCTCAAAGGGATCAATGGCAAGAAGCTATGCAAGCTGAGTATGATTCTTTAATCTCCAAAGGTACATGGATTCTTACTGAACTCCCCCCAAATTGTGTTCCTATCAAATGTAAATGGGTTTATAAAACCAAGACCAAAGCTGATGGCTCGTTTGATAAGTTCAAAGCATGACTTATTGCAAAAGGTTACTCAGAGATTGCAGGAGTAGATTATCAAAAAACATTTTCTCCCGTTGTGCGCTCCCCAACTGTTCGTATGATTTTGGCTTTTGAAACACTATTTGATCTAGAAATTCACCAAATCGATGTTAAAACAGCTTTTCTCAATGGAGATCTTGAAGAAGAAATCTATATGGAGCAACCTGAAGGTTTTATGATTGCAGGAAAGGAGCATCTTGTATGTCAGCTTCATCGTGCATTATATGGATTGAAGCAAGCCTCTCGTGCTTGGTATATTAAGATTGATCAGTTCCTCACATCTAAAGGTTTTGTTGCATGTTTTGCTGACCCAAATCTTTACATCAAAAGGGAGGATAAATATTTTATTATTCTTGCTCTATATGTTGATGATACTATTCTTGTGTCAAATAATATTGCTTTCTTGGATGCTATGAAGAAGCTTTTATCGACTGCATTTGAAATGGTGGATCTTGGTGAGATACATTCTTGTTTAGGTATTCAAGTTCAACGACACCGACAACAAGGCATTCTTTTTCTTTGCCAGACAAAGTTTATTAATGATATTGTTAAGAAGTTTGGGTTGACAAATGCGCACTCTGCTAACACTCCCATTCTTTCAAGCTCTACGAAGGGTACATCTACAACACGCAATGAAGAATCAGCCATTCATCAACCTTTTGCTAATCTTGTTGGTTGTCTTCAATTTATTGGTTTAAACACAAGACCAAATATTTTATTTGCAGCTAAATTTTTGGGACAGTATCTTTCTTCCCCTTCCACTATTCATTGGAGTGCTGCAAAATGTATTCTTAAGTACCTCAAGGGTACTAAGGAATTTGGTCTTATTTATCGTCGTCGAGAGGATTCTTCTTTATCTTCTTCAACTTCTCTTGACCTTATTGGATATACAGATGCTGATTGGGCAAGTTCACACTTATCCATGCGATCTACAAGTGGGAATTGTTTCTTTGTAAATGGATGTTTGGTTTCTTGGTCCAGCAAGAAACAACGATGTGTTGTGGTTTCTACAACTGAAGCCGAATATGTTGCTGCATCATTAGCAGCTCGCGAGCTAGTTTGGCTTCAACTACTACTTGCAGATTTGGGACATCCTTCATCATCTAGTACACCTCTTCGATGCGATAACCAAAGTGCTATTAGTCTTACCAAAGACTATATACAACATAGTAAATCAAAGCATATTGCTATTCATTATCATTATATTTGACATGAAGTCAAGAAAGGTTCCATTATGGTGGAGCATTGTCCCAGTGATCAAATGGTTGCAGACATCTTCACAAAATCTCTTAGTGAAGCTCGCTTTAGCTCATTAAGACATGAACTTGGTATTGTTCCAAGTTCTTGTCTCACTGATTGAGGCATGTATCATTGTATTCAAGAAAACTTTATAGTAAATCATTTTTGTATGGTAGGTATGTGTAGGGGCTTGGGTTTTTCCCTTGTTCTCCCCATGGGTTTTTTCACTCGCAGCCAGAGACCTTTGTTTGAGTGGGGATGTTGCAGCTATATATATCATCTCTCACTTGACTTGGGTCTCACCTATATATACTAACTCTACATCAATATGAATCATTCTTTGGGAGCATGTCTTGTGTATCTCTCTCGTACTCTCTCTCTCTCTCAACATTAACAACCTTCTCCAAGCTACCTTCTGGCTTTCTAAACATAGGCCTTTAGCATTCCATAAGGTGAGGTTAACTTCTTAGACGTGTTAACCATAGATTTAGTCACCATCATGATCCAAGGTCTCATCATCTTTGTTAGTTAGAGGATCCTAAATATTCCTATCAACAAGAGGTAATCTAGCCATTAAGAGTTAGGGGTGCATGCATGGGTACTAGGTACACATACACAAAAATAGATTATTTTGAAAAATATATAAGTGACATTTTTCAATTGCATAAAAAATTAACGAAGGAAGGCATGTATAAATGGGGATTTGGAGCTCATGCTACAAAAAGGTATCAAACCCATGCATCTTAATTAGTTGTTGAGGCTAGATCTTCCACATGTAGGGTTTTCTGTGAGGGCAATCTTGAGTGAGATTCCCTTCTTATTACTAGAAACCCAATAGTGGTTCTTCTTCTTCTTGCCTTCTTTCACTATGAAGCCATTAGTAGTGGATATTGCCTACAACTAACTATGCACTTACATTGACAATGCTTCATCAAGTATTATATCACTAATTTTTCGAAACGATACTGAATTGCTACGATATGAAATAATTTCACCAACACACAAAACTCATGTAGAAGCTTGCTCAAAAATGAAAGAAAATATTTGACTTTTCATATTGACCCCAAAAGTTGACAATCTGATCCCATATAGAGAGATCACTATATTGGTATCACTGTACCATTATAACCTTCATCCTTCATCATAAATGCTAGGAAAATAGTATGATAATCTTTTCCTTTAGTATAAAATTTTATTGTGATATAGTACAAAGTTATGTGTGTTTGAAATTTAAGTTTGGGAGCCATAGAAAGTGGGAGATTTGAATTATGCAAAAGGAAATGGAAAGATTAAAGTGTATTACATATGAGAGAGAGAGAGAGAGAGAGAGAGAGAGAATAGACCTTTACAAAACCTAGGCACAACAAATCTTGTACACATTGGAGATATATTGAAAGATGGCCTTGAAGCTTAAAAGAATTGACTCGTGGCTACCTTGCCATCATGAATGGTCATTGATTACATCTTTGATAACTAAGTGACATGATTGATCCCTTTTTAAAATATTTAATGAATATCCCAAATCATGTCTCATGTAATTAGATATATATTTTTCCATAAACTTTATAGAAGAGCTACATATTTGACTTTATGAGGGGTAGAGTGCATTTTCAAGTCACACTTTTCTCCCATTGGAATGGATAGCTTAGACTATATGGTTAAGTTGGTGCTGGTTATAATGCCTTGTTGTTTCATACTATGTTTAAACTGATTATAATGACCTGCTACTTTTCTGCAATAGGAATCTCAATTGATTTGGCAGTAAGGCTAATGGTATGGAGGAGGATGCAATTTTATCATGATTGGGATGCTCCATATTCATCTCAAGGCATGAGCATCCCGATTGATAGTTGTGATGATAAGTAAAGTTCTTGGTATTTTATCTAATAGGTCTAGTTTGTCTCAATAGTTTATCTCAGATTCTATCCATCATAGCTATGTATATCATGCTTTAGATGGTGATATTGGTCCTCTCGGTCCAGTATTGATAATCAAATTGTTATTCTCTTTCTATAATCTCACTAGAAGAAATACATAATTTGGTACTTGCTTGTTGTCTACAATATTAAAAGTTTGGCTACAAGTAGGTATCTCATGTTGCTAGTGATTAATCCTCTTATATATGTCATATCATGCTATAGATGGTGATATTGGTCCTTTTTTAGTACTAATAATCAAGTTCTTTTTTTGTAACAGGTTGATTTAGCAATAAAGAGCCTCATGAGCTTCATTTGGGTTTGGATGGAAGAATAGACATTTATCTACTATTAAGGGCTCACCATCAAACTCTCTAGTTGGGCTTTCATCACAAGGTAAGTATTGGTTAAAATGCATATATGTGGAAATATCATGCATGCACAGCTAGTGTTGTCATGGATCATGCTTGATGAATTAACATATGCAATGAAACTTTACACCAAGGTAGGCTACAATTTCTCTTTCATTATGCTCATCTTTGTGTTGATGTTGAAGATGATAGTTTGATGGCTAGTTGATTAGAAGAGTAATGACCAAGTTGCAGGTTGCATCTAAAAGACCTTCCAAGGGCATATTGTTCCATGTTATGATCCTCACAGTAGATTTTTGTGGAAGCTTTATAGAAGACCTAGATCTTTGACTTTTTCAAGGGTATAGTGCATTTTCAAGTCACGCTTTTCTCCCATTGGAATGGATATCTCAGACTATATGCTTAAGTTGCTACTGGTTATCATGCTTTGTTCCTTCATGATCTTTTTAAAATAATTTTGATGACCTGCCACTTTTCTAAATTAGTCTGAGTGTGCTTTGTGGGGATGGGAACACTAGAGTCTTATCTAGTCCCTCTTGTCTTGATGATGGTTAAAGAGTTCAAGTGTCATGTTAGTATGATCAGTACTTATGTGATTCTATGTTTTTGTTCTGCTCATATTGATGAGTGAAGGTATGGTAGGTATTTTTCTTTTTCTTTTCTCCCTGATATGGGGTTTCATGGTGTGTGATTATCTGCATCGCATGAAGCTTTCGATCACATGTATGTTGAGGTCATGCCAGATTCTTCATGGGATGTGGACTACTAAGGGTGGTTTCGAGTCATCTGGGTTTATTATCATTGATATCATATATGTTCCTATCCTGTTGTTTTAGAGGCATTCATTATGACTGTCTATGTGTGAAAACCATCATAATGGTGCCTCAAACCCCTCCCCTCATCCAATTTCTGTCTTTGGTATTGCATGATTATTCCTTGTTGCTAGATTCAGATCTTGTTGCTAAAGCAGGATTATCAGAGTTTGTGAGTATTTCCTTACGGCTAGTTCCACATGATCCTGACATTTATGATCAATTTTTAACCTCTTACAGTAAGAGGTCTAGTCTTGTTTATGGTATAACTATTCTTATGACACCTAAGAGTTTGGGGAAGGCTCTTTCTTTGCCATATTGTGGGGAGTCCTTCCCTAGTACCGGCCGTCAAATTTTCTCCAACAAGGATATTTTGAAGCTATTATAGAAGTAGCCTCTGGATGTTTTGGATCCAAAGAAGGTTATTACCACGTTAGGGGTCAGCGTCTCTATGATTTCCAACTCGCTATGGAAGCAGTTGTGCCAATTTCTTCAAGATAGGTTTATGCCTACCAAAACCTTGTCTCACTACCTCTCCAAGGAGTTGTTCACAGCTTCTTGTATGGTCTCAAAGGTATTACCATTGATTGGAGTACCTAACTCCTAACAAAGATGGATCAACATTTCATTAGAGCTAGTAGAGGAAATGTGACTAATGTTAGATTTGGATCGTACATTTATGTATCCTTGATGCATGCCCCCCCCAGCAAAGGAAGTACCTTTACCTCTAGTTCATCTTCCAAAGGTTCCTCGTCCTCCTCATGAAGATGATGATGTAATCATTGATAATGATGATTCTCCCTCACCTCTAATCATTCAGAGAAAGTGCCTGAAATGAGCTGTTGCATTAGTATAGTGGTAGTTCCTACTCCTTCAATTCCAGTTACAATTCCTACTCAATCTTGCAGCACACTACATGCCTTTCTTTAAATGTCAAACCTTTTTAGAGCCCATAGGAATAGTATGTTGGACATTTCTATTCCTTGTGTGCAAGGCCTGGTAACAGGAGATGCCATTCTTTTTTTGTGCAAGGATATTCAGATCTCAATTGAACTTTCACTTACTACCTCTATCCAATAGTTTTCTTCTTCTTTTTATCAAGAAGTGTTATATGGTGTGTCTCTTCTCTCCCCATCGCATCTCTACATATCTTCTCTCTCTACATCTTAACATTACTTTGATTAATGATATACAATATATGGAAAGCAAGAGATGGTGATCAACTTATATGATAAGAAGGTATTGCTCATCAAAAACCTCTATTTGGTTGGAAAAATTGGTCCCTTAAAGCCACACATAGGCTTAGTTTCATTAAATTCTTCAGCTAATCAAGACTAGAAGATCATTGGTTAATGATGATAGACAATCTCAAACCTTTTGCTTCATGCTAGATAGAGAAGACGACGAATTGGTAGTGGTCTCAAAATGTAACAATGATGCAATCAAATCCACACAAATCCATTAGAGTCTTGTTGCATTATTTTGTAAGTACAAATTTAATACTAATTCAAAGTGTGTGAATCCCATATCTTCCCACACTTGCACAAATTGATTATTAGTATAGAAAATCTAAGCCAATTCTTGTATCTCTATGTAGATTTATCTTTTTCGCTATTATTTTTATCCACATCTATTTCTAGGCCATAAATATTATATCTCTATGACTTGAGACATCATTAGCTATTATAGTCTGGTTTTAACTAATGTCGTTGTTATACAATGATGTGATTCTTATGTATCTATTAAAGTTTCCCAATGGAAGAAAATATTATATTATTTTTATCCACATCTATTTCTAGGCCATAAATATTATATCACAATGGAAGAAAATTAATATTTAATTATTTCTTCTAGAGTTTCCCATGTGCCGATGTGGTCTGATAGTGAATCTTTAAATGGATAGTAGCTAATCAAACATATTAATTAAAGAAAACAATAGTGCTATGTTTCCTTTTCAATAAGCAAGACCTTGTGACAACTAGATCTATGTTACAACCCTTCTTAGACCAAGGCATCGTAAAAGACACTGTCATTTTCTAAAGCCTCATTAAACTCTCCAATGGGAAGCTTAGAATCCCACGTTTGTATGAGATGTTTACAACATGCTAGGAAGCAAGAATACAACTTTGGAACGGAAGTACACCACTCCTAACTTAGCATCTTAATTTTGATGCTTTTATTTCTCAATGAAAATAATCACATCCAATATGAAATAACAACATTAGTTGTAATCACCTTGACTTAGCATGTTATAAAAGGATAAGAAATAACTTGGAATCCACATGTAGATGAACCACCTAGACATTTGGTAGCATCATCTAGCATAATGTGTATGCATATTACAGATGAATATAATGTACAGATGCTTATTCTTTATTTTGTATTTAGACCTATTATACATTATTATGGTAAAGTAATTTTATTGCATCACATTATTCTAATTGAGTTCAATATCCTATGTTAGAAAAAATTTATTTGGTGGCATATTTTTCATGTGAAGCTTTCAAAGTCCTCACATTAACATGTGACTTTCTTCTGAGACACACACACATACATTAGGGGAGAGAGAGAGAGATTTTGATCAAGATTAAATTAATAAAATAGATAAAATAAGATCATGTATTGTTGTGTGGAATTTTGTTCCTAAACTCTTGATTAAGGATTCTCCTTTTCTAGGATTGAGAACATGGAGGTATTAATTATATTAAATGTTCCTAAAGTAATAAGAACAAAAGCTATTAGAAAAATGCCACCTCCATAGTTGCTCCCAAACCTGGATATGCAAATACTTGCATCAAGGAAATGGTAGAGTCTACTATAAGCATCCTTTTCCAAAATTTGATACAAGAGTCGTGGTATAACAAGCAAGGTTTGCAATCATGAAACTTGTGTGAGACACATGCTAGGAAGAAACTAGTAACCACATGTAAGAGTTTGGAAACACTGTATAATGAAGAGTCAAATATTTTATGTACGCTAAGAAATGAGAACAACATGCATGTTTAGTTACCTGATAAGTCGATGGAAGCCAATGTGCAATTTTGAGTGCAGCAAAAAGGCTATCAAGAAACCATTCACTATGAACTAAGATCACAACATCATCAATGACGATTGTTCCCTCCAATGTGAATGGATTATAGAGCCCTTTGGCCATAGTAGAATGAATATCTACAAACCATAGATTTATTATTCAAACAAGCAATTATTCTTTTTTAGCAAGCATGAAAATTGATGCCTTCTATAATAGCATCATTTTCTAACAATTGAAAACTTACCTGTAATCGAGTAGGAAACCATTTGGTTGATATTCTCATCCCAAGCCAGCATTTTATCACCAAGGACAATGTCTTTTGCATATTTGTAATAAAAGAGATGGTCATTTCCTACTGAGAGAAGAGGTTGCTAAATGAATTGGTTCTAGAATGTATGGGTTTAAAGATATGAGGTGGTCAAATTGTTGAAGGAAAATTAACCATATTAATCAATTACCCGAATGAATTAAAACAAAGTGTAAAGGAGTGAGATCAATCTTCTTTATTTGTGTGCCACAAGAACCATGATTTTGAGAGACCTCGAGTTGCAAAAACAGTGATGATGCATTTTCATCAGCATGCCCAAATCCATATATATCATTGAACTCTAGCTTTTGTAGATTGGTATTCCAAACTGCAACCTTTTATGAAAATAGAAGGTAAAAAAGAATAAGTTGTGCATGATGAAGTAGTAAAATGGGAGTAGCTAGATAATATTTTTAAAAATGAAAAACATAAATTAGTTATTAGGATAGTGCAACCATTTCAAGTGTAAATAGAAAAATGTTCTAAAACCTTTTCTCCAATGTCAATGTCACATATCTTTTTGCGATGTCCAACCTCTGTCATGACCATGGAGGTTCCTACACCATAAACCCATTCAATTAATTATGGATGCTCGTAGCTCTTATTGTGTTTTCATTGGCTACAACATTACTATATGTTTCTCAAATCTCGAAATGAGGTGCATCAAATTCAAAAATAGATAACGTCAAGTCATAAAGATGCATGCACGGGACTAAGCAAAGGATCATGGATGAATGATGCCACCTTTAACACAGCTTCCAATTGCATCAGAGGCACATCTTGCTACCACACCTGCAAGAGTGGTAACTCCCACCACAGCTACTGTACAAAAAGGCCCAAGTATTGGATCGTCTACAAGACATGTCAATAGTGCACCTGCTACTCCAAATATGCCACCACCAGTAGCACCTGGAGTTGATTGGGAGCTCTAGTTAGATATGTGATTTATTGTAATTTTGGAGTATATATAACACCTCAAAGACAAGTAAATGAGCATTGGATCGCAAACATGTCGAGTCGTGCACAATCAACATAGCTGAGAAAGGAATATTTGTCATAAGATGATAAAAATGCGAGAACCATACATACATATATGTGTTTAGGTTTGACGTACATATATGTGTGAGAAACTAATATTAGTGATAAGATGATAACTTTGTGATACCCATATATACATATATGTGTGTAGGTTTGATATGCACATACATGAGTGCATGAAGAAAGGCTATGGAATGATGATCCATTAATGTCTATACTATGTGGAAGGACCAACGCTTTGATAATTTTAACCAACCATGAAAGAGAATGGTCTCTTTCTTAAATATTAGTGAATAATAGACTGTAGGTACAGGAAGATAACCTTCGCCAACACAAATGGGTGAGACGTCCATGAGACGTCGTTCATTATTTGAAGATCCAAGAGTGAGAGACTCATATTCAACAGTAAAGTTAGAAACATCAACTTCAATGGTGGTTGATGTGGTGGAAGAGGATGCAACCATCATTGATGGATCAGTTGTGAGGGTACTTGTTGAGGTCCCTTCTTTATACAAGGAATTGACATCATCTCCCGTATTATAAAGACCGCATCCCACAGTCCAAGCATTGTTGTCACATATGATCTAAGAGCCCAATACATAGAAAAAATAACTATGTCACCATAGCTACACAACATAAGCATACAATAGTACATACTCAAAACGAGCAGCCACCTACAACATTGGTGACTCCTGTATCATCGATGAAGACAATCTCTACACCAGCATGGGAGTTTGATGATGCATCGCAGCCCCCAGTGGCTTGTATCTAGTACACATACATGGTACAGAAGTGAGTATGAAAGGAAACGAAACAATACAAACAGTAAATTGAGAGTGAACCGCACGCACAATCCACATACCTGCAAGTTCCAATCACGGGTCACACCGTAAGCAGTGACAGTAGCCGGGATGGTGAGATATCCAGCCTCGATCATCTGACAAGTTGACTCTACCGCATCTGCCGGCACAGCACCCCAGAATAGGCCGGGCGTTTCTTGACCCAGCAGGGCCGACGCCAAGAGCGATATCCATGACGAGTTCTCTGGATAGCCACCGTCAAGAGGCGTGTACACGGACAGCTGCAATGTGGCCTCTGCTCCCTCCATAATGTTGCCGTAACTGATGAAGACGGACATGAATGCTATTAGGATCAGACAGAGGGGGCGCTGGAGGCTCATCGACGCGGCTGCCACCGATGATACTGACTGGTAATTGTAATGATGTGAAGCTTGTTTCTTCATAGATTTCCTACGCGGGCCCGTGCAGACCATGATCGGGGACCAAGATTACCGCTTCGTGCACCGGCCGATGTTTCTGCAACCCAGCCAGGAGGGGTATATCAAACACGTACAAGGTGGCTTAGTTCTATGTGTGCGTGTATATCGATTATAAGAGCGAAGGCGGGCTCTCTCGTACAATACTGCGGCTGAGCGGGGCGCAGCTTATGTACGAGTACGATGCCACTCTCAAACACTTACAACACGCCAGGTTCAATGCTTGGCCGATGATGCTGGGCATTCGGCTGCCGCCATCGTCGCCGATTGAGAGTTTTACAACCAGACAGCTGACGCGGTGTTATGGGTTAGACTCGCTCTTAACAATCCAAGGGAAAAGATGCTAGCAAGTGTGGAAGAGGGAGCTTTTTATCGTTTCCTACATGGAAGATTTCAACATTTCCCACATTTTCATGTCGTGTCCCCCACATGTAATTAGGGGATTGCATTGCCCATTTGCAATAATGGGGACTCGTAATGAGAATGTGCCAACATTTCCTATCCATCTATACCTACAACTAGGGAATGGCATTGTGCATCTATAATTCTAGGGAATTTTTTAATATCTCCTACATTTCTATATATGTACTCTTGGATAAGACTAGGGAATTACATTGCGCATTTGCCAATGTAGGGAATCGCGGATATAGAGAATTACCTAAATACTCCGAAAACTCTCTCTAGACGAGATTAAGGGAATTCAAGCTTATGGTCTATATCTTGTACATTCAACCTATATCTAGTGGAATTTGCAGTGAACTATATAAAATGAACCTACATTGTGTAAGAGGCGCACATGCACATGCACACCCCACACACAGACCCTCTACTTCCATTTGAATGCTATTTGATTAATAGGATAAGGTTTTCTTATGAAACTATATTACAAACAATCACCATATTCATTAATCATCAAGAAGCAATTAAACAGAAGGGGCACTTAGTCACCATGCTATGTACTGCATGGATATGCCTTATTCGTTTCAAATCAACATTGCCTATTCTTCTCATCTAAGGTTTGCATGGATTGTTTGATGTTACCATCAACACACGACACACTCCATCATGAACTCATTCAAGTTTATGATTCCTATAAACCTAAGGGATAAGCCAAAAGCAAGTATCATACTTGTGTCAACTAGAGAAGTTTCCTACTTAGCATTGAGATGTTTTGCAATATGGGATCAAGGTTCGAGCTCAATCTCAAAATAGTTGATACGGTTAAGGCATTTAATGGGAACTAGGAGGTTGGTGTAACTGATGTGAATGTGTGAACCTTAGGTTATCAAAAGAAATGTACAACGTACATACTATTACATACATTTCAATCCTTAGAAAATTAATCAAACACTCACGAGGTTCACTCATAATTATGTAAGTCTACGACTTTGAAAATTTTAAATAACCTTTCTTAGATCTTTTCTATATACAGAAGGGTATTATTTAATGGGGATATTCACAAATTGAATGGGAAAAAGGTGTGTTTTATTCATGATAAATTTGCACATGAGGGGTTTTCTAATTAGGCCTTGAACGCATGTGATAACTAGGGTTTAGATATAGTGAGCACCTTGAGTTCAAACACAAAAGAGGACACTTCAATGGGTTGAGAAATTCAAGAAGCGTTGATCATCGAAATCCTAAAAACTGGATAATGACTTAAACTATAGAAGAAAAAATCCATTGAATCGCTCAAGTTGAGAAGGAAAATAGTTAAGTAAATGACTTTTAAATATTTGTTTGCTTTCATAGATCTTCAAAGAAATTCCTACTTTCAAGAATCCATATTAGCAGAGATCTCCACAGGTTCTTGGTTGTTGAAATACTTGCTAATGGATATGCTTAAAAGTGTCACCCATTACATAAACCTGGATATGCTTTAAAAAATCTGCAATGGTACTTACATAAATTATATAATTATTTTATGATAATTTATGTTTGCTTTGTATAAATTATACCTTTTTATAGCGAGTGCTTGTTAAATGTGAGGTATTGTACTCAGTAAGAGAAATATGAACACTTAATTTCCAATAGTTATAGTTCTAAATAATTTTTGCACAATTCATAGTACCTTATGTTAGTATTCTAATGGAAAAGACATTAATTTTACATACTAATCAACCTTTGAGATATTACCTAATTATGAGCTCTTGTATATGACAAGCTATTGAAAATAAATTATTTAAGAAATAGCTTATGTCAAGAAGAATCTCGCATAAATTACAAAAAGGTAATGAAGCAAATTGACTTGGAGAGAAAAGACCATAAAGAAAAGAGAGAGGGACGTGTAGAGGAGAGAGACTGACTTGAGAAGAACAGAGAAATATTGTAAGTGGAGACAGAAACACAGGAATGAGGGAGACAAATGGCTAACACCTATGAAAGGATAGGCAGAAGCTTTGCAAGGTGAAAGGAAAAAGTCTTTTATTGCATAGATTCTTGTGAAGGTGATGTCATATCACTTATCAAAATAGATATTGCACTAGTATTATATAAGAACCACCTAATTCCTTTTGTGATTTCAATAAGAGTGCTCTTAATCCACTAGCTAGTTCAACTCTAACAAATATATCATTATCAAGGAACATGAGCTTCAGTAGTAGTGAATCGAGTACCCAATCACAAAGATTAGTGAAATTTTTCTCCACATTTACCTGTAAGACCTTCACTCAATTAATATCCCTGCCCTCTCTAAACATTGAAGTCTTCATGTTATGTGGTCTAGACAACTCGGTGTTAGAAAACTGTGTACTCCCTTGAGAAGCTACCATCTATCCCCTAGGAAAAAAACTAAAATATTTGACAATGCTCCATGACTTACACTTTTGAAAAATTTGTCAAAGTTACCTATCTCTCTAGAAGGTACACATTGTGCTCGATTATCTATAGATTTCATACTAGCCACTACATTAGAAAGTATTCTCCTATCCTACACTTGTTTTGAGTAAGATAGGGTAGGAAAGTTAGTAATGCAACCATTCTTAATATTTGTGGCTTTTTGGCCCATACAATTGGGCATTTTGATAACTTTCTGAATGTGTGAAACACTAGTTACAGAACTTGTGACAATGTTTCCTTATGGTACACTATAATGAGCTGCTCGAGTTAGATCAGTAACCATTCTTGCTGCAATAATAGCTATTGTGGCTACTCCAAATAATTCAAGACCCTGTTTGAACTTCCAAAAATCTATGAATAAAGTTGTTTGCCTGCATATCTTGAGACATAGATCTTGTTATCATTGCTAGGTTCACTTACTTTTTTCAGTTTCAAAATGAGTGACCTTACGAAGTTTCAGCAAATTGATCTTCTTTTTCATCCGAGAAGGGATTTTTCCTCAAATGGCCCTATCCCTTAAGAATATGTGATTCTTTTGCATGCTTTAGATTTCGAGAGACACTCCCATTCTTCTTCTTGCTTAGGTTACATTCATCATTTGAAGGAGCAAAGGCTTGCATGTTGCACTATGTAGTTACAGACTTCCCTTCTCAAGCTATACAATGGATGTTGTATACAACTGCAAACTTCTGTTCTCAGGCTATAGATTTGAAAAATTTCCTTCTCACGCTATGAAGTTAGTTATGGTGTGGAGTATATTGCTCAAGCAACTCATCAGTCTTTTGGTGCTGCAAGTGGTTGTTGTTGCTACTAATGAGCTTGGTGAATATAGATTAAACAAGCTCATACAATTATTCTTATGACTAGTATTCTGCCATTTTTCTTGGTGTTCCAATTACTCCTCTTTTTGAGCTTTCGTTTTTTGGTATCTTGCTAGGTATGTAAAATGTCCATACCATTCCAATTAGTCAACGTCCATCATATTAGCTTTGGTGCATGTGGGAATTTGAGGCTTCTTATTATGAGTCTATGTAACATGTCCCTTGTTTTCAATAGATCCTTGACCCACTACACATGGTTTCTCCTCAACTACTCTCTTGGCACAGCTCAAGATATAGAACAAGTTCATTAAACCCAAAATATGAGAGTCGTGGTCTAGATAGTAACATAATTCTTGGAGTGGAGGTGGCCTAGCATGCAAGTACTCAAATCCATGAGCTTATGTTTGTCATGATTTCTTTTAAAAATAACATAGAAATTTAGCTAGCTTCTTATACTTTTGTCAAAAACAATACAAGAGCTTCACCAAGTGCAATAGTAGCTTTTATACCCAATAGCATAAATAGCCATTAGAGCATCACAAGCATCAACCATTGCATCAAGAGCTCCCTAGAACCGCATATTCAACTCTTCTACATGGACCTTATACACTTGGAATTCATGTAGCCATTTCCATTGCAACTCATGCAGCCTTTGTGCTTGATTCAACATCACTCACAAAATATTTCCAAGTATCATTAGCTTTGGACAAGTCCTTCATTTTATTGAGGATCTCAAATACATTTTCAAGGGTTGAATCTTCTCTAATCTGATTATTTATGGTAGGTAGAGTCACAATACGTAAATGAACATTCACTAGAGTGTTGGTTCGGCTTTCTTGGAGATGAAAGCATATTTGAGGCAGTAAGTTTTACGTCATCTTCAACCAAAGGATATTGGGGATTTTGGAAACTTTACCCATATTGAAAATAACAAGGTATATCTTTGATAGAGTCCACGTTGTGGTCACAAATCCCCAGCAGTGTTGAATCCCTCCTAATTGAACTTCCCACCCTCTCCTCCATATCTTTGATTAGCAAGCCACCCTGCAGATTGTAGAAGCCCTCCAAGCACATTCTAGTGTCTATAGCTAGGGTTGAAAAGATTGAAGGAATCAAGAAAAATAGTTAAGTCTTGCTTGATACAAAAGTTTGTAGTTGGTAAAAATTAGCATTGTCATGTGGTTACATGTTTGATTGGTTTTCTATATTCAAAACTAGTCTCTGAAATTGGATGAATATCAGTGATCGAGTTCTAATAATTAAATGATAATTTTGGTTGAATAAAGACACATGTAAGGAGTTATCTTAAGTGCTATAAAATGTCTAGACCTAAAAATATAAAATCTACATGTGCTTTATGAAAAATTTCTTTTTTAATAAATTTCAGATGATATTTTCAATTCTACCCACGCTAGCTTGTAGACCACGTGTATCCCAGTCAATTTGAGTACCGAGACAACTATATTCGGAGTTTGGAGGAGAAAGTTGAAGAAAAAAGAGTTGCAGAGCAAGTTCACGATGGGGCTGTTGTACCCATGATTTTGATAGAGGGTTTCTTACTTAAGGATTCTACTTGCCTACTATTGTTGGATGCTTTAGGCTATTAGAACAATGTTTGTAATCTAAGATGGTATATACAATATATATTTGTGGAGTAATATATAGAGTAGTTTTGGTTCTCTTGATTCTTCATTCCATCTTGTCTATTATTCTAAACCCATATCAGTTATGACTTGACATATACCCTCCTTGTTGACATTTGGTAAACCTGACATGAGCCACATGATCTAAGCTATGACAAGATGGTAGACTTAGTAGTACCTTCACGATCTACATGACCTATAGAACTTGGAGATATTTGTCATGACATAAAATGGATATTACAAGATTCAGGAAGACAACTAAGTTGATAGATTTTTCTTAATAATACCTTGTCAAAATGACACAGCTATAAAAGGTATTGAGATGTATAAATTTGATCACTTTCACAAGTAATATAGTTATTGTCTCTCATTTCACCATTTTGTCCATAACTTTTATGTCTTCACACTCTTCCTTGTATCTTTCTAGTCTTTCCTTCTCCTTGTCATTCATTCTTTCTCCTCTTTTCTCTCTCTTCTCTCATTGCTCAACTCTCTTCTAAAAAAGTGGTATTAGAGGATTGGTCTTTGATCCCTTTGGTTATAACCTTATCCTTGATTTCCTTCTTAGAAGACTAGGCCAAGGGGTCCACCTATAAGAAATGTTCTATATAACGTGTGTTGAAAGGATGTTAAGAAATACCCTTTCATTACATATGGTAAGACCTAGAAACCAATTTGGATGCATCATGGACAAAATGGTAGGTCATGGTCAAGAAATAGACCATTCTAGAGGTAAAATAGTTAAACAAAGGGAGATTAGAGTTAGTAAGGATTAGAGGTCCACTCACTTTTTCAAATACACTTTCTCTTTCAACTTTCTTTTAAGTTTTTGTAAAAGCTCTCATGGTGGCTGTAAGAAACCCTTCCTCTTACTCTTGAGTGACCATATCTTTCTCTCTTACCATGGGACAAATGTTCCATGAATCTTGAGGAACATATGGAGTATAGGTTTGATGACATTGCTTGAAAATCATAGTACATTTTGCATTGAATTTCGTACCCTCTCCATCTCTCATTGCTACCTCTGATCTTTGTTCTGTTGATGAAGTACTAATTCAGCACTCATTTCAAAGATATTTCAACAAGTCTTGGTAAGATTCAACATTTGATCTTTATCCATTTCTCTAAAACTGTAAATGTGCAGGAGGGAAATTAGAGGGTAGCCATAGCTTCAACCTTGAAGCTCAAGATTTCTTCAAGTTTTGGTATGTTAAGGAGGAGCTGCATAAAACTATTATTGAGTTAGCTTTTGCTCAAGATAACTTTTTTGACCTTTGTATACAAATGGAGCAACAAACTAAGGTCATGGATACACAGAAAGATGAAATCTCTACTTTGAAAGCTGAGTTGGCAGAAACTCAGTCCCAAGTTGTTATTGTAATAGAGGAGAGGGATAGGTTACAAAAGGAGGTGACTAGAGCAATGCTCAGATCTAGCAACCTAAGGACTAGTTGACTCTCTCTTGCTCTTCTTCAAAAAGTCTTGTGTAGCGAGTTACTTCTTTGTCCCTTAGAGAGTTAGCATTTCTTCAAAGACAAGCCACATTTTTCCCTTTGTTCTAGGCTAAGGTGAAAAGACGTCAATCTCTAATGGATTTGATGCGGTCTTCATTTGAGAAGTTCCAAGAATATGTTCCTCTAGATCACTCCTTTTTCCTGCATTATTAGCAACAAAAGTTGGCCTTCTACATTAAGCTTTCAACAATGGATCTACCTCTCCTAGAGGATGGATGGAGTGGGGCCTGGTCTTTTGACTTGTTGACTAAAGTAGTTAGAATGGTTTTTCAAGACTATGTGACTTCAGATACTATGCTTCTATCTTATATGTATTTGAGAAGTGATTTGCTAATTCTAGACGATGAATATTTAGCTTGATATGTTGGGGATGTGGTACTACAAGCTGCTTTGTATGTTAGACATTTGGAGTTCCGGATAGATGAGATATTTCAGTGTTATTCTTCCTAAGTGGCTGATTATCCTAAGAGTTCGTGGCACACTATGATTGACTCTATCATTTTGAATCAAGAAGGACTTGGTGTGGTGTGAAGCCCTTGAACAACATCTCATACACCCAACATCTCATCTCCTCCGACAACCATGGAGAAAATGACATCTTTGCAGATGTTTGACCAGTGTAATGCGGTGTTGTATTGCTGCGCATTCGAGGTGTGAAAAACCACCTAAAAGTTGTGTGTGATTTGATACTTTGTACATACTTATTTGTTGTGTTTACATTTATTCGCTACATATGAGTATAGTGGGGAGGAGTTGGAGGCATAGTGGTGAGCATGATGAGATGCTTTCAGCCTAAGTTGAGCAAGGTCAAGTGGAAAGCACAACTGATGCTGATGAACGTGTTACACGTATTCGTTCAAGACCTTTGCCTTCTCATTCTCCAGCTACATCAAAAATACCTAATGATACCAAGCCTTCACATCCAGGAGTTGGAAAGAACGAGGCCAAGTATTGAAACGTGCTATGAGAAGCATGGGGCATGGAGCACAGCTGGAGGCACTGATTTTGAAGCATATTTGTGTGCTTTTGCCAATGCTGGTCATCTGGCTTGTTTAGGAGATTTAAAATGTAATACTGAGAAAAGGAAGAATACAATAGCCAGTAAATGGGACTGGCAATTCTGGGAAGCCTACGGTATTGGATTAGATGTATTGGCTACTGGGATAGTGACTGGAATGCCTTATGAAGCAGTGTATGCATTGGCAGTTGCTGTACATGTTGCGGCAAAAAGGTCTGGAACCACTGCTTGCCTAAATCCATCAGCACTATTGCTCGTGGACTCAACTGAGCGGACTTTACAGATTAGAAAAGTTTGTAAACTCTTAAAGCTAACCTTTGGCATGCATTCAATATGCTTACACACATGGACTTCTGTTCAGCATCAAATTGAAGGGTTAAGCTCATGTGATGCTGAAATTGTGATTGCAACACCTGAACGACTTTGTGAACTACTAGATTTGAAGGCAGTTTGGATTTCAAATGTCTCTTTCATGGTCATGGGATGTTTTCTTACGAGTGGGGACGCTTTCGATTCAGGATCGTAAGAGGGCAAGGATTGTGGCAGATTGAAGAGTGCCGATAACAATACTGACAGAAGCCTTTGAAGCATTTACTTCCCTTCTTTGTATATTCCTATGCATTGCAGTCTGCTGGGGATTGGAGGAAAACTGTCTAGAAATACTCTGCAGAGGTGAAGCTATCCTTGTCGCTCTCCATTTTAGCCAACGCTTTTCGATAGGAAAACGTTGTGTGTGTATGAGGAAAAAGTGTGGCTAAAAAAGGGGGCTTTTTCTGGTTCAAGAGGGGGAACGGAAGAAAAAGCACGGAGGGGAGGAAGGCTGCAGAGACGAGGCATCCAGAAGAGAGAGGCATCGAGAAGAGACGAAGCATCGAGAAGACGAGGCATCGAGAAGAGACGAGGCATTGAGAAGAGAGAGGCATCGAGAAGACGAGGCATCGAGAAGAGACGAGGCATCGAGAAGAGAGAGGCATCGAGAAGAGAGGTCGAAGATTTACGAAGAAGAGGAAAGTAATAAGGAATGAAAGCGATGTTAATCTAGAGAGGAGAAGTCTGTCGACTTGTGATGAGGCTTCATCAATGATAACCACTTCTGAGTCCTACACTCTGGCAAAGGCAAGCTAATATTCCTGCACTTGTGCAGCTACTGCAAGTATACTTACAGAAGGCTGCACAGGAGATTTTACAGGCAGGGCAGTTGAGCTGAGTTGCTGGCAACTCTTGAGACCAAGTTTTTTTCCAGCTTTCCAAGATATACTAGCGCTCAATGTTTCTGAATTTGCACCTTATGTATTTCAAATTCTGGCTCAGATCATTGAAGCTCACAATCCACCACTTCCTGCAACTTATAATGCAATCTTCCCACCGTTACTGTTTCCGTCTTGATCTTCATAAGCACAATTGCTTCTTCTGCATAGGAAAAATTGGTTTCTTATGCGTTTTAATATGTGAGGCAAATAACCAAAAGGATTCTCTGTTCTTATCTCTTGTTGCCATTGAATCGAGATGAGAGGAATTGATAAGCAGAATTGTTCTTCTGCGTTTTAGTATGCGCGCAGAGAGAGTCATAAAAATTAAAAAAAGCCCTATTTCCTTGCGGCCATGAATCGAGAAGGTGCTAGCAATTTATGATGCTATGCTAATTGATGCTCCTGATAGTTTCAAACATACCAAATTCTGGTACACTGACCAAGCTCTAATCCGAGCACAAAAAGGTGGTTCATTGCCGAGAGAAGAAAAATGGTGGCTTCCCGTTCCACAGATTCCTTCTAATGGTCTTTCTGGTAATGTCCGAAGACATCTAGAACAACAGAGGGCATGCAGAAACCAAATTTTGAAAGCTGCATTAGCAGTTAATGCTCAAGTGCTCTCTAGGATGGAGGTGCTCTGCCCGAGTTATGGATGGCAAGACCTGTGCGAGAAACATTACTACCAGATCAAGAATAGATTACAAGGGTATTCTACATAGTAGAAAGGTAAGAAGCAGCTTTCCACGGGAGGCAACTATGGAGCTGGACAAGAGGGTGGAGTCCCTTTGAATGCTCAAAAGAATACAGGGTGTCCTGAAGTCATTGCAGCCAACTCGCTTACGACATCTCCAAATAGGCCTGATGCAAATGAAGATTACATATTATCAACTATTCCATGCTTAGATGCAACAATCACATCAAGGAAGGAAAGTCCTATTTTAGCGAGGGCAAGTCTTAGAGATGTTGGCAACTTAGTTCAGTATGAAGCACAACAGAAAGAAAGGATAAATAGATGGTCCAACGAAGAAGGAAAGATGCTCATTCAAAGTGATGTCTTTAATTCAATCCTACCAAGTGCAGATGAGATTGCGCTTGGACAGTGTACAAGAAACTGAAACCTTGAGAAACTATCTAGCAGAAATTGAAGCTGTAGCAGCTGGCCTTCAGTCACATGTCAAGGAGCTAGAACTTTCAAATAGTGGATAGAGTGTTGCTCTGTGGAAGCATGCAGAAATAGAAGATTTAGTCAGAATCATCAAGTCCTTCTTGATAACATCTCATCCATATGCCGTTGTTTTTTCACCCCATCTACTCCATCACCAAAGCACATTTATTATTTTGATAGCAGTGCAGATAAAGAGAGACACACATGATATATACTATGCAGAACTCTTCTATGTTTTTGAAGGTGGTTCATTCAATACAAAGAATTCTATATGATCATGAACATTTTTTATCTTCCCAACTGATCAACATCACAAGAAGTATTTGTTGTCATAACATATTTGACTTCATTCTCTTGCTTGATCTTCTATCCTGAAATTTATCAAGGACTTCTGAAGTTGCGACATTGCTTTCGAAACTCTTCAACATCTTTGGTGAACCTGACGTGAAAGCGTCCACAGAAATTTCAGGATGGGAGATACTTCAGCCTCTATTTCAGCCTCTTCTACAATTCCAGCTGCGTCTACTTCAGCTCCATCAATGACTCCTGCGTCAAGTACTTCAATAGAGGATCTAAAGCAGATTTTGCAGAATATGTCCATGTATATGCAGCTCCAAAATCAGTAGACACAATTGTATATGCAGCAGCAGCAAAAATTGCATCAACAGTAGTTGTCTCAACAAAGGCAACTCTAGTCGGAGCAGGAAAATGCAAACAACGCGACTAAGGCTATTGAAGCAGTTGAGAATGAGAAGAAGCTATTTGATGGGTGTAATGTTTCAGCATATTTGAAGACATATGAGATCAAGATGGGGTTTTTTGGAGTTCCAGCTGGACTTATGAGTAAGTATTTCCTTCGTCTTGTCACACCCGCTTTGAGGGCGAAAGTGACTGATCTTTTTATTCAAAATAAACATTGGCAAGATTTTAAGAAGGCCTTGAAAGAAGAATACTTCCTTGAGGACTTTGGTATGGCTACTCGGCGGTCATTCCAAGAGTGGGTCTACATGCCAAACAAAGGTCTAGCTGCTTCAGAGTTGATTCGAGAATTCGAAGAGAGGTATAGTCAGCTTGATGCCATTGAACAAAGAGCATTGGATGTTGAAAAAGTTGAGCTTTTCTTGCAAGTTGTAGATCCTGCTCTTCAAGAAGAATTGGGTGAGCTTCTTGAGGATTGCACGAAGCCTATGGGTCTTAAAACGGATTGGCAGGATGCTCAGGATGCAGTCTCGACTTTGACCAAGAGGAGGATATGGAAGACTCGCCTACAGAATGGCTCCATGACACCTACACCATCATCAGCTCCTATGCCTACTTCTATCCCTCTTATTTCTTCTCCTCCTCAACCAGTTTCTTGGCCTATGCGAGTGCCTACTGTTTCCACTCCACCTATTCCTCCTGTTCCACGATCGATGCCTACACCTTCTTCTCCAAAACCATCCGCTCCATCGGTACCTACTTCTCTTGATGACATAATCAAAGGCATAACAGATTTGACACTGGAGTCAGTCAAAGTGGAGTTGGTGGGAAAGTTGAAGGAGCAGTTTGCTTCGACTATGCCTACTAGTGCTCCTACTGCACCTAGGAGTGCTCCTAGTGCATCTAGGAGAGATCGGAGATGTATTTGGTACGATAGTATGGACCATCAGAATTGCAGGGATTGTGAATCTTTTCAAGATGCAAGGAGGAAGAATTTGGTATATTGGGGACAAGATGGTAAGATTTGGTTGACTGAGACACGAGCTCCACTTGCTACCAACTTTGGTAAAGGTGGAATGAAGAAGTTAGTGGATGACATGACTGCGTGTACTTCTTATGTGACAACTAGAGGTGATGCTTCTGCATATGGAGTCCAGATTGAGAAGGGATCAGAGACTCTGTCAGCACTATGGACTTATGCTATGGAAACTGCAAACAAGGGAAAAATTCAGCAAACTGTTTTGACTAGTGCAGGCTCTAGCATCAGATCAGAGACAGGTTGGGACTCGCCTGTTGACAGGTACTCTATTTATGCTTATTTGGCTAAGTCTCATGGTGCAGATATACTTGTTGAGGAGAAGCATAAGAGGGATAAAGAAAATCCAAGTGCAGCTAAGAAGACTAGAGGGGGTGAGTTTGTTACTCCACCTACTGTAGGACCGTCTTCAAGACCAGGGCCAGATCGACAGATGGAAGATGCTCAAAAGAGAGAAAAGAGGCAAGAGCCTAGAGAGAGAAAGCAGCCAAGGTTTAGATTGATGTCCGATATTGAGACATCTACGGACATGAAGAAAATCTTTAATGACAAGATACTTGGCAGTGAGGTGACTTTCACCATTTCTGAGGGGGCATCTCAAAAAGAGAGTTCCAGGATCAGTTTCAGGAGGTCCTAAAGAGGAAAAGACATGCATTGTCTACCACTGATACACAGGGAGTTTTGATTGGGGAGTTGGATGAGGATGAGGATGAGGTTATGGTTGAGAGTGCTTTTGTTTTTCCGCAGGTAGAGAAGAGGGTTCAGCCTATGCATTATGATGAAATTGATGAGCCTGTCTTGATACCACGTAGTCACTTTTCGCGGAGCCATTGGGCTAGGGCAACTACAGAGACGATGGTAAAGATTGGAGAGAAACAGGTGCCTTATGTTGCATTGGTGGATCATGGTTCAGAGATTAATCTCATAGTTCGTGGAGTTTATGAGAGTAACAGATGGCCTATGGATATAGAGCATGGGTGGCGTATGAGAGCTGCCAATAACACTGCAGGTAATTTGTATGCTGCCTGTCCTAGTGTCAAGGTTTCTATCGGTGATGTAGAGGAGGATTTTCATTTCTTTGTGCAGGATTCATGCTCCTATCCCATAATTCTTGGACAGCCATTCATCATTCACAGAGATGCGCATGGAAATAAAGGTAATGGATGATGGTTCTGCTTATACACAGATTCGCAGTAAAGATGGCATGAGAGCAGTTCAGTTTATGACTGTATGTGTGAACCATGTTAGAAACAGGGATACTCTCAGAGATGCACCTTTGCCCACTGTGAGGGATTTGGGTTTTCATTAGGTACCGCCATTTCGCGAGACGACAGTGGTACAGAGGAGAGGAGATTGGAGTTCTCTCCTCCTGGCAGCAGTGTTTTCTCCTCCAGTTTTGTTGGGATTTCAGCAAACAGTTCAATGAGCTATTAGAAGACTTCTAGGTTGCCTAGAGCTGCCAGGCAGTATATATGCAGGAAGGAGAAAATTTTGAAAAATGCAAAAATTTTCCAGGATGATGAGCACATAGATGGGATGTATGACAGTGTGATTTGTGCAGATACGATGACAGAGATGGGAGATATGCTGAAAACTGATATGCAGAATTGTCACAGTAATGTATTAGTGCAGTCCCTGGACATGTTTCATGAAATTGCAGATTTTATGTCACAGATTGAGTCAGAGGCTGAGATAACTCAACAAAGAGTGTTGAGTGCTGAAGAAATTCAGCAAACAGAGTTTCCAGCGGTTATGATCAGCTTTGAGAGAGACAGAGGGCTGAAAACTTTCAGCCAACAGAGTTTACTGCTGAAATATTTCAGCATCCAGAGTTTAGGGCTGTTTCTATGCAGTCCATAGAGCAGAGGGCTGAGGATATTCAGCCATTGGAGTGCAGAATTGCTGATTTACAGCAAGATTTGAGTAATGCAGAAGAGCATAATGAATCCAGGGTTGACACGAAATACAAAACTATGGATAAGAAGGTGAAGCCAGTAGCTGTACCGCTTCCACCTGACAGTGATCAGCAAATAGAGAGGGCTGCTAAACAGCCAATTTTGAGGAATCCGGAGCATATTGGTCATAAATTTTCAACAGAGACTCTTGCTGAAGTGAAAATTGGAAATGGTGATTTCTTGCTACCCATAGAGAAGCAATGCTTTTAGGAGATACTTGAGCGTCATGGAAGGGGATTTGCTTTTTTCCCACATGAGATTGGATGTGTGAATCCTGATATTGTTGCTCCTATGGTCATTTTTACCATTCCTCATATCCCATGGAATCTCCGACCTATTCCAGTGCCTAAAGCACACTTGTCAAAGCTGATTGATTTATTGAATGAGAAAATCAGGATGGGAATTCTTGAGCCTTCATCTGCACCATACTCAAATAGGTGGTTTACAGTTCCAAAGAAGAATGGTACTCTCCGATTTATTCAGGACATGCAGCGAGTGAACAGAGTTACTATCAAGAATGTTGGTATAGGTCCAGTTGTGGATGAGTTTGCAGAAGCATTTGCTAGACGTGCCATCTATTCTTTAGGTGATTTGTATTCAGGATATGATCAGTTTCAGCTGGCTTTGGAAAGCAGGGACATAACCACCATGAGAACTCCTATTGGACTTGTTAGGATGTGTACCTTGCCTCAAGGTGCCACTAATTCTGTTGCACATATGATGAATGCCATGCATGAGGTCCTTCGTGATTACATACCTCAGCTTACTATGCCTTTCTTGGATGATGTGCCCATTAAAGGGTGTGCAGAAGAAGAGAAGAATGAGAGTCTAAATGAGCAGGGATGCAGATCGTTTGTGGCTGATCATATTTCAGCATGTGAGAAGATTTTGGGCAGGTTAGAAGAAGTGAACTTGACACTTTCAGGGCAAAAATCTATTTTTGTAGTGAATGAGGTGGTCATTGTTGGGCATATGTGTGGATATTATGGCAGCAAACCCTCACCTGATAAGGTGAATGCTATAGGCAAGATTGCGGAGTATCATTCTACCACTTCAGAGGTACAGAGATTCATTGGATCTTGTGTGTTTTATATGATTTGAATACCGCATTTTGCACACATAGCAGATTGTTTGTATCAGCTGCTTCGAAAGGGGCAGAAATTCTATTGGGATGAGAGCCACACTAGAGCCATGCGGAAATTGAAGAAGTTATTGCAGAATGCTCCTACTCTTAGGAAAGCAGATTATAATTGTGGAAGGCCTATTGTATTGGTAGTTGACACTAGTCCAATTGGCATAGATTGGGCTGTGGGTCAGGATGATGCAGATGGAAACAGGTATGCTATTCGATTCGGGGCGAAAGTCCTAAACGAGAGACAGAGGAGATATCCACAAATCAAGAGGGAGCTACTGGGGATTGTCACGGCTCTCAAATGTGACAAGGAGTACTTTATTGGAGCTTCAGTTGTGGTAGAGATAGATTGCTTGCCATTGATTGGTATGATCACGAGTTGTTCTACTCCGGATATAGCCATGCTGAGATGGATTGCATACATCAAGTCATAAAATCCGGAATTTAAACACATAGCAGGGAAGGATAATCCAGTGGTGGTAGATATGTTGTCTAGAGCCAGATATGATGATGAGGAGACTCTACTTGCAGAAGAGGATGATGCAAAAATTTCAGCCACTATGGTTGATCATGTTTGTCATGTCTATGATATTGTGGCTTTCATAGAAGAACTCTATGTTGGAGATTGGTTTGCAGATTGGCAGGTACCTTAGTACACTAAGCAAAAGAGATGAATGGACAGATGAAGAGTTCAAGAAGATGAGAAGGAAAGCCTATGGTTATTTTCTCAAGGATGGATTTCTTTGGAAGCATCCGAAGAAAAGAGGCGGATTACCTTTGCGGGTTGTCTGCGATAGAGGGACACAGTTACAGGTGATGAGGGAGTTTCATGAGAGTCCTTGGGCTGGTCATAGAGGAGTGTGAGCTACTTATGAGAAAATCAAGGAGAAATATTGGTGGAAAGGCATGTATAGAGATGTTTCTCACTTTGTTGAGACTTGCAGTGACTGTCAGATGTATTCGATAGTGCGTCATCGAGATGAGCTTCATCCGACCTTTCCGCTATGCATTCATTATAAGTGGGTAGTTGATTTGGTTACCATACCTATGGGTCTATGGCAAATGAGATACATTGTTTTGGCTAGAGAGGATCTTACTAATCATGTTGAGGGCAGATCTTTGAGAACGAAGACCACTAGTGTAGTGTGTAAGTTCTTATTGGAGGAAATTTTCTGCAGGTATGGTTGTGTGGGTAAGATCACTACGGATCGTGGTGAATTGGATGCAGATGAAGCTAGGGAGTTTTTCTCTCAATTAGGAATCAAGTTGGCTCTAACCACAGCATACAATCCAAAGGGAAATGGGAAGAGTGAAAGAGGACATCCGCCGATAGTGAAAGCATTAGCCAAAGCATGCAGAGGACGGATTGGAGAATAGCCGAGACTTCTACCATTTGCTTTATGGGCTGATCGTACAACTCATAGTGTTACCACAGGATATATGCCTGCAGAGTTGATGTATGGTCAGAAACCTGTTATGCCGATTGAGACTTGTGCTTTGACTTGGTCAGTTTTACCTTGGCAGGAGGATTTGACGAGAGAGGAGCTCTTAGCTCTTTGGATTCGACAGTTGGAGAGGAGATCTGAAGATATTCAGCTAGCTATTGACAGGTTGAAGGTTGCTAGACTAAGGAATAAGGACAGGTTTGACAGTAGGCATTGCTTGCGGCCTAGAGCAATAGAAGAGGGAGATTGGGTATTGGTCTTTGATAGCAGCCTTGAAAATCAGCATACTGCACTTCGGAAGATGGTGAAAAGATGGTTTGGGCCGTACATAGTCAGACATGTCTTTGATAATGCAACATATGAACTGACAGAATTGGATGGGACGGTGCTTAGAGTGCCTATTACTGGAAAAAGAATCAAGATTTTCAAGAAAAGAGATGATGAGGATTATGCATTGGAAGAATTTTCAAGAGAAGAGCAACGAGAAGAAACTTCAATGGAAGAGACAGATGATATGACAGATAATCTTGCTGATATACCGAAAATGCATAATGAAGAGATTGATCTGTTTGTGGATCTTGATGATAATGATCATGGGTAGTTGGCCTATCCGGAGGATGCACATGATTAGAGGGGGTGGATGTCGTATTGCTGCGCATTCGAGGTGTGAAAAACCACCTAAAAGTTGTGTGTGATTTGATACTTTGTACATACTTAGTTGTTGTGTTTACATTTATTCTCTACGTATGAGTATAGTGGGGAGGAATTGGAGGCATAGTGGTGAGCATGATGAGATGCTTTCAGCCTAAGTTGAGCAAGGTCAAGTGGAAAGCACAATTGATGTTGATGAATGTGTTACACGTATTCGTTCAGGACCTTTGCCTTCTCCTTCTCTAGCTACATCAAAAATACCTAATGATACCAAGCCTTCACATCCAGGAGTTTGAAAGAACGAGGCCAAGTATTGAAACGTGCTATGAGAAGCATGGGGCGTGGAGCACAGCTGGAGGCACTAATTTTGAAGCATATTTGTGTGCTTTTACCAATGCTGGTCATCTGGCTTGTTTAGGAGATTTAAAATGTAATACTGAGAAAAGGAAGAATACAATAGCCAGTAAATGCGACTGGCAATTCTGGGAAGCCTACGGTATTGGATTAGATGTATTGGCTACTGGGATAGTGACTGGAATTCCTTATGAAGCAGTGTATGCATTGGCAGTTGCTGTACATGTTGCGGCAAAAAGGTCTGGAACCACTGCTTGCCTAAATCCATCAGCACTATTGCTCGTGGACTCAGCTGAGCGGACTTTACAGATCAGAAAAGTTTGTAAACTCTTAAAGCTAACCTTTGGCATGCATTCAATATGCTTACACACACGGACTTCTGTTCAGCATGAAATTGAAGGGTTAAGCTCATGTGATGCTGAAATTGTGATTGCAACACCTGAACGACTTTGTGAACTACTAGATTTGAAGGTGGTTTGGATTTCAAATGTCTCTTTCATGGTCATGGGATGTTTTCTTCCGAGTGGGGACGCTTTTGATTCAGGATCATAAGAGGGCAAGGATTGCGGCAGATTGAAGACTGCCGGTAACAATACTCATAGAAGCCTTCGAAGCGTTTACTTCCCTTCTTTGTATATTCCTGTGCATTGCAGTCTGCTGGGGATTGGAGGAAAACTATCTAGAAACACTCTGCCTTGTCGCTCTCCATTTTAGCCAACGCTTTTCGATAGGAAAACACTGCGTGTGTATGAGGAAAAAGTGTGGCTAAAAAAGGGGGCTTTTTCTGGTTCAAGAGGGGGAACGGAAGAAAAAGCATGGAGGGGAGGAAGGCTGTAGAGACGAGACATCGAGAAGAGAGAGGCATCGAGAAGACAAGGCATCGAGAAGAGACGAGGCATTGAGAAGAGAGAGGCATCGAGAAGACGAGGCATCAAGAAGAGACGAGGCATCGAGAGGAGAGAGGCATAGAAGAGACGAGGCATCGAGAAGAGAGAGGCATCGAGAAGAGAGGTCAAAGATTGACGAAGAAGAGGGAAGTAATAAGGAATGAAAGCGATGCTAATCTAGAGAGGAGAAGTCTGTCAACTTGTGATGAGGCTTCATCAATGATAACCACTTCTGAGTCCTACACTCTGGCAAAGGCAAGCTAATATTCCTGCTTTTGTGTGGCTACTGCAAGTATACAGAAGGCTGCACAGGAGATTTTACAGGAAGGGCAGTTGAGCTGAGTTGCTGGCAACTCTTGAGACCAAGTTTTTTTCCAACTTTCCAAGATATACTGGCACTCGATGTTTCTGAATTTGCACCTTATGTATTTCAAATTCTGGCTCAGCTCATTGAAGCTCACAATCCACCACTTCCTGCAACTTATAATGCAATCTTCCCATCGTTACTGTTTCTGTCTTGATCTTCATAAGCACAATTGCTTCTTCTGCATAGGAAAAATTGGTTTCTTATGCGTTTTAATATGTGAGGCAAATAACCAAAAGGATTCTATGTTCTTATCTCTTGCTGCCATTGAATCGAGATGAGAGGAATTGATAAGCAGAATTGTTCTTCTGCGTTTTAGTATGCGCGCAGAGAGAGTCATAAAAATAAAAAAAAGCCCTGTTTCCCTGCGGCCATGAATCGAGAAGGTGCCAGCAATTTATGATGCTATGCTAATTGATGCTCCTGATAGTTTCGAACATACCGAATTCTGGTACACTGACCAAGCTCTAATCCGAGCACAAAAAGGTGGTTCATTGCTGAGAGAAGAAAAATGGTGGCTTCCCATTCCACAGATTCCTTCTGATGGTCTTTCTGGTAAGGTCCGAAGACATCTAGAACAGCAGAGGGCATGCATGAACCAAATTTTGAAAGCTGCATTAGCAGTTAATGCTCAAGTTCTCTCTGGGATGGAGGTGCTCTGCCCGAGTTATGGATGGCAAGACCTGTGCGAGAAACATTACTACCAGATCAAGAATAGATTACAAGGGTATTCTGCACAGTAGAAAGGTAAGAAGCAGCTTGCCACGGGAGGCAACTATGGAGCTGGATAAGAGGGTGGAGTCCCTTTGAATGCTCAAAAGAATACAGGGTGTCCTGAAGTCATTGCAGCCAACTCGCTTAGGACATCTCCAAATAGGCCTGATGCAAATGATTATTACATATTATCAACTGTTCCATGCTCAGATGCAACAATCACATCAAGGAAGGAAAGTCCTATTTCAGTGAGGGCAAGTCTTATAGATGTTGGCAACTCAGTTCAGTATGAAGCACAACAGAAAGAAAGGATAAATAGATGGTCCAACGAAGAAGGAAAGATGCTCATTCAAAGTGATGTCTTTAATTCAATCCTACCAAGTGCAGATGAGATTGCGCTTGGACAGTGTACAAGAAACTGAAACCTTGAGAAACTATCTAGCAGAAATTGAAGCTGTAGCAGCTGGCCTTCAGTCACATGTCAAGGAGCTAGAACTTTCAAATAGTGGATAGAGTGCTGCTCTGTGGAAGCGTGCAAAAATAGAAGATTCAGTCAGAATCATCAAGTCCTTGATAACATCTCATCCATATGCCATTTTTTTTCACTCCATCTACTCCATCACCAAAGCACATTTATTATTCTGACAGTAGTGCAGATAAAGAGAGACACACATGATATATACTATGCAGAACTCTTCTATGTTTTTGAAGGTGGTTCATTCAATACAAAGAATTCTATATGATCATGAACATTTTTGATATTCCCAACTGATCAACATCACAGGAAGTATTTGTTGTCATAACAGATTTGAATTCATTCTCTTGCTTGATCTTCTATCCTGAAATTTATCAAGGACTTCTGAAGTTGCGACATTGCTTTCAAAACCCTTCGACAGCGGGCCATGGCACACATTGCCTTTTTGGTCCACATGATGGAATTGTACATAATTGATCCAATAGATCATGAGCCATAAGCATAGTTGCGAGACCACAAAATGGCATTGACACCCTACAAAACGTCTCTGTGAAGATACTCTTCTTTTCTTATGTGTGATGGAAGGAGGACATTCACATGCATCTTTGGGACCAAATGCACACCATTACCTATGAAGTATCTTTTATTTATGAGACCAAATATGCATGTTGTTATTTCATATTCGATGTGATTCTTTTCATGGAGAAATGAAAGCATCACAATTAAGATGATAAGTTATGAGTGGTGCACTTCCCTTCCAAAGTTGTGTTCTTGTTTCCCAGCATGTTGGAAACATCCCATACAAACATGGGTTCCAAGTTTCCCATTGGAGAGTTTAATGAGGCTTTATAAAGTGGCATGGTCTCTTACGATGCCTTGATCTAAGAAGGGTGGTAACATAAATCTAGTAGTCATAAGGTCTTTCTTATTGAAAAGAAAACATTGGTTAAATTAGCATGATTTTTTTCTCTAATTAATATGCTCGATTAGCTACTATGCATTTAAAGAGTCACTAGTAAACCACTTTGGCATATGGAAAACTCTCAAAAAATACTTAAATAGTATTTTTATTCCACTACGAGTGGTTTTAAAATGTTCATCGTTTTGTGACTTTCACTCTAACAAACCACTTTAATGGATACATAAGAATCACATCATTGTATAATAATGACATTGTTTAAAACAAGACTATAATAGGTATTCATGTCTCAAGTCATAGAGATATAATATCTATGGCCCAGAACTAGATGTGGATAACAATAATAGTGAAAAAGATAAATCTACATAAAATTTCATGTTATTGTATAAAATCAATCTAAATTATATAGAGATACAAGAGTTGACTTAGATTTTTTATACTAATAATCAATTTGTGCATGTGTGGGAAGATATGGGATTGAAATCTTGTCTCTTACTGAAGACCTATAGAGATTGACAAAGTGTAAGTACTCAAATCTTTTTTTGAGATGTTTTAGAACCTTAAGGTAATACATGTATGCATTATGAATTTTTGTTGTGTTTTCTTCATCATTTTATTTATAGTGTTACTCAAACTTACTTTAAACGTTTCCAAAGATTTTATGTTATGAGCCTCGGGAGTATTTAAATATATTGTTGTAAGTTATGATCTTAGAGAAAATGTCAATGGTAAGGATAGGGGATTCTATAAAGAAATGATGGATATGGCATAGGGTATTGAATTTCTTAAGGGTTGTGGGGCTATCATGCATGTAGTAGCCTCCTCTAAATTAATAGGGAGGTCTACTTTGATTAATCATATACATCATATGGAAAGCAAGAGATGGTGATCAACTTGTTTGATAAGAAGGTATTGATGGTAAACAACCTCTACTTAGTTGGAAAAAATTGGCCCTTTAAATTCATAGATAGACTTAGTTTAAAGTTAAATTCTTCAGCTAATCCAAGCTAAAAACTCATTAGTTGATGATGGTAGACAATCTCAAGCCTTTTGCTTCATGCTACATGGCCAACTGGTAGTGGTCTCAAAATGTAACAATGTTGCAATCAAATCCACACAAACCCACTAGAGTCTTCTACCCTATAAGAAAAATCCACTCTATCCTCCAATACCACGTTTACTGGCTTCTTCCTGAATTCTAGATTTTCATGTGCTGATCCTAAAAATGTCATGCTCTATGGACCTAAGGGTAGAAGGAGAGGCCAAGTCTTAATCCATGAGAAAGAGATCTTTTCTAGTAGGAAATTAATGGTACCTTCATATGTTGATGAGGATGACTCCAATGATCAATGGATGCCTACCCTTTTAATGTTGATGTAGAGACCAATCACCTTGCTTTGATACCATTGTTGAGGTCCAACATCATACAATTGAACAAGTTAACTAAAATTTGAAGAGAGCAAAAAATTGTATGAGAGAAAGAAAATAGAAAAATCATACATTGCACAAGATTAGGTAAAATCTCCCCTTAGGCATGGGTGAGCATCTTCCCCATTGATTTGTTTACAAGTTTTTATTAAGGCTTTGCACTCAAAAATCATTGAAAAGCATCACCATTTTGAGCTCTTATTTTCTTTTTATGAATGCAATATTTTTTTCCTAATATTTTCCAACTATTCCATGAAACCTACTTTAAGGTTTGTAAAATAATAATCAAGCTTTACAGGCCTTGCCCAATAGTTATATCCAAATGATTAAATTGCACATATATACATACAACATCCTTGCACTATCATATGGTAATATGTCCAATAGATGAAAGAGTAAAAGAGTCTACCTTTATAAGAAACTCACCTATATAACTACAAACACGTTGGTCTATTTCCATGAGGAGCTTTGTGTGGAGGCTAGAAAAGGAGATTCAGTAAGTGTCTTGCATATTCAATGAAACTTTAGTCTTCTTAATATTACTTGACATGTTCATGTGGTTCCTGCTTAAGCTTAGATGTTAGTAGGATACATAAAACATGAGAGAGAACAGAGCCTTTATATAGACCTTAATGTATGATGTTGGGGGAGATTAAAGAGAGTTGTATGTGCTTAATTTTATATGGAGGAAAAGAGTATGTCCTCTTCAAAGACTTTGGCTCGCACATTGTTAGACACGTGTGTTTAGCCACAAAGTGCGAGGGTTCTTAAGAATGGGCAAGACAAAAGATAAGATAGAAGCTAAATCAATTGATGCCAAAATCCTCTATGTATATTTGGAAAAAAATTCACTACACTAATTCTTGTTATGTATAACAATGAGATCCCAAGTACAATTTCTTGTTTAGTAAGGTCCCAACTCAAATACAAGAAGAGTGGCCTTTCTGGGCCAAGGCACTTGTAAACTCCATTTCAAAATTGATTTTTGTTGTTATTCCAACAAAAATGATCCGCTTAAGATTTTCCAATGTCTCAATCTTCACTCCAATGTCTATTTAGAGTTGTAGCCATATTAGTATAGGTTTGTTCATTAACTTCATGAGAGCTTTCTTTCACCTCTTCCTCTTCTTCATCTCTTTCAATTTGCTCATCTTTCACAAGGCTCTCCACTGCATTTTCCTCTTATGTATCACTTTTCTCACATATCTGAATCCTCATACTTATCTTTGGTACCGTCATGTGAGTTTTAAATATCTCTGTCAAATCATATGTCTCATGTAATAATTTACATTCATCAGATTTAGTTTTATCCTGTGTAGAAAATTGTCCTACAACACCACCCTATAGAAAACTGCTCCTATCTTTTGAATGGTAACTTAGATCGCCAAGCTTTGAAAAAAACAATTGTAGCCCCACTTGTAATCTACAAATTTTTTGAAGACCCCAGGACCAAATTTTGAAGGTATCAAGCCCTAAAAATTTATGTGTAGCAGCTTGCAACTATTCATTACAGCATGCAGCCCAAGCCAAACATTGACCTTCCAAACTCTATCTTGGAGGCATAGGAACGCGGATCTCAACCACATTTTGTAGGACCCTTCCTAAGGTATCAAGTCCACATTAGATGCATCAATCGTCATTAATCCTCTCCCAATTAGAACAATTTGACATGTTTAGTTTAGCGAAGCCTGTCCATTGCCATCTCCTATAGTCATATCTTACTTTTGGGTCAAACACCATTGCATACTCAGCCGATCGATCATGTACACAACCCCAGACACTATTTTGTGCATCAAATGGTAGTCCATTAATCATGTTGTGCATGTCTATATCCTTGAATCATACTCTTGTATGCATACTTTTCCTTGGAAGAAAAGTGGTAGTATCATCCCAATGCCTTCTCTTTATGCTTCTCTTGGTTGTCTATATCCACCTGAAGATTGGATAAGACATGAGTATCTTGTAATCCTTGTGCTAGTATTTCATTTGCATTCTCCAACTATGTAGCATACATATCCAAGAAAATTGAGTTTGACATTTCTAGGTCTACTTTATACATAACGCTTCTAGGCATTTTATTGTGGCCATTATGATGTCTATTTGGGCATTTTATGCTAGTCTCGACGTACTCTATTTATGGCATATTTCTATTCTTTATATTCAAGATCCTCTCGAGTCATTCACTATCACCTACTAGTTCTGTTGGAGAGAGGGCCATTGCCTATGCAGCTAGTGACTTTGTTGTATGCCATTATATCGTGTTTCATATATGGATTTCATTTTTTGATCATTCTTCTAATTTCTCTTCTTTGTAGTATTCTTCTGTGTTTCTTTTTCTTTTGTCCTTGTGTTTAGTTAGCAGCTTATTACAACAGTTGTTTATGCTTCCATTGCTACATCCACTTTTGAAATGGTATTAGATTTTAGGATCCAAGTTCGTGAGATTGTTTTCTTCTATTTTAGGTTTGTGGATTTTGTCTTTTCCAACTGATTGGACCCGTTCTTGATTGCTACGAGGACTTATTTTTCAACATGGTTGACCATCTTTTGGTAATTTTTGGCCTGGTTTCTACTCTTTTTCTTAGTGTTTTTAAGTTCAACATTTTCATTTTAGGGATAATAGGTTGAGGTGACTTACTTTTATGCAGGTTGACTGCATTTATTGCATTCGTATGATTGTGTTTTGATTCTAGACTTTGCATTTTCACTACTTATGCTTGTGCAGGGTTGTGGTCGATAGTATTTCAAGTTGATTCTTGCTATGTTTGGTCCTTTTTTCACCTTATCCATTGTTTCTGAACTTTTTGGTGAGCACCCTTGGTCGTATGTGAGACAAGACTGAGATCAATATTGAAATGTATGATAGCTCAAATATAGTATTATGATGGTGAAATTGTAGATTCTTCTATTTCTATTTTATTTATCATGTTCAAAGACACACAAGCTTCACTTCTATTTCACTTTGAAGTAGGCTTGAGCAACTAGCTTATTAGCACATGTACACCATAGCTTGTGAATTTTAGGCAATGCTAAAATGTGTTAAAACTTTCTAGGATCACTTTCTTTTTAATGAAAGCTTGAAAGTTTTGGGATCTTATATGTTATGGGGCTTTTCTAATGAGTTGATGAAGATTAGAATGCATTTTTAGCTCAGAAAACATGTGGTTGTGCATTGTGCCCACTTGTCATATCTTCTTTAGATATGCCCTTCATGGTGTTTAGTGGTGAGAACCATTAATATGCTTGCACCCTTCCAAAGAATAGCTTGAAGTTGTGTCTCAACTAGTTTGTGATCAATTCTATGATGGAGCTAGTGTTTTCTATCTATTGCAAAAGAATTTGTTAAATTCTTTTATAAAAAATTAAAATCACAGTAAGGGATCTATAAATTATGGTAAAAAGTCACAGAAGGGTCAAGAAAATATCACAAAATAGCTTATATAGGGATATATAAAATATGCCATGAATGCATGTGATATATAGGAATTATATACCACTGAGAGAGTGGAGGATTTACCTTCCTTTAGTTGTACTATTTTCTTTGCAATAACAGGGTCATTGGTTGAACTGCCTTTCATTTAATGTAAATTCTACGTTATTATTAAGAAAATTTTACCATCTTGAGTTCAAAAATAACACTTTAAACCTTTTCTTACTTTATTAGTTTCAAAAAAATATTCTTCGGCTAATTGTAGTATGTTTTTGGTTTAGAGAACAAATCACTACACTTTCGAAAGTCCAAAATACAAGTTTCACCACATATTCTATAACATGAAAGTATACATTGGCTCTCAAAATCATCCATGCCTACCACCCTCCTTGATTGGTATAGATATTGTCTCATCTTGCAACTTTCTAAGACTAGTCCTTATGGTTGTTATAAAAGAAAAGGCCATCCAAAATCATGTGGGAAACATCCAACAAATCATATGTCCTTTTCAAGTGATGCAATTTTTCCTTCTCATATGCAATCATGGTACAATTTTCATGCAACTAGTTAGCCTCACTTGGCATCTTGTTTGAGTCCCTAGCCAAGATGGTACACTCTTGTGAAAATTGTCCTTCAAAGTTTCCCAAAGCCCTAATCTACTCATGGATGCAAGAGGGCCATATATTGACCACACGACAACTACCATTTTGTTTTATTTCAAGGAAGGAGCAACAACAACCCCTCCTTCCTCCCATTTTAGCATGGGACTGAACTCCTCCTCTATCAATATGATCACTCCTCCCTTTCCTTTACCTGAAGAGGAGAAAAAACACACATAGCTAGGAAGGTCTAGTGCTTGGATGTATTCACTAGTGTGCTTTAGCCCTTGCATGGCCAATGCATTAGGTTTCTTAGCCCTTAACAACCTTCTCCAAGCTACCTTCTGGCTTTCTAAACATAGGCCTTTAGCATTCCATGAGGTGAGGTTAACTTCTTAGAGGTGTTAACCATAGATTTAGTCACCATCATGATCCAAGGTCTCATAATCTTTGTTAGTCAGAGGATCCTAAATATTCCTATCAACAAGAGGTAATCTAGCCATTAAGAGTTATATTGTCCATACATGTGACATACTTTCTTCTACTTAGGGGTGCATGCATGGGTACGAGGTACACATACACAAAAATAGATTATTTTGAAAAATATATAAGTGACATTTTTCAATTGCATAAAAAATTAATGAAGGAAGGCATGAATAAATGGGGATTTGGAGCTCATGCTACAAAAAGGTATCAAACCCATGCATCTTAATTAGTTGTTGAGGCTAGATCTTCCACATGTAGGGTTTTCTGTGAGGACAATCTTGAGTGAGATCCCCTTCTTATTACTAGAAACCCAATAGTGGTTCTTCTTCTTCTTGCCTTGTTTCACTATGAAGCCATTAGTAGTGGATATTGCCTACAACTAACTATGCACTTACATTGACAATGGTTCATCAAGTATTATATCACTAATTTTTCGAAACGATACTGAATTGCTACGATATGAATTAATTTCACCAACACACAAAACTCATGTAGAAGCTTTCTCAAAAATGAAAGAAAATATTTGACTTGTCATATTGACCCCAAAAGTTGACAATCTGATCCCATATGGAGAGATCACTATATTGGTATCACTGTACCATTATAACCTTCATCCTTCATCATAAATGCTAGGAAAATAGTACGATAATCTTTTCCTTTAGTAGAAAATTGTATTGTGATATAGTACAAAGTTATGTGTGTTTGAAATTTAAGTTTGGGAGCCATAGAAAGTGGGAGATTTGAATTATGCAAAAGGAAATGGAAAGATTAAAGTGTATTACATATGAGAGAGAGAGATAGAGAGAGAGAATAGACCTTTACAAAACCTAGGCACAACAAATGTTGTACACATTGGAGATATATTGAAAGATGGCCTTGAAGCTTAAAAGATTTGACTCGTGGCTACCTTGCCATCATGAATGGACATTGATTACATCTTTGTTAACTAAGTGACATGATTGATCCCTTTTTAAAATATTTAATAAATATCCCAAATCATGTCTCATTTAATTAGATATATATTTTTCCATAAACTTTATAGAAGAGCTACATATTTGACTTTATGAGGGGTAGAGTGCATTTTCAAGTCACACTATTCTCCCATTGGAATGGATAGGTTAGACTATATGGTTAAGTTGGTACTGGTTATAATGCCTTGTTGCTTCATACTATGTTTAAACTGATTATAATGACTTGCTACTTTTCTGCAACAGGAATCTCAATTGATATGGTAGTAAGGCTAATGTTATGGAGGAGGATGCAATTTTATCATGATTGGGATGCTCCATAGTCATCTCAAGGCATGAGCATCCCAATTGATAGTTGTGATGATAAGTAAAGTTCTTGGTATTTTATCTAATAGGTCTAGTTTGTCTCAATAGTTTATCTCAGATTCTATCCATCATAGCTATTTATATCATGCTTTAGATGGTGATATTGGTCCTCTCGGTCCAGTATTGATAATCAAATTGTTATTCTCTTTCTATTATCTCACTAGAAGAAATACATAATTTGGTACTTGCTTGTTGTCTACAATATTAAAAGTTTGGCTACAAGTAGGTATCTCATGTTGTTAGTAATTAATCCTCTTATATATGTCATATCATGCTTTAGATGGTGATATTGGTCCTTTTTTAGTACTAATAATCAAGTTTTTTTTTTGTAACAGGCTAATTTAGCAATAAAGAGCCTCATGAGCTTCATTTGGGTTTGGATGGAAGAATAGACATTTATCTACTATTAAGGGCTCACCATCAAACTCTCTAGTTGGGCTTTCATCACAAGGTAAGTATTGGTTAAAATGCATATATGTGGAAATATCATGCATGCACACCTAGTGTTGTCATGGATCATGCTTGATGAATTAACATATGCAATGAAACTTTACACCAAGGTAGGCTACAATTTCTCTTTCATTATGCTCATCTTTGTGTTGATGTTGAAGATGATAGTTTGATGGCTAGCTGATTAGAAGAGTAATGACCAAGTTGTAGGTTGCATCTAAAAGACCTTACAAGGGCATATTGTTCCATGTTATGATCCTCACACTAGATTTTTGTGGAAGCTTTATAGAAGACCTAGATCTTTGACTTTTTCAAGGATATAGTGCATTTTCAAGTCACGCTTTTCTCCCACTGGAATGGATATCTCAGACTATATGCTTAAGTTGCTACTGGTTATCATGCTTTGTTCCTTCATAATCTATTTAAAATAATTTTGATGACCTGCCACTTTTCTAAATTAGTCTGAGTGTGCTTTGTGGGGATGGGAACACTAGAGTCTTATCTAGTCCCTCTTGTCTTGATGATGGTTAAAGAGTTCAAGTGTCATGTTAGTATGATCAGTTCTTATGTGATTCTATGTTTTTGTTTTGCTCATATTGATGAGTCAAGGTATGGTAGGTATTTTTCTTTTTCTTTTCTTCCTGATATGGGGTTTCATGGTGTGTGATTATCTGCATCGCATGAAGCTTTCGATCACATGTATGTGGAGGTCATGCCAAATTCTTCATGGGATGTGGACTACTAAGGGTGGTTTCAAGTTATCTGGGTTTATTATCATTGATATCATATATGTTCCTATCATGTTGTTTTCGAGGCATTCATTATGACTATCTATGTGTGAAAACCATCATAATGGTGCCTCAAACCCCTCCCCTGATCCAATATCTGTCTTTGGTATTGCATGATTATTCCTTGTTGCTAGATTCACATCTCGTTGCTAAAGCAGGATTATCAGAGTTTGTGAGTATTTCCTTACGGCTAGTTCCACATGATCCTGACATTTATGATCAATTTTTAACCTCTTACAGTAAGAGGTCTAGTCTTGTTTATGGTATAACTATTCTTATGACACCTAAGAGTTTGGGGAAGGCTCTTTCTTTGCCATATTGTGGGGAGTCCTTCCCTAGTACCGACCATCAATTTTTCTCCAACAAGGATATTTTGAAGCTGTTATAGAAGTAGCCGCTGGATGTTTTGGATGCAAAGAAGGTTATTACCATGTTAGGGGTCAACGTCTCTATGATTTCCAACTCGCTATGGAAGCAATTGTACCAATTTCTTCAAGATAGGTTTATGCTTGTCAAAACCTTGTCTCACTACCTCTCCAAGGAGTTGTTCACAGCTTCTTGTATGGTCTGAAAGGTATTACCATTGATTGGAGTACCTAACTCCTAACAAAGATGGATCAACATTTCATTAGAGCTAGTAGAGGAAATGTGACTAATGTTAGATTTGGATCGTACATTTATGTATCCTTGATGCATGCTCCCCCCGGCAAAGGAAGTACCTTTACCTCTAGTTCATCTTCCAAAGGTTCCTCGTCCTCCTCATGAAGATGATGATGTAATGATTGATGATGATGATTCTCCCTCATCTCTAATCATTCAGAGAAAGTGCCTGAAATGAGCTGTTGCATTAGTATAGTGGTAGTTCCTACTCCTTCAATTCCAGTTACAATTCCTACTCAATCTTGCAACACACTACATGCCTTTCTTTAAATGTCAAACCTTTTTAGAGCCCATACGAATAGTATGTTCGACATTTCTATTCCTTGTGTGCAAGGCCTGGTAATAGGAGATGCCATTCTTTTTTTGTGCAAGGATATTCAGAGCTCAATTGAACTTTCAGTTACTACCTCTATCCAATAGTTTTCTTCTTCTTTTTATGAAGAAGTTTTATATGGTGTGTCTCTTCTCTCCCCATCGCATCTCTACATATCTTCTCTCTCTACATCTCAACATTACTTTGATTAATGATATACAATATATGGAAAGCAAGAGATGGTGATCAACTTATATGATAAGAAGGTATTGCTCATCAAAAACCTCTATTTGGTTGGAAAAATTGGTCCCTTAAAGCCACAGATAGGCTTAGTTTCATTAAATTCTCTAGCTAATCAAGACTAAAAGATCATTGGTTAATGATGATAGACAACCTCAAACCTTTTGCTTCATGCTAGATAGAGAAGACGACGAATTGGTAGTGGTCTCAAAATGTAAAAATGATGCAATCAAATCCACACAAACCCATTAGAGTCTTGTTGCATTATTTTGTAAGTACAAATTTAATACTAATTCAAAGTGTGTGAATCCCATATCTTCCCACACTTGCACAAATTGATTATTAGTATAGAAAATCTAAGCCAATTCTTGTATCTCTATGTAGATTTATCTTTTTCGCTATTATTTTTATCCACATGTATTTCTAGGCCATAAATATTATATCTCTATGACTTGAGACATCATTAGCTATTATAGTCTGGTTTTAACTAATGTCGTTGTTATAAAATGATGTGATTCTTATGTATCTATTAAAGTGGTTTGTTTGAGTGAAATAAAATAAATCTTAAAGTCCTAAAATGATGAATATTTAAAACCACTCACAATGGAAGAAAATTAATATTTAATTATTTCTTCTCGAGTTTCCCATGTGCCAATGTGGTTTGATAGTGAATCTTTAAATGGATAGTAGCTAATCAAACATATTAATTAAAGAAAACAATAGTGCTATGTTTCCTTTTCAATAAGGAAAACCTTGTGACAACTAGATCTATCTTACAACCCTTCTTAGACCAAGGCATCGTAAAAGACACTGTCATTTTCTAAAGCCTCATTAAACTCTCCAATGGGAAGCTTAGAATCCCACGTTTGTATGAGATGTTTACAATATGCTAGGAAGCAAGAATACAACTTTGGAACGGAAGTACACCACTCCTAACTTATCATCTTAATTTTGATGCTTTTATTTCTCAATGAAAATAATCACATCCAATATGAAATAACAACATTAGTTGTAATCACCTTGACTTAGCATGTTATAAAAGGATAAGAAATAACTTGGAATCCACATGTAGATGAACCACCTAGACATTTGATAGCATCATCTAGCATAATGTGTATGCATATTACAGATGAATATAATGTACAAATGCTTATTCTTTATTTTGTATTTAGACCTATTATACATTATTATGGTAAAGTAATTTTATTGCATCAAATTATTCTAATTGAGTTCAATATCCTATGTTAGAAAAAATTTATTTGGTGGCGTATTTTTCATGTGAAGCTTTCAAAGTCCTCACATTAACATGTGACTTTCTTCTGAGACACACACACATACATTAGGGGAGAGAGAGAGAGATTTTGATCAAGATTGAATTAATAAAATAGATAAAATAAGATCTTGTATTGTTGTGTGGAATTTTGTTCCTAAACTCTTGAATAAGGATTCTCCTTTTCTAGGATTGAGAACATGGAGGTATTAATTATATTAAATGTTCCTAAAGTAATAAAAACAAAAGCTATTAGAAAAATGCCACCTCCATAGTTGCTCCCAAACCTGGGTATGCAAATACTTGCATCAAGGAAATGGTAGAGTCTACTATAAGCATCCTTTTCCAAAATTTGATACAAGAGTCGTGGTATAACAAGCAAGGTCTGCAATCGTGAAACTTGTGTGAGACACATGCTAGGAAGAAACTAGTAACCACATGTAAGAGTTTGGAAACACTGTATAATGAAGAGTCAAATATTTTATGTACGCTAAGAAATGAGAACAACATGCATGTTTAGTTACCTGATAAGTCGATGGAAGCCAATGTGCAATTTTGAGTGCAGCAAAAAGGCTATCAAGAAACCATTCACTATGAACTGAGATCACAACATCATCAATGATGATTGTTCCCTCCAATGTGAATGGATTATAGAGCCCTTTGGCCATAGTAGAATGAATATCTACAAACCATAGATTTATTATTCAAACAAGCAATTATTCTTTTTTAGCAAGCATGAAAATTGACGCCTTCTATAATAGCATCATTTTCTAACAATTGAAAACTTACCTGTAATCGAGTAGGAAACCATTTGGTTGATATTCTCATCCCAAGCCAGCATTTTATCACCAAGGACAATGTCTTTTGCATATTTGTAATAAAAGATATGGTCATTTCCTACTGAGAGAAGAGGTTGTTAAATGAATTGGTTCTAGAATGTATGGGTTTAAAGATATGAGGTGGTCAAATTGTTGAAGGAAAATTAACCATATTAATCAATTACCCGAATGAATTAAAACAAAGTGTAAAGGAGTGAGATCAATCTTCTTTATTTGTGTGCCAAAAGAACCATGATTTTGAGAGAGCTCGAGTTGCAAAAACAGTGATGATGCATTTTCATCAGCATGCCCAAATCCATATATATCATTGAACTCTAGCTTTTGTAGATTGGTATTCCAAACTGCAACCTTTTATGAAAATAGAAGGCAAAAAAGAATAAGTTGTGCATGATGAAGTAGTAAAATGGGAGTAGCTAGATAATATTTTAAAAAATGAAAAACATAAATTAGTTGTTGGGATAGTGCAACCATTTCAAGTGTAAATAGAAAAATGTTCTAAAACCTTTTCTCCAATGTCAATGCACATATCTTTTTGCGATGTCCAACCTCTGTCATGACCATGGAGGTTCCTACACCATAAACCCATTCAATTAATTATGGATGCTTGTAGCTCTTATTGTGTTTTCATTGGCTACAACATTACTATATGTTTCTCAAATCTCGAAATGAGGTGCATCAAATTCAAAAATAGATAACGTCAAGTCAAAAAGATGCATGCACGGGACTAAGCAAAGGATCATGGATGAATGATGCCACCTTTAACACAGCTTCCAATTGCATCAGAGGCACATCTTGCTACCACACCTGCAAGAGTGGTAACTCCCACCACAGCTACTGTACAAAAAGGCCCAAGTATTGGATCGTCTACAAGACATGTCAATAGTGCACCAGCTACTCCAAATATGCCACCACCAGTAGCACCTGGAGTTGATTGGGAGCTCTAGTTAGATATGTGATTTATGGTCACTTTGGAGTATATATAACACCTCAAAGACAAGTAAATGAGCATTGGATTGCAAACATGTCGAGTCGTGCACAATCAACATAGCTGAGAAAGGAATATTTGTCATAAGATGATAAAAATGCGAGAACCATACATACATATATGTGTTTAGGTTTGACGTACATATATGTGTGAGAAGCTAATATTAGTGGTAAGATGATAACTTTGTGATACCCATATATACATATATGTGTGTAGGTTTCACATGCACATACATGAGTGCATGAAGAAAGGCTATGGAATGATGATCCATTAATGTCTATACTATGTGGAAGGACCAACGCTTTGATAATTTTAACCAACCATGAAAGAGAATGGTCTCTTTCTTAAATATTAGTGAATAATAGACTGTAGGTACAGGAAGATAACCTTCGCCAACACAAATGGGTGAGACGTCCATGAGATGTCGTCCATTATTTGAAGATCCAAGAGTGAGAGACTCATATTCAACAGTAAAGTTAGAAACATCAACTTCGATGGTGGTTGATGTGGTGGAAGAGGATGCAACCATCATTGATGGATTAGTTGTGAGGGTACTTGTTGAGGTCCCTTCTTTATACAAGGAATTGACATCATCTCCCGTATTATAAAGACCGCATCCCACAGTCCAAGCATTGTTGTCACATATGATCTAAGAGCCCAATACATAGAAAAAATAACTATATCACCATAGCTACACAACATAAGCATACAATAGTACATACTCAAAACGAGCAGCCACCTACAACATTGGTGACTCCTGTATCATCGATGAAGACAATCTCTACACCAGCAGGGGAGTTTGATGATGCATCGCAGCCCCCAGTGGCTTGGATCTAGTACACATACATGGTACAGAAGTGAGTATGAAAGGAAGCGAAGCAATACAAACAGTAAATTGAGAGTGAACCGCACGCACAATCCACATACCTGCAAGTTCCAATCACGGGTCACACCGTAAGCAGTGACAGTCCGGGATGGTGAGATATCCAGCCTCGATCATCTGACAAGTTGACTCTACCGCATCTGCCGGCACAGCACCCCAGAATAGGCCGGGCGTGCCTTGACCCAGCAGGGCCGACGCCAAGAGAGATATCCATGACGAGTTCTCTGGATAGCCACCGTCAGGAGGCGTGTACACGGACAGCTGCAATGTGGCCTCTGCTCCCTCCATAATGTTGCCATAACTGATGAAGACGGACATGAATGCTATTACGATCAGACAGAGGGGGCGCTGGAGGCTCATCGACGCGGCCGCCACCGATGATACTGACTGGTAATTGTAATGATGTGAAGCTTGTTTCTTCATAGATTTCCTACGCGGGCCCGTGCAGACCATGATCGGGGACCAAGATTACCGCTTCGTGCACCGGCCGATGTTTCTGCAACCCAGCCAGGAGGGGTATATCACACACGTACAAGGTGGCTTAGTTCTATGTGTGCGTGTATATCGATTATAAGAGCGAAGGCGGGCTCTCTCGTACAATACTGTGGCTGAGCGGGGCGCAGCTTATGTACGAGTACGATGCCACTCTCAAACACTTACAACACGCCAGGTTCAATGCTTGGCCGATGATGCTGGGCATTCGGCTGCCGCCATCGTCGCCGATTGAGAGTTTTACAACCAGACATCTGACGCGGTGTTATGGGTTAGACTAGCTCTTAACAATCCAAGGGAAAAGATGCTAGCAAGTGTGGAAGAGGGAGCTTTTTATCGTTTCCTACATGGAAGATTTCAACATTTCCCACATGTTCATGTCGTGTCCCCCACATGTAATTAGGGGATTGCATCGCCCATTTGCAATAATGGGGACTCGTAATGAGAATGTGCCAACATTTCCTATCCATCTATACCTACAACTAGGGAATGGCATTGTGCATCTATAATTCTAGGGAATTTTTTAATATCTCCTACATTTCTATATATGTACTCTTGCATAAGACTAGGGAATTACATTGCGCATTTGCCAATGTAGGGAATCGCGGACATAGAGAATTACCTAAATACTCCGAAAACTCTCTCTAGACGAGATTAAGGGAATTCAAGCTTATGGTCTATATCTTGTACATTCAACCTATATCTAGTGGAATTTGTAGTGGACTATATAAAATTAACCTGCATTGTGTAAGAGGCGCACATGCACATGCACACCCCACACACAGACCCTCTACTTCCATTTGAATGCTATTTGATTACAAAAAATCACCATATTCATTAATCATCAAGAAGCAATTAAACAAAAGGGGAACTTAGTCACCATGCTATGTACTGCATGGATATGCCTTATTCGTTTCAAATCAACAGTGCCTATTCTTCTCATCTAAGGTTTGCATGGATTGTCTGATGTTACCATCAACACATGACACACTCCATCATGAGCTCATTCAAGTTTATGATTCGTATAAACCTAAGGGATAAGCCAAAAGCAAGTATCACACTTGTGTCAACTAGAGAAGTTTCCTACTTAGCATTGAGATGTTTTGCAATATGGGATCAAGGTTCGAGCTCAATCTCAAAATAGTTGATTCGGTTAAGGCATTTAATGGGAACTAGGAGGTTGGTGTAACTGATGTGAATGTGTGAACCTTAGGTTATCAAAAGAAATGTACAACGTACATACTATTACATACATTTCAATCCTTAGAAAATTAATCAAACACTCACGAGGTTCGCTCATAATTATGTAAGTCTACCACTTTGAAATTTTTATATAACCTTTCTTAGATCTTTTCTATATACAGAAGGGTATTATTTAATGGGGATATTCACAAATTGAATGGGAAAAAGGTGTGTTTTATTCATGATAAATTTGCACATGAGGGGTTTTCTAATTAGGCCTTGAACGCACGTGATAACTAGGGTTTAGATATAGTGAGCACCTTGAGTTCAAACACAAAAGAGGACACTTCAATGGTTTGAGAAATTCAAGAAGCGTTGATCATCGAAATCCTAAAAACTGGATAATGACTTCAACTATGGAAGAAAAAATCCATTGAATCACTCAAGTTGAGAAGGAAAATAGTTAAGTAAATGACTTTTAAATATTTGTTTGCTTTCATAGATCTTCAAAGAAATTCCTACTTTCAAGAATCCATATTAGCAGAGATTTCCACAGGTTCTTGGTTGTTGAAATACTTGCTAATGGATATGCTTAAAAGTGTCACCCATTACATAAACTTGGATATGCTTTAAAAAATCTGCAATGGTACTTACATAAATTATATAATTATTTTATGATAATTTATGCTTGCTTTGTATAAATTATACCTTTTTATAGCCGAGTGCTTGTTAAATGTGAGGTATTGTACTCAGTAAGAGAAATATGAACACTTAATTTTCAATAGTTATAGTTCTAAATAATTTTTGCACAATTCATAGTACCTTATGTTAGTATTCTAATGGAAAAGACATCAATTTTACATATTAATCAACCTTTGAGATATTACCTAATTATGAGCTCTTGTATATGACAAGCTATTGAAAATAAATTATTTATAGCTTACGTTAAGAAGAATCTTGCATAAATTACAAAAAGGTAACGACGCAAATTGAATTGGAGAGAAAAGACTATAGAGAAAAGAGAAAGGGGAGTGTAGAGGAGAGAGAGAAACATGAGAATAAGAGAGAAAGATTATAAGTGGAGAGAGAAACACAGGAATGAGGGAGACAAATGGCTAACACGTATGAAAGGAAAGGAAGAAGCTTTGTAAGGTGAAAGGACAAAGTGTTTTATTGCATAGATTCTTGTGAAGGTGATGTTACATCACTTATCAAAATAGATATTGCACTAGTATTATATAAGAACCACCTAATTCCTTTTGTGATTTCAATAAGAGTGCTTTTAATCCACTAGCTAGTTCAACTCTAACAAATATATCATTATCAAGGAACATGAGTTTCAGTAGTAGTGAATCGAGGACCCAATCACAAAGATTAGTGAAATTTTTCTCCACATTTGCTTGTAAGACCTTCACTCAATTAATATCCCTGCCCTCTCTAAACGTTGAAGTCTTCATGTTATGTGGTCTAAACAACTCGGTGCTAGAAAACCGTGTACTCCCTTGAGAAGCTACCATCTATCCCCTAGGAAAAAAACTAAAATATTTGACAATGATCCATGACTTACACTTTTGAAAAATTTGTCAGAGTTACCTATCTCTCTAGAAGGTACACATTGTGCTCCATTATCTATAGATTTCATACTAGCCACTACGTTAGAAAGTATTCTCCTATCCTACACTTGTTTTGAGTAAGATAGGGTAGGAAAGTTAGTAATGCAACCATTCTTAATATTTGTGGCTTTTTGGCCCATACAATTGGGCATTTTGATAACTTTTTGAATGTGTGAAACACTAGTTAGAGAACTTGTGACAATGTTTCCTTATGGTACACTATAGTGAGCTACTGGAGTTAGATCACTAACCATTCTTGCTGCAACAATAGCTATTTTGGCTACTCCAAATAATTCAAGACCCTGTTTGAACTTCCAAAAATCTATGAATAAAGTTGTTTTCCTGCATACCTTGAGACATAGATCTTGTTATCATTGCTAGGTTCACTTACTTTATTCAGTTCCGAAATGAGTGACCTTACAAAGTTTTAGAAAATTGATCTTCTTTTTCATCCGAGAAGGGATTTTTCCTCAAATGGCCCAATCCCTGAAGAATATGTGATTCTTTTGCATGCTTTAGATTTTGAGAGACACTCCCATTCTTCTTCTTGCTTAGCTTACATTCATCATTTGAAGGAGGAAAGGCTTGCATGTTGCACTATGTAGTTACAAACTTCCCTTCTCATGCTATACAATGGATGTTGTATACAACTGCAAACTTCTGTTCTCAGGCTATAGATTTGAAAACTTTCCTTCTCCCGCTATGAAGTTAGTTTTGGTGTGGAGTATATTACTCAAGCAACTCATCAATCTTTTGGTGCTGCAAGTGGTTGTTGTTGCTACTAATGAACTTGGTGAATATACATTAAACAAGCTCATACAATTATTCTTATGACTAGTATTCTGCCATTTCTCTTGGTGTTCCAATTACTCCTCTTTTTAAGCTTTAGTGTTTTGGTATCTTGCTAGGTATATAAAATGTCCATACCATTCCAATTAGTCAACGTCCATCATATTAGCTTTGGTGCATGTGGGAATTTGAGGCTTCTTATTATGAGTCTATGTAACCTGTCCCTTGTTTTCAATAGATCCTTGACCCACTACACATGGTTTCTCCTCAACTACTCTCTTGGCACAGCTCAAGGTATAGAACAAGTTCATTAAACCCAAAATACGAGAGTCGTGGTCTAGATAGTAACATAATTCTTAGAGTGGAGGTGGCCTAGCATGCAAGTACTCAAATCCATGAGCTTATGTTTGTCATGATTCCTTTTAAAAATAACATAGAAATTTAGCTAGCTTCTTATACTTTTGTCAAAAACAATACAAGAGCTTCACGAGGTGCAATAGTAGCTTTTATACCCAATAGCATAAATAGTCATTAGAGCATCACAAGCATCAACCATTGCATCAAGAGCTCCCTAGAACCTCATATTCAACTCTTCTACATGGACCTTATACACTTGGAATTCATGTAGCCATTTCCATTGCAACTCATGCAGCCTTTGTACTTGATTCAACATCACTCACAAAATATTTCCAAGTATCATTAGCTTTGGGCAAGTCCTTCATTTTATTGAGGATCTCAAATACATTTTCAAGGGTTGAATCTTCTTTAATCTGATTATTTATGATAGGTAGAGTCACAATACCTAAATGAACATTCACGTGTTGGTTCGGCTTTCTTGGAGATGAAATCATATTTGAGGCTGTAAGTTTTATGTCATCTTCAACCAAAGGATATTGGGGATTTTGGAAACTTTACCCATATTGAAAATAACAAGGTATATCTTTGATAGAGTCCACGTTGTGGTCACAAATCCCCAGCAGTGTTGAATCCCTCCTAATTGAACTTCCCACCCTCTCCTTCATATCTTTGATTAGCAAGCCACCCTGCAGATTGTAGAAGCCCTCCAAGCACATTCTAGTGTCTATAGCTAGGGTTGCAAAGATTGAAGGAATCAAGAAAAATAGTTAAGTCTTGCTTGATACAAAAGTTTGTAGTTGGTAAAAATTAGCATTGTCATGTGGTTACATGTTTGATTGGTTTTCTACATTCAAAACTAGTCTCTGAAATTGGATGAATATCAGTGATTGAGTTCTAATAATTAAATGATAATTTTTGTTGAATAAAGACACATGTAAGGAGTTATCTTAAGTGCTATAAGATGTCTAGACCTAAAAACATAAAAATTACATGTGCTTTATGAAAATTTTCTTTTTTAATAAATTTGAGACGATATTTGCAATTCTACCCATGCTAGCTTGTAGACCACGTGTATCCTAGTCAGTTTGAGTACCGAGACAACTATATTCGGAGTTTGGAGGAGAAAGTTGAACAAAAAAGAGTTGCATAGCAAGTTCATGATGGGGCTGTTGTACCCATGATTTTGATAGAGGGTTTCTTACTTAAGGATTCTACTTGCCTACTATTGTCGGATGCTTTAGGCTATTAGAACAATGTTTGTAATCTAAGATGGTATATACAATATATATTTGTGGAGTAATATATAGAGTAGTTTTGGTTCTCTTGATTCTTCATTCCATCTTGTCTATTATTCTAAACCCATATCAGTTATGACTTGACATATACCCTCCTTATTGACATTTGGTAAACCTGACATGAAAAGCCACATGATCTAAGCTATGACAAGATGGTAGACTTACTAGTACCTTCATGATCTACATGACCTGTAGAACTTGGAGATATTTGTCATGACATAAAATGGATATTACAAGATTCAGGAAGACAACTAAGTTGATAGATTTTTCTTAATAATACCTCGTCAAAATGACACATCTATAAAAGGTATTGAGATGTGTAAATTTGATCACTTTCACAAATAATATAGTTATTGTCTCTCATTTCACCATTTTGTCCATAACTTTTATGTCTTCACACTCTTCCTTGTATCTTTCTAGTCTTTCCTTCTCCTTGTCATTCATTCTTTCTCCTCTTTTCTCTCTCTTCTCTCATTGCTCAACTCTCTTCTTAACAAGTGGTATTAGAGGATTGGTCTTTGATCCATTTGGTTATAACCTTATCCTTGATTTCCTTCTTAGAAGACTAGGCTAAGGGGTCCACCTATAAGAAATGTTCTATATAACGTGTGTTGAAAGGATGTTAAGAAATACCCTTTCTTTACATATGGTAAGACCTAGAAACCAATTTGGATGCATCATGGACAAAATGGTAGGTCGTGGTCAAGAAATAGACCATTCTAGAGGTAAAATAGTTAAACAAAGGGAGATTAGAGTTAGTAAGGATTAGAGGTCCACTCACTTTTTCAAATACACTTTCTCTTTCAACTTTCGTTTAAGTTTTTGTAAAAGCTCTCATGGTGGCTGTAAGAAACCCTTCCTCTTACTCTTGAGTGACCATATCTTTCTCTCTTACCATGGGACAAATGTCCCATGAATCTTGAGGAACATATGGAGTATAGGTTTGATGACATTGCTTGAAAATCATAGTACATTTTAGATTGAATTTCGTACTCTCTCCATCTCTCATTGCTACCTCTGATCTTTGTTCTGTTGATGAAGTACTAATTCAACACTCATTTCAAAGATATTGCAACAAGTCTTGGTAAGATTCAACATTTGATCTTTATCCGTTTCTCTAAAACCATAAATGTGCAGGATGGCAATTAGAGGGTAGCCATAGCTTCAACCTTGAAGCTCAAGATTTCTTCAAGTTTTGGTACGTTAAGGAGGAGCTGCATAAAACTATTATTGAGTTAGCTTTTGCTCAAGATAACTTTTTTGACCTTTGTATACAAATGGAGCAACAAACTAAGGTCATGGATACACAGAAAGATGAAATCTCTACTTTGAAAGCTGAGTTGGCAGAAACTTAGTCCAAAGTTGTTATTGTAATAGAGGAGAGGGATAGGTTACAGAAGGAGGTGACTAGAGCAATGCTCAGATCTACCAAACTAAGGACTAGTTGGCTCTCTCTTGCTCTTCTTCAAAAAGTCTTGTGTAGCAAGTTACTTCTTTGTCCCTTACAGAGTTAGCAGTTCTTCAAAGACAAGCCACGTTTTTCCCTTTGTTCTAGGCTAAGGTGAAAAGACGTCGATCTCGAATGGATTTGATGCGGTCTTCATTTGAGCAGTTCCAAGAATATGTTCCTCTAGATCACTCCTTTTTCGTGCATTATTAGCAACAAAAGTTGGCCTTCTACATTAAGCTTTCAACAATGGATCTACCTCTCCTAGAGGATGGATGGAGTGGGGCCTGGTCTTTTGACTTGTTGATTGAAGTAGTCAGAATGGTTTTTCAAGACTATGTAACTTCAGATACTATGCTTCTATCTTATATGTATTTGACAAGTGATTTGCTCATTCTAGACGATGAATATTTAGCTTGATATGTTGGGGATGTGGTACTACAATCTACTTTGTATGTTAGACATTTGGAGTTCTGGATAGATGAGATATTTCAGTGTTATTCTTCCTAAGTGGCTGATTATCCTAAGAGTTTGTGGCACACTATGATTGACTCTATCATTTTGAATCAAGAAGGACTTGGTGTGGTGTGAAGCCCTTGAACAACATCTCATACACCCAACATCTCATCTCCTCCAACAACCATGGAGAAAATGACATCTTTGCAGATGTTTGACCAGTGTAATGCGGGCCATGGCACACATTGCCTTTCTAGTCCACATGATGGAATTGTACATAATTGATCCAATAGATCATGAGCCATAAGCATAGTTGCGAGACCACAAAATGGCATTGACACCCTACAAAACGTCTCTGAATATACTCTTCTTTTCTTATGTGTGGTGGAAGGAGGACATTCACGTGCATCTTTGGGACCAAATGCACACCAATATCTCCTACATGTCTATATATGTACTCTTGCATAAGACTAGAGAATTACATTCTGCATTTGAAAATGTAGGGAATCGCACGTATAGAGAATTACCTAAATATTCCAAAAACTCTCTCTAGATGAGATTAAGGGAATTCAAGCTTACGGTCTATATCTTGTACATTCAAGCTATAACTAGTGGAATTTGCAGTGGACTATATAAAATGAACTTGCATTGTGTAAGAGGCACACATGCACATGCACACCCCACACACAGACCCTCTACTTCCATTTGAATGCTATTTGATTAATAGGATAAGGTTTTCTTATGAAACTATATTACAAACAATCACCATATTCATTAATCATCAAGAAGCAATTAAATAGAAGGGGCATTTAGTCACCATGCTATGTACTGCATGGAGTCCTTATTCGTTTCAAATCAACATTTCCTATTCTTCTCATCTTAGGTTTGCATGGATTGTTTGATGTTACCATCAACACACAACACACTCCATCATGAGCTCATTCAGGTTTACGATTCCTATAAACCTAAGGGATAAGCCAAAAGCAAGTATCATACTTGTGTCAACTAGAGAAGTTTCCTGCTTAGCATTGAGATGTTTTGCAATATGGGATCAAGGTTTGAGCTCAAGCTCAAAATAGTTGATTCGATTAAGGCATTTACGGGAACTAGGAGGTTGGTGTAAGTGATGTGAATGTGTGAACCTTAGGTTATTAAAAGAAATGTACAGCGTACATACTATTACATACATTTCAATCCTTCAAAAATTAATCAAACACTCACGAGGTTCACTCATAATTATGTAAGTCTACCACTTGGAAATTTTTAAATAACCTTTCTTAAATCTTTTCTATATACAGAAGGGTATTATTTATTGGGGATATTCACAAATTGAATGGGAGAAAGGTGTGTTTTATTCATGATATATTTGCACGTGAGGGGTTTTTTAATTAGGCCTTGAACACATGTGATAACTAGGGTTTAGATATAGTGAGCACCTTGAGTTCAAACACAAAAGAGGACACTTCAATGGGTTGAGAAATTCAAGAAGCGTTGATCATCGAAATCCTAAAAACTGGATAATGACTTAAAGTATGGAAGAAAAAAGCCATTGAATCACTCAAGTTGAGAAGGAAAATAGTTAAGTAAATGGCTTTTATATATTTGTTTGCTTCCATAGATCTTCAAAGAAATTCCTACTTTCAAGAACCCATATTAGCACAGATTTCCACAAGTTCTTGGTTGTTGAAATACTTTCTAATGGATGTGCTTAAAAGTGTCACCCATTACATAAACCTGGATATGCTTTAAAAAATCTGCAATGGTACTTACATAGATTACATAATTATTGTATGATAATTTATGTTTGCTTTGTATAAATTATACCTTTTTATAGCGAGTGCTTGTTAAATGTGAGGTATTGTACTCAATAAAAGAAATATGAACACTTAATTTCCAATAATTATAGTTCTAAATAATTTTTGCACAATTCATAGTACCTTATGTTAGTATTCTAATGGAAAAGACATCAATTTTACATACTAATCAACCTTTGAGATATTACCTAATTATGAGCTCTTGTATATGACAAGCTATTGAAAATAAATTATTTAAGAAATAACTTACGTTAAGAAGAATCTTGCATAAATTACAAAAAGGTAACGACGCAAATTGAATTGGAGAGAAAAGACTATAGAGAAAAGAGAAAGGGGAGTGTAGAGGAGAGAGAGAAACATGAGAATAAGAGAGAAAGATTATAAGTGGAGAGAGAAACACAGGAATGAGGGAGACAAATGGCTAACACGTATGAAAGGAAAGGAAGAAGCTTTGTAAGGTGAAAGGACAAAGTGTTTTATTGCATAGATTCTTGTGAAGGTGATGTTACATCACTTATCAAAATAGATATTGCACTAGTATTATATAAGAACCACCTAATTCCTTTTGTGATTTCAATAAGAGTGCTTTTAATCCACTAGCTAGTTCAACTCTAACAAATATATCATTATCAAGGAACATGAGTTTCAGTAGTAGTGAATCGAGGACCCAATCACAAAGATTAGTGAAATTTTTCTCCACATTTGCTTGTAAGACCTTCACTCAATTAATATCCCTGCCCTCTCTAAACGTTGAAGTCTTCATGTTATGTGGTCTAAACAACTCGGTGCTAGAAAACCGTGTACTCCCTTGAGAAGCTACCATCTATCCCCTAGGAAAAAAACTAAAATATTTGACAATGATCCATGACTTACACTTTTGAAAAATTTGTCAGAGTTACCTATCTCTCTAGAAGGTACACATTGTGCTCCATTATCTATAGATTTCATACTAGCCACTACGTTAGAAAGTATTCTCCTATCCTACACTTGTTTTGAGTAAGATAGGGTAGGAAAGTTAGTAATGCAACCATTCTTAATATTTGTGGCTTTTTGGCCCATACAATTGGGCATTTTGATAACTTTTTGAATGTGTGAAACACTAGTTAGAGAACTTGTGACAATGTTTCCTTATGATACACTATAGTGAGCTGCTTGAGTTAGATCACTTACCTTTCTTGCTGCAACAATAGCTATTGTGGCTACTCCAAATAATTCAAGACCCTGTTTGAACTTCCAAAAATCTATGAGTAAAGTTGTTTTCCTACATACCTTGAGACATAGATCTTGTTATCATTGCTAGGTTCACTTACTTTTTTCAATTCCGAAATGAATGACCTTACAAAGTTTCAGCAAATTGATATTCTTTTTCATCTGAGAAGGGGATTTTCCTCAAATGGCCCAATCCCTGAAGAATATGTGATTCTTTTGCATGCTTTAGATTTTGAGAGACACTCCCATTCTTCTTCTTACTCAACTTACATTCATCATTTGAAGGAGCAAAGGCTTGCATGTTGCACTATGTAGTTGCATACTTTCCTTCTCAAGTCCCAAGTTGTTATTGTAATAGAGGACAGGGATAGGTTACAGAAGGAGGTGACTAGGGCCATGCTCAAATCTAGCAACCTAAGGATCAGTTGGCTCTCTCTTGCCCTTCTTCAAAAAGTATTGTGTAGCTAGTTACTTCTTTGTCCCTTACAGACTTAGCAGTTCTTTAAAGACAAGCAATGTTTTTCCCTTTGTTCCAGGCTAAGGTGAAAAGACTTCAATATCGAATGGATTTGATGCGGTCTTCATTTGAGAAGTTCCAAGGAGATGTTCCTTTAGATTACTCCTTTTTCGTGCATTATTAGCAACAAAAGTTGGCCTTCTTTATTAAGCTTTCAACAATGGATTTACCACTCCTAGAGGATGAATGGAGTGGGTACTGGTCTTCTGACTTGTTAAGTGAAGTAGTCAAAATGGTTTTTCAAGACTATGTGACTTCAGATACTATGCTTCTATCTTATATGTATTTGAGAGGTGATTTGCTAATTCTAGACTATGAAGATTTAGCTTGATATGTTGGGGATGTGGTACTACAAGCTGCTTTGTATGTTAGACATTTGGAGTTCCGAATAGATGAGATATTTTAGTGGTATTCTTCCAAAGTGGATGATTATCCTAAGAGTTCATGGCACACTATGATTGACTCTATCATTTTGAATCAAGAAGGACTTGGTGTGGTGTGAAGCCCTTGAACAACATCTCATATACCCTACATCTCATCTCCTCTGAGAACCATGGAGAAAATGACATCTTTGCATATGTTTGACCAGTGTAATGCGGGCCACATGATGGAATTGTACATGATTGATCTTATAGATCATGAGCCATAAGTATAGTTGCGAGACCACAAAATGTCATTGACACCCTACAAAATGTCTCTCTAACGAGACTCTTCTTTTCTTATGTGTGGTGGAAGGAGGACATTCACATGCATCTTTGGGACCAAATGCACACCAATACCTATGAAGTATCTTTCATTTATGAGACACATGTTGAATATGTGCCCCTTATATGCTTCTTTAAAAATTGAAATCAATTTGTAAGAACCTTCTTGATTGACATAACAGTGCAAAGAAACTTACGCAGTTTGCAAGAGGTAGCTATCAATGTTGTGTTGCGTGAGGCTTCCAGGTGCATGCTTCTTGGTCCATTGCTTTTGAAACTTTGTTGGGCCATTTGGTCTTCTATTCTCTCCATTCAAAAAATGGATGAGCCAACTCCAAGGGATGTAAGTGAGGTGCAATACATTGTACCTAGATTAGGGGTCATGCCTTATTTCCCATTGAAGCTGTGCACCATCGAATAAACTAGGAGGCGGGTTTTGCAAGTTAATGTGATCAACCTTGCTTTGGTTGTCCATGTGTTTAGTGTGTACGGGATATGGAGAGAGGGAGGGGAGATTATGGGAAAGAGATAGACGATATGAGAAGAGAGAGAGAGAGAGAGAATGGGGGGAAGGGGGAGAGAGAGTCTTTTACTTCTTAGCCTTCTATGTAGTTCAAGCTTAGTCCCCAAGAGTCACACACATCAAGATGCATTGCTACGTTAGTGGTTTTGAAATTAGTCTTTTTTTTGGAATTTTTTTTGCTTCAATTTATTCTCTTAATTCTTCACTTAATCCACTAATTATTGAATGAGCATGCACCACTTGATTATTCACTTCTATTCAGCTTAGGATCCACCAATGACGTACTCAAAACATCGGGCTTTGATATCTTTAAAGTAATATTTTATTTCAAAGAGGAAAACATGAGGCTCAGAAGGCGGCTCCATCATAGTTGGTCATTTAGTTTTCATTATGGCATGTCAACGCACATTCCCTTGTCATTATTCATTCCTCACAATGATTGTGGGCCCAACTTCTCACATCTCTGTAGTCGTGATGCTATGTGTCCACCATTGCAGATCTGAGGGCGGAGTTTTTTGCAAAGAATTTAATCACATTAGTCAGTATCATTAGGAATTTATTTTCCCTTGTGTGTTTTTCTTTGTTTGCATTTGCATGACACACGAACACCTCTAGTTAGGTTATACACAATTTCTTTAATGCATTCTTTTTTTATTGTGAAAGCATCGTTTGATTGATTGCGTTGCATGGATTTTAATTTGCAAACTACATGAATGTTTGGGCACGAAATTCTATTCAAAAGCATATTCTTGATAGGGCACATTGCATGGAAAAAAAAATTCATATGAAGGTCGTAAGTTTTATATCGTCAACGAGTATTTCCTGAAGAAAAACAAAACATGTGTCTTGAAAGTGTGTGCAACTACAAGAACAATAGGCCAAGGAAGGTTGGTACATAAACACGCCTATCTTTTTTGAGCTTTGTATACAAATGGAGCAACAAACTAAGTCATGGATACACAGAAAGATGAAATCTCTACTTTGAAAGCTTAGTTGGCAGAAACGCAGTCCCAAGTTGTTACTATAATAGAGGAGAGGGATAGGTTATAGAACCAGGTGACTAGAGCAATGATCAGATCCAGCAACTTAAGGATCAATTGGCTCAGTCTTGCTCTTCTTTACAAAGTCCTGTGCAGACAGTTCCTTCTTTGTCTCTTGCAGACTTAGCAGTTCTTCAAAGACAAGCCACATTTTTCCTTTTGTTCCTCTAGATCACTCCTTTTTCTTGCATTATTAGCAACAAAAGTTGGCCTTATACATTAAGCTTTCAACAATGGACCTACCTCTCCCAGAGAATGGATGGAGTGGGGCCTAGTCTTCTGGCTTGTTGACTGAAGTAAGCAGAACGGTTTTTCAAGACTATGTGACTTCAGATACTATGCTTCTATCTTATATGTATTTGAGAAGTGATTTGCTAATTCTAGACCATGAATATTTAGCTTGATATGTTGGGGATGTGGTACTACAAGCTGCTATGTATTTTAGACATTTGGAGTTCCGGATAGATCAGATATTTTAGTGTTATTCTTCCAAAGTGGATGATTATCCTGAGAGTTCATGGCACACTATGATTGACTCTATCATTTTGAATCAAGAAGGACTTGGTGTGGTGTGAAGCCCTTGAACAACATCTCATACACCCAACATCTCATCTCCTTTGACAACCATGGAGAAAGTCACATCTTTGTAGATGCTTCACCAGTGTAATGTGGGCCATGGCACACATTGCCTTTCTGGTCCACATGATGGAATTGTACATAATTGATCCAATAGATCATGAGCCATAAGTATAGTTGCGAGACCACAAAATGGCATTGACGCCCTACAAAACGTCTATCTGAAGAGACTCTTCTTTTCTTATGTGTGGTGGAAGGAGGACATTCACGTGCATCTTTGGGACCAAATGCACACCAATACCTATGAAGTATCTTTCATTTACGAGACACATGTTGAATATGCGCCCCTTATATGCTTCTTTAAAAATTGAAATCAATTTGTAAGAACCTTCTTGATTGACATAACAGTGCAAAGAAACTTAGCGAGTTTGCAAGAGGTAGCTATCAATGTTGTGTTGCGTGAGGCTTCTAGGTGCATGCTTTTTGGTCCATTGCTTCTGAAAATTTGTTGGGCCATTTGGTCTTCTATTCTCTCCATTCAAAAAGTGGATGAGCCTGCTCCAAGGGATGTAAGTGAGATTCAATACATTGTGCCTGGATTAGGGGTCATGCCTTATTTCCCATTGAAGCTGTGCACCATCGAATAAACTAGGAGGCGGGTTTTGCAAGTTAATGTGATCAACCTTGCTTTGGTTGTCCATGTGTTTAGTGTGTACGGGATATGGAGAGAGGGAGGGGAGATTATGGGAAAGAGATAGACGATATGAGAAGAGAGAGAGAGAGAGAGAATGGGGGGAAGGGGGAGAGAGAGTCTTTTACTTCTTAGCCTTCTATGTAGTTCAAGCTTAGTCCCCAAGAGTCACACACATCAAGATGCATTGCTACGTTAGTGGTTTTGAAATTAGTCTTTTTTTTGGAATTTTTTTTGCTTCAATTTATTCTCTTAATTCTTCACTTAATCCACTAATTATTGAATGAGCATGCACCACTTGATTATTCACTTCTATTCAGCTTAGGATCCACCAATGACGTACTCAAAACATCGGGCTTTGATATCTTTAAAGTAATATTTTATTTCAAAGAGGAAAACATGAGGCTCAGAAGGCGGCTCCATCATAGTTGGTCATTTAGTTTCCATTATGGCATGTCAACGCACATTCCCTTGTCATTATTCATTCCTCACAATGATTGTGGGCCCAACTTCTCACATCTCTGTAGTCGTGATGCTATGTGTCCACCATTGCAGATCTGAGGGCGGAGTTTTTTGCAAAGAATTTAATCACATTAGTCAGTATCATTAGGAATTTATTTTCCCTTGTGTGTTTTTCTTTGTTTGCATTTGCATGACACACGAACACCTCTAGTTAGGTTATACACAATTTCTTTAATGCATTCTTTTTTTATTGTGAAAGCATCGTTTGATTGATTGCGTTGCATGGATTTTAATTTGCAAACTACATGAATGTTTGGGCACGAAATTCTATTCAAAAGCATATTCTTGATAGGGCACATTGCATGGAAAAAAAAATTCATATGAAGGTCGTAAGTTTTATATCGTCAACGAGTATTTCCTGAAGAAAAACAAAACATGTGTCTTGAAAGTGTGTGCAACTACAAGAACAATAGGCCAAGGAAGGTTGGTACATAAACACGCCTATCTTTTTTGAGCTTTGTATACAAATGGAGCAACAAACTAAGTCATGGATACACAGAAAGATGAAATCTCTACTTTGAAAGCTTAGTTGGCAGAAACGCAGTCCCAAGTTGTTACTATAATAGAGGAGAGGGATAGGTTATAGAACCAGGTGACTAGAGCAATGATCAGATCCAGCAACTTAAGGATCAATTGGCTCAGTCTTGCTCTTCTTTACAAAGTCCTGTGCAGACAGTTCCTTCTTTGTCTCTTGCAGACTTAGCAGTTCTTCAAAGACAAGCCACATTTTTCCTTTTGTTCCTCTAGATCACTCCTTTTTCTTGCATTATTAGCAACAAAAGTTGGCCTTATACATTAAGCTTTCAACAATGGACCTACCTCTCCCAGAGGATGGATGGAGTGGGGCCTAGTCTTCTGGCTTGTTGACTGAAGTAAGCAGAACGGTTTTTCAAGACTATGTGACTTCAGATACTATGCTTCTATCTTATATGTATTTGAGAAGTGATTTGCTAATTCTAGACCATGAATATTTAGCTTGATATGTTGGGGATGTGGTACTACAAGCTGCTATGTATTTTAGACATTTGGAGTTCCGGATAGATCAGATATTTTAGTGTTATTCTTCCAAAGTGGATGATTATCCTGAGAGTTCATGGCACACTATGATTGACTCTATCATTTTGAATCAAGAAGGACTTGGTGTGGTGTGAAGCCCTTGAACAACATCTCATACACCCAACATCTCATCTCCTTTGACAACCATGGAGAAAGTCACATCTTTGTAGATGCTTCACCAGTGTAATGTGGGCCATGGCACACATTGCCTTTCTGGTCCACATGATGGAATTGTACATAATTGATCCAATAGATCATGAGCCATAAGTATAGTTGCGAGACCACAAAATGGCATTGACGCCCTACAAAACGTCTATCTGAAGAGACTCTTCTTTTCTTATGTGTGGTGGAAGGAGGACATTCACGTGCATCTTTGGGACCAAATGCACACCAATACCTATGAAGTATCTTTCATTTACGAGACACATGTTGAATATGCGCCCCTTATATGCTTCTTTAAAAATTGAAATCAATTTGTAAGAACCTTCTTGATTGACATAACAGTGCAAAGAAACTTAGCGAGTTTGCAAGAGGTAGCTATCAATGTTGTGTTGCGTGAGGCTTCTAGGTGCATGCTTTTTGGTCCATTGCTTCTGAAAATTTGTTGGGCCATTTGGTCTTCTATTCTCTCCATTCAAAAAGTGGATGAGCCTGCTCCAAGGGATGTAAGTGAGATTCAATACATTGTGCCTGGATTAGGGGTCATGCCTTATTTCCCATTGAAGGTGCGCACCATCGAATGAACCAGGAGGCAGGTTTTGCAAGTTAATGTGATCAACCTTGCTTTGGTTGTCCATGTGTTTAGTGTGTGTGGGATATGGAGAGAGGGAGGGGAGATTATGGGAAAGAGATAGACGATATGAGAAGAGAGAGAGAGAGAATGGGGGGAAGGGGGAGAGAGAGTCTTTTACTTCTTAGCCTTCTATGTAGTTCAAGCGTATTCCCCAAGAGTCACACACATCAAGATGCATTGCTAGGTTAGTGGTTTTGAAATTAGACTTTTTTTTGGAAATTTTTTTGCTTCAATTTATTCTCTTAATTATTCACTTAATCCACTAATTGTTGAATGAGCATGCACCACTTGATTATTCACTTCTATTCAGCTTAGGATCCACCAATTACGTACTCAAAACATCGGGCTTTGATATCTTTAAAATAATGTTTTATTTCAAAGAGGAAAACATGAGGCTCAAAAGGGGGCTCCAACATAGTCATTTAGTTTTCATTATGGCATGTCAGCGCACATTCCCTTGTCATTATTCATTCCTCGCAATGATTGTGGGCCCAACTTCTCACGTCTTTGTAGTCGTGATGCTATGTGTCCACCATTGCAAATCTGAGGGCGGAGTTTTTTGCAAAGAATTTGATCACATTAGTCATTATCATTAGGAATTTATTTTCCCTTGTGTGTGTTTCTTTGTTTGCATTTGCATGACATACGAGCACCTGTAGTTAGGTTAGGCACAATTTCTTCAATGCATTCTTTTTTTCTTGTGAAAGCATCCTTTGATTGATTGCATCGCATGGATTTTAATTTTCAAACCGCATGAATGTTTGGGCACGAAATTCTCTTCAAAAGCATATTCTTGATAGGGCACATTGCATGGAAAAATAGATTCATATGAAGGTCGTAAGTTTTACATCGTCAGCGAGTATTTCTTGAAGAAAAACAAAACATGTGTGTTGAAAGTGTGTGCAACTACAAGAATAATAGGCCAAGGAAGGTTGGTACATAAACACGCCTATCTTGGATCTCAGAAGCTCTAATTTGTGTGAGCTTCAAAGCACACAAAGGAAGCATGTAATTAGATATATATATTTTACATAAACTTTATAAAAGAGCTAGATATTTGACTTTATGAGGGGTATAGTGCATTTTCAAGTCACACTTTTCTTCCATTGGAATGGATAGCTCAAATTATATGCTTAAGTTGCTACTGGTATGGAGCAGGATGCAAGTTTATCATGATTGGGATGCTCCATACTCATCTCAAGGCATGAGCATCTCAATCGATAGTTGTGATGATAAGTAAAGTTCTTTGTAGTTTATCTAGTAGGTTTAGTTTATCTCAATAGTTTATCTCAAATTCTATCCATCATAGCTATGTATATCATGCTTTAGATGGTGATATTGGTCCTCTCGGTCTAGTACTGATAATCAAATTATTATGCTCTTTCTATGATCTCACAGGAAGAAATACATAATTTAGTTCTTTCTTGTTGTCTACAATATTAAAATTTTGGCTACAAGTAGGTGTCTCATGTTGCTTTTAGCGATTAACCTCTTGTATATGTCATATCATGCTTTAGATGGTGATATTGGTCCTTTTTTTTAGTACTAATAATCAAGTTCTTTTTTCCTAACAGGTTGATCTAGCAATAAAGAGCCTCATGAGCTTCATGTGGGTTTGGATGGAATAATAGACATTTATCTACTATTCAGGGCTCACAATCAAACTCTCTAGTTAGGCTTTCATCACAAGGTAAGTATTGGTTAAAATGCATATATGTGGAAATATCATGCATGCACAACTAGCGTTGTCATCAATCATGCTTGATGAATGAACATATGCAATGAAACTTTACACCAAGGTAGGTTACAATTTCTCTTCCATTATGCTCATCTTTATGTTGATGTTAAAGTTGATAGTTTGATAGCCAGTTGATTAGAAGGGTAATGACCAAGTTGTAGGTTGCATCTAAAAGACCTTCCAAGGGCATATTGTTCCCTGTTATGAACGTCACACTAGATTTTTGTGGAAGCTTTATAGAAGAGCTAGATCTTTGACTTTATCAAGGGTAGAATGCATTTTCAAGTCACACTTTTCTCGCACCGGAATGGATATCTCAGACTATATGCTTAAGTTGCTACTGGTTATCTTGCTTTGTTGCTTCATACTCTGTTCAAACTAATTTTGATGACCCACTAATTTTTTGAATTAGTCTGAGTTGATCTAGTAGTAAGGCTACTAGTATGGAAGAGGATGCAAGTTCTTACCTCCAACATTACCTGCACCAACATGTCACAAATTTCGTCTTTAAAACCTATCGATATAAGTAGTGATTGTTCTCATTTTGGATATGTAGTTCTTCATGTAATTGTAATACTCTTGTTATATCCTTGTTAAATATTTTATGCATACGGTACCGTGGTAGTGATGTTTTGCATACATACACATCCGTCAATGCATCTTCTTTTTCTCAGTCATGCATTGAGGAAGCAAGATTGGCTACAGGATCAGCTACATCTTCATCTATATAGAGATCTGTTTCATCGTTGGCACCCTTTTATGGGGCAAAGAGATTGGCAAACATAGATCAGAGGTGGTCAGATTCTTGTTCATTATCTTTGATCATTGGAGCACGGTCAGCATCCACCATAGCCATGGTGGGCATGAGACAAAGGTTCTCTTGGGATAGATCTTTTGCAAGAAAGGTAGGCTTTAGGAGAGCAAGTAAGGTTGCAATGGTATCTTCTGGATCATCTATGGTATTGGATATGTAAGCATCATCATTGACCATCACAAGGTTGGCTTCCACTGAGGGTAAGGTGGGCATCAAAGGGCAGCAATCTTTGAAATCAAGTGCACCAAGACCATTGATAGGTCATTCATCTTCCTCTCATTGGATGGGCATCAAGCCCTAGGCCGTTACCAAGTATTTAATACCATGTGGATGGCCATGGCCAAGAGGCCTCCCACTATCAGAGTGAAGCAAAGAAAGCATGATAGAGAGGAGAATCAAAGTTGAAAGTAGAAAATTCTATGAAGAAGAGATATGTATTGAAGTAGGCATTACATCTGCTCGTATAATAGTTAATGTCATTATTGTCATTGTTTCCTCTAACTTGGACCTTGATGCTGTTTTTTGGAAATTTTTGGTCATCTACAGGATAGGTTACATTGGTTCTTACGATCAACAATCATGCAATAGGGTTGCCATGGGCCCTCATGTACTAAAGGTAATTGTTAATATCCTACAACACCCTAATGAATAGGGTTTGTATATACATTTTTGTAACATAAATATTCACATATAATAGTCTGTCATCTTAGTCTATAACTGAACTTATTTCTTTCCTTAAAATCATTCTTGGATTCACTTAGCTTTGCATGTTTCCTTGTTCTATTGTCTTATTTTACATTATCTAGTTGACCAAATTCATGAGCATTATCCATGTGTCTGGTATTTTTGACAACTTGTTGAGTGTCTTTAGGTAGTGGATTGGCTTTCTATTTCAGAGTATGCACAAAGGCAATGTGTGAATGGGAATCCATGGCATGACATTCAATGTCATAGTAGGATCTTCTATATGCCATAGCAAGTCGTCCTTTTGTGTGTAGATCAGTGGCCAATATTTTTTATGGCAAAGCATGACTACAAGGGATCAATAATCAGACTAATGGAGTGTTTCTCAAGTCTAGCATATAAAATCAAAAGAGGCTACACCTTCAAGCAAGTGTGGAAATTTTTACAATGGCAAGTGCTATATAGTCTTGTACTCTGATCCAAGAGAACATAGAGAGGAACATCCTCTATTTTCTTAGTTGGGAGACGAGAGCACTGTGGTGATTAAACATGTTTTGTGTGGTGCAATGGTGTGTATATGTGATTATCTTCTTTTTTCACAATTGCAAACTTGTGTATTGGTAGGAGACTCTTTCTTCAACACAATATTTTTATTTGAATTGCAAGTCCCGTGCTTGAATTTTCAATTCAGGCAATGTCTTTCGTTAGAATATAGTGCTTCTAGATTGTCTTGTCACTGTAATTGTAAAATTGTCACTATAATTGTGGTGGAAAATAGAAAGTTTTAGTTTAAAAAACAAGCTTGAATAAATTGAAAGTTTGCTATGCTATCAACCAACCATCATAGTTGTATTTTTTCTGTCTAGATAGCCACACAATTGGGTGGCATCATTCTTGAATCATAGATGGACTACTATTGTTGTGTTTAGGATGTGTCTTGGGTACAACACTTTTTTTGAGATACTTCAAAACTCATGGGTACAAGACATTCTCAAAGGAGCTTAAGATTTGTCTTATTAGTAGAAAAATATATAGGTTCAAAGATGTTTAGAGTATTATCGTAGATTTGTTATAACAACTATGGATAGATTGCTCTCCTGATCCATGGGATTCCCTATAATAGCTAAAGATGGATTCCTCCATCTCATGTTGACAATTCTAACTCTTATTTCATAAGGAACTTTCAATCATTTCCTGCGTTGTCGCAGTGCGTAGGGTTGAAGGTCACCATAGGGATTTGGCAAGAGAATAATGTATGGGGGTTCAAGAGCTTAGACTCTAGAGATGGTAGAGATAAGAGAAGGGTTGAAGGTTTCAAGTCAGGTTCTTGAAGATAAGTGACAACAGGGTGAAGGTAGATTCAAGGAGAGGAGTAGACAGAAGAGAAGGGGTTCGAAGAGATTGAAGATGTAGAATAATACTTCAAAAAAGAATTAGAAAATATAGAAGAATACTAACAGAGATGAAGCCTGTCAGTTTCTTTCAGCATTATGAAAATATATAACTCTAATAGATAAAAACGTATACAAAATAATACCTTCCTCTATGCTACTCAGATCGCCGATCTGATCCTTCCAATGACCCCGAAAGGGGGGTTAAATACTAGGACACTTGGCCAGAATCCTTCCAGATCACTCCTTCTTCATCTACCACTTTCGAAGTGCTATTCATTGCCTAAAAATAGCAATCGCGTGTCACGCGATTTCGCTGATCTCTCTTTTTACATAAAATCCTCTCAAATTAGCTTGAAGCTACATGGTTTCTTTTACATGTCATCCTAATCTAGAAGTTGTCTATAGTTTTGTAGATTTTTTTACAAGAGATAATATCTAGAATATTAAAAATTGACTAAAATTTAATATTTTTGAACCATGGATACTAACATTAATGTCTAAAATGGCATTGGCTCTCTAAATCTAAAAGGAACCTACACTCTAGATTTTTTTACACGATGTTTGCGTAGAGGCACGACAACATCATAGGAAAAAAAAGGGAATTCCCTATCGATTCTCTAGTTAAGAATATACATAACTAGGGAAAGTAACTGATAGGAAAAATGGAACATTTCCTAGTTAGAGAAAATTCCTACATAGAGAAAATTCCCTATGTAGTTCCTAGGAAAATTTCCCTATGTAGGAAATTTCATATGTGATTCCCTAGTTTCTCTAACTAGGAAATGTTAAATTTTTTGTATCATTTACTTTTTCTACTTATGTGTATTTTTAACTAGGGAATGGATAGGGAATTCCCTTTTTTCTCCTAAGTAGGGAATGATTAAAATTTCCTTGTGGGGGTGAGTGACAGATCTATCATTTCAACATGAGTGACTGTTAAGATTGAGTGTTGTACACCTCCCACAACCTAACCAACGCTTCATAAACAAAGCTACCTCCTTGGGTGTTGTTGGGTGGTCCTTGTCGTGTTGGATGAGTGTGACATGGCAATCCGTGGTACCTCCTACCCACAACAATGATCCTTCATGCGACAACAATGTTCTCCTCGATCATGTGTAAATTGGGAGAAGTTTTCCTAGCCCTACCCCTTTTGATTTCACAAGTCATTCATGTTTCGAGTGTGGGGATATATGTGTATGGGATATGATCTCCTCTTAGGCCCCTATTGCATCGTTAATCTGATCTATTAAGGTCTTAAGTGTGTTGATGCATCCCTACACATCTGCTTTGTATACCCTCATGGACACATCCCTCTTGGATGATTTTAGCCTAGGTCTCAACTCGAATAGGGTCCTTTCCCCACCCACCCATTCTCTTTTCAACCCATCTTAGGGTTGTTCATTGTCCGTTTGCCTTTTTTTTCCTATGTTTTGTTGCTTTACCATGTGAATGCATCCTACATTCACCAAATTTAAAATCTAACCTTACAACCTTGTTCATCCCTTTCAATTGGCTACTTTTCTTTTTTACAACCCCCTATTCTAAGCCACCGACCATGAGTTATTAATCTTTGAAGATTTTTTTACACATTTAACGTGTTTCCATGTGAATGTGCATTTTTTACTTCGTAACAATGCTCTGATATGACAGCCCCAACCTACTCCTTCCTTGGGATATTTTTCCTTTTTACTGCCCATCATTTTTATGTATGGTTTATTTTGTCTTTTTAGAAATTTTCATGTGCATTTTTTAATCATTTTTAGATGTGAACCTGCCTTAACCACCTCGAAAAATAACCTTGACCGTTGTTTGGTACCTTGTAACACTTTTTTCCTCATCCTAATTTGACCTACCAATTTTATTTTATTAAATTTTCCATGCGTTTTTGTACTATTTTTTCTACTTTTTTCCATGAGGATGCCTCTTAACACCATCACAACTGCATTTTTACCCAAGAAACCTATCTCACAAGCTACCCTTGCCATTTTTTATTTTCTTAACCATCTGTTTCAATGCACAGATATTTTCATATAAATTTTAGACTCTATTTTCATTGTTATTTTTATTCTTTTTTCATTGTGAACGCACTATGCTATCCCGGAAACCACGTTCGACCTCACCAATCTTGTCTGATATCTTCCTGTGGACATTTTTTGTGCTCATCTTGCCAGGTTCTGATGTCTGCATTTCTCCATATTAATTTTTATTTTCAATTTTGAGTGTGTTTTTTTGGTTTTTCCCATGTGAACACATCCTATCCTTGTCAATACTACATTCTCATCTGGCAAGCCTGCCCCACTCGTCATTTCGCACACTTTTTCTTTTTTGTGTGCTTCATTTCGATGGCCGAGTTTTTCTGTGCTAATTTTTCCAGGAATTTACCTTCCGATATTACACTATTTGCACGTGCAAATTTCAAATTCCGGCTTCTCAGGCAAATCAACGTGTTCATCTTGATGTCCTTTGCCCATGCATGTTCCTACACGTCCTCTCAATCCTCACAATGTAAAATTTTTTACTTCGCCCTATGCACACGTGTGGGATGAGGGCACCGACGGTTGTTTGTTTCCAAATTTACAAAAAAAAAAACAAAAACAAACCCCTACCCCCCCCTTAGTTCCCCCCCCTTAGACCCTACCCCCCCCCCGTTCTTGACCCCTATTCCCCCCCCCCCCCCCCCCCCCCCCGCATGCCTTGAGTGACCCTTCCCCCCCTTAGTGACACCTACCCCCCAACTCCTACCCCTCTAATCCCCCCCTCCCCGATCCCCACCCCATTTCTAACTCCCCTACCCGCCCCTTAGTGACCCTACCCTCCCCTTACTGCCTCTCCCAAGCCCACCCATGACCCCCTGCCTCGCCCCCATACTATCCCCCTAATGGGCACTCCCTTCCACATGCCCCATCCCACCTCCCATTTCCCCCCTTCCCCCCCTCTTACCGACCATCCCTCCCCCCCTTCCCCCTCGCATACTCTCTCCCCCTCCCCTCCTCTTTTCCCCTCCCTCCTTCTCCTCCCCTATGCTCCCTCTCCTTCCTCTCTCTCCACCCTAGCTCCTTCCACTCTCCCCACTAGTGGACACCAACTACGAAACCCGTTGCCTAGAACTTCCCATTGCCACCGCAAGATGCCCACAACCCATCGCCAAGATTTGCCCCGTTGCCGCCACAAAGATCCGTGGCCTGCCAGTGGTCGCTCTCACCCACTATGTTTGCTACCAAGCCACCATCCAAAACACTTGGGCTACTTGCTTAGCCTCGACTTCGCCCCTCCCCATCCACGCCATGTTCCATCCCTGCCTGCGTCAACGATCACCCCGTTTGCCAGCGCTTGATAGCTCTGTTGCCGCCACCGCATGAAGCGCTCAGGCTGCCTCTCACACACGCCTCTCCCGCCTCCTCCTCCGTATCCTCCCCTCGACTTCCCTTTGTTGAGAAATGTGCAATCACATCCACCATAGCCTCTTTGCAAGGAATAAACAAGGACAAGAAACACATTCGAAATAAATCCTTAGACTAGGTCACGAATGCATGGTTTATTAAAACCATAGTTGGTGAAGACCATGGTCACTTTCCACCTTTCTCCACCTACCAATACCACCTCCTGTAAGTCTATAAAAGGCACTTACCCCCACACTCATTTTATTAGTTATTTTCTCATCAGTTGTACTTGCATTATGCTTGGATAATATTAGTTGTCCTTGTTTGTCAATGCTTCTACCGCATGATGATTGTCTATTTGCTCACTGGTGATTCTCCTTAGCATGCATCCTCAATATTTTAATATGGTATCAGAGCAGGTCTCAAAGTAATGAATCATTGGGTCGCTTCAGTTTGAAATTTTGACTCCCTCCACTTTCCCATGAATCGCTCACCTACCTACATAGCTACCCAACTTCAGTGGAGGACTTGAATCTCTCTTCCCAAGCCATTTCAGCTCATGCTTCCTTTTGGGAAAATCTTCCTTGACTCACGGCGCTCCTCCCTATCATCTCAAAGTTTGACATTGTCGCCTCTCAACCCCAACATTGTGCCTGCAAGGAATCACTACCTAGATCTGTGCCATTTTCGTTCGTAGTGCTCAGTCCACCCGCACATGCCACAATGCTGACTATCATCATGGGGCTTTTGTAGCCCATTTCTAAAAATAAAGTTTTGAAAATGATCAACTATTCAATTCACAAGAGCTAAAAAACCAAGATGTCCCTAGAAACCCTAATGTAGACTTCATAGCCATCAAGCTTCAAGCTTCTATTTCACTTCATTTTGTCACTTTTGCCAGGTAATTGGAGTTTTTTTGCCACGGGCTAGAATTCTCACCGAATTTTCCGTAACAGTGAGGCATCAAACTAGCAAGAAGGGGACATTTTGGAAGATACAAGCACAATGTCCATTCACATCTAGTGCTTTTAACACTTATGCTATCTAACACAGTCAGCTTTGCCACTGATCAAATCTAAGACTCTTTTGTGCTTCTCTAGCATCAAATCAAGAAGGGGAAGACTCAGACTTGCAAGACCTTGAAGATCCGAGTTCAAAGGGCATACTAGTCATCTAATCACCTAGTATCTCTTGATACCAATCACCTAGTGTTTTTTGGCACTTGTGCTCAACTCTTGTGCTGCTGAAATCTCAAATTTTTGGAGTTGATTTGCTATTGATCTTGCAACCTCAACATGGGCAAGGACTCACCGACATCCCAATTCAATGGTGTCAGGAAACTGATCCTAATGAAGAAAGGCTTGCGGTCAATCAGAAGTGGTCAAGAGAAGAAACCAAGGGAAGCTTCACTTTCAATTGTATGGGATAAAAAAGATGATCGTGCTCAAGCTATTATCAAGCATGAACTTTATGACAGCTACATTCATCATGTTGATGATTGTGAAACCTCTCATGCGACATGGGATCGATTAGAAACCCTATTTGGAGCTCATTCAAAATCCTCCAAATATGGCTTACTAATTGAATTTTTTAGGCTTCGCATGAAAAGTAGTACCTCACAACTCATTTGAATTATATGGAAAACTTATTGACACAACTTGGGAGAATCAACTTGAAGATGGATGAAGACATTTGCATTGGAGTGTTTCTCAAGAGTCTTCCACTTGAGTTTGAAAATATGTCTACCACATTAATCAACATGCAAAAGCCAAAGCTTGTGGATATCAAAGCCTCTCTCGTGGAAGAGGAAAAGAAGATCAAGAACAAGGGAGAAACAAGCATCCCAAGAGGAGACCAACTCCTCCTCTATGTGAAAGGGAAGAAAAGCATAGTTTGTGACTTTTGTAAGAAAACTGGGCATATTGAAAAAATTTGCTATGCTAAGAAAACGTCTTAAAGAGCATATCTTGCTTTAGTCAAAGAAATGAAGACAACAATGAAGAAGAAGAAGAAGAAGAAGAAGAAGAAGAAGAAGAAGAACCCCAAGAACAAAAGGATAGGACTTCCCAGTCCCTCTTTTGTAGCTCATTTTCTGATAGACTTTTGTAAGTTTCAAAATGTGGACTTGCCTAATGTTCCCACCATAAGCTCCTATACTCCTCATGTAGCCTCTACACACTTAGTGAGGCCTTGTAACAGCCTCTAGCTTTGTATGGTTGGTTCTTTCCATCTCTACACTTAGCAAGGTTCTACTCATGACAGCCTCTGTATACTCTGTGTCTTTCTTGGTTGTGATTGAGGAGAGGTGTTGAGAAATGTGCAATCACATCCACCATAGCCTCTTTGCAAGGAATAAAAAAGGCAAAGAAACACATTGCAAATAAAGCCTTAGACTAGGTCATGTATGCATGGTTTATTAAAACCACAGTTGGTGAATACCATGGTCACTTTCCACCTTTCTCCACCTACCAAGACCACCTATTCTAAGCCTATAAAAGGCACTCACCCCCACACTCATTCTATTAGTTATTTTCTAATGAGTTGTACTTGCATTATGCTTGGATAATATGAGTTGTTCTTCTTTGTCAATGCTTATGCCTCATTATGATTGTCTATTTGCTCATCTAAGATCCTCCTTAGCATGCATCCTCAATATTTTAATACCCTCCCCATCCTATTGTCTCCCCCGCCCACGAATGGTGGTGACCTCGCACCCCCCCACTAGGCCACCACCCGCCTCCACGATGCCCACCATCCACCCAAAAAGGCCCCTACACTCCCCCCATGTGCGCATTCATCGCCCTCCTAAGGTGCCCACCCCCTCCCCCCGCCCCCCCCAACGATACCCCACCCACCCTCTCTACCTTTTAAATTCTTACGCTCAAAATTTAAAAAAAAAACAACAGACAATGTTCAAATTAAGTTTCATTTAATTTCGCAAAAATAACCCCACCACAAAGTCCCCCACCCTCCTATATATATATATATATATATACCTTTTTACCCCATTCACAAAAAAAAGAAAAAAGAAAAACACCAAACACAAAACCACTCTACTCATAATCCCTACCACCCCTTTTCCCTCACCTCACCCCCGCGCTTGTTGGCCCCGCATCTTTTCATTCATCTTTAACGCATGATCCCCCTTTCCTTTGTGTCATGTGCATGTGTGCCTTCTTAGGCCTTGTTTGCATGCGGGATTTGTACATCTCATGATGGTGCTCGTGATTGTGATTGTTCATGCGCAAGGATGCATGTGTGGTTTTTTCCATGGGGTGATGTGCTGACTAATGTTCACACAAAGTTGACACTCAACCCATTCCCAGGTACATTTTTCTAAATTTTTAAATATCTCAAAACTTACAAAAATCCATTAAAAAATCATAAAATTTTCATTAAAATGCCAACTAGATATTTAAAATATCTAAAATATTTACTAAAACGATTTGGTATTTTTTGCAAAATTTCAAAAATCTTTCTCAGTTAGCAATGCAAACCAAAATTTAGAAAATAGTGAAAAGCCATTAATTTCATGAAAAGTTATAGAAAAATGCTTGAAAAGTATTTTTAAAAAATTCTATTTAAAAAAAATCATACACCTTTTTTTATATTTTTAAAACTCTTACATGTGCTAAAGTGATGAAAATTAATTGGCAACCTATTGATTGAATAAGAAACCCTTATTTAACATGTAAATTCATTGCAAAATTCTTTTTCCACTCCGAAATGGGTAAAAAATTCTAAAGAATTTTGAAAAATCTATTGGACTTATGAGCTTAACTTTCAACCCATAATTTTTTAATTTTTAAAAAGGAGAATATTTATCAAATATTTATATCCAAACTCATTAATATTTGCAAAGTTTTCAACTTGTTGGATTTTCTTGTAAGATTACATCGTGGTTGCATTCTCTCTATTACTGACAATGCATTCAAATTGTGCTTGCATACATATACCTCCCAAGTATTTTTTTAATTTCTTTCTTCAAATTTTGCCACCCAAAATCCACAATGAATTATTAGAAGAAATCAAGATCACCACATTTTTCACATTTGTTCTTGTCACATAGACACATATTTTTTAAATTAAAATCAACCCACCATTAACTTAGCACGCACTTCGTGCACTACAGACACATTTAATTTTAATTTAAAATGAACGAGTTGTTACCAAAAAGCACACGTTGGCAAAAAAAACACCCAATTTACAATTATTTTTTAATAAATGAGTGTGCATTTAGAGACCCTCAATCAAGGTTCGAAGTCTGGGTTACCCTAAAAGTACCGTTACAAACTTAATAAAGTTTAAATAAATGATAATAAGGAATCGTCATTTTCTTTTTAAGAATTATTACCTTAATAAAATTTCACCCATTATTAATACTTTTATTAAAATGAATCCTTCATTATATTTCTTTCCCCTCAGACTGTACATTTTCCTTTTTATTAAGTGTGCTTTGCGGGCATGGGAACAGTGGAGTCTTATCTAGTCCCTCTTGTTGTGATGATGGTAAAACAGTTCGAGTGTCATGTAGTATGATCAGTTATTATGTGATTCTATGTTCTTGTTTTGCTCATGTTGATGAGTCAAGGTATGGTATGTATTTTTCTTTTTCTTTTCTGCCTGCTGACATGGGGATTCATGGTGTCTGTTTATCTGCATCACATGAAGCTTTCGATCGGATATGTATGTAGAGGTCATGCCAAGTTCCTCCTAAGATGTGGACTACTAAGGATGGTTAGTCGATCGGTTGAGTCATGTGAGTTTATTATGATTGATATCATATATGTTTTTATCCTATTGTTTTGCAGGCATTCATTGTGCCTATCTATGTGTATAAACCATCTTAATGGTGCCTCAAACCCCTACCCCGGTCTAGTATGTGTCTTTGGCATTGCATGATTATTCCTTGCTGCTAGATTCAAACCTCGTTGCTAAAGCAAGATTATCTATGTTTGTGAGCATTTCCTTACGGCTAGCTCCAGATGATCCTGACATTTATGATCAATTTTGAACCTCTTACAATAAGAGGTCTAGTCTTGTTTATGGTATAACTATTCTTATGACACGTGAGAGTTTGGGGAAGACTCTTTCTTATAGAAGTAGTCTCTGGATGTTTTGGATCCAAATAAGGTTATTACCATGTTAGCGGTCAGTGTGTCTGTGATTTCCAACTCGCTATGGAAGCAGTTGTGCCAATTTCTTCAAGATAGGTTTGTGCCTTCCAAAACCCTATCTCATTACCTCTCCAAGGAGTTGTTCACAAATTCTTATATGGTCTTGAAAGGTATTACCATTTATTGGAGTACCTATCTCCTAGCAAAGATGGATCAACATTTCATTAGAGCTACTATAGGAAATGTAACTAATGTCAGATTTGGATCGTACATTTATGTATCCTTGAAGCATGCTGCCCCTGGCAAAGGAAGTACCTTTATCTCTAGTTTATCCTCTAGAGGTTCCTCCTCCTCCTCATGAAGATGATGATGTGATCATTGAGGATGATGATTCTCCCTCACCTCTAATCATTCAAAGAAAGTGCCTGAAACAAGCTATTTCATTAGTGGCAGTTCCTACTCCTTCAATTCCAGTTACAATTCTTTCTCAATCTTGCAGCACACTACATGCCTTTCTTCAAATGTCAAACCTTTTTAGAGCCTATATGAATGGTATGCTAGACATTTCTATTCCTTTTGTGCAAGGCTTGGTAACAGGAGATGCCATTCTTTTTTTGTGCAAGGATATTTAGAGCTCAATTGAACTTTCAGTTACCGCCTCTATCCAATAGTTTTCTTCTTCTTTTTATGAAGAAGTTTTATATGATGTGTCTCTTCTCTCCCCATCGCATCTCTACATATCTTCTCTCTCTACATCTCAACATTAATTTGATTTATGATATATATTATATGGGAAGCAAGAGATGGTGATCAACTTGTATGATATGAAGGTATTGCTCGTCAAAAACCTCTATTTGGTTGGAAAAATTGGTCCCTTGAAGCCACAGATAGGCTTAGTTTCATTAAATTCTTCAATAATCAAGGCTAGAATATCATTGGTTAATGATGATAGACGATCTCAAAACTTTTGCTTCATGCTAGATAGAGAAGACGGCTAATTGGTAGTGGTCTCAAGATGTAACAATGATGCAATCAAATCCACACAAACCCATTAGAGTCTTGTTGCATTATTTTGCAAGTACAAATTTGATACTAATTCAAATTGTGTGAATCCCATATCTCCCCGCACTTGCACTAATTCAAATTGTAATAACCTTGACTTAGCATGTTATAAAAGGATAAGAAATAACTTGCAATCCACATGTAGATGAACCACCTAGATATTTGATAGCATCATCTAGCATAATGTGTATGCATATTATGGATGAATGTAATGCACAAATGCTTATTCTTTATTTTGTATTCGGACCTATTATAAATTATTATGGTACATTAATTTTATTGCATCAAATTATTCTAATTGAGTTCAATATCGTATGTTAGCAAAAATGTATTTGGTGGCATATTTTTCATGTGAAGCTTTCAATGTCCTCATATTAACAAGTGACTTCCTTCTAAGACACACACACATACATTAGGGGGGAGAGAGAGAGAGAGAGAGAGAGAGATAAAGAAAGATTTTGATCAAGATTAAATTAATAAAATAGATAAAATAAGATCTTGTATTGTTGTGTGGAATTTTGTTCCTAAACTCTTGAATAAGGATTCTCCTTTTCTAGGATTGAGAACATGGAGGTATTAATTATATTAAAGGTTCCTAAAGTAATAAGAAAAAAAGCTATTAGAAAAATGTCACCTCCATAGTTTCTCCCAAACCTGGGTATGCAAATACTTGCATCAAGGAAATGGTAGAGTCTAGTATAAGCATCCTTTTCCAAAATTTGATACAAGAGTCGTGGTATAACAAAGCAAGGTCTGCAATCGTGAAACTTATGTGAGACACATGCTAGGAAGAAACTAGTAACCACATGTAAGAATTTGGAAACACTTTATCATGAAGAGTCAAATATTTTATGTATGCTAAGAAATGAGAACAACATGCATGTTTATTTACCTGATAAGTCGATGGAAGCCAATGTGTAATTTTGAGTGCAACAAAAAGGCTATCAAGAAACCATTCACTATGAACTAAGATCACAACATCATCAATGACATTTGTGCATTATATTCATTTGTACTATGCATACACATTATGCTAGATGATGCTATCAAATATCTAGTTGTTTCATATGCATGTGGATTGCAAGCTATTTCTTATCCTTTTATGACATGAAAAATATGCATGTTGTTATTTCATATTCAATGTGATTCTTTTCATGGAGAAATGAAAGCATCACAATTAAGATGATAAGTTATGAGTGGTGTACTTCCCTTCCAAAGTTGTGTTCTTGTTTCTTAGCATGTTGGAAACATCCCATACAAATATGGGTTCTAAGTTTCCCATTAGAGAGTTTAATGAGGCTTTATAAAGTGGCATGGTCTCTTACAATGCCTTGATCTAAGAAGGGTGGTAACATAAATCTAGTAGTCATAAGGTCTTTCTTATTTAAAAGAAAACATTGGTTGAATTAGCACTATTGTTTTCTCTAATTAATATGCTCGATTAGCTACTATGCATTTAAAGACTCACTAGCAAACCACTTTGGCATATGGAAAACTCTCAAAAAATACTTAAATAATATTTTTCTTCCACTATGAGTGGTTTTAAAATGTTCATCATTTTGTGACTTTTAGATATCTTTTATTTCACTCTAACAAAGCACTTTACTGGATACATAAGAATCACATCATTGTATAATAATGACATTATTTAAAACAAGACTATAATAGGTATTGATGTCTCAAGTCATAGAGATATAATATTTATGGCCCATAACTAGATGTGGATAACAATAATAGTGAAAAAGATAAATCTACATAGAATTTCATGTTGTTGTATAAAAACAATCTAAATGATATAGAGATACAAGAGTTGATTTAGATTTTCTATACCAATAATCAATTTGTGCAAGTGTGGGAAGATATGGGATTCACACAATTTGAATTAGTATCAAAATTTGTACTTACAAAAGAATCCAACAAGTTATAACATAATTTGTATTGAAGGTATGGGATCTTGCGAAGGATGCAAATAGATAAGAAAATTGCAACCTTGATAAGTTGTCAAATAGGTCAACTACATATTTCATAGACTTATCCAACAAAGGCAAGCCTCAAAATATCTTGATTATCACACATTGAGGCCATACATTTCCCTTTAGGATTCTTGCTAAGATTGGAGAAAAGTGAAGATTGAAATCTTGTCTCTTACTGAAGACCTATAGAGATTGAAAAAATGTAAGTACTCAAATCTTTTTTTGAGATGTTTTAGAACCTTAAGGTAATATATGCATGCACTATAAATTTTTGTTGTGTTTTCTTCAGCATTTTATTTATATTGTTACTCAAACTTACTTTAAATGTTTCCAAAGATTTTATGTTATGAGACTCAGGAGTATTTAAATATATTGTTGTAAGTTATGATCTTAGAGAAAATGTCAATGGTAAGGAACAGGGATTCTATAAAGAAATGATTGATATGGCATAGGCTATCGAATTTCTTGAGGGTTGTGGGGCTATCATGAATGTAGTAGCCTCCTCTAAATTAATAGGGAGGTCTACTTTGATTAATGGAATACATTATATGGAAAGAAAGAGATGGTGATCAACTTGTTTGTTAAGAAAGAAAAGTGGTAGTATCATCCCAATGTCTTCTCTTTATGCTTCTCTTGGTCATCTATATCCACCTGAAGATCAGATCAGACATGAGTATCTTGTAATCCTTGTGCTAGTATTTCATTTGCATTCTCCAACTCTGTAGCATCCGTATCCAAAAAATTTGAGTTTGACATTTCTAGGTCTACTTTATACCTAACACTTCTAGGCGTTTTATTGTGGCCATTATGATGTCTATTTGGGCATTTTATGCTAGTATCGACATACTCTATTTTATGGAATATTTTTGTTCTTTATATTCAAGCTCCTCCTGAGTCAGTCATTATCACCTACTAGTTCTGTTGGAGAGAGGGAGCTTGTGCCATTGCCTATGCAGCTAGTGACTCATTGTTGTATGCCATTGTCTTGCATTTCATATATGGATTTCATTTTTTGATCTTTCTTCTAATTTCTCTTCTTTGTAGTATTCTTCTCTGTTTCTTTTTCTTTTGTCCTTGTGTTTAGTTAACAACTTATTACAACAGTTTTTTATGCTTCAATTGCTACATCCACTTTTGACATGGTATTAGATTTAAGGATCCAAGTTCGTAAAATTGTTTTCTCCTATTTTAGGTTTGTGTTTTTTGTTTTTTCCAGCTGATTGGACCCGTTCTTGATTGCTACAAGGACTTATTTTTTAGCATGGTTGACCATCTTTTGGTACTTTTTGGCCTGGTTTCTACTCTTTTTCTTAGTGTTTTTAAGTTCAACATTTGCATTTTAGGGATAATAGGTTGAGGTGACTTACTTTTATGCAGGTTGACTGCATTTATTGCATTCATTTTATTGTGTTTTGAATCTAGCCTTTGCATTTTCATTGCTTATGCTTGTGCAAGGCTGGGCGATAGTATTTCAAGTTGATTCTTGCTATGTTTGGTCCTATTTTCACCTTGTCCATTGTGTTTGAACTTTTTGGTAAGCACCCTTGGTCATATGAGAGACAAGATTGAGATCAATATTGCAATGTATGAGAACTCAAATATAGTATTATGATGGTAAAATTGTAGATTCTTCTATTTCTATTTTATTTACCATGTTGAGAGACCCACAAGTCTCACTTCTAGCTCACTTTGAAGTAGGCTTGAGAAAGTAGCTTATTAGCACATGTACACCATAGCTTGTGAATTTTTGGCAATGCTAAAATGTGTTAAACCTTTCTAGGATCACTTTGTTTTTAATGAAAGCTTGAAAGTTTTGGGATCTTATATGTTATGGGGCTGTTTTAATGAGCTGATGAAGTTTAGAATGAATTTTTAGCTCAGAAAACATGTGGTTGCACATTGTGCCCACTTGTCATATCTTCTTTAGATACGCCCTTCATGGTGTTTAGTGGTGGTGAGAACCATTAATATGCTTGCACCCTTCCATAGAATAGCTTGAAGTTGTGTCTCAACTAGTTTGTGATAAATTCTATGAGAGAGCTAGTGTTTTCTATCTATTACATAAGAGTTTGTTAAATTCTTTTATGAAAAAAATAAAATCACAGTAAGGGATGTATAAATTATGGTAAAAAGTCATAGAAGGGCCATGAAAATATCACAAAATAGGTTACATAGGGATATATAAAATATGCCATGAATGCATGTGATATATAGGATTTATATACCACCGAGAGAGTTGAGGATCTACCTTCCTTTAGTTGTACTATTTTCTTTGCAATAACAGGGTCATTGGTTGAACTATCTTTCATTCAATGTAATTTCTATGTTATTATTAAGAAATTTTTACCATCTTGAGTTCAAAAATAACACTTTAAACCTTTTATTACCTTATTATTTTCATAAAAATATTCTTCGGCTAATTGTGGTATGTTTTTGGTCTAGAGAACAAATCACTACACTTTCAAAAGTTCAAAATACAAGTTTCAACACATATTCTATAACATAAAAGTATACATTGGCTCTCAAAATCATCCATGCCTGCCACCCTCCTTAGTTGGTATAGGTATTGTCTCATCTTGCAACTTTCTAAGACTAGTTCTTATGGTTGTTATAAAAAGAAAAGGCCATCCACAATCATGTGGGAAACATCCAACAAATCATATGTCCTTTTCAAGTGATGCAATTTTTCCTTCTCATATGCCATTATGGTACAATTTTCATGCAGCTAGTTAGCCTCACTTGGCATCTTGTTCGAGTTCCTTGCCAAGATGGTACACTCTTGTGAAAATTGACCTTCAAAGTTTCCCAAAGCCCTAATCTACTCATGGATGCAAGAGGGCCATATATTGACCACACGACAACTACCATTTTGTTGTATTTCAAGGAAGGAGCAAGAACAACCCCTCTTTCCTTCCATTTTAGCATGGGACTGAACTCCTTCTCTATCAATATGATCACTCCTCCCTTTCCTTTACCTGAAGAGGAGTAAAAATACACATAGCTAGGAAGGTCTAGTGCTTGGATGTATTCACTAGTGAGCTTTAGCCCTTGAATGGCCAAGGCATTAGGTTTCTTGGCCCTTTACAACCTTCTCCAAGCTACCTTCTGGCTTTCTAAACATAGGCCTTTAGCATTCGGTGAGGTTAACTTCTTAGAGGTGTTAACCATAGATTTAGTCACCATCATGATCCAAGATCTCATCATCTTTGTTAGTTAGAGGATCCTAAATATTCCTATCAACAAGAGGTAATCTAGCCATTAAGAGTTATATTGTCCATACATGTGACATACTTTTTGCTACTTAGGGGTGCATGCATGGGTACAAGGTACACATACACAAAAAGAGATTATTTTGAAAAATATATAAGTAACATTTTTCAATTTCATTTCTTATGAAATGCAATTAAAAATTTAATAAAGGAAGGCATGCATAAATGGGGATTTGGAGCTCATGCTACGAAAAGGTATCAAACCCATTCATCTTAATTAGTTGTTGAGGCTAAATCTTCCACATGTAGGGTTTTCTGTGAGGACAATCTTGAGTGAGATCCCTTCTTAGTACTAGAAACCCAAGAGTGGTTCTTCTTCTTCTTGCCTTCTTTCACTATGAAGGCATTAGTAGTGGATATTGCCTACAACTAACTATGCACTTACATTGACAATGGTTCATCAAGTATTATATCACTAATTTTTCGAAAAGATAGTGAATCGCTACAATATGAATTAATTTCACCAACATACAAAAATCATGTAGAAGCTTGCTCAAAAATGAAAGAAAATATTTGACTTGTCATATTGACCCAAAAAGTTGACAATGTGATCCTATATAGAGAGATCACTATATTGGTATCACTGTACCATTATAACTTTCATCCTTCATCATAAATGCTAGGACAATAGTATGATAATATTTTCCTTTAGTAGAAAATGGTATTGTGATATAGTACAAAGTTATGTGTGTTTGAAATTTAAGTTTGGGAGCCATAGAAAGTGGGAGATTTGAATTATGCAAAAGGAAATGGAAAGATTAAAGTGTATTATGTATGATAGAGAGAGAGAGAGAGAGAGAGAGAGAGAGAGAGAGAGAGAGAGAGAATAGACCTTTACAAAACCTAGGCACAACAAATCTTCTACACATTGGAGATATATTGAAAGATGGCCTTGAAGCTTAAAAGATTTGACTCGTGGCTACCTTGCCATCATGAATGGACATTGATTACATCTTTGTTAACTAAATGACATGATTGATTCCTTTTTAAAATATTTAATGAATATCCCAAATCATGTCTCATGTAATTAGATATATATTTTTCCATAAACTTTATAAAAGAGCTAGATATTTGACTTTATGAGGGGTATAGTGCATTTTCAAGTCACACTTTTCTCCCATTGGAATGGATAGCTTAGACTATATGGTTAAGTTGCTACTGGTTATAATGCCTTGTTGCTTCATACTATGTTTAAACTAATTATAATGACCTACTACTTTTCTGCAGAGCACGAATCTCAGTTGATCTGGCAGCAAGGCTAATGGTATGGAGGAGGATGCAAGTTTATCATGATTGGGATGCTCCATATTCATCTCAAGGCATGAGCATCCCAATTGATAGGTGTGATGATAAGTAAAGTTCTTGGTGTTTTACCTAATAGGTCTAGTTTATCTCAATAGTTTATCTCAAATTCTATCCATCATAGCTATGTGTATCATGCTTTAGATGGTGATATTGGTCCTCTCGATCCAATATTGATAATCAAATTGTTATTATCTTTCTATGATCTCACTGGAAGAAATACATAATTTAGTACTTGCTTGTTGTCTACAATATTAAAAGTTTGGCTACAAGTAGATGTCTCATGTTGCTAGTGATTAATCCTCTTATATATGACATATCATGCTTTAGATGGTGATATTGGTCCTTTTTTTAGTACTATTAATCAAGTTCTTTTTCTGTAACAGGTTGATTTAGCAATAAAGAGCCTCATGAGCTTCATGTGGGTTTGGATGGAAGAATAGACATTTATCTACTATTAAGGGCTCACCATCAAACTCTCTAGTTGGGCTTTCATCACAAGGTAAGTATTGGTTAAAATACATATATGTGGAAATATCATGCATGCACAGCTAGTGTTGTCATGGATTATGTTTGATGAATGAACATATGCAATGAAACTTTCCACCAAGGTAGGCTACAATTTCTCTTTCATTATGCTTATCTTTGTGTTGATGTTAAAGTTGAGAGTTTGATGGCTAGTTGATTAGAAGAGTAATGACCAAGTTGCAGGTTGCATCTAAAAGACCTTCCAAGGGTATATTGTTCCCTGTTATAATCCTCACACTAGATTTTTGTGGAAGATTTATAGAAGAGCTAGATCTTTGACTTTATCAAGGGTATAGTGCATTTTCAAGTTACACTTTTCTCCCACTGGAATGGATATCTCAGACTTTATGATTAAGTTGATACTGGTTATCATGCTTTGTTCCTTCATAATCTGTTTAAAATGATTTTGATGACCTGCCACGTTTCTGAATTAGTCAGAGTGTTCTTTGTGGGGATGGGAATAGTGGAGTCTTACCTTGTCCCTCTTGTTGTGATGATGGTTAAAGAGTTCGAGTGTCATGTTAGTATGATCAGTTCTTATGTGATTCGATGTTTTTGTTTTGCTCATATTGATGAGTCAAGGTATGGTATGTATTTTTCTTTTTCTTTTCTGCCTGATATGGGGTTTCATGGTGTGTGATTATTTGCATCGCATGAAGTTTTCGATCGCATGTATGTGGAGGTCATGCCAGATTCTTCCTAGGATGTGGACTACTAAGCGTGGTTAGTCGATTGGTCGAGTCATCTGGGTTATTATGATTGATATCATATATGTTCCTATCCTATTGTTTTGCAGGCATTCATTGTGACTGTCTATGTGTGTAAACCATCTTAATGGTGCCTCAAACCCCTCCGTGTTAAGAGAGAGAGAGAGTACGAGAGAGATACACAAGACATGCTCCCAAAGAATGATTCATATTGATGTAGAGTTAGTATATATAGGTGAGACCCAAGTCAAGTGAGAGATGATATACATAGTTGTAACATCCCCACTCAAACAAAGGTTTCTGGCTGCGAGTGAAAAAACCCTTGGGGAGAACAAGGGAAAAACCTGAGCCCCTACACATACCTACGATACAAAAATGATTTACTATAAAGTTTTCTTGAATACAATGATACATGCCTCAATCAGTGAGACAAGAACTTGGAACAATACCAAGTGCATGTCTTAATGAACTAAAGCGAGCTTCACTAAGAGCTTTTGTGAAGATGTCTGCAACCATTTGATCACTGGGACAGTGCTCCACCATAATGGAACCTTTCTTGACTTCATGCCGAACATAATAATAATGAATAGCAATATGCTTTGATTTACTATGTTGTATATAGTCTTTGGTAAGACTAATAGCACTTTGGTTGTCGCATCAAAGAGGTGTACTAGATGATGAAGGATGTCCCAAATCTGCAAGTAGTTGTCAAAGCCAAACTAGCTCGTGAGCTGCTAATGATGCAGCAACATATTCGGCCTCAGTTGTAGAAACCGCAACACATCGTTGTTTCTTGCTGGACCAAGAAACCAAACATCCATTTACAAAGAAAAAATTCCCACTTGTAGACCGCATGGATAAATGTGAACTTTCCCAATCAGCATCTGTATATCCAATAAGGTCAAGAGAAGTTGAAGAAGGTAAAGAAGAATCCTCTCGACGACGATAAATAAGATCAAACTCCTTAGTAGCCTTGAGGTACTTAAGAATACGTTTTGTAGCACTCCAATGAATAGTGGAAGGGAAAGAAAGATATTGTCCCAAAAATTTAGGTGCAAATAAAATATTTGGTCTTGTGTTTAAACCAATAAATTGAAGACAACCAACAAGATTAGCAAAAGGTTGATGAATGACTAATTCTTCATTGGGTGCTGTAGATGTACCCTTGGTAGATCTCAAAAGAATGGGAGTGTTGGGGCAGAGTGCGCATTTGTCAACCCAAACTTCTCAACAATATCATTAATAAACTTTGTCTAATGAAGAAGAAGAATGCCTTGTTGTTGGTGTCATTGAACTTGAATACCCAAACAAGAATGTATCTCACCAAGGTCCACCATTTCAAATGCAGTCGATAAAAGCTTCTTCATAGCATCCAAGAAAGCAATATTATTTGACACAAGAATAGTATCATCAACATATAGAGCAAGAATAATAAAACATTTTTCCTCCCTTTTGATGTGAGGAACTAATCAATCTTAATATACCAAGCACGACAGGCTTGCTTCAATCCATATAATGCATGATGAAGCTGACATACAAGATGCTCCTTTCCTGAAATCATAAAACCTTCAGGTTGCTCCATATAGATTTCTTCTTCAAGATCTCCATTGAGAAAAGTTGTTTTAACATCCATTTGGTGAATTTCTAGATCAAATAGTGTTGCAAAAGCCAAAAGCATACGAACAGTTGTGGAGCGCACAATGGGAGAAAATGTTTATTGATAATTTACTCCTGCAATCTGCGAGTAACCTTTTGCAACAAGTCGTGCTTTGAACTTATCAAATGAGCCATCAACTTTGGTCTTGGTTTTATAAACCCATTTACATTTGATAGGAACACGATTTGGGGGGAGTTCAGTAAGAATCCATGTACCTTTGGAGATTAAAGAATCGTACTCAGCTTACATAGCTTCTTGCCATTGATCCCTTTGAGACGAATTGATAGCTTCCATATAGGATATTGGATCCTCTTGGACAGACATAGCATCATCAAAGACATCATATTCAATAGAATAGAATCCATGCTCTATCTCAATAGGAAGATCGACATATATCTCCAAATTTTCATCAATCTTCTTTGGAGGTGAAGGAGATTTATGATCATTAGAATTAGTAGACTCACAAAGCAAGTAAGGAAATGCACTAAGCAAAGACTATGTATCATCTGAAACATCTGACAACCATGTGCCACCCATAGTCTTCTCATCAAATATAGCATCACGACTAATGATAACCTTTTGAGTAGAAGGATCATAAAATTTGTAACCTTTGGAATGATCTGAATAACCAAGAAAAATAACCTTCAAACCTAAAGGATCCAACTTATGTCGAGTGTCCTTGGGCACATGAATATAAGCAATGCAGCCAAATGTGCGAAAGTGAGAGACTGAAGGTGTCTTCCATGTCCAGATTATTATAGGAATTTTACCAGTAGTAGATACAGTTGTTGGAAGATGATTTTGAATAAAAACGGCTGTTAGAAGTGCTTCAGTCCAAAACTTTCGAGACAAACCATAGTGTGTAAGCATGCAATGTATAGCATTAAGAATAGTGTGATTTTTGCGCTCAGCAACACCATTTTGCTTAGGATAATAAGGAACTGTAAACTCATGATGAATACCTTGATCCTTACACAAGTCATCAAATACATTGGATACATATTCACCACCATTGTCACTGCGAAGAGCCTTTATAGAGAATCAGTTTGAAGCTCCACACTTATCTTGTATTGTTTTGATATAGATAAAGCCTTAGACTTATGTTGAAGAAGATAGACATGTGTGTACCATGAGAAATCATCAATGAAAGTTATAAAATATTGATATTGAGACTTTGAGGTAGGAAAAGGACTGAAAATATCAGTATGAACCAAACCCAAGAGAGCACGGGAATGTGATGAAGTAGAAGTGTGGAAAGGCGAACGATGGTGTTTTCCAAGTGCACAGTACTGACATATTTCCATACGTGGATGAGATTTAAGATCCATACCTTGCATAAGACCATGACGATGAAGATCAAGAATTTTGGCAAAATCGGAGTGTGCAAATCGTTGATGCCATAATTTGCAATCTGTATCTCCAAGGGCAATAACAACATTTGCAACCGTATCGTTTAATGATAGCTCAAATAGATTACCATGTCGAGAAGCAACTGCTATAGTATGTCCGTCTTTCTCTATACGACATTGATTATGATCAAAGCCAACAAACAAACCAAGATCAACTAGACGAGCAACAGAAAGAAGATTTCTTTGCAAATCTGGAACATGAAGAACTCCTCTTAATATTCTAGTGGATGAAACAGTCCCCAGATATAAATCACCCACTCCTTTGACTTGACAAGTCGTATCATCCGCAAGGTAAACAAACTTCTTGACAGGAAGACAATGATAATTTTGAAGCCACTACGATTGGTATGTCATGTTTCCAGTGGCACCTGAATCAACGATGAATAGAGAACCATCATGAACATGAAGTACCTTTTTTGGAGAGATATCATGATGGACGAAATTGAGCTCCTGATGAGTATGATCATCATCACTTGTAGTTTGTTGAACAATACAAGCTTGAGAACGTTCTTCATCATATCTGCATTGATAACAACGACGAGATGGATGATCTGTATGTTCACAATAATCACAAGGAGGAAAACTTTTGGATGAGCGAGGTTGCTTTGTAGTAACTCCATGCTCCTCATCATATTGACGTGCCCAACAATCAGAAGCCACATGGCCTTTCTTATCACAATAAGAATAATGTTTGTTAGGATAAGCAAGACAAAAAGATTTACCACCTTGATTAGGGCGTCCACCTTGCTGAGAACATGAAGCGGGATGCTTGCGAGTAACAAAAGCAGCATCAAAATCCCTTTGTTCGCGAGTGACCAAAGCAACATCAGATTTTTCCAAATGATGCTCATGACGTTTAGAATATTCAATAAGAGATATACATGCTTTGTCAAAGTGGATATCATCCTTGTTAGACAAATTAGTGATGCTATTGTCATATAAAGGATCTTTGATGGTATAAAAAAGTTGAGTAACAATCTGCTTTTTAGCAACAAGAGCGCCGACAGCACCAAGCTGATTGATAATGTCTTTAAAAGCCTCGATATGAGAGTGCATAGAAGTACCAACCTTATATTGAAGATTCTTCAAACAAGTTTGGAGATATAAAATTTCAGTGACCGATTTCTTCTCAAACGTTGAGATAAGATACTCCCAAATAGCATGAGAGGTTTCTAGATGAAAGATATCCAACATAAGTGAGTCAGGAAGTGCACACAATATATAACGACGAGCCGCTTTGTCACTACGGATCCAATCAGTATGATCAATTTTCAATTGTTCAAATAACGGGCCATCAGTAATAATCAGAGAATTGTCATTCATCATATCAATAGGTTGAACTGGGCAAGACAGGTCACCCAAAACAATATCAAATAATTTGTCACCTTCAAGAATTAGCATCATCTTTGGTTTCCACCCAGGAAAGCCTTGTCCTTGGAAGAAGGGAACCGAATGTTGGCCAGACGGATATCCCTTAACAATTACGCAATTGGCCATGCCTGTATCTCGAGAGAAAACAAATAAGATGAGATCGCAGAATCTGCAAACCATGAACAAGACGAGCATAGTTGAGACGCGTGATAATCAAAATAGGGGGATGCACGTAAGAACGACGAAAAGTATTGAGTGACTAAAAAGAAATCCCAAAATAGAGAGACGTAACGTGCAAGACGAGATGATGCGTATAAGAAAAGTGCTATTTCGATCGAACAAAGAATGTAAACGGGAATAAAACATCGCTAAAAATAGCAAGATGTTTGCTTATCGTAATCAACGTCATTAACAAAGACAAGCAATTAACGAACTGTAATTTAACGAGCTATAATTAGAATTACAGTTTTAAATAAAGAATCGCAAATTTGAGCAGAATTGTTGTCTTGAATCTTGAACTGTCATAACTTTTCATCGAGAACTCCGATTGACAAGCGATTTTGATAGGATTAACAAATAATTCTAACTAATACTTCTAACTAATTTAGAACTAATACTTCTAACTAATCCAAAACTCCGATTAACTAATACTTCTAATTTAAACAAGTTCATGTATCAAATCATCACTTGTGCAAAGAATTCAATCAAATATGAACAATGAAACAACTTATCTTCCTTGTTGTTGCTACGCATCCATAGCTCTGATACCATGTTAAAAGAGAGAGAGAGTACGAGAGAGATACACAAGATATGCTCCCAAAGAATGATTCATATTGATGTAGAGTTAGTATATATAGGTGAGACCCAAGTCAAGTGATAGATGATATATATAGTTGTAACACTCCCTCGATCCAATATGTCTTTGGTATTGCATGATTATTCCTTGTTGCTAGATTCAAATCTCGTTGCTAAAGCAGGATTATCTAAGTTTGTGAGTATTTCCTTACGGCTAATTCCACATGAGCTTGACATTTATGATCAATTTTTAACATCTTACAATAAGAGGTCTAGTCTTGTTTATGGTATAACTATTCTTATGACACCTAAGAGTTTCGGGAAGGCTCTTTCTTTGCCATATTGTGGGGAGTCCTTCCCTAGTACTTGCCGTCAATTGTTCTCCAACAAGGATGTTTTGAAGCTATTATAGAAGTAGCCTCTAGATGTTTTGGATCGAAAGAAGGTTATTACCATGTCAGGGGTCAGCGTCTCTATGATTTCCAACTCACTATGGAAGCCATTTTTCCAATTTCTTCAAGATAGGTTTATGGCTGCCAAAAATCTGTGTTATTGTGTTTCTGCAGCACAAAGGAGCGGAAAATGGAAAAAAGGAAAATAGCAAATAAGGCACAGGATAAAAGTAGAAGAAGGCGCCTTGATAGGCAACTAATCCCTGAAAAATTCAAATGTTCGGACACGACCCTCAGAAAGCTTCGGTGTCGGGCCAAGGCAACGAAAGAGAAAAAAGGCGCACCACTAAAATGCGAAAGTGCCCCCGAATCTGCGTAAAAGAGCACGAGGCTCACTCCTGTGCAAAGTGTATGCATTAGTTGGGAATAGGATAAATTAGAATGGTGGGAAATGGGAAAAAGGGCCCAGGCCGGCCATGTAAAAGAGAAAAAAGGGGATGACCGCCCAAAAAGGATTTAGGGCGTTGTATATAAAGTTGAAAAGTGAATGGAAAGCTCATTCTTTGGTGTGTGGCAAAAGGAGTCTTCTTCTTCCTCTCTTCTTCTCTCCTTCTTGCTTGTGTGTGCTCTTGAGAGAGGGAGTGTGAGACTGTGAGCGAGTGAGTGTGTGCAAGAGTGAGGGATCAAGAGGGTGAAGCTCTTCACCATCTCCTCTCCTCTTCTTCTCTTCTCTCCCCTTCTCTTCTCTTGTGCGCGCGACTATGGAGGATGGAGCTTGGAGATGGAGGAGGCTTGAGGATGCTTCAGCTAGCATCTAGGATCGTGAAGCTACCGGAGTGCAAGAGAGAGGAGGGTACTTGATCGAGCATCAAGGTAAGCTCACTACACTCGTAGGATCGACGGCGCATCGGCTAGGTAAGAGATAGCCATTAGAGCTCGCTTGAAACGCTTGAAAGAATAAGCGGTTCGAGGGTCTTGGCGGTTGAGCAAAAGCTCCCACATTTTGGTTCCATTGTCGGGACAATGGATTCAAGCTTGAGTACTTGCGCGCCTCACATCAAGCATCGAAGTAGGGTATTCATCCCCAAAATGGAGCTTCAGATAGGTAGGAAGTTGGGTGCTTTTAATCTTCGGAACAAGTAAATATTTTGGGATATTTTGGTTGTTTGATGATTGGAAAGCATGGAGGATCTATTCTAGTTTTTTGCCTTCGATTTTTGTTGCATTTAGCATAGGTTAGAGTTAGGAGATCGAACTGGAAAAGGGTAGGGTTCACTATTTCAAAACAGGGTAAAAACAAGGAGAAAATTGTGCAAAATGCACAAAATGCTCGCTAATGAGGACTAAGATCGACAAGAGATGGATCAGGGGCATCAACACCATAGCTGGGAAGGCATATAAGAACCAGGAGGCCAAAAGAGAACTCATTTATGCCATTTCAATGTGAGAGAAAGAGAGAGAGAGAGCTAGAAAGCCCCAGGCCGTGTGATTTGATCGCATCACCGACGCACTCACCAACCCATTCAGGTATATGAATCCCTCCCTCAAACCCCCTAGATAGGATCTGGAGATTTGTGCTTGGAATGGTCAAGTAGATCATAAGAATCGGGCAAGATCGGCATCGCATTGTTTCCATCGCGCCGCTTTCGGCTCGTCCGAGCGATTGCTTCTGGGCTGAGTCCCAGAATCGGCCTTCGGCCCCTTGCCATTCGGCAACTCAGCCAGAACCCTAGTCGGCACTCGGACCTCCGAGTCAACCCGTATGAGTAAAAACTATCCGAGCCAGAACTTTTTGACCATGTGGCACATTCGGCCTTGTGCCATTCGACCTGTCCGAGTGACCCATTTGAGTTTCAAAATTGGAACTCCGCCACAACCCGGATTCGACCCTCGCCCAACTGTGGTTTGACCTGTCCGAATTGTCCTGTCCGAACCTGCCATTCAGCCCGTTCGAGTAAAAATCGTCCGAGCTAGATTTGGGGATTCGGCCCTTGACCCTGTGCCATTCGGCCCGTCCGAGTGACTCACTCAGACCCTGCAATTCGGACCACTTGGTCCGAATGCAACTTTTTGTCAAAGCTATCAGAAACTTGACCCAACCCGACAAACGTGCATTAGCGCAACTTGTTGAAACCCTTCGGGCATTCAGAACTTGATTCAGGTACACGAGATAAGAGAAATTGTAGTACACAGCTGCTTTAGCGGTGGGTAGTAGACAGTTGAGGAATCCACAGACTAGGACGCGAGCCGCTGAGCCACGAAGACCTGATTGATCGGAAGCAAACAAGGAAATATACAAGGAGTCCTAAACCCTGACTAAATGGCCCGGACAATGGACCTACAAGCCTATTAGGCCAGAAACGAGCGAGAGTGAGTGAGGCGCTGAGGAATTGCTTGCTACACTCACATTGAATTTTGCGCTTGAAGTACACTTAAGAAAACTGAAAGCCTGATTGGGCACAAGTGCACAAGGAACAACACAGTCACCGAGTGGCTGTAAATTAAGAATTATATTCAGTAATTAAGGGAACTCACTCAGATAAATCGCTCAAGGAACCCACCAATAGGAGAGGACCCAGGACTTAGACAAACACGCGAAGCGCAAGAGAGAACCAAGCAAGGAGCGCCAACGACAAGGACATGTCACGACTAGTCAACCTGATCAACAGCGCAGCAAGGTGCAAGAATTCGACCATGACGGAGGAAGGCTCAGACCATCGGTTTACCGAGGAGCTCGATGTGAGCGCATTCCCAGATGCTATACAACAGATGGTGAGCAGTTACAATGCGCATGCCCGGTAGGAGCACAGTGGCAGGATGGCAGATGCAATCATTACAGACCTAGAGGAGGAGAGAAGGCTAGCCCGCAAGGCATAGCCAAGTATAATAGGGATCAACAAGCCAGGATCCTAAGGCAAAGCATGAATCTGCATGAGGTGCAGCGAGTGCTAAACTTGGCTGGATGGAACTGAACAGACTAGGAAAGAGCACTAGAGGGAGACCTGACGCTGAGCGAGCTCCTCATGAAACGGCTGCTCGATAACACCGTAGTAGAGCAGAGTGCCACTGCACTAGCGACATCGCTGCTTGCAGGATTAGGGGCAAACCAGGGCTCAAAGAGCCGGGCCAAAATACCGATTGTTGCCAAGCAACTCGACAAGTACCAACCGCATGACGATCCGTACAGCTTCATTGAGCAGTTTGAGCAAGTCTGCGAAGCCAATGGCCTCAACGACCAAACTCAACGTTCGCAAGCATTTGGACTTTGCTTAAGCGATAAGGGTAGGACATGGTATACAAGCCTGGATGTCGTGGAACGAGCCAACTTCAATAACCTCAAGGATCTCTTCGTCAAGAGGTTCACCGAGCCCGGATACTCCGACAACCTACTAGTATGCTTGATGAATGTCAAACAAAACGAGAAGGAGGGCATCCGCGACTATGTCACCCACGTGAGAAGTCTCTTTAAGAGAATCCCCTTAGGCGAATCTGACAGAGCAGTGTCAACTGTATTCATCAGCGGAATTAGAGATGAGGACTTATATAAGGCATTGGCAGGCAATTCAAGCTTGCAGCGAGACGTGGTGGCTAGAGTTTTAGGGGAAGCCATCAGAGTCGATGACCAGCTGAAAGAGTGGAGCTCTAGGAGCTCAAATCTAGAAGAAACCAACCCGTGGATTTTAGAGAGAATGCTAGCCTCTAGTGAGCGGTCAAACCCATCATCCCAAGATAAGGGGAAAGCCACCGAGACACCAAGGCTTGGCGGAGGTCAAGATGGAATTAGCCAAGATACAGGACATCGTGAGACAACCAACACGCCCGCACATCCAATGCGTGTACTGTGGCGGAAACCACTTGCCGGCCGAGTGTCAAGACGCTAGGTCAAGACCTTGTGCTAACTGGGGAGGTTCGGCCACGATACCACACAATGCAGACTACAAGAAGGTTTCCATACTCGCAACCCTACCGCTAGCCTTATCTAGCTAACAGGCTGCAGCCATTCTTCGGAAGGGGAGCCCCATTGGCTCTACCCGCACCTAACGATATGAAACCAGCCATCCCTAGAATGGACATAAATCCCACCGGCATTCCTAGACCGCTTGGTCCTTATGTGGCCCACCCTCCGAGCGACGCTCCAGTTCATTACATGGAGGAGCCAAACGATGAAGAAACCTACATATACCCTTATGTCTCGCATGACGACGAGGGTAACGCAGTCCTCATGGATAATGGACCCGTGCCAGTGATGGCGTTAGGATGAGGACGGGATAAAGGCCTAGGAGGGCAGCCACAGGATCCAGTCACTTGTTGGACTTGCAGACACCCCGGTCATGTCTCATCACGCTGCCCTGAAAGGGAGCAGCAAAACAGGAACAAGGCTCACCAAAAGTGCGCAAAGTGCGGAATCACCCATCTTTGCATTGATTGCCCAAAGCGGAAGCCACCCTCTAGCACAGCTAATTTTCCATCCATCCCTTTAGGGCTATTTGGTGTCGAAAACCCCGATGGGGAGACCACACCTATTTCCTTACGAGTTATGACTCGAGCCCAAACCAAGCAGGCCGACATCTCTCTGCCAGGACCTAGCAATCTAGACGCAGCCTCAATAGGAAAGAAAAGCCACAAGCGGAAAAAGAAGAGATCGGACACTAAGGTCGCATTGAAGACCGAGAGTGCTACAACTTTACCTGCTAGGAAGAAAGTCTCAGACGTAGAGGCAGAGACTTCAGCCCCTAAGACAGCCGAAAAGGGAAGTGCTAAGATAGGGGAATACCCGCACCCCAAGCGATAATTGGAGGCCATAGAAAACGTGAAGGAATGGGTGAGGGAGGCTCAACAACACCTCAAAGATGTTGAACCCATCACGGAGGATGAGATCGATGATCTCTCCAACATAAGTATGCCAATGTCACTGCCTCAACCTTAGTCAGCCGAGGCTACTATGCCACAAGCAGTGCCAGTGAGACCAAGACTAGACGCAATAGAGCTGCAGATCAGCCGCGGCCATTGGCCTAGACAGTCTAGGCTAAAGGAAGGACGAGTATTTAACAATCTCCTGACCACACTAGTGACCACCCCTGTAACATTTGGCCTGGGAGATCTACTTAAGAAGCATGATGCCCTATGGAAAGACCTTAGGCAGTGGGTCGAGGGCTCACAAGAGCAGGTCATGGTAGATCCTCAAGACCAAGATGCAGAAACACAATTGCCCAGTCTAATGCTACACTCCGTGCTTAAATCTTTGCACGTCAACGCCTTTTGGGAAGGCTCCAAGATGTACGCATTCCTGCTGGTCCTAGCCCTGGGTGATGCAACAAGGAAGGGAATCGTAGACACGAGATCCGGGGTTAGTGTGCTTAGCCACGCGGTGCTGCAGACTTGGGGAAACCCGCTTGTTGAAGCTGCTAGGTTTAATGTCACACTAGTGAACGGTATGAGAGTGAAACCATTTGGGGTCCTGAAAAATTGGCCAGTGAAGATCGCAGGTGTCCAGTTCCCCGTTGACTTTATAGTCATGAAGGGATTGGACTACGATGTCCGATTAGGCGGACCCTGGATGCGCAACGCTAGAGTCATCGAAGATTGGGGTAACAGCTTGATCTTCCTTGGCAATAGAACTAACCTCGTAAGAATAGAGATGGACACTTGGAAGATCTCACCAGTCGACCTCGACGCCATCTCTACTATGCTCAAAGGGAACACTCAGATCAGGAAGCCCTATGAGTCCTTGACCAAGTATATCCCATACCGAGAGGATGAGTGGGATTGGATGCACGTCCTCGCTACAATTGACCTGCCCTTCTCTGACCAGGAGGTGTACGAGCAGGCCATCAAAACGGTCGGCAAAACAAATGGAACACTTCCTACGCCACTCTACATGATGGCAGCAAGCCTCCATGAAGGGCCTAAGCCTGTTACCTTCCAAGTGCCTTCCAACAAAAGGGAACTCCAGGGAATACTAGAATACTTAACGGACTAGCTAGCGGGCAACTCAGCCGCCAACTTCAAGCCGCTCCAGGACCTCTTGGAGGATTCCGAGTGGCAGTGGACTAGGGTGCACGAGCTGAACCTCATGTATAACTAGGCCTCGGTTCCTGACCAATGAGACGAGGCAGAGCAAGCCTTGGGAGATGATGAGCAGTCGAGTGACAAAGATTCATGTGATGAATATGAAGACTACCAATCCTTTCGGGATGAAAGCGAGGGTAAAGTGGATACCATAGAGTACGACACTGAAGGACGAGAAATTGAGCAGATACGGGCAGACGCCAAGCCGCAAAAAAAATAGGCCCTTAGAATGGACCAAGGAGTCATGTGCATGAAATGTGATCGTGCTTGGTTGGAATGCATAGGAGCCATAGACCTTGAGCAAGCCGGCCTAGCCCTACTAGGAACGACATCAATACTTAGAACTGAATCGCCATCTGAACTGTGGCCACCAGGGAAGACCACCTCTTTTAGTGAAAATGGAGGATTTGACTCTAAATCGGAAGTTACTTGTGATAGCAATTGAGAGATCCCCAGGCTGCCCATGACCAGACGCACCAAGGGGGACTTACCCGTCCACCTAAGGCACAGATGGTTAAGGCAGGATAAGGCAAAGCGTCCCAAGGATGCATGATCAGAGGAGCAACAAAAACCGCAAGACCTCCCTAAACACTTCACTAAATTCAAAAAAGGGGATAGGGTAGTGGTTCTGCTAGGTGCCAAGTGCCAAGGGCAGACAAGTGAACCAATCCAAGGGCCAACCAAGGTCAAGGAGGTAAACTTAGCCGTGGAAGGGGAAGTACCCTAACCAGTGTTCATTGCCAATGACTTGACTAGTGAAGAAGAGTTGAGTCTTGTCGCTCACTTGCGGGAGTACATAGACGTATTTGCTTGGTCCTTAGAAGAGCTATAGGGGGTAGATCTGAGTGTTGTGACTCACAACATACCCATGACATCGGATGCAATGCCAGTCAAGCAGCAATTGTACCCCATGAATCCAAAGCACGCTCATGCTGTCAAAGAGGAAAATCGACAAGCTGATGAGAGCTAGATTCATTTATGAAATTGAGCACACAGACTGGATGTCACCCATAGTCATTGTGATGAAGAAAAAAGGTAAAATTCGAGTGTGCGTCAATTACAAGAAGGTGAACGCTGCTACGAAGAGAGACAACTACCCCTTACCGTACACCGAGCACATGCTTGAGAGGGTGGCATGAAAGGAAGCCTACAGTTTTCTAGATGACTTCTCAAGGTACAACCAGGTGCAAGTGCATCCTGCAGATAAGCACAAGACTACCTTTGCCACTAAGTGGGGCGTCTTTGCATACGTAGTCATGCCCTTCGGGTTAACCAATGCCCCCGCCACCTTTCAACGCCTCATGTGCACCATATTCAAGGACATGCTTCGCAAGGAGTTAGAGGTCTTTGTCGATGACCTATGTGTCCATTCAACCTGGATTGAACACCTACACAAACTTCGCACCGTCTTTGAACAATGTCGCTTATATCGCCTCTCCCTGAACCCCTTGAAATGTCAATTTTGGGTGAAGCACAAATGCATCTTAGGACACGTGGTATCGAAGAACGGCATTGCCACGGACTTCTCAAAGGTCAAGGTTATCATTGACCTTCCACCCCCAAGTAATTACAAGGGAGTTCAATGCTTCTTAGATCACATAGGATACTCTCGGCGGTTTGTACTGAGCTATGCACTGATCGCTAGGCCATTGTACAAGCTACTAATCATCTTCGAGTGGACCAAAGCATGCCAACAGGCGTACGAACAATTGAAAAAGGCTTTAACAACGGCACTGATTCTACGAGCCCTGGACTGGACCATTACCTTTCACGTACACATTGACGCCTCTAAGTTTGTCGTGGGAGCAGTGTTGTGCCAACCTGGTGAGCATAACTTAGACTACCTAGTAAGCTTTGCTAGCAGACAACTCACTGAGATGGAGATGAATATTCAACAACAGAAAGAGAGGGACTAGCCATGGTGTTGGCCGTGAAGAAATTCTGGCACTATCTATTGGCCACACCTTTCATTTTCTTCGTGGACCATCAAGCCCTGCTCTACTTAGTGAACAAACCTTATGCTACAGAACGCATAGCTCGATGGCTCCTCCTGCTCCTAGAGTTCGATTTCTCCGTGGTGGTACGAAAGGGAAAACAGCATTACATGGTTGATCACATGTCTCGTATACCCACAGGAGAAGCAGTTGGACAAGGCAACATTGACCAGTTACCTGATGCCCACTTATTCCACCTGTCCAGAGAGAGAGACCTATTTAAGGCTGATCTAACTCCATACTAGGCAGATGACATAGTCCAAGTGCTTGAGCACGGACTACCTGAGCCACCAATAGAAAAGGCATGACTTAGGTGCTTGATCTTGAAGCTCCAGCCCTACCAACTGATTGCAGGCCAACTCTATAGGTTGGGGCAAGACGGATTGCTACGTAGGTGTGTGTGTGAACATGAGATGCATGATGCGCTCTCAGAAGCACACAGCGGCATTACAGGTGGACACTTTAGCGGAGACACGACAGCACGAAAGGTGTTGCAATCCCAACTATGGTGGCCCACGCTTTTCCGCGACGCCAAGTAATTTATCAAGCATTGTGACGAGTGCCAGTAGTGGGCAAAAGTTTCGATTCGTAAGGATCAAATGGAGTTAACCCCAATTATTTCTCGCCAATCCTTCCAAAAATGGGGAATTGACTTCATAGGACCAATCAGCCCCGCAGCGCAGTACTCACAAGCCAAGTACATCGTGGTGGCCACGGATTACATCACAAAATGGGCAGAGGCAAGAGCAACACGAAAAAACAACACTAGAATGACTGCCAAGTTTTTATGGGAGCAAATGATCTCGTGCTTCGGTTGCCCCATCGAACTGGTTAGCAAACAAGGCACACACTTCATCAATGAAGTGATAGCACATCTCCTATCCACCTTTCTTATCATCCATCGCAAATCCTCACCATACTACCCTTAGGCTAATGGCCAAGCAGAATCAACTAACAAAATTCTTATTAACATCTTGACTAAAGTAGTTTGAGTCTCAAGAAGCAACTGGGACAACAAGTTGATGGCAGCATTGTGGACCTACCGCACAGCTTATAAAACGGCCGTCAGTCAAACCCCCTTTAGGCTGACCTATGGGACTGAAGCAATTCTACCAGTAGAATTCTTCATCCCTAGCCTGAGAATAGAACTTCAAGAATGATGGGAAGGGAATGAAGCATGGACGCAACGCCTGACCGAGCTGGAACGCCTATCTGAAACTCATCTTCTAGCCACCCACGCGCTCATCTGTGAGAAGGCTCGATGAAAGATGTGGTTTGACGAGCATGTCAAGCAGCGAGACTTCGAACAAGGGGATCTTGTTCTGCTATACTCGGTAAAAGGACACAAATAGAAGATGAAGTTCCGAGGACTAGGGCCTTTCAGAGTACGCATGATTGATAGAACCAGGAATGTTGAGTTGGAGACAGTTGATAGTGAAGGAGTAGGCTTTTTTGACGGCAGCCATGTAAAGAAGTACTATCCTCCTTCCCATCCATTACATGAGCCACCCATGCTAGAAGCCCCACTGAACGTCCGCATGGCAACTGTAACCGACGTTACCAATAAGGACGAGGAAGCAATGGCACCGGCGTATCTACGAATCACAGTCACGGTAGGCACGGTGTATTCTTTCGACGCCTTGATTAATGAAGGGGCCGACTACAGTATCTTGACGCATGACCATTGGACACACATTGGTCAACTGACGCTACAGCCCACTAATGCCAACCTCACCCCGTTTGGGGGTACTGCCTATTCACTCCTGGGAAAGTGCAAGGTACTTGTTTCCATCGAGACTGAAAGTTTACCAGCCTTCTTCCATGTGTTGCCTAACACTAAAGCAGCCAGTAATGTGTCACTATTGGGTCGTACCTTCAAGAAGCTAACGCACTGTAATGTGGATTACAACCTAAACCGCATTCATCTTGCCATCGACAACACCCATATAGTGACGACCTTCAGCACGCGCTATCATGATTCCTCCACCATCACAACACCACTGGTAGAAACCCCTAGGACCACACTCCAGCCCGAGTCTAAACTGGAGAAACCTGTGGCTTTATGCCACTCTCTCGAGCCTAGGCCCAAATCCACCAAGAATGCTCACAAGGCCAAGGAGTCTAGACTTATGTGGGTGCCAAAACAGCATAAGCCACATTCGGGTACACCACCCAAATGGGACCCTAACCGCTAGAAACATCAGCCGTTCCGGCCTAGGAGGCAGTATAGACGCTATTGCCATAGACAAACAACCACGCCGCGATGGATTCCTAAGGATCTCTTGCGGACACAAGGATACTACGAGGGCAACCCTAGATTTGGGTGCCTAAAAATGGCCGGCTAAAAACCTCATCTACAAGTGATATCACCCTAGAGTGGAAGGCTTGCACACGTGGTACCCAGCACATAATCAACATGCCATTGCCAGCTGTGGATAATAAGCCTCATCTCATCTATCGACCAAAGCAAACGCCACAAGCCTTAAACTTGCTTAATCTAGAGGGCTTAAAAAGCCTATGACTGCTCACTCAGAACCCAGCACAACCCCCAGGCCCCCACAACTTTCTGTAGCACCTCAATGTGCTTCGGAGTGCAAAGCCCAACCTGTGACACCGATGGGGGAGTCACCACTATCCAGTCCAATTGCACCATCCCACTAGCAGGTCTTAAACCTTCATACACGATACGACCTTTCCTCTCCTTGGCTAAGGACCTTACCGCGACCTCTAGGGATGACTTAATAACCTGCATCAGGATGTTGGACGACACTTTCACCACATTCGCTAGAAGCTATGAGAGGCTAGACCTAGGCCTTCTTGATAGAACCCTTGCTTCCGAGGTTCGTGCATTACCATGCACTTGGGAGGAATATGAACTTATCACTACTAAATCCCCCAAAGTCGCTGCCAAACTAATAGCAAACGATGAAATCTCAAAGGAGCAAGCGGCCCTCAGACGCCTAGTCACTTCATATCGAAAGCCTCCCCGTTCTATTCGTGAACATGAGATGCACGAGCTCATGCATATGGCAAGCTCGCCCTCCACGTTCTTACAGCAGTGGTTTGCTCTAAGAATCCAATGGGAGAAAAAAGGTTGCCGAATAATGACCAATGCTGAGCAATGCAGGGCAGTTAAAACCATTGAATATGACCCCACTTATGTGGCACCCATCTCGTTTAGGGTTTTGGCCATCACCCGCAATCAACAATTGGACGACCATGTGCTCGCCCACCCCTATATTGACCAACTCCTCACCAAAGAGAAATTACATGTCACCAGCCACCTTAATACTAGGGATCTCTTTCATGATGTCTTGACCTACATCTCCCAGGTCTCTATCCAACCGGTTGCTCTTGATTGTCATGCTCAACTGGAATACAACCCAAGATTCTACACGTGGCTTCTTCACATGTAAATTCCTACCCCAAAAGGACCAACGCCACCCTTTAACTCCCAATCCTAGGAAGGATTCTTCTCTTAGCTGGAAGAGGGGTGGGTATGTATGTGGGGTATGTGGTGAAAGGAATCTGATAGGAAATGAATAAAAAGGGGGTATGGTAAAGTAAAAGTAGTGAAAGACATAAGCATTAGTATGAGAAAAATGGCTTCCAAAAATTCAGTCAAGAGTTTAAAAATAGCAAAGTGCTATGTGGAAAATACTAACGGAGGTTACGAATTATGGCAGGAGCAAAAAATGTCGCAGCAAGACCGCGCCCATCAACTCCCATTCAGTGAGGAGAAAAGGGAGCTATATTGCATCCAATTGCAGAACCGCGCCTTCGGCCAGCTCAAGTTCCGAACCATCCACAACATCGGAGTCGTGGTGGCGAAGGAGGAGGCAGCCAGGAGGGTAGTGGAACAGTGCAACCTGACAAAGTACATTGAAAAATTCTCACATGAGCTGGATCACTTTAAATGCGTAGAATTCCTCAGAATATACAATTCGGAACATGAAGGGGGCATTGTAACAGTAGGCCAAGGAGAGGGCGCAAAGAAGGTACATGTCCGATTGGACCCAGCCTTGGTGGAAAAAGCTCTGGGATTGGTACCTAGGACAGAAAGGCGACAAAAAAGGGATGTTTATGCCTTACTAAAAATGAAGAAGGAAGAGGTACTCACGAACAATAGCATAAGTATCCAAGACATCCCTGACACTGAGCCAAGCTGCAGGCCAAGTTGGTGCATGTGCTCTTCTCTAGCCAACGTTACAATTCCTTAATGCATCGGATTAGTGTGCCAATGCTGGAGAATGTAGCAGCCCACACTCTAGACGAGGTGGATTGGAATGGCTACGTGCGGAAGACTATCGATCAAGCGGCCAAAGCACTAGCCCTAGAAAGTGCACCAATAGGAGGAGAATCTCCGGCTTCTAAGGTGACGGAAAGGAAGAAAGCCTCCTCCAAGGCCTCTTTCATCAGCTACGAAGGAGTCTTGACTGCACTCATTCAGGAGGCAGTAAAGGCAGCACAGGAGTCGGAGGAGGGAGAAGGAGAAATGTTGGAGAAGTTGCCCCCTCGACAGGACAAAGACAGGTCCACTGACAGAACAGAAACAGAAGAAGAAGGGGAGGGATAAACTAGTAAGAAGGCAATCAGGACAATGAAGAAGAAGGCAGTGCAGGGGAAGAAAAAGGGTGATGAAGGTAGGAAAAAAACAAAGAGAAGACTTGGAAAGGGCGAAGAAGGAATCCTCGAAAGAAGCAAAAGAGAGAGAGAGAGAGAATGAAAAAGAAGGAGGAGCAGAGGGAAAGAGAGTTGCAGAAAGCCAAGGAGGCGTCAAAACAAGAAGCTGAAGCGGAGAAAAGGAGGGAAAAAGAACAGAAAGGGAAAAAACAGGAAGAGCAAAAGAAAAGGCAGGAGAAAAGGAAGAGAAAAGCAGAGGAAGAAGAGGAGGAGCTGCAAAGGAAGGAGGAGGAGGACCTGGCGGAGGCCCCACGACAGTCCATCGAACAGCAGTGCCGAGCAGACGAACTAAGGAACATGAGCCCATGTAGACAAGAGGGGCCTAGATCCAGCACACACGTGCTAGAGTTCATGCCACCTCCAATCTCTGAAGGTAAAGGCAAGGCCCCGCTCCATCCGATCCCTACCCTCCTGGTACCTACCGCGGAACTCACACCGTCACCCCTAGCATCCCCACTAGTGCAGATGTGTCAAATTTCATGGCGTGGATGCAGTATTTTATCAACAAAGAAATGGGCCAGGGGCAGAGCATAGAGACTACAGCCACAGGACAAAAAAGACCAGCCACGGATGCAGAGTTTAGGCAAGAGCCCAAAAAGCAAAAAGTTGAAGCCTCCACCTCGCCTATTCATGCAACGATGATGCCACCAGCTAATTACGACGAATACATCGCCGAGCTGATCTCCCAATTGGAGAGAGCGAAGGACGCAAAATAGCCGTGGCTGAGTTGGCACAGCCGAGAAGGAAACCATGGCCACCTTCCAGTTGGACAAGACAAGAATGGTAGCCTTGCAGCAGTGCGAAATTGCAGAGCTGAAACAGGAACTGAAGGCTAGTGATGAGAGGGAGGAACATTGGAGGCAGCTACTTGAAAATGAGACGCAAGAGTTAGTAAACATGCAAAGAGGGCACAAGCTCCTAATAGTGCAGTACGAGGAGCTTGCTGCGAAAGCTGCTAAGGTGGATGCACTCAAGGTGGAGCTGAGTGCTAGGGACGAAGAAAGGCAATGAGGCATGGAGGAGCAGGAGGGGGAGCTCAAGCGCCTAACAGATCAGCTAACCTCTGAATGACAAGAACAGGAGAGGCTAGTCAGGGAACTAGAGGATTATGGATAGAAAATAATGATGCTCACCTTAAGACAAGGGGAGGGCCTGGAAGTGATGAACAAAAGGGCAAAGGAGTGGGATGCGCACAACAAGAGGAGGGTGAAGACACTGGCGCGCCGCCTTGCTTTAACAGAAAAAGAGAAAATCATCGTGGAGAGCAAGGCGGAGGCAACCCAATTGGCCTTCAGCGCTCAACAGAAGACCTTCCTCGATACCATCTTGGACGCCACCCACACAGTACAAGGAGAGTCACTGGAAGCAGTGCAGAGGAAGCTCGGCATGACAAGAAGAGCCCTACACACTAGACTACAGATGCCACCACTACCGGCGGCGGCTGGGTTTGGAGGAACAATGGAAATACCTGACGAGAGCGGCCTAACCCCCCAGGAAATAGATGCCCTCGGGTTCAAGGAAGAAGCAGTACACGCAGAACGGCAGGGGGAAGAAGCAGAGCTAGAAATCGATGTGAATCGCTTCAGGAAAGATGTGGTCCCGCAACCCCCCTCGCCAGAAGCCCAACACCCGCCACAAGCAGATCCAGCTGCTATAGAAAGAAAATCCATCTCTAAAGAAAGGCGAAAAAAGCTGGTGGAGGAGGCCAGGACAAAAGCTGATAGCCAAACTAGCCGTGCAACCATCCATGCCTCTCCCTCCGTGCCCAGATGATCTCCCAGCGGGATTCCACGCAGAATTGGTGGTGTGGGAGGTGCAAGAACTAGGAAAAGATCCATTCTCCTTCAGTTTCCTCCTACCCAACAGTTTGCGGAGGGTCCTGCCTCTCAAAGTGATAGACAAGGTGATCGCGGTCGATGGCCGGCTGGGGAAAAAATGGCTGGAAGAGCGAGAAAATACCCCAACCTCTTGGGGCACCGAAGCGGCTGACTACAGGCAAGATAAAAATTTTAAAATCCCCCACACTGTACAAAACTATAGGAACCAACCCCTGTGGAGGAGACGAGTATGCAACATAAGCATGCTTGCCTGGATGGCTTTTTGTAATACCCTCCCGTTCGAGCGGAACGACCCCACTTATATGGCGTACCCTCGAAGGGTAGGCATAGATTTTGATGCCACCCTCCACGGGCAATATGACTTTCCCGTCATTTATAACTCCACTGTAGCATCCTTTGACAAGGCCCTTCTTTTTACCGTAGAAAGCCTAGACGAGTCTATGATGCACTTCCTTGCGGACTTTTCCTCATGTCATGACTCCACTTTTATAACCACCTCTAACTATCTTAGGCTACTTAGGCTACTTCTTAAGCAAGACTCGACTACACAAGAGCGTAGCCTGCCTCCCCTATTCTTCGACCCTAATGCTATAGATAATTATGCCATGGCTTGTCTCATGATGAGGGTGACTCTCCTTCCCTCTTTTTGCCTAGCAGCCAATTCACTAGATGCAACCACCCCTTTCTCTCCACTACCTCCCTACATGTCCGCATGAATCTAAATAATTACACGCAGACTCGCCAATTTTTGAGCAAGTCTCTCCGCCCACCTTCTCCTCCTCATTCCAACTAAGATACTTGGGCCTATGTCTCATCTCCAAAAAAAAAAGAAAAGAAAGAAAAACTACACCTAGGGATCTCCCTAGCCCCCTCCCCCACCTCACGCTTAGGGCACATCAAGGACAGGACTTCCCGACCTGTCACCCTAAGAGTGCACCGCACCTTCAACGAAGCACGAACCGGGTCCTCAAGTGTGGGACATTACCAAGGGCCTGAGACCCATCTCCCAGTTCCACTGCCACAACCACCACACATTACACAGCAAGTAGGCACGCCCTTAGGAAGTGCATAACTTTTCTTGCAGGCTATGTTCGACTCTCAAGAGATGACTACCCGTGGAAGACGATTACCATGGCACCCTTTAATGACCCACATGTGCCGGCATCCATCCATCCGCCTGTTGATGGCCACCATGATCAAACCAGGTCAAGGTAGAACTTCCATTGGCATAGATCTTGGAACTGCATCATCCAACTATCCAGGCCCAACGCTTCAAAGCTCCACGGATCGCCCATCGATTCCACAAGCCTGAAGACCTTCAACTCAAAACTTAAGACCTTCAACTCAACGAGAAGGATCTTCAATAGAAACCATGGTTTTTCAAGAGAAAATAGCGTTCGAGGGGTTTTCTCCAGAATAAATCCCTCCAATACCATCATCCTAAGGGATTGCTTATTGCTTCAAGTGTTTCTCATCCTTAAAGACAAGCGACTACGTAACCAGCACCACAACCGTGTGACAGAGGCCGAGTGTCTTCATGGAGCCTAAAGCACGGTGGCTCCGGGTCATTACCCCTAACTACCCACCTACCTGTTCCACCTAACAGTCGACCTGGCTTGCCACCATGTCCCACCACAATGCCATGGGACTGGCACTTAGCTACGAGGGGGGTAATGTTATCGTGCTTCCGCAACACAAAGGAGCGGAAAATGGAAAAAAGAAAAATAGCAAATAAGGCGCAGGATAAAAGTAAAAGAAGGCGCCTTGACCGGAAACCAATCCCTAAAACAATCAAATGTTCGGACAGGACCCTCAGAAAGCTTCGGTGTCGGGCCAAGGCAACAAAAGAGAAAAAAGGCGCACCATTAAAATGTGAAAGCACCCCTAAATCTATGTAAAAGAGCGCCAGGCTCACTCCTATGCAAAGTGTATGCATTAGTTGGGAATAGGATAAATTAGAATGGTGGGAAATGGGAAAAAGGGCCCAGGCCACGGCCGGCCATGTAAAAGAGAAAAAAGGGGATGACCACCCAAAAAGGATTTAGGGCTTTGTATATAAAGTTGAAAAGTGAATGGAAAGCTCATTCTTTGGTGTGTGGCAAAAGGATTCTTCTTCTTCCTCTCTTCTTCTCTCCTTCTTGCTTGTGTGTGCTCTTGAGAGAGGGAGTGTGAGAGTGTGAGGGAGTGAGTGTGTGCGAGAGTAAGGGATCAAGAGGGTGAAGCTCTTCACCATCTCCTCTCCTCTTCTTCTCTTCTCTCCCCTTCTCTTCTCTTACACGCGCGGCTATGGAGGATGGAGCTTGGAGATGGAGGAGGCTTGAGGATGCTTGAGCTAGCATCTAGGATCGTGGAGCTACCGGAGAGCAAGACAGAGGAGGGTACTCGATCAAGCATCAAGGTAAGCTCACTACACTCGTAGGATCGACAGCGCGTCGGCTAGGTGAGAGATAGCCATTAGAGCTTGCTTGAAACGCTTGAAAGAATAAGCGGTCTGAGGGTCTTGGCGGTTGAGCGAAAGCTCCCACACTCTGTCTCATTACCTTTCCAAGGAGTTGTTCACAGCTTCTTGTATGGTCTGAAAGGTATTACCATTGATTGAAGTACCTATCTCCTAGCAAAGATGGATCAACATTTCATTAAAGCTAGTAGAGGAAATGTGACTAATGTCAGATTTGGATCGTACAATTATTTATCCTTGATGCATGCTGCCCCTGGCAATGGAAGTACCTTTACCTCTAGTTCAACTTCTGGAGGTTCCTCATCCTCCTCATGAAGATGATGATGTAATCATTGATGATGATGATTCTTCCTCGCCTCTTATCATTCAGAGAAAGTGCCTAAAACGAGCTATTGCATTAGTGGTAGTTCCTACTCCTTCAATCCCAGTTACAATTCCTGCTCAATCTTGCAGCACACTACATGCCTTTCTTCAAATGTCAAACCTTTTTAGAGCCCATAGGAATGGTATGTTGGACATTTCTATTCCTTCAATGCAAGGCCATGTAATAGGAGATGCCATTATTTTTTTGTGCAAGTATATTCAGAGCTCAATTGCAATCAAATCCACACAAACCCATTAGAGTCTTGTTGCATTATTTTGTAATTACAAATTTGATACTAATTCAAATTGTGTGAATCCCATATCTTCCCACACTTGCAAAAGTTGATTATTAGTATAGAAAATATAAGCCAATTCTTGTATCTCTATGTAGATTTATCTTTTTCGCTATTATTGTTATCCACATCTATTTCTAGGCCATAAATATTATATCTCTATGACTTGAGACATCATTATCTATTATAGTCTTGTTTTAACTAATGTCATTGGTATACAAGGATGTGATTCTTATGTATCTATTAAAGTGGTTTGTTTGAGTGAAATAAAATCTATCGAAAAGTCCTAAAATGATGAATATTTAAAACCACTCACAAATGGAAGAAAATTAATATTTAATTATTTCTTTGAGAGTTTTCCATGTGCCAATGTGGTTTGATAGTGAATCTTTAAATGGATAGTAGATAATCAAGCATATTAATTAGAGAAAACAATAGTGCTCATTTGACCAATGTTTTCTTTTCAATAAGCAAGACTTTGTGACAACTAGATCAATGTTACCACCATTCTTAGACCAAGGCATCGTAAAAGACACTGTCATTTTCTAAAGCATCATTAAACTCTCCAATGGGAAGCTTAGAATCCCACGTTTGTATGAGATGTTTACAACATGCTAGGAAGCAAGATGTAACATTCCCAATTACCAAAATTAGGCGTTCTTCGCATGAACCTCTACTTAATAGGAGGTCATTAATTGAATAAAGGCAAATTTTTTTATTAATTATCCCTCTCTCCTCCAGCCGACTATCGTGCTGGAGGAGAAGGGAATAGCAAGAGCTATTAAGCTCCTTTTTGCTGGAGCTCGCAGGGGGGGTCGAGGGCATGCGTGATGCCACGAGAGTAGGGGGGTTGACATTCTTACTAAAGTTGCACACCTTATTCCAGTAAAGACAAATTATAAAGCCTTCGACATTGCAAGATTGTTTATCAAGGAGATATTCAAGCTACATGGGTTACCTAGAACAATCATTAGTGATCGAGATTCTCTCTTCACGTCACACTTTTGGAGAGCTATCTTTGAAGCTATTGGGACTCAACTCTGTTTTAGCACCGCCTACCATCCCCAAACGGATGGCCAAACAGAACGAGTAAATCAAGTTATCAAGGATATGTTTAGGGCATACTGTTGTCTAAATCAAAAAGGTGGATTCAATACTTGCCTTCAGTTGAATTTGCCTACAATACTTCTTACCAACAAGGTATTCAGATGACCCCTTTTCAAGCATTGTATGGTCATGACTGTTGAAGTCCCCTAAACTTCTCAGATCCAACCTTGAGGGTTTAAGCTTCAAGGTAGATGTTGGAAGAGATGGATGACCAAGTAAGGTCAATAAGACAGGACATCCAAGCCGCCAAGGATAGACAAAAGGCATACACAGATTTGAAGTGTCAAGATAGAATATTTGAGGAAGGAGACATGGTCTTCATTCACATATGCCCAAAGAAGAGATTGCAAGAAGCTAATCCCAAGGTATTGTGGACCATACAAGATCCTCAAGTGCCTAGGACCTAATGCCTATAGACTGCAACTCCCTGAGAACCTAAAGGTTCATAATGTAGTCCATATCAGCCTATTAAAGAAGTATGTACCAAATCCTAACCATGTACTCGATGACCAACAAGTTGTAATGCCTAGTCAAGGAGTCCTTGAACTAAGGCATGACAGGATCTTAGATGTTAGGGAGAGACAACTGAGATCCAGAACCTTGAGAGAATGCCTCGCCCAGTGGAAATTTTATCCCGAGGAGGATGCCACTTGGATAGTTGAAAGCACTCTCAACCTCCAATATCCCCAGTTTATCTCAAGATGAGGACATCTAGATTCCTCCAAGAAGGAGAGAATGTAACATTCCCAATTACCAAGTATGCGTTCTTCGCATGAACCTCTACTTAATAGGAGGTCATTAATTGAATATATGCAAAATGTTTTATTAATTATCCCTCTCTCCTCCAACTGACTATCATGCTGGAGGAGAAGGGAATAGCAAGAGCTATTAAGCTCCTTTTTGCTGGAGCTCGCAGGGGGGGCCGAGGGCATGCGCGATGCCACGAGAGTTGGGGGGGAATCCCCCTCCCCTCACCTATAAAAGCCTTGTGCCATGGGCGTAAGGGGGAGGGCATAAGGCTACCGTGGAGAGCCGCGCCACTCTGCTGGCCGAGAGAGAGGGTGAAGACGGACAGAAAGGAGGGAGTACGGGCCGCCATCGTCGTGAGTAGAGGGAGCGTGAAGAGGTAGTCGTGAGGAGGAGGAAGTACAGGTCGCCTGGGCTCGTGGTGCCTCCACCTCTTCCCGCCGTGACCACATTAATCTGCTCACGCCCTCCAGAAGCTTCCTGCAAGCTTCTTGGAAGCTTCTAAGGGGGCTCTCCAAGCACCCCTTCCCATGGAAATTCCCACCCAAGTTCATATTGCCCCCGGGTTTCTTTGAAACCCCTTTTTCATTGCATCTTTACACAAGGGGTTTTACCCCCGGGAATTGAGCCTTCCCCTTGCATCCCCCAAAATTCATTTACCAGTCGTAAACCCTTTTCATGGATTCACTTAAAGCCACACTAGCAGGTTTTAAACCCCTTTTTCCTCCCCGGGTTCCAAAGCCCCTTTCCCGTGGGCTTTTCCTTTTTCCCTTTCAAGTGGGTTTAATAACCCTTTCCCCCCTAGGATTTAACCCTTCTCAAGTAGTCTTTTACACCCCCTTTTCCCCCTTTTTTTTCAAATCCACTAAGTCCATTTAGAACCCCCTTTTCCGTGGGGTTCCATCCAAGCCCCTCTAAAAGCCCAAGTCTCACAAGTCCAACCTTTTAAAGATCCGAAGTTCTGCGAAGGCATCTCCTGCATACGAGGGAGAAAGGTAAAGATCTTGAGGCTGCGTACCAAGGTGAGTAAATTCACCAAATCGTGTAAAGACAAAGGCAACCTGGAAATCTGAAATTATGTCCACAATGGCCAAGAGGTTGCAAGTCGGGCCTACGCGGGAGGTTCTTCTCCTAACATTCATGTGGATATCTCCCTGAACCCACAAGTCCAGGTATTTACTATTTTTTTGATTCGTCGCAAAAAGTAAGTTATGCATGATAAATTCATGGACTAGGAAGCACCTACGCATGTCAAATTCACCTAGCCTAGTTAGATGCAATTGGAAATAGATGGACTATTGAAATAATTAGCTCATGGCATGAAGTGGTCATTGGTATTTCCAACATGATGAACAAAATAACGTAAATTATCTATGCATCTCACTACCTTATTAGTAGTTTCCCTTGCGTGCATGTCAAAGTGACGGCCTAGAACACCTATTGCCTATCATTATAAGGTTGAGATTATTAAAGTGCACCTTTGACTAGGCATGGGAAGATTAATTGCACGTCGCATTTTTAGACAAATCTTCATTGAATGATTCATTAGGGAAAGTCCTTAACCCTGTAGGAAATAGAAGAGCGCGGAAATGATTCTAAGAATTTGCGTGTGGCATGTGATTGTAAATTGGAATAGGTCAACTCTAGTTTTTTGGCATGAATTTCACTACGTTGTAGTTAGGAAAGGAGTGCATGTTGCACATTTGTCATATGAAAAATTTCATTCATCAAGAGTTGTATTTAGGGAAAGGCTGCATGGTTTATTGAAGCATGAAATCTTAAAAGCTTAGAAAAAAAATTCTGGGCATGATTCTTGAATGCAAGTCCTAGTAGGATCAATGGAAGTTATGCCGCAATTTAATATGCGTTTTGATCTTAACCAGAAAAGTTAGGGTTATTGCAAATTTAGGGGCATGTAGAAGCAATGAATCATGCATTTAGGTGAATTGTGAGATGTCACAACTAGCTTTCTCCTTTAAAGATCAAGTTAACATCTCTAGGGATGGTTCGTCCTTGTCGCAAGACAAGTAGATCGAATTATCTAAATCCCCTAACTCGCAAGGGATTCGCATAGGATGGCTCAACCGATACGATAAATAACCCAAGTGCTAACTAGGGTTTAGCACGTTAAGGACTTGACCTAGTTTCACGCACTTGTTACCAAGACGAACCCTTGAACCAAAGGTCCTACCCACATTCACGAAATGTAGGGACAATTGGACGCTCATGCATAAAACGATCTAAGGTTTCTACCCTAAGGATCACTCGTTCAAATGATGAAACTCGGATTGAGTTGGAATTCCTAGGACCGAACATTGTCGACCTAGTGTAATTAGGAATGGGTTGGGTAAGAAGACACCCTAAACCCTGCTTCTCATCTGGAGATAATTCTGTGACCAGAAAATGCCGTTCAATGGATGAAATGATCCCATGGAATAGATGCGACACTTGTGCAATAAGTTGCAACGTCGCATAGACTTGTGGTTTGTTCACAAGAGAGTTTTGCCATTTCTTGGAATGAGGTTGGCAAGTTCTTACGCAAGTTTAACTTGCAAGAGGATGAGTAGTCATCATGTTACATCACCTTTCTTGGGGAAAAATTGCCAAGTAAAGGGAAATTAGGTATTTTCTTGGAAGAAAATGATCAATCAATAAATTGAAGCGATATGGTCGCCAGGATTTACTGTTAATAAAACCTAAGGTATTGGTTAAGTTGGGTTAATAGGGTATGGCCCTAACCCAAGGACAAAAGGGTGAACAAACAAACCCTTGGGGATCTTGCCAAGTCGCAATTGATCCTGGATCGAATGCTGGTTGCATTCGGAGAGAAGGATTCACTCCTTAACAGTTGGCCAAATAAACGACCACTGGAATTGATTGTGCTTGTAAGAGTTTAGAAAGCACTGTTTGCATTGTTTGCTCAACGAACTAAAGGATGAAATGATATCTAATGCTTCAGGTTGAAGGCCTGAAGGGAGAGGCAGCTTTAGTTACCCCCGACGGCCTACCTGACCCTAACCAAGGGGGTTGTTGACCACGCCGGGAACGTGGACCGAACCCACCGCAAGAGGTCTTTCCGTTGAGCTCTACTTGGAGCAGGAGGACGCTTGGGTGCCAGGGGGGCTCTAGCCATAAATCCCCCGCCTTTCGGGTCCTACACAAGAGGCTAATGTGACTCAGGATTGGATCTCGAGGCCCGCATATTAGTTTACGGGCGGAAGCTTGGAATAGAAATCCATGGGGATTATTGGATAGCCTTCGGGCGGATTATGGACAAACCTAGGGGTGTAACTCCTTGTATTTCAAAGATAAAATGATGAAATGTAAAGAAAGAACTTGCTTGATATTGTTTTTCTATGTCACGTGATAAGATTACGTGAAGGAACTAGTGCTTAACAAGAGTAATTAAAGAAGCTGATTGTTATATGTCAAATTAATATGTTAGATAATTACATAACTAAAACAAACCGAGGAAAGTGCGAAGGATGGGCCATGGGTCCGTCCTACGGTTGGGTGGTCCTAGTTAGCTGAGAAATTTTCTCAAAAATCTCGAAGAACAGCGGGATGATCATCATCATCAAAACGAATAACGAGAGCGATGACCTAGAGTTACGTCTTACCCGATTTACATTGTTTTAGGGGAACGGAATGGGACTATGCCTTATGGCAGAGAGGTTGAGCCTTGCATCCCTCTCGTTTCCCATTCTCCTTGAACCAAGTGCAACGTGAATCCGCTTCGGACCTGGCGTTTCTGCGTAAAGTAGTTCGCTCGGGTCTGACGCTAGTTGTTGTGCTAATGACCAAATCAAAAAAACCCTAATTCAGGTCGATCCTTAGTGGGAACGGCCAGGATACTTCCACTACGTGGCAGACACGGGAAGACCTAGATCGCAAATCCCGTAACATTCCATGGGAATGTCGGGTGGAGCTTTCTAGACATCCTTTCCGATGGATTGCTAAGATGTGTCCTGGATGATTCTAGTGGACATGTTACACAAGAATACAACTTTGGAAAGGAAGCATACCACTTCTAACTTATCATCTTAATTTTGATGCTTTTATTTCTCAATGAAAATAATCACATCCAATATGAAATAACAACATTAGTTGTAATCACCTTGACTTAGCATGTTATAAAAGGATAAGAAATAACTTGCAATCCACATGTAGATGAACCACCTAGACATTTGATAGCATCATCTAGCATAATGTGTATGCATATTACGGATGAATGTAATGCACAAATGCTTATTATTTATTTTGTATTTGGACCTATTATACATTATTATGGTAAAGTAATTTTATTGCATCAAATTATTCTAATTGAGTTCAATATCCTATGTTAGAAAAAAATTATTTAGTGGCGTATTTTTCATGTGAAGCTTTCAAAGTCCTCACATTAACAAGTGACTTTCTTCTGAGACACACACACATACATTAGGGGAGAGAGAGAGAGATTTTGATCAAGATTAAATTAATAAAATAGATAAAATAAGATATTGTATTGTTTTGTGGAATTTTGTTCCTAAACTCTTGAATAAGGATTCTCCTTTTCTAGGATTGAGAACATGGAGGTATTAATTATATTAAATGTTCCTAAAGTAATAAGAACAAAAGCTATTAGAAAAATGCCACCTCCATAGTTGCTCCCAAACTTGGGTATGCAAATACTTGCATCAAGGAAATGGTAGAGTCTACTATAAGCATCCTTTTTCAAAATTTGATACAAGAGTCGTGGTATAACAAGCAAGGTCTGCAATCATGAAACTTGTGTGAGACACATGCTAGGAAGAAACTAGTAACCACATGTAAGAGTTTGGAAACACTTTATAATGAAGAGTCAAATATGTTATGTACGCTATGAAATGAGAACAACATGCATGTTTATTTACCTGATAAGTCGATGGAGGCCAATGTGTAATTTTGAGTGCAGCAAAAAGGCTATCAAGAAACCATTCACTATGAACTGAGATCACAACATCATCAATGACGATTGTTCCCTCCAATGTGAATGGATTATAGAGCCCTTTGGCCATAGTTGAATGAATATCTACAAACTATAGATTTATTATTCAAACAAGCAATTATTCTTTTTTAGCAAGCATGAAATTTGATGCCTTCTATAATAGCATCATTTTCTAATATTTGAAAACTTACCTGTAATCGAGTAGGAAACCATTTGGTTGATATTTTCATCCCAAGCCAACATTTTATCACCAAGGACAATGTCTTTTGCATATTTGTAATAAAAGAGATGGTCATTTCCTATTGAGATAAGAGGTTGTTAAATGAATTGGTTCTAGAATGTATGGGTATAAAGATATGAGGTGGTCAAATTGTTGAAGGAAAATTAACCATATTAATCAATTACCAGAATGAATTAAAACAAAGTGCAAAGGAGTGAGATCAATCTTCTTTATTTGTGTGCCAAAAGAACCATGATTTTGAGAGAGCTCAAGTTGCAAAAACATTGATGATGCATTTTCATCAGCATGCCTAAATCCATATATATCATTGAACTCTAGCTTTTGTAGATTGGTATTCCAGACTGCAACCTTTTATGAAAATAGAAGGTACAAGAGAATAAGTTGTGCAGGATGAAGTAGTAAAATCAGAGTAGCTAGATAATATTTTTAAAAATGAAAAACATAAATTAATTGTTAGGATAGTGCAACCATTTCAAGTGTAAATAGAAAAATGTTCTAAAAACTTTTCTCCAATGTCAATGTCACATATCTTTTTTCCATGTCCAACCTCTGTCATGACCATGGAGGTTCCTACACCATAAACCCATTCAATTAGTTATGGATGCTCGTAGCTCTTATTGTGTTTTCATTGGCTACAACATTACTATATGTTTCTCAAATCTCGACATGAGGTGCATCAAATTCAGAAATAGATAACATCAAGTCATAAAGATGCGTGCACGAGACTAAGCAAAGGATCATGGATGAATGATGCCACCTTTAACACGGCTTCCAATTGCATAACAACACCTAGAAACAATGCCTAGCATTGCAAATTTTTTTAGCAATATTCTATACAATTGACACATTGTTACCAAATTTTCACATTAATTTAATGCAAATGCGATCGTAATTTCGTCTTTGGAGGATGTGTCTCTGTAGTCCAACAAGTGGAAAATCCTAGTTCAAAGTATTTTTGTGCTAGAGAGTGGACTTAGGAAAATACCAAATAGAATTCGATAGTTTTATCTAATCAGAAGGGATTATTTTTTATTAGTGGAACCATGAGTATTTGAGTTAATATGAGCAAGGAGGGGAAACATTTTGATAATGGCAACCTGATAGGCAAAAATGCAAGAGAGGTTAGTCGTATAATGAAAGTGGAAAAGTAGCTAACATTTTAGCCTAACAAAAAAATATATTATGTAAGAGAGGATGCTAGTTGAAAGAGAAGGGGGGGTGTTCTTTTATGTGTTATGGTTCTAAAGGTTAGGAAATGAGTTTTTTTTTTTAAACCATAACTAAAAGAAAAAAATGTTGCATGTGGATTTGAAGAGGTTATGACCAAGGAGAGGGCTCCCTCATCCTAGGGGGCACATCATAGTGGGAGATGAAGAGAGGGAGAATGGGAAAAGACTAACTGGAAGAGGAAGAGGAAAGGGAGAGGAAGTCCAAAAGCCAATTGGAGAAGAGGAAGGGGAGGAGTTAGTGGAAGTTGAAGAGTCATGAGAAAGAGAGGAGGGGGTACCATCCTATAAAGAGGGAGAGAGAACAAACTAAAGGGAGAGAAGGGTGCCATCATCAAGAAGGGGACACTATCATCCTAAAGGAAGTGCCATCAATTCAAGCCATCCAAGCAAGAGGATTTGAAGAAACAATTGAAGTTGGAGAGAGCAAGAAGAGAGAATTGAAGCCCATGCCTATTCCATAGCCATTACCATGTCTTCTCCTTCTACCTCCATTTTGGAGCCTTTCTCTTCTCTTCTCTCTTAGTCATCAACATAAAACCATGGAAGCTAAGCTCGTATGTTTGGACTTAATCAAGATTAAGTCTTAAAAGAGTTACAAGTGGCTTTTCCATGGCAACAATGCAATTGACCAATTGATCTCTTGGGAGAGGGAAAATGATGAGCTCACCATTGGGAACGATTGGATAGACTCCCCTTTGCTGGACTATAAAGGACACGGCTCCCAAAGACGCAATTACGAATCTCGTACTTTGCGTAAGTGTCTTAACGTGTTTAACATTTTTTTAAAAAATTACATAAATATTTCTTTAGTTTGGAATTTTTATAGAATACCTTTGAAACTCAATTTCAACTCTGGATAGTTTTTAGAATTTATGAAGGTCTTATTATATTTTAAAAATCAAAAACTTTTAAAAATATTTTAAATGACTTAAAAATGATATAGATGAAATTTTATGAAATATTTGGTTAAACAATTATGAGATGTGATATTTTTTTATAAATTATGTATTTTTGGAAGTATTTTTAATTTTTTCTAAAAATTTTAGAAACAGATTACTATATCTTAAAAATCAAAAATAGTTATTTTGGATGAACATTACATTATTTTTTGATAAAAATCATGTTTTTAATTCAACCAAAAATTAGGATCGTCTATAGAAAACCTAAGAATATAGTTTTCACTGTTTTATGAAAAGTTCTTAGGGTTAGAGAAAAATAAAATTAATTTGATGTTATCTGTTTGTTTGAACATTATTAATATAAAAGATTATATGCCAAACTTTATGCAAATTAAAAGTGTTGACGAGGTATTAAGTTATATCAACATTAGAAAAAGATTTTTTTAAAATAAAATTAGAGTTTATGGGATTGAGGGATGTTAGTTGATTTGATAATAAAAGGAATGAGAAAGAACTGTAGGGTTTATGCTTTGAAGTTAATTCGCGAAGCGATTAAAATCCTAGGGTTAGTATTTAAGCGTCCAATATAGAAATAGAGATGAATAGCAAGATTAAGCAAACTTTTTGAGTTTTCGATATTAAATTAGTTGGACTACTACAAACGAGTGTCGTAACTATTGAGGAAGGCTAGTACAAATCATAGAAATTAGTTATCAATATAACCTATTCAATGCAACAACTCCTAGGAGTTGGCTTGACATCCGGGTTAAAAGTGGCTTGGTCTTTGGTCAGTCTTTTTTTGGTACATCTGCCGGGAGCCAAGTGCGCTTGAACGTGTGATCAATTTTCCTAGGGTATTTAAATCCTAGGTGTTATTTATGAGTGAATACACATTCTCTTTTCTAAGGGACTATTTTCCTAATTTGCCCCAAGAGTACCAAAGAAGAGTGCTATATTGGGCGAGAGATACAGAGTTAGTAGATGGAGGTGAATATTTTGGCCCTAAATTAACTGTGGATGTGGAGCAATTATCCTCTTGGAGTTGGGGTTACAACGATTGTGCACAAACCATAGTTCTACTAGCAACACATTTTAGGCTAATAGACGCAGTAGAGATAAATATAATTAGTGTATTGTACCACTTCGATTGGTATTATCACAGCTCTTACCGAACCTTTAGAAGAGTGGTCTGGGATGATGTGTTGCCCTGGATACGTGTGTCTAGAGGTTTAAAAATTTACTTTTGATACAAAAGACGCTAGAGAGGTTGCTGAAATCTTAGGCTTAATCCATAAGCAAGAAGAAAAGTTGCCTTATGGGGAAATAGACCCAGAGTTTCCGACTATATTGAATCTTCTAAGCGCGCATACAAGCAAAAACCTAATTTTATAGCTTCAAATAAACCGTGCATAATTTTGGAGTATGATAGTAAGAGCTAGTTTAGTAATCGTGGATGAATTCAGAAGAGAGACGGAGGCAGCAAAACGAAGCTAGAGATCAGCGAGCTAGAGAACGAGTGGCACAACAGAAGGCTTGGTTATTAGAAAGGCTTGAGAGGGTCAATTCATTACTGAACTTAGGGATAGATGCTGTGTCTAATTCAAACGTAGAATCCTTAGAGCCTAACATATCATTTGATAGAACACCATCAAAGGAAAGTGAAGCAGCTTCATACTAGTGGGATCGAGTGGTTTCAAGCACTGATAGTGCCACTGAGTAAAGAGTACACAAAGTGAGAGCATGGAAAGTGAAGCTAATGCCACTATAGGGAGTAATGAATCTATAGTTAATTCGAATTTAGAATCTACTTTTGGGTTAAATTACTTATTTAATGCACCAAAATAACCCTTGTGGATAGATTGAGAGACAGATCTGGGATTACATTCTTTGTTTCGTATTCCCCATCAAAGAGAGCAATCAAGAGTCGTATATGACTTTGGACTAAGGTCCTTATTCAGAGAATCCAGGGGACCTGTGTGGTCTGACTCTATTTCAGATTTTGGACTAGGAACACTATTTAAGGAAACAATGGCTCGAAACCTAGTCAGATTAGCTGACTTTACGCAATTTGGGGGACTGTGGGACGAAGATCCCGATGCCCATTCGCAAAGATTTGAGGTTACCTATGTCGCCAATGAGATAATAGACAATGACCAAAAGCTTCATATTTTCCCTACAACATTAAAAGATGAAGCAGCGAGGTGGTATGGGAACCTGGATGCTCAACATAAAGGAATCTATGATGCCTTATCAAGAGCTTTTCTCGAAAAATTTAGGCAACAAGGTTTTCAAGATAGATTGGCTCTGCAATTGGATTATTTATCCCAAGGGGCAGCTGAAAGTGTCGAACATTACATTGAGCGTATGGAGACAACTATACGAAAGATGAATCCATCTCCTAACGATCCCACACAAAAGCGTAAATTTATTGATGGGCTTAATCTTGAAGTTCATCAGCATGTTAGTTTACAACGACCAGCCACACTAATAACAGATGCTAAAACACATGCCAAATGGTGGGAAGAAGTGCAGCTTAGTCAACAACGACGGAGGGATTTATTCAAAGAACCTCGGATGGAATATCCGAGCACTTCAAGCGGGGTACCTAAGAACGTGTCTTATGTGACCGTTCCCTTAAATCCATCGGCAATTGCAAATTCCAATCTATCAAGTGTACCTTTAAATCCGTACACTTTAATTCCAGCCTATATGATGCAGACAGGGATGCCCTCTATGCCTCAACCTCAGTCCCCTCTTGATGAAGCAAAAGTAGCAGATATCATTGCAAAATCTTTGGGAAAGTTGAAGGAAGAAATCATGGGTGCAGTACAAGCACCCTTGAAAGAAATTTATTCAATAACAACACGAGGTTCTAATGCGCAACAGCCTTCGAGCAGCTCGACCTTAAACCCACCTAGATCAAATATCTGGTGTGGTAAGTGTCATGGTTATGGCCATGTGGCTACTGAATGTCCAACGCCTTCGCGATTAATGCCTGATCATCCTCCATTTTATACTTTTTGTCTAAAACAAGTCATTTAGAAACAAATTGTTGGCACAAGATCGGCCAACAACAACAACAAGATCGTTTGATGCAAACAAATTACAATTACATGGATCGTAATAATAATACTTATGAGATCGGGCCACCCAATCAACCTTTCAGGCCCCGTGGATTGCCTACCCAAGGCAGACCTCCAATGCCACGAAACAATTATAATAGTGATGGAAACCGAGGAAGAAATTCTCCTTTTAGGAGAAACAATGGTAACTTTCGTAACCCAATGGGCCAGAGTGGACAACAAAGGCCTAGAGGACCAGTAATTTGTTATCAATGCCAACAGGAAGGTCATATAGCTACTTATTGTCCAAATGCATGGAAAAATCAGGACTATACTCCCCTTTGTAGGAGGTGTAGCGGTGAAGGGCATCATGAAGAGAATTGCCCTAAGTGAGAGGATAATAAAAATAATGATAGGGGTAAACAAGTTTCTAATAAACCCTCAACCTCATCCGCAAATTTTGTTGAAGTAGAAACAACAAGGCAAGAGATTGGGTTTAGGTCTAAATTCATACCACGTAGGGTGACCTTTAAGGCTGACCCCATGATTGGTGTTTTTACTAGAGCACAAAAGAAACAACAAAAGGAGCATGGTCTAGAGGAAGGAAGTCCCCAATCAAAAGAAGCCGTGAAGGATAAATCTAAGGACATAGATCCTAACATAGAGCTACCTGAATCGGATTCTCCTCAGTAGTCTTCAGACCATCCGTTATTGCGCGTGCCTCTAGCAAATCCTAAGATTCAGTTGGGGGTGGCTCCTTTTCCTGAAAGACTTGTACCTCCAAAAGAAGGGAGTAAAGAGCAAGCAGAAATAGTGAATAAGGCCTATGATCTTTGGGCAGCATTGGAGGAAATAAACTTAACAATTAATCTCAAGCAGCTGCTTGAAGTAGCGCCTATATGTCGAAGGCAGCTTTATCATAAGCTAGTTCGATGTAGGAGGAAAAGGATTGATACTAACGCTTCTAAAGTAATTGCAAATGCATACAAAAGGAGAACGACTAAGGAAGTAAAAATAGTAGATTTATTTGTGGATCCAGGAGCACCAGTTATAGACACTACCATCAATGGACATTTGCTGAGTGAAGTACAATTGGATAGTGGTTCAGCAGTCAATTTAATGAGACCAGATGATGCAAGAATTAGGTTTAAAGAATTTAGAAACTACTCATATAGTTTTAGGTATGGCTGATCAAAGGAAAGTGACTCCTTTGGGGTTACTTTGCAACGTGAAATCTGTAATTGCTAGACTAGAATTTCATGTAAATTACTTAGTAGTTCGCTCATTGTCGAATATCTCTTCATATTCTATGTTGCTGGGTCGACCTTGGTTGTACCAAGCAAGGTGCACTCAGGATTGGTATAAAGGTTCAATTGTGATTGGTCCTCGAAGTGATAGGGTCAAGATTCAAGTTACCACAAAAGGGTTTTTGAGGGAGTCAGGAGATGAAATAGTTAGTGAGATGGATGAAAAGTCTAATAGTGAATTCTATGATTCAGAAGTAGAGAGGACCGATAACGAAGGGCCTTATGCTTGGTTCTTTAAAACACAATGACCAGCAAAAGCAGAACAATTAGAGGTTAATATTGTGCATCAGCCTAGCAAAGCAGAACAAGCGGGTATTGGTGAATATGCTGTTAATTTTTCATCAGACAATGATTCTGATAGTGATATTACTCGCTGGTTGTCTACCTTGGAAGATACAACCCTAGACTATTTAATGGTTTCAGCAAAGGAGGATAAATATTCTGTGGATGTAATCCATGAATTCAATGATTTGAATGATTCATTTTTCGATGCATGTCCTGGATTTGGTAAAAATGAGGAAGAAGGTGACCTTGGAGATGCATTTTTTGCATATAACAGATCGGAAATATTTTCCCCTAATGACTTAGAAGAGGAGGGGGAGCATGAGGCAGGAACATCAGACTTAGATGAAGTTTCAGTAAGCTCCTCTATGGAGGAAGTCAATACTATTGAGAATGATCATGACGAACCTGAGGAGAGTTTAGTTACAACATTTCCTTATGAGTTAGATATTTTGCCTTTTGGGTTCGAACAACTTCCAGTTGTTGCTAAAAGATCTTACTATCGTCAACTAGAAAAGAAAGAAAGAGAAAGAAGAAAAAGGAATGGTTGCAAACCTTTACAACAGCCGATATTACATGATGATAGAGATGACCCATCTCTAGCTTTAAATAGATTTGCGCAGACTTTTAATGAATGCCATGGTAATTATGATAGGATAATCAATGATTTAAATGAGACTTTGGAAATAGAACGTGAGGCAGCAGTGACAGCTGTGAATGAAGCAATGAAGAAAATTGCGGAATTACAAAAAGAAAAGTCAGAATTCCAATTTAGGGAGAGGCGGTATCTAGAAGAAATTTCACTTCTAGAGATGTATTTAGAAGAGCAAGAATCTAAATTAAAAAATGATGTATAACAAATGGAATGAATATCGCCTATTCCTAGGAAATGCTCAGTGGAATGTGGGCAAACAAATGAATTTTATACAAGAAGTAAACATATGGCTATTTCAGGAATTGGATTGCAAGAGAAAAACTCGACTACTGCTCCTTGGTTATATATTCCCTTAAGCGCTCTATGAGCAATAGACAAAAGCCGTATCATTATTTAAAAAGAAGGAAACAAATTTATTAAAAAAAGTACCAAATAATCCTTTTAAAAAACTTTTGATTTGTTGTACTTCATATTTTAGGTTTTTGCGCACCTTAGCTTAGTTAGTCTTCACTTGGTTAGGTAGTTAGTTGCACACACGGTCGGGATACTCCTTCAGTGCTAGGAACTTATTACATGAGAGTTTGACTAGGTGGCCACTTTCTAAAGGAGTTTCATTCTTTATTGAGCTAACCTATTAATGGTTTAGTGGTTAGTGATTGCGTTCTGTGCAGGTTTAATAATTTTTGCAAATTTGTGAACCACTACGTGTTTATTCTCGCATTATTTTAGAGCCGCCACGTCAACATTCATAACATGTTGTTTTATATCTAATCTATCTATTTATATTCGTTTGAAATAAAGGATAGTAACAATTTCTATAACTTGATTGAAATAATTTAGAGATTACACAACCTAAGTAATTACAGAAGGAACATAAAACATTTAAAACATAAATACATTGAAAGATACATAAACAATTTAGTCTATATGAGAGTCCACTCACATGGGATGGGACTTAGTACCAGGGAGTGCTTAAAAGGGGGTGATCTATGTGCATGACATAGTGAATTCCATTGTATGGATGTCTAATTAGGAATCCAATCGAGTTTTCCCTGAACTTTTTGTCGGTTTTTAGCGATGTGGGGTAGCTGAATAACAAGGTTCTCTCCACGAAATTTTGACTAGGAGTAGAGTGGAAGAGAGATGCTGAGCTGGTGAGTATCTTTGCTTGTCATTTGCCTAGGCAAGGTGACTGATATTATGTGCTAGATTAGATTTCTCGCGCGACGCTGTTGAGCTAAAATGTTTGAAAGTTCAATTTGGTGATGTATTCCTAGCCTTCTAGTCATTCCTATAAGTCACAAGATTCAAAACTAAAGTAATAATAATAAATTAAGTTCGGGAGAGTCGATCTATTTATTATTCTAAAAAGACAAATAATAAAAAGAAAAAGAAAGAAATGAAAAAAAAAATGCCCTGAGACTACAGGGTTGAAAAAAAAAAAAACCAAAAGAAGATAACTATCGCCTCTGAGGTCCTGGTAGGCTGTAGGGATTTCCTTGATGGGTGCCCTACGGCCGATGCCTTGCATCTCTTTGGGGTCGGACCTTTTGGGAAGGAGAATAAATATATATACTATTTTGACTTTTTTTTATTAAAAAATTCCAAAAACAAAACAAAGAAAAGTTATTCTAAAAAAAAAATCAGGAAAGTTTGGAGTTAGGGATCGTTTACTGGTTGTTTTAGTAGAACATGGAGGGTTAGCAGTTAAACCATAGGAGTCCTATTTGGTATTCTAGTATTGGATTGCCTTGTTTGGGTTCTTTGATAGGCATGGACCTTATTAGTGATGCTATTTCAGAAGCAATATTTCTAGTAGGATGGTAGTGTGGCAATTTATTGCCTAGAGGGATTATTGTTGTTTAGCGGCTCTAGACAACTTCCTAGTTGGTATATTCTATGCAATGGATGACGCTCTGTTATGCACTTTAGTGGGCAAAGTGAGTAAGGGGAATGTTAGTTTGCACTAGTTTTTACATAATTTCCTTGACATATTTGTATTGTTTGCGTTTTACTATGACACCAATTAGCATATTTTTACCTTTGCAGTGTCTACTAGTTGTCCATGTGTGGTTTTGCAGATTTTGTAGTTCTGCTCGCGAGGACGCTTCGCAATTAAGTGCGGGAGAGTATATTTTTTCTTAAAGTTGCGTAGCAGTGTTCGTGATGCTGAATGTTCATGATGAAGATGTGCTCATGAGGACACTTCGCAATTAAATGGGGGAGAAATGACAACACCTAGAAACAATGCCTAGCATTGCAAAACTTTTTAGTAATATTCTATACAATTAACACATTGTTACCAAATTTTCACATTAATTTAATGCAAATGCGATCATAATTTCATCTTTGGAGGATGTGTCTCTGTAGTCCGACAAGTGAAAAATCCTAGTTCAAAGGATTTTTGTGCTAGAGGGTGGACTTAGGAAAATACCAAATAGAACTCGATAGTTTTATCTAATCAGAAGGGATTATTTTTTATTAGTGGAACCATGAGTATTTGAGTTAATATGAGCAAGGAGGGGAGACATTTTGATAATGGCAACTTGATAGGCGAAAATGCAAGAGAGGTTAGTCGTATAATGAAAGTGGAAAAGTAGCTAACATTTTAGCCTAGCAAAAAAAATATTATGTAAGAGAGGATGCTAGTTGAAAGAGAAGGGGGGGTGTTCTTTTATGTGTTATGGTTCTAAAGGTTAGGAAATGAGTTTTTTTTAAAAAACCATAACTAAAAGAAAAAAATATTGCATGTGGATTTGAAGAGGTCCAAGGAGAGGGCGCCCTCATCCTAGGGGGCACATCATAGTGGGAGATGAAGAGAGGGAGAATGGGAAAAGACAAACTGGAAGAGGAAGAGGAAAGGGAGAGGAAGTCCAAAAGCCAATTGGAGAAGAGGAAGGGGAGGAGTTAGTGGAAGTTAAAGAGTCATGAGAAAGAGAGGAGGGGGTACCATCCTATAAAGAGGGAGAGAGAGCAAACTAAAGGGAGAGCAGGGCACCATCATCAAGAAGGGGACACTATCATCTTGAAGGAAGTGCCATCAATTCAAGTCATCCAAGAAAGAGGATTTGAAGAAACAATTGAAGTTGGAGAGAGCAAGAAGAGAGAATTGAAGCCCATGCCTATTCCATAGCCATTACCATGTCTTCTCCTTCTACCTCCATTTTGGAGCCTTTCTCTTCTCTTCTCTCTTAGTCATCAACATAAAACCATGGAAGCTAAGCTCGTATGTTTGGACTTAATCAAGATTAAGTCTTAAAAGAGTTACAAGTGGCTTTTCCATGGCAACAATGCAATTGACCAATTGATCTCTTGGGAGAGGGAAAATGATGAGCTCACCATTGGGAACGATTGGATAGACTCCCCTTTGCTGGGGGACTACAAAGGACACGGCTCCCAAAGACGCAATTACGAATCTCGTACTTTACGTAAGTGCCTTAACTTGTTTAACATTAAAAAATAATTTTACATAAATATTTCTTTAGTTTGGAATTTTTATAGAATACCTTTGAATCTCAATTTCAACTCTGGATAGTTTTTAGAATTTATGAAGGTCTTATTATATTTTAAAAATCAAAAACTTTTAAAAATATTTTAAATGACTTAAAAATGATATAGATAAAATTTTATGAAATATTTGGTTAAACAATTATGAGATGTGATATTTTTTTATAAATTATGTATTTTTGGAAGTATTTTTAATGTTTTCTAAAATTTTTGAAAACTGATTACTATATCTTAAAAATCAAAAATAGTTATTTTGGATGAACATTACATTATTTTTTGATAAAAATCATGTTTTTAATTCAACCAAAAATTAGGATCTTCTATAGAAAACCTAAGAATATAGTTTTCACTGTTTTATGAAAAGTTCTTAGGGTTAGAGAAAAATAAAATTAATTTGATGTTATCTGTTTGTTTGAACATTATTAATATAAAAGATTATGTGCCAAACTTTATGCAAATTAAAAGTGTTGACGAGGTATTAAGTTATATCAACATTAGAAAAAGATTTTTTTTAAATAAAATTAGAGTTTATGGGATTGAGGGATGTTAGTTGATTTGATAATAAAAGGAATGAGAAAGAACTGTAGGGTTTATGCTTTGAAGTTAATTCGCGAAGGGATTAAAATCCTAGGGTTAGTATTTAAGCGTCCAATATAGAAATAGAGATGAAGAGCAAGATTAAGCAAACTTTTTGAGTTTTCGATATTAAATTAGTTGGACTACTACAAACGAGTGTCGTAACTATTGAGGAAGGCTAGTACAAATCATAGAAATTAGTTATCAATATAACCTATTCAATGCAACAACTCCTAGGAGTTGGCTTGACATCCGGGTTAAAAGTGGCTTGGTCTTTGGCCAATCATTGCATCAGAGACACATCTTGTTGCCACACCTGCAAGAGTGGTAACTCCCACCACAGCTACTGTACAAAAAGGCCCAAGTATTGGATCGTCTACAAGACATGTCAATAGTGCACCAGCTACTCCAAATATGCCACCACGAGCAGCACCTGGAGTTGATTGGGAGCTCTAGTTAGATATGTGATTTATGGTAACTTTGGAGTATATAACACCTCAAAGACAAGTAAATGAGCATTGGATCACAAACATGTCGAGTAGTGCACAATCAACATAACTGAGAAAGGAATATTAGTCATAAGATGATAAAAATGCGAGAACCATACATACATATATGTGTTTAGGTTTGACGTACATATATGTGTGAGAAACTAATATTAGTGATAAGATGATAACAATGCGATACCCATATATACATATATGTGTGTAGGTTTGACATGCACATACATGAGTGCATGAAGAAAGGCTATGAAATGATGATCCATTAATGTCTATACTATGTGGAAGGACCAATGCTTTGATAATTTTAACCAACCATGAAAGAGAATGGTCTCTTTCTTAAATATTAGTGAATAATAGACCGTAGGTACAGGAAGATAACCTTCACCAACACAAATGGGTGAGACGCTCATGAGACATCGTCCATTATTTGAAGAGGCAACAGTGAGAGGCTCATATTCAACAGTAAAGTTAGAAACATCAACTTCGATGGTGGTTGATGTGGTGGAAGAGGATGCAACCATCATTGATGGATCAGTTGTGAGGGTACTTGTTGAGGTCCCTTCTTTATACAAGGAATTGACATCATCTCCCGTATTATAAAGACCGCACCCCACAGTCCAAGCATTGTCGTCACATATGATCTAAGAGCCCAATACATAGAAAAAATAACTATGTCAGCATAGCTACACAACATAAGCATACAATAGTACATACTCAAAACAAGCAGCCAACTACAACATTGGTGACTCCTGTATCATCGATGAAGACAATCTCTACACTAGCAGGGGAGTTTGATGATGCATCGCAGCCCCCAGTGGCTTGGATCTAGTACACATACATGGTACTGAAGTGAGTATGAAAGGAAACGAAGCAATACAAACAGAAACAGTAAATTGAGAGTGAACTGCACGCACAATCCACATACCTGCAAGTTCCAATCACGGGTCACACCGTAAGCAGTGACAGTAGTCGGGATGGTGAGATATCTAGCCTCGACCATCTGAGAAGTTGACTCTAGCGCATCTGCCGGGACAGCACCCCAGAATAGGCCGGGGCGTGCCTTGACCCAACACGGCCGATGCCTAGAGCGATATCCATGACGAGTTCTCTGGATAGCTACTCCCTCCATACTGTTGCCGTAACTAATGACGACGGACATGAATGCTATTAGGATCAGACAGATGGGGCGCTGGAGGCGCATCGATGCGGCCGCCACCGATGATACTGACTGGTAATTGTAATGATGTGAAGCTTGTTTCTTCATAGATTTCCTACGCGGGCCTGTGCAGACCATGATCAGGAACCAAGATTACCGCTTTGTGCACCGGCCGATGTTTCTGCAACCCAGCCAGGAGGGGTATATCACACATGTACAAGGTGGCTTAGTTCTATGTGTGCGTGTATATCGATTATAAGAGCGAAGGCGGGCTCGCTCGTACAATACTGTGGCTGAGCGGGGCGCCACAGTATTGTACGATGCTACTCTCAAACACTTACAACACGCCAGGTTCAATGCTTGGCCGATGATGCTGGGCATTCCGCTGCCGCCATCGTCGCCGATTGAGAGTTTTACAACCAGACAGCTGACGCGGTGTTATGGGTTTGAAACGGGTTAGACTCGCTCTTAACAATCCAAGGGAAAATATGCTAGCAAGAGTGTGGAAGAGGGAGCTTTTTATCGTTTCCTACATGGAAGATTTCAACATTTCCCACATGTTCATGTCGTGTCCCCCACATGTAATTAGGGGATTGCATTCCCCATTTGCAATAATGGGGACTCCTAATGAGAATGTACCAACATTTCTTATCCATCTATACCTACAACTAGGGAATGGCATTGTGCATCTATAATTCTAGGGAATTTTTCAATATCTCCTACATGTCTATATATGTACTCTTGCATAAGACTAGGGAATTACATTTCGCTTTTGCCAATGTAGGGAATCGCGGATATAGAGAATTACCTAAATACTCCGAAAACTCTCTCTAGACGAGATTAAGGGAATTCAAGCTTATGGTCTATATCTTGTACATTCAACCTATATCTAGTGGAATTTGCAGTGGACTATATAAAATTAACCTGCATTGTGTAAGAGGCGCACATGCACATGCACACCCCACATACAGACCCTCTACTTCTATTTGAATGCTATTTGATTAATAGGATAAGGTTTTCTTATGAAACTATATTACATACAATCACCATATTCATTAATCATCAAGAAGCAATTAAACAAATTGGGCATTTAGTCACCATGCTATGTACGGCATGGATATGCCTTATTCGTTTCAAATCAACATTGCCTATTCTTCTCATCTTAGGTTCGCATGGATTGTTTGATGTTACCATCAACACATGACACACTCCATCATGAGCTCATTCAAGTTTATGATTCCTATAAACCTAAGGGATAAGCCAAAAGCAAGTATCATACTTGTGTCAACTAGAGAAGTTTCCTGCTAAGCATTGAGATGTTTTGCAATATGGGATCAAGGTTTAAGCTCAATCTCAAAATAGTTGATTCGATTAAGGCATTTAATGGGAACTAGGAGGTTGGTGTAACTGATGTGAATGTGTGAACCTTAGGTTATTAAAAGAAATGTACAACGTACATACTATTACATACATTTCAATCCTTAGAAAATTAATCAAACACTCACAAGGTTTGCTCATAATTATGTAAGTCTACCACTTGGAAATTTTTAAATAACCTTTCTTAGATCTTTTCTATATACAGAAGGGTATTATTTAATGGGGATATTCACAAATTGAATGGGAAAAAGGTGTGTTTTATTCATGATAAATTTGCACATGAGGGGTTTTTTAATTAGGCCTTGAACGCATGTGATAACTAGGGTTTAGATATAGTGAGCACCTTGAGTTAAAACACAAAAGAGGACACCTCAATGGGTTGAGAAATTCAAGAAACATTGATCATCGAAATCCTAAAAACTGGATAATGACTTAAACTATGGAAGAAAAAAGCCATTGAATCGCTCAAGTTGAGAAGGAAATCAGTTAAGTAAATGACTTTTAAATATTTGTTTGCTTTTATAGATTTTCAAAGAAATTCCTACTTTCAAGAATCCATATTAGCAGAGATTTCCAGAGGTTCTTGGTTGTTGAAATACTTGCTAATGGATATGCTTAAAAGTGTCACCCATTACATAAACCTGGATATGCTTTAAAAAATATGCAATGGTACTTACATAAATTATATAATTATTGTATGATAATTTTTGTTTGCTTTATATAAATTATACCTTTTTATAGCGAGTGCTTGTTAAATGTGAGGTATTGTACTCAGTAAGAGAAATATGAACACTTAATTTCCAATAGTTATAGTTCTAAATAATTTTTGCACAATTCATAGTACTTTATGTTAGTATTCTAATGGAAAAGACATCAATTTTACATACTAATCAACCTTTGAGATATTACCTAATTATGAGCTCTTGTATATGACAAGCTATTGAAAATAAATTATTTAAAAAATAGCTTATGTCAACAAGAAGAATCTTGCATAAATTACAAAAAGGTAATGAAGCAGATTGACTCAGAGAGAAAAGACTATAGAGAAAAGAGAAAGGGGAGTGTAGAGGAGAGAGAGAGACTTGAGAAGAAGAGAGAAATATTATAAGTAGAGAGAGAAAGACGGGAAAGAGGGAGACAAATGGCTAACACCTATGAAAGGATAGGTAGAAGCTTTGCAAGGTGAAAGGACAAAGTTTTTTCTTGCATAGATTCTTGTGAAGGTGATGTTGTAGCACTTATCAAAAGAGATATTGCACTAGTATTATATAAGAACTACTTAATTCCTTTTGTGATTTCAATAAGAGTGCTCTTAATCCACTAGCTAGTTCAACTCTAACAAATATATCATTATCAAGGAACATGAGTTTCGGTAGTAGTGAATCGAGTACCCAATCACAAAAATTAGTGAATTTTTTCTCCACATTTGCTTGTAAGACCTTCACTCAATTAATATCCTTGCCCTCTCTAAACATTGAAGTCTTCATATTATGTGGTCTAGACAACTCGGTGTTAGAAAATTGTGTACTCCCTTGAGAAGCTACCATCTATCCCCTAGGAAAAAAACTAAAATATTTGACAATGCTCCATGACTTACACTTTTGAAAAATTTGTCAGAGTTACCTATCTCTCTAAAAGGTACACATTGTGCTCGATTATCTATAGATTTCATACTAGCCACTACATTAGAAAGTATTCTCCTATCCTACACTTGGTTTGAGTAAGATAGGGTAGGAAAATTAGTAATGCAACCATTCTTAATATTTGTGGCTTTTTTACCCCTAAGATTGGGCATTTTGATAGTTTTCTGAATGTGTGAAACACTAGTTAGAGAACTTGTGACAATGTTTCCTTATGGTACACTATAGTGAGCTGCTCGAGTTAGATCACTAACCATTCTTGCTGCAACAATAGCTATTGTGGCTACTCCAAATAATTGAAGACCCTGTTTGAACTTCCAAAAATCTACGAATAAAGTTGTTTTCCTACATACCTTGAGACATAGATATTGTTATCATTGCTAGGTTCACTTGCTTTTTTCAATTCCGAAATGAGTGGCCTTACAAAGGTTTAGCAAATCGATCTTATTTTTCATTCGAGAAGGGATTTTTCCTCAAATGTCCCAATCCCTGAAGAATATGTGATTATTTTGCATGCATTTCCTTCTCATGCTATGAAGTTAGTTATGGTGTGGAGTATATTACTCAAGCAACTCATCAGTCTTTTGATGCTGCAAGTGGTTGTTGTTGCTACTAATGAACTTGTTGAATATACATTAAACAAGCTCATACAATTATTCTTATGACTAGTATTCTACCATTTTTCTCAGTGTTCCAATTACTCCTCTTTTTTAGCTTTGGTGTTTTGGTATCTTGCATGCTAGGTATATAAAATGTCCATACCATTCCAATTAATCAATGTCCATCATATCAGCTTTGGTGCATGCCGGAATTTGAGGCTTCTTATTATGAGTCTATGTAACCTTTCCCTTGTTTTCAATAGATCCTTGATCCACTACACATGGTTTCTCCTCAACTACTCTCTTGGCACAGCTCAAGGTATAGAACAAGTTCTTTAAACCCAAAATATGAGAGTGGTGGTCTAGATAGTAACGTAGTTCTTGGAGTGGAGGTGGCCTAGCATGCGAGTACTCAAATCCATGAGCTTATGTTGCCAATGTATAGGTAAGAGATAAAAGATTCAATCTACCTCAGAAAGCTATGGTAAATATGTCTACTTATGGATATAATTGTATTATGTGATACATCTCATATAGATATACTGTATAAGTATGTTTTTCATGATTTTTTTAAAAAATAACATAGAAATTTAGCTAGCTTCTTATACTTTTGTCAAAAACAATACAAGACCTTCACGAGTTTCAATAGAAGCTTTTATACCCAACAGCATAAATAGCCGTTAGAGCATCATAAGCATCAACCATTGCCTCAAGAGCTCCCTAGAACCTCATATTCAACTCTTCTACATGGACCTTATACACTTGGAATTCATGTAGCCATTTCCATTGCAACTCATGCACCCTTTATACTTGATTCAACATCACTCACAAAATATTTCCAAGTATCATTAGCTTTGGGCAAGTCCATTTTATTGAGGATCTCAAATACATTTTCAAGGGTTGAATCTTCTTTAATCTGATTATTTATTATAGGTAGAGTCACAATACCTAAATGAACATTCACTAGAGTGTTGGTGCGGCTTTCTTGGAGATGAAAGCATATTTGAGGCAGTAAGTTTTATGTCATCTTCAACCAAAGGATATTGGGGATTTGGGAAACTTTACCCATATTGAAAATATCCACGTATATCTTTGATAGAGTCCACGTTGTGGTCACAAATCCCCAATAGTGTTGAATCCCTTCTAGTGTCTATAGCTAGGGTTGCAAAGATTGAAGGAATCAAGAAAAATAACTAAGTCTTGCTTGATACAAAAGTTTGTAGTTGGTAAAAATTAGCATTGTCATGTGGTTACATGTTTGATTGGTTTTCTAGATTCAAAACTAGTCTCTGAAATCAGATGAATATCATTGATTGATTTCTAATAATTAAATGATAATTTTGGTTGAATAAAGACACGTGTAAGGAGTTATCTTAAGTGCTATAAGATGTCTAGACCTAAAAATATAAAAAATACATGTGCTTTATGAAAAATTTCTTTTTTAATAATTTTGCGATGATATTTGCAATTCTACCCATGCTACCTTGTAGACCAAGTGTATCCCAGTCAATTTGAGTACCGAGACAACTATATTCGAAGTTTGGAGGAGATTGTTGAAGAAAAAAGAGTTGCACAACAAGTTCACGATGGGACTGTTGTACTCATGATTTTGATAGAGGGTTTCTTACTTAAGGATTCTACTTGCCTACTATTGTCCGATGCTTTAGGCCATTAGAACAATGTTTGTAATCTAAGATGGTATATAAAATATATATTTGTGGAGTAATATGTAGAGTAGTTTTGGTTCTCTTGATTCTTCATTCCATCTTGTCTATTCTTCTAAACCCATATCAGTTATTACTTGACATATACCCTCCTTGTTGACATTTGGTAAACCTGACATGAAAAGCCACATGATCTAAGCTATGACAAGATGGTAGAATTAGTAGTACCTTCACAATCTACATGACCTATAGAACTTGGAGATATTTGTCATGACATAAAATGGATGTTACAAGATTCGGGAAGACAACTAAGTTGATAGATTCTTCTTAATAATACCTTGTCAAAATGACACAGCTATAAAAGGTATTGAGATGTGTAAATTTGATCACTTTCACAAATAATATAGTTATTGTCTCTCATTTCACCATTTTGTCCATAACTTTTATGTCTTCACACTCTTCCTTGTATATTTCTAGTCTTTCTTTCTCCTTGTCATTCATTCTTTCTCCTCTTTTCTCTCTCTTCTACACTCTCTTCTCTCATTGCTCAGCTCTCTTCTTAACAAGGGTCTCTTACTTTTTCAAATACACTTTCTCTTTCAACTTTCTTTTATGTTTTTGTAAAAGCTCTCATGGTGGCTATAAGAGACCCTTCCTCTTGCTCTTGAGTAACCATATCTTTCTCTCTAACCATGGGAAAACTGTTCCATGAATCTTGAGGAACATATGGAGTATAGGTTTGATGACATTGCTTGAAAATCATAGTACATTTTGCATTGAATTTCTTACTTGTCCATCTCTCATTGCTACCTCTGATCTTTGTTATGTTGATGAAGTACTAATTGAGCACTCATATCAAAGATATTTCAACAAGTCTTGGTAAGATTCAACATTTGATCTTTATCCATTTCTCTAAAACCGTAAATGTGCAGGAGGGCACTTAGAGGGTAGCCATAGCTTCAACCTTGAAGCTCAAGATTTCTTCAAGTTTTGGTATGTTAAGGAGGAGTTGTATAAAACTAATACTTAGTTAGCTTTTTCTCAAGATAACTTTTTTCACCTTTGTATACAAATGGAGCAACAAACTAAGGTCATGGATACACAGAAAGATGAAATCTCTACTTTGAAAGCTCAGTTGGCAAAAAATCAATCCCAAGTTGTTACTGTAATAGAGAAGAGGGATAGGTAAGAGAAGGAGGTGACTAGAGCAATGCTTAGATCGAGCAATGTAAGGATCAGTTGGCTCTGTCTTGCTCTTCTTCAAAAAATCCTATGTAGCCACTTCCTTCTTTGTCCCTTGCAGACTTAGCAGTTTTTCAAAGACAAGCCACGTTTTTCCCTTTGTTCCAGGCTAAGGTGAAAAGACTTCAATCTCGAATAGATTTGATGCGGTCTTCATTTAAGCAGTTCCAAGAATATGTTCCTCTAGATCACTCCTTTTTCTTGCATTATTAGCAACAAAAGTTGGCCTTCTACATTAAGCTTTCAACAATGGATCTACCTCTCCTAGAGGATGGATGGAGTGGGGCCTGGTCTTTTGAATTGTTGACTGAAGTAGTTGGAATGGTTTTTCAAGACTATGTGACTTCAGATACTATGCTTCTATCTTATATGTATTTGAGAAGTGATTTTCTAATTCTAGACAATGAATATTTAGCTTGATATGTTGGGGATGTGGTACTACAAGCTGCTTTGTATGTTAGACATTTGGAGTTCCGGATCGATGAGATATTTCAGTGTTATTCTTCCAAAGTGGCTGATTATCCTGAGAGTTCGTGGCACACTATGATTGACTCTATCATTTTGAATCAAGTGTGAAGCCCTTGAACAACATGTCATACACCCAACATCTCATCTCCTTCGACAACCATGGAGAAAATGACATCTTTGCAGATGTTTGACCAGTGTAATGTGGGCCATGGCACACATTGCCTTTCTGGTCCACATGATGAAATTGTATATAATTGATCTAATAGATCATGATCCATAAGTATAGTTGCGAAACCACAAAATGGCATTGACACCCTACAAAACGTCTCTCTGAAGAGACTCTTCTTTTCTTATGTGTGGTGGAAGGAGGAAATTCACGTGCATCTTTGGGACCAAATGCACACCAATACCTATGAAGTATCTTTCATTTATGAGACACATGTTGAATATGCACCCCTTATATGCTTCTTTAAAAATTCAAATTAATTTGTAATAACCTTCTTGATTGACATAATAGTGCAAAGAAATTTATGTAGTTTGCAAGAGGTAGCTGTCAATGTTGGGTTGCGTGAGGTTTCCAGGTGCATGCTTCTTGGTCCATTGCTTCTAAAAATTTGTTGGGCCATCTGGTCTTCTATTCTCTCCATTCAAAAAATGGATGAGCCTAATCCAAGGGATGTAAGCGAGGTGCAATACATTGTACCTAGATTAGGGGTCGTGCCTTATTTCCCATTGAAGTTGCGCACCATCAAATGAACCAGGAGGCGGGTTTTGCAAGTTAATGTGATCAACCTTGCTTTGGTTGTCCATGTGTTTAGTGTGCATGGGAGATGGAGAGAGGGAGGGGAGATTATGGGAAAGAGATAGATGATATGAGAATAGAGAGAGAGAGAGAATGGGGGGAAGGGGGAGAGATTCTTTTACTTCTTAGCCTTTTATGTAGTCCAAGCTTATTCCCCAAGAGTTACGCACATCAAGATGCATTGATAGGTTGGATGATATGAGAATAGAGAGAGAGAGAGAGAATGGGGGGAAGGGGGATAGAGTCTTTTACTTCTTAGCCTTTTATGTAGTCCAAGCTTATTCCCCAAGAGTCACGCACATCAAGATGCATTGATAGGGTAGTGGTTTTGAAATTAGTCTTTTTTTTTGAATTTTTTTTGCTTCAATTTATTCGCTTAATTATTCACTTAATCCACTGATTGTTGAATGAGCATGCACCACTTGATTATTCACTTCTATTCTGCTCAGGATCCACCAATTACGTACTCAAAACACAGGGCTTTGATATCTTTAAAATAATATTTTATTTCAAAGAGGACAGCATGAGGCTCAGAAGGCGGCTCCAACATCATTGGTCATTTAGTTTTCATAATGGCGTGTCAACGCACATTCCCTCGTAATTATTCATTCCTTGCAATGATTGTGGGCCCAACTTCTCACATCTCCGGAGTCGTGATGCTATGTGTCCACCATTGCAAGTTTGAGGGCAGAGCTTTTTGCAAAGAATTTGATCACATTAGTTAGTATCATTAGGATCTTATTTTCCCTTGTGTGTGTTTCTTTGTTTGCATTTGCATGACACACAAACACCTGTAGTTAGGTTAGGCACAATTTCTTCAATGCATTCTTTTTTTCTTGTGAAAGCATCGTTTGATTGATTGCATTGCATGGATTTTAATTTTCAAACTGCATGAATGTTTGGGCACGAAATTCTCTTCAAAAGCATATTCTTGATAGGGCACATTGCATGGAAAAACAGATTCATATGAAGGTCGTAAGTTTTACATCGTCAGCGAGTATTTCTTGAAGACAAACAAAACATGTGTGTTGAAAGTGTGTGCAACTACAAGAATAATAGGCCAAGGAAGGTTGGTACATAAACACGCCTATCTTGGATCTTAGAAGCTGTAATTTGTGTGAACTTCAAAGCACACAAAGGAAGCATGTAATTAGATATATATTTTTTCCATAAAATTTATAAAAGAGCTAGATATTTGACTTTATGAGGGGTATAGTGCATTTTCAAGTCACACTTTTCTTCCATTGGAATGGATAGCTAAAATTATATGCTTAAGTTGCTACTAGTTATGATGCCCTGTTTCTTCATACTATGTTTAAAATGATTATGATGACCTACCACTTTTCTATAGCAACAGTCTAAGTTGATCTGGCAATAAGGCTACTGGTACGGAGGAGGATATAGGTTTATCATGATTGGGATGCTCCATATTCATCTCAAGGCATGAGCATCTCAATCGATAGTTGTGATGATAAGTAAAGTTCTTGGTAGTTTATCTAGTAGGTTTAGTTTATGTCAGATTCTATCCATCATAGCTATGTATATCATGCTTTAGATGGTGATATTGGTCCTCTCGATCTAGTACTGATAATCAAATTATTATGCTCTTTCTATGATCTCACAGGAACAAATACATAATTTAGTTCTTTCTTGTTGTCTACAATATTAAAATTTTGGCTACAAGTAGGTGTCTCATGTTGCTTTTAGCAAATAATCCTCTTCTATAAGTCATATCATGCTTTAGATGGCGATATTGGTCCTTTTTTTAGTACTAATAATAAGGTTCTTTTTTTGTAACGTGTTGATTTAGCAATAAAGAGCCTCATGAGCTTCATGTGGGTTTGGATGGAATAATAGACATTTATCTACTATCAAGGGCTCACAATCAAACTCTCTACTTAGGCTTTCATCACAAGGTAAGTATTGGTTAAAACACATATATGTGGAAATATCATGCATGCACAACTAGTGTTTTCATCGATCATTCTTGATGAATGAACATATGCAATGAAACTTTACACCAAGGTAGGTTACAATTTCTCTTCCATTATGCTCATCTTTATGTTGATGTTAAAGTTGATAGTTTGATAGCCAGTTGATTAGAAGGGTAATGACCAAGTTGTAGGTTGCATCTAAAAGACCTTCCAAGGGCATATTGTTCCCTGTTATGATCGTCACACTAGATTGTTGTGGAAGCTTTATAGAAGAGTTAGATCTTTGACTTTATCAAGGGTAGAATGCATTTTCAAGTCACACTTTTCTCGCACCAGGATGGATATCTCAAACTATATGCTTAAGTTGCTACTAGTTATCATGCTTTGTTGCTTCATACTCTGTTGAAACTAATTTTGATGACCTACTACTTTTTTGAATTAGTCTGAGTTGATCTGGAAGTAAGGCTACTAGTATGGAGGAGGGTGCAAGTTCTTACCTCCAACATTACCTGCACCGACATGTCACAAATTTCGTCTTTAAACCTATCGATATAAGTAGTGATTATTCTCATTTTGGATATGCAGTTCTTCATGTCATTGTAATACTCTTGTTATATCCTTGTTAAATATTTTATGCATACGGTACCGTGGTAGTGAAGTTTTGAATACATACACATCCGCCGATGCATCTTCTTCTTCTCAGCCATGCATTGGGGAAGAAATATTGGCTACAGGATCAGCTACATCTACATCTACATAGAGATCTGTTTCATCATTGGCACCCTTTTATGGGGCAAAGAGATTGGCAGACATAGATCACAAGTGGTCAGGTTCTTGTTCATGATCTTTGATCATTGGAGCAGGGTCAGCATCCACCATAGCCATGCTGGGCATGGGACAAAGGTTCTCCTGGGATAGGTCTTTTGCAGGAAAGGTAGGCTTTAGGAGAGCAAGTAAGGTTGCAATGGTATCTTCTGGATCATCTATGGTATTGGATATGTAAGCATCATCATTGACCATCACTAGGTTGGCTTCCACTGAGGGTAATGTGGACATCAAAGGGCAGAAATCTTCGAAATCAAGTGCACCAAGACCATTGATAGGTCATTCATCTTCCTCTCGTTGGATGGGCATCAGGCCCCAGTCCATTACCAAGTGACTAATACCATGTGGATGGCCATGGACAAGAGGCCTCCCACTATCAGAGTGAAGCAGAGAAAGCATGATAGAGAGGAGAATTAGAGTTGAAAGTAGAGAGTACTATGAAGAAGAGATATGTATTGAAGTAGGCATCACATCTGCTTGAATAATAGTCAATGTCATTATTGTCATTGTTTCCTCTAACTTGGACCTTGATGCTGTTTTTGGGAAATTTTTGGTCATCTACAGGATAGGTTACATTGGTTATTACGATCAACAATCATGCAATAGGGTTGCCATGGGCCCTCATGTACTAAAGGTAATAGTTAATATCCTACTATACCCTAATGAATAGGGTTTGTATATACATTTTTGTAACATAAATATTCACATATAATAGTCTGGCATCTTAGTCTATAACCGACCTTATTTCTTTCCTTAAAATCATTCTTGGATTCACTTAGCTTTACATGTTTCCTTGTTCTATTGTCTTATTTTATGTTATCTAGTTGACTAAATGCATGAGCATTATCCATGTGTCTGGTATTTTTGGCAACTTGTTGAGTGTCTTTAGGTAGTGGATTGGCTTTCTATTTCAGAGTATGCACAAAGGCAATGTGTGAATGGGAATCCATGGCATGACTTTCAATGTCATAGGAGGATCTTCTGTATGGCATAGCAAGTCGTCCTTTTGTGTTAGATCAGTGACTACTATTTTTTATGGCAGAGCATGACTACAAGGGATCAATAATCAGACTAAGGGAGTGTTTCTCAAGTCTAGCATATAAACTCAAAAGAGGCTACATCTTCAAGCAAGTATGGAAAGTTTCACAATGGCAAGTGCTATATATTCTTGTACTCTGATCCAAGAGAACAGAGAGATGAACATATTCTATTTTCTTAGTTGGGAGACCAGAACACTGTGGTGATCAAACATGTTTTATCTGGTGTAATGGTGTGTATATGTGATTATCTTCTTTTTTCACGATTGCAAGCTTGTGTATTGGCAGGAAACTCTTTCTTCAACACAATATTTTTATTTGAATTGCAAGTCCCGTGCTTGAATTTTCAATTCAGGCAATGCCTTTTGTTAGAATATAGTGCTTCTAGATTGTCTTGTCACTGTGATTGTAAAATTTTCACTATAATTGTGGTGGAAAATAGAAAGTTTTAGTTTAAAAAACAAGCTTGAATAAATTGAAAGTTTACCATGCTATCAACCAACCATCATAGTTGTATTTTTTTTGCCTAGATAGCCATAGAATTGGGTGGCATCATTCTTGAATCATAGATGGACTACTATTGTTGTGTTTAGGATGTGTCTTGCGTACAACACTCTTTTAGAGATACTTCAAAAGTCATGGGTACAAGACATTCTCAAAGGAGCTTAAGATTTGTCTTATTAGTATTAAAAAAATATCGGTTTAAAGATGTTTAAAGTATTATCGTAGATTTGTTATAACAACTATGGATAGATTGCTCTCCTGATCCATGGGATTCCCTATAATAGCTAAAGATAGATTCCTCCATCTCCTATTGACAATGTTGACTCTTATTTCATAAGGAACTTTCAATCATTTCCCGCGTTGTCGCAGCGCATAGGGTTGAAGGTCACCATAAGGATTTGGCAAGAGAAGAATGTATGGGGGTTCAAGAGCTTAGACTCTAGAGATGGTAGAGATAAGAGAAGGGTTGAAGGTTTCAAGCTAGGTTCTTGAAGATAAGTGACAACAAGGTGAAGGTAGATTCAAGGAGAGGAGTAGACAGAAGAGAAGGGGTTCGAAGAGATTAAAGATGTAGAATAATACTTCAAAAAAGAATTAGAAAATATAGAAGAATACTAACAAAGATAAAGCCTAATAGTTTCTTTCAGCATTATGAAAAAATTTAACTCTAGATAAAAACGTGTACAAAATAATACCTTCCTCTATGCTACTCAGATCGCCAATCTGATCCTTCCAATGGCTCCGAAAGGGGGGTTAAATACTAGGACACTTGGCCAGAATCCTTCGAGATCACTCCTTCTTCATCTACCACTTTCGAAGTGCTATTCATTGCTTGAAAACAACGATCGCGCGTCTCACGATTTTGCTCATCTCTCTTTTTACATAAAATCCTCTCAAATAAGCTTGAAGCTATATGATTGCTTTTACATGTCATCCTAATCTAGAAGTTGTCTATAGTTTTGTAGATTTTTTTACAAGAGATAATATCTAGAATATTAAAAATTGACTAAAATTTAATATTTTTGAACCATGGACACTAACACTAATGTCTAAAAATGGCATTGGCTCTCTAAATCTAAAAGGAACCCACACTCTTGATTTTTTTACATGGTGTTCGCGTAGCGGAACGACAATGTCATAGGAAAAAAAAGGGAATTCCCTATCAGTTTCCTAGTTAAGAATATACATGAGTAGGGAAAGAAGTAACTGATAGGAAAAATGGAACATTTCCTAGTTAGAGAAAATTCCCTATGTAGTTCCTAGGAAAATTTCCCTATGTAGGAAATTTCAGATGTGATTCCCTAGTTTCTCTAACTAGGAAATGTTCAATTTTTTGTATCATTTACTTTTTCTGCTTATGTGTATTTTTAACTAGGGAATGGATAGGGAATTCCCTTTTTTCCTAAGTAGGGAATGATTAAAATTTCCTTATTCCGAGGTGAGCGAAAGATCTATCATTTCAACATGAGTGACTGTTAAGATTGAGTGTTGTACACCTCGCCATCCACAACCTAACCAACGCTTCATAAGCAAAGCTACCTCCTCGGGTGTTGTTGGGTGGTCCTTGTCGTGTTGGATGAGTGCGACATGGCAATCTGTGGTACCTCCTACACCCACAACAACGATCCTTCATGGGACAACAATGTTCTCCTCGATCATGTGTAAATTGAGAGAAGTTTTTCTAGTCCTACCCCTTTGGATTTCACAAGTCATTCATGTTTCAAGTGTGGGGATATACGTGTATGGGATATGATCTCCTCTTAGGCCCATGTTGCATCGTTAATCTGATCTATTAAGGTCTTAAGTGTGTTGATGCATCCCTGCACATCTGCTTTGTATACCCTTATGGACACATCCCTCTTGGACATTTTTAGCCTACCAAATCCTGGTCTCAACCCGAATAGGGTCCTTTCCCCACCCACCCATTCTCTTTTCAACCCGTCTTAGGGTTGTTCATTGTCCATTTGCCTTTTTTTTCCTATTTTTTCCTACTTTACCATGTGAATGCATTCTATATTCACCAAATTTAAAATCTAACCTTACAACCTTGTTCATCCCTTTCAATTGGCTACTTTTCTTTTTTACAACCCCTTATTCTGAGTCACCGACCATGAGTTATTAATCTTTGAAGATTTTTTTTACACATTTAACGTGTTTCCATGTGAACGTGCCTTTTTTACTTTGAAACAACGCTCTGATATGACAACCCCAACCTACCCCTTCCTTGGGATATTTTTCCTTTTTACTGCCCATCATTTTGATGTATGGTTTGTTTTTTTTTTGTATTTTTAGAAAATTTAGTGTGCATTTTTTATCATTTTTAGATGTGAACTTGCCTTAACCACCTCGAAAAATAACCCTGACCACTGCTTGGTACCTTGTACCACTTTTCTTTTTCTCTCATCCTAATTTGGCCTACCAATTTTATTTTAATAAATTTTCCATGTGTTTTTGTACTATTTTTTCTACTTTTTTCCATGAGAATGCCCCTTAACACCATCACAACTGCATTTTTACCCAACAAACCTATCTCACAAGCTACCCTTGCCATTTTTTATTTTATTTGCCCTCTATTTCAATGCACAAATATTTTCATATAAATTTTAGGCTCTATTTTCATTATTATTTTTATTCTTTTTTCTTTGCGAATGCACTCTACTATCCCGAAAACCACGTTCGACCTCACCAATCTTGTCTGACATCTTCCTCTGGACATTTTTTGTGCTCATCTTGCCGGGTTCCGACCTCTGCATTTCTGCGTATTAATTTTTATTTCCGATTTTGGGTGTGTTTTCTTGGTTTTTCCCATGTGAACACATCCTATCCTTGTCAAAACTACGTTCTCATCCGGCAAGCCTACCCCACTCGTCATTCTGCACACTTTTTCTATTTTGTGTGCTTCATTTTGATGGCCGAATTTTTCAGTGCTAATTTTTCTAGGAATTTACCTTTCTAATATTACGTTGTTTGCACATGCACATTTCAAATTCTGGCTTCTCAAGTAAATCAACGTGTTCATCCTACCGTCCTTCGCCCATCCATGTTCCTGCACATTCTCTCAATCCTCACAATGTAAATTTTTTTACCTTTGCCCCATGCACACGTGTGGGATGAGGGCACCGACGGTTGTTTGTTTTCAAATTTAATAAAAAAAACAAACAAAAACAAACCCCTACCCCCCCCTTAGTTCCACCCCCTTAGACCCTACCCCCCGTTCCTGACCCCTATCCCCCCCCCCCCCCCCCCCAACGCCTTGAGTGACCCTTCCCCCCCTTAGTGACACCTACCCCCCAACTCTTACCCCCCTTATCCCCCCCTCCCCGGTCCCCACCCCATTTCTAACTCCCCTACCTGCCCCTTAGTGACCCTACCCTCCCCTTAATGCCTCTCCCTACCCCACCCATGACCCCCCGCCTCACCCCTATACTATCCCTCTAATGGGCCCTCCCTTCCATGTGCCCCATCCCACCTCCCTCTTTCCCCCCGTCTTACCGACCATCCCTCCCCCCCTTCCCCCCCACGTACTCTCTCCCCCTCCCCTCCTCTTTCCCCCTCCCTCCTTCTCCTACCCTGTGCTCCCTCTCCTTCCTCTCTCTCTCCACCCCATCTCCTTCCACTCTCCCCACTAGTGGACACCAACTACGCAACCTGTTGCCCAGAATTGCCCATTAGCACCACAAGACGCCTGCAACCCATCGCCAACATTTGCCCCATTGCCACCACAAAGATCCGTAGCTCGCCAGTGGTCGATGTCACGCACTATGCTTGCTACCAGGCCACCGTCCAAAGCACTTGGGCTGCCCGCTTAGCGTCGACTTCACCCCTCGCCATTAACGCCATGTTCCATCCCTACCCACGTCGATGGTCACCCCGTTTGCCATGTGCCTCAACGCTTGATAGCACTGTTGCCGCCACCACATGAAGCGGTCATACTGCCTCTCACATACGCCTCTCCTGCATCCTCCCCCCTATCCTCTCCTCGACTTCCCTTTGTTGAGAAATGTGCAATCACATCCACCATAGCCTCTTTGCAAGGAAGAAACATGGCCAAGAAACACAAAGACTTAGACTAGGTCATGAATGCATGGTTTATTAAAACCATAGTTGGTGAAGACCATGGTCACTTTCCACCTTTCTCCACCTACCAATACCACCTCCTGTAAGCCTATAAAAGGCACTCACCCCCACACTCATTTTATGAGTTATTTTCTCATCAGTTGTACTTGCATTATGCTTGGATAATATTAGTTGTTCTTCTTTGTCAATGCTTCTACCGCATTATGATTGTCTATTTGCTCATTGGTGATCCTCCTTAGCATGCATCCTCAATATTTTAACATGGTATCAAAGCAAGTCTCAAAGTAATGAATCATTGGGTCGCTTCAGTTTGAAATTTTGACTCCCTCCATTTTCCCATGAATCTCTCACCTACCTACATAGCTACCCAACTTCAGTGGAGGACTTGAATCTCTCTTCATAGGCCATTTCAACTCATGCTTCCTTTTGGGAAAATCTTCATTGACTCAGGACACTCCTCCCTATCATCTCAAAGTCTGACATTGTCACCTCTCAGCCCCAACATTGTGCCTACAAGGAATCAGTGCCTAGATTTGTGCCATTTTCATTCGTAGTGCTCAGTCCACCCACACATGCCACAGTGCTGACTATCATCATGGGCCTTTGGTAGCCCATTTCTAAAAATAAAATTTTGAAACTAATCAACTATTCAATTCACAAGAGCTAAAAAAACAAGATGTCCCTAGAAACCCTAATGTACACTTCATAGCCATCAAGCTTCAAGCTTCTATTTCACTTCATTTTGTCACTTTTTCCAGGCAATTGGAGTTTTTTTGCCACAGGCTAGAATTCTCACTGAATGTTCCACAACATAGCAAAAAGGGTACATTTTGGAAGATACAAGCACAATGTTCATTCATACTCATCTAGTGCTTTTAGCACTTATGTTATCTAACACAATCAGATTTGCCTTTGATCAAATCTAAGATTCTTTTGTGCTACTCCAGCATCAAATCAAGGAGGGGAAGACTCAGACTTGCAAGACCTTGAAGATCCCAGTTCAAAGGGCATACTAGTCACCTAATCACCTAGTATCTATTGATACCAATCACCTAGTGCTTTTTGGCACTTGTGCTCAACTCTTGTGTTGCTGAAATCTCAAATTTTTGGAGTTGATTTGCTGCTAATCTTGCAACCTCAACATGGTCAAGGACTCACCGACATCCCGATTCAATGCTGTTGGGAAACTGATCCTATTGAAGAAAGGCTTGTGGTCAATCAGAAGTGGTGAAGAGAAGAAACCAAGGGAAGCTTCACTTTCAATCATATGGGATAAAAAAGATGATCATGCTCAAGCTATTATCAAGCATGAACTTGATGACAGCTACATTCATCATGTTGATGATTGTGAAACCTCTCATGTGACATGGGATCGATTAGAAACCCTATTTGGAGCTCATTCAAGATCCTCCAAATATGGCTTACTAATTGAATTTTTTAGGCTTCACAAGCAAAGTAGTACCTCACAACTCATTTGAATTATATGGAAAACTTGTCGACACAACTTGCACGAATCAACTTGAAGATGGATGAAGACATTTGCATTGGAGTGCTTCTCATGAGTTTTCCACCTGATTTTGAAAATATGTCTACCACATTAATCAACATGCAAAAGCCAAAGCTTGTGGATATCAAATCCTCTCTCATGGAAGAGGATAAAGAAGATCAAGAGCAAGGGAGAAACAAGCATCCCAAGAGGAGACCAACTCCTCCTCTATGTGAAAGGGAAGAAAAGCATAGTCTGTGACTTTTGTAAGAAAACTAGGCATATTGAAAAAATTTGCTACGCTAAGAAAACGTCTTAAAGATCATATCTTCCTTTAGTCAAAGAAATGAAGACAACAATGAAGAAGAAGAAGAAGAAGAAGAAGAAGAAGAAGAAGAAGAAGAAGCCCAAGAACAAAAGGATGGGACTTACCAGTCCCTCTTTTGTAGCTCATTTTTTGATAGACTTTTGTAAGTTTCAAAATGTGGACTTGCCCAATGTTCCCACCATAAGATCCTATACTCCTCATGTAACCTCTGCACACTATAGCCTCTACACACTTATTGAGGCCTTGTAATAGCCTCTAGCTTTGTATGGTTGGTTCTTTCCATCTCTACACTTAGCAAGGTTCTACTCATGACACAGCCTTTGTATACTCTGTGTCTTTCTTGGTTGTGATTGAGGAGAGGTGTTGAGAAATGTGCAATCACATCCACCATAGCCTCTTTGCAAGGAATAAAAAAGGCAAAGAAACACATTGCAAATAAAGCCTTAGACTAGGTCATGTATGCATGGTTTATTAAAACCACAGTTGGTGAATACCATGGTCACTTTCCACCTTTCTCCACCTACCAATACCACCTATTCTAAGCCTATAAAAGGCACTCACCCCCACACTCATTCTATCAGTTATTTTCTAATGAGTTGTACTTGCATTATGCTTGGATAATATGAATTGTTCTTCTTTGTCAATGCTTATGCCTCATTTTGATTGTCTATTTGCTCATCTGAGATTTTCCTTAGCATGCATCCTCAATATTTTAACACCCTCCCCATCCTATTGTCTCCCCCGCCCACTTGTAGTGGTGACCTTGCACCCCCCCACTAGGCCACCACCCACCTCCGCGATGCCCACCATCCACCCAAAAAGGCCCCTACACTCCCCCCACATGTGCATCCATTGCCCTCCTAAGGTGCCCACCCCCTCTCCCCCCCCCCCCCCACAATACCCCACCCACCGTCTCTACCTTTTAAATTCTTACCTTCAAATTTTTTTAAAAAAAACAACAGACAACGTTCAAATTAAGTTTCATTTAATTTCACAAAAATAACCCCACCACAAAGTCCCCCACCCTCCTTCTCTGTATATATATATATATATTCCATTTAACCCCATTCACAAAAAAAGAAAAAAGAAAAACACCAAACACAAAACCACTCTACTCATAATCCCTACCACTCCTTTTCCCTCACCTCACCCCCATGCTTTTTGGCCCCGCATATTTTCATTCGTCTTCCACGCATGATCCCCCTTTCCTTTGTGTCATGTGCATGTGTGCCTTCTTAGGCCTTGTTTGCATGCGGGATTTGTACATCTCATGATGCGTGGTCGTGATTGTGATTGTTCATGCGCAAGGATGCGTGCGTGGTTTTTTCCATGGGGTGATGTGCTGACTAATGTTCACACGAAGTTGACACTCAACCCATTCCCAGGTACATTTTTCTAACTTTTTAAACCTCTCAAAATCGAAAAATAACTAAAAAACACATGAAAACTTACAAAAATACATTAAAAAATCATAAATTTTTCACTAAAATGCCAACTAGATATTAAAATATCTAAAATATTTACTAAAGTTATTTGATATTTTTTGCAAAATTTCAAAATCTTTCTCAGTTAGCAATGCAAACAAAATTTTAGAAAATAGTGAAAAGCCATTAATTTCATGGAAATTTATTAAAAAATGCTTGAAAAGTGTTTTAAAAATTTTCTATTTTAAAAAATCATACACACATTTTTGTATTTTTTTAGATCTCTTACATGTGCTAAAGTGATGAAAATTAATTGGCAACCTATTGATTGAATAAGAAACCCTTATTTAACATGTAAACTCATTGTAAAATTCTTTTTTCACTCCGAAAATGGGTGAAAATTTCTAGAGAATTTTGAAAAATCTATTGGACTTGTGAGCTTAACTTTCAACCCATAATGTTTTTATTTTTAAAAAGGAGAATATTAGTCAAATATTTATATCCAAATTCATGAATATTTGCAAAAGTTTTCAACTTGTTGGATTTTCTTGTTAGATTACATTTTGGTTGCATTCTCTCTATTACTGACAATGCATTCAATTTGTGCTTGCATACATATACCTCCCAAGTTTTTTTTTTTAAAATTCTTTCTTCAATTTTCGCTACCCAAAATCCACAATGAATTATTAGAAGAAATCAAGATCACCACATTTTTCACATGTGCTCCTGACACATACACACATTTTTTAAATTAAAATCAACCCATCATTAACTTAGCATGCACTTTGTGCGCGACAGACACATTTAATTTTAATTTAAAATGAACCAATGGTTACCAAAAAGCACACGTTGACAAAAAAACACCCAATTTACAATTATTTTTTAATAAATGAATGTGCATTTAGAGACCCTCAACCAAGGTTCCAAGTCTGGGTTACCCTAGAAGTACTGTTACAAACTTAATCATTTTTAAATAAATGATAATAAGGAATCGTCATTTTCTTCTTAAGACTTATTACCTAATAAAATTTCACCCATTATTAATACTTTTATTAAAATGAATCCTTCATTATATTTCTTTTCCCTCACACTGTACATTTTCCTTTTTATTAAATGTGCTTTGTGGGCATGGGAACACTAGAGTCTTATCTAGTCCCTCTTGTTGTGATGATGGTAAAATAGTTTGAGTGTAATGTAGTATGATTAGCTCTTATGTGATTCTATGTTCTTGTTTTTCTCATGTTGATGAGTCAAGGTATGGTATGTATTTTTCTTTTTCTTCTCTGCCAGACATGGGGATTCATGGTGTCTGTTTATCTGCATCACATGAAGCTTTCAGTCGCATATGTATGTAGAGGTCATGCTACATTATTCTTAGGATGTGGACTACTAAGGGTGGTTAGTCGATCAGTTGAGTCATGTGAGTTTATTCAGATTGATATCATATATGTCCCTATCCTTTTGTTTTGTAGGCATTCATTTTGCCTATCTATGTGTGTAAACCATCTTAATGGTGCCTCAAACCCCTACCCTGATCTAGTATGTGTCTTTGGTATTGCATGATTATTCCTTGTTGCTAGATTCAAACCTCGTTGCTAAAGCAGAATTATCTATTTTTGTGAGCATTTCCTTACGGCTAGCTCCAGATGATCCTAACATTTATGATCAATTTTTAACCTCTTACAATAAGAGGTCTAGTCTCGTTTATGGTATAACTATTCTTATGAGACGTGAGAGTTTGGGGAATCCGATTTCTTATAGAAGCAGTCTCTGGATGTTTTGGATCCAAAGAAGGTTATTACCATGTCAGTGGTCAGTGTCTCTGTGATTTCCAACTCGCTATGGAAGCAGTTGAGCCAATTTATTCAAGATAGGTTTATGCCTGCCGAAACCCTGTCTCATTACCTCTCCAAGGAGTTGTTCACAAATTCTTGTATGGTCTTGAAAGGTATTACCATTGATTGGAGTACCTATCTCCTAGCAAAGATGGATCAACATTTCATTAGAGCTACTATAGGAAATGTGACTAATGTCAGATTTGGATCGTACATTTATGTTTCCTTGAAGCATGCTGCCCCTGGCAAAGGAAGTACCTTTACCTCTAGTTTATCCTCCAGAGGTTCCTCCTCCTCCTCATGAAGATGATGATGTGATCATTGAGGATGATGATTCTCCCCCACCTCTAATCATTCAAAGAAGGTGCCTCAAACGAGCTGTTGCATTAGTGGCAGTTCCTACTCCTTCAATTCCAGTTACAATCCCTGCTCAATCTTGTAGCACACTACATGCCTTTCTTCAAATGCCAAACCTTTTTAGAGCCTATATGAATGGTATGCTGGACATTTCTATTCCTTTTGTGCAAGGCCTGGTAACACGAGATGCCATTCTTTTTTTGTGCAAGGATATTCAGAGCTCAATTGAACTTTCAGTTACCGCCTCTATCCAATAGTTTTCTTCTTCTTTTTATGAAGAAGTTTTATATGGTGTGTCTCTTCTCTCCCCATCGCATCTCTACATATCTTCTCTCTCTACATCTCAACATTACTTTGATTAATGATATACATTATATGGAAAGCAAGAGATGGTGATCAACTTGTATGATAAGAAGGTATTGCTCATCAAAAACCTCTATTTGGTTGGAAAACTTGGTCCCTTAAACCAACATATAGGCTTAGTTTCATTAAATTCTTCAGCTAATCAAGGCTAGAAGATCATTGGTTAATGATGATAGACAATCTCAAACCTTTTTCTTCATGCTAGATAGAGAAGATGGCGAATTCGTAGTGGTCTCAAAATGTAACAATGATGCAATCAAATCCACATAGACCCATTAGAGTCTTGTTGCATTATTTTGTAAGTACAATTTTGATACTAATTCAAATTGTGTGAATCCCATATCTTCGCACACTTGCACAAATTGATTAGTAGTATAGAAAATCTAAGCCAATTCTTGTATCTCTATGTAGATTTATCTTTTTTGCTATTATTGTTATCCACTTTTATTTCTAGGCCATAAATATTATATCTCTATGACTTGAGACATCATTAGCTATTATAGTCTTGTTTTAACTAATGTCATTGTTATACAATGATGTGATTCTTATGTATCTATTAAAGTGTTTTGTTTGAGTGAAATAAAATATATCTGAAAGTCCTAAAATGATGAATATTTAAAACCACTGATAATGGAAGAAAATTAATATTTACTTATTTCTTTGAGAGTCTCCCATGTGCCAATGTGGTTTGATAGTGAATCTTTAAATGGATAGTAGCTAATCAAGCATACTAATTAGAGAAAACAATTGTGCTAATTTGACCAATGTTTTCTTGTCAATAAGCAAGACCTTGTGACTACTAGATCTATGTTACCACCCTTGTTAGACCAAGGCATTGTAAAAGACACTGTCATTTTCTAAAGCTTCATTAAACTCTCCAATGGGAAGCTTAGAATCCAACATTTGTATGAGATGTTTACAATATGCTAGGAAGCAACAATACAACTTTGGAAAGGAAGTACACCACTCCTAACTTATCATCTTAATTTTGATGCTTTTATTTCAATGAAAATAATCACATCCAATATGAAATAATAACATTAGTTGTAATAACCTTGACTTATCATGTTATAAAAGGATAAGAAATAACTTGCAATCCACATGTAGATGAACCACCTAGATATTTGATAGCATCATCTAGCATAATGTGTATGCATATTACAAATGAATGTAATGCACAAATGCTTATTCTTTATTTTGTATTTGGACCTATTATACATTATTATGGTGAAGTAATTTTATTGCATCAAATTATTCTAATTGAGTTCAATATCCTATGTTAGAAAAAATGTATTTGGTGGCATATTTTTCATCTGAAGCTTTCAATGTCCTCATATTAACAAGTGACTTCCTTCTGAGACACACACACATACATTAGGAGAGAGAGAGAGAGAGAGAGAGAGAGAGAGATTTTGATCAAGATTAAATTAATAAAATAGATAAAATAAGATCTTGTATTATTGTGTGGAATTTTGTTCCTAAACTCTTGAATAAGGATTCTCATTTTCTAGGATTGAGAACATGGAGGTATTAATTATATTAAATGTTCCTTAAGTAATAAGAACAAAAGCTATTAGAAAAATGTCACCTCCATTGTTGCTCCCAAACCTGGGTATGCAAATACTTGCATCAAGGAAATGGTAGAGTCTACTATAAGCATCCTTTTCCAAAATTTGATACAAGAGTCGTGGTATAACAAGCAAGGTTTGCAATCATGAAACTTGTGCGAGACACATGCTAGGAAGAAACTAGTAACCACATGTAAGAATTTGGAAACACTTTATAATGAAGAGCCAAATATTTTATGTACGCTAAGAAATGATACCAACATGCATGTTTATTTACCTGATAAGTCGATGGAAGCCAATGTGTAATTTTGAGTGCAGCAAAAAGGCTATCAAGAAACCATTCACTATGAACCGAGATAACAACATCATCAAAGACATTTGTGCATTATATTCATTCGTAATATGCATGCACATTATGCTAGATGATGCTATCAAATATCTAGTTGGTTCATATGCATGTGGATTGCAAGCTATTTCTTATCCTTTTATAACATGGTAAATATGCATGTTGTTATTTCATATTCGAGGTGATTCTTTTCATGGAGAAATGAAAGCATTATAATTAAGGTGATAAGTTAGGAGTGGTGTACTTCCTTTCCAAAGTTGTATTCTTGTTTCCTAGCATGTTGGAAACATCCCATACAAGCATGGGTTCTAAGCTTCCCATTGGAGAGTTTAATGAGGCTTTATAAAGTGACACGGTCTTTTACGATGCCTTGATCTAAGAGGGGTGGTAACATAAATCTAGTAGTCATAAGGTCTTACTTATTATAAAGAAAACATTGGTTGAATTAGCACTATTGTTTTCTCTAATTAATATGCTTGATTATCTACTATGCATTTAAAGACTCGCTAGCAAACCACTTTGGCATATGGAAAACTCTCAAAAAATACTTAAATAGTATTTTTCTTCCACTATGAGTGGTTTTAAAATGTTCATCATTTTGTGACTTTTAGATATCTTTTATTTCACTCTAACAAACCACTTTAATGGATACATAAGAATCACATCATTGTATAATAATGACATTATTTAAAACAAAACTATAATAGGTATTGATGTCTCAAGTCATAGAGATATAATATTTATGGTCGAGAACTAGATGTGGATAACAATAATAGTGAAAAATATAAATCTACATAAAATTTCATGTTATTGTATAAAAACAATCTAAATGATATAGAGATACAAGAGTTGATTTAGATTTTCTATACTTATAATCAATTTGTGCAAGTGTGGGAAGATATGGGATTCACACAATTTGAATTAGTATCAAAATTTCTACTTACAAAATAATCCAACAAGTTATAACATAATTTGTATTGAAGGTATGGGATCTTGCGAAGGATGCAAATAGATAAGAAAATTGCAACCTTGATACTTTGTCGAATAGGTCAAATACATATTTCATAGACTTATCCAACAAAGGTAAGCCTCAAAATATCTTGATTATCACACATTGAGGCCATACATTTCCATTTAGGATTCTTGTTGAGATTGGAGAAAAGTGAAGATTGAAATCTTGTCTCTTACTGAAGACCTATAGAGATTGACAAAATGTAAGTACTCAAATCTTTTTTTGAGATGTTTTAGAACCTTAAGGTAATATATGTATGCAATAAGAATTTTCTTTGTGTTTTCTTCAGCATTTTATTTATATTGTTACTCAAACTTACTTTAAACGTTTCCAAAGATTTTATGTTATGAGCCTGGGAGTATGTAAATATATTGTTGTAACTTATGATCTTAGAGAAAATGTCAATGGTAAGGAAAGGGGATTCTATAAAGAAATGATTGATATGGCATAGGCTATCGAATTTCTTGAGGGTTGTGGGGCTATCATGAATGCAGTAGCCTCCTCTAAATTAATAGGGAGGTCTACTTTGATTAATGATATACATTATATGGAAAGCAAGAGATGGTGATCAACTTGTTTGATAAGAAGGTATTGATGGTAAAAAACCTCTGCTTAGTTGGACAAATTTGGCCCTTTACAGTCATAGATAGACTTAGTTTAAAGTTAAAATCTTTAGCTAATCTAGGCTAAAAACTCATTGGTTGATGATGGTAGACAATATCAAGCCTTTTGCTTCATGCTAGATAGAGAAGATGGCAAACTGGCAGTGGTCTCAAAATGTAATAATGCTGCAATCAAATCCACGCAAACCCAGTAGAGTCTTCTACCCTATAAGAAAAATAAACTCTATCCTCCAATACCAAGTTTAGTGGCTTCTTTCTGAATTGTAGATTTTCATGTGCTGATCCCAAAAATGTCACGCTCTATGGACCTAAGGGTAGAAGGAGAGGTTAGGTCTTAATCCATGAGAAAGAGCTCTTTTCTAGTAGGAAATTGATGGTACCGTCATATGTTGATTAGGATGACTCCAATGATCAATGGATGCCTACCCTTTTAATGTTGATGTAGAGACCAATCACCTTGCTTTGATACCATTGTTGAGGTCCTTCATCATATAATTGAACAAGTTAACTAAAATTTGAAGAGAACAAAAAATTGTATGAGAGAAAGAAAATAGAAAAATCATACATTGCACAAGATTAGGTAAAATCTCCCCCTATGCATGGGTGAGCATCTTCCCCATCGATTCATTTACGAGTTTTTATTAAGGCTTTGCACTCAAAAATCATTGAAAAGCATCTCCATTTTGAGCTCTTATTTTCTTTTTATGAATGCAATATTTTTTTCCTAATATTTTCCAACTATTTTATGAAACCTACTTTAAGGTTTGTAAAATAATAATCAAGCTTTGTAGGCCTTGCCCAATAATTATATCAAAATGAATAAATTGCACATATATACATACAACATCCTTGCACTATCATATGGTATTATGTCCAATAGATGAAAGAGTAAAAGAGTCTACCTTTATAAGAAGCTCACATATATAACTACAAACACGTTCGTCTATTTCCATGACGAGCTTAGTGTGGAGGCTAGAAAAGGAGATTCAGCAAGTGTCTTGCATATTCAATGAAACTTTAGTCTTCTTAATATTACTTGACATGTTCATGTGGTTCCTGCTTTGCTTAGATGTTAGTAGGATACATACAACATGAGAGAGAAGAGAGCCTTTACATAGACCTTAATGTATGATGTTGGGGGAGATTAAAGAGAGTTGTATGTGCTTAATTTTATATGGAGGAAAAGAGTATGTCCTCTTCATAGACTTTGCCTCACACATTGTTAGACACGTGTGTTTAGCCACAAAGTGCGAGGGTTCTTAAGAATGGGCAAGAAAAAAGATAAGATAGAAGCTAAATCAATTGATGCCAAAATCCTCTATGTATATTTGGAAAGTACAAAAGCACTACACTAATTATTGTTATGTATAACAATGAGATCCCAAGTAAAATGTCTTGTTCAGTAAGGTCCCAACTCAAATACAAGAAGAGAGGCCTTTCTAGCCCAAGGCACTCGTAAAATCCATTTTAAAATTTCTTTTTGTTGTTATTCCAGCAAAAATGATCTGCTTAAGATTTTCCCAATGTCTCAATCTTCACTCCAATGCCTATTTAGAGTTGTAGCCATATTAGTATAGGTTTGTGCATTAACTTCATGAGAACTTTCTTTCACCTCTTCCTCTTCTTCATCTCTTTCAATTTGCTCATCTTTCACTAGGCTCTCCACCGCATTTGCCTCTTATGTATTGCTTTTCTCACATATCTGAATCCTTATACTTATCTTTGGTACCCTCATGTCAGTCTTAAACATCTCTGTCAAAGCATATGTCTCATGCAATAATTTACATTCATCAAATTTAGTTTTATCATGTGTAGAAAATTGTCCTACAACACCACCCTATAGAAAACTGCTCCTATCTTTTGAATGGTAACTTAGATCGCCAAGCTTTGAAAATAAAAATTGTAGCCCCACTTGTGATCTACAATTTTTCTGAAGACCCCAAGACCAAATATTGAAGGTATCAACCCCTAAAATTTTATGCGTAGTAGCCTGCAACTATTCATTACAGCATACAGCCGAAGCCAAACGTTGACCTTCCCAAATCTATCTTGGAGGCATAGGAACGTGGATTTCAACCACATCTAGGACCCTTCCTAAGGTATCAAGTACACATTAGATGCATCAATCATCATTAATCCTCACCCAATTAAAACAATTTGACATTTTTAGTTTAGCCATGCCTGTCCATTTCAATCTCCTATAGTCATATCTCCCTTTTGGGTCAAACACCATTGCATACTCAGCCGATCGATCATGTACACAACCCTAGACACTATTTTGTGCATCAAATGGTAGTCCGTTAATCATGTTGTGCCTGTCAATATCCTTGAATCATACTCTTGTATGCATACTTTTCCTTGGAAGAAAAGTGGTAGTATCATCCCAATGTCTTCTCTTTATGCTTCTCTTGGTCGTCTATATCCACCTGAAGATCGGATAAGACATGAGTATCTTGTAATCCTTGTGCTAGTATTTCATTTGCATTCTCCAACTCTGTAGCATCTGTATCCAAAAAAATTGAGTTTGACATTTCTAGGTCTACTTTATACCTAACGCTTCTAGGCATTTTATTGTGGTCGTTAGATGTCTATTTGGGAATTTTATGCTAGTCTCGACGTATCTATTTATGGCATATTATTGTTCTTTATATTCAAGCTCCTCCTGAGTCAGTCATTATCACCTACTAGTTCTGTTGGAGAGAGGGAGCTTGTGCCATTGCCTATGCAACTAGTGACTCATTGTTGTATGCCATTGTCTCGCGTTTCATATATGGATTTCATTTGTTGATCATTCTTCTAATTTCTCTTCTTTGTAGTATTCTTTTGTGTTTCTTTTCCTTTTGTCCTTGTGTTTAGTTAACAACTTATTACAACAGTTGTTTATGCTTCCATTGCTACATCCACTTTTGACATGGTATTACATTTTAGGATCCAAATTGTGAGATTGTTTTCTGCTATTTTAGGTTTGTGTTTTTTGTTTTTTCCAGCTAATTGGACCCGTTCTTGATTGCTAAAGGACTTATTTTTCAGCATGGTTGACCATCTTTTGGTAATTTTTGGCCTAGTTTCTACTCTTTTTCTTAGTGTTTTTAAGTTCAACATTTGCATTTTAGGGATAATAGGTTGAGGTGACTTACTTTTATGCAGGTTGACTGCATTTATTGCATTCATTTGACTGTGTTTTGAATCTAGCCTTTGCATTTTCATTGCTTATCCTTATGCTGCAGGGCTGGGCGATAGTATTTCAAGTTGATTCTTGCTATGTTTGGTCCTATTTTCACCTTATCCATTGTGTCTGAACTTTCTGGTGAGCACCCTTGGTCGTATGAGACACAAGACTGAGATCAATATTGCAATGTATGAGAGCTCAAATATAGTATTATGATGGTAAAATTGTAGATTATTCTATTTCTATTTTATTTATCATGTTCAAAGACCCACAAGTCTCACTTCTGGCTCACTTTGAAGTAGGCTTGAGCAAGTAGCTTATTAGCACATGTACACAATAGCTTGTGAATTTTAGGCAATGCTAAAATGTGTTAAAACTTTCTAGGATCACTTTCTTTTTAATGAAAGCTTGAAAGTTTTGGGATCTTATATGTTATGGGGCTATTTTAATGAGCTAATGAAGTTTAGAATGTATTTTTAGCTCAGAAAACATGTGGTTGCACATTGTGCCCACTTGTCATATCTTCTTTAGATACACCCTTCATGGTGTTTAGTGGTGAGAACCATTAATATGCTTGCACCCTTCCATAGAATAGCTTGAAGTTGTGTCTCAACTAGTTTGTGATCAATTCTATGATAGAGCTAGTGTTTTCTATCTATTACATAAGAACTTGTTAAATTCTTTTATGAAAAAAATAAAATCACAATAAGGGATCTATAAATTATGGTAAAAAGTCATAGAAGGGTCAATAAAATATCACAAAATAGGTTACATATGGACATATAAAATATGCCATGAATGCATGTGATATAAAGGATTAATTTACCACTGAGAGAGTCGAGGATTTACCTTCCTTTAGTTGTACTATTTTCTTTGCAATAATAGGGTCATTGGTTGAACTTTCTTTCATTCAATGTAATTTCTACGTTATTATTAAGAAACTTTTACCATCTTGAGTTCAAAATTAGCACTTTAAACCTTTTATTACTTTATTATCTTCATAAAAATATTCTTTGGCTAATTGTAGTATGTTTTCAGTTTAGAGAACAAATCACTACACTTTTGAAATTCCAAAATACAAGTTTCAACACATATTCTATAACATGAAAGTATACATTGGCTCTCAAAATCATCCATGCCTCCCACCCTCCTTAATTGGTATAGGTATTGTCTCATCTTGCAACTTTCTAAGACTAGTTCTTATGGTTGTTATAAAATGCAAAGGCCATCCACAATCATGTGGGAAACATCCAACAAATCGTATGTCCTTTTTAAGTGATGCAATTTTTCCTTCTAATATGCAATCATGGTACAATTTTCATGCAACTAGTTAGCCTCACTTGGCATCTTGTTCGAGTCCCTTGCCAAGATGGTACACTCTTGTGAAAATTGTCCTTCAAAGTTTTCCAAAGCCTTAATCTACTCATGGATGCAAGAGGGCCATATATTGACCACACGACAACTACCATTTTGTTGTATTTCAAGGAAGGAGCAACAACAACCCCTCCTTCCTCCCATTTTAGCATGGGACTACTTCTTAGAGGTGTTAACCATAGATTTAGTCACCATCATGATCCAAGATCTCATCATCTTTGTTAGTTAGAGGATCCTAAATATTCCTATCAACAAGAGGTAATCTAGCCATTAAGAGTTATATTGTCCATACATGTGACATACTTTCTGCTACTTAGGGGTGCATGCATGGGTACGAGGTACACATATACAAAAAGAGATTATTTTGAAAAATATATAAGTAACATTTTTCAATTGCATTTCTTATGAAATACAATTAAAAATTTAATAAAGGAAGGCATGCATAAATGGGGATTTGGAGCTCATGCCACAAAAAGGTATCAAATCCATTCATTAATTGAATTTGTTGTTGAGGCTAAATCTTCCACATGTAGGGTTTTTTGTGAGGACAATCTTGAGTGAGATCGCCTTCTTATTACTAGAAACCCAATAGTGGTTCTTCTTCTTCTTGCCTTCTTCAGTATGAAGGCGTTAGTAGTGGATATTGCCTACAACTAACTATGCACTTACATTGACAATGCTTCATCAAGTATTATATCACTAATTTTTTGAAAAGATACTGAATCTCTATGATATGAATTAATTTCACCAACGCACAAAAGTCATGTAGAAGCTTGCTCAAAAATGAAAGAAAATATTTGACTTGTCATATTAACCCCAAAATTTGACAATGTGATCCTATATAGAGAGATCACTATATTGGTATCACTGAACCATGATAACCTTCATCCTTCATCATAAATGCTAGGACAATAGTACGATAATATTTTCCTTTAGTAGAAAATTGTATTGTGATATAGTACAAAGTTATGTGTGTTTGAAATTTAAGTTTGGGAGCCATAGAAAGTGGGAGATTTGAATTATGCAAAAGGAAATGGAAAGATTAAAGTGTATTACGTATGTGAGAGAGAGAGAGAGAGAGAGAGAGAGAGAGAGAATAGACCTTTACAAAACCTAGGCACAACAAATCTTGTACACATTGGAGATATATTGAAAGATGGACTTGAAGTTTAAAATATTTGACTCGTGGCTACCTTGCCATCATGAAAGGACATTTATTACATCTTTGTTAACTAAGTGCCATGATTGATCCCTTTTTAAAATATTTAATGAATATCCCAAATCATGACTGTTGTAATTAGATATATATTTTTCCATAAACTGTATAGAAGAGCTAGATATTTGACTTTATGAGGGGTATAGTGAATTTTCAAGTCACACTTTTCTCCCATTGGAATGGATAGCTTAGGCTATATGGTTAAGTTGCTATTGGTTATAATGCCTTGTTGCTTCATACTATGTTTAAAGTGATTATAATGACCTACTACTTTTCTACAGCAGGAATCTCAGTTGATCTGGCAGTAAGGCTAATGGTATGGAGGAGGATGCAAGTTTATCATGATTGGGATGCTCCATATTCATCTCAAGGCATGAGCATCCCAATTGATAGTTGTGATGATAAGTAAATTTCTTGGTATTTTATCTAATAGGTCTAGTTTATCTCAATAGTTTATCTCAAATTCTATCCATGGTAGCTATGTATATCATGCTTTAGATGGTGATATTGGTCATCTCAGTCGAATATTGATAATAAAATTGTTATTCTCTTTCTATGATCTCACTGGAAGAAATACATAATTTAGTACTTGCTTGTTGTCTACAATACTAAAAGTTTGGCTACAAGTAGGTGTCTCATGTTGCTAGTGATTAATCCTCTTATATATGTCATATCATGCTTTAGATGGTGATATTGGTCCTTTTTTTAGTACTAATTATCAAGTTCTTTTTTTGTAATAGGTTGATTTAGCAATAAAGAGCCTCATGAGCTTCATGTGGGTTTGGATGGAAGAATAGACATTTATCTACTATTAAGGGCTCACCATCAAACTCTCTAGTTGGGCTTTCATCACAAGGTAAGTATTAGTTAAAATGCATATATGTGAAAATATCATGCATGCACAGCTAGTTTTGTCATGTATCATGTTTGATGAATGAACATATGCAATGAAACTTTACACCAAGGTAGGCTACAATTTCTCTTTCATTATGCTCATCTTTGTGTTGATGTTGAAGTTGATAGTTTGATGGCTAGCTGATTAGAAGAGTAATGAACAAGTTGTAGGTTGCATCAAAAAGACCTTCCAAGGGCATATTGTTCCCTGCTATAATCCTCACACTAGATTTTTGTGGAAGATTTATAGAAGAGCTAGATCTTTGACTTTATCAAGGGTATAGTGCATTTTCAAGTCAAACTTTTCTCCCATTAGAATGGATATCTCAGACTATATGCTTAAGTTTCTACTAGTTATCATGCTTTGTTTCTTCATATTCTGTTTAAAATAATTTTGATGACCTACCACTTTTCTGAATTAGTCTGAGTGTGCTTTGTGGGGATGGGAACAGTGGAGTCTTATCTTGTCCCTCTTGTCGTGATGATAGTTAAAGAGTTTGAGTGTCATGTTAGTATGATCAGTTCTTATGTGATTCTATGTTTTTGTTTTGCTCATATTGATGAGTCAAGGTATGGTATGTATTTTTCTTTTTCTTTTTTGCCTGATATGGGGTTTTATGGTGTGTGATTATTTGCATCGCATGAAGTTTTCGATCACATGTATGTGGAGGTCATGCCAGATTCTTCCTAGGATGTGGACTACTAAGGTGGTTAGTTGATCGGTCGAGTCATCTGGGTTTATTATGATTGATATCATATATGTTCCTATCGTGTTGTTTTGCAGGCATTCATTGTGACTGTCTATGTGTATAAACCATCTAAATGGTGCCTCAAACCCCTCCCCCGATCCAAGATGTGTCTTTGGTATTGCATGGTTATTCCTTGTTGCTAGATTCAGATCTCGTTACTAAAGCACAATTATCTAAGTTTGTGAGTATTTCCTTACGGCTAATTCCACATGATCCTGACATTTATGATCAAGTTTTAACCTCTTACAGTAAGAGGTCTAGTCTTGTTTATGGTATAACTATTCTTATGACACCTTAGATTATGGGGAAGGCTATTTCTTTGCCATATTGTGGGGAGTCCTTCCTTAGCACCCACTGTCAATTGTTCTCCAACAAGGATATTTTGAAGCTATTATAGAAGTAGCCTCTAGATGTTTTGGATCCAAAGAAGGTTATTACCATGTCATGGGTCAACGTCTCTATGATTTCCAACTTGCTATGGAAGCAGTTGTGCCAATTTTTTCAAGATAGGTCAAAACCATGTCTCATTACCTCTCCAAGGAGTTGATCACAGCTTCTTGTATGGTCTGAAAGGTATTACCATTGATTGGAGTACCTATCTCCTAGCAAAGATGGATCAACATTTCATTAGGGCTAGTAGAGGAAATGTGACTAATGTCAGGTTTGGATCGTACATTTATGTATCCTTGATGCATGGTGCCCTTGGCAAAGGAAGTACCTTTGCCTCTAGTTCATCTTCCAGAGGTTCCTCGTCCTCCTCATGAAGATGATGATGTAATCATTGATGATGATGATTCTCCCTCACCTCTAATCATTCAGAGAAAGTGTCTGAAACGAGTTGTTGCATTAGTGGCAGTTCCTACTCCTCCAATTCCAGTTACAATTCCTGCTCAATCTTGTACCACACTACATGCCTTTCTTCAAATGTCAAACATTTTTAGAGCCCATAGGAATGGTATACTAGACATTTCTATTCCTTCTGTGCAAGGCCTGGTAACACGAGATGCCATTCTTCTTTTGTGCAAGGATATTTAGAGCTCAATTGAACTTTCAGTTACCGCCTCTATCCAATAGTTTTCTTCTTCTTTTTATGAAGAAGTTTTATATGGTGTGTCTCTTCTCTCCCCATCGCATCTCTACATATCTTCTCTCTCTACATCAACATTACTTTGATTAATGATATACATTATATGGAAAGCAAGAGATGGTAATCAACTTGTATGATAAGAAGGTATGGCTCGTCAAAAAGCTCTATTTGGTTGGAAAAATTGGTCCCTTAAAGCCATAGATAGGCTTAGTTTCATTAAATTCTTCAGCTAATCAAGGCTAAAAGATCATTGCTTAATGATGATAGACAATCTCAAACCTTTTGCTTCATGCTAGATAGAGAAGACGGCGAATCGTTAGTGGTCTCAAAATGTAACAATGATGCAATCAAATCCACACAAAACCATTAGAGTCTTGTTGCATTATTTTGTAAGTACAAATTTGATACTAATTCAAATTGTGTGAATCCCATATCTTCCCACACTTGCACAAATTGATTATTAGTATAGAAAATCTAAGCCAATTCTTGTATCTCTATGTAGATTTATCTTTTTTGCTATTATTGTTATCCACTTTTATTTCTAGGCCATAAATATTATATCTCTATGACTTGAGACATCATTAGCTATTATAGTCTTGTTTTAACTAATGTCATTGTTATACAATGATGTGATTCTTATGTATCTATTAAAGTGGTTTGTTTGAGTGAAATAAAATATATCTGAAAGTCCTAAAATGATGAATATTTAAAACCACTGATAATGGAAGAAAATTAATATTTACTTATTTCTTTGAGAGTCTCCCATGTGCCAATGTGGTTTGATAGTGAATCTTTAAATGGATAGTAGCTAATCAAGCATATTAATTAGAGAAGAAAATTGTGCTAATTTGACCAATGTTTTCTTTTCAATAAGCAAGACCTTGTGACTACTAGATCTATGTTACCACCCTTGTTAGACCAAGGCATTGTAAAAGACACTTTCATTTTCTAAAGCCTCATTAAACTCTCCAATGGGAAGCTTAGAATCCCACATTTGTATGAGACGTTTACAATATGCTAGGAAGCAACAATACAACTTTGGAAAGGAAGTACACCACTCCTAAATTATCATCTTAATTTTGATGCTTTTATTTCTCAATGAAAATAATCACATCCAATATGAAATAACAACATTAGTTGTAATAACCTTGACTTATCATGTTATAAAAGGATAAGAAATAACTTCCAATCCACATGTAGATGAACCACCTAGATATTTGATAGCATCATCTAGCATAATGTGTATGCATATTACGTATGAATGTAATGCACAAATGCTTATTCTTTATTTTGTATTTGGACCTATTATACATTATTATGGTGAAGTAATTTTATTGCATCAAATTATTCAAATTGAGTTCAATATCCTATGTTAGAGAAAATTTATTTGGTGGGGTATTTTTCATGTGAAGCTGTCAAAGTCCTCACATTAACAAGTGACTTCCTTCTGACACACACACACATACATTACGGGAGAGAGAGAGAGAGATTTTGATCAATATTAAATTTAAAAAATAGATAAAATAAGATCTTGTATTTTTGTGTGGAATTTTGTTCCTAAACTCTTGAATAAGGATTATTCTTTTCTAGGATTGAGAACATGGAGGTATTAATTATATTAAATGTTCCTAAAGTAAAAAGAACAAAAGCTATTAGAAAAATGCTACCTCCATAGTTGCTCCCAAACCTGGGTATGCAAATACTTGCATCAAGGAAATGGTAGAGTCTACTATAAGCATCCTTTTCCAAAATTTGATACAAGAGTCGTGGTATAACAAGCAAGGTCTGCAATCGTGAAACTTGTGTGAGACATAAGCTAAGGAGAAACTAGTAACCACATGTAAGAGTTTGGAAACATTTTATAATGAAGAGTAAAATCTTTTATGTACGCTAAGAAATGAGAACAACATGCATGTTTATTTACCTAATATGTCGATGGAAGCCAATGTGTAATTTTGAGTGCAGCCAAAAAGCTATCAAGAAACCATTCACTATGAGCTGAGATCACAACATCATCAATGACGATTATTCCCTCCAATGTGAATTTATTATAGAGCCCTTTGGCCATAGTAGAATGAATATCTACAAACCATAGATTTATTATTCAAACAAGGAATTTTTCTTTTTTAGCAAGCATGAAAATTGATGCCTTCTATAATAGCATCATTTTCTAACAATTGAAAACTTACCTGTAATCGAGTAGGAAACCATTTGGTTGATATTCTCATCCCAAGCCAACATTTTATAACCAAGGACAATGTCTTTTGCATATTTGTAATAAAAGAGATGGTCATTTCCTATTGAGAGAAGAGGTTGTTAAATGAATTGGTTCTAGAATGTATGGGTTTAAAGATATGAGGTGGTCAAATTGTTGAAGGAAAATTAACCATATTAATCAATTACCAGAATGAATTAAAACAAAGTGCAACGGAGTGAGATCAATCTTCTTTATTTGTGTGCCAAAAGAACCATGATTTTGAGAGAGCTCGAGTTGCAAAAACATTGATGATGCATTTTCATCAGCATGTCCAAATCCATATATATAATTGAACTCTAGCTTTTGTAGATTGGTATTCCAGATTGCAACCTTTTATGAAAATAGAAGGTAAAAAAGAATAAGTTGTGCATGATGAAGTAGTAAAATGGAAGTAGCTAGATAATATTTAAAAACATGAAAAACATAAATTAATTGTTAGGATAGTGCAACCATTTCAAGTGTAAATAGAAAAATGTTCTAAAACCTTTTCTCCAATGTGAATGTCACATATCTTTTTGTCACGTCCAACCTCTGTCATGACCATGGAGGTTCCTACACCATAAACCCATTCAATTAATTATGGATGCTCATAGCTCTTATTTTGTTTTCACTGGCTACAACATTACTATATGTTTCTCAAATCTCGAAATGAGGTGCATCAAATTCAGAAATAGATAACGTCAAGTCATAAAGATGCATGCACGGGACTAAGCAAAGGATCATGGATGAATGATGCCACCTTTAACATAGCTTCCAATTGCATCAGAGGCACATCTTGCTGCCACACCTGCAAGAGTGGTAACTCCCACCACAGCTACTGTACAAAAAGGCCCAAGTATTGGATCCTCTACAAGACATGTCAATAGTGCACCAGCTACTCCAAATATGCCACCACTAGTAGCACTTGGAGTTGTTTGGGAGCTCTAGTTAGATATGTGATTTATGGTAACTTTGGAGTATATAACACCTCAAAGACAAGTAAATGAGCATTGGATCACAAACATGTCGAGTCGTGCATAATCAACATAACTGAGAAAGGAATATTAGTCATAAGATGATAAAAATGCGAGAACCATACATACATATATGTGTTTAGGTCTGATGTACATATACGTGTGAGAAACTAGTATTAGTGATAAGATGATAACAATGCGATACTCATATATACATATATTTGTGTAGGTTTGACATGCACATACATGAGTGCATAAAGAAAGGCTATGGAATGATGATCCATGAATGTCTATACTGTGTGGAAGGACCAACGCTTTGATCATTTTAGCCAACCATGAAAGAGAACGGTCTCTTTCTTAAATATTAGTGAATAATATGTTACAACTATATATATCATCTCTCACTTGACTTGGGTCTCACCTATATATACTAACTCTACATCAATAGCATTCATTCTTTGGGAGCATGTCTTGTGTATCTCTCTCGTACTCTCTCTCTCTCTCAACATGGCATCAGAGCTATGGATGCGTAGCAACAACAAGGAAGATAAGTTGTTTCATTGTTTATACTTGATTGAATTCTTTGCACAAGTGATGATTTGATACATGAACTTGTTCAAATTAGAAGTATTAGTTAATTTTGTCTTTAAAAACAAATCCTGTCAAATCCTGTCAAAACCGCTTGTCAATCGGAGTTCTGGATCAAAAGTTATGACAGTTTAGGATTCAAGACAGCAATTCTGCTTGAATCTACGATTCTTTATTTAAAACTTTATTTATAATTACAGTTTGTTAATCCCCAATTACAGTTTATTAATCGCTCGTCTTCGTTAATGATGTTGATTACGACAAGCAAACATCTTGCTATTTTTAGCGATGTTTTATTATCGTTCATGTTCTTTGCTCGACCGAAATAGCACTTTTCTTATATGCGTCATCTCGTCTTGCACGTTACGCCTCTCTATTTCGGGCTTTCTTTTTAGTCACTCAATACTTTTTGTCGTTCTTGCATGCATATCCCTATTTTGATTATCATGCGTCTCAACTACGCTCGTATTGATCATGGTTTGCAGATTCTGCGATCTCATATTATTTGTTTTCTCTCGACATACAGGCATGGCCAATTACGTAATTGTTAACGGATATCCGCCTGGCCAACGTTCGGTTCCTTCTTCCAAGGACAACGCTTTCCTAGGTGGAAAGAAAAGATGATGCTAATTCTTGAAGATGACGAATTATTTGATATTGTTTTGGGCAACCTGTCTTGCCCAATTCAACCTATTGATGTGATGAATAACAATTCTGTGATTACTGATGGTCCATTATTTGAACAATGGAAATTTGATCATACTAATTGGATTCGTCGTGACAAAGCGGGTTGTCATTATATATTGTCTGCACTTCCTGACTCACTTATGTTGGATGTCTTTCATTTGGAAACCTCTCATGCTATTTGGGAGTATCTTATCTCAACGTTTGAGAAGAAATCGGTCACCGAAATTTTATATCTCCAAACTTGTTTGAAGAATCTTCAATATAAGGTTGGTACTTCTATGCACTCTCATATCGAGGCTTTTAAAGACATTATCAATCAGCTTGGTGCTGCCGGCGCTCCTGTTGCTGAAAATCAGATTGTTACTCAACTTCTTCATACCATCAAAGATCCTTTATATGACAATATCATCACTATTTTGTCTAACAAGGATTATATCCACTTTGACAAAGCATGTATATCTCTTATTGAATATTCTCAACGTCATGAGCATCATTTGGAAAAATCTGATGCTGTTTTGGTCACTCACGAACAAAGGGATTTTGATGCTGCTTTTGTTGCTTGCAAGCGTCTTGCTTCACGTTTTCAGCAGGGTGGACGCCCTAATCCAGGTAGTAAATCTTCTCATCATGCTTATCCTAACAAACATTGTTCTTATTGTGATAAGAAAGGTCATGTGGCTTCTGATTGCTGGGCACGTCAATATGATGAGAAGCATGGAGTTACTACAAAGCAACCTTGCTCGTCCAAAAGTTTTCCTCCTTGTGATTATTGTGCACATACAGATCATCCATCTCGTCATTGTTATAAACACAGATACGATGAAGAACGTTCTCGAGCTTGCATTGTTCAACAAACTACAATTGATGATGATCATACTCATCAGGAGCTCAATTTCGTCCATTATGATATCTCTCCAGAAAAGGTACTTCATGTTTATGATGGTTCTCTATTCATCATTGATTCAGGTGCCACTGGAAACATGACATACCAATCGCAGTGGCTTCACAATTATCATTCTCTTCCTGTCAAGAAGTTTATTTACCTTGCGGATGATACGACTTGTCAAGTCAAAGGAGTGGGTGATTTATATCTGGGGACTGTTTCATCCACTAGAATATTAAGAGGAGTTCTTCATGTTCCAGATTTGCAAAGAAATCTTCTTTCTATTGCTCGTCTAGTTGATCTTGGTTTGTTTGTTGGCTTTGATCATAATCAATGTCGTATAGAGAAAGACGGGCATACTATAGCAGTGGCTCCTCAACATGGTAATCTATTTGAGCTATCATTGAACGATACAGTTGCAAATGTTGTTACTGCCCCTGGAGATGCAGATTGCAAATTATGGCATCAACGATTTGCACACTCCAATTTTGCCAAAATTCTTGATCTTCATCATCATGGTCTTGTGCAAGGTATGGATCTTAAATCTCATCCACGTATGGGAATATGTGAGTACTGTGCACTTGGAAAAAACCATCGTTCGCCTTTCCACACTTCTACTTCATCACATTCCCGTGCTCTCTTGGATTTGGTTCATACCGATATTTGCGGTCCTTTTCCTGCCTCAAAGTCTCAATATGGATATTTTATAACTTTCATTGATGATTTCTCACGATACACACGTCTATCTTCTTCGACATAAGTCTGAGGCTTTACCTAGATTTAAACAATACAAGATAAGTGTGGAGCTTCAAACTGGATTCTCTATAAAGACACTTCGCAGTGACAATGGCGGTGAATATGTATCCAATCTATTTGATGACTTCTGTAAGGATCAAGTTATTCATCATGAGTTTACAGTTCCTTATTCTCCTCAGCAAAATGGTGTTTCTAAGCGCAAAAATCGCACGATTCTTAATGCTATATGTTGCATGCTTATACACTCTAGTTTGTCTCGAAAGTTTTGGACTGAAGCACTTCTAGCAGCTGTTTTTATTCAAAATCATCTTCCAACTACTGCACCTGCTGGTAAAATTCCTATAATAATTTGGACAGGGAAGACACCTTCAGTCTCTCACTTTCGCACATTTGGCTGCATTGCTTATATTCATGTGCCCAAGGACACTCGACATAAGTTGGATCCTCCAGGTTTGAAGGTTATTTTTCTTGGTTATTCAGATCATTCCAAAGGTTACAAATTTTATGATCCTTCTTCTCAAAAAGTTATCATTAGTCATGATGCTATATTTGATGAGAAGACTATGGATGGCACATGGTCGTTAGATGTTTTGAGATGATACACAGTCTTTGATTAGTGCATTTCCTTACTTGCTTTGTGATTCTACTAATTCTGATGATCATAAACCTCCTTCACCTCCAAGGAAGATTGATGAAAATTTGAAGATCTATGTCGATCTTCCTATTGAGATAGAGCATGGATTCTATTCTATTGAATATGATGTCTTTGATGATGCTATGTCTGTCTAAGAGGATCCAATATTGTATATGGAAGCTATCAATTTGTCTCAAAGGGATCAATGGCAAGAAGCTATGCAAGCTGAGTACGATTCTTTAATCTCCAAAGGTACATGGATTCTTACTGAACTCCCCCCAAATCGTGTTCCTATCAAATGTAAATGGGTTTATAAAACCAAGACCAAAGCTGATGGCTCGTTTGATAAGTTCAAAGCAAGACTTGTTGCAAAAGGTTACTCACAGATTGCAGGAGTAGATTATCAAGAAACATTTTCTCCCATTGTGCGCTCCACAACTGTTCGTATGATTTTGGCTTTTGCAACACTATTTAATTTAGAAATTCACCAAATGGATGTTAAAACGGCTTTTCTCAATGGAGATCTTGAGGAAGAAATCTATATGGTGCAACCTGAAGGTTTTATGATTGTAGGAAAGGAGCATCTTTTATGCCAGCTTCATCATGCATTATATGGATTGAAGCAAGCCTCTCGTGCTTGGTATATTAAGATTTATCAGTTCCTCACATCTAAAGGTTTTGTTGCATGTTTTGCTGACCCAAATCTTTACATCAAAAGGGAGGACAAATATTTTATTATTCTTGCTCTATATGTTGATGATACTATTTTTGTGTCAAATAATATGGCTTTCTTAGATGCTATGAAGAAGCTTTTATCGACTGCATTTGAAATGGTGGATCTTGGTGAGATACATTCTTGTTTGGGTATTCAAGTTCAACGACACTAACAACAAGGGATTCTTCTTCTTCGCCAGACAAAGTTTATTAATGATATTGTTAAGAAGTTTGGGTTGACAAATGCGCACTCTGCCAACACTCCTATTCTTTCAAGCTCTACCAAGGGTACATCTACAACACGCAATGAAGAATCAACCATTCATCAACCTTTTGCTAATCTTGTTGGTTGTCTTCAATTTATTGGTTTAAACACAAGACCAGATATTTTATTTGCAGCTAAATTTTTGGGATAGTATATTTCTTCCCCTTCCACTATTCATTGGAGTGCTGCAAAACGTATTCTTAAGTACCTCAAGGGTACTAAGGAATTTGGTCTTATTTATCGTTGTCGAGAGGATTCTTCTTTATCTTCTTCAACTTCTCTTGACCTTATTGGATATATAGACATTGATTGGGCAAGTTCACACTTATCCATGCGATCTACAAGTGGGAATTGTTTCTTTGTAAATGGATGTTTGGTTTCTTGGTCCAGCAAGAAACAACGATGTGTTGCGGTTTCTACAACTGAAGCCAAATATGTTGCTGCATCATTAGCAGCTCGCGAGCTAGTTTGGCTTCGACAACTACTTGCTTCCTTCATCATCTAGTACACCTCTTCGATGTGATAACCAAAGTGCTATTAGTCTTACCAAAGACTATATACAACATAGTAAATCAAAGCATATTGCTATTCATTATCATTATGTTCGACATGAAGTCAAGAAAGGTTCCATTATGGTGGAGCATTGTCCCAGTGATCAAATGGTTGCAGAAATCTTCACAAAAGCTCTTAGTGAAGCTCGCTTTAGCTCATTAAGACATTCACTTGGTATTGTTCCAAGTTCTTGTCTCACTAATTGAGGCATGTATCATTGTATTCAAGAAAACTTTATAGTAAATCATTTTTGTATCGTAGGTATATGTAGGGGCTCGGGTTTTTCCCTTGTTCTCCCCACGGGTTTTTTCACTTGCAGCCAGAGACTTTTGTTTGAGTGGGGATGTTACAACTATATATATCATCTCTCACTTGACTTGGGTCTCACCTATATATACTAACTCTACATCAATATGAATCATTCTTTGGGAGCATGTCTTGTGTATCTCTCTCGTACTCTCTCTCTCTCTCAACATAATATACCATAGGTACAGGAAGATAACCTTCGGCAACACAAATGGATGAGACGTCCAAGAGACGTTGTCCATTATTTGAAGATGCAAGAGTGAGAGGCTCATATTCAACAGTAAAGCTAGAAACATCAACTTCGATGGTGGTTCATGTGGTGGAAGAGGATGCGACCATCATTGATGGATCAGTTGTGAGGGTACTTGTTGAGGTCCCTTCTTTATATAAGGAATTGGCATCATCTCTCGTATTATAAAGACCGCACCCCACAGTCCAAGCATTGTCATCACATATAATCTAAGAGCCCAATACATAGAAAAAATAACTATGTTAGCATAGCTACACAACATAAGCACGTGTACAATAGTACATACTCAAAACAAGTAGCCACCTACAACATTGGTGACTCCTGTATCATTGATGAAAGACAATCTCTACACCAGCAGGGGAGTTTGATGATGCATCGCAGTCCCCGAGTGGCTTGGATCTAGTACACATACATGGTACAGAAGTGATTATGAAAGGAAATGAAGCAATACAAACAGTATGAAAGAAAACATGTGGTTTATGCGGGGGATGAGCAGAAAGTGTCTGAGAACTTTTTGAGGGATGGTTTTCCCTTGCAAGTCCTGTCGATACCTGTGAGTGCCACACTTTGGACATGTCTCCATAGTCTCGTATTCATCTCGAAACAATATGCAGTCGTTGATACATGCATGGATGTTATTGTAGTCCATGCCAAGCTTCAGTAAAACATGTCGTGCATCATCATGAGACTCAGGCATGGTATTTGCAGGTGGTAATATATGATATTTCAATAACCTGAAAAAAATCATAAAACACCTTGAAAAAGCACAAATGTTTGCAATAATACTGTTTAAAAAAAATCAATGAAGCCTATGTGCAAGGTACCTGAATAACTCAATCACACTCGTATCGCTCCAACCGTATTTTGCTTGCACACTTAAGAGTGCAAGAAATGTTTTCAACCGAGATACTCGGCACCCATCATATAATGGTATGGATGCTTCCTCTCTAAGCGGGTTAGATGTCTCAACATCCATGGGAATCAATGCATCGATCATTGCCTCCATCTCAGGCTCCAAGATTGTAGGTAGGTCGAGAAGGTTGTTTGTCTCCTCTGGCATTGGCGGTATAGATGGGCCTTGCGAGTGGTGGATTGGCTCCTGCAATCCATCCATCGCACGTCCACGAACTCTTCTAATTGGCCGCAAAGGGTGCACTCCCCCTTGGGTCGCGAGACATCACCCCCCTGGATAGAAAATTTGCCAACAAGACCCAATCTTATTGTGTATGGTTTTCAATTAGCTTGCGAGTACAATGCATGATTAATATTAACTTCAAATTACCGTTTGCTGAAAATCCGCAATCACCTGATCAATGATCTCAGATTGAAACTTGCCAAATCGTCGTACGTGTTCTATAGACAATTGACGTTTTCGTCTAATTGCCAACTTGCATTGAGAGCAAGGACATGGGACACACTGATTAAGATATGTCTCGCGGTCTTGAACAATAAGACCTTCTTCGTTTTCCATCTTATCTACATTACAACAAACGAGGCTTAAATGGATAGCTTTATGGAGATGTACGTCAAATTGCAAGTTGACCATAAATCTTGCATTGTATATAGTAGTTGAGAGATTTTCTGATGTTATATCTCGGCCTTGTATCATGCTCAAGGATTTGTTTGTCCCGGTAGATAATTATTCGTTATTGTAAAAAACTGCACTAGAGGGCTTTGAGTATAAGCAATCCATTTTGAGCATCATTGAGGATCTCTTAGTCTAATAATAAATCAGTCTTAACAAAAAGCATCTTAGAAATGTGGTTTTTTTGTCCTAGGATCGCGTATTAAAATTAATGCGCGCCATCTATGAAATTTATCAACTATAGTAATAAAATTTATTTCAATCAATTCTACTCATAGTCATAAGACCTGAGAGAAAATATCCTATACTCAATTTAAGGGATTCTTCTTCTATAACAATACTTTTGGGTTCATTTTGATGAAGTACCGTAATGACCATTAGCTAGGGTATCATTTTCCTTTAGTCCTTCCATTGACTAGTTGGCATGATTTCTAATTTGTTATGCCTATAAAGTTAATAAAAAAACAATGAATTATGCATATCACAATTAGATCCCCTACTTGGACATTATGAAGGACATGACCATTTTTAAGCCATCTTAAAGAGTCACCAATGTACGTGGCCCATGGCAAAGCACATTGCATACCATTATCGATAAGTCTATTATCTTAAATTTCCTTCCCCTCCCTCTCCATCTCTTTCTCTCCCTCTCCCTCTCTTTCTCTCTTTCTCTCTCATTTCCTCTCCTAAACAAGCAAAAAAGAAAGTGATTCAAACATTAAACAAGCAAGAGGGAGAGTGAGAGAGAGAATGCACTCTCTCTCTCTCACCGTCTCCCTCTCCCTCTCCCTCTCTCATTTCCTTCCCCTCCCTCTCCCTCTCCCTCTCTTCCTCTTTCTCTCCCTCTCTATCTCTCTTTCTCTCTCATTTCCTAAACAAGCAAAAAATAAAGTGATTTAAACATTAAACAAGCAAAAGGGAGAGGGAGAGAGACAATGCACCCTCCCTCTCTTTCTCTTTCTCTCTCTCCCTCTCCCTCTCTTTCTCTCTTACTCTCTCGTTTCTTCTCCTAAACAAGCAAAAAAGAAAGTGATTTAAACATTAAAAAAGCAAAAGGGAGAGGGAGAGAGAGAATGCACTCTCCCTCTCTTTCTCTCCCTCTCCCTCTCTTTCTCTCCCTCTTTCTCTCCCTCTCCCTCTCCCTCTCTTTCTCTTTCTTCTCTTTCTCTTTCTCTCCCTCTCTCATTTCCTTCCCCTCCCTCTCCCTCTCCCTCTCTTTCTCTTTCTCTCCCTCTCTATCTCTCTTTCTCTCTCATTTCCTAAACAAGCAAAAAATAAAGTGATTTAAACATTAAACAAGCAAAAGGGAGAGGGAGAGAAACAATGCACTCTCCCTCTCTCATTTCCTTCCCCTCCCTCTCCCTCTCCCTCTCTTTCTCTCTCATTTCCTCTCCTAAACAAGCAAAAAATAAAGTGATTTAAACATTAAACAAGCAAAAGGGAGAGGGAGAGAGAGAATGCACTCTCCCTCCCTCTCCCTCTCTTTCTCTTTCTCTCCCTCTCTCATTTCCTCCCCCTCCCTCTCCCTCTCCCTCTCTTTCTCTCTCTCCCTCTCCCTCTCTTTCTCTTTCTCTCCCTCTCTCATTTCCTCCCCCTCCCTCTCCCTCTCCCTCTCTTTCTCTCTCTCCCTCTCCCTCTCCCTCTCCCTCTCTTTCTCTCTTACTCTCTCATTTCCTCTCCTAAACAAGCAAAAAAGAAAGCGATTTAAACATTAAACAAGCAAAAGGGAGAGGGAGAGAGAGAATGCACTCTCCCTCTCTTTCTCTTTCTCTTTCTCTCCCTCTCCCTCTCCCTCTCTTTCTCTTTCTCTCCCTCTCTCTCCCTCTCCCTCTCTTTCTCTTTCTCTCCCTCTCTCTCCCTCTCCCTCTCTTTCTCTTTCATTTCCTCTCCTAAACAAGCAAAAGAGAGTGATTTAAACCTTGAACAAGCAAAAGAAAGAGAGAGGGAGACTCACCGATGAGATATGGTGAGCATGGGGCGGCTTCTCTTTGCGATGAAGGCTCCTCCTCTCCTTCGCGAACAACGGCGGAGGCGACAAGTTTTCTTCCTCTCCTTCTCTCACGACGGTCGCTCTCTCCCTCACTCTCGCTCTCAAAACTCTCAATGGAGCAAAAGAAATGAAAAATGCGCTCGGGTTTCGGCCGCGTTTTTTTCCTGCGGTCCATCGCTATTTGCGTCGCAAATGCGATGCAAATAGCGACGCAAATAGCGACACCAATAGGGACGCCGCTATCCGCCGTCGCTAATCGGCATCGCTAGTGGCCCAAATCCTTGTAGTGCTTGAGTCTTCAGCAGCTACTTCTTCCTCTTCTTTCAGCTCTTTTGCACTTTTATTCACCTCTTTCCAAGGCTAGAAAACTTTTCCAAGCTACACTCTCATCCAACAAAACACATACAAAGCAGTCTACAGAACAGCTACAGTACAGAACAGAACAGAGACAGAAGCTCTACAGAAGACCTACAGAAGGTTACAGAAGATCATCAAAACCACATAACTCATACTCAAACCATTCCAAAATCTCAAAAACTATTCAATAAGCTTTCAAAAGATCTCAATCTTCATCAATCAATACTCCATCCCTCCTTACAGAAGACAATCAGAACAAAACAGAACAAAACATAAGCTATACAGAAGGTATACAGAACCAATTAGAACCTATCAAAACATCACAGAACCACTGATAAACATCATGAACTTCCAAAACACAATCAATATCATCCAAAACACTCTCAAACCACTTCCAAACCAATCAATCATCTCATAAAACCAACCATTCAGCTCTCAAAAACAACAAAAAACAAGTCATTTCAACACTCAACATATCCCCACACTTAATAAGGAAGCATCCTCGCGACCCAGGAAAAAGGGAATACAAGTTCATTTAAAAGCTCAACTTTGATCTTCAATAGCTCTTCAAAAACAATCCATCCGACCACGACCCCAACTTATAACCTGTATCTGATATAAAAATACAACGAAAGGAAAACCCTTTATACATTAACACTTCTTATCAAACTAGAAATCACAACAAACTTATAAAGGATATAAGAGGTTTCTTCTTCTTCATCATCATCAGCATCTTCAACTATCCAACCACGACCCCATCACCACAATTCTCCAAAAATGTAGCTCGCACGAAATCCAATCCAATAGGCAACCACCACATTCTTTTTACATAAAGTAACTCAAAACACAAACACTACACACAACACAACCATATGAATGACTCCTCCAAAAAGAGAGATTTTCATTAAAAAACATCCACCATACATTGGAAAATGTATCAATGAAGATGATCCCTCTTGAAAGATTGATGATTTCGAAAACGATCCATATACAAGGATTCATTTACAAATGTTTTGGGAGGATTCTGAAAAAACTGAAGACAGCACATCCTTTCCAACAGGACCAGGTATCTGCTAGGCAAACAAAGGGCATGAAAATACAATATACTGCTGGGAATCAATGCTCACATTGACATTCATGCACAACTTTGGAATAAGCTTGGAATCATTATGAGAGTGCCTATGCATATACGCCAAGTACCAAGCAAAGTGAGCAGTTAAACTCACTGAAGGATCGGCAGACTGTGAATACTGCTGAGCAAAATGAATATAGTTCTGATAAGCTTTACTGGCAGCTGTCCATTCTCCCGGAATTACTGGCTAGTTTATTTGAGGTCCTGTAAGGAAATCATTCGAGCTCCATCCCCTTCTTCTGGAAATCTTATGATCAAACCTGTCATAGTCACTAACCAACTGAGGTGGTTGAGATATAGAAGTGTTAGGAGAGAGAAGTGGAATAAGGAAAAGTGGATGAAGTGAGGGATAGGAAAATCATAAAAGGAAGAAGAGTTTAAAGAAGGAGTGGCAGAAATTTGTATGGAATCACTTAAGAAGGGTGTTAACTGATAAATAGGAAAGGTAGAAGGTACATGAATGGATGGAGAAGGACATGGTGGAGAAGGGGAAAATACTCTATTCTCAATAAAGGAACACTATGTAAAAATGGGAATTTATGGGAAAGATGAAGGTTGGAAAAGAAGGGGTAAAATAGTTGTGGAATTGGATTGACAAAGGAAAAGATATATATGATAACGGTGAGCCATTTGTTGGTAATACAGGAGGGTAGGAACAGAAGGTCCTTCGAGAGATCTTCTATGATAGGCATAAAAAAAGGTAGAATCAAACGGATTATATTTTGAAAGATAAGATAAGAGATCCACCCTCAATTGATTAGTACTATGGGCATAGGTAGGGGCTGTGTTCTGTCTTTGATTTAGGACCACAGAATCAATCATGGTATGCTAGGAATTATCAGTACAATTAATCACTTTGGAGGAGTAACTTTGGAACATGTCAACTATGTGCAACTCCAAATTGTTGACATACAAAATAGCTTGTAAAATCATATCTCCCACATACCATGCCATATCCACCTCATATGGAATTAACAAGTCTCCTCGTAGATACATGTATGACATCAACATGGTATCTGTCGTGACAGAATCTTCAAACACCATCCTTACCACCTCTGTCAGCAACTTAGCAGACCAAGCCCCACTACATCCATCCTCTGGAAGAGGTAAATCCATCGTGGAAAGCTTCATGTAGAAGGCCAACTTCTGTAAGTGGTAGTGGACAAAGAAAGAATGGTCTGGAGGAACATATTCCTGAAACTGCTCAAATGTAGACCATAGCAAATCCATTCTGGATTGCAATCTTTCCACTTTATCTTGGAATAGAGGACACAAGGTAGCCTATCTCTGAAGAGCAGCCAAGTCCTGCTGTGAGAGAGAAGGAATCAAGGGAACATTAGGGCTTGGAGGAACAGACAGGGACTTTGCCAGTTGATCTTGCAGCTGCTTGATTTGGGAAGCTTGGGATTCCACTATGTCATTAGCAGTCTGTAAGGCTAAAAGTTTGGCATCTAAAAGAGTTTGGAACTCCTGCACTTCTCTAGACATCCTCTCTTTCTCCTCTGAAAGGCTAGTAACCTCTGATTGAGCCTCTAGTAACTGGATCTTCAAAGAAGAGATCTCATCTTGTTGGGTTGCAACCAGTTGGGTTTGTTGTTCCATCTGCTTAAACAAATCTGCTAGGGTATCCTTAGCAGAGGATAACTCGGATGTTACCTTATGCAACTGGTCCTTAGACTACATCAACTCTTCATAAAAGGAAGTGTACAGCTATTGAACATAGGCTGTCACACTGAAGATTCAATGGAACTCTGAATGTCTTTATAGAGGAAAGGAATTGCATCTCCCGAGACTAGACTATTTAGTGAGGGGACTTTTATATCAAACGAATCTTCTCGATGTGCTCTGAGCAGGTTATTACGAGTGAGGTAACCAGGGAGATCACTGCAAGAGGTAGCAGGAATGGGCACTGAAGGAAGAACTAAATGAGCTTTATCCGCTACCCGCTTCAAGCGTTTGCGCTGGATGACCAGGGGAGGCGGAGAATCATCATCCTCTATATCAATGAGTTCTGACTCATCTGAAGGTGGAGGAGGAGGTACGGGATCCGATGGAGGAGGTGGAGACACACTCTTCTGTAAACCTAAGTAGGTCAAGAAGGCAGACAAGTACGATCCATAGGTGACATTGGTAACATTACCCCTGGTGACTTTGACGAAATGTTGATCCATTTTAGTGAGGAGGTAAGTGCTCCAATCAATAACGACTCCTTTCAACACCATCCTTGAAGCTGTGAAAAGCTCTTTGGACAAGTACTGGGATGGCGTTTTGGCAGGCATAAACCTGTCCTGGAGAAACTGACAAACCATCTTCCACACAGGATCAGTGATCATGGAAAAGGAAACTCCTAAAGAGTTTATCACCTTCTTAACATCCAGCATTTCCCTTGTCTGCTTTTGTAACAGCTTCAAAATCTCTTCATTAGAGAAAAGCTGACAAGTGGTAACAAAGGGTTCACCTTTGGAGGGAAGAGACAGAGCCTTCCCTAGGCCTCGAGGTGTCAAAGTCATAGAAATACCCTGGACCAGTCCCGACTTCTTGCTGTAAGAGGCCAGAAACTCATCACACAACAATGGATCCTCTGGAAGCAATGGAAATGAGGTAGCCACAAAAGCAACGAGTCCTGCCTTCGTGAGAGGCTCAAAAGTGAGTAGGGAAGAGTAATCCCTACTAACTAGTGGGACATACTGGATAGGGGGAGGAGCGTGAGAAGGCGCCATTCAGATGGTTACACACACACCACAAACACAGACAATCAAGGAGAATGCCTGCAAAGCAACAGACAAAAAAACCAAGGATAAGAGAATAACCAAAACAATAAAACGTGACTCAACCAACTATCCCCAAGCAAACCACAGCCTAAAAAAAATTCGACATGACCTCTAGACATATGCGACCAAAAGCTTCATGCTATGCAACATACAAACACCCAAATCCCCGTATCAGGCAATAAAGAAAAAAAACTACATACCATACCCTTAACCGTAACAAAGACAATAAACCAAAACATCACCACAACCCACACACATCAAGACCACATCGTTGATAAAGACCATGGAAATAACTCCAAAGACTGCGCATATCCATCCCACGAAACGTGTTCATTAAAAAGGGGAATTGTTTTATTTCTGGCCAATTGCGAAGGAATGAATCCTTCTTTTCGAATGCATCCAACACTCGATCCGGGATGACTTGCGACTTGGCAAGATCCCCTATATCCTGGGTTAGGGCCGTACCCTATTAACCCGACTTGGTCAATACCTTAAGTTCATATGTTATTCCAATTTATTGGTTTGTCCTTTTCTGCAAGCAATTATCTTTACCCCAGAAAGATATATTAGGATGATTATTCATCCTTTTGCAAGATAACTTGCGTAAGAATCTACCAACCTCATTTCGAGAATTGGCCATTCCCTTGTGATCCAATCACAAGATTATACGACTTTGCACTTGTTGCACAAGTGTCGCATCGAACTATGGGACTATTCTACCCATCAAATGGAGTCACGATACAATCTATTCCTGATTACATTAGGCTGACGTTGTCAGTCCTAGGGTTCCAAGTTCCATCTTTTTAGCGAAAGATTCTTAGGGACAAACCCTAGATTACTTCTCAAGTATGTTCCGTTGTCCCTACATTCGGTGAATGTGGGCAAGTATTTAAGGTATAGGAGTTTCAGTTTTAGCAATACATGTGATTAGGTCATGTATTAAATCCTAGTGAGTTCTTTGGAATTGAATTAACTCTTTCTAAAACGAGTACTCTGCGGGTTTAGGTGTTTAGGTTTATGCCAATTTGTTTAATTCTTGAATATAATTAGGCTATCATTTCCATAAACACATGACTCATTGTCTACGTGTAAATTGATTTTCAACCCTAACTTATCAATTTAAGATCAAGCATACGTTAGGTTATAACCTAATTCCATTTAATCATCCTATAACTTGCGAACAAGATTCATGCTAAACAAGCAACCTTTTACTAATAATTATGCAATTGAAAAACAATAATTGACCAATTTATCCAATTTAGGAATCGTTTCATACCTTGCACTTTCCTATGGATTCTTAGCACTTCCCATGATGACTCATTGCGAAGAAGATATGGCCTAATAATGCGACATGCAATTTATACTTCCATGCTTAAACGGAGTGCATTATCTTAATTCCGTTTTGTAAATATGGACAATAATCTAAGTTCAGTTCATTGAAATGCACAAAAACTACTTGCTAGGAACGCATATCAATCTTCTGCTCACTTTATTTTATTCATTTTATTAAAAATACTAATGACTGAATTCTTCCATTGTGAGTTAAATTTTTCTAAAGCATTTAAGATGAAAAATGCATCCTATTTCCAAAAATCATCTACGCCCAATTGAATTATAATGACGTAAAATAAAAATTAGGAAGAAAAACCTGGACTTGTGGTGAGATGTCCACGTGGATGCTAGGAGACGATCCTCTTGCAGTTGTGCCTTGGGCTTTCTTAGGAGCCATCGCAAATGTAGCCTTTTATCCTTGGGCACGGAGTTACGATCTTGTCCGTCTCCTTCGTATGAGAACATGGAAAGGGATTTAGGTGGACTTCATACAAAATTGGGTGGAACAATCCCAAAGAGGAGGAAAACAGAGGGTATGAAAGAGGTACATGAAGGGCCTTGGATTCTCGGGGCAGGGGGTGTTTTACTAAGCTCAAATGACCAGGGCTAGGAGGCTTTTCTTGAATCCCAAGGGGGGGGAGAGGATACCAACCCTCGTAGTTAAGGTTTTTGGACGAACCTCGGATAGGGGGAAAATGGGTGTAGAAGACCCTTAAGAGTGGATTTTTGTGTGGGGGAAACAAAGGGTATGAAGGGATTTAAGAATGACTTTTTTTGTATGGAAAACAAAAACTTAAGGCCACATGAAAGCCCCTTCAAGTCGAATTTCAAGGGGGGAAAAGGGGCTTATGGAGCCCTTGGGAGGAAACTTGTGGGGGGGGGTAGTCTTTAAAGGCTACAGGAAAGGGGGGCCTAAGGGAGCCCTTAGGAGGGAATCTTAGGAGGGTAGTCTTAAAGGCCACAGGAGGGGGGGCTTAGGAAGCCCACCCTTGGAAGCTTCCAAGGGCCTTCTAGAAACCTCACAAAGGCCACGTGGGGGGGGGATAACTCCCAGGCGATGATACAATGGCCAGGAGGCAGTGTGGCATACGGCTTTAGTGGCGGCGTAGAGATCCCCTCCTCACCCTCTCAGTAGTCTGGTGGCGACTCCCTCTAGCTGCACTGCAGCCAACACTCATCTCCTCCCTCACTCTTTTCAGCAGGTGGCAGCATCTTCTACCATTCTATGGCGGCCAAATTCTACACTAGCACAGCGGTCTCACCTCTCTCACTCCTGCGCAGAGTCTCCGCTCTTCCTTCCCCTCCCAATGCTCCCCATAGCTATGAGTTTTATAGGGAGAGGGATAGGTTCCTCCCTCCCCTACGTGGCAGTGGCATGGCCTCCTTCCCTCTACAAGCTCCAGCAAGGAGCTTGCACATATGTTCTATTCCCCTCCCCCTCCACCATGACAGTCGGTTGGGGGGGATAAGGGAAAATCAAAAAAAATATTTTTTGCCATTATCTAATTCAATATATATACATATTATCCCTATGATCCCTTCTCAAGAGGGGGTTCATGCGAAATGGGTATTTCTATTTCGGAGTTGTTACAGATCTTGCTATCTTTCTAAAAGGTGAGTTGTTGTGCGAATGCCTCATGAAAGCGCAGCACAATCCTTTCTCTCATGCTGCAAACTATCACACCACATACATTTTTTTCCTAGCTTCGGGATTGTTGTCCTCTTTCCTCTTGTTCTTTTTCATCCAATTTTGTAACCTTCAATTGAAGATCCCACATACCTTTGACCAATTCATCTAAGACATCTTCAATAGCAAGTATAGCCATGGGGGTTAGCCATAGAAGTAGGTGGCTTACTGGATACGTCAACTGACTTGCTCATAACAATGGGTAAGCTAGAGACTTGCAATCTTTCTCTTCTTCTATGTTTTTCCACAAGAGCAGTAACAACTTCCTTGACATGTCTCTACTCTGTTTTCAGATTTGTCTCTGTAGTCTGATCCTCCAGCAAATCATCAAGCTTCTCTTGAAGCTCAGGATCAACTAAGTCTTGCGCATAGTCAAATTGGTATCTTCAATGTAAAATTCTTTCTTGAGTGTCTTCTTTAAAGCTACCTAGTCAACATCTGGCATGTATAATTCAATGATTCGCACTTTCAGTTCATGTACAGTAATACGTACAAAATATCGGCTCCATGCAAGTTGAGCCACTCCAAAGAATTCCATCTTCTGAGCATAGGTATGTACATATGCAGATACATTCCTGCCATTGAATAACTTCACCTCATGCTCAACTACTTCCAAAGCATTCATCACAACATTTTCTATTTGAGTACAAGCTTGCATCACCTGTTGTTGTCATTGTACATGCATAAGCATATTCATATTTTGCACCAACTATTGCAAAGCCTCACTGGAGATTGTGTTTAAAGGTTCTCCCATCTTGTCTTTCCTTCTTCTGATGACTTTTCACGTTGGGTTCACCAATGTCATAGGGATTTTTCTCAAAAGGTTGTATCCACCAAGGATTAGAGGTAGAAGGAAGTAGAGATAGGAGATGGAAGAGAAGAAAGAGAATAGACAAGAGGTAAACACAACAAAGACAAAGAACAATGAATTGAATCAATATGTATCGAAAGAACCTGGAATCCTTGCACTACTCAAAAGAAATCTCTAGGCATTAGATCTCCAAGAGCTTCTTCGTAGAACAAAATGTGCATCAAAATAACAACTCCTCTATTACTTCAAACCTAAATTTGATGGCTCCATTGGCTTCCGAAGGAGGGTAAAACTCTAGGACACCGAACACTTGGTCATGGATCTCCGAGATCACTTCTTCTTCCTCTTCCATTTCAAACTGTAGTTTTCAGGCTGTCAATAGCGATCGGGATGCGTGCGATTTTCCCAATCTGTCTTTTTTTGTGAAAAATCTCATAACTGGCTTAAAAAGCAAAATTTTTTTAATGCCATCCTAATTTGGAAGCTTTTCTAACTTTTTTGAAATTTTTTACAATAAATAATATAAAAAATGAGCTAAAATTATCCAAAATTTTTGTATTTTGGGATATTCCATGCCACTCACACTAGTACTAATGACTCAGATCACATTCACTCTCTTGATCAATAAGAAAGTCGAATGATGATACATTCCATGCTTTTTCACACTGTGTCTCGAATAGCATCATGACAACGTGATTATGTCGTATCCTTCCCAAGAAGTCACCATATTATGTTTCTTATGTGTCCATTTTCCTGCTCCACACTCCCTTTCATTCTTCAGAATATTCTGACGATCAATGTCACTTTCCTATCTTCTTAAATAGCCACATTTTGCCAACATTAGCAATTGCATAATCATTTTAAGTGACCTTCCATTCTCCATTTTGAATCTCTCCTTGTAATCTATCTATAAACTGCCATCTTCTTGGGAAATATACTGCCAATTAAGCTAAATATCTACCTCTAATTATAATCTATCACTTGTCCAAGACAATAGGTGATAATAGCACCCTCACCCTCCATAGTCTTCATTAATCTTAACTATTGTCATCGCGCGTTTTTGGGTCTTTTCGTTCACCTCCACTAGTATAAGTGCTAGGCTCAGCTACCAAAACTAAATTGTCTCAAAGCCTTACTATGGGAAACTCATGAGATTTCATAACGTTGTGGCTTGTTGTCCTCATACTATGTGTTTTCTACTTCACTTTACACAAATCCAGAGTCGCAATGTTACGGTCTCTCCTCATCTCTGTCTGTATCATTTTTAGACTTTCTCTATATCCCCTTTATCCTTGAAACCACCAAGAATTACTTTTTATCTTGCTTTTAAAAAGAATATTTGAGGTACTTAGCAAGATCAAGAGTTGACTTTATCAAGATATGAACTCTCCTTCCAAACAACCCAAGCTCAACTGCAAGATCTGTAACATCTTTTCACTCCATATTACATGTCTATGAGCATCCCTTGAGCATAGTGGCATCCTTCACAACCCTCAAACACACCCAACCACCTTTCCCACTCAACTACGGGTTCCTAACTTGGTGATGAATATCTCAAATATCGTGCATGCTAGAAACAGTGTGTGCTCAATAGCAGGTGCTCTCTCATGTGCACGTGCAAGTAGGATTTACAGCATTTTGCTCCAAGAGGCCTATGCCATGCTAGTACTCAATGATAGTGCAAAACTTTCATAATCCCAACCCACGGCATGGAAGTATTTGAACAATTCAAGAGATGACCCCCGAGTGTAGTGCATCAACAAGTGCATCGTGAAGTGCTCGTGAACCCATAATCCCCGTGATTTGCAAGAGTCTTCACAAGAAAACAAACCTGATTTACAATGTTTAACATCTACTAACAAAATCCCGCTCAAACCTGTCCAAAATATACCAAACTCGAACAAGGCTATCAAGTTTCCACACTCAACAAACCAAACAAAATGACAAAAACAAATCCTAAGCTAGACAAACACAATAAATCCAATTACGAAATAACAACAAAAATAGTCATGCAAACAACTAAGCTAACAAAAACCAAACCTATTTACAGTTTGACTAGGGGTTTTCAGTTTTTGAAAAAATACTTGATATATTTAGCCCTCACCCTAGTTTACAAACATTCATGTGCAGCACTTTCTCATAAAAATGATGCAACATCAGATCCAATGATCTATCCACAAGATTCTCTATAAACTTAAATGGAAAATCTCTCTCAAACAACTCCTTTACAGGTAAACAAAACTCATCCATGAAATTCTCATCAAAATCCTTGAGAGAATCCTCACCATCCAAGGAAAATACATCATCCTCAAAATGCTTCAATTCCCAACCATAATCCAACATCTTCAAACACCACCCATCCTCCCTAGGAGAAACCATGCTACTTTTAGAGTCTCTTAATAAAGTTTTGATCCTTTCTTTGTTGCCAAACTCAAATTCATCCATTGATTTATCTATAACTTCTCCTAAAGATACTATGGAAGGATCTTCCAACTCAATCTCCAAATCAAACCACAATATCAAAAGGAGTCAACTCCGAACTCACAAGTCCATAAGAACCAACAACATCCACAAATGGGTTCACTCCAAGACACCCATCCACAACATTTAACTCATCAACAATACAAGACTCCATCGAGTCTTTCACACACAAGGAGTGGTAAACACCTTCCATAGTATCCTTACAAGAAACCTCATGATGAGAAACTTTACAAGAAACTAAAGAAAATTTCATATCTATATCATCACAAATAACATCTTCATAACATAACAAGTTTGGGTCAAAAAGTTCAACCAAAGACTCCTCAACTACCTCCTCACAAACACTTTCCAACTCCATTTCCTTGGTTTTAAACCTCTCCTCCCTCAAATTCTCAATCCTTTTTAAAGCATTATTCAAGTTATCTCTCACATCCTCATCAATGTTACTCTTTGGGTCCTCAAAACCCCAATCAAAATCATCACAAACTCTAAGAGAACTCAAAGAAACTAAAAGACTATTAGATGAAGTTTTGACTTCGAAATTGTTGCCTAAATCAACCAAACATTTGGCCACACAACTATCAAGAAGCATGAGGTTAGGTCTACTCAAAACAACATCAACATCACCACAAACAAAAGCCTCTCCAGGGCTATACAAACCATCAACAACTAACTCACATAACTCATCAGAGTCAACAACACCAAAACTAAAATCACCACAAGAGTTAGAACCCCAATCCTCAATACTTTCTTGATCAACAAACTCCTCAGGCAACAAATTCAAATCCTCAACTTCATCTTGAAAACTTACAGATTCTAAGCCCTCCCCCTCTTGTTTTTCCCTAAAACTCAAAAATTCATCCTCAATTCTCTCTTCCTCTTTGAAGCACTCAAGTCCATCAATGACCTCAGTACTGTCAAAGCAAAGAAGCTCACTCTGTAAATTGTTTCTACTCTCTTTAGCACTTCCAAGACTATCAAAACTTTTATCACACCTTCCTGCATCAGAAATATCAAAACTTTCTTAACTCTCATCCTTCCGGCCCAAAGAAGATGAAAACTCTTGGCTCTTAAAACAATCTAATCTCTCCTTTTCTTCTTTACAACTGAACTCCATCTCTAGCTGACCTTTATAGTTCTTAAGATCCAAACTAATATCAGTCGATCCCTCCTTATCACTAATCTATATGAAACTTAATTTCGGATAGAGCATCACACAAACCCAACACAAAATTTAAAAAAAAACACCAACAATTCGAAGACAAAACCAAGTGAATTGTATTCTCATACCTTGACAACCTTGAGCCAACACTCAACACCACAACGTACAAATTCTTCAACTTCCAAATTAGCACGTCAAGAGTATCTCCTCGCATGCAACCCTCCTCTCTCCTCACTCACAAGATACAAAAAGAATACATGGGGTAGGGCCCCTAAGACTTGTCTCACACCTCCTTATATAGTTTTTCATTCTTACTCACATTCTCTATGCTTTTGGCTTTTCATAAAAAGCTTAAGGCTTTTCACGCTTTTCAAACTTAAGGCAAATTTTAATGCCTTAAGCTAGATAACTTTAACATTTAGGACATAAAAAGGTTAGAAAGCTTTATAGCTTTGAAGGATTTTTACTTCTTGCATTACGTTAACACGACCCGGCCCCTACAGAAACAGACTACTTCGTCATCCCTGCGCATTATTCGTCAGGACATCGCCATATACAACCATATGCTCAGAATATTCCGCCATGTCATTGCACATTGCCTCTTCTGCCTTGGCAATTATGCCGCCCTACATTGGCCATCGTATAACCTGCATCATCAGCGGATGCCATCACCATTGAGTTTTAAATAGTTGAACTGCCTGGGATCCTTCAAATATGCCACTGTCTTTGCTCATAAGCTGCCACATTACGTCTTATTTAAGGTCGTTTTGCCTTCGTTAAGTGTCGTCCTGCAACGTGATTATGCCGTCTCCTTCCCAGGAAATCACCATAGTAATTTTATTATGCTATCGTTTTCTTGCTCGACAGTCGCTTCCATTCTTCAGAATATTACGAGGATCAATGTCACTCTATTGTCTTCTTTAATAACTGCCTTTTTCCAACATCAGCAATTGCATAATTATTTTAAGCGACCTTCTATTCTCTGTTTTGAATCTCTCCTTGCAATCTATCTATAAACTACCATCATCCTTTGGAATATACTGCCAATCAGGTTGAATCTCTGCCTCTAGATCTAATCTTTCACTTGTCCAAGACAATAGGTGATAATAGCACCCTCACCCTCCATAGTCTTCATTAATCTTGACTATTGTTATCGCGTGTTTTTGGGTCTTTTTGTTCAACTCCACTAGTATGAGTGCTAGGTTTAGCTGCCAAAATTGAATTGTCTCAAAGCCTTAATATGGGAAACTCATGAGATTTGGCAACGTTGTGGCCTCTTGTCCTAATACCATGTTTTTTTGACTTCAATTTACACAAAGCCATACTCACAATGTTACAATCTCTCGTCATCTCTATCTCTATCATTTTCAAACTTTCTCTATAGCCCCCTTTATCTTTGAAACCACCAAGAATTACCCTTTATCTGCTTTTAAAAAGAAGCTTCGAGGTAGTTAGCAAGATCACAAGTTGACTTAATCAAGGTATGAACTCTCCTTCCAAACAACCCAAGCTCATCAGTTATAAGTTCTTCAATACTTTTTGACTTCATATTGCATGTCTTCGAGCATCCCTTAAGCATAAGGGCATCTTCACCACCCTCAAACTCACCCAACCACCTATCCCACTCAACCAGGGGTTCCTAACTTGGTAATGAATATCCCAAATATCGTGCATGCTAGAAAGAATGCATACTCAACGACAAGTGCTCTCTCATGTGCACGTGCAACTAGTATTTACTCCATATAGTTGCAGCGGGCCTCATATTGTGCTAATGCTCAATGATGGTGCAAAATGTGCAGAATCCCAATCCATAGCATGGAAGTATTTGAACAATACAAGAGACAAATCCCGAGTGTAGTGCATCAAAAAGTGCATCGTGAAGGTCTCCTAAACCCATAATCCCAATGATGTGCAAGATTCTTCACAAGAAAACAAACCTGTTTTATAATGTTTAATAGCTACTAACAAACTCTTGCTCCAACCTGTCCAAAATACACCAAACTCGACCAAGGCTATTAAGTTTCCACACTCAACAAATCAAACAAAATGACAGAAACAAATCCTAGCTAGAAAAACACAATAAATCTAATTACGAAACAACAAAACAAATAGTCACACAAACAACTAAGCTAACAAAAACAAACCTATCTACAGTTTGACTAGGGGTTTTCAGTTTTCAAAAAAAACACTTAACAACGTATACTTGTGCATTACTTTAGCTATTGCTATCTCTTTGTAATCTCCAAGGAAATTCAACATCAGAAGTTCTCACGCCTAAACTATCTGATTTCATCTGCACTCGCATCTGATCTTGCCAAGCAAATGTACTAGACTCATAGGTTCTTTGTAAGGGCAAGATTCACTAGTTCACCAATAGACTTGCGAAGGAGAAAAGTCCATATCTTCTACAACATGCTCATAATCAAGTTGATTGGTTTCTTTGGGAAGGAAATTAGACACGACCATGCATGTTGACATGGGAATGAGAAGGTCTCATATATTGTAATGTAGAAAGCTAAGGAGTGCCAAAAACTTTGAAACTCTCTTTTCTTCATTGCTCCAAACTAACAGGATAGCAGGTGTTGTGACTTCGATGATATCAAAAGGAGGGAAAATTGAAGGACACTTCTAGCTATGAAATTGCTTTGTTGAATAGTCTACCAAAAGACATTGTGACTGGAATTGAGATGCTTGTATGTTATGGGTTACATGACTATGGCTAGAAGGCATTCGGACAAACAATGTATTCATTCTCATTGCTAGACTTATGTAATTGATAGAATGTGAAACCTAATCATTCTTTTACTCCATGTATTTATCTTGAGATGAGTACTCAACATCATCTTTTCTCCCATCTTGCTAAGTGTCCCTGCGGTGAGTGACTTTCACGAACCCCCCCACATGAATTCCATGTGACATCTGGTGAATCCAATGTGAAAGCATCGCTTTCGATCATTGAGATGGGAGACTCTTTGAATAAACCACCCTCTTCATCATCGACGGCTTCTTCCTTCTCGAGTGATGAGATGAAAACTTTTTTACAAACTCTTTCATCAGCCATTATGATAGAAAATCAACAGATGTAGTTATTTATGCAGGAGCAACAACAATTACATCAACAACAGTTAGATCAACAATGACTATTGCATCAAAAACAGAGCATACGCATGGTGTGACCATACCAATTGGAGTAACTATTTCTTATGGCTTGTCACACATGCTTTGCAGGTTAGAGTGACAGATTTGTTTGTTCAAGACTCTAATTGGAATGTTTTCAAGAAAGTGCTCAAAGATGAATATTTTTTGGAGGATTATGGTATTGCTATGCAGAAGACATTCAAAGAGTGGGTTTATTAGCCCAACAAAGGACTTGTTGCTTCTGAATTGCTTTAGGTATTTCAAGAGCAATACTACTAGTTGGATGCTCTAGAGCAAAAAGCTTTGAAATCAAAGAAAGTGGAGTTATTCTTGCAAGCGGCTAATCTTGCAATTCTCGGCGAGCTGGGAGAGCTTCTTGAAGACTGTACATAGCCTATGGGATTGAAGATGGATTGGTAGGATGTTGTCGATGCGGTTTCTACACTGACAAAGAGGTGGAGATGAAAAGATCGCTAACAGGACGGCATGCAATCACCACCAGCAATGTCTTCCCCTACCTCGACTTCTCCTACTTCTCTTGTTGCTCCACCCACTACTTCTTTTATTTCTGAGCTTGTGTCTATGCATATGTCGATTCCTGCTGCGATTGTTAGCCCAACTGTAAAACCAATTATTGAAGATATGATAAAGGAGATTTTAAGGAACTTAAAAGACCTACAAAACTTGATGAATATAAGGGAGCAGCAGTAGCTAGCTCGAGTTTCATTCCCATCTTCATCTACCCTTGCAAATTCTTTCAGGATGGTGAAATCTCAAGGATTCAAAGTGCTTATTGAGGAGAAGCAGAAAAGAGATAATGATCAGCATGAAGATTTGAAGAGAGTCACTAGGAGCGATCTAGTTTCTCAGTCTTATTTTTAGGTCTAGAGTAGAGTATGGCTGATGTTCAGAAGCCAAAAGTACAAGAAGATCAAAAATCCCCAAAGACAAAGGATTCCAAGCCAGAAAAGTAACCTAGATTTAAGTTGCTTTCCGACATTGAGATGACTACAAACTTGAAGAGAAGAGTGAGGAGATTGATTCTGATGAGGAGGTTACTAATGGTATTCATGATGGAAAAGTATGCTTAGATACTATGGAGGATCTTTCAACATTGCTGAAAACTAAACATTAAGAGTTGTCATATGTCTTACAAGTCAATTTTTTAGTGATCAATTGTGAAACTATGGATTTCATGCTGTAAGAAAATTTGGGTGCTGAGAATTCTCAGTGAAAATTGTTCTTTAGCAAAAAGGTTTCCAGAGTGCCGATTTATAGCAACAAACAAGATTTATAGTTGAAGTAAGCTGCTGTGAGCCTCACTTTTGGGCTGTTTATATGCAGTCTGAAAAAGATATGGCTGATTTATGTTAATCAAAGGAGTTGGATGATGTTTATAAAGAGCAAAATTTGTGCTTACTAGGATATTTACAACAAAAGGTAAAATTTGTGGGTTGTAGCAAAGAAGCCAGAGTACAGACAAAATATAAGATAGTTGATAAGAATGTTAAATTACCTTTGGATAGTGATGAGGACTTGCTTATGATGGATATGGATATAAACGTTAATATGGTCAAGGCACAAAGAAGATTTATTCTATTGAAGAAGGAAAGAGAATTTTGAGTCACGGGATTGTTTGAAGATCAACCAGCCAAAGAAGATCTGGATGTTGTGATAATATACAAAAACATACCTACTTTGATTCATCCATATGATCCAGGAGGACGCTGTGATATCCTATATCAACTTACCTACTTGTCATATTATCCATATGATTTCCCATATGATCTTTGTGGGAACAATGCTACAAGTAGTAAACAAGTTGGCACATGTTGGAGGATGTGCAAGTTTAGAGGGGGCGGATGTCATGATGCTGTGTGTCACCACTACAAACGTGAGGTGGAGTTTTTCACCAAGAATTTGAATACATTAGTTAGTGTCATTAGGAATGTATTTTCCATTGTGTATGTCTTTTTGTTTGCATTTTGCAAGATGCATGAGCACATGTAGATAGGCTAGGCACATTCTCTTCAATGCATTCATAATTTTTGTGTGAAAGCATCGTTTGATTGATTGTATACATGTATTGAAATTTGTAAACTACATGAATGATTGGGCACGAAATTATCTTCCAAGCATATTTTTTCCTAGGCACAATGTATTGAAAAACAGGTTCATATGAAGGAATCCATTTTGAATACTCAAGGACTAAAGGAAAAGGTTGTAATGTTGATCCTTCGCTTTGAGATTTCCCCATATGACTTGTAATTTGGATGTTTCCAGTGTGTATAATATGTCTCTTGATATGCAAATTTGGTTAAAAAATTAGTAACCTACAAAAGCTAAAAGTTATCCGCTCATATCGTGGACATTAAAGTGGAGTAGTGCTACATCTAACACTTGCATTCTTTGCGAAGATGGTGGAGACTTGCTATGATGTGACCACTGTCCCTCTACCTATTACACATCCTACTTCCAGATACAATATATCCTAAAAAGAGACTAGTTTGGGCCAAAGTGTCAATTTTCTTTTTGCAATACCGACCAAGATAAAACAAGCTTTATAAAAAGTATGTTGTTGTGTGTTCAATGTGAGCATCGATATCATGTATCTTACTTGCACGGTAAAAAACTTGCCACATTGTAAAAAGATATATTCGGTATTGACAAAGCCTATTGGGATTACTCATATCTTGGAGAATGGCATCTCTTGGTATCTATTGAGATGTGAGGAGAGAGTCTGGTCTTTCTAAGGTTTTGGATTTTCTAGCTGATTACCACTGCAATCATGCTGTTACACTTCGTGTAATGGGAGAGTGTTTTATACCCATGGATAATGATAGATGTGGCTTTATTGATGAGAAAGTTAAAGTGTTTAAATGATCATGTGCTCTTATCCTAATGTATGGCAGAAGCAGATGTGCTGATAAAGCGTCATCCTTGATGTCATTCACAGGTGAAAATTTGAATGCTTTTGATAAGCTTTTTGGAGATGCAAAGATTGACGTAAACATTGACGTCAAAGGTCAAAAACTTTTCTAAAGCTTTTATCAAGAAAAAACACCAAGCTTTGCATCAATTAGGAGCACGGACAACAAGTTTAAAAGGGGGGTAATTGGGATCTAGGGAGCAAGGAGGATCGTCGAGAATTTCCCAATGGATTGGTTCATTAAGGCCACCTTTCTCCGAAGCCACGATCAGTCTCGAAGCCTCCTCCACCAACTAAATTCCGCATAGCTAAACCTACTTCCTGGCACTAACTCAACTAACAACTATGTGAGCTCTCATCATTCAAGATTGACGAAGAAGGAGCGGTTCATCCTCTGTGATTTGGATATCATGGCATTGTATGCCAATCCCCTTAGCAGCAACATCAGCTGAGAAGCCATTGAAGGTTGTAGGAATATAATATTCTCCCTTGCATTCTTTTGATGGCCATGGCAGACGAGCCCAGTGATTTTTGTTATTCTAGCTCTCGACCTCAGCTTCTTCTATGTAGGCCCATGGCTCATAAACTTTGTGTCATTCCTTTGGTCAGTATAGTACTTCTTCCTTCCTTTTTTGCACTAGTGCTGCTGGGGTGGTGATCTGAAGACTAAGCTAAAGTGGATGATGGGAGGAAGGCCAAGTTTGCTTATATGAAAGGCGATTTTGGAAGAGATGGATGCGCAAAAGGGTGGTTGGAACAAGAGCTTTTTTGTAGAGTTGCTGGGGACAAATAGCTTCATCAACGTGCTGGGCTCTGGAAAAAAGAACTGGCTAGATGAGGAGAAGCATAAGCTTGGAATGGAGCTTTGAGCCAACTATAATCAACTCCAATGAGGCAGTAATGAGTGGAAATGAGGTGTATGTTTGTCATCAATCAATGAGAGCCACGTATGATGAACTAGTATCCTGGGTTTAATACACAAGCTACGATTGTTATCATCAGCATCATGATTTCTCCAATGGAAAAGAAGCCTAAGGCAATATAAGTCATGTATACTTTCCCATTACTTTAGATGTTGCTATCTCTCTATAATCTCTAAGGAAATTCAGCATTAGAAGTTCTCACGCCTAAACTATTTGATTACATCTGCATTCGCACCTCATCTTTCCAAGCAAATGCACTAGATTCGAAGGTTCTTTGTAGTGGTAAGATTCACTAGTTCACCAATAGACTTGTGAAGGAGCAAAGTCTATATCTTCTTCAACATGCTCATAATCAGGTTGATTGGTTTCTTTGGGGGGGAAATTAGACAAGACTGTGAGTATTGACATGGGAATGAGAAGATCTTATATATTGTAATGAAGAAAGCTATAGATTTTATCTATGGGGTCAGAAACTAGATGGAATAACTTTGAAGCGCCCAAGTACTCTTATTCCTTTCAAAGTTGATAACACAAAGGAGTGCAAAAAACTTCGAAAGTGTATTTTCTTCCTTGCTCACGAACTAACAGGATAGCACATGTTGTGACTTTGAAGATATCAAAAGGAGGGAAAAATGAAGGACACTTCTAGCTATGCAATTGCTTTGTTGAATAGTCTACCAAAGGACATTGTGACTGAAATTGAGATGCTTGTATGTTATGGGTTACATGACTATGTCTAGAAGGCATTGAGACAAACAATGTACTCATTCTCACTGCTAGACTTATGGAATCGATCTAATGTGAAACCTAATCATTCTCTTACTTCATACATTTATCTCGAGATGAGTGCTCAACATCGCCTTTTTCTTCCATCTTGCTAAACATCCTCTGGCGAGTGACTTTTAGGAACGCCTCGCACAAATTCCATGCAACAATATCCTCTAGTGACAATTTCTGCCCAGCATCCTCTTGAGACCATGTGTCATCCATAAGTTGCTGATTGAAAATAGCATCATGACTTATGATTACCTTCTTGGAACATGGATCATAAAACTTGTATCCCTTAGAAAAATTTGAATATCCAATGAAAGTAACTTTCAAACTAAGAGGATCAAGTTTTCTGCAAGTCTCTTTGGGCACATAAATATAAGCAATATATCAAAAATTTTGAAAATATGAAACATAAGGAGTTTCACCTGTCCAAGTAGTAATCGGTATATTACCAGAAGGAGGAGTTGTAGGAAGATGATTTTACACAAATACTGCTGTTAAGACTTCTTTAGCCTAGAAACATCAAGATAAGCCAGAATGAATGAGCATACCTTGCATGGCATTGAGAATAGTCTTGTTTTTATGTTGAGCAATACCATTCTGTTGAGGAGAGTAGGGAACCCTATATTCATGATAAATACCATGAATATTACAATAATCATCAAAATCATTTGAAATGTATTCTCCACCATTATCACTAGGAAGTTTCTTGATGCGACAACCAGTATGAAGTTCTACAACTTTCTGATATTGCTTAAAATATAATAAAGCTTCTGATTTGTGTTGTGAGAGAAAAACAATCGTGTATCTTGAGAGGTCCACAAATATCATTATGAATAAGATTAGCAAATCTCTTGAATGAGTTGTGGTGGAAATGGAAAAGGGTTTGCAAAAATGCTTTCCATGTGCACAATATTCAAAAATACCCATATGAGAACAAGCTTTGAATTGCATACCTTGAACAAGGCCACACCAATAAAGATCAACAAGCTTTGAAAAATCAGAGTGAGCAAAGAGATAATTCCATATTCTGTTGTTAAGATTTCCAAGAGTTGTAACAACATTTGTAGCATCTTTATTTAAATATAACTCAAAAAGATTACCATTTTGAGGAGCAACAGTGATGCTTTGGCCATCTTTCTCAATGCAACGCTTAGTATGGTAAAATTAACAAAGAGACCAAGATTCACAAGTCTTGCAAAACTGAAAGAATATTCCTTTGTAAATCTGGGACATGTAAAAATCCACACAAAATTCTTGTTGAAGAAAGAGTATCGAGATATAAATCACCTATACCTTTGAATTGGCAGGTTGTGTCATCAACAAGATAAACCAGTTTCTTGACATGAATAGAATGATAATTATGTAACCATTGGGACTGATATGTCTTGTTTCCTATAGCACCAGAATCAATAATAAAAAGAGATCCATCCATGAACATGAAGTATCCTTTTCGGAGAGATAGAATAACTCACACAATTTGCTTCTTCAGTAGTGTTGTCATGTGTAGCAGCATATGCTCTATTATGATCTAAATCAAAATGCCTCCTGAAACATAGATGGGTTTGATGATCATTCTCTTTGTAGTAATCACAAGGAGAATAATTTGTGGATAAACATGGTTGTTTATTTGTAATACCATGTTCTTCATCATATTGTTTTTCCCAACAATCATGTATAGTGTGACCATTTCTATTGCAATAAGAACAATGTCTGTTAGGAAACTTGAGACGAGAGAACTTACCACCACCACAACTCCTACGTGTATAGCATGGAAAGGGATGCATTTGAGCAAGTAATGCTTGGTCAATTTGTTTTGATTGTGTGTCCTCTTGTGATATCATAATTGTTTCTTGATTTGTGTGGCATCCTTCATGTCATTGTGAATATTCAATCTAAGATATACAAGCTTGATCAAAATTGATTCCATCTTTGTTAGATAATATGGTAACAATATTATCATAAGTAGGATTCTTTACAGTATCAAGAAGCTATGTTATCAATTGCTTTCGTGGAATAACATCACCAGTAGTAACAAGCCAATTAATTATGTTCTTGAATGGTTTGATATGTGTTTTCATAGAAGTGCTGATATTGTATTGCAACTCAGTGAGTTGACTATGAAGATAAAGTATTTATGTAATAGATTTCTTCTCAAAATTTTCTATCAAATACTCCCATATAGCTTGTGAGGTTGAAAGATTACATACGTCAAGCATAAGAGATTCTTGATGAGTAGAAATAATATATCGATGAGCTGCTTTGTCACATTTGACCGACTCATTATAAAGAGTTTGCCACTCTTCAAAGAGACGTCCTTCCATTACAAGGGTATTGTCATGAGTCTGATCGATTGGTTGAGGCAGACATTCATAATTACCAAGAACAATATCATGGGAGTCATTGCCCTCCAAGAATTAGCAGCATCCTTACTTTCCACCCAAGGAATCCTTTTCCTTGAAAGTGAGAAACAGAACGTTGTCCAAAACAAAATCCATTGAGGATTATCGAATTTGACATAGCTGGCTAAGAGAATACATACAATATAAGATCACAAAATTTGCACATCGTATATGGAACAATGAGACAAAAGTGTAGCACAACAAATCGTACATAGAAGCTATGTTATAAGATAAGAGGTTTAGTTCAAAAAATATACTCTAAAAGAAAGAGACCTAAGATAGATGAAACATGGGCAATAATAAAGCGACTCAAAATAGACAAAAGATGTGTGACAAGAAATAGGTCAAACATAGATGAGAAATATGAACAACGCTCAAAATGTTATTGCTTTACTTTTTGGCCAAGAATAGATTATGATCTAGATAATTTTGGTAGAAATGCAAAAACGCAAGAGTGAGTAATCGTGACGAAACCTATGTTGCAGAAGTTTGCACGAAAAGCTATTATCCTCTTTGTTTTCTTGTTTTAAGTCTAGTTTACCCGAACTGATATAACTTTTGACATAGAACTTGAAATTGAGCATGGATTTGATAAGAAAAAATCTTGTGTTTCCTAGCACATGATAAAACCTTTTAGGGTTTCCAAGCAAGGTATATCCACAATTCAACATATTTGCAATGTAAATGATGATGGATGATGATGGAGTGAACTTCTTCTATGCTTAAAATTCATATCATAATGGAATCATACACCTATTTCTTGATTGTCCTAGACGGAAGCCATCAACTAGTTTTGCCAATGTGCCCTCAGTACCCTTGGGGCTGTTTGGTGTGGAGACCTTTGATAGTGAGGATACACCCATCTCACTACATGTCATGACAAGAGCACAGACAAAACAAGCATGCATCTCATTGCCTGGGCAAGTAACCTGGATGCAGCCTCATCGGGAAAGAAAAGCTGGAGGAGAAGGAGAAAGAGAATATACGCAAAGATTGCCCTTAAGACTGAGGAAGCTACAACGTTAGTGACCGGAAAGAGGGTCAGTGATGCAAAGGCAGAGACCTCAGCTCCTAAGATAGCAGAACTAGGGAGTGCCAAGGTAGGGGAATACCCCCACCCCAAACGGCAACTCGAGGCTATAGCCAAAGTCAAGGAGTGGGTCAAGGACGCCCAAGAACACCTTAAGGATGTAGAGCCCATACTAGAAGACCAAATTGAAGATCTCTCTAGTGTGAGTACACCCATTTCACCATCGCGACCTCAATCAGGGAACACACCCACACCACATGAGATGCCACAGAGGCAAGACTAGGAAGAAGCATGTCAGCAAGCTAACCAAGACATATGGACAAAGAGTGTTGACCAAGGAGGAAGGCAATCACCCAGCAACCTCCTCACCACTTTAGTAACCATGCTAGTAACCTTGTTCCTAGGAGATCTGCTTCGGCAACACCCTTTCTTATGGCAAGAATTAAAGCACTAGGTGGAGGGAAAAGAGGAGCACACTGCCACTGACTTGCAAGAGCAAGACGCAGTCACGCACATTCCAAGCCTAATGCTACACTCGGTTCCAAGGTCACTGCACATCAATGCTTTTTAGGAAGGTACTGAGATGCATGCAGTCTTACCTATCTTAGGCTTGGGGGATAGAACATGAAAAGGAATCGTAGACACAGGCGCCGGTGTCAGTGTCTTGAGCCATGCTCTTCAAGTTTTGGTACTTCATGACCTTCAAGCCTATTTACTACCATTGTCAAGCAACATAGACATCAACATTAAAGACAATGAATGACATTTCAATCTATCAAGATCAATGGAGTTCTATTTTGGGGTTCTTCGTCAAAGAACTTGAATTTCTCTCGTTCAAGCATTCGAGAAGGCTCAAAGTGCTTATTCTTCAAAGGCTTTATGGTCCTCAACAAAAGGATAGGTTGATTCATAGGGATGATGGTATGTGGAGCTTATGGATTGAATTGGGGTATTCTTCTTCCACCAATTATTGAAGCTTGATTGGATTTGAATCCTTTGTCTTCTTCAAGCTTAGAAAAGGCATTTCATTCACTTTTAATATTTGAAATCTCCCTTAATGCACTTGCTCGAGCTTATTCACTTTGCCAATGAGAGATACTAGTTATTTGAGCCTTTGAATCAACCATAGATCTCAAATATTGAATAGTTCTTTAGGCAATCAAAGCTTCAAAATTCAATTTCAGCATCGATTCCATTCCAACTAATCATGATTCTAATTTTGCATGCTTTTATGTATAACTTTGATTTGATCTTTTAGTTCTCTTGTACCCAAGAAGTAAATTGTAAAGGGTAACTATTGCAATCAGTGAGTCACTAATTTACAGTGGTAAGACCCTATTCCACTCCCCAACTTCTAGTTCCTTTTGATTGATCAATCTATACATATCATTGAATGCTAAAAGAATCATTTTAGTAACGCATATTGTCCATCATTTCATAGAGTAGAATGCTTATGTCATGGATATTCCCACCAAGGAAAAAGGTGGATGATGCACGAGATAGTGAGACAAAAGAGTGAGAGAATGACCCTCACTATCCTAAAGGGGTCTGACCAACTAACCCAATGTAAAATTTTCCCACTTCTTGAAGATTCAGAGCTCGTATAGGGACCATGTCTTGTCGTTTTATCCCTCACAAAGGTACTGCAAGTGTAGAAATTGAGCCAATTTGTCCAACCAAACTGAGATTGTTGACTAGCAATACTTTCTTATCATACAAGTTGATCACCATCTCTTGCTTTCCATATAATATATATCATTAATCAAAGTAGTGTTGAGATGTAGAGAGAGAAGATATGTAGAGAGGCGAGCAGGAGAGAAGAGCCACAACATATACACTCCCAAAGGCTACATCATTTTGATCACATTCTACATATATATAGGTAAGACCTATTCTAGATAGGGTGAGCTATATAAAGCTCCAACAACCCCGCTCAAACAAATGTCTCTAGCTGCAGATTAAAAAACCCTTGGGGAGTACAAGGAAAAAATCCGAGCTCCTATTTACAAAAGTATAAACATGATCAAGAAGGAATATTGTGTGCATGTAAAGCAAATTTTTGCATGTGAAATGAAACAAGAGAACCATTGATAAAGAAACAATTTCCACTTGTAGAATGCATAGTTAAGTGAGAGCTTGCCCAATGTGCATCTGTATAACCAAAAAGTTGAAGTGAATTTAGAGAATCAGAGTTTTCTTGGCGTTGATAAACCAACCCTAAATCTTTAGTACCTTTCAAATACTTCAAAACTCATTTAGTTGTAGTCCAATGTTTAAGGCATGGAGAACTAAGATGTTGTCCAAGAAAATTTTTAGCAAAAAGAATGTTAGGTCAGGAATTTAAGCCAACAAATTGAAGACATCCAACAAGATTAGCATAAGGTTGATGTAATGCTAATTGTTTATCATTCTGCAGAAAGTAAGAGTTTTTGGTAGAGCTCACAAGACAAGGAGTACTAGCACGACGTGTAGAATCCAAACCAAACTTCTGAATAATATCTTCAATGAACTTTATTTCACACAGTAATAAAAAACGATTTTCTATAGCGTTGAATCTGAATACCAAGACATGAGTGTATGTCTCCAAGATCGACCATGTCAAACATAGAAGATAAAACCTTCTTTACTTCTTGTAGGAAGTTGAGATTGTTAAAAACAAGTATGGTATCATCCACATATAGATGAAGAGTAACAAAACTATCATTGCAATGCTTGACATATAAGCTAGGATCTGAAGAACAAGAAATAAAACCTTGTTTTGTAAGGAAGAGAACAATCTTTTGATACCAAGCTCGTGATGATTGTTTGGGACCATAGAGTGCCTGATGAGGTTTGCAAGTAAGATTTTCCTAATTCCTCTAGTTGCTCCATGTATATCTCTTCCTTTAAATCACCATTAAGAAAAGGAGTTCTCATCTCCATTTGGTGAACCTCCAAATCAAACTCAACATCAAAAACTAACAAGACCCGAATACTTGTGATATGACCAACAGGTGAGAAAGTATCCTATTAATCAGCATCTGCAATTTGTGAGAAACCTTTGACACCTAGTCTTGCTTTGAATTTGTCAAATGTTCCATCTACTTTTGTTTTAGTCTTATAAATTCACTTATATTTAACAATAGTATATCCAAGTGGTAACTCAATTAGAAACCATGTACCTTTAGAGAGAAGAGATTCATACTCAGCTTCCATGGCCTCATCCCATTGTTTCTTTTGTGGGGATGACATGGAATCACCATCAGAGATACAATATTCACAAATATTGAGAGTATTGTCAAGAATATCAACATCATAAACATGACAAGTATCATGCTCATTGTCAATTGGAAGATCAACATAAAGATCAATGCCAAGGTCATCATCAACAATAATAGGTGCAAGTTTTGAATTCTAATTTGAAGTGTCAATATTATCTTGTGAAGGAGGTTCATCATCATATAGAAAAGGAAAAGAAGTGAGTAATGACTTTGTATCATCAATGTGGAAAGAGAGAATAGCCCTCACTATCAAAGATCTTAAAGGGGTCCAACCAACTGACCCAAAGTAAACTTTGCCCACCTCTCTATGATTCATAGCTCATATAAGGAACATGTCTTATGTATGCAAGCACACTCTGAATGCAGAGAATGCAACTACAATGTAATCTAATAAGAAAATCCAACAAGTTGAAAAAGTTTGCAAATATTAATGAATTTGGATATAAATATTTGATTAATATTTTATTTTTTAAAATTTAAAATTTATGGATTGAAAGTTAAGCGCAAAAGTCCAATAGATTTTTTCCAATTTTCTAGAAATTTTTAGCAATTTTCAGAGTGGAAAAAGAATTTTACAATGAATTTACATATTAAATAAGGGTTTCTTATTCAATTATTTCGTTGCCAATTAATTTTGATCACTTTATCACATATAAGTGATCTAAAAATATACAAAAATGTGTGTATGATTTTCTAGAAATTTTTTGAAATTTAAAAAAAAAACAATTTTCAAGCATTTTTTGATAAATTTCCATGAAACTAATGGCTTTTAACTATTTTCTAAATTTTTGTTGGCATTGTTAACTAAGAAAGATTTTGAAATTTTCCAAAAAAATATCAAATCATTTCAACAAGTATTTTAGAAATTTTTAATATTTACTTATTATTTTAATGAAAAAATTATGATTTTTAATAAATTTTTGTAAGTTTTCATGTGTTTTTTAGTTGTTTTTCAATTTTGAGGTATTTAAAAATTCAAAAAAAAGTACCTAAAAGAGAAGTGGAACCCAGGAGGAAAAAGATTTGCGATGAGAGCTATGGCAGATGGAGAGTAAGAGCCAAGAGAGAGAGAGACTCAAAAGTGGAAACTCCAACAACCACAATGTGTGGCCCGGCCTTGCTTTATTCAAACTATCACTTAAAAAAGAAAGAATAAGTGATTGTGATTGGCACCGGCCATTTGGAGTGCGTAGTGGCGGGTACTGCCAGTGTAGTAATACACGGGCGGCTAGGCAGAGGCGCCTTTACCCCCAACAACCTTGCACTTAAAGGCAAATCTGCCCAGTGAGAGAAAAAAAGAAAAGACAATACAACATGTACACATGTACAGCAGGATGAGAAAAAAGACATCATCTTATCCAATGCCCATCAATCTCCTGAGGAAGGCAAAGGGCTCAGTAGTGAGGCTTTTCGTGAGCATGTCTGGAGGATTCTGCTCAGTCAATCTTAAAAAGGTCAACAAACCTGCCCTCAACGAGCTTGCAAATAAAGTGATACCTCACCTCAATAGGTTTTGTCTTCACATGGAAGACCAGATTCTTGGCTAGCTGAATGGCACTCATAGAATCTAAATGCAGTGTAGGCATAGCATCTGTCATACCAAGGTCTGCAATCAAACAGCCTAACCAAATAGCCTCCTTGCAGGCCTCTATGGCTGCAATATACTCGACCTCTATAGTAGAAAGAGCCGTACAATTCTGCGCCCTGGATATCTAAGAGATAGCCCCTCCAGCATAAGTGAACACATAGCCAGAAGTGGACTTCCTACTATCTGCATGTCCTGCATAATCAGAGTCAGTGTACCCCACGACTTGTGTATCCTAGCTCCCATAATGAAGACATATTCTTTGATTTGCTCTTTAGATACCTCATGATACCCTTCACGGCATCCCAATGATTCTTGCCAGATGTAGCCATATAACGTGCCACAACCCCAAGTGCAAAAGCAATATCTGGATAGGTGGCTTTCATGGCATACATAAGACTGCCTACAGCTAATTCACATGAGAAGGTAATGGATAGCCAATAGGCTTAACAACTTGCATGCAGACGCGCTCAAGGACTTTATGAATGTACTCCCTCTGTGTGACAAATAGAGTAGTCCTTGAGATCGATTGCACGTAATGTGCAAGCCAAGTATATGAGAGGCAGCTCCTAGATCTTTCATCTCAAAGCTCTTCTTGAGCTGAGCCTGAAGAGTATCTAGCTCATCATGAGCTATCCTTACTAAAAGCATGTCATCCACATAGAGTACCAAAATCAGTAAAGAACCATCATGGGCTTTCTTCGTGTACAAGTACGGATCCATAGCACTGTGGTTGAAGCCCTGTGACTACATGAATGCATAAAACTTATGGTACCATTCCGTAGGTGCATGCTTCAAGACATATAGACTCTTCTTGAGTTTGCACACTAGGTGTTCCCTACCAGGGTCTGCAAATCCCTTAGGCTACATGGCAAAACCTTCTTACCCCGAGGCAAGGAAACCAAATCCCAAGACTGATTTTTATGTAATGAGTCAAGCTCAGACTGCATAGCCATCTCCCAAGAGTGACAATCACCCCTGCACATAGCCTCATCATAAGTAAGAGGCTCTCATGCATTTGTAACCAGTACATAATCTATAGAGGGCCCAAAATGGTTAGGAGCTCATCTATCTCTAGCAGAACACCTCAACCTAGGCTCTGCTGCCTGACAGACATCTTGTCTAACATCAGCATGTCTAGCATCTAGGCCATGAGCATGAGGTGATGCTGTCGCTGTCTAGCTAGCTATGGAGCAAGCTAAATGGGAGAAGGTGGCTTCTCCTAAAAGATAACTCTGCGTACCTCAACCACTTTCTCAGGCTGTATATGCATTTTTTCCTCATGAAAGATGACATCATGGCTATGAATCACTTTTCGCACCTACAGATCCCATACACAGTAACCCATCTCTCCTGCATGTCCATAGCCAATGAAAAGGTATTTGACACTTTTAGGATCTATCTTATTGCATTTATCCTTAGGCACATGGCAAAATGCCTCATATCCAAAGACACACAAATGATCATAAGAGGGGGCCTTGCTTGCCCATACCTTCTCTGCAACTTGAAAATCAATGCCACTGCTAGGCGACCTATTAATGAGATGCACTGCAGTAGTAACTGCCTCATCCCAAAAGTGCTGCACTAATTAAGCTAGCCTAACTAAGCCTCCTACGAATGAAAGCACTGGTTTGAAAAGAAAGCCATAAATTTTTTTAAAAAAAATTTATATTCATGTGGCGCGTTTATAAGCGCGTGTAATTGCACGTCTTTATGCGCAGATAAAACATATTACATACGCTGATAGATGAGCAATTACAATTAAACTTATTAAAATGCTAGTTTATGATTTTTTTTGGATCAACATAACTTTCCTAGTCTTTCAATATCAAAATCTTTGTCTCCATGTTGTAAGTATCAAAATATTTAGGGAATATGACATATATACCAAATGAAATCATATATGTCCTAATGATTCAGGTGTAATTATATCGTGATCTTCTACTAGTATTGGACATGCTGAGTCAACAAATAGTATATCCTCCAGTGAGGACAAGACATTGCATCTTCACAATAGAGACACTTGGCTACGATGGAAAATCAAATGTATGTGTGATCATTGTCGAGGATGTTTTTTTCAAGCACGTTGAATCACAATGTCACACCTCAGCATGTACGGAGAGTGGGACCAAGAAAAAGACCTAGTAATTTTTACTAATTTATTTGCACAAATATTATTGGTCTATGTTGCGTCTTCACCATTAAACAAAACCTCCTTTTTTTAATTGAGCAGGATGCGGTACCACATTCTCAAATGGTCCCTCCAGGGCATCGAGAGGCTGTGAAGCGTCGACGCGAGGAGGCAAAGTCCTCAAGAAAAGTAGAGACTGATGATGACAATAGCAGCCCTCTTCAAATGCCCCATCAAGTTTTGGAGGAAGAAATTTTGGACAACATGGTTCACGATTTATTTTCCCATGAGGTTCGGGGGGAGGGCGCTACTAGAGAGACAGATGACCCGCTACACATAGAGTCGAAAACTCCATTGTACGAAGGTTGCATATACTCTGTTCTACGTGCATCTCTTGAGATACTGAACTTACAAACCATTTATGGATGGAGTAATGCTAGCTTGAATGCATTATTGAAGTATGTGTCATTTGATATTAATTCATAAATTCTTCTAGACAATATTCGCAGTTTGTTAACTCTGTTTGCACAATATATGTAGGTTATTGTCACAAATGCTTCTAAATGGAAATAAATTACCAACTAGAGGGGATCAAGCAAGGAATTTCTTGACATCTCTTGGAGGTCTCGATCACGTTAAAATCCATGCATGTGTCAATGATTGCATCTTGTTTCGTGGGGATCATGCATCAGCACGATAGTGTCCTATTTGTGGTGAACCAAGTTACAACTAGGAGATGAAATCAATGGATATGCCTCGTAAGGTTTTTTGAAAATTTCCTATTATTCCACGGATTCAACTTATATTTAAGTGTGAGTCTATTGCGAGACTCATGTCATGGCATGCTAGTCACTATTCAAGTGATGGAAAGTGGAGAATTCCTTCAGACACACCAACTTGGCAACACGTAGACAATTTGTGGCCTACTTTCAACGAAGAGCCCAAAAATTTTAGATTTGGTCTACGATTAGATGGAATAAATCCATTTGGCATCAAAAGCACCTCATCTAATAGTGTATGGCCAGTGGTATTGGTGAACTATAATATCCCTCCGTCCATGGCAATAAAAAAAGGACATGTAATGTTGTCCCTTTTGATTCCTGGAAAATGCACAGTAAAAAACATGGAAATTTACTTAGAGCCTTTGATCAAGGAGCTAGAAATGCTATGGAGAGGTATTGAGGTTCAAGATGTGAGTGCATCATTATCCTCTAGAGATTTCACTTTAAAGGGCATGTTGTTGTGAACCATGTATAACTTTCCAAGCTATGGAGAGTGTTCAAGTAGCTGCATATTCTATTTTATTCATTCTTACCCTTAATAAAATATATGTCATCATTAACCCACTTGTTTCTACAAGTTTAACTACATCAGGATATCATGCATGTCCAATTTGTGGTCCCTCTTTGGTTTCTTCTAGACTGACACGCTTGAAGAAGGTTATCTACGACAATCATCATCGTTTTCTTCCTATTGACCACCCAAAATATACACCCCCACTAATGAAAGAACTCCACAATCTCTGACTATTCAAGATTGGAAGGACACTTGGACACACGCCAATGATCATCCTCCACTCGACATGAGTCGGTAACTAGTTTACTTCTTTTGTTTGTCTTTAAAGTACACTCCATTATGAGAACAAGAAATAATATATTGTTTGTGCCTTAGATTCTCTATATTTTTTCATCTCCCATATTGGACTGAACTCAAGATCAGTCACCTATTGGAACCCATGCATATATTCAAGAATAGACTTTTCACAATCAATCAAGGTCTTGAAAATTTTACCTTGATAGTCCGACGGTATTTGAATCACCGAGAACTGGTGAATTGGCCCTTTCTTGTGTAGAGCGGCATGGACTGTCACCCTTTCAAAGTCTGCTTCCATGGTCGGATCTTCTTCTTCTTCTTCTTCTTACATTTGCCTATTGGCAATGCAGGTGGTTCTCCCTCTGCCTCGGGTAGCGGCTCCTTGACCATGGCCGGTTCCTTGGAAAGGCGCTTGGCGATGTCCTCCACCAAGCTTGGGACATTGCCTCTTGAAGTGACCGAGCTCGTTGCAGTGGAAATAACGGAGGTTTTGGCCATTGACTTGAGTAGGAACAAAGTTGTTGACGTTATTCGCCCTTGCTTTCTTTCTTTGTCCCTGATTATGACCTTGAACTCTCTTTATCTGAGGTCTGAATGCTCCTCTGTTCGGGTCATTGTAAGACTTTGTTACCCCTTGGTCTAGACTGCACCTCCTGAATTATAGGTGCCGTTTGAATGAGTACGTCCTGAAGATCTGATGGACGCATAGATTTGAGACGGGTATTGTGACTGGTGGATTTAAACCCGCACAAAATTTGGACACCTGTTGTGTCATGTCCATTTGCGGTGCATACTTAAGAAGTGAGACAAATTTAGAATAGTATGCATCAAGCGTGAGCCCCAGCTGCTTTAACTAGTAGAACTCATTCAATTTCTGTGTGCGATAAGCAGGTGGTAAATATCTTCCTTGCACAACTTTCTTCAGCTTCTCCCAGGTAATGGATCCCTCTGCGATCCCTTGATCCGTGCACCATTGCTTCCACCAAATCCTGGCTTCGTCGGTGAGCTTTAACTTGGCGAGCATAGCCTGATTGGCGGGTGCAGAACCGGCTACTTCGAAATAATCCTCCATGGATTCAATCCAAATTTCAGCGTCCGCTTGGACGGACCGGTCTCTCCCGTCAAACTCAGGTGGCTTAATATGCTTGAGAAGAAACTTCTTCTCTTGGATTACAGCAGTACTTGATGTAGGAGTCGAACTAGGAACTTACACCTGGGGTTGTGCCTGGATAAGGGTTTCTTAATATTATTATACGATAATCGTTATTGATTTATATTACATCATCAATTCTGCTATTACGTAAGCAATGTAGCTACTTATTTTTTTATCAATTTCTCATGCACAATTAGACATTGATAAAAGAAAGTCTTATTTGTATTTATATGGGCATAGCCCTTTCAGAATACAACATTTCTTGCAATGATAAGCCAACTATTACATTTAGTTTGGGGAGAACAACGTTGTATTACATTTATCTACAGGAACTGTATAGTAATATGGTTTTGGGTCATGGATTTTCACGAATCGGTAAATCATTGGAAGTTCAGGATATCCTTTCCGTTGGAATCCATTCTTCTCATGGCAGCCCAACACTTTAATCCTGTCGGCGGGGATTACACGGGTTACTTCCTCATATACATATGAGTTCATCTCAACCCTCTGACCTCGAATATGTAAAGTTGAGTTTACATGAGCTTCCACAAAAATGAATAGCTTCACGACCTTCAAGTCTTTCAACCACTTGATCCTTTTTAAGTTGGTTTGTAGATAAGCAAACCGATGGGTGGCTATATAATAGATTCCTGACGCACCCGCCCATCTTCATTCCATGTACAAGGGTGATGGATTATAGATTTGCTCTAGGATGTTCATCATCTCAACCCTTTGTCGATAATGCGGAGAATGCATTGCAATCATAAACATGATTCAAAATACTAAGAACTTGTTTCACGCTTCGTAATTTTGCAATACAGCATTGAAGGTAAGGAAATGTTTAGACAACAACATTTTCTTTACTTCAACTTGTTAATATTTCATAAAAACAATTCCGTTGTTGGTCGGCTCTGATACCAACTGTAATGTGTCCACTTGTATCTTCAGGACACGTCTTAGCAGTCCATCGAAAAGGATGTCTAGAAAGCTGCGCCCAGCACTCCCATGGAATGTTACGAGGTTTGCGATCTAGGGCTTTCTGCATCTGCCACGTAACGGAAGTATTCCGGCCATTTTCCACTTAGGATTGACCTGAATTAGGGTTTTCCTTATTGGTCATTTCCTAATGGTAACTAGCGTCAGACCCAAGCGAATTACTCTACGCAGAAATGCCACGTCCGAAGTGGATTCACGCTACACTTGGTTCAAGGAGAATGGGAAACGAGAGGGATGCAAAGCTCAACCTCTCTGCCATAAGGCATAGTCCCATTCCGTTCCCCTAAAACAACGTAAATCGGGTTTAATCATAACTCTAGGTCAACGCTTTTGTTGTTCGTGTTCTTTGACAATCTTCCTGCTGTCCATTGTGATTTGAGAAAAGTTCTCGACCAACTGGGACCACCCATCCGTAGGATGGACCTATGGCCCATTCTCCGCACTTTCCTCGGGTTGTTTTGGTTATTTAATTACCTAACACATTAGTTGGATATGTAACAACTAGCTTCTTTAAATAACCCGTTAGGCACTGGTTCCTTTACATAATCTTATCACTTGACATAGAAAAACAATATCAGACAAGTTCCTTATTAACAGGTTATCATATTTATCTTTGAAATACAAAGAGTCCAGCCCGTAGGCTTATCCACAATCTGCCCGAAGGCTATCCAGAAATCCACAGGGATCACTAATCCAAGTTTCCGCCCGTAGACTATTATGCGGGCCTTGAGATCCAATCCCGAGTCACGTTAGCCTCTTGTGCAGGGCTCGCAAGGCGAAGGATTTACGGCCAGAGCCCCCCTGGCACCCAAGCGTCCTCCTACTCCAAGTAGCGCTCAACAGAGAGACATCTCACGGCGGGTTCGGTCCACTTTCCCGGTGCGGTTAACAACCCCCTTAGTTAGGGTCAGGCAAGCAGTCGGGGGTAACTGAAGCTGCCTCTCCCTTCAGGACTTCAACCTGAAGTATAGATATCCATTTATCTTATAATTCATTGATAAAAAAAAGCCAAACAGTGCTCTAAAATCTGTAGCAAGCACAAATATCCCATTGATCGTTTTTGTTGGCAAACTGCTAAGGAATGAATCCTTCCTTTCAAATGCATCCAACACTCGATCCGGGATGACTTGCAACTTGGCAAGATCCCCTATATCCTGGGTTAGGGCATACCCTATTAACACAACTTGGTCAAACCTTAAGTTCATTGGATACTTCAGTTTATCGGTTGGTATTTACTTTCCAATTAATCTTCCTTACTCAAGAAGGATACTAAAGTGTTCATCCTCTTGCAAGATAACTTGCGTAAGGATCCACTATCCTTGTTGGGAGAATTTGGCCTTTTTCTTGTGGTCCAATCACAAGACCATATGACTCCGCACTTTGCTGCGCAAGTGTCGCATTGTACTATGCGATAATGGAGTCACAAAACAATATGTTTCAGGTTCTTTAGGCTGACGCCGTTAGACCTAGGGTTTCCTAGTTTCATCTTTGTAAGATTCTCAGGGACAAACCCTAGCTCACTTTACGATTACATTTGACTGTCCCTACATTCAGTGAATGTGGGAAAGTATTTAAGGTATAGGCGTTTCTCGGAATTTAACTTATTCCAAATGAGTACTCCGTAGCTTAGGTGTTTTAGGTTTATGCCAATTTGGTTAACTCAAGAAGATAATTTCGAGATTACTTCCACATGATTCTTTGACTATGCGTAAATTGATCTTTCAATCCTAAACTTTATCGATTTGAGGTTAGGTTAATTCCAAATAATCTTCCTACACTTTGCGAACAAAATTCATGCTAAACAAGCAACCTTTTACTTGATAATTTATGCTGTTGAAAAATGATATTTTCCTAGAGTTTATGCATCGTAAGAATCATTTCATGCTTCCACTTTCCATGATGATTCATTGCGATATGGGTTAATAGTGCGAGATGCAATTTATACTTCTAGGCTTAACCGAAGTATACTATTTTAATGGATAATAATCTAGTATTATAATTCATTTCAATGCATAAGCTATTTGCTAGAAATGTGTTTATACTTTCTTAATTTACATGTTTCATTTAAAAGTATTGATGACTAAGTTCCTTCGACATGAACAACTAGGATGAAAATATATCCTTTTTCTAACAATTAACCTTACAAGATTGAATTACAACAATATCAAATAATAATTTAGGAAGGAAAACCTAGGTTTGGGGTGAGATATCCACGTGGATGCCGGGAGATGACCCTCCCATGGTTGCGCCTTGGACTTTCTTAGGAGGCATTTCCACCGTGGAAGTAGCTTAACAACTTCTTTTTGATATACCACCATGACTCTCTTCCGCAATAACTTGCACCGTCCGTCGAAAGCAATTTTTTTGACAAGCTCCCTCCTTGAAGTTGGGAATTTGAAAGGGTGTTTCAGAATCTTTCATGACTAAGACCCATTAAACCATGGGGACGGCTTAATGGCCTTTGTAAAATTCGCACGAATGGTAATAAAAAGGTGTGGAAAAGACACAAGGTGCGGTAGAGTTCTAAGGGGTATTTTTGCACGGTCTTCAAAGCCCAAGGAAAGGGCTTAAGAGACATTAAAAGCACGAGGGGGGGAGTAATAATAGGCACAAGTAGGGCTCTTGGAGGGTTTTACGACACGGGGGCGAAAGGGATTTCAAGGGATAAAACACGGGGGGGGGGGGGTTGGAGAGGGTGATTCCAATATCCACAAAAAAAGGGGTTAAGGATTTATAAAAGAGGGAGGGGAGGTGATCCCGAATCCACCGAAAAGGGAGCTAAGTGAACATGAAAGCACAGGGGAAAAAGGGCTTAAGGTTTAAACTCGGAGGGGGGGGGGGGGGGGTGAAAAGGTTTTTGAAGCCCATAAGAAATGGCTTTAAAGGTTAAATCATGGGGGGGGGGGGGGGATGTGGTTTCTAAGCCAAGGGAAAGGGGGCTTATCTAGCCCCCTTAGAAGCTTCCACTCAGAAGCTTCTACGGCTTCTTTTTGGTACGTGGCAAGAGGGGGAAATCAACGCTGAAGGTGGCGTTTTGACGGCACGTTTGTGAGGCGGCGAGGCCTGCGGTTGTAGGCGGCGGTGCTAGGAGGACTGGCATCGGGTAGATCGCACCCTCACGAGTCGAGGGGAGAGGCTCACTTTCTCCCTCTGTACAATGATGGCGCACGACGTCTCTTCTCCAAAATCTCTAGCCCTCCGTCCGTCAATGCAGTGTTTAGCCATCCATCTGCCTCATCACAGCAACCCTCGTCTGTTAAAATAGGGGAGGGAGGGGGATCCTCCCTCTCCTAACGTGTCAAGTGGCATGGCATTGAGGCTAAGAAAGCTCCAACGAGGAGCTTGCTGGCCCTTCTAAATCCCTCTCCCCCTCCAGCACGACCGTCGAGAGTGAGGATAAGAGGAAAAAAATGTCCCATTAACCTTAATAGGAGGTTCATGTGTGCATTTCCGTATTTGATATATTACAATGGAAGCCAACCTAGTGATGGTCAATGATGATGCTCATATATCCAATACCATAGTGGAAGCATACCTTTCTTGCAAAAACACTAGCCTAGGAGAACCATTGTCCCATGCCGACGACCATGGCTATGGTGGATGTTGACCGTGCTCCAATGATCAAGGATCATGAACAAGAATATGACCACCTCTCATCTATGTGTGCCAATCTCTTTGCCCCATAAAAGGGAGCCATCAATGAAGCAGATCTCTATATAGATGAAGATGCAGTTGATCCTGCAGCCAATATTGCTTCCCCAATGCATGGCTGAGAAGAAGAAGATGCATCGGTGGATGTGTATGTATTCAAAACATCTCTACCACGGTACCGTCTGCATAAAATATTTAACAATGATATAACAAAAGTATTACAATGACATGAAGAACTACATATCGAAAATGAGATATCATATTGATAGAGAAGGAGTTTAGTCCCATGCTAAAATGGGAGGAAGGAGGGGTTGTTGTTGCTCCTTCCTTGAAATACAACAAAATGGTAGTTGTTGTGTGGTCAATATATGGCCCTCTTGCATCCATGAGTAGATTAGGTCTTTGGGAAACTTTGAAGGAAAATTTTCACAAGAGTGTACCATCTTGGTAGGGGACTCGAACAAGATGCCAAGTGAGGCTAACTAGTTGCATGAAAATTGTACCATGATTGCATATGAGAAGGAAAAATTGCATCACTTGAAAAGGACATATGATTTGTTGGATGTTTCCCACATGATTGTGGATGGCCTTTTCTTTTTATGACAACCATAAGGACTAGTCTTAGCAAGTCGCAAGATGAGACAAGACCTATACCAATCAAGGAGGGTGGCAGGCATAAATGATTTTAAGAGCCAATGTATACTTTCATATTACAGAATATTTGGCGAAACTTGTATTTTGGACTTTCGAAAGTGTAGTGATTTTGTCACAACTCTATAGAAACAGAATTTGTATCCTTTTTCATTAATTTATCTATATAATGATTTATTAAATTTATTTCCTTTGCACTAATTAGATATAAAGAAAAGTGCATTGGAGCTGGCCACTGATGAGTGGTCACAGGTTATGGTGGACCCACACGGTGGGTTAGAGAAAAGATAGTTCACACTTCCACCTATATGACCCGATTGGGCGCCTGTGACTAGAACTCACGCATATCAGGGTTAGACTCGCACACAGAAAGGATTGATGCCTTGAAGTGTGGGCTAGATCCACCAGAACAGACAGTTACAATCAACAAGATGGCATGATCATGAAATGCTTGTATAATGTGCATGTGTGGGCTGAAAGCTTGAAATGCACATTTCTTTGCATAGGAAAGTCACATGAAGATTCGGATACCATTTTTGCGATGTACACGGAAAAAGCTTTCATATGATACCCATATTGGGGGGGTCCCTAAATTCTAGGAGATCCCTAAATTTTAGGAGGTCCCTAAATTTTAGGAGCCTCGAATTAGCCTAAAAATGCTAGTCCTAAAAAATAGGGATGTCATTCTAAAAATAGTAAGTTCTGTACTCTGACTGTGCTTACTAAATTTGGTTGTTTCTATTCTTGACAGTATTCAACCCAAAAAGGAAGGCCATAAAGAAGAGACAAGTGTCAAGACACTTGTCACACAAGTTTCCAAGTGTCCCACCACTTGTCACATCTCATGACATGTGGCTGGACACTTGTCTTGTACTACTCCACTTTCCCCTTTTGTACTAGCTCTCCCCTCTCCTATAAATAAGAGCTCGTTTTTCTTCATTGAGCATCATTTTTATTTGCTGTAAACTCCTGTACAGCACCCACAGATAGCCAGAAACTAGCCCCATCCATCCCCATCATCATCCCCCACTTCTCCATTATCAAATTCCTCCATATTCCCTCTTCTATCACTGCTATTTTACAAGACAGCAAGCCTGTAAATTCATTACAGCACCTCCTTCTTGAGCTCTTTCTTCCATTTTAGCTACAAGAAGCAAGCTCTATCCCTGTACTGCTGATCAACGATGGAGAAAGGCTGAATTTCCCTTTTTCTTCTCTCATACTGTAAAGAAATCAGTTCTTATCATTGCATAATAGATAATGCATGTGTGTTTGTACATCTTTGCATGATCTTGTGAGAGTGAGAATTACTTCTTCTCACTCTCAGGTTGATTGTAACTGAGCTCTTCCCTAAGGGACTTGGGTTGAGCAGAAATACATTCCTTCAGGGGGGGTTGCCCATCTTCAACCCTCAATCTTGTCTCCATTACTTTTACATTTTTATGGCTGTAATTTTGTGAGTAATTTTCATTTTCAGCTTTAAGTGTTCATTCTCTTTTCTATTAAATCTCGAAAACAAGCAAATATCATAATTGTTAAGCATACTACGTTGTTCGGGGCGTTTACAGTGGTATCAGAGCTTTGGCTCGGTCCTCACTCCCAACATTGGTAGTGCTTACAACTATAAGTTTGTTTGTTTTTAGCCCTTGCATTGAGTGCGTGAGCATATTTTTTTTTCTTTAGTCTCAATGGATCAATCGAGTGCTATCCTTCAAGCCATTCAAAGTCTTAGAGAGGAGAATCAGCAAATTCGTGAGCAACTTCTCAAACTAGAAAAAGTTGAGAATCCCAAAGAATTCAAGGAAAGAAGCCCATCTACTTCAAGGAGACAAAGCCATACCAATGAAAGGAGCCGATCAAGAAGTCCAACTACTTCTAAGAGGCAGTCCCATTCTACTTCAAGACAAAGAAAGAGATCAAGTCGAAGCTCATCCTCTTCTTCAAAGTCATCTGGCGCCTATTCTGATGGATCCTCTTCTAGTAATGAAGAGTCACACCCTTCTCGTGGAAGACCTCATCATCGTCAAAGGCGTCGACATTCTTCACCCTCATCTCCATCTTCATCCCCATCAAGCACTTCATCATCTTCAACCTCAATATCCGAGCATGGACGAAGGCATAAGAAGAAGAAGAAGACTAAGTCACTATCTCAACTTGAAAAGAAGATCAAGTTCAGTATGTGTGATGGTTCCCGAAATCCTGATCTTCTTCTGAAGTTTATTCGTCAATTTCAAATTTTGTATGGTCGTGACAAGTATAAAGAAAAAGAAAAGATTAAGTTTGCAGCTTTACATTTAACCGACTTAGCCCATACTTGGTGGACGGGGTTGGAATATGATCATGCTGCCCTAAAATCATGAAATCATGGCGGTCCTTTGTTCGCCTGATACAAAGCCAATTTCTTCCTGTTCATTTCAAAAGAGATGTAAAAATGGAATGGGATCGGCTTTGGCAAAGGAAAAATGAGTCACTTGGTGACTATACCAAGAGATTTTGGGAGCTACTTTTGAAGGTCCAACATTTCAAGAAAATCAGCAGTTCGGAAAAGCTTAGGAAGTTTCAAGGAGGTTTGCATTTTAAATTTCGTACTGCTCTTAATCATTATCATTGTTCTAGTCTCAGGGAACTCATTGACCATGCTGAGACATGGGAAATGGAGCACAATGGCAACAAATCATTCCAAAAGAATGATAAGAAGAGAGTAGCTGATGATGAGGAGTATTCAACCCCAAATGAAGGACAAAAACAGTGGCAAAAGCAGCCATCAAATCAAAAGAAGATGAAGCCCTATGCACCTCCTAATGCTCCTCAATTTCGCTCCAATCTATACCCACAAGCAAAGCAATTTTCCGAAGAAAAAAAGCAACGCTTCATGAAAGAAGGGAAGTGCTTTAAATGTGGACAAACAGGCCACATAGCGAAGCAATGTCCAAACAAGGGACAAAGCAAGGTTTCTGACAACAAGCCTAAGTTGCCAGTGAAAATCAATGCTATCAGTGATGTAGTTGTAAACACAACTCACACTCCAGAGACGCGCAAATTATTAAAAGCTTGGGGACAGTTGCAAGGTAAGGAAGCACTATTCTTGATAGATCTTGGGGCGAATGAAAATATTATTTCCTTGCAATTAGCTAAAGAGCTTGGATTAAAGAATGAAGAGATGGACACTCCGGTAGAAGCTCGCCAAGCTTTAAATGTTGATGAAGGTGACACAATGAAGACTGTGATACCCTACATTGGCAAGCTCAAGTTTCAAATTCAAGGCTACAGTGACGAAGATACCTTCTATATCGGAGACCTTGATGGTTGCGATGTGATTCTTGGCATGCCTTGGAATCATAGAATAGATTCAACCATCTTCTCTTAGAAAAAGAAGGTAGAACTCACCAACAAAGGCAAGAAGTATGAGATCCAAGTTGGAGTTTCTGGAGACACCATACCTATGGTAAGCCATATGCAAGTCTCTAGAGCAATTAAGGATTGTGTTCAATGTTGTCTGCTTTATGTCACTGATGTAAAAGATAATATGAATGCTGAAAACCAAGAGCAACTTCAGCTTTTCGAAAAGTATAAAGATTGTTTTTTGGAAGATCTTCCTTACCAGCTTCCCCCAAAAAGGCCAGAAGACCATCATATTGATATTATCCCGGGCAGTTCTCCTCCTAATATAGCACCATACCGTGTGAGCCGTCCTCAACAAGAAGAAATCAGAAAGCAAGTCGAAGACCTACTCAACCGTGGGCTAATTAGGCCAAGTAGCTCACCATTTTGTTCACCGGTTCTTCTTGTTCAAAAGAAAGATGGCACATTCAGGATGTGCATTGATTATCGAGCCCTCAACAAAATCACCGTGAAGAATCGGTTTCCTATTCCCAGAATTGACGACATTTTGGATCATCTAGGAGGCTCAAAGGTTTTCAGCCGCATTGATTTAAAGAGTGGTTATCATCAAATTAGGGTAATACCACAAGATGTACACAAAACTGCTTTCCGCACTTCATACCGTCTTTATGAATTCTTGGTGGTTCCTTTCGGATTAACCAATGCACCAGCCACCTTTAATCGAATGATGGAGCGCATCTTTAGAGAGCATCGACAATATGTCGGTACTTTCTTTGATGATATTCTTGTCTTTAGCAAGAATGAAGAGGAGCATCATCAACACTTGGAAATTGTTCTACAATTACTACAACAAAATCAACTCTTGGTAAATGGTAAAAAGAGTGAATTTTTCATGCATAAAATAAATTACCTTGGGCATGTCATCTCTTTAGAAGGGATTCAGATGGATCCTGAAAAGATCAGGATAATCCAAGAATGGCCTCATCTTCGTGATGTACATGAGGTGCGATCGTTTCTTGGCTTATGTTCTTATTACCGCCGCTTCATCAAGCATTTTGCACATATGGCTTCTCCACTTCATGACCTTACAAAGAAGAAGATCTCTTTCCAATGGAAGGAAAAAGAGAAGGCAGCCTTCACGAGGCTGAAAACAGCTCTTACTTCTGGACCTGTTCTTATCATTCCAAATCTGGTAAAACCATTTGTGGTGGAAGCAGATGCTTGCGGTGATTGTATTGGTGCAGTGCTAAATCAAGAAGGCCATGCCGTAGCCTTTGAAAGCCGCCGTCTAAATGATGTGGAGAAAAGGTATGGCATTTATGAAAAGGAGCTCTTAGCAGTGGTTCATGCTTTAAAGATATGGAAACATTATCTTTTAGGCAATGAATTCCTTATTAAAACCGATCATCAAAGCTTGAAGTATTTCAAGACTCAAAAGCATTTGCAGGAGAAACATGCAAGATGGGAAAATTTCTTGTCTATGTTTCATTTTCAAATTATGTACACTCCAGGGAAACAAAATGTAGTTGCTGATGCACTTTCTAGAGTGCCTCGCATTGCAACTATTACACTGGCTCATCATGAAGATTTTCAAACGATGAAGAATACTTATGATGAAGATACTGATTTTGCAGCAATTTGGTCAAATTTACAGCAAGGAGGTTCTCATCCAGATTATTCCATCAAAGATGGTTACCTTCTCATGAACAATCGCCTTTGTGTCACTCTTCCTGTTCGACAAAAGGTGCTTAAAGAAAGTCATGAACCCCCTTATGCAGGGCATAGAGGGAGGGCAGCCACTCTAAGTGCAATTGAGCGCTACTTTTATTGGCCAACATTACAAAAAGATACACATAACTTCATTGAGGCTTGTCTGGTATGCCAAAAATCCAAATATGATAGGCAGAAGATTCTAGGATTGTTGCAACCTCTTCCAGTGCCCAAAGATCTATGGGAATCTATCACAATGGATTTCATCTCAGGTATTCCAAGAACACCTCAAGGTCATGATATGATTTGGGTCATAATTGATAGATTCAGCAAACAATCACATTTTATTCCATGTCATAAAACATTGAAATCCGCACAAGCTGCAAGACTTTTCATTCAACATATCTTCAGATTACATGGTATGCCTTCTGAGATTATTTCAGATAGAGACTCCAAATTCACAAGTAACTTTTGGCGTGCTTTATTTGAGAATTTGGGAACCACTTTAAAGTTCTCCTCAACTTTTCATCCTCAAACTGACGGCCAAACAGAGGTGATGAATCTCACTCTTTTGGATATGTTGAAAGCTTATGTTAGTGAACATAAGTCACAATGGGAGAAATATCTTCCATTATTGGAGTTTGCTTACAACAATACAGTGCACTCATCCACAGGGAAAGCTCCAAATGAAATAGTACAGGGTAAAGTGATTCCTCCTCCAATTATTCGCACTAAAGATAAAATTTTTGCTGCTGATGAGTTTGCTTCAGATTTAAAAACAACAATGGATCAAGTTCGAGCCACTATCAAAGTTGCGCAAGAGCGACTAAAGAAGCAAGCAGATAAACGAAGAAGACCTTTGGCTTTTGAAAAAGGTCAATATGTCTTGCTAAAGTTTGATAAAAGCAGGCTCAAACAAGGTTCTGGTTAAAATTCATCTTTTCCAAAGCTCTCCAGTAGATACTTTGGACCCTTCAAAGTGATTGAGAAAATAAATGAAGTTTCTTATCGACTTGAGCTTCCTACTCATTGGAAAATACACAATGCTTTTCATGTAAGTTTGCTAAAACCTTACATAGGACCAGAACCAAAGGAACCCATTACTGAAGATCCCCCAGAAGTTGAAGAAACAGAGCAACTCTTGGAACCCGAAAAGATTTTGTTTCTCAAGGATCGAACCACGAGAAGTGGCCTTGTGACACGAAAATTCTTGCTAAAATTCAAGAATCTACCCACCACAGATGCACAGTGGGTAGATGAAAAATTCATGAAGGATTACCCAAATATTCTACAACAATATCAAGAAGATTTTCAGCTGAGGACAGCTGAATAAAAGCCAGAGGGCTGTCACAACTCTATAGAAACAGAATTTGTATCCTTTTTCATTAATTTATCTATATAATGATTTATTAAATTTATTTCCTTTGCACTAATTAGATATAAAGAAAAGTGCATTGGAGCTGGCCACTGATGAGCGGTCACAGGTTATGGTGGACCCACACGGTGGGTTAGAGAAAAGATAGTTCACACTTTCACCTATATGACCCGATTGGGCGCCTGTGACTAGAACTCACGCATATCAGGGTTAGACTCGCACACAGAAAGGATTGATGCCTTGAAGTGTGGGCTAGATCCACCAGAACAGACAGTTACAATCAACAAGATGGCATGATCATGAAATGCTTGTATAATGTGCATGTGTGGGATGAAAGCTTGAAATGCACATTTCTTTGCATAGGAAAGTCACATGAAGATTCGGATACCATTTTTGCGATGTACACGGAAAAAGCTTTCATATGATACCCATATTGGGGGGGTCCCTAAATTCTAGGAGATCCCTAAATTTTAGGAGGTCCCTAAATTTTAGGAGCCTCGAATTAGCCTAAAAATGCTAGTCCTAAAAAATAGGGATGTCATTCTAAAAATAGTAAGTTCTGTACTCTGACTGTGCTTACTAAATTTGGTTGTTTCTATTCTTGACAGTATTCAACCCAAAAAGGAAGGCCATAAAGAAGAGACAAGTGTCAAGACACTTGTCACACAAGTTTCCAAGTGTCCCACCACTTGTCACATCTCATGACATGTGGCTGGACACTTGTCTTGTACTACTCCACTTTCCCCTTTTGTACTAGCTCTCCCCTCTCCTATAAATAAGAGCTCGTTTTTCTTCATTGAGCATCATTTTTCTTTGCTGTAAACTCCTGTACAGCACCCACAGATAGCCAAAAACTGGCCCCATCCATCCCCATCATCATCCCCCACTTCTCCATTATCAAATTCCTCCATATTCCCTCTTCTATCACTGTTGTTTTACAAGACAGCAAGCCTGTAAATTCATTACAGCACCTCCTTCTTGAGCTCTTTCTTCCATTTTAGCTACAAGAAGCAAGCTCTATCCCTCTACTGCTAATCAACGATGGAGAAAGGCTGAATTCCCCTTTTTCTTCTCTCATACTGTAAAGAAATCAGTTCTTATCATTGCATAATAGATAATGCATGTGTGTTTGTACATCTTTGCATGATCTTGTGAGAGTGAGAATTACTTCTTCTCACTCTCAGGTTGATTGTAACTGAGCTCTTCCCTAAGGGACTTGGGTTGAGCAGAAATACATTCCTTCGGGGGGGGTTGCCCATCTTCAATCCTCAATCTTTTCTCCATTACTTTTACATTTTTATGGCTGTAATTTTGTGAGTAATTTTCATTTTCAGCTTTAAGTGTTCATTCTCTTTTCTATTAAATCTCGAAAACAAGCAAATATCATAATTGTTAAGCATACTACGTTGTTCGGGGCATTTACAGATTTTTTCTCTAAATGAAAAACATCCTATAATTGGTTGAAGAATATTTTTATGAAAATAATAAAGTAATAAAAGGTTTAAAGTGTTATTTTTTAACTCAAGATGGTAAATTTTTCTTAATAATAACGTAGAAATTACATTGAATGAAAGATAATTCAACCAATGACCTTGCTATTGCAAAGAAAATAGTACAAATAAAGGAAGGTAAATCCTCGAGTCTCTCACTAGTATATAAATCGTATATATCACATGCATTCATGGCATATTTTATAAATCCCTATGTAACCTATTTTGTGATATTTTCTTGATCCTTCTATGACTTTTTACCATAATTTATAAATCCCTTACTGTGAGTTTATTTTTTTCATAAAAGAATTCAACAAGTTCCTATGTAATAGATACAAAACACTAGCTCTATCATAGAATTGATCACAAACTAGTTGAGGCACAACTTTAAGCTATTATATGGAAGCGCGCAAGCATATTAATGGTTCTCACCAGTAAACACCATGAAGGGCATGTCTAAAGAAGATATGACAGGTGGGCATAATGTGCAACCAAATGTTTTCTGAGCTAAAAATGCATTCTAAACTTGATTAGTTCATTAAAACAGCCCCATAACATATAAGATCCCAAAACTTTCAAGCTTTCATTAAAAAGAAAGCAATCCTAGAAAGTTTTAACACATTTTAGCTTTGCCTAAAATTCACAAGCTATGGTATACATGTGCTAGTAAGCTAGTTTCTCAAGCCTACTTCAAAGTGAGTGAGAAGTGAGCCTTGTGGGTCTTTAAACATGATCAATAAAATAGAAATAGAAGAATCTACAACTTTACCATCCACATTATGCTAGATGATGCTATCAAATATCTAGGTGGTTCATCTACATGTGGATTGCAAGTTATTTCTTATCCTTTTATAACACGCTAAGTCAAGGTGATTACAACTAATGTTGTTATTTCATATTCGATGTGATTGTTTTCATGGGAGAAAAAAAACATCAAAATTTAGATGATAAGTTAGGAGTGGTGTACTTCCTTTCCATAGTTGTATTCTTGCTTCCTAGCATGTTGTAAACATCTCATACAAACATGGGATTCTAAGCTTCCCATTGGAGAGTTTAATGAGGCTTTAGAAAATGACAATGTCTTTTACAATGCCTTAGTCTAAGAAGGGTGGTAACATAGATCTAGTAGTCATAAGGTCTTGCTTATTGAAAAGAAAACATTGGTTAAATTAGCACTATTGTTTTCTCTAATTAATATGCTTGATTAGCTACTATTCATTTAAAGATTCACTATCAAACCACTTTGGCATATGGGAAACTCGCAAAGAAATAATTAAATAGCAATTTTCTTGCATTATTGGTGGTTTTAAGTATTCATCATTTTGTGACTTTTAGATCTCTTTTATTTCATGCAAACAAACCACTTTAATAGATATGTAAGAATCACATCATTGTATAGCAATGACATTAGTTAAAACAAGACTATAATAGCTAATAATTTCTCAAGTCATAGAGATATAATATTTATGGCCCAGAAATAGATGTGAATAACAATAATAGTGAAAAATATAAATTTGCATAGAGAAACAAGAATTGGCTTAGATTTTCTATACTATTTGAATTAGTATCAAATTTGAATTAGTATCAAATTTGTACTTACAAAATAATGCAACAAAACTCTAATGGGTTTGTGTGGATTTGATCGCATCATTGTTACATTTTGAGACCAGTACCAGTTTGCCATCTTCTCTATCTAGCATGAAGCAAAAGGTTTGAGATTGTCTACCATCATTAACCAATGAGCATCTAGCCTTGATTAGCTGAATAATTTAATGAAACTAAGCCTATTTGCGGCTTTAAGGGGCCAAATTTTCCAACCAAATAGAGGTTTTTGATGAGCAATACCTTCTTATCATACAAGTTGATCACCATCTCTTGCTTTCCATATAATGTATATCATTAATCAAAGTAATGTTGAGATGTAGTGAGAGAATATATATAGAGATGCGAGGGGGAGAGAAGTGACACACCATATAAAACTTCTTTATAAAAAGAAGAAGAAAACTACTGGATACAAGCAGTAGAAGGTGAAAGTTCAATTGAGCTCTGAATATCCTTGCAGAAAAAATGAATGGCATCTCCTGTTAATAGGCCTTGCACAGAAGGAATAGAAATGTCCAGCATACCATCCCTATAGGCTCTAAAAAGGTTTGAAATTTGAGGAAAGGCAAGTAGTGTGCTACAAGATTGAGCACGAGTTGTAACTCGAATTGAAGAAGTAGGAACTGCCACTAATGCAGCAACTCGTTTCAGGTGCTTTCTCTAAATGGCTAGAGGTGGGGGAGAATCATCATCCTCAATGATCACATCATTATCTTCGTGAGGAGGAGGAGGAACCTCTGGAGGATGAACTAGAGGTAAAGGTACTTCCTTTGCAAGGGGCAACATGCATCAAGGATACATAAGTATACGATCGAAATCTGACATTAGTCACATATCCTCTAGTAACTCTAATGAAATGTTGATCCATCTTTGCTAGGAGATAGGTACTCCAATCAATGGCAATACCTTTCGAGACCATACAAGAAGTTGTGAACAACTCTTTGGAGAGGTAATGAGACACAGTTTCGGTAGGCATAAACCTATCTTGAAGAAATTGGCACAACTGCTTCCATAGCAAGTTGGAAATCATAGAGATACTAACCCTTGACGTGGTAATCCGAGGGGTCCATTAGAGTTTAACGTATGGTACCACATGAGTGTAAGAGAGGGGGGTTATATAAGGGAAAAAATGTACATTTTATAAGATAAGGTCCCTTAAATAAGGCGTAGATAAGGGGTATTTTCATATACTTCTTGCACGCATGTGACGTGTCCTTATTATTACTAGTGAATCCCTCGTGTGTGGTAATTACCTTCTTTGGATCAAAAACATCCAAAGGCTGCTTCTATAATAGCTTCAAAATATCCTTGTTGGAGAACAATTGACCGCGGGTACCAGGGAAGGACTCCCCACAATGTGGCAAAGAAAGAGTCTTCCCTAAACTCTTAGGTGTCATAAGAATAGTTATACCATAAACATGACTAGACCTCTTAGTGTAAGAGGTTAAAAATTGATCATAAATGTTAGGATCATTCGAAACTAGTCGTAAGGAAATTCTCACAAACTTAGATAATCCTACATTAGCAACGAGGTCTGAATCTAGTAACAAGGAATAATCATGCAATACCAAAGACACATACTTGATCAAGGGAGGGGTTTGAGGCACCATTAAGATGGTTTACATACATAGTCAGTCACAATGAATGCCTGCAAAACAACATGATAGGAACATATATAATATCAATCATAATAAACTCACATGAATCGACCGATCGACTAACCACGCTTAGTAGTCCACATCCTAGGAAGAATCTGGCATTACCTCTACATACATGTGACCAAAAGCTTTATGCAATGCAGATAAACAAACACCATGAATCCCCATTTAGGCAAAAAAGAAAAAGAAAAATACATATCATACTTTAACTCATCAACCTGAGCAAAGAAAAAACATAGAATCAAATAAGAACTTATCATACTAACATGACATTCCAACTGTTTAACATCATCACGGTAAGAGGGACTAGATAGGACTCGAGTGTTCCCATCCACACAAAGCACATTTATTAAAAAGGAAAATGTGCAATGTGAGGGGAAAGAAATATAATGAAGGATTCATTTTAATACAAAATATTAATAATGGGTACAATTTTATTAGGTAATAAATATTAAAAAAGAAAACGACGGTTCCTCATTATCATTTATTTAAAAATTATTAAGTTTGAAACGGTACTTTTAGGGTAACCCAGACTTTGAACCTTGATTGAGGGTCTCCAAATGCACCTTCATTTATTTAAAAATAATTGTATATTGGGTGTTTTTTTGCCAACGCATGCTTTTTGGTAACAACTAGTTCATTTTAAATTAAAATAAAATGTATATGTAGTGCACGAAGTGCGTGCTAAGTGAATGGTGGGTTGATTTTAATTTAACAAATATGTGTGTATGTGACACAAACACATACGAAAAATGTGGTGATCATGATTTCTTCTAATAATTCATTGTGGATTTTGGGTAGAAAATTTTTAAAAAAGAAATTTAAAAAATACTTGGGAGGGATATGTGTGCAAGCACAATTTGAATGCATTGTTAGTAATTGAGAGAATGCAACCACAATGTAATCTAACAAGAAAATCCAACAAGTTCAAACATTTTGCAAATATTAATGAATTTGAATATAAATATTTGATTAATTTAAAAAAAAACAAAATTATAGGTTGAAAGCAAAGCACACAAGTTTTATAGATTTTTCAAAAATTTCCAGAAATATTTAGCCATTTTTGGAGTGAAAAAGAATTTTGCAATGAATTTACATGTTAAATAAGGGTTTTTTATTCAATTAATTGGTTACAAATTAATTTTTATCAATTTAGCACATGTAAGTGATCTAAAAATATATCAAAATGTGTGTATAATTTTCTATATTTTTTTAAAAAAATAAATAAATTTCAAGCATTATTTGATAAGTTTTCAAGAAAATAATAGCTTTTAACTATTTTCTAAATTTCTATTCACATTGCTAACTAAGAAAGATTTTAAAATTTTCCAAAAAATATCAAACTATTTCAAAAAATATTTTAAAATTTTAAATATCTAGTTGGCATTTCAATGAAAATTTTATGATTTTTATATATTTTTGTAAGTTTTCATGTGTTTTTTAATTGTTTTTGGGTTTTGAGAGATTGTAAATGGGAATGGGTTGAGTGTCATCTCCATGTGAACATTAGTTAGCACATTGCCCCATGGAAAAAACTGCATGCGCATCCTTGTGCATGAGCAATCATAATCACGGACATACATCCCAAGATATACAAGGCCCGCATCTGAACAACGCTTAAGAAGGCACACACGCATATGACACAAAGAAAAGGGGGATCATGTCTAAAAGACGAACGAAAAGATACAAGGCCAACAAGCATGGGGATAAGGTGAGGGAAAAGGGTTGGTAGGGATTATGAATAGAGTGGTTTTGTGTTTGGTGGTTTTCTTTTTTCTTTTTTTGTGAATGGGTTAAAAAGGATATATATATATATATATATACACACACACACACACACACACACAGAAGGAGGGTGGGGGACTTTGTGGTGGGGCTATTTTTGTGAAATTAAATAAAACTTAATTTGAATGGTGCCTGTTTTTTTTTTTTTTTTAAGGTAGGAATTTAAAAGGTAGAGGGTTTGGGTGGGATATCGTGGGGGGGAGGGGGGGGGGGGGGAGGGGGAGGGCACCTTAAGAGGGCGATGGATGGGCATGTGGGGGGAATGTAGGGGCCTTTTTTGGTGGGTGGTAGCCTAGTGGAGGGGTGCGCGGTCACCACCATAGGTGGGTGGGCACTACAAGATATAGGCCTTATACCGACATTAAAAGCGATGCAAATGTAAATAACAAAATTTACCCCTATCCTCGCAAAAAGCATCTTCATTGGCAACGCCATAGAACAGTAGGTAGCAACGTTAATAACGACACTGATACCGACGCTAATATCGACGTTCTGCAACGATAATAACGACGCAAATAATGACACGAGCAGTAAATTAGCAACACTAATAGCGACGGTAATAGGGAAATAAAATTTTATGGCAGGGCATCATACAAAATAGTTTTTGCACTCTGTACAATGCTCATGCAAACAAAAACAAAGTATACTGAAATCATAACACTGATATATGAAATAAATACATGATCGCATAATGAAAGTGACTAGTACAATCATGACAAGATATCACTACTACATAGAAAATGTCTACACAAATCAAGCGACCAAAAAAGAAAGGTGTGTGAGCTCCAAGGATCCAAGGGCAAGCTACATATCCTCGCCATCCGAAAGCTCGTTCCGCTGCAAAGGAGCATCGAACAGACTATGCAAAAAAAGAAACAACAACACATCAGTCTACCATACAATAATGCATTCTAATTAAACATGGTAACTATGGACAAGAAAGATGAGTGACTTACAGGGACACTGCGTCTATACAATCGGTCGATCAATGCAGTGAGACCGTGCCTCTTTGCATATCGAGTCTCAAGGCTGGTTGGATCGTGATTTGTAATGGAGTGCTGCAAAGAAAACAAAATACTAACTGTTAGAAACATGATTTTCAGTACAAAGGATATTCCAAAAAAATAAACAGGCAAAACAAAAGAAAAACTTACAAAGTCCTCCAAATAGGTCCTGTGGACCACTCCGGCCTTGAGTCGTGCCCTCGCCGCCTCGCATTGCCAACTCCAACGTCCTGGACAATATGTAGCCTCCTCCCTCAGTCGACGCCAGTCGTCTACATTTAGCCACTCGGGCTTTGCAGCCCCACTCTTGAGTGCCTTGCATACGTCTGATCGTCTGTGTGATATATATGCATGCATGCAGTCCATCATCCAGCAAGTAGAAAATCTATCTACTGAGACTGGAACCGGAAACTCCTCATGCAAGGATGCTACTATGTATTCCTTGCTCCCCTCCGGTACATTCTTCCAATGATCTAAGACATTGTGCCAAAAAACTTGTTGGCACAACTCTCTCATGCGAACCATCACCCTCCTCCCCTCATCATTCATGATGATGGCTCTTGACCTATCATCCACGACTAGATAGGCATATCCCCCTGGGTTATGCCTAAGATGGGTCCTCTCCCACCTGCGTCCACGTTCTTGGGCATATCCAGGAGACCCCTCTGCATCCGGTGTACTGACTAGGGTAATATCTATCGGAGTGGCACCCATAGGGATGCCACCTGTAGACAACTGAGCAAAAGCCGGAGTAACTGGAGTAGACATCCCCACAGGTGTGACAAATCTTGGAGGTGACGTAACTCCAGCTGAACGACGAGATGGAGACATCGCGTGTGTGTCTCCACAGCATCAACCTGAGCCTGAGCCACCCTCCCTGGAACTGCCACGAGAGTGAGGAGTTGCACATGTATCCCGTGCTGACCACGGGCTCACTACCTCCATATCTCTGCAGCATCCCCCTGACCTTGAAGCACTCCCTCCCTCTGGCCCAAGTCTGGAGTGTCGACCTCTTCTGCTCGAAGTTGAAGCATCCGATCGCACTGAAGTAGATCTAATAGAGCGGCCTGACGATGTCCGAGACAGATCTTGGTCTGCCATGTCTCTGAATCTCATGATCTGGTCTGGGGACATTTGCGTGAAGATATTCTACAACTCCTCATCGCCCATCTCTTGACTCATCCTGAAAATGTCACTTGCACAGATAAAAAATGATGTTAGAATGATCAATTTAAATCATACAAAGCAGGGTAATATAAATCCTTAAAAAATGATCTCACTTAAAATGCATATCTTATGTACCCTTATAAGCGATTGGTCAACGAATTGAGTAAGTGGATGCTCCAAGTATGAAGTATCCTATGGTCCCATGTCAATCTCCTGACACAACTCCGCATACACTGGAAGGTCGATAGACATGTCACCACAAAAGGATGAGTCCACCTCATTCTCAAAGAATTCTTGGACTACTGTATTTGCATCATTATTAGCCGATGCTAGCTCCAAGCTTTCAGTGGTCTCCACCCCTTGCAATATCGACCCCTCTATTTGCATATTGTCTTCATCTATGCTTGGACTTCGGGGAGTTGAAGGTATAACATACCACCATCGAGGTTGTCGGGGGTTTGGATAGAAGATTACATGTTCACAAACACGTACAAGAGAGTTTAAACTATTGTGACATGTACCATGTCGTAATACAAATAACAAACAAATGAGTCCATGCATCTATTCACTATGGGCCGGCAACACAAAGGTGTCACACAAATCCGTCCATTTTTTTTCGGAATCTATTTCGAGAAATCTAGATGGACCTCGTCAAACTATTGCTCCAGCTTCTTCAAGTACCACTTTGAACCACTACACATCGAATATTATCATGGAGAAGCTATGGTAATCCACCGTAACAATACTTTGCGAGTTGCCAAAATACTCCATCTCATCTATAACCGTGCTTGGATCCGTTGCTCGTCACCAACTCTCCTGCTCAGACCTTGCCATGATACCACAGTCCATTGTGGAGTGCATTTTGTCAATACGCTCCACGTGAAAATGCAGTCCGCACGACCACACTGTACTATATATTTTGTACTGTACATTGAAACACTCAAATTAGATGTCACACATAAAATATAGATACGACAAATCCTAAACACCTCATCACCTTTGGACTACATCCCCTTGAGAATTCCCACTCCTCCATTGAGACATCTGCCCCTTCGCGAGATGCTACAGTCAAAGCTCCATGTAACCATCGTGTTGACATGAACGGCAGCATCTTCTCCATGCCCTCGGGCGCAGTCGCGAGAGGGTCATCTCCCGGAATCTATGTGGATATCTCACCCCAAACCCAGGTTTTTCCTTCTTTATTTTTATTTTATATCATTGTAATTTAATCATACAAGGTTAGTTGTTAGAAATAGGATATATCTTGTCCTAGTCATTCACGACGAAATACATCTAATGGAACATGCAAAATAAATAAAGTATAAACATATTTTTTTTCAAATAGCTTTATGCATTGAAATGAATTATGAGCAAGATTATTTACCCATTAAAGTAGTATAATTCGGTTAAGCCTAAAGGTATAAAACTACATCTCGCACTATTAACCCCTATTATTTTTACAACGAATCATCATGGAAAGTGCAAATCATAAAAGGATTCTTACGATGCATAAACTCTAGGAAATTATCGTTGCTAAGTGCATAACTTAGCAAGAAAAAGGTTGCTTATTTAGCATGAGTTTTGTTCGCAAAGAAAAGGGAATATTAGTTGGAATTAATCTAACCTCAAATCAATAAAGTATAGGATTGAAAAGTCAATTGACACGTAGATAACAAATCATGCGGAAGTAATCTTGAAATTACCTTCTAGAGTTAACCAAATTAATATAAACTTAAAAATACCTATGCTGCGAAATATTCGTTGGGAATGAGTTAAATTCCAAGAAACGTCTATACCTTAAATACTTGTCCACATTCCCTGAATGTAGGGTCAGTAAATTGTAATCGAAAAAGGAACTAGGGTTTGTCCCTGAGATTCTTACAAGAATGAAGCTAGGAAACCCTAGATCTAACAACGTCAGCTTAAAGAACCTGAAACACATTGATTCGTTATTCCATTATCGCATAGTATGATGCGGCACTTGCACAGCAAGTACGGAGTCATATGGTCTTTTGATTGGATCACAAGAAGGAAGGCCAAATTCTCGTAACAAGGATGGCAGATCCTTATGCAAGTTATCTTGCAAGAGGATGTGTACTTTGATATCCTTCTTGGGTAAGGAAGATTAATTGGAGATTAAAAACCAGAAACTAAAGTACCCAATGAACTTTAAGGTTTGACCAAGTTGGGCTAATAAGGTACGCCCTAACCCCAAATATAAGGGATCTTGCCAAGTTGCAACACACCCCGGATTAAGTGCTGGATGCATTCGAAAGGAAGGATTCATTCCTTAGCAGTTTGCCAACAACAAAAACGATCGATGGAAATGTTTGCGCTTGCTAGAGATTTTAGAGCACTGTTTGACTTGTTTGACCAAAGGATTACAAAAAAAATAAATATCTATACTTCAAATTGAAGGCCTGAAGGGAGAGGCAGCTCCAGTTACCCCCGAGTGCCTGCGTGACCCTAAGCAAGGGGGTTGTTGACCACGCCGGGAAGTGGACCTGGGAAGTGGACCGAAACCACTGCGAGAGGTCTCTCCGTTGAGCGCTATTTGGAGTAGGAGGACGCTTGGGTGCCACGGGGGCTCTGGCCATAAATCCCTCGCCTTACGGGTCCTGCACAAGAGGCTAACGTGACTTAGGATTGGATCTCGAGGCCCGCATACTAGTCTACAGGCGGAAACTTGGACTACTGATCCCTATGGATTGCTGGATAGCCTTCGGGTGGATTGTGGATAAGCCTACGGGCAAAACTCTTTGTATTTCAAAGATAAATATGATGACCTGTTAATAAAGAACTTGTCTGATATTATTTTTCTATGTCAAGTGATAAGATTATGTGAAGGAACCAGTGCTTAACGAGTTAATTAAAGAAGCTAGTTGTTACATGTCCAACTAATGTGTTAGATAATTACATAACTAAAACAACCCAAGGAAAGTGCAGAGGATGGGCCACGGGTCCGTCCTACGGATGGGTGGTCCCAGTTGGCCGAGAACTTTTTTCAAATCACGAGAAACAACAGGATGATCGTCAAAGGAAACGAACAACAAAAGCATTGACCTAGAGTTATGTCTTAAACGGATTTACACTGTTTTAGGGGAACATAATGGGACTAAGCCTTATGGCAGAGAGGTTGAGCTTTGCATCCCTCTCATTTCCCATTCTCCTTGAACCAAGTGCAGCGTGAATCCACTTTCGACCTAGCGTTTCTGCGTAAAGTAGTTCGCTTAGGTTCGACGCTAGTTGCTGTTAGGAAATGACCAATCAGGAAAACCCTAATTGAGGTCGATCCTAAGTGGGAATGGCCGGAATACTTCCGCTACGTGGCAGACGCGGAAAGCCCTAGATCGCAAATCCCCTAACATTCCATGGGAGTACCGGGCGAAGTTTTCTAGACATCCTTTCCGATGGACTGCTAAGACGTATCCTGGATGATGCTAGTGGACACATTACACATTCATTGTTCTTATTGCAATAGAAATGGTCACGCTACAGATATTTTCTAGGAAAAACAATATGATGAAGAATATGGTATTACAAATAAACAATTGCATTTATCGAGAGTTTATTCTCCTTGTGATTATTGCAAAAAGTGCAATTTTTCAAAGTCTGTCGATCTTTATCAACGTGACCTTATTCAAGGTATGGAATTCAAAGCTCATCCTCATATGGGTATTTGTAAATATTGTGCACTTGGAAAGCATTTTTGCAAAACCTTTTTCATTTCCACCACAACTCATTCTAGAGATCTGCTTGATCTTATTCACACTGATATCTGTTGACATTTTCCTCCATCAAAATCTCAATATAGGTACTTCATGGCTTTTATTGATGACTTCTCAAGATATACCATTGTTTTTCTCGTGCGACACAAATCATAACCTTTATTATGTTTTAAGCATTATCAGGAAGCTACAGAACTTCATAGTTGTCGTCGAATCAAGAAACTTTGCAGTGATAATGGTGGAGAATACATTTGAAATGATTTTGATGATTATTGTAATAATCAGGGTATTCATCATGAATATAAAATTCCCTATTCTCCTTAATAGAATTGTATTATTGAATGTAAAAACGAGAGTATTCTCAATGCTATGCAAGGTATACTCATTCATTCTTGCTTATCTCAATATTTCTGGGTTAAAGCAATCTTAACAATACTATTTGTGCAAAATCATATTCCTACAACTCCTTGCTGATGCTATTTTCAATGAGCAACTTATGGGCAACACATGGTCTCAGGAGGATGCTGGGCGAAGGTGATGACCAGAGGATGTTGATGATACAAAGTCATTACTCACTTCTCCTTCTTTTCTATATGATGATGAACCTCCTTCACAAGATAATATTGACTCTTTAAATCAGGATTAACAACCTACACCTATTATTGCTCAAGATGACCTTGACATTAATCTTTATGTTGATCTTGCAATTGATAATGAGCATGGTACTTGTCATGTTTATGATGCTGATATTCTTGAGAATACTCTCAATATTTGTGAAGACCCTATCTCTTATAGTGATGCCATGCCATCCACAGAAAAGAAACAATGGTGGCAGCAGGTGATGGAAGCTAAGTATGAATCTCTTATCTCCAAAGGTGCATGGATTCTAACCGAGTTACCATCTGGACATACTGCTATTAAATGCAAGTGGATTTATAAGACTAAAACAAAAGCAAATGAAATATTTGACAAATTCAAAGCAAGGCTAGCTACCAAATGTTTCTCACAAATTGCAGAAGTTGATTATCAAGAAACTTTCTCACCTATTGTTTGTATTACAAGTATTCAATTCTTGTTACTTTTTGCTATTGTGTTTGATTTGGAGGTTCACCAAGTGGATGTGAGAATTTCTTTTCTTAATGGTGATTTAAAGAAAGAGATATACATGGAGCAACAAGAGGGATTTGTAGTCAAACATGGAGCTTGGCATCAAAAGATTGATCTCTTCCTTACAAAACAAGGTTTTATATGTTTTCCTCATATTCTAATTTATATGTCAAGTGCTGCAATGATAGTTTTGTTATTATTGCTCTATATGTGGATGATACCATACTTGTTCCTAACAATCCCAACTTCCTTTAAGAAGTAAAGAAGGTTTTATCACTACAAGGATATGGAGGTATAGCGACGATGGTTTTCGACGTAAAATGGTGGCGTCGCAACGGTACTCAGACGAAAAAAAAATGGCCTGAAACCCGAGCGTGTTATTTTGTGCGCATACACGAAAGAGAGAGCGAAAGGGAGAGCAAAAGGGAAAGCAAACATGTTGCATTTGAGAGGGAGAGGGAGAGAAAAAGAGAAAGAGGGCTTCTCATCGCCACCGCTAATGTTTGCAAAGAAGAGGAGGAGATGTACGAAGGGCGAAGAGGAGCGGCCAAACCCTTCTTCGAGCCTCTACGGTGAGTGTATTGTTCATTCTTGCTTTGCTTTTGTGTTCTCTCTCTCTCTTTTACTTATTTTTGTTAAAATTTGTGTGTATTGAGAGAGGGAAAGGAAATGAGAGAGGGAGAGGGAGGAAGAGGGAGAGAGAGAAACATTGAACATAATAGGAAAAGAGAGAATGAGAGGGAGAGGGAGGGAGAAGAAATGAGAGAGGGAGAGGAATAGAGAAAAAACATTAAACATAATAGGGAAAAGGAGAAAGAGAGGGAGAGGGAGAGGGAGAGGGAGAGGGAGGGAGAGGAAAGAGAGGAAAACATTCCAAATAATAGGGAAAGAGAGAGTGAGAGAAAGAGAGAAAAAACATTAAACATAATAGGGAAAGAGAGAAAGTGAGGGAGAGGAAATGAGAGAGGGAGAGAAAGGAAAACACAATAAAACTAATAGGGAAAGAGAGAAAGAGAGGGAGATGGAGACAGAGGGAGAGGAAATGAGAGGGTGAGGGAGGGAGAGGAAATGAGAGAGGGAGAGGAGAGAGAAACAATATTAAACATAATAGGAAAAGAGAGAAAGAGAGGAAGAGGGTGAGGGAGGGAGAGGAAGAGAGAAAAGGAAATGAGAGAGGAAGAGGAGATAAGAGAAAAAACATTAAATATAATAGGGAAAGAGAGAGAGGGAGGAGGGAGAGGAAATAAGAGAGGAAGAGAAAGAGAGAAAAGGAAATGAGAGAGGGAGAGAGTGAGGGAGGGAGAGGAAATGAGAGAGGGAGAGGAGATAAGAGAAAAAACATTAAACATAATAGAGAAAGAGAGAGAGGGAGGGAGAGGAGATGAGAGAGGGAGAGGAAGAGAGAAAAGGAAATGAGAGAGGGAGAGGAGAGAGGAGAGAAAAAAAACATTAAACATAATAAGGAAAGAGAGAGAGAGAGGGAGAGTGTGAGGGAGGGAAAGGAAATGAGAGAGGGAGAGGAAGAGAGAAAAGGAAATAAGAGAGGGAGAGGAGATAAGTGAAAAAACATTAAACATAAGGAAATGAGGAAGGGAGAGGAAATGAGAGGGGGAGAGGAAGAGAGAAAGAGAGAAAAGGAAATGACAGAGGGAGAGGAGAGAAAAAACATTAAACATAATAGGGAAAGAGAGGGAGAGGGTGAGAGAGAAAAATAGAGAAAAAGCATTAAACATAATAGGGAAAGAGAAAAAGAGAGGGTGAGGGTGAGGGAGGGAGAGGCAATGAGAGAGGGAGAGAAAGAGAGAAAAGGAAATGAGAGAGGGAGAGGGTGAGGGAGGGAGAGGGAGAGGAAATGAGAAAGGGAGAGGAAGAGAGAAAAGGAAATGAGAGAGGGAGAGGAGAGAGAAAAAGAGAGAAAAAACATTAAACATAATAAGGAAAGAGAGAAAGAGAGAAAGAGAGGGAGAGACAGAGGGAGGGAGAGGAAATGAGAGAGGGAGAGGAAGAGAGAAAAGGAAAGAAAGAACGAGAGAGAGAGAGGGAGAAAACATTAAACATAATAGGGAAAGAGAGAAAGAGAGGAAGAGGGTGAGGGAGGGAGAGGAAATGAGAGAGGGAGAGGAACAGAGAAAAGAAAATGAGAGAGTGAGAGAGAAAAAACATTAAACATAATAGGGGAAGAGAGAAAGAGAGGGAGAAAAGGTGAGGGAGGGAGAGAAAATGAGAGAGGGAGAGGAGATAAGAGAAAAAACATTAAACATAATAGGGAAAGAGAGAAAAAGAGAGAGAGGGAGAGGAAGGGAGAGAGAGGAGGGAGAGGTTCGTGTTTTCTTGTTTGTTATTATTGTAGTAGTTGTTGTTTTTTTTCTTTTCTTGTTTATTGTTGTTTAGTTTTCTTGTTTTTTGTAGTTGTTTTAGTAGTAGTAGTAGTAGTTTTTTCTTTTTTTCTTGTTTATTGTAGTAGTAATTATTATTTTTTTTCTTCTTTTCTTTTTATTATAGTGGTAGTGGTAGTCGCAGTGGTAGTGGTAGTTGTAGTCGTGGTTGTGATCATGGTCGTGGTCGTGGTAGTAGTAGTAGTTGTTGTTATTATTGTTGTTTTTTCTTCTTTTCTTGTTTATTATATTGGTAGTGGTAGTGGTAGTGGTGGTGATAGTCATGGTCGTTGTCGTCGTCATCGTCATGGTCTTCGTCGTAGTCCTAGTCGTGGTCGTGGTTGTAGTCGCAGTCATATTGTCGTTGTAGTCGTAGTCGTTGTCGTCATTGTAGTCGTCATCATAGTCATAGTCATACTCGTACTCATAGTCCTAATCGTGGTAGTGGTCGTGGTCGTAGTCGTAGTTGTAGTTGTAGTTGTAGTCGTGGTGATAGTCATAGTCATGGTCATAGTCGTAGTTGTTGTAGTCGTGGTTGTAGTAGAAGTAGTGGTTTTCTTGTTTGTTGTTTTTGTTGTTGTTGTTGTTGTTGTAGTAGTAGTAATGGTTTTTTTGGTTTTCTTATTTATTGTTGTCTAGTTTTCTTATTTGTTGTTGTTGTTGTAGTAGTGGTAGTAATAGTAGTTTTTTTTCATTTCTTGTTTATTGTAGTAGTAGTAGTAGTTGTTGTTGTTGTTGTTGTTGTAGAAAGAGATATATATTTTTTTAAAGAAAATGAGAGAGGGGGAGGAAGAGAAAAAAGAAGAAGGAATGAGAGAGAGGGAATAAACATACAACATAATAAAGAAAGAGAAAAAGAGAGAGAGATGGAAGGAGAGGAGATAATGAATGGATAAAAAACAAAGAGAGTGATGTGGCAAGGTCCGGTGAGGTCCGGTACAAGACCACGAGACGGGAAACACTCCGACATATATACGTTAATTTGTGGGTGGATGGGTGGAGACTTTACATACGTTAATTTTTATTGAGTTACAAGAGAAGCAATCCCTTCTCAAACAATTTAAGAAAGAAAAAAAGAATGATAACAAAAACAAATTGTTTGTCGTAATGTAGACAAAATGGAAAATGATGAAGGTCTTGATGTTCAAGATCATGAGACGTATCTTTATCAACGTGTCCCATGTCCTTGCTCTCAATGCAAGCTGGCAATTAGACAAAAACGTTGATTGTCTATAGAACACGTACGACACTTTGGCGAGTTTCAATCTGAGATAATTGATTCGGCGATCTTGGATTTTCAACAAACGGTAAGAAAAGTTAATATCAATCATGCATTGTACTTGCAAGCTAATTAAATACCATATACAAAAAGATACTATGTGGTTGGCAAATTTTCTATCCAAGGAGGTGACGTCTTGTCTCAAGGAGGAGTGCACCCTTTGCAGCCAATTAGAAGAGTTTGTGGGTGTACGATGGATGGAGTGTCTGAGCCAATCCACCACTTGGAGGTACTACCCAATCTATATCGCCAATACCAGAGGAGATAGGTAGTCTTCCAGACCTACCTACAATCTTGGAGCTTGGGATGGAGGCAATGATCGATGCATTGATTCCCATGGATATTGAGACTTATGATCCGCTTAGAGAGGAAGCATCCATACCATTATATGATGGGTGCCGAGTATCTCGCCTGAAGACACTGCTTGCACTCCTAAGTGTGCATGCAAAATATAGATGGAGCGATATGAGTGTGACTGAGTTGTTCAGGTACCTTGTACGTACGCTTCGTTGATTTCTTTTCGGCACTATCATTAAAAGCATTTGTGCTTTTTCAAGGTGTTTTATGATTTTTTTAAAGGTTACTGAAATATCATATATTACCACCTGCAAATACCATGCCTGAGTCTCGTGATGATGCACGACATGTTTTACCAAAGCTTAGCATGGACTACAACAGCATCCATGCATGTATCAATGATTGCATACTGTTTTGAGGAGAATATTAGACTATGGAGACATGCCCAAAGTGTGGTGCTCACAGGTATCGACAGGACTTGCAAGGGCAAACCATCCCTCAAAAATTTCTTAGACACTTTCTTCTTATCCCCCGCATAAACCACATGTTTTGTACGTCCGACATGGTGAGCTTGACAACGTGGCATGCACAGAATAGGTCCACATATGGAGTTCAATGAGTATCAGCGGATTCACGTGCATAGAACCACATTGACTCTACCTTCCCACACTTTGCCTAAGAGCTAGGGAATCTTCAGCTCGGTCTTACAATGGATGGTGTGAACCCATTCGATCTGCGCTTAACTTCTTACAATGTGTGGCCTATAGTCCTTGTCAACTACAATATCCCTCCATGGCTTTCTACAAAAAAAGGACATCTCATCCTTAGCTTACTCATCCCCGACTGCTACAATGTCAAAAATATGGACGTGTATCTTTGTCCATTAGTCGATGAGCTTAAGATTTTGTGGGAGGAGGGGGTCACCATGCAAGATATGAGCAAGCGTGATGATCGACGATCTGCCAATATTGGAGCCATTCTCATGTGGACGATGCATGACTTTTCGAGATTCGGAGAGTGCTCAGGTAAATAGGCTTCCATTCTCGTTGGTAATATCTATCATAGCTCATTTAAGTTTGTATTCACTGGATAGAGGTGTTGGAACAGGTCTGGTTACCTCAGGTTATCATGCATGTCCATTGTACGGGCCAGAGTTAGACTCCCAAAGGTCACAAACCATGAAGAAGATGGTATATCAAGGACACATCGCTTTCTTGCTAGAGGGTCATGAACTCAGGGAACGTTTTCTTGGATGACCTCCAATACGTATGAATGCCACAAGCTAGTACAGACTAAAAATGGTCCACGTGGAGTCACATCCAAATGGAATGCGACGGTTCTTAGTTTTCTACAAGTTGCCATATTGGACCCACTTAGAGATCAATCACTTGTTGGATCCCATGCATATTTTCAAGAACATGAGCAGCTTGCTATGGGACCACATCACAGGAAAGAGAGACACTATAGGGGCACGAATGGATTTCAAGGAGGTAGGCAAGATGGAGGCGCTTTGGTCACAGTGAAGTGCTGATGGTTGCGTGCAACTACCTCGTGCTCCTTGGGTTTTGTCCACTAAAGAAGAGTGCATTGTGAAGCAAATAGTCAAGTCTATCCGCACTCGATGGGTATGATGTTTTCTCTCAAGTCTGCATTTTCTAAAGACGACCAATTATCAGGGCTAAAATTCATTGATTAGCATAAGATATGTCAGGTTTGTACTACAAATGGATTGTAATTGGCATGCATGTTTTGCTATTTTAAGTGTAGTCATTGTTCATAATGCTTTCTCATTTGTGGCAGTTTGTACTACCAATCGCGATCGCAAGATGCCTTACTCCAGAAATATGCAGGGCCATTTACAGGTTGTCGACTTTAATGTAATGTATCTTACAGAAGGAGATTAAGATGCCCTCTATTGAATCTGAAAGGTGGGGAGCAGTGGAGACGTTTTGTCTCTTTGAGAAATACCTACCTACCAACATGCTCACGATACAAATTCACCTTCTTGTGCATCTTGTAGATGAAGTGGAGATTGCTGGACCTGTCCATATGCGATCGATGTTCTTCTTGGAGCACTTCATGAAAACCCTGAAAGGCTTTGTGTGACAACGAGCTCAGCCAGAAGGTAGCATGGCTGAAGATTGGTTGGTGTCTGAGACGCTAGTGCATATTTCACAATGGCTACCAACAATAGATCGAGACAACAATATGCTATGGTCGCTAAAGGATGATGATAGACTGACCGGAGATGTGGTGATTGAAAATGGAGTAGAAAAAAGAATGGATGCGACAATGGAGAAGAAGGTGAATCGCTTTTGTATGTTGCACCATGTCTCTATGGAGACGTGGCGAAAAGTACCAGCAAGCTAGGCAAGATCGAGAGGAATCGCGATTTTAATTTCGACGTAGCACGCACTATCGATCGATTCGATATCCCGAGGGCATAGAGAAGATGCCGTGGTTCATGTCAATGCGATGGTTGCATGGAGCTTTGACCGCATCGTCTCACGAAGGGGCGGAGGTTTGAACCGAGGAGTGGGAATTCTCGAGGGAATGCAGTCCAAAGGTGATGACATGTTTAGGATTTATCGTATATATATATTATATGCGACAACTAATTTGAGTGTTTCAATGTACAGTAAAAAGTATATAGTGCAGCGTGGTTGTGCGGAATGCATTTTCGTGTGGAGCGTATTGACAAAATGTGCTCCACAACAAACTGTGGTGTCATGGCAAGGTTCGAGCAAGAGAGCCGACGACGAGCAACGGATCCAAATACGGTTATAGATTAGATGGAGTATTTTGGGAACTTGCAAAGTATTGTTACGGTAGATTACCATAGCTTCTCCATGATACTATTCGACGTGCAGTGGTTCAAAGTGGTACTTGAAGGAGCTAGAGCAACAGTTCGACAAGGTCCATCTGAATTTCTCGAAATAGATTAAGAAAAAGAATGTGTTACCGGCCCATTGTGAACAGATGCATGAACCCATTTATTTGTTAATTGTATTACGACATGGTACAAGTCACAATAGTTTAATCTCTCTTGTACGTATTTGTGAATAGGTAATCTTCTATCCAAACCCCAGACAACCTCGATGGTGGTATGTTATACATTCAGCTCTCCAAAGTGCGAGAGTGTATGATCAAAGTAATGTTCCGAGCATAGATGAGGACAATATGCAAATAGAGGGGTCGATATTGCAAGGGGTGGAGGCCACTGAAAGCTTGGAGCATGTAGAGGAGCTAGCATCGGGTCACAATGATGGAAATACAAGAGTCCAAGAATTCTTTGAGAATGAGGTGGACTCATCCTTTTGTGGTGACATGTCTATCGACCTTTTAGTGTATGCCGAGTTGTGTCAGGAGATTGACATGGGACCATAGGATACTTCATACTTGGAGCATCCACTTACTCAATTTGTTGACTAATCACCTATAAGGGTACATAAGATATGCATTTTAAGTGAGATAATTTTTTCAATATTTATATTATCGTGCTTTGTATGATTTAAATTGATAATGCTAACATCATTTTTTTTATGTACAAGTGACATTTGTGGATACTTAGATCATCAGGATGAGTCGAGGGAAAGGATGAGTGATGAGGAGTTTCAGGATATATTCACGCACATGTATCCAGATCACATGGCGAGATTTAGAGATATGGTGGATGAGGAGCTCTCTCGGACATCATCAAGCTGCTCTATTAGATCTACTTCGGTGCGATCAGAAGATTCAACTTTGAGCAGACTAGGTCGATGGTCCAAACTTGGACCAGAGGGAGGGAGTGCTTTAGGGTCAGGGGGATGCTGCAGAGATATAGAGGCAGTGAGCCTGCTTTCAGCTCAGGATACAGAGGCAGTGAGCCTGGCAGTTCCAGAGAGCATGGCTCAAGTGGTTGCTGTGAAGGCACGGATGTGGTGTTTCCTTCTCGTCGTTCTGTTGGAGTTGCGCCACCTCCAATATTTGCCACACCTGTGGAGACGTCTACTCCAGTTACTTTGACTTTTGCTCAACCATCCGCAGGTCTCTTGGTACACTAGATGTACATGGGTCTCTTGGATATGCCCAGGAGCGTGGTCGTAGGTGGGAGAGGACACATCTTAGGCATATCCCAAAGGGATATGCCTATCTTATTGATGATAGGTCAGGAGCCATCATCATGAATGATGAGGGGAGAAGGGTGATGGCTCGCATGAGAGAGTTGTGCCAACAAGTTTTTCGATACAACGTCTTAGATCATTGGAAAAACATAGTGGAGGGGAGCAAGGACTACATAGTAGCATCCTTGCATGGGAAGTTTCCAGTTCAAGCCACAGTCAATAGGTTTTCTATAGGCTGGATGATGGAGTGCATGCGTGCATATATATCACACAGACGATCGGACGCATGCAAGGCGCTCAAGAGTGGGGCTGCAAAGCCCAAGTGGCTAGACGTGGAGGACTGGTGCCAAATGAGGGAGGAGGCTACAAATTCTCAAGGACATTGGAGTTAGCAACATGAGGCAGCAAGGGCACGACTAGAGGTTGGAGTGGTCCATCATCTTGGGAGTGGCTGCCACATGACATATCTGGAGGACTTTGTAAGTTTTTGTTTTGTTTTGCTTGCTTATTTTTTTACAATATCCTTTGTACTGACAATCATGTTTCTAGTAGTTGGTATTTTGTTTCCTTTGCAACACTCCATTACAACAAGGTCTCACTGCATTTATCAATCGATTGTATAGATGCAGCGGCCCTGTAAGTCACTCATCTTTTTTGTCCATAGTTACCATGTTTAATTAGAATGCATTATTGCATGGTGGACTGTGTAGTTGTTTCTTTTTTTGCAGAGTCCATTCCATGCTCCATAGCAGCAAGTAGCTCGCCCTTGGATCCCTGGAGCTCACACACCCTTCTTTTTTTATCATCCGATTTGTGTACACATTTTCTATGTAGTAGTGATATCTTGCTATGATTGTACCAGTCGCTTTCATTATGCGATCATGTATTTATTTCATGTATTAGTGTTATGATTTAAGTTCACTTTATCTTTATTTACATGAGCATTGTATACACTGCAGAAACTATTTTGTATAGCCCAAATAAAGCACATAGTGCTATATGTGGCAGGGCAGCTTGCTGGCATACCACAATTTTTTTTTTCCCTATTACCGTCGCTATTAACATCTCAAATTTACTTGCACGCGTCGTTATTTGTGTCATTATTAGTGTCGCAAAGCATCATTATCAGCGTCTTTATTTGTGTTGGTATTAGCATTGCAAATGCGATGCTGATACCAATACAAATAGTGACATTGATAACAATGGTAAAACTATTCTATGGCGTCGCCAATAACGATGCTTTTTGCAATGACGAGGGAAATTTTCTTTATTTACATTTTTGTCGCTTTTAACGTTGGTATAAGGCCTATATCTTGTATTGTATCTTCTACTTTTGACATAGTTAATCTTGGAGACATGCACTCATGTCTTGGTATTCAAATTTAATGCTATCAAGAAAATGGTATTTTATTACTACGTCAAACAAAGTTCATTTAAGGTATTATTAAGAAGTTTGATTTGAGTTCTACACATCTTGGTAGTACTCCTTGTCTTGTGAGCTCTACAAAAAACTCTCAATTTTTGCAAAATGATGGATAATTAGCATGACATCAACCTTATGCTAATCTTGTTGGATATCTTCAATTTGTTGGCTCAAATTCTTGAACTAACATTCTTTTTGTTGCAAATTTTCTTGGACAACATCTTAGTTCTCAATGCCTTAAATATTGGACTGCACCTAAATGAGTTTTGAAGTATTTGAAAGGCACTAAAGATTTTGAGTTTGTTTATCGATGCCAACAAAAATCTTATTCTCCACTTGACTTCAACTTTTGGGTTATATAGATGTAGATTGGGCAAGCTCTCACTTATCTATGCATTATACAAGTGGAAAAATAGTTTCTTTATCAATGGTTTTTTTGTTTCTTGGACTTGCAAGAAACAATGTTGTGTTGTTATTTCCACTACACAGGCTGAATATGTAGCTGCATCTTTAGCGGCTCGAGAGTTAGTATGGCTTCGACAAGTTCTATCAGATATTGGCCATCCTCCTCTCTCCATCCCACCACTTTGATATCATAACCAAAGTGTTATTAGTCTTCCTAAAGACTATATTCAACAAAACAAGTCTAAACATATTGTAGTGCATGATCATTATGTTCGATATGAAGTAAAGAAATGCATGATCATGATTGAACATTGTCCAAGTGATTTGATGATTGCAGATATATTCACCAAAGGATTCAATGAAGCATGCTTCACTTTGCTACGCTTGCAACTTAGAGTTGTCTCAACTTCAATATTTGGGAATTAATCTACTATGACATTGTAGTGCCATTATACATACTCCTTGTAGGCACCATACACTTCACATATGCACATACACCTCAAATCTCTTGGTCATGTTTGTATATACATATTCATTCTCACTTCACATGCATAAATTCACTTTACATGCACACAATAATCCTTCTTGATAATGTTTATAATTTTGTACATAGGAGCTCTGGTTTTCCCCTTGTGCTCCCTAAGGGTATTTTCATCCACATCTAGAGACCTTTTTTTGAGTGGCGGTGTTGGAGCTATATATAGATCGCCATATCTAGACTAGGTCTTGCCTATATATATGTGGATTGTGATCAATATGATGTAGTCTTTGGGAGTGTATATGGTTTTTCTATTCTCTCCCCCTCCCGTCTCTACATATCTTGTCTCTCTACATCTCAACACTACTTTGATTAATGATATCCATTATATGGAAAGCAAGAGATGGTGATCAACGTGTATGATAAGAAGATAGTTTTGGTCAACAACCTCATTTTGGTTGAAAAACTGGCCCCTTAAAGCCGTAGATAGGCTTAGTTTAATTAAATTATTCAGCTAATCAAGGCTAGAAAGTCATCACTTAATGATGGGAGACAATCCCAAGCCTTTTGTTTCATGCTTTTGATAGAGAAGATGGCGAACTGGCAGTGGTCTTAAAATGTAACAATGATGCAATCAAATCCACACTAACCCATTAGAGTCTTCTACCCTATAAGAAAAAACCACTCTGTCCTCCAATACCATGCTTAGTGGCTTCTTTCTGAATTGTAGATTTTCATGTGTTGATCCCAAAAATGTCCCACTCTATGGACCTCAGGGTAGAAGGAGAGGTCAAGTCACAATCCATGAGAAAGAGCTCTTATCTAGCACGTAATTGATGGTTGCTTCATATGTTGATGAATATGAATCCAATGATCAATGGATGCCTACCCCTTTAATGCTCATGTAGAGGCCAATCGCCTTGCTTTGATACCATTGTTGAGGTCCTTGATCATACAATTGAACACTTTAACTAGAAATGGAAGAGAACATAAAATTGTTTTGGAGAAGGAAAATAGAAAAAGCATACATTGCACAAGATTAGGTTAAATCTCCCCCTACGCATGGGTGAGCATCATCCCCATTAATTTATTTATGAATTTTTATTTCACTTAAAAATCATTGAAAAGCATCCCAATTTTGAGCTCTTATTTTATTTTTATGAATGCAATATTTTTTTCCTAATATTTCCCAACTCCTATTCTATTAAACCTACTTTAAGGTTAGTAAAATAAAAATCAATCTTTGCAGGTCTTGCCCAATAATTATATCCAAATAAATAAATTGCACATATATACATACAACATCCTTGCACTATCATATGGTATTATGTCCAAAAGATGAAACAGTAAAAGTTTCTACCTTTATAAGAAATTCACCTATATACATACAAACACATTGGTCTATTTCAATGAGGAGCTTAGTGTGGATGCTAGAAAAGGAGATTCAACAAGTGTCTTGCATATTGAATGAAACTTTAGTCATCTTGATATTACTTGACAAGTTCATGTGTTTCTTGTTTAAGCTGAGATGTTTGTAGGATACATAATACATGAGAGAGAAGAGAGCCTTTACATAGACCTTAATGTATGATGTTGGGGAATATTAAAGAGAGTTGTATGCGCTTAATTTTATATGGACGGAAAGAGTATGTTCAGTGCAAAAATAGGGTGCTAACTACGAGTTGTTGACTTGCACAAAAAATGAAAGAAAAGAGAGGAGTTATGCATCCCATAGTAGGGAAAACACTTGGGTAAGTTACTGATCATGAATATATGTGTGCATCACGTGGGTTCAAAATAAGGTATTTTTAAAATACCATTTTTATTAATTTTTTACATATAGAAGGGTATAATATAAATGAGTTATTTATAGATTAAATAGAAAATGGTTATGTTTTATTCATGAAAATTTCATGGATAAGGATATTTATAAATAGGTCTTGAACACACGTGATGTAGAGGATATGCACATAGTAGCTTCATCGAGGGAAAACTAGGGTCCCTTTAGCAGCTAATATTCCAATTGGCTGATATTTTATATCCATAACTCTTTTTTGAAAGTTTAGTAGGTTGAGTTATAACTTTGAGATATTTTATCTACCTACATTTCTATGGTATACTGAGGTTATGATCGGCATGAACTCAAGTCTTTTCTTGGTGCATTATCTCAAGTCTTTTCTTGGTGCTTTCGAGGATTCCTTCTTTATACCCAAACTCTTTTTAAAGTGTCCCTTTGATTAGCGGTTAGGTCCTTTACGTACAAGGCACTCTCAATTTTCTTCAATCCCTTCTTGAATGGCTCCTTTAAGAGGTTTTCTTTTTCCAACCAAACTTTTTGGAAATTTGCTTCTATGGACTCCTCTTGTAATGCATTTTGGACGTCCTTATCCTAGGTGACTCTAGCTATGTCGAGATCTTCCCTCTTTTCTTCTTGAAGTTGTGCTTTCTTTTCTTTGAGCTATTCTTGTAGCTCTATTGTTTATTTCTCTTTTTCTATAATGGAGCTCTGATAAGTTTCTAGCTACTCATCCAAGTTTTCCTATAGATTCTATTTTTCTTTAAGTGCTTTACTCTTTGCCCTCTTAAGGTCTTTGCACATCCTTTCTAAGGTTTATATTCCTCCTCCTTTCCAATGTTTTTTAGGGAAGTTGTGGGCACTTCTCCTAGATTCTCCATGTGGCTTCTTTTCTTGCAGATTGTTTATGTTGGTCTCTTGTGGGGTCTTTACTTTGGCTAGTTTAGAGACTTGCACTTGTAGCTAGTCCATCTTTCTTTGCATGTTAAGCAAGAGGGATGTGGGATAGGCTCTTCATATGCCCTCTCATTGCCCTTCTTGGAGTTGGATTCTCCCTTTTCAAGGGCCATCATAGTCATGACTTATTCAGAGATGGAGGTCTCTAGTGATTCTTGGATAACCTTATTGACATTCTCCCTGTCTTACTATGTGTGACAGAGCTTTCTCTCTCTTCTTCTTACCTTTCTCTCTTCTCTCCCTCTTCTTCTGTAGTCCTTCTCTCTCTCTTTCCCCTTAGTTAGGACACTTAGGTCTCCTTCATTACAATTGGTATCAAAGCTTAGTTTTTAAATCCTTTCTTTTCTCTCTCCTCATTTTCAAAACTAGTCTCCTTTTAGTCAGAAACCCTAGTTACTCAGACACATAGGTACACAGGGAGTATTGTAGGCAGAGATGGCAGCCTTTCTTGGAGTCTTAAATGGAGCTCGGACCAAAAATGAAGGCAGAAAGACAAAATGGCAACTCGTTTTTCAACTTTGAGGTAAAATTTTAGGGGTTTTGGGTGAAGGAGGTCACTAGAGAACTTGACGGAGGTCTAAATGGGGTTACTCTCCAAAAGTAAGTCTTCTTCTTCAACTTTCAAGCTTCTCTTCAAGCTTTCATGGTGCAACCAAGATCTCTACTTCATTTCTTGTCACGAGCTTCATCTCTCTGCTATAATGGATAGCTTGGGATAGTTCCCTGCTTGCTAAGCTTCAGATCAAGCTCCATATATAGCAGTATTTATAGCTTTATCTTCCTTGCTAGCTGATCTTCATCTTGTTGAAGGGAGCAGCCATGGAGCTCTTGAACTTGATGACCTAGAATCCGACCCTTCTTTAGTGCCAGCGTTCTCTTTCCTTTTGTCTCATTTCTACTTGACAATGATCAGGCTTATGAAGAGTTGCGAGTGGAGCATCGTCGATTCCAGAACTTGAATCAAGAGAGCCGTTGAGAATGCCTTCAGGCTTTTCAAGGTTAAACAAGGGGTTGATCTTGTAGCATTTGTTTGAAAAGAATGTCGGCTCATTGACCTCCCGCTTCCACCCATCTCTATACACTTCAGAATCCTTTACGACATGTACTCCTGCTGAGGATACTGCACGGATGCGCGGTGGGGTGGTGGAGTAATCACTGGATCCATTGCTTGAATCTCCATCTTCAAGCAGTGTATTGTTGGTAGTGGAGAAATCAGGCTCCGGAAGAGAAGGTGATGTACTTGTTCCCGCTTCTGCAGGGCCCCAACCATTCTGGTGTAACAGGAGACAGAACCGATACAGGATGCTCCACAGGCTGCGGAGAACTCGTTGCCCTTGCTCGTGGGGCAGTCTTCTTATCTTGCTCATTCTCACTGAGAGTAAGAGAATGAAGATGACCTGTGAGGCTACACGCTGACAAATATCCTGCAATCCCATCATAACCTGCTGAAGAAGCAATATCTCTGATGCAGTACGACCAGAGGGATGTTCACGTGTTGGATCAGTCATCGTCCCTGGCTTTGCCTCAGCAACCAACAAGGCTGCAACCATTGCTTCTCTGCCATACCCTGTTAACAGTGTGGTTTCTTGTTGAATCATCTTGAGAATCACACCAAAACAACAGCCTTCCTCAGTCGGGGTGCTAGTATAATTGCAGCCCCAAAATTTCTCACCATAAATTATTGTCTTTCAGAAGTTCCTCTAAACACAATAGCTGCAAGACCAGAAGGTAGGGTTCTGTTCCACGGGAAGCAGGAATTGTCATATTGATATGGATGTGTTTCTCATGATTTGAGCCTTTAGAAAATTGTCTGGACTCCTACCAGCGCTCTGACAAGGCAGTTGCAAAATACCTGCATTGCTCCAGTACACAAGCATGAAGGAAGAGCAAAACATCTGTTGTAGTTGGATCATTGAACACAATGGAGCCTTTTGTTGAGCGCTTGGGGTTCGCATCACTCTCAAATTTGGTCAATGCTGACTTGTTCTTGGTTGATGAAGGAGGCCGCTCTTCAGTTAATGAAGACAACCGAGTGCTACTGCCTGTCCAGACTTGAGGATGCATATGTGTTTGTCTGACAGAGAAAATTCACGGATTGCCCTTACGGATCTGTATGCAAAACTTGGATGCCTTGAGGATGCATATATATTTGTCTGACAGATTTCCTGAAGGCACTCTTGCTTGCAAAGGAATGTTTAGTGACAAAAATACCCATAAGGAGCACTCTAATATGCAGTAGGACTTTCTGGTGACATCCCATACACAGGGCTAGCAAGAGGACCAGCTGTGTTTCCTATCCCTTGCGGTGAATTATAAGGTGGCCTTGTAGCACCAAATTGACCTCCCACAAGTGGGTTCCAGGGCATCTTGCCAAGGCGCCAGACTGATAGATTTGGGGGCAGTCCAATTGGAAGGAAACATAGGCTTCTGATGAGTAGTGTAAGTCATCATGTCGCAATCCTACAGTTGCCACATTGCTGGCCCCTCAATATAGCTACTTGATGCTTCAAAGATGATTGGCTGGGATGAACACCAAGGGTTGGAGTTCCTTTTGGCATGCGTTCCATTCAGTCACAAATCAGAAAAGCTGGTCACAAAACAGGGAACAGCATGGAGGTGAAAATGATTGGAGAAGTCAGGGAACAACATTTATCAAGACAGATATACATGGGCTTTTGGTGGTGTGCTCTGTGACTTTGGCCCTGAATTTGTTGTGTTTGATGTTGATGGAGGAGAACCTCACACAGGCATAATTGCTTCCATCAGTAATGACAATCTTGCATTGGTATCATGTGTGGATGATGAAAGGTTGCCATCCTTGAGTTCTGGGAAGGGCCAAGAAGTTGATTGTGCCCAACTTGAGATACCACCATTGATGCCAGACTATTTTACAATGGGACATTCTCTAGTCTGCAAATTTGGTTGCATAGATTGCTTGCATAGACAGACACAGTGAGACTGACTGACTTCACTTCAGTTATTACTGACTGACTATAATCACTCCTCCAATAATTGACATCATTGAAGTCACGATCCCTAATGGCCACATCATTTCCTTGCGGCTCAACAGGATTTTTGTGGCATGCTTATCAGGATGAATTGGACCAGTCTCTCCAATGACACCTTCTCGTAGTGCATGTTCCATTGCCTTCGCTTCTCCAACCTTCAAGCCTGTGGCACTGATCTTCTCAGCTAGTTGATCAGCTGCCACATTGCTAGGAGCACAAACTAGCACGTGGCCCTAATTTTGCTTGACAAGATGATACACAATTGTAGTTGATGTTACATCCAGTTTTTTAATTTCTAGAAGGTCCGTAAATCTGACTGACTGGCTTTTGAAGCACACTCTTACCAGCATAAACCTGGGAAGCATTCAATTTGGCAGACCTAGAGCACCAAATCGACAAGGCAGTGCATTACGAATACCTTGGGCTTCAACTTCATGTCCTAACAGTTGATGGTTGATGTAATCACTCACACTTGTTTCATCTACAATATATGTTTTCAGGCTGCCTATGGGTTACATGCATGTGTCGATATCTGCATATGTCATCTGAAGAGCCACAAATACAGTGATCTTGTTATCAACAACCAGACAAATGCAAAGAGTACAATCTGAATGGCTTTTGCATGAACAGACATATGTCTAAATTGGAGGGGGCAACTGCCAGTGAAAACTGAACATCCAGAGTACGAGACCATTATAAATCCCTATATGTACTTCTTGCTTGGACAACACTGTGCTAGGAAGAGAACTATGGGGTGATCATCGCAAGAAAATCCAATACAACACCAGTGAAAGTCCTACTAGTTCTAGCCCTTTTGATAAGAGTGGTCTACTCCTTGTCCTTCATAGTTGGGAGAAAAGCATTTCTTTCAAATAATGCTGAGTAGCAAGTGTAGATAAAGCAAAGCATGCACCTATCTTGGCAAGCAGTTAAGTGATCAACAGTGAACTTCTCACTGTAGTAATTGGTACAGTTGCTGAATATTACTGCATAAAGCAAGACCAACTCAACCCTTGTTAAGGAGGATCACTCATTCATTCAATAGCAAACATGGCAAGGGAAATACATGCAGGGTATCCAGACGATTATGGCTATTGCAATGCTCCAAGAGCACCTTGTTACAGCAATATGGTTATGTCAGGTGTGAATGACAACCATGCATCACCTATTGCTAGTAATTTTGGATTGTATGGAAGGCATGCAGAGAGCACAGGGCCCCCATATGGGCTTTAATCCATGCACGAACAACAGCCATCATCTGGTTTTGGGCAACACTATGCCTATATGTTTGATATTCATGCTTACTCTCATGGGCAACAGTGTGCATATGGAAAGGTCATCAAAAGTACCATAGAGAAAATTATGTTCAGCAAGCTTGATGCTGGAATGGTTGATATGATGGTTGCATTGGCACATGCTCTCATGATATTTGATGATACAATGATGGCTGCAGAAATAGTAGATGTTGTTCTGGTTGAGCGGGTACTTGTACAACAATTAACACTTAATACCCCTCAGTTAGTACAACAATGTATCGTGCAGGCTCTTGTAAATCTCTATGGCAATATTGTTTTGCGAGAAGGCCTAGATCACGTAAAACACAAGAACATGCTGATTGATCTGATTGCTAGGACTGATGCAGAATTTCAAGGGGACTCTATGCAATCATTGATCGAATTGTGCAGGAGTGAGTGTGGACAGCCACCCGGAATGTAGGAGCGGCAAGCAAGTGATTATGACTGACATCATGCCAATACGTATGCTCATGGACTTGCCAATCTCATCATACTTATGGTCAGCCTAGGATGCAAGGATACTGTTGTAGTCATGTTGGACAGTTATCATGCAATCTTGGGCAGCATGTTTATGGGCAACAATATGACCAAAGTTTTGGTAGTAGTCAACAACAAATAGATGTATTTGGACAGCAGCATGAACATTTTTGTGACATGCATTCTCATAGATATTATGGACAGCATGACCAATGTTGTGGGATCAATTATCAAAGGCAGCATGCTTATGTATGTTAGCAGCAAACATTAGTGGAAGCAAATGCATATGCTCAACCAATCTGCCCCTATGATGCGCAGCAAGGCTATTATCACCATATGCAGTATGGACAGCATGAATATCATTTTGAGTAGCAGCCACATTGGTATGACCATCCATATGGACAGCATGAGCATTATGGTCATGAGCATGGCCAGTCATCTGTTGTACATGAGGAGCAAGATGATTATGAGCAGCATGTCAGAACTATTACTGAGCTGACCAATGGCGATGAGCAGGTGTGTAAATTGCTATCTAAGGCTAAACGCATTAGACATCTTACTAGTGATACGATATGAGAATTGCATGCTGCGGGCTTATGCTATCGATGTGCTAAGCCAATATCTTGTAATCATTAAGCCACATGCAAGGCAAAGACTGCCAAAATACTTTTGGTATTAGATTATTATGATGCAAAAGATGGAGAAGATATTGTTGAACACCATTTTGGTATGGGTCCACAACAAGAACCTCAGTTTAAGAAAGAAGACCATGGGCAGCATGTGGATTTGGATGATCATGACCCCATGCGGGAGTCCCTTTAGTCCACAGACCTATAATTTAAATGCTTGGACATCACTAAGAATGCAGGGTCCATGAATATGCAGCACTTAGTGGTTGATGCAGTCCATGCAATGGTGACTTCAGCCTCATATGCTTCAGACATCACTAAGAATCGAGGGTCCATGAATATGCAGCACTTAGGGGTTGATGCAGTCCATGCAATGGTGACTTCAACCTCATATGCTTCAGTCATACAGAACATGGTGATGCTTGAGAGGCTTATGGAAGAGCTAGAGAATACCACCATGCTGATCATGCTTCCAACTGTACTTTACTTTGACCTTATGAAAGCTGATCCAATGCATGGCAACGATACCACTTTCCCTTTTGACCTGGGTGGCTACTACATGCTGACCTTGATCCCTTGCATAGATTAGTACTACTCTTGAATATTAGGCACAAGGTCTATGCCAAGAACCCTCCCTATCTTTTGCCACTTGTAATGCTGTACAGAGTAGTACTCTGTAGCCCACTACTTGGCTATACCAATAAGTTCGATATTTGTTTTTGAGGACAAAAACTTCATTTTGAGTGGGGATGGATTGTAATGGAGGGGAAATACTTAGGTCAAGTTGACCCAAGTATAAAAGGTGTAAGGGACACTGCATAGGTACCATTTTGATGAATGCACATTTGTCTTTTCACCTTCTTCACCTTCTTCCATGTCCTTCCATGGATGCTAGCCATTTCTCTCTCCTCTTCTTGCCTTTCTCTCTCCTCTTCTTGCCTTTCTCTCTCTACTTCTAGTATTTCTCTCTCCTCGTCACCCTCTTTCTCTTATTCTTACCTTTCTCTCTCCTCTCCCTCTTCTTCTCCAGTCCTCTCTCTCTTTCCCCTTAGTTAGGACAGTTAGGTCTCCTTTATTACATGGTGTATCTTTCTCAAACACCATATGAGCTCGTACTAGGGACTTAGGAATACACTCTAACCATCGTGCATTCAAACCATGGTTCACTATATTTTCCATCATAATATCCTCCATGAATCATTTCAAAACCCATTTTGGAATACTTAAAAGGCTAGACGAAGGCTTATTGTAAGTGAAGATGTGGTACACGACTTGTGAACAACCACTAATTATTTATCCCCTAGTTTTGTAAAGAGCGCACCCTTTGGTGTCACCACCTTTGGGTCCTTTCAAACCTAGGATAGTATTACTAGTTCTATCATATTGTTGTATTTTGTTGTTTTTCTTTTCAGTTGAAATGTTTGTTCCACTAGTTCAGGCATGAGCTCAATGAACTTTTCCTTATTTTTCCAATGATCTCCATTCTTTTTATGGAACTAGATTCAGAAGCCCTTTTCTTCTGCTTGGTAACCATAGTTCATAGCTTCATAAGCTATGAAAATAATAGGGTGAGTAGATTCTTTGGGAGGGTGGCTAACTCAAAATTTTCTATAATCTCTCTAAGTGCTTGATGATGGTTGATGAAGTGGTCGAGGCTACTTGTACCTCTGAAGTGGATTCGTCCCACTTCAAACATGTTTAGTTGGATGCCGAAGTTGGCCCTTTGCAAAGGAGAGAATATATTTTTTTCCTCATTAAGGGAATCTTTGTCTAATACTGATATGTTCCCAATCACTCCTTGTTGTGACTCCTCGAGGCCAAGGAATTGACTCAGGTAAGTTACTCATGAATATATGTGTGCATCATATGAGTTCAAAATAAAGCATTTTTAAAATACAATTTTTATAAATTTTACATACAGAAGGGTGTAATATAAAGGGGTTATTTATAGATTAATGGGGTGTTTTATCCAGGAAAATTTCACAGATAAGGATATTTGTAAATAGACCTTGAATGCATGTGACATGATGTAGAGGATATACATATAATAACTTCCCCAAGGGAATTGATTGTAAGAAGTTCATTTTTTGTTAAAGATATTTATTTATAGAGGTTGAATAAATATATAATCAACCTATAATCTATGTATAATCCCTGTAAACTAAGCAAGAAAGGACCTATTTCAATACTCTTTAGCTAAAGTTTTCAAGTCTTCAATTTCTCTACTTGCAGTACATTTGTGAGGGATAAAACGACAATACGTGCTCCCTATACAAGCTCCGAATCATTGAGAGGTGGGAAAAGTTTACTTTGGGTCAATTGGTTGGACCCCTTTAGGATCTTTGATAGTGAGGGTTATTGTCTTTCTCTTTTGTCCCACTATCTCCCCCAGCATCCACCTTTTTCCTCGGTGCAAATATCCATGGCATGAGCATTCTACTCTATGAAAACATGGATGATATGAATTACTAAAATGATTCTATTAGCATTCAATGATATTCATAGATTAATCAATCAAAAAGGAACTAGAATTTGGGGAGTGGAATAGGCTCTTACCACTGCAAATTAGTGAATCACTGATTGCAGTAGTTACCCTTTATAATTTACATTATGAAAACATGGACAATATGAATTACTAAAATGATTCTATTAGCATTCAATGGTATGCATAGATTAATCAATCAAAAAGGAACTGGAAGTTGGGGAGTGTAATAGGCTCTTACCACTGCAAGTTAGTAAATCACTGATTGCAGTAGTTACCCTTTACAATTTACATCTTGGGTACAAGAGAACTAAAAAATCAAATCAAACTTATATATAAAAGCATGAAAAATTATAATCATGATTGACTTGGAATGGAATCCATACCTAAGATCTATGGTTCATTCAAAGGCCTAATATCTCTCATTAGCAAAGTGAATAAGCTTGAGCAAGTGGATTAAGGGAGATTTCAAATATTAAAAGTGAATGAAATACATTTTCTAATCTTGAAGAACACGAAGGACTCAAATCCAATCAAGCTTCAACAATTCCTGGAATAAGAATACCCCAATTTAATCCATGGGCTCCATGCACTATCAGACATATGGATCAACCTATCCTTTTCTTGAGGACCATAAAGCGTTCAAAGAATAAGTGCCTTGAGTGTTCTTGAATGCTTGAATGCAAGAAATTCAAGCTCTTTAACCAAGAACCCCAAAATAGAACTCTATTGTTCTTGATAGATTGAAATATCATTCAACATCTTTAATGTTGATGTCTATGTTGCTTGATGATGGTAGTAGAATAGCCTTGAACATCATGAGGTATCAAAAATTGAAGAAATATTGAGCTTCAAGATTGAAGCTATGGCTACCCTCTCCCTACCCTCCTACACTCTTAGGGTTTTAGAGAAATGGATGAAGATAAAATGTTTAATCGTACCAAGACTTGCTAGAATATCTTTGAAATTAGTGCTCAATGATCACTTGTTCAACATAGCAAAGATCGGAGGTAGTAATGAGAGATGGGGAAGGTAGGGAATTAAATGAAAAATGTATGGTGATTTTCATGTGTGTTTTTCATGCTTCCAGTCAATCAATCTAATCAAAGTTGTACTCCATATGTTGCTCAAGATTCATGGAACATTTGCCCCATGGTCAGAGAGAAAGATATGGTCACTCAAGAGCAAGAGAAAGGGTTTCTTACAACCACCATGAGTGCTTCCACAAAAACTTAAAAGGAAGTGGAAAGAGAAAGTGTATTCAAAAAAATGAGTGGAATTCTAATTCTCACTAACTCTATTTTCCCTTTGTTTAACTTTCTTACCTCTAGAATGGTCTATTTCTTAACCATGACCTACCATTTTGTCCATGATGCCTCCAAATTAGTTTCCATGTCCTCCATTGAGCTCTAACTAGACTTGAATGCTCCTTGATCTTTGTACATGTCCACTTCAAGGCTAGTACCTTTTCCTGGAGAAAGTGGAATGTAACTAAACATCCCATGGGATCCATCTTATAGAACATCTAAGATACCAAGTGAGTGAAAAAGAAAGGGTATTATATTTAGTAAAATTTAAATGATTATATTTACAAAAGGGGTTTTTAATTACAATTTGAAAAAATATAGGTATGTTTAGTAAAGTGAAACGGGTCATTTTAAGGTCTTATAGCTTGTCAAGAAAGGGTATTTCTTAACATCCTTTGAACGCACTTTTTATAGAACATTTCTTATAGGTGGACTCTCCGAACTATTTTTCTAAGAAGGAAACCTAGGGTAAGATTATAACCAAATGGGTCAAAGACAAATGCTCTAATACTTGTCAACAAGAGAGTTGAGTACTAAGAGAAGAGGGTGTAGAAGAGAGAGAAGAGAGGAGAAAGAAAGAATAGAAAGATAGGAGGAAGAGAGAGAAGACATACAACTTATGAACAAAGAGGTGAAATGAGGGACAATAATTATATTATTTGTAAAACTGATCAAAATTACACATCTCAATACCTTTTATATAGGTGTCATTTTGACAAGGTATTATTAAGAAAACTATCAAATTAGTTATATTCGAAAAGGTTGTAACATCCATTTAATGTCGTTAGAAATATCTCTAAGTTCTATAGGTCATGTAGATCCTGAAGGTACTACTGAATCTTCCATCTTCTCATAGCCTAGATATGGCCTTTCATGTCAGGTTTATGAAATGTCAACAAGGGGGTTATATGTCAAGCCATAAACAACAATGGTTCAAAAGAATAGACAAGATGGAATGAGAAATCAAGAGAACCAAAACTACTCCATATATTACTCCACATAGATATACTATATATACTATTTTAGATTACAAACACTCTTCTACTAGCCTAAAGCATCTAGCAATAGTAGGCAATTTGAAGCCTTAAGCAAGAAAGCCTCAATCCAAACCGTGAGTACAACAATCTCATCTTGAACTTGGTGCAACCATTTTTTCATTAGGGCAAAAACGTTTCAAAAAATGCACTTGTAAGAAAATGATTAAGTTACTAATTAGTTGAGGTTTTAAAATAATGAACCCTTCAAATTTGGCCATTTAGACATGATTAATGAGAGAATTTATTATTCATTTAAGAGGTCAGTCATTAAATGCCTAAGGACGTTAACTCATGTCAAAGGTCACTTTTCGGCCATTATTCTTTATTTTTGAATATTCTACTACCAAAATCACACTTCTTTTTTCATCTGCATTCATTTGAATCATCATTATCTCCTCTTTACTTTGGTTCTTAGTTCTTAAAGCAGATTTTACTCTGTCGTAAAATTTCTCACCAGAATCACGTCTAGTTCTTACCAGCAGTATGCATTGGTCTCCCTTCGTCTCCTTTCACAAAATCTTGAGAAGGTGATCAACAATCAAAAGAGTCTCTACACAGAGGACCAATACTACTTGTTGATTGAGCTATAGAGATATGGTCCTCCATGGACTTGAGACAAGATCATCTTGTTAGTTTTCAGGAGACCCAACTAGGTTGGGACATCCAAGCTGCATCTTTACTTCGACCCCTAAGACATCCATTCTGTAAGATTTTGTTTCAACTAAATCCAAGATTTTTCTTCAATCTCTTTAATTTGATTCATAAGAAAATGGGTAAAAGAGTCCCATGGTGTTGATACAAATTGGTAGGGATAGATATACTAAGGATAATCCTCAAGCTAATAGAATAGAAAGTGAAAAATTTCACCTTGATCTTAGCACTTGAAAATAGAATATCTTCATTATACAGTGTTGTAATATCAACTTTTTAGCAAGCACTAATGGATAAGACAAGGATACTATATTATAATTAGAAGAAAGGAAGTAATTTGATTTCTGGGAGACAAAAATATTTACCTAGTAATAGATTAAAAACGTTTATTATTCAATTTTTAGTCTCTTAAAATATAAAAAATATTAAACAAGTATATATGTGTGCAAGATGCTTTGAAGAATATGAAGGATACAACTTCTTACTTGATATTAGCTCTTGGGAGTCGTTTTCTCATCATACCCTCAACTATGATTAGTACTATGGGGTTTCAAGTTTCAATATCCTCAATTGCGATTCTTATTAGTACTATCAGATTTCAATACCTAAATGGTGGCTTGATGTCATGGGATGATACTACTCATGCTATCATATCCTAGCAAATCTCTTAAGATCTCTTCCCTTGATTTGTAAGATGAAATAGAAAGGACTTGACTCTATTTCTTTCTCTCAAAACTCTGATTCTAATGCACATGCTATCATATCCTAGCAAATCTCTTAAGATCTCTTCCCTTGATTTGTAAGAAGAAATAGAAAGGACTTGACTCTATTTCTTTCACTCAGTGTAATATTTCCACTTAAAAATATTACTAGACCCGACTTCTCGCACACCGCATGAAACTTGTGCAAAGGTTATTTTCAGTATTGGAATTACCAACAGTGTAACCTGTATTAAACCGCATGCAAGGAATCAAGGCTTCCGCATTGGCAAACCAAGAATGGGGGTTCAAATTTGCATAAACCGCGGGGAAACTCCCTCTTGGGAGGAGGTTAAGAGGATAAGGTGCAAATAATTGCAATTTTGTTTTTATTATTAATTTTCCCCCAACCGATGCATGGTTGAGGGAAGGGGATGGCCTTAGTGAGATGTGGACTGCATGACGAGGGGGGGGGAATGCCATGTAGTGGCCACGTAGTGGAGGCCCCTCTCCCCCCCTTGGCCTATATAAACCCACCCCCTTAGTGGGTGGAAAGGAGGAGGCTGCAAGAGACGTCATGCTGAAGGAGCCGTTAGCTGCCGGACTGGGGAAATGCTGCCGCCTGTGGTGTCGATAGACGCCGCTAGCCTCTCGCCATCCTTCCTCTTCCACGACATGTTCATATTGGCCCTCCCTCTTCCATGTGGTGTTCTGCCCAACCAGAAGCTCTTAGAAGCTGCATTAAGAAGCTTCTAAGGGGGCTTTTCTAAGCCCCCTTCCCACTAGATTCCCCATAAGTCCATTCCTAACCCCCCCGGGTCCTTGAAGAGAAGAAGAGGAATCTTATAAAGCCCCCTTCCCACTAGATCCCCCATAAGTCCATTCCTACCCCCCCTGGGCCTTTGAAGAGAAGAAGAGGAAGCTTATAAAGCCCCCTTCCCACTAGATCCCCCATAAGTCCATTCCTACCCCCCCTCGAGTCTTTGAAGAGAAGAAGAGGAAGCTTATAAAGCCCCCTTCCCACTAATCCCCCATTCGGCCGCGGGATTTTAAAGCCTCCATTCCCACAAGGCCCCTTCATAAGAGCCCTTTCGCGAACCCCCTCTTTTTTCGAAAAAGGCCAAAAGCTCCAAACCCTAAGGCCTTCCATAAGCCAAATCCCGCAAGTTGGTACTTCTTTCAAGGGTCCGTACTTCAAAGGGAATCTCCGTGTACGAGGAAGATGGGCAAAGATCTTAAGACTTCATACCAAGGCGAGTAATTCATAGACCCTGACGGCATACTAGAATCCGAAATCATATCTACGATGGGCCCTAAAAAGTCACAAGGTGCGCTTGCAGGAGGATCATCTCCTAGTATTCATGTGGATATTTCACCAAGCCCACAAGTCCACGTTTTCTTCCTATTTTTGATTTCATGTAGAAGTATTGCAATTATGTATGGTTATTTCATAAACTAGGATGCACTTATGCGTGTCAAATCCACCTAGCTAAATGAAATTGGAAATAAATTGGTTATTTAGAATTTACTAGAATTAACTCATGATACGAAATTGATCATTGGTACTTTCAATGGAATGAACGAAAAAAACATAAGGTGTCTATGCATTTTAGGACCTTATTAGCAAGTTGCCTTTTGTGCATTGCAAAGTGACAAGTCTAGAACGCCTATTGCCTCTCTTTACAAGGTCAAAATTATTAAAGTACACTTTTGATAAGGCATGGAAAGATTAAATCACATGTCACATTTTTTTACAAATCTCCTTTGTAATAATTCATTAAGGAAGTCGTTATCAACCGTAGGAAATAGCAAAGCATGGAAAAGACTCCAAGAGTTGCATGAAATAGGTTAACTCTAGCTTAAATTGGCATGAATATCATTTAACTATGTAGTAGTTAGGAAAGGTTGCATAATGCACATTCATCGTACGAAGAATTTCATTCATCAAGAGATGTAGTTAGCGAAAGGCTTCAGGGTTTGATGGGACCTAAAATGGGCCGGCACTGGCTATGGCACTAGCTGGACCTCATGCTCATAATAGACAAACACACCCACACAGCCTCGCGGACCAAGAGCGCCTATCTACTGCTAAAGGACAAACTGCCCTAAAGCCTAATCTATGTGTTTATAGTTTTATAGTTTTGTAGTCCAACGTTTCCCTTTCTATAAACTCCACAAAGGGAGAACCCATACACATTGGCAATAAATACCACGATAATCACATACATGGGAGGCAACCTCTCAGTGGAATCACCGCGGCCCCACTACAGGTCTTCTACATCATAGGGATTGGCCCCTTGATACGCTGTTCAACATATAAGACAAACGAACCAACTCCACTCTTCATTTTAAAATCTTTCCAGGAGATATCATGCGTCCTCACTAGATACTTCCCCAAGAAACGAACATCTATCCTCTGGTTAAGGATTTCTTTCCACACTCAAGCGTAAGTCATCATTATTGAAAACATGTGCTGTGCATCCAGGTTTTATATTCCGATGCCATGATCCTCATTCTCATGTAAAAGTGAATGATTCTAGAATGCTCAAATATAAATTTAAATCAACAACATGTGGTGCACAACCAGGCTTTATAATGCGTTTACTAACCCATTGCGGCAATGTAAGGATAGCATTGAGACCACCCTCGTGCTACTATCCTCTTAATTAACATACCACAAACTCTATGTCATGATATGCATAAGAAAACGAGCAATAATCAGCACACAAATCACACCATTCAAACATCCCAACCCCCTACGTTTAGGTATTACTTTCGTTGCATAGGTGTAGAGATTCATTTTGTGATGTTTTGATGTATAGAAAGCAATAAATCACAAACTTTGACAAGGAAATAGGACAAAATTAGGCCAAACCTCATTCTTTGCCACTACTATACATCCACAAACAATCATTATATTTTTTTCCTATTTTTCTAAGACGTTTTTCTATTTTTTCCCTTATTTTCTCCATTTTCTTGATTCATTTGTTAATAAAATATACTATTTTCTGATTTTTCTTATCCCAATCACTTCAGCATACTAACATTCAATTTATCTTCAAATTTCCCCCCATGGGAATGTATTTCTCCCACCCAAAACCGAAAAACTAGCATTTTACCTCTTAAAAATCGCATTTCGAATTTACGGGAATTAAATAAAGCATGTAAATCAATGCAAAACCAACATTTTCTAATGACTAGAAATTAATCATGGTGCAAATAGCACTCGCACAAATTTTCATCCAATTAAAACATCATTATCATCATAAACTATAAAAAATCCTTCATTTTTCTTCATAAAAATGGTCATACCGTGTTTTTACGTAACCCGAGACACCTTGAATGCATGCATAACCATCACACATAGCCTCCATTGCTCTCAATCCAATGCTGCACTTCCATCTTCAGCATCTCCATCAATCTCCATCACCATTTCCTTCATTCTTCCACACGGTTCCTTCTTCAAGAGAGTACACATCAACAGCCCATAGAGAAGAGAGAGAGGGAGGAGAGAGAAATACTAGATTCTATTCTCTTCATCCGGAAAACCATTCCTCGTGCGAAGGCCGGTGATAGACTCAGCCATGAGGGAGAAGTTTCGGGGTAATGTCAGTTCTATGGCTTACATTTAGCCTGCAATCATCATGTGGAGGGATCATGGCGAAATTTGCACCTGTGTGCTGCCGCCTTCTCTCCACGTTTTTCTCCACAAATTGTTGATCAAAAATTAAGGGGGGGAGGGGTTAAAATTCCAAAGGGCACCCCCCCTTTTGGTCCTCTCAAATGTCCACCTTTTCGTATCCTGGCCAATTTGTGGCCCCATCCTCATCCCGACTCTGATTCGAGTTCTGAAAAATCTTGGGCATCCGGCTTGTCATCTCGCACTCACTGGAAACTCCTACAATCTCGCATGTCAGTCGAAAAAATTATAAAAAATCTACAAGTATCGGGCGTCTTTTAAAAGCCGTCTTTCACTTAGTGCTTAAAATCGTCGTAGCTGCAGCTGCCGCCTTCGATGTCGAATATTTTTCCCTTAAATTCCAAAATTTTTGGCAAATTTTAAGTGCATCCCAGGCTCAAAACTCCGCTCTCATTGGCGACCACGGGATAGGGTGACTCAGCCCATTGAATTCTACAACAGTTCTACACAAAACAACCAAAGGAAGCATCAAGCTGATACAAAATAGATGCATATTAAAACACAAAACAATGCTCACCACTCCCTGACAAAACCAAGGCATGAAATCCACAAGGAGTAGGCCTAGCATAATATGAAAAAGGGTCCAAAGCTAGTAACTAATAACCAACTGCTCCAACATAGCCAAACTAAAAAGAACTATCAAAGAGGTCGCCCTAAGTGGTGGTCTGAACTACCTACCTAACTAACGACAACGCAACTAGGGGCTTCGACTAGGCGAGGACTCCTATAGCCTGATCAAGAAGTATTTTCTGTTAACACATTTCTTCTTTTAGGTTTTTATACTTCCATACTTGGGCATGTAAAAAGGAGGGAGCTGAGCGTAGTGACCCAAGGAGAACAGGGCATCGGCCTCTGGTCCTGTCTGGGTACCCAAGCACCTACCAAGCCCTCGCAAGGTGACACTTAATCCTTTTCTGATGCTCACTTTTATTTTTGCTCCAACCTTTCTTACCTTCTTCTTTTCCAGCAAGACGCCACCCCTAGGAAGACAAGACTCATCCCCAGAAACCTACCAGGCCTTCGCAAGGCGATGATCAACTACTTATAGATTTTCCTTTCTTTTATTTTCTATTTTTATAGGGGTTAGAACCCCTTTTTACAAATCTTTGTATATATTTATTTTATTTTGAGATATTTAGGGTTTTTTTCTCCTCTCTATCATCATTATTTTTCCTTTGGCAGGCTTCTCTAGCTGCCTCACAACTAAGTAAGAACTCCTAGAACGACTGCCTAGCAGGCTAGCAGAATAGGGTTACTAGAACTGCCTTCTAAAACAGGTCTTTTGATGCTTGGCAATGTCTTTACAGGAGGCAACAACTACTCAAACCTCCCTCAAACAGACCTAACCTAAACTCGGACTTCATGCCTTGGACGCCAATCCCCAACAAGAAAAGAAAATCCCCTACAAGTACACATGCACATATAGAATAAAAACACGGTACTCGTTAAGGAGAGATATCACCTGAATAGGGCCACAAGAAGCTTCCGCGCAACAAAGGCTCCTTCCAAGCTCTTCTTTAAATCTTCCTAGCATAGGACTAAAACAAGAAACCATTAACTGCACCCGTACTAAACAGACAACTGGCCCTCTTGGCCTAATGAAATAAAGCATTTCTCTAAAAAAATTGATCGGTCCTCTTGGCCTAGTAAAATAAAACATTTAAAACATTGCAAAACTGGCCCTCTTGGCCTAACAAGATCAAAGAGAATAGCACCTACACATCCCTCCCCGAAATAGTGCAGATATACAATAATATGATCCTTTCCAAGGAGAAAAAATAGGGCTCATAGCCCTAAACTAAATGCATAAGATTATGACCCATCCCTCCTGCATATATAGCAAGAGGCCTACGCATAACATGTTATCTAATCAACCTGTGGGTCCAAGATAACAATAGTAGATCAGTCGCGGCTACTCTTTGCATCACCCATATCAACCATCGCCTGCCATATATTGCATCACCCATATCAACCATCGCCTGCCATATATTGCATGCTCTGATAACATTCCCCTCAAGCGACCGGGTCCTATCTCATTATTGATAGAAATATCCAAATTAGGACCACAGTTGAAGAAAAGGTCTTCTTCATAAGCAAGATTTGCCAGTGAGTCCACAAACTGATTCCAGTAATATGGAATCAGCTGAAGTGACACTCTCTCAAACTCCTCAAGTAGGGTCATAGCAGTTCAATAATACATACAAAGGATGGGATTTCACACTGTGTACATCCCATCTAGCTGATTCAAAATCAAATGGGAATCTCCTTTTACTAACGAATACCACCTTGTTTGGCAATATGCAGTCCCATAATCAAGGCTTTATACTCTGCCATATTGTTAGTAAATCCTACCCCGAGATAAGCAACTAACCTCATCGTAACTCTACGTCAGGGATCTCGAATTACTATACCAACACTCCCTTTTTTATTAGGCCCCCTGGATGCTCCGTCAAAATATAATTTATACGTCTACAATGGGTCTACATAGGCTGCCATTGCGACTCCTCTATTCATAATTATGATAGTCCAAATTTAACATATTTAGAGGATGAAGTGACGGCTCCATCTCACCTTCTTCATTGAACTCAACAGGGATACTTGTCAATATTCGTAAGCAGTGATGGCAGAAGACTTTGATCTCCCACACAAAGGTTCCGTCTTCTTGCTCAATCACTTTGTATCCTTTGCTCCACTAGATAAGTTTCCCCTGATGGTATCTCTGCTCTAGATATGGGTGCTCCAAATAAGGAATTAACCACCCCATCAACCAACTTTAAGCTCTTTTGCAAGTCTCAAATCAACCCCAGCATGGACCTGGAATGCATTTTTCTGTATTAGCATACTTAGAAATAATAAGGTTTAATCTTATTATGATTAACCTTATTTTTAAATTCTACTCCCTGCAGATTAGCTAGTAGAGTCGTAGACATATTTTTCCCTATCCTAACAATCTTGTAGGGGCCATCCCATCTAGGTTCCAGCTTCCCTGGAAACAGCTCCCTACGTGCATCGTAGTACATAACTAATTTCCTTTTTTTAAAGGTATACTTCTTTGCTTTAAAGTCATGCAATTGCTTCATCTGACGTTTAGCTACCTCCTGGTGTAATAAGCTCTACAATTTCAGTTCATTGAGGTGGGATATGGTCGTGAAACATTCAAAGAGTGAATCCTCGTCACCCAAAGAGTGGTTAATTGCAAACCGTATGGTTAGCAACTCGATTTCGAGGGGTAGCACACACTCTTTCCCATAAACTAATTTAAATGGAGTATGGCCGGTAGCTCGCTTGAACATTGTATTGTATGCCCATACTGCCACATACAGCTTCATGTCCCAGCCTCGTTTCTTCTCCGATACTATTTTAGACAAAATACCCACAAGCTGCTTATTAGTACTTTCGACTTGTCCGTTGGCTTGTGGATTATAAGGGGTCATTTTGTTATGCTTGATTTGCCAAGCTTCAGTCAGCCTTTTGATCACTTTATTCAAAAAGTGGGTTCCAGGTTCGACACTAATTCCTTCGCTGGACCAAAACGATAGATAATCTGCTCTAAAAGGAAACTTGCAGTCTCTGTTGCATTGTCATGCCTCGACGCCCGCTTCTGAGTAGTAGACGACAGGGTGATAGGACCCACAAAATCAATGCCCCACTTATCAAATGGAAAGATAGCCATCATGATAGGCGTAAGTGGTCATTTCCTATTCTCTCTACTGTCATGTCTTTGATAGGTATCATATCTCTTAACATACTCAAAGGAATCTTGGAAGATGGATTTCCACTAATATCCAGCTCTTAAAGCTTTTTGTGCCGTCAACCGTCCAACGAAGTGCCCTCCACAAAGAGTCATGGCACTCTTCCAAGACGAAAGGAACCTCGTCAGGCATCACACATCAGTAATAGATATCATCAACACCCTGCTGATATAGTTTTCCTACAATCAAGGAAAACTTCAAAGCCTGTTGTCTGAATTTCCTCTTTTCTGATTTTGATAAACCATCTCCAATCTCCCACGTTGATAGATAATGCGTAATAGCAACATACCAAGATGAGATAAAAGCTCTATCAATTTTAAACATTTCTTCAACATTTCCTTCAACCAAAGTCTCTTTCGGCTCCCTGAAATCCACAAGGCATTCCACAGTCCCCTGCAACCTCGGCGGCTTACTCTTAATCTCATAATCGAACTCCTGCAAAGTGATTAACCACTTTGCCAAACGATCAGGCAGTTGCAACTTGTTCAGAAGCAATATAAGCCCTTCTGCCTTCGTATAGAAAACTACCTTCTCATAGAGGATGTAATGCCTGAATTTTTTAGTCGCAAAGACCATCGCAAGGCACAACTTCTCCATGCAAGTGTAGTTAATTTCTGATATGCCCAATTTTTGACTAGAAAAAGCTATCGGATGATACCACTTTCTTTGGAGGGAACTAATCTTAGTCCAACAGGTAGCGGCTAAGTGGCCCGACTTCCCACAAATATCACATTTAACATTTGGATAGTTTCTAGGGAAATGTTATCTGCCACACCACTTACAACTGAATCTTGAGGGTCCACCCTCTTCAGGGCATCGACTCCCTATCACATTCTGCTGCTTCTTTAAGAAATTGACGTCAACAACTATTTGCCGATATTGTTCAGAAATCATGTCAGTGTAATGCTTCATCATATCCTTAACTTCGCCAAGGACATTAGAGGCACTCAACTCATAGCCTTGATCGTCTATCCGTCCTTCCATTGGCCTAAAAATTTGATTGGGCATTGGGTGTTGACTCACAGGAACAACATTAGGGTTCGAAGCTTGGCCTCCAACATTTGGTGGAGCCAATTGACTAGCCATAAGCATAGTCGCACTGGGAGGAGCTGGCAGCAAAGGTACATTTTGAACCATCCTTCCTCTCCCATTAGGGTTATTCATAGGCATCCCTTGACTTCCATTTGTCAATGGTAAATTTCCTCCAGGTACTAGACCCGCATTAAGATTTATTTGAGAGGAGTAGGCCGTTTGTAATCGTGACTCTACTCCTTCTGCCCGCGTAATGGTGGTGTTTATATCAGCCAAAGCCACACTGCTCAATTGTACCTGAATATTGAAATCCAATCCATGCAAGAAGTATTGCAATTGGGCAGCCGGCAGAATAGGAATGTAAGTTGATAACTTACGAAACACTTCCTTAAGCTTCTTGGCATAGGCTTTCACATTCTCATGGGGGTCTTGGCGTGTTACATTCAAAACACGCAACCAATATTGGCCACCTCTTTCAGGGGCATATTCACCTCGAAAAACTACATAAAATTGGTCAATTGTGGTTATGGTTCCAATCTCTATGCTATGATACCATACTGCAACCCTTCCTTTTAACGTCATGTTAAAGAACATCATAAGATGTCCCTCATCTTGGATGTGGTAATAATTAAACATTAATATTTGGAATTCACAAATGTGAAACTCTGCGTCTTCTTTGGCTAACCCATTAAAAATGGGCAAAAGCACTCCTAAAGCTGGCAGATCCGAGGTCCCTGTAGGAATTGCAATGGGTTGTGCCATGGCGACAATCGGATTGACAATAGGAGTTTGAACTGATGGAATCACACCCCCACTTGAAGTGGGCTGACTTGGTGGAAGAGAGGAAGAACTTGTGCTTCCTCGTGCACCTAAAGGATTATGTGCAGCAGTTGGGTTACTAAGACCACTGCCTCTTATGCGTATCGAGCTACTCCTTTGGGGAGAATAGTGACTTATAATCTCCAACCGCTGTCTAGCCCTCTCACCACATTCGGCTTTTTGTATTTCCGCTTGACGGTCCTTGTCACAGGACATAAACCAACTTTTTGGTCCCTAGAAACACTAGATTCGAGAACCACCACTTGTTGGCAGCTCCCGACAGGACGCACCACTGATGGGACCTAAAATGGGCCGGCACTGGCTATGGCACTAGCCAGATCTCATGCTCATAACAAACAAACACACCCACATGGCCTCGTGGACCAGGAGTGTCTATCTACTGCTAAAGGACAAACTGCCCTAAAGCCTAATCTATGCATTAATAGTTTTATAATTTTGTAGTCCAATGCTTCCCTTTCTATAAACTCCACAGAGGGAGAACCCATACACATTGGCAATAAATACCATGATAATCACATACATGGGAGACAACCTCTTGGTGGAATCACCGCGGCCCCACTCTAGCTCTCCTACATCACAGGGATTAGCTCCTTGATGCGCTGCTCAACATATAAAACAAACAAACCAACTCGACTCTTTATTTTAAAAGCTTTCTAGGAGATATCATGTGTTCTCACTAGATACTTCCCCAAGAAATGAACGTCTATCCTACGGCTAAGGATTCCTTTCCGTACTCAAGCGTAAGTCATCATCATTGAAAACATGTGCTATGCATCCAAGTTTTATATTCTGATACCATGATCGTCATGCACATGGAAAAGTGAATGATTCTAGAGTTCTCAAACATAATTTTAAATTAGCAACATGTGGTGCACAACCAGGCTTTATAATGCGTTTTCTAACTCGTTGCGGCAATGTAAGGATAGCACTGAGACCACCCTCGTGCTACTATCCTCTTAATTAACATACCACGAACTCTATGTCATCATGTACATCACAAAATCAGCAATAATCAGCACACAAATCACACCATTCAAACATCCCAACCCCCTATGTTTAGGTATTGCTTTCGTTGCATAGGTGTAAAGGTTCATTTTGTGATGTTTTGATGTATAGAAAGCAATAAATCACAAACTTTGACAAGGAAATAGGGCAAACTGAGGCCAAACCTCATACTTTGCCACTACCATACATCCACAAACAATCATTATATTTTTTCCTATTTTTCCAAGATGTTTTTCTTTTTTCTTCCTTCTTTTTTTAATTTACTTGATTTATTTGTTAACAAAATATAATATTTTCTAATTTTTCTTATCCCAATCACTTCAGCATACTAACATTCAATTTATCTTCCATTTTTCCCCCATGGGAATGTATTTCTCCCACCCAAAGCGGAAAAACTAGCATTTTACCGCTTAAAACCCGCATTTCGGGTTTACGGGACTTAAATAAAGCATGTGAATCATTGCAAAACCAACATTTTCTGATGACTAGCAATTAATCATGGTTCAAACAGCACTCACACAAATTTTCATCCAATAAAAACATCATTATCATCATAAACTATAAAAAATCCTTCATTTTTCTTCATAAAAATGGTCAGAGCGTGTTTTTACGTAACCCGAGACGCCTTAAATGCATGCATAACTAGCATACGGAGCCTCCATTGCTCTCAATCCAATGCTGCACTTCCATCTTCAGCATCTCCATCATTATCCATCACCATTTCCTTCATTCTTCCACCCGGTTCCTTCTTCAAGAGAGTACACATGAACAGCCCATAGAGAAGAGAGAGAGGGAGGAGAGAGAAATACTAGATTCTATTCTCTTCATCCGAATAGCCATTCCTCGCACGAAGACCGGCAATAGACTCAGCCATGAGGGAGAAGTTGGGGGGTAATGTCGGTTCTATGGCTTACATTCAGCCTGCAATCATCATGTGGAGGGATCATGGTGAAATTTGCGCCTGCATGCTGCCGCCTTCTCTCCACATTTTTCTCCACGAATTGTTGATAAAAAATTAAGGGGGGGGGGGGGTTAAATTTCCAAAGAGAACCCCCCCTTTTGGTCCTTTCAAATGTCCACCTTTTCGTATCTTGGCCAATTTGTGGCCCCGTCCTTGTCCGGACTCCGATTCGAGTTCTGAAAAATCCAGGGCATCTGGCTTGTCATCCCGCATTGACTCGCAACTCCTGACATCCCGCACAGCAGTTAGAAAAATTATAAAAAATCCACAAGTGTCGCTCGGGCGCCTTTTAAAAGCCATCTTTCACTTGGTGCTTAAAATCGTCCTAGCTGCAGCCCCCGCCTTCGATGTCGAATATTTTTCCCTTAAATTTGAGATTTTTTGGTAAATTTTAAGCACATCCCGGGCTCAAAACTCCGCTCTCATGGTTCATTTAAGCATAAATTCTTAAAAGCTTAGTGGCATGATTCGTGAATGCATGTCCTAATAGGATCAATGGAAGTTATGTCGAACTTTCACATGCATTTTGTTCTTAACAACAAAAGTTAGAGATTGTGAATCTAATCGTACATAGAGGTAATGAATCACGTCTTACGTGAATTGTGTCGTAAGGCAACTAGTTTTCCCCTTTTAGATCAAGATAACATCTCTAGGAATGGTTCATCCTTGTCGCAAGACAAGTAAACTGGATTACCTAAATCACCTAAGCCGCAAAGGATTCGCATAGGATGGTTCAATCAATACAATAAATACTCCAAGTGCTAACTAGGTTTTAGCACGTTAAGGATCGACCTAGTTTCGCACTTGTTGCCAAGTCGAAACCCCCATACCCAAAGATCCTGCCCACATTCACGGAATGTAGGGACAATTAAATGCACTTGCAAGAAATGATCTAGGGTCTCTACCCTAAGGATCGTTCAATCAAATGTTGAAACTCGGATTGAGTTGGAACCCTTAGGACCGAACGGCCTAGTGCAATTGGGAATGGGTTGGGTAAGAAGACACCCTAAACCGTGGTTCTTATCTAATCATGATTCCATGACCAGAAGACGTTGTTCGATGGGTGAAATGATCCCATGGAATAGATGCGACACTTATGCAACAAGTTGCAATGTCGCATGATCTTGTGGTTTGATCACAAGAGACTTGCCAATTCCATGGAATGAGATTGGCAGATTCCTCACAAGTTTAACTTGAAAGAGGATGAGTAGCCACCCTGCTACCGCACCTTTCCTGGGAAAAAATTTCCAAGATAAGGGAATTAGGTATTTGCTTGGAAGCAAAGGATCAATCAACAATTTGGAGTGACATGGTCGCCAGGATTTATTATTAATGTATGAAACCTAAGGTATTGGTTAAGTTGGGTTAACAGGGTATGGCCCTAACCCAAGGACAAAAGGGTTAACAAAAAATCCCTTGGGGATCTTGCAAAGTCACAATTGATCCCGGATCGAATGCTGGATGCATTTGGGGAAAAGGATTCACTCCTTAGTAGTTGGCCAAATAAACGACCACTGGAAATGATTGTGCTTGTAACAGTTTAGGAGCACTGTTTGCATTGTTTGCTCAAGGAACTAAACGATGGAAAGATATTTAATACTTCAGGTTGAAGGCCTGAAGGGAGAGGCAACTTTAGCTACCCCTGACTGTCTTCCTAATCGTAACCAAGGGGGTTGTTAGCCGCATCGGGAATGTGGACCGAACCCGTCACGTGAGGTCTCTCTGTTGAGAGCTACTTGGAGCAGGAGGACACTTGGGTGCAAGGGGGCTCTGGCCGTAAATCCCTTGTCTTCTGGGCTGTGCACAAGAGGCCAACATGACTTGGGATTGGATCTTGAGGCCTACATACTAGTCTACGGGCGGATTATGGATAGCCTTTGGGCGGATTATGGATAAGCGTGCAGGCTGGACTTATGAATGTATTCCAAATATAAATATGATAACCTATTGAAAAGGAACTTGTTTGACACTGCTTTTCTATGTCAAGTGCTAAGATTACGTGAAGGAACCAGTGTCTAATGGGATAATTAAGGAATCTGCTTGATGCATGTCCAACTAAATGTGGTAGGTAATTAGACAACTAAAGCAACCTTGAGGAAAGTGTGGTGGATGTGGCCATGGGTCCGTCCTACAGATGGGTGGTCCTGGTTGGCCGGGAACTTTTCTCAATTGGAATGGACAACAAGGAGCTCCTCTCGAAGGAAATGGACAGGAAGGGTGTTGACCTAGAGTCTAGGTTACAAAAATCCTAGTTTATGTTGTTTTAGGAGAATGGAATGGGACTATGCCTTATGGTGGCAGAGAGGTCGAGCCTTGCATCCCTCTCATTTCCCATTCTCCTTGAACCAAGTTCAACGTGAAGCCACTTTGTCCCTAGTGTTTCTGCGTAAAGTAGTTCGCTTGGGGTTCGACGCTAGCTGCTATTTAGGAAAGTAACCATTAGGGAAATCCCTGATATAGGTCGGTTCTAAGTGGAAATGACTGTAATACTTCCGCTACGTGGCAGACATGGGAAGTCCTAGATCGCAAACCTCGTAACATTCCATGGGAGTGCTAGGCGAAGCTTTCTAGAGTCTCTTTCCGATGGACTGCTAAGATGTGTCCTGAAGGGGAACAATGGATACGTTAGAGTTGGTATGAGAGTAAACCAACGAAGGATTTGTCTTTATAAGAAATCTTAATAAGAAGAAGTAAAGCAAATGTTGCTGTTAAGAACATTTCCTTACTTTCAATGCTATCTTGTAGAATTATGAAGCATGGAACAGGTTCTTAGTGTTCCGAGTCATGTTTATGACCGCGATGCATTCCTCAGATTATCAACAAAGGATTGATATGATGAATATCCTAGACCGTCTTTATAATCCATCGCCTTTGTACGTGGAACAAAGATGGACGGGTGACTCAGGAATCTACTACATAGCTGCACACCGATTTGCATACATTCGAACCAACCTAAAGAGGATCAAGTGGTTGGAGGACCTGAAGATCGTGAGGCTATTCATCTTTGTGGAGGCTCACGTAAACGCAACTTTACATGTCGAAGGTCAGAGGGTCGAGATGAACTCATATGTATACGAGGAAGTGACCCACATAATCCACGCTGACAGGATCAAGGTGTTGGGATGCTACAAGAAGAATGGGTACCAAAGGAAAGGATACCCTAATCTTCTGATGACTTATCGATTCCTGAAGATCCATGACCTGAAGCCATACTATTATCCAGTTCCCATGGCTAAATGTAACACAACATTATTCTCCCCGAACTAATATACCAGTTGCTTTACTATCCCAAGAAGTATTGTACTTCGGAAGGGCTATGCCCATATAAATGAAATAAGACTTCTTTTTATCAATATTTTTCTTGTCTGTGAGAATTGATAAAAAATTAAGTGGCTAGGTTCTTGGCTGAAAGATGAATTGGGTATGAAATATAACCGTAACGATTAGCGAGTTGTAACGTTAAAAATCCTCTATCTAGGCACAACCCCAGGTACAGATTCCCAGTCCGCCCCGTACATCAAGTACGGCCATGATTCAAGAGAAGAAGTTTCTTCTCAAGTAGATTAAGCCGCCAAAATTTGACGGGAAAGGAAGGACTGTCCAAGCTGATGCTGAGATTTGGATAGAGTCCATGGAAGATTACTTTGAAGCAATTGGTACTGCACCCGCCAACCAGGCTATGCTCGCCAAGCGAAAGCTCACCGGCGAAGCCAGTCTTTGGTGGAAGTAATGGTGCCGAGATCAAGGGATATTGGAAGGATCCGTTACCTAGGAAAAGCTGAAGAGAGCTGTGCAAGGAAGGTACTTACCACCTGTGCATCGCACGCAGAAAATGAATGAGTTCTACGAGCTGAAACAGTTGAGTCTGACTCTTGAGGTATACTACTCAAAGTTTGTCACACTTTTGAAGTATGCGCCAAAGATGGATATGACATAGCAGGTGTCGAAATTTTGTGCCAGCTCAAACCCACCAGTGAATACCCACCTCGAATCTATGCGCCCAACAAATCTACAGGACGCACTCATTCGAGCTATGCCTATAATTCAGGAGGTGCAGGCTAGGCCAAGAAGTAACAAGACTTGGTCTTATAATGATCAGAACAGAGGAGCATATAGGCCCCAAGCGAAGAGAGTTCAAGGTCAAAACTGGGAACAAAGAAAGAAAGCAAGGACCAATAATGTCAATAACTTTGTCCCTACCCAAAGAAATGGGCCGCAATCTCCGTTGTTTCCACTGCAACAAGCCCGGTCATTTCAAAAGGCAATGTCCCAAGCTTGGCGGAGGACAATGTCAAGCTCCTTTCCAAGGAACTACCCATGGCCAAGGAGCTGCCACCCGAGGCAGGGGAAGAACCTCCTGTGTTTCCAACAGGGAAATGTGTGAAGAAGAAGACCCCACCATGGAAGCAGAGTTTGAAACGGCAACAGTCCCTCATGCCGTTCTTCATAGGAAAGGCCTAAATCGCTAGTTTTTGGTGATTCTGACACCATCGGACTATCAAGGTAAAGGTTTCAAAACCTTGATTGATTGTGGCAGTACGCATTCCTTTATCTCACTAGCTTGTGCAAGAAGATTAGAAATAGCCATAGTAGAAGCACCTACCTTGCTTGTGGAATTAGAAAATGGTCGTGAGGTCACTTGTACCAGGAAAACTGCTAAGGTGGAATTCTTTCTGGGGGGGAAAGTCGACTTCCGTCGAATTCCGAGTCATGAACCTAGGTATCCATGAGTGTTTACTCGAAATGGATTGGCTTAAACCTAAGAATGCCCACATTCATTGTAGGAAGGGCCAAGTTTCCTTTCGAAACTTTGAAGGGGAATTGGTCACAACTCAAGGAGAGGCTGAAAAATAAAAAATTCAATTGGCTAAAGCATCTCTGATTATAAAGGGAGTTAGAAAGAGACTACCTTTCTACTTGATTAAGCTTAATAAGCTAGATCAGAAGCAGGAGTCTAGTGAAGAACCTTCATGGCTAAAGGAGTTGAGAGACATATTTCTTGAAGAGCTGACAGAACTCTCGCCTCAAAGGGAAGTGGATCATGAGATCAAGCTAGTGCCAGGAGCTGCACCAGTTGCAAAGAGGCCTTATAGGATGTCTATCCCGGAAGCAATTAAGTTGAAGGAGAAACTCAAGCAATTGTTAGATCAAGGCTAGACCGTCCTAGCAGTTCACCATGGGGAGCTCCAGTGCTATTCCAGAAGAAGAAATATGGAACTCTTTGACTATGTAATGATTACAGAGGTTTGAATCAATCAACCGTTAAAAACAAGTATCCTATTCCTAGAATAGACAAGCTTCTTGACCATCTTCAGGGTGTGAAGATTTTCTCCAAGATTGATCTTAGATCTGGTTACTATCAGATAAGGATCAAGGAAGAAGATATCCCAAAGACGGCCTTCAACAGAAGATATGGACAGTTTGAGTTCCTAGTCATGTCATCCGGGCTGACGAATACACCTGCCACCTTCAACAGGTTAATGCAGGATATCTTTAGGCCATATCTTGATGACTTCATACTCGTCTTCTTCAAGGATACCTTAGTCTATTCCAAACAAGAAGAAGATCATGAACTCGAGCTTCAGATTGTCCTTCAGATAATTAGGGCACACAAGCTCTATGCTAAGATAAAGAAGTGTACATTCTTCAAACGTCAGATTGAATATCTAGGATTCATCATATCAGCAGAAGGAATCTCAGTGGATCCCGGCCAAAGTTAGAGATGTTCTAGAATGGCCAATACCCACAACTCTCAAAGAAATACACAATTTTCTTGGATTGACAGGATGGTATAGGGTCTTTATCAAAGACTATGCCTTGATTGCAGCACCTCTGACAGATCTACTGAAGAAGCAAACATCCATTGCATGGTCAACTACGGAACAATCTAGCTTTGATAGATTAAAGCAAAGTTTGGTATTAGCACCTATCTTGAAACTTCCAGACCTCAGTAAGGAGTTCAAAGTGGTAATTGACGCTAGCACGCCTGCCTTAGGATGTGTGCTCATGCAAGTAGGTCATCCTATAGCTTACTCTTCAAGAAAACTAAAGAGCCATGAGAAGAATTATGCTACCCATGATCTAGAACTGTTAGCTGTCATCCATGCTCTAAAGCTTGGAGACACTACGTATTGGGTAACAAGTTTACTCTAGTGACGGATCATAAAAGTCTCAAGTGGATCTTTACCCAGAACAAGCTCAACATGAGGCAACGTCAGTGGATTGAAGTGCTAGAGGAGTATGATTTTGAAATCAAATACCAACGTGGGAAGAAGAATGTGGTTGCCGATGCACTCAGTCGTTCATCAGAAAGCATTCCTTAATTCTCTAATCTTGCAAAATCCATCAACAGCTAGATCTCTAGCCACAAAGGTGTCCATGCCAAACAACCCAATACTTGAACTAGCTAGAGAAGAAGCATTCCATGATCCAACCTATCAGAAGATGCTAAGGGAGATTCCTATCAAGGATCAGGACCAAAAGCTACAAGCTAAGTATCATGAGTTTTCTATCAATAGTGGACTTGTCTACTATAGAACGAGATTATGTATATCGGCAAGCCAGTCACTCAAGAAAAAGATACAGTGGGAAGCTCATGATTCCCCTTTCTGAGGACATCCTTGCTATGCCAAGACTCTCAATGCAGTCAGGAAGAGCTACTTTTGGGAGAGGCTTAAAGGTGACGTTATCAAATATGTCATCGAGTTTTTGTCTTGTCAATGTATCAAAGTCGAACATGTCAAAATTCCAGGAAAGTTGCAACACTTGACATTCCACAAATGAAATGGGAATTCATTAGTATAGACTTTGTTGTTGGCCTACCCCAAGTTCAAGGAGGATACAACTCCATCATGATCGTAGTCGATATACTTACTAAGGCTGCACACCTTATTCCTCTTAAGACAAACTATAAAGCCTCAGACATTACAAGGTTGTTTATCAACGAGATATTCAAGCTACATGGGTTGCCCAGAAGAATCGTTAGTGATCGTGATTCTCTCTTAACATCACACTTCTGGAGAGCTATCTTTGAAGCCATTGGTACTCAACTCTATTTTAGTACAGCCTACCATCCCCAAACTGATAGTTAAATGGAGCAAGTAAATCAAGTCATCGAGGATATGCTAAGGGCACACTGCTGCCGTGAACCAAAAAGGTGGATTCAATACTTGCCTTTGGTTGAATTTGCCTACAATTATTCTTACCAACAAAGCATTCACATGACCCCTTTTCAAGCATTGTATGGGCATGACTGTCAAAGTCCCCTAAACTTCTCAGATCCAACCTTGAGGGTTGAAGCTTCAAGGCAGATGCTAAAAGAGATGAATGACCAAATTAAGTCAATTAGACCGGACATCCAAGCTGCCAAGGATAGACAGAAGGCATACGAGGATTTGAATCGTCAAGATAGAACCTTCGACAAAGGAGATATGGTCTTCATTTGCGTACGGCCAAAGAAGAGTTCCCTATCCTTAGGAGATTGCAAGAAGCTACGTCCAAGGTATTGTGGGCCATACAAGATCCTCAAGTGCCTACGACCCAATGCTTATAGACTGCAACTCCCTGAGAACCTAAAGGTTCATAATGTATTCCATATCAGCCTATTGAAGAAGTATGTATCTAATCATAGCCATGTACTTGATGACCAACAAGTTGTAATGCCTAGCCAAGGAGTCCTTGAGCTACGGCCTGACAAGATCTTAGATGTTAGGGAGAGACAACTGAGATCCAGAACCTTGAGAGAATGCCTCATCCAGTGGAAAGATTATCCCGAGGAGGATGCCACTTGGATGGATGAAAGCACTCTTAACCAACAATATCCCCAGTTCATCTCGAGATGAGGAAATTTTGATTCCTCCAGTAGGGAGATAATGCAATATTTCAACTTAAAAATATTACTAGACCTGACTTCCTGCACACCGCATGAAACTCGTGCAAAGGTTATTTTCAGTATTGGAATTACTGGCAGTGTAACCTGTAAATTGCACACAAGGAATCAAGGCCTCCGCATTGGTAGACCAAGAACAGGGGTTCAAAACCGCATAGACCGCAGGGAAACTCCCTCTTGGGAGGAGGTTAAGAGGATAAGGTGCAAGTAATTGCAATTTTATTATTATTATTAATTTTTTCCCAGCTGATGCATGGCTGAGGGAAGGGGATGGGCTTAGTGAGATGTGGACTGCATGGGGGGGGATGCCATGCAGTGGCCACATAGTGGAGGCCCCTCTCCCCCCCTTGGCCTATATAAACCCACCCCCTTAGTGGGTGGAAAGGAGGAGGCTACAAGAGACATTGTGCTAAAGGAACCGCCGCCGAAGGAGCCGTTAGCCCGTTGGACTGGGGAAACACCCCGCCGCCTATGGTGTGGACAGACGCCGCCAGCCTCTCGCCATCCTTCCTCTTCCACGACACGTTCATATTGGCCCTCCCTCTTCCACGTGATGTTCTGCCGAACTAGAAGCTCTTAGAAGCTTCATTAAGAAGCTTCTAAGGGGGCTTTCCTAAGCCCCCTTCCCACTAGATCCCCCATAAGTCCATTCCTACCCCCCCCCCCCCCCCCCCCCCCGGGTCTTTGAAGAGAAGAAGAGGAAGATTATAAAGCCCCCTTCCCACTACATCCCCCATAAGTCCATTCCTACCCCCTTGGGTCTTTGAAGAGAAGAAGAGGAAGCTTATAAAGCCCCCTTCCCACTAATCCCCCATAAGGCCGGCCCTAGCCGGGGATTGTAAAGTCTCCATGCCTGCAAGTCCCCTTCACAAGAGCCCTTTCACAAGAGCCCTAGCCGGGGATTGTAAAGTCTCCATGCCCGCTAGGCCCCTTCACAAGAGCCCTTTCGCGAACCCCCTCTTTTTCCGAAAAAGGCCAAAAGCTCCAACCCCTAAGGCCTTCCATAAGCCAAATCCCGCAAGCTGATACTTCTTTCAAGGGTTAGTACTTCAAAGGGAGTCTCCACATACGAGGGAGATGCGCAAAGATCTTAAGACTGCATAACAAGGTGAGTAATTCTAGACCGCGAAGGCATACCAGAAGCCGAAATCACGTCTACGATGGGCCCTAAAAAGTCACAAGGCGCGCTTGCATGAGGATCATTTCCTAGTATTCATGTGGATATTTCACGGAGCCCACAAGTCCACGTTTTCTTCCTATTTTTGATTTCACATAGAAGTATTGCAATTATGCATGGTTATTTCATGGACTAGGATGCACTTATGCTTGCCAAATCCATCTAGCTAAATGAAATTGGAAATAAATTGGTTATTTAGAATTTACTAGAATTAACTCATGATACAAAATTGGTCATTGGTACTTTCAATGGAATGAACAAAAAAAACATAAGGTGTCTATGCATTTTAGGACCTTAATAGCAAGTTGCCTTTTGTGCATTGCAAAGTGACGAGTCTAGAACGCCTATTGCCTATCTTTACAAGGTCAAAATTATTAAAGTACACCTTTGATTAGGCATGGAAAGATTAAATCGCATGTCGCATTTTTTTACAAATCTCCTTTGTAATAATTCATTAAGGAAGTCATTATCAACCGTAGGAAATAGCAAAGCATGGAAAAGACTCTAAGGGTTGCATAAAATAAGTTAACTCTAGCTTAAATTGGCATCAATCTCATTTAACTACGTAGTAGTTAGGAAAGGTTGCATAATGCATATTCATCGTACAAAGAATTTCATTCATCAAGAGATGTAGTTAGGGAAAGGCTGCATGGTTCATTTAAGCATAAAATCTTAAAAGCTTAGTGGCATGATTCGTGAATGCATATCCTAGTAGGATCAATTGAAGTTATGCCGAAATTTAACATGCATTTTGGTCTTAACAAGAAAAGTTAGGGATTGTGAATCTAATCGTACATAGAGGCAATGAATCCTGTCTTATGTGAATTGTGTCGTAACGCAACTAGTTTTCCCCTTTTAGATCAAGATAACATATCTAGGAATGATTCGTTCTTGTCGCAAGACAAGTAAACCGGATTACCTAAATCACCTAAGCCGCAAAGGATTCACATAGGATGGTTCAATCGATACAATAAATACTCCAAGTGCTAATAACTAGGGTTTAGCACGTTAAGGTCTCAACCTAGTTTCGCACATGTTGCCAAGTCAAAACCCCCATACCCAAAGGTCCTGCCCACATTCACGAAATGTAGGGACAATTGGATGCACTTGCAAGAAACGATCTAGGGTTTGTACCCTAAGGATCACTCGATCAAATGTTGAAACTCGGATTGAGTTGGAACCCCTAGGACCGAACGTTGTCAACCTAGTGTGCCTAGTGCAATTGGGAATGGGTTGGTTAAGAAGACACCCTAAACCCTGCTTCTTATCTAATCATGATTCCGTGACTAGAAGACACCATTCGATGGGTGAAATGATCCCATGGAATAGATGCGACACTTGTGCAATAAGTTGCAACGTCGCATGATATTGTGGTTTGATCACAAGATAGTTAGCAATTCCTTGGAATGAGATTGGCAGATTCTTGCACAAGTTTAACTTGCAAGAGGATGAGTAGCCACCTGCTACAACACCTTTCTTGGGAAAAAACTGCCAAGGTAAGGGAATTAGGTATTTTCTTGGAAGCAAAGGATCAGTCAACAGTTTGGAGCGACATGGTCGCCTGGATTTATTGTTAATGTATGAAACCTAAGGTATTGGTTAAGTTGGGTTAACAAGGTATGGCCCTAACCCAAGGACAAAAGGGTTAACAAACAATCACTTGGGGATCTTGCCAAGTTGCAATTGATCCCGGATTGAATGCTGGATGCATTCGATGAAAAGGATTCACTCCTTAGCAGTTGGCCAAATAAACGACCACTGTAAATGATTGTGCTTGTAATAGTTTAGGAGTACTGTTTGCATTGTTTGCTCAAGGAACTAAATGATGGAAATATATTTAATGCTTTAGGTTGAAGGCTTGAAGGGAGAGGCAGCTTCAGTTACCCCCGACTATCTGTGTGACCCTAACCAAGGGGGTTGTTAGCCGCACCGGGAATGTGGGCCGAACCCGCCGCGTGAGGTCTCTTCGTTGAATGCTACTTCAAGTAGGAGGATGTTTGGGTCCCAGGGGGGCTCTGGCCGTAAATTCCTTGCCTTTCGGGCCCTGCACAAGAGGCCAACGTGACTAGGGATTGGATCTCGAGGCCCGCATACTAGTCTATAGGTGGAATCTTGGATTAGTAATCCGTGTGCATTGCTGGATAGCCTTCGAGCGGATTATCGCCTTCGGGTGGATTATGGATAGGCCTGCGGACTGGACTTATGAATGTATTCCAAAGATAAATATGATAACCTATTGAAAACGAACTTGTTTGACACTTCTTTTCTATGTCAAGTGCGAAGATTACGTGAAGGAACCAGTGTCTAACGGGCTAATTAAGGAAGCTGCTTGATGCATGTCCAACTAAATGTGCTAGATAATTAGACAACTGAAGCAACCTTGAGGAAAGTGCGGTGGATGTGGCCATGGGTTCGTCCTACAGATGGGTGGTCCCGGTTGGCCGGGAACTTTTGTCAATCGGAATGGACATCAAGGAGCTCCTCTCAAAGGAAATGAACAGGAAGGGTGCTGACCTAGAGTCTAGGTTACAAAAATCCCGGTTTATGTTGTTTTAGGGGAATGGAATGGGACTATGCCTTATGGCAAAGAGGTTGAGCCTTGCATCCCTCTCGTTTCCCATTCTCGTTGAACCAAGTGTAGCGTGAATCCGCTTCGTCCCTGGCATTTCTACGTAAAGTAGATCGCTTGGGGTTCGACGCTAGCTGCCGTTTAGGAAAGTGACCATTAGGGGAATCCCTGATACAGGTCGGTTCTAAGTGGGAACGGCCGGAATACTTCCGCTACGTGGCAGACACGCGGAATGTCCTAGATCGCAAACCTCGTAACATTCCATGGGAGTGCTAGGCTGAGCTTTCTAGACTCTCTTTCCGATGGACTGCTAAGATGTGTCCTGAAGGGAAACAGGTGGACACATTACACTTAGAACTCTGATTCTAATGCAGACTGATTTTAGAATTGAAAGCATCACTACATTATTGATGCTTTATTCTTGTATATCCTTTTTCAAATATAATATATCTCAATTTCACAAAAAAAATGACCATCAAAATAATCTTTGTGATTATAGATCTCCTATACTCTATAGCATTCATGATCTTATTTATTTTTTAAAAATAGTTAAAAGAGTATTATATGATGTTATACAAAGTTCTCTACATGAAATAACATGAACTTTTGACAAGTCAGTGGAGTTAGATAAATGAATTATTAATAGAGTCATTTATTTAATAATATAAACTATTGATACATCAATGGAGTTGAATAAATAAGTCATTAATATTCAAATTATTATATGAAACCCATGATAATAGATATAATTATTCAATATCTCTTCAATCTTTTTCTATAGCTCAAAAGGATAGAATATACTATTTAGTAAAGATAAACTATATGCAACATTCTGAACTTCCACAAGCACGCGTGAACCGCCTCTATAAAGGATAATTGAATTGGATAAATGACAAATTTTTTTATCATTCCCCTTATCCCCCCAGCTGACTGTCATGCTGGAGGGGGAGGGGAATAGAAGGTGTGATCAAGCTCCTCGTTCGAGCTTGCACAGGGAAAGAGGCATGCGAGATGCCACGCAGAGGAGGGAGGATCCCCCTCCTCTCACCTATATAAAGGCTATGGGGCATAGCCAAGAGGGAGGACGCAGCCATAAGAGCCTAAGGAGATGCCGTCTGATTGCGTAGGTAAGAGAGGAGAGGAGATACTTTGCTACTGGCAGCCGTGAGATAGAGAGAGAGGAGTGGACGGTGACGCTACAAATCGAGATGCTACCAATTTGTTGTTGTGGAGCGTGAGGAGATCACCACCATCATCGCTACAGCCTGCCCCATTCCGTCAGCACGCCGCCGTTGATTCGGTGTCTTCTTCCTCCCAAGTGGCTTCAAAAGCTTTAGAAGCTTCTTGGGGGAAGCTTCTAAAGGTCCTAAGTCCCCCTTTCCTATGGCTCTTAAGACTACTTCCCCCCCCACAAATTCCCTCCTAAGGGCTCCATAAGGCCCCTTTCCTCCCCGACATTTGACTTGAAGAGCCTTCATGTGGCCTATTTAAGCCTTTATGTTACACCTTTCCCGCTCCATAAATTGCCCTTGTAGGCTCTTATTTCATGTGGACGCGGTAAAGACCTTTTCTCCCCAAATTTGACTTGAAGGGTCTTCATGTGCCTCTTTTAAGCCCCTTTTTCCCCCCACACGCAAGATCCCCTCCTAAGGGCTCTTTTAGTCCCTTTCCCCCCCCACACATAATCCCCTATATCCTAAGCCCTTAGCCCTTTTTTCCCCCACACGTGAGATCCCCTCCTAAGGGCTCTTTTAGTCCCTTTTTCTCCCACACACAATCCCCTATATCCAAAGCCCTTAAATCCTTTCTTGTGGCTCTTTCCCAAAGCCCTATCATCGTTCTTATACCCCCTGCCATCCGGGATTTTTCCACCCAATTCCGTGCGAATTCCACCTAATACCCTTACCGAGATGGACAAGATCATAACTCTACGCCCAAGGCGAAAAAGCTGAATTCGAAATGGCTCCTAAGAAAGCCCGAGGTGCAACCGTAGGAGGATCGTCTCCTAGCATCCACGTGGACATCTCACCACAAGTCCAGGTTTTCCTTCCTAATTTTTATTTTACATTGTTATAATGTTTCGTGCGTGAATGATTTTTGGAGATAGGATGCATTTTCCATCTTAAATACTTTGTTTAGTTTAAAAAAATTAGCTTACGACGGAAAAGTTCGATCATTAGTATTTTTAAACAAATGAGCAAAATAAAGTGAGCAGAAAGTCGATATGCATTTCTAGCGAGTAGCTTTTGTGCATTTCAATGAATTGAACTTAGATTAATGTCCATATTTACAAAACAGAATTAAGATAGTGCACTTCGTTTAGGCATGGAAGTATAAATTTCATGTCGCATTATTAGTACATATCATCTTCACAATGAGTCATTATGGGAGGTGCTAATAATCCATAGGAAATTGCAAGGCATGAAATGATTCTTAAGTTGCATAACTCTAGTCAATTGGTATAAATATCATTTTTCAACTGCATAATTATTAGTAAAAGGTTGCATGTGTTAGAATGAATCTTTTTCGCATGTTATAGAATGATTAATTGGAATTAGGCTATAACCTAACCTATGCTTAATCTTAAACCGAAAAGTTAGGGTTTGAGAATCAACTTACGCGTAGATAATAAGTCATGTGGTTATGGAAATGATAGCGTAATTATCTTCAAAAATAGAGAGGTTAAATTGGCATAAACCTAAACACTTAAAACCACAGAGTACTTGTTTTGAAAGGGGTTAATTGAATGCAACATATCCCAAGGAACTATCTAGGGTTAGCCCGGTGAAGACATTTACCTAGTCGCACGCATTGCCAAAAAACTGAAACTCCTATACCCTAAAGACTTGCCCACATTCACGAAATGTAGGGACATTGGAACATACTTGCGAGAAGTGATGTAGGGTTTTTCCTAAGAATCTCTCGCTAAAAAGATGAAACTCGAAACCCTAGGACGGACAATGTCAACCTAATGCAATCGGGAATGGATTGTTATATATAATCATGATATCGTGATTAGAAGACACCGTTGATGGGTAGAGTAGTCCCATAGCTTGATGTGACACTTATGCGACAAGTAGTAGAGTTGCATGATCTTGTGAATTGATCACAAGGAAATGGCCAAATTCCTCGGAATGAGGTTAGTAGACGCTTACTCAAGTTATCTTGCAAGAGGATGAATAATCGTCCTAATATAGTATCTTTCTTGGGTAAGATAATTTCTTGAAAGCAAGAGACCAACCAATAAATTGGAATAACATATGAACTTAAGGTATTGACCTAGTCGGGTTAATAGGATACGGCCCTAACCCAATGTCAAGAATCGCGTGGTGGGGAGACTTGCTCAAGATGCTACACCGAACACACATGGAATGCAACAGGAGAATCTCACTCAAGAGACAAGAAGACAGATGGAGGCCAAAATGTTTTCTTGTTGATTTCTTCTTCTTCTTCCACACACTTTACAATGTACACAAAGTATAGATAAGATACAACATAAAGGAAAGTGGCCTACTAAGTCAAACAATACATAACCAACTACACTAGTCAACTGGCGCTATAACTATGCCACCTCTATAAATAGGTGTAACAACCTAAATATAATAAATAATGAGTCAGTGGCCATGTGTGAGTCATAATGACCACCAACGTGCTAAGTGTAGACGCTTGGACCCATCTAACCAGGCAATCCATCATCAATGTCCGCATGTGTTGAGCTTGTCATCTCAACACTCCCCCTCAAGCTCAACTGCGTCTCTACAACTCCAAGTAAGCTTCGAAACTTTTGAAGCTTCTCTGTACCCAATGCCTTCGTGAAGATGTCAGCTATCTGATCCTGTGTGTTGACATACACCAAGTCAATCTCACCTGCTAGTACCTTCTCTCTCATAAAGTGGTAGTGTACCTCAATATGTTTTGTCCTGGCATGGAACACAGGGTTCCTAGCCAACTGTATACTGCTCATGTTGTCACAATAAATGACAACTGGACCTTCCACCTGAAACATCCAAATCAACCATTAACTTTTGTAGCCATACTACCTCACATGCTGCAACAGCAGCACCTCTATACTCAGCCTCTGTACTCGATAAAGCAACTGTAGATTGCTTTTTGCTACTCCAAGCAACTGCTGCACTACCAAGAGAGAACATGTATCCGCTGGTAGATCTTCTATAAGATATACTACCAGCCCAATATGCATCTGTGTATTCAAACACCTATATATCTATACCTGCCTCATAGAAAATTCCATAATGTAATGTGGAATTTACATATCTTAATATGCGTCTGACTTCATCCAAATGTAGCTTTCTAGGTACTTGCATAAACTGACTCACAAGACCAACAACATAGCTCAAGTTTGGCCTTGTAATGGTCATGTAGATCAAACTCCCCACTATCCTCCTGAACATAGTAGGGTCTTCTATCTCATCCCCAACATCAGCACTCAACTTTACATTCTACTCCAATGGGACTGAAAGTGGTTTGCATGTTGTCATACCATACTTGGAAAACATATCCAAGCCATACTGTCTTTGGGACAGCCATATACCATCATCACATCTGATCACCTCAATGCCAAGCAAGTACCTTAGCTCACCTAAATCCTTCATCTCAAACTTCTTCTTCAAAAAGTCATTGACTTTAGCAATCCCACTATCACTATCACCTATAATAATCAAGTCATCCACATAGATGACTATGATGACCAAACCTGCATCTCCCTTTTTCATATAAAGTGAGTGATCAGCATCAGAAACATAAAAGCCAATATTGACAAGATACTCTCTGATCTTGTCATACCATGCTCTAGGTGCTTGCTTGAGCCCATAGAGTGCCTTCTTCAACTTGCACACATACGTTGGATGCTCTAAATGTTCATAATCTGCCGGTTGATCCATATACACTTCTTTCTACAAATCACCATGCAAGAAGGCATTCTTCACATCCATTTGCTGCAACCTCCAACCTTTGGCTACTGCCAAAGCAATCACATATCTGACAGGTACAATCCTAACAACTGGATTGAAGGTTTCATCATAATCTATGCCATATGTCTGGGCATATCCTTTTGCAACCAGCCTAGCTTTGTACCTACTAATAGAACCATCTGCATTGTGCTTAATCTTATAAACCCACTTACATCCAATAGCTTTCTTGCCCTTCAGCAATGATACTAGATCCCAAGTCTTATTGGCCTCTTATGTAGCCATCTTCTCATTCATTGCGGCATCCCAGTGAGCATGATCAATAGCCTCCTCAAAACATGTGGGCTCAACATCCTCAACTAGTTTCACCATATAAAAATAATGGTAAGCTGCATAACCTTCAAAACCAAATCTTTTAATAGGGTATCTGACCCTGCTAGATCTGTGTATCACGAGATCACTCAATGGAGCCTTTACATTACTATGAGCTCTCTGTACACCTGGTGTCCTGATAAAAGGAATATCAAGCTCATCATCCAAGCTCTCTGAGCCACTGGAGTCTCCATCAAGAACTTCATCAATGCCATTTGACACTTTATTCTTTCCTTTGTCTTTACCTGCAGTGCTACTAGATGCACCTAAAGATGTAGAGCTACTCCTTAGTCTCCCAGACCAAGGACTACCAGATGACGTTTCTTGTCCACTAAGAGTCCGTGATTCTTGCTTTTTAGCCTGCACATGAGTGTCATGATCATCATCATCATCCAATGCATCACCACTAGATGCATACCAACTGCTCATTTCATCAAAGATGACATCCCTGCTCACTCTGAACTTACATGTAATAGGGTTATAACAGCGATACCCTTCCTGCTCTAAAGAGTATAAAATAAAGACACACTTTTCAGCCTTTGGATCTAGTTTCTTCTGCAACTCATCTGGCACATAAACATACACAATGCAGCCAAACACTTTCAAGTGTGAGACATCATGCTTCTTACTTATAAAATATTCTTCGGGGGTCATACCATGAACTGCAGTTGTGGGAGTTTTGTTCATAATATAAACAGCAGTATGAAGAGCCTCAAACAAAAAATGCTTAGGTATATTCTTTTCAGCCACCCATCAAGGTGCGACTTCTGCAATATGCCTGTTTTTCCTTTCTGCAACCCAATTTTGCTGTGGGGTATACCTGCATGTGAACTGTCTCTTTATCCCATGAGACCTCAAAAAATCACTGAACTCATTTGAGAGGTAATCTCCCCCTCCATCTGACCTCAAGCACTTTACTTTCAAGCCTGTTTCTCTTTCAACTCTGCAGCCTTGAAAGTTCTAAAGTGCTCAAATGCTTCACTCTTTTCCTTCATAAAATATACCCACAGCTTTCTAGAATAATCATCAAATTGGTGGCATATTTTTCATGTAAAGTCTTCAATGTCCTCACATTAACAAGTGACTTCCTATCAGAGACATACACACATATGTTGGATGGAGAGAGAGAGAGAGAGAGAGAGAGAGAGAGAGAGAGAGAGAGAGAGAGAGAGAGAGAGAGAGAGAGAGAGAGAGAGAGAGAGAGAGAGAGAGAGAGAGAGAGAGAGAGAGAGAGAGAGAGAGATTTTGATCATTCTTAAATTAATGAAATAGATAAAAAAGATCTTGTATTGTTTTGTGGAATTTTGTTCCTAAAACTCTTGAATAAGGATTCTCCTTCTGTAGGATTGAGAACATGGAGGTATTAATTATATTAAATGTTCCTAAAGTAATAAGAACAAAATCCATTAGAAAAATTCCACCCCCCATAGTTTCTTCCAAACATGAATTGCAAATACTTGCATCAATGTAGTGATAGAGTATACTATAAGCATCCTTTTCCAAAATTTGATACAAGAGTCATGGTATAACAAGCAAGGTTTGCAATTATAAAACTTGTTTGCGTACACATGCTAGGAAGAAACTAATAACCATTTAAGAATTTGGAAACACTTTATAATGAAGAGTCCAATATTTTATGTATGCTAAGAAATGAGAATGACATGCACTTATATATACTTGATAAATTGATGGAAGTCAATGTGTAATTTTGAGTGTAGCAAAAAGACTATCAAGAAACCATTCACTATGAATTGAGATCACAACATCATTAATGATGATTGTTCCTTCCAAGGTGAATGGATTATAGAGTCCCTTTGGCCATAATAGAATGAATATCTACAAACCATAGATTTATTATTCAAGCAAGCAATTATTCTTATTAGCAAGCATGAAAATCGATGCCTTTTATCATAGCATCATTTTCCAACCATTTGGTTGATATTCTCATCCCAAGCCAACATTTTATCACCAAGGACACTGACTGTCTTTTTCATATTTTTAATAAAAGAGAAGGTCATTTCCTACTAAGAAAAGAGGTTGTTAAATGAATGAGTTCCAGAATGTATTAAAAGAAATGTACAGCACACATACTATGACATACATTTCGATCCTTACAAAATCAATCAAACACCCTGAGGTTATCTCATAATTATGTAAGTCTACGACTTGGAAATTTTCAAAATACCTTTCTTAGAAATTTTCTATATATGGAAGGGTATTATTTAATAGGGATGTTCACAAATTGAATGGGAAAAATGTGTGTTTTATTCATGATAAATTTTCACATGAGGGGTTTTTTAATTAGGCCTTGAACGCATGTGATAGCTAGGGTTTATATATAGTGATGCTCTTGAGTTCAATAACAAAAGGGGACACTTCAATGAGTTGAAAATTTCAAGAAGCATGGATAATCGAAATCCTAAAAATTGGATAATGACTTAAACTATGGAAGAAAAAAGCCATTGAATCGCTCAAGTTGAGAAGGAAAATAGTCAAGTAAATGGCTTTTAAATATTTGTTTCCTTTCAAAGATCTTCAAGGAAATTCCCACTTTCAAGAATCCATATTAGTAGAGATTTCCACACATTCTTAGTAATTGAAATACTTGCCAATGGATATCCATGCATTATAATGGAATGACAAGATTGTGGAATATTTATCATCCTGCCTTCCTAAGGCCATTACAATGTCATCAGTAGCTAGGAAAATTTGCCATCCTTGGCAAGGGATAAACTACTCATGAGTACCAATCAATGATCTAGGTAGAGAAGGCCTCCATAGAGAAGGGCTTTGTTCTTCTCACAAGTACTAAATTAGTGGAACTCTAGTCCCACTGTCATTGATAATCCTACAATCGAAACCAAAATATCTGTACATTGCACTATTAGAGAACTCCATTCTACATAAGTAAATATAATTCAAAAACTATTGGGTAAGTTACATGTTTTCGTAGAGATCATTCTTTAAATTTATCATATTTTTGATAAGGTTCAAATTTGTGTATTTTTAAATTAGAAAAGTGTCACCCATTACATAAGCCTTTATATGCTTTGAAAAATGTGCAAGGTACTTACATAAATTACTTAATATTTGTATGATAATTTATGCTTGCATTTTATAAATTATACCTCTTTATAGTGAGTGCTTGTTAAATGCGAGGTATTGTTCTTAGTAAGAGAAATATGAACGCTTCATTTTCAATAGTTATAGTTCTAAATAGTTTTTGCAAAATTCATAGTACCTTATCTTAGTATTCTAAGGGAAAAGATATCAATTTTACATACTAATCAACCTTTGAGATATTACCTAATGTTGACCTCTTAGATATGACAAGATAATTTAAATAATTTTTTTAATAAATAGCTTATGTCGAGAAGAATCTCACATAGATTCCAAAAAGGTAATGAAGGAGACTGAGAGGAGAGAAAAGAATATAGAGAAAAGAGAAAGGGGAGTGTAGAAGAGAGAGAAAGGCTTGAAAAGAAGACAGAAAGACTATAAGTGGAGAGAGAAAGACAGGAAAGAGGGAGAGAGATGGCTAACACCTATGAAAGGATAGGCAGAAGCTTTGAAAGCTGAAAGGACAAAGTTGTTTCTTTTCCTCTTATTTCTTTTCCTTATAATTTATTTTCCTTATATTCCATACCAACTCAAAAGAACAATGAGACTTATTTTAATGCTTTTCCAAGTGGTGGAAAGGGACACATTAGTTTATATAGACCTAATAAAACCATGCTTATCAAACCAATCAACATTTTCTTGTCTTCAAGATGAATTAGGTCCTCTTCTAAAACAAGATTTCCCATTTGTAAGAGCCTCTACCATACATTGATATATCAACTGAGAAACATGATGTATTAAATGATATAAAAGTACCCATTCTATCATAACTGCATTAAGCACTTCCACTCTCATCAAGGTATCATAAAAAATCATAAGTGCATATGCCAATCATGTCAACCATTCCATCATATGGCTTGCTCAATGGAGTTTATTTCTCTGATACTTATGATTCCAACAAATATACCATAAAAGATATTTGCCAACGCACCCATTGCATTTGCTTGTGATGCTTGATCAAAGTTTACCAGCATAGATTCTTGTGAAGGCGATATTATCAAAATACATATTGCACTAGTATCATGTAGGAACCACCTAATTCCTTGTGATTTCAATGAGAGTGCTCGTAATCCACTAACTAGTTCAATTTCTAAGAGATATATCATTATTAAAGCACACGAGTTTCAATTGTAGTGAATGGAGTACTTAGTCAGAAAAATTAATGTAAATTTTCTCCACATTTGTTTCTGAGACCTTCACTTAATTAATATCCCTGCCCTCTCTGAACATTGAAGTCTTCATGTTATGTCATCTAGACAACTCAGTGTTAGAAAACTATTTACTCCCTTCAGAAGCTACCATCTATCCTTTGGAAAAAAAACTTAAATATTTGACAATGCTCTATGACTCACACTTTTTAAAAATTTTGGGTTACTTATCTCTCTAGAAGGTCCACATTGTGCTCCATCATCTATAGATTTCATACTAGCCACTACATTAGAAAGTATTCTCCTCGCCTACACTTGTTTTGAGTAAGATAGGGTAGGAAAGTTAGTAATGCAACCATTATTAATATTTGTGGCTTTTTGACCAATGAAATTGGGCATTTTGATAGTTTTTTGAAGGTGTGAAACACTAGTTAGAGAACTTGTGACAATGTTTCCTTGTGGTATGCTATAGTGACCTGCTCGAGTTAGATCACTAAATCATTGTTGCTACAATAAGAGCTATAATTGTGGCTACTCCAAATAAGTGAATACCTTCTTTGAACTTCCAAAAACCTATGAATAAAGTTGTTGTCCTACATACCTTGAGACATAGATCTTATGATCATCTCTAGGTTTGCTTAATTTTTTAGATTTTGAAATGAGTGACATAACAAAGTTTTAGCAAATTGATCTTCGTTTTCATCTCATAAGGGAATGGCCCAATCCTTGAAGAATATGTGATTAGATTTCAAGTGACACTCCCATTCATCTTCTTGCTCAACTTAGATTCATCATTTGAAAGATCAAAGGCTTGCATGTTGCACTATGTAGTTGCAGACTTCCCTTCTCAAGCTATGCAATGGATGTTGTATATAATTGCAGACCTCCATTCTCAAGCTATAGATTTGCAAAATTTCCTTCTCAAGCCATTGAAGTTACTTATGGTGTGGAGTATATTACTCAAGAAACTCAATGGTCTTCTGGTGGTGCAAGTGGTTATTGCTACTAATGACCTTATTGAATCTACATTAGACAAGCTCATACAATTATTCTTATGAATAGTATTGTGCCATTGGTTTTGGTGTTCCACTTACTCATCTTTTTGAGCTTTCTATATATCTATGTGTCTTTGAATGTTGATGTTTTGGGTTGTGATCCTGCCTTGCTAGGTGTGGAGTATACTACTCAAGAAACTCAGTGGTCTTTTGGTGGTGCAAGTCATTGTCTCTACTAATGACCTTGTTGAAATTACATTAGACAAGCTCATACAATTATTCATATGACTAGTATTTGGTCATTTGTTTTGGTGTTTCAATTACTCCTCTTTTTGAGCTCTCTATAAATCTATGTGTCTTTGAATGTTGATGTTTTGGGCTGTGAGCATACCCTACTAGGTTTATAAAATGTTCATAGCATTCTAATTATCAACCTCCATAGTATTAGGTTTGGTGCATGTGGGAATTTGAAGCTTCTTATCATGAGTTTGTGTAACAAGTTCAGAGTATAGAACAACTTCTTAACACCCAAAATATGAGCGTCGCGGTCTAGATAGTCATCTAATTCTTGGAGTGGAGGTGGTCTAGCAGGCAAGTATGCAAATCCATGAGGCTTTGTTGCCAATGCATAGGCAAGAGATATAAACTTCAATCTACCTTAGAAAGCTATGGTAAATATGTCTACTTATGAATATGATTGTGTTATCTCTTATAGATATATGTTGTATAAGTACGTTTATCATGAAATTCTTTAAAGTAACATAGAAATTTAGGTAGCTTCTCATAGTTTTGTAAAAATAATACAAGAGATACACAAGGTGCAATAGTAGCTTTTATGCCTAATAATAGAAATAGCTATCAGATGATTACAAGCACTGACTCTTGCTTCAAGAGCTCCCTAGAACCTCATATTCAACTCTTCTACATGGACTTTATACACTTGGAATTCATGCATTCGTTTTCATTGCAATTCATGCAACCCCCTTCGTCTTTTTCGTTGACCATCAAGCCTTGCTTTATCTCGTGAACAAGTCGTGCGCTACAGGTCACATAGCTAGATGGTTACTTCTCTTGTTGAAATTCGATTTCTCTGTGGTTGTATGTAAGGGAAAGCAACACTACATGGCTGATCACATGTCCCGCATACCCAGAGGAGAAGCTGCTGGACAAGGCATACATGACGGCCTACCGGATGCTCATTTCTTTGGCGTATCTAGTGAAAAAGACTTGTTTAGAGCCGATCTGATGCCATATTGGGCCAATGATGTAGTTCAACTGCTACAAAATGGTCTACCTGAGAGACATATTGAGAAAGGCAGGCTACGGTGACTTATCTTAAAGATCCAATCATACCAACTGATTGCCGGCCAACTCTATAGGCTAGGACAGGACGGTTTGTTGCGTAGATGTGTGTGTGAGCACGAGATGCACGATGTATTGAGAGAAGCGCATGGTGGAATAGTTGAAGGACCCTTTAGTGGGGATACAACAGCCCGTAAGGTGCTACAATCGCAACTATGGTAGCCCACCCTATTCCATGATCCTGCTAAATTTGTGAAACACTGCGATGAGTGCCAGAGGACTAAGGTGCATGTGTGCAAGGATAAGATGGAGTTGACCCCCGTAATAGCACGATAACCCTTCGAAAACTGGGGCATTGACTTCATTGGACCTATCAGTCTTGCGGCACAGTACTCCTAGGTACGCTACATCATTGTAGCAACAACTGATTACCTGAAGCAATGGGCAAAGGCAAGACCCACTAGGAAGAATGATGCTAGAACCACTATGAAATTCTTGTAGGAGCAGGTCCTTTCACATTTTGGTTGTCCAATTGAACTAGTAAGTGATCAGGACATGCACTTCATTAATGAAGTGATATCCCACCTACTCTCGACCTTCCTAATCATTCATAGAAGGTCCTCGCCCTACAACCCTCAAGCAAATGGCCAAGCAGAATCCAAAAATAAAATCCTAGTCAACGTGCTTACGAAGGTGGTATCCACATCACGAAGTGACTGGGATAACAAATTAATGGCGGCCTTGTGGGCCTATTGTACAGCTTATAAGATGGCTGTAGGACAGACGTCCTTTAGGCTGACTTATGGAATAGAGGCCATTCTACCCTTAGAGTTCTTTGTCCCTAGCTTAAGGATAGCAGCCTAGGAGCATTGGGAGGGAAGAGAGGCTTGGACCAACCACTTAGTGGAGTTCGAGCGTCTCACACAGAGACTCGACTCTTAGCCACCCACACTTTGATTTGCGAGAAGACATGAAGAAAGATGTGGTTTGACAAGCATGTCCAATAGTGCAACGTTGATTAGGGGGATCTCGTTCTACTATACTCTATGAAGGGTCACAAACAGAAAATGAAATTTCGAGGACTAGGACCCTTCCGAGTATGTACAATTAGTAGAACAAGTAGTGTTGAATTGTAGACGCTCGAAGGTAAAGGAATATGTTTTTTTCAATGGCAGTCGCATGAAAAAGTACTATCCTCCTCCCCATCCATTGCACAAGCCACCTATGCTCAAAGCCCCTGTCAACGCCTGCATGGCTACTATTACCAAACTGAGAGATCAAGATGAAGAAGCAGTGGCACCCGCCTACCTATGAATCACGGTCACTGCAGAACGGATGTATTCTGTTGATGCCTTGATCGATGAAGGTGCGGACTATAATATCTTGACACATGACCATTGGACACGCATTGGTAAACCTAAATTACAACCCATAAATACTAAACTCATCCCATTTGGGGGCAACACTTACTCACTCTTAGGAAAATGCAAAGTGGCTGTCTCTATCGAGTTGGAAACTATACCAGTCTTCTTTTATGTGTTTCCAAACACTAAGGGGCCGGTAATAAGTCACTACTAGGTTGCACTTTTAAAAAGCAGATGGACTGCAATGTGGACTATAACCTAGATCGCATCCATCTTGCTATAGGCAATGTGTGCATAGTGACTACTTTCAGCAAGGGTTATCTTGATCCTTCTACAATTGCAAAGCCACCACTAGAGACCCCTACGACCATGCCTATGACCAAGCCTAGGGAGAAGGGCTGTGATATCTCACCCCATGCTCAAACTGCTAGAACCAAGCCCACCAAGGCCATTCACAAGTCCAAGGAGTCCACGCTCATATGGGTGCCAAAACAACAAGAGCCACCTTCTTGTAAATCATAGAAACATGCTTCTAAATGCAAAAACTATCAGTCACAGCCTAAGAGGCAGTTCAGACGCTATCAACGTAAGCGCACGACCATGCTTCGATGGATTCCCAAAGATCTCTTGTGAGCGCAAGGATACTATGAGGGCAACCCCTAGATATGGGTGCCTAAGAGTGGACATTCAAGAGGCTCAACTCTAAGCAACCTCACTCCAGCTAGAGAGGCTCGCACATACAGAGCCCAAGCTACAAAGTAAGCTGTACTAGCACTGGTTGTGATTAATGAATCTAAGCACATTTATTGTCCAAAGCTAGATGCCCCAAAATTATCCAAGTTAGAGGAGTTGAGCACCCCCATGCCCGCCTAGATAGAATGTAGCACACCTCCTATGCCACTGGAGCCCCCTGTAGCATCTCAAAGTGCTTTTGGGTGCAAAGTCCCATCTGTGACGCTATCAACGGAGTCACCACTGTCTAGCCCAATTGCACCATCACCACTAGTAAGTCTTAGGCCTTCGTATGAAAGACGATCTTTCCTTTCAGTGGCCAAGGATCTTGCTGAGACCTTGGGAGATCACGTAGTGATATGCATTAAGGAGTTAGATAACACCTTCAACACATTCGCTAGGAGCTATGTGAGACTTGACCTAGGACTTCTCAATGAACCCCTTGCTTCTGATGTTTGTGCGTTGCCATGCACTTGGGAAGAATACGAGTTTATGATCGTCAAATTCCCCAAATTTTCCACGGAATTAATCGCTAATGGAGAAATCTCAAAGGACCAAGCCATTCTCAGAAGACTAATTACCTCCTACTGCAAGCCTGCTCGCTTTGCACCTGAACAAGAACTAGAGGAGCTTATGCAGCTTGCCAGCTCTAATTCTTCATTCTCACAACTATGGTATGCCTTGCAACTCCAATGGGAGAAAAATGGCTGCCGCATCATGACCAATGCCAAGCAAAGAAGGGCAATCAAAACACTTGAACACGACCCTACTTATGTGGCACCTCTGTCGTTTACAGTTTTGGACATTACATGCAACATACACTTAGATGACCATGTGTTAGCCCACCCTTTCATTGACCAATTCTTTACGAAAGAGAAACTGCATGTTTCTAGCTGCCTCAACTCCGGGGACATTGTTCATGATGTCTTGACCTATATCACCCAAGCTTCCATACGACCATGTGAACTTGATCATCATGCCCAACTTGAATATAACCCTAACCTCTATACTTGGCTCTTGGCCAAGTAACTCACCCCACAAAGCCCATGTGAGTCCTCCTTCTTTCCTTGCTAATCCTAGGAAGGATTCCTTTAAAACTTAAGGAAGGAGGGGGGAAGCAAAGTGAGAGCCAAGTGATATAGAAAGGTGTAGTGATGGATGAAAATGATCAACTGAATTTAAATAGGAAAGAATGCAAGGAGGAAATAGATGTTGCTTTTGAATTATTTTCAAGTTTCATACCTCTGAAGCATCACAGCAAATTGTGGCACGCATTCTTTCTTGGGTTTTATAGTGATGATTCAATTCATAACGCTAATATTGGCATGGTGTAATGACAGGCACCTACCTTGGCAGGACAAGAAAAGGGGGGTAAACTTCCATTCACTAAAGAGGAATTGAAAAAGTATGGGATCAGTGTTTAGACATGAGGATTTAGCCAATTCATGTTCAAACATACCCTGAATTTAGACGATGCCATCCTGGAAGAGCAGACAGTGAAGGAGTTGGTGGATAAATACAACCTCCGAAAGTATGTGGAAAAGGTTGGACAGGCTATAGATTACAGCATGTGCGCTGAACTTTTAAGGAGCTTTGATGAAGGTAGGAGCTGTGGCACGGTCAAAATAAGGACTAGTGACCAAGAAAGAAGGGTGCAAGTGCCCTCTTAATGCAGATATCGTTGAGAAAGCCTTAGGGTTTGGGTCCAAGAAGGAGAGGCACCCAAGAAGAGATGTATACACCATGATGGGAGTAAAAGAAGATGACGTGCACACAGTGGATGGAATCAGTTTGACTAATATTCCAGACCCCACAACAAAGATGCAAGATAAAATGGTCCACGCCCTTTTCTCAGGACAGAGATACAATGCTTTAATGAATAGAATCAGGGTGCCATTACTAGAGAGCATTGCTGTAGGAGTTCCAGAGGAGGTGGATTGAAACGGTTTTGTGCAGAAAACTATCAAGAGTTCAGCTGCGCTCCTGGCTCCAGCCGCAGCACCACAGCTGGTGGGGAGTTTCCTGCTTCTACTGCATGATCCGCAAGGAAAAAGCCTGCCTCGAAAGCCTCCACAATCAGATATGGTGGTGTCTTGACGGTAATCATCGATGAAGCTATCAAGAATGCTGGTGTAGATGAAGAGCAAGCTGTGCATCAAAGCTCACCTAACCGCAAGGAAGAAGGCTCAAGTGAAAGGACAATAAGCCACAAAGGAGAGCTGCAGGTACCACCTACTCAAGTGGCTAAACCATGGGAGCAAAAGAGAGCAACAAAGAATGCCTAGTCCGCCTCTACCAGACCTCCTGCTTGAAGAGCCCGAAGATGCCCATATGTCCGAGCGCATTGTGGCAGCCAGAAGAAGAAGACAAGAACTAGCAGAGGAAGCCCAATGCAGAGTATGATCAATGCCAAGACAATTTCCTAAAGAGCCTATGCCACTACGGGGGGATCCCCATCCTATCGATTGGCCTCAGGAATTGGACATATTGCACCAATGGGAGCTCTAGATGAGGCCATTTGAACTTTCATTTGCTTATCCATGCTCTTTGGACCGTGCCTTGCCTCTAGGTATTCTAGCCAAGATCAAGGATCTGGCTAATGATCTTGCAAACAAGTGGATAGAGGAAAGAAGCCTCATAATAACCAGATGGAGGCAAGAGCCTGAAGACTACTAGAAAGACAAGGTAAACAGGGTTCCCAAAACCGTCCAAGGCTACGAGGCACAGTCGAAGTGGCAGAAGAGGATTTGGGATACTAATGTTGATGCATGGACCGCCTTCTACAGCTCGCTCCCTGAAGCACGCAACGACCCCATCTACATGCCCTGCCCTCGTAGGCATGGAGTTGACTATGATCAAAATATTCATAGGGATTTTGACTTTCCTAAGATATATAATGTTAATGCCTAGAGCCCCAAGGAATGCCTAGTCTTTAGGTTAGAGGATCTCCTCCCATCTATCAACCGCTTCCTTGCAGATTTTTCTTCTTGCCCTGATCTAGCCTTCTTAACTACCTATAATTATCTTAGGCTTATCAAGTTACTACTAATGCAGAGACCCACAGTTGAGGAATCCCACCTCCCTTCACTCTTTTTTGACATCAACCTAGGGATAGATAGTAGAGCTTGAAAGAAAAAAACAAGAAAAGAAAAGAAAAGAAAAAAAGCACGAGGGCTCACCTCACTCACTTCACCTAGGGTTTACACCTAGCCCCTCCCCCACTTCACGCTTAGGGCACATCAAGGGAAGGACTTCCAGACCTCTCACCCTAAGTTTTGCATTGCACCTCCAACAACACACGAATTGGGTCCTCAAGTGTGGGACATTACCAAGGGCTTACCTTAGGTTAGACCCGTCTCCCAGTTCCACTACACATGCACTTACACCACACCGTGAGACAGACACACCCCTTAGGGAGTGCACAACTTTCTCTTGCAAGCTATGATCATGACTCATTGAATGGCTACCCAGCTAAAGAAGATTATCCATGACATCTGCTAATGACCAAGAATTTTTCCCTGAGTCGGACAGGACACCACTACAACAGCTTCACGAGCTTTTGCATACTTCGATGGTTGGATGGACCAACATGCTTGATGTAGTCGACATCTGCTTGTTGATGGCTACCATGACTGAACCAAATCAAACAGAAGGAAAACTCAGTGATGGACCCACCATTGGCATAGATTTGGAACCTCATATTCTCCAAATGATTAGAGATGCCCATGCAAAACCTTTATCAACCATCCTAGAATGGGAGCTACAACAGTGTGAGAAATGACGAGTATCTTCATGAAGTCTAAAGCACGCCGGAATCTCTCCTAGTAATCATTAATCAAACTCCATCACCTCTCATTCACAACATCACCTTTTGATTGTGGTCATCTACCCACCAGTTCCACTTAGCAACAACCCCAGCTACCCCACTACTCCCCACCACAACACCATGGGACTGACACTCCTCTAGGAGGGAGGTAATGTTAACCCTCAAACAAACAAAGGTGGAAAATCTGGAAAAGCTAAAGCAAAAGACAAGGCTAAGGCAAAAGTGAAACGGAAGACGAAGGCGTGCCAAGAAAAATCAGGAAGCACAAGAAGCGCATAAAAGTCCTAAATAAGGGAAAAGGCACACAAGGAAAAGCGCAAGTCAATACTTTTGTAAAAGAGCAGAAGCACATTGTGATTTAATTTAAGGTGTGCCGGGCTCTCACCCGTGCAATTTTTAAATATAGACGGGCGGTGGAAAGGAAGCTAGGAGGATAGAAGGACAATGGGAAAAAGGACCTGGCCATGTAAAAAAGGGGATAAGGGGATGACTGCCCAAAAGGGATTTAGGATTCTGTATATAAAGTTGAAAAGTAAATGAGAAGCTCATTCTTATGTGTGGCCAAAGTTTGTTGTTCTTCTTCTCTTGTTTCTTGCATTCTTGCTTGTGCTTGAGTGAGGGATTGAGGGAGTGTGAGGGAGTGAGTGTGTGTGAGTGAGGGATCGTGGAGAAGAAGCTCCCCATCTTCTCTCTTCATCTTCTCTTCTTCTCTTCTCTCATCTTTTATCGCGTGGCTATGGAGGATGGAGGTTGACGGAGAGAGCTTGAGGTTGCTTGAGCTTGCCGCAAGAATTGTGGAGCTATCAGAGTGGAAGAGGGAGGAGGGAACTCGATCGAGCATCAAGGTAAGCTCATACACCCGTAAGGTGGGCTGTAACGTGTCCACTACTATCATCCACGACACGTCTTAGCAGTCCATCGGAAAGAATGTCTAGAAAGCTCCGCCTGGCACTCCCATGGAATTTTATGGGATTTGCGATCTAGGTCTTTCCGCATCTGCCATGTAGAGGAAGTATCCTGGCCGTTCCCACTTAGGATCGATCGGAATTAGGGTTTTCTTGATTGGTCATTATCTATCAGCAAACTAGCATCCGACCCAAGCGAACTACTTTATGCAGAAACGCGAGGCCCGAAGCGGATTCATGCTACACTTGGTTCAAGGAGAATGGGAAACGAGAGGGATGCAAAGCTCAACCTCTTTGCCATAAGGCATAGTCACATTCCGTTCCCGTAAAACAGCGTAAATTAGTAAAGACATATCTCTAGGTCATCGCTTTCGTTATTCGTTTTCTTTGACGATCATCCCGTTGTTCTTCGAGAGTTTGAGAAAAGTTCCCGACTAACCGGGACCACCCAGCTGTAGGACCGACCCATGGTCCATCCTCCGCACTTTCCTCGATTTTTTTAAGTTATGTAATTATCTAAAACATTAATTTGACATGTAGCAATCAGCTTCTTTAATTAATCTATTAAGCACTGGTTCCTTTACGTGATCTTATCATGTGACATAGAAAAACAATATCAAACAAGCTCTTTATTAACATATCATTATTTTTATCTTTGAAATACAAGGATTTTCCGCCCGTAGGCTTATCCATAATCCACCGAAGGCTATTCAGTAATCCACAGGGATCACTATTCAAAGATTCCACCCATAAACTAGTATGTGGGCCTCGAGATCCAATCCCGAATCACATTATCCTCTAGTGCAGAACCCGAAAGGCGAGGGATTTACGTCCAGAGCCCCCCTTGGCACCCAAGTGTCCTCCTGCTCCAAGTAGAGCTCAACGGAGAGACCTCTTGCGACGGGTTCGGTCCACGTTCCTGGTGCGGTCAACAACCCCCTTAGTTAGGGTCACGCATGCAGTCGGGGGTAACTGAAACTGCCTCTCCCTTCAGGCCTTCAACCTGAAGCGTAGATATTCATTTAATTTTTAATTCATAAATCAAAGAGTGCTCTAAATTCTCTAGCAAGCACAAACACTTTCATTAATCGATCTTGTTGCTGGCAAACTGCTAAGGAATGATTCTTTCCTTTCGAATGCATCAGCACTCGCTCCAAGGTGTCTTGCAACTTGGCAAGATCCCTTATATTCTGGGTTAGGGCATACCTTATTAACCCAACTTGGTCAACCCTAAAGTTCATTGGATACTTTAGATTCTGTTTTTTTAACTTTCCTTATTTAGAAGGATATCAAAAAAATACATCCTTTTGCAAGATAACTTGCGTAAGGATCTGCCATCCTTGTTGAGGGTATTGAACCTTCCTTCTTGTGAATCAATCACAAGACTATAAGACTTTGTACTTGCTGCACAAGTCGTGCATCATAATATACGATGAAATAATCCGTTTTAGTTTCTTTAAGTTGACGTTTGTTGGACCTAAGGTCTCTTTTTCAGAACCTCAGGGACAACCCTAGTTCTTTTACATTTACAAATTTATTGACCCTACAATCAAGGAAGATAGTCAAGTGTTTAAGGTATAAACGTTTCTTGGTCTTTAAATCATTTCCAAGGCATATTTTTCAGCATAGGTATTTCTAAGTTTACACTAATTCGGTTATCTTTTAGAAGGTAATATTGAGATCACCTTGGCACGATTTGTTATCCTTGTGACAATTGATTATTCAATCCTAAACTTTAATGCTTTGAGGTTAGGTAAATTCAATTAATCTTCCTTTTTCCTTGCAAACGAAACTCATGCCAAATAACAATCTTTTCCTTGCTAAGATATGCAATTAGCAATGATAACTTGCTAGAATTCAAGCAACGTAAGAAACCTTTCATGAATTTCATCTTCTACGATGATTCGTTGCATAAAGGAATAGGGGATAATGGTGCAAGATGCAGTTTTTATACCTTCAAGATTTAGCTGAAATATACTACTACAGTAGGCAGATAATCTGGCTCGTAATTCGTTTCAAAGCATGATGCTATTTGAAAGAACTATGTTTATTATATTATCATTTTTGCATGTTTAATTAAACTAAAATCCTTCATCGTAAATAACTAGGACAAAAATATATATTATCCCAGACAATTCATCTTGCACGATTAAATTAAAACCGATATAAAACCAAGAAGGAAAAACCTGGTTTTGAGGTGAGATATCCACATGGATACCGGGAGATGACCCTCCTGCAGCAGCTACTCCTTGGACTTCTTAGACGGCATCGCAATTCAAACGTGAAGGTAGTTTTTACTCTTTCTTTTGGATTTCTACCATCTCTCTTCGAGGCAAGAAGTCATTCAAAAAGTTAACCATGAGAAGGAATAATAAGATCTTTAGGTTCTTAGCTTCTTCAGAGAGGGAAAGGTTTATAAAGCCTAAAAAGGCCCTATAGGGTATATAGTCGGCAAAAAAAGTTGTGCGTGAGTGTGGCTTCGCAACATATGCACCTTGAGAGATTTTTGTGCATGGGAGTGAAAGGACTTAGGGGTTTTCAAACCTAAGGGAAAAATTTGAAGGGTAACACAAGGGATTATAGCACAAGGAGAGGGTGTGAAGGAAAAAGGGTACACGGGGGTAAGGGCTTAGGGGGTGTGTTAAAAGGAGTATGGGTGTTGGAAGGGAAAAAAGATTATGAGGGGGTGAAGGGTAAAAGGAGGATGAGTATAGGGGGGGTTGAGGGTTTTAGAAACCCGAGGGAAAATGATGGAGTAAAAGGGTCATGGGTATAGGAAAGGGAACTTGAGGGTTTTAAAAACCCGGGGGAGGGGGGGAAATTTATGGAGTGGAAGGGATATGAGGGGGTGAAGGGGGCTTAATTAGCCCCCCCTCAGGAAGCTTCACAAGGAAGCTTCCTTTATCCCACATGGCAAGAGGGGGGGGACAATCTGGCGGGGATGGAAAATTCTGCCGGTGGCCGACGATGGCGCTGTGGGGAGAGAAGCTGGAGGTGATAGGCTGCAGCAATGGCAGCTTGGTAGCATCAGGCGACTCTCCTTACCTTCGACCTCCCTTGGAAGCAGCACCAACAGTGCCAGAGCTTGCTTCAACTCCCTCTCGGCCTCCAGATCTCAGCCCCCCACCCCTGCTTTTATAGGGGAGGGGAGGGAATCCTCCCCCCCTTGACGTGTCTCAACGCATGTTGAAGGAGCCGAGCAAGCTCCAGCGAGGAGCTTGCTGGCTCCTCTATCCTCCCTTGATGCTCTTGCTCGATGTGCCGCTGTGAAGACGAAAATATATATATTTAATATATTACATTCTCTCCCCCTTGGAAGAATCGAGATCTCCTCATCTCGAGATAAACTGGTGATATTGATGGTTGAGAGTGCCTTCATCTACCCAGGTGGCATCCTCTTCGGGATAATCTTTCCACTGGACAGGCATTCTCTCAAGGTTCTAGATCTTAACTATCTCTCCCTAACATCTTAGATCCTATTCGGCCTTAGTTCAAGGACTCCTTGACCAAGTATTACAATTCGTTGGTCATCAAATACATGGTTAGGGTTAGGTACATATTTTTTCGATAGGCTAATATGGAATGCATTTATGAACCTTTAGGTTCTCATGGAGTTGCAATCTATAAGCATTGGATCCTAGGCATTGGAGGATTTTGTACGGCCCACAATACCTTGGACTTAGCTTCTTGCAATCTCCAAGGGATAGAGAACTCTTTTTAGGGCGTACGCAAATGAAGACCATGTCTCCTTCTTCGAAGACTCTTCCATGACGCTTCAAATCCGCGTATGCCTTGTGTCTATCCTTGGCCGCTTGTATGTCTTGTCTTATTGACTTTATTTGATCATCCATGTCTTCCAACATCTGCCTTGACGCTTCAACCCTTAGGATTGGATCAGAAAAGTCTAGAGGACTTCGACAATCATGACCATACAATGCTAAAGGAAATATCCACCAAGGAGCAGAATCAAAAGTTGCAAGCTAATGTATACCATACAATGTCTACTACAGAACAAGGCTGTGTATACCAGCAAGCCAATCACTTAAGCAGAAGATAATGTGGGAAGCTCATGATTCCCCTTTCGCAGGACATCCTGGCTATGCTAAGACTCTTAATGCAATTAGGAAGAGCTACCATTGGGAGAGGCTTAAAGGTGACGTTATCAAATATGTCACTGAGTGTTTGTCTTGCCAACGTATCAAAGCCGAATATGTCACGATGCCAGGGAAACTGCAACCGCTTGACATTCCCCAAATGAAATGGGAATTCATTAGTATGGATTTTGTTGTAGGCTTACCCCAAGTCCAGGGAGGATACAATTCCATCATGGTTGTGGTTGACATGCTTACCAAGGTTGCACACCTGATTCTAGTAAAGACAAACTATAAAGCCTCTGACATTGCAAGATTGCTTATCAAGGAGATATTCAAGCTACATGGTTTACCCAGAAGAATCATTAGTGATCGAGATTGTCTCTTCACATCATACTTCTGGAGAGCTATCTTTGAAGCTATTGGGACTCAACTCTGTTTTAGCACACCTACCATACCCAAACGGATGGCCAAACAGAGCGAGTAAATCAAGTCATTGAGGACATGCTTAGGGCATACTGCTCTCGAGAACCCAAGAAGTGGATTCAATATTTGCCTTTGGTAGAATTGGCCTACAATGCTTCTTACCAGGAAAGCATTCAGATGACCCACAGTTTGCCTGGTACAAGTTACCTCATGACCATTTGCCAATTCCACAAGTAGTAGGGTAGGTGCTTCTACTGTGGCTATTCCTAAATTTTTTGCACATGCTGGTGAGATAAAGGAATGTGTACTGCCACAATCAATCAAGGTTTTGAAACCTTTACCTTGATAGTCTGATGGTGTCTGAATCATCGAGAACTGGCGATTCGGCCCTTTCTTGTGTAAAGCGGCATGGACGGTCGCTTTTCAAATTCTGCTTCCATGGTCAGATCTTCCTCTTCTTCTTCTTTGCATCTTTGCCTATTGGCAATGCAGGTGATTCTTCCTCTTCCTCGAGTAGCGGCTCCTTGACCACGGCCTGGCCCCTTGAAAAGGTGCTTGGCGATGTCCTCCACCAAGCTTGGGACATTGCCTCTTGAAGTGACTGGGTTCGTTGCAGTGGAAACAACGGAGGTTTCCACCATTACTTTGAGTAGGAACAAAGTTGTTGACGTTATTCGTCCTTGCTTTCTTTCTTTGTCCCTGATTATGACCTTAAACTCTCTTCATTTGAGGTCAAAATGCTCCTCTGTTCGGGTCATTATAAGACCAAGTTTTGTTACCCCTTGGTCTAGCTTGCACCTCCTGAATTATAGGCGTTGCTCCAATGAGTGCATCCTAAAGATCTGATGGATGTATAGATTCAAGATGCGTATTTACTGGTGGATTTAAGGCCGCACAAAATTTGGACACCTGTTGCGTCATGTCCATCTGTGGCGCATACTTTAAAAGTGAAACGAATTTAGAGTAGTATGCGTCAAGAGTGAGTCCTAGCTGTTTTAGCTCGTAGAACTCGTTCATTTTCTGCATGCGATATGCAGGTGGTAAGTATCTTCCCTGCACGGCTTTCTTCAGCTTCTCCCATGTAACGGATCCCTCTGCAATCCCTTGATCCTTGCACCATTGCTTCCACCAAAGTCTGGCTTCGCTGGTGAGTTTTAACTTGGCGAGCATAGCCTGATTGGTGGGTGCAGTATCGGCTGCTTCAAAGTAATCCTCCATGGACTCAATCAAAATTTTAGCATAAGCCTGAACGAATCTGCCTCTCCCATCAAACTCAGGTGGCTTTATCTGCTTGAGGAGGAACTTCTTTTCCTGGATCACAGCAGTACTTAATGTAGGAGGCGAATTTGAAACATGTACCTGGGGTTGTGCCTAAATAAAGGTTTTCTTAACGTTATTATACGATAATCGACATTAGCTTATCTTTAATTCAGTTATTTCGTAAACAATATAGCTAATTAACTTTTTATCAACTCTTATGCACAGCCAAACATTGATAAAAAGAAGTCTTTATTTGTATTTACATGGGCATAGCCCTTTCGAATACAACGTTCCCTGTGATGATAAGTCAATTGTTACATTTAGTTTGGGGAGAACAAGGTTGTATTGCATTTATCTACAGGAACTGTGTAATAGTAGCGTTTTGGATCATGGATCTTCAAGAATCGATAAGTCATTGGAAGTTCAGGATATCCTTTCCATTGAAATCCATACTTCTCATGGCGGCCCAACACTTTAATCCTGTCGATGAGGATTACATGGGTTACTTCCTCATATACATATGAATTCATCTCAACCCTCCGACCTCGGATATGTAAAGTTGAATTTACATGAGCTTCCACAAAAATGAACAGCTTCACGACTTTCAAGTCTTTCAACCACTTGATCCTTTTTAGGTTGGTCTGTAGATAAGCAAACCGATGGGCGGCTATATAATATATTCCTCAAGCACCCGTACATCTTCGTTCCATGTACAAAGGTGATGGATTATAGATCTGCTCTAGGATGTTCATCATCCCAATTCTTTGTCTATAAAGCAGAGAATGCATTGCTGTCATAAACATGACCCGAAATACCAAAAACTTGTTCCACGCCTCGTAATTCTGCAAGATAGTGTTGAAGGTAAGGAAATGTTTAGAGAGCAACAATTTCTTTACTTCCTTTTATTGATATCTCATAAAACAGTTACGTTGTTGGTCGGCTCTGATACCAACTATAATGTGTCCACTAGTATCATCCAGGACACTTCTTAGCAATCCATTGGAAAGAATGTCTAGAAAGCTCCGCCTGGCACTCCTATGGAATGTTACAAGATTTGCGATCTAGGTCTTTCCGCGTCTGCCACGTAGCGGAAGTATCAAGCCATTCCCACTTAGGATTGACTGAAATTAGGGTTTTCTTGATTGGTCATTATCTATCAGCAACTAGCGTCCGACCCAAGTGAACTACTTTACACAGAAACGCCAGGTTCGAAGCGGATTCACGCTGCACTTGGTTCAAGGAGAATGGGAAACGAGAGGGATGCAAAGCTCAACCTCTCTGCCATAAGGCATAGTCCCATTCTGTTCCCCTAAAACAGCGTAAATCGGTTAAGACATATCTCTAGGTCATCGCTTTCATTATTCGTTTTCTTTCACGATCATCCTGCTGTTCTTCGAGATTTTGAGAAAAGTTCCCGGCTAACCGGGACCACCCAACCCCGTAGGACCGACCCATGGCCCATCCTCTGCACTTTCCTCAGTTTGTTTTAGTTATGTAATTATCTAACACATTAATTTGACATGTAACAATCAGCTTCTTTAATTAATCCGTTAAGCACTGGTTCCTTTACGTGATCTTATCATGTGACATAGAAAAACAATATCAAACAAGTTCTTTATTAACATATCATTATTTTTATCTTTGAAATACAAGGAGTTTCCTCTCGTAGGCTTGTCCATAATCCGCCCGAAGGCTATCCAGTAATCCACAGGGATCACTATTCCAAGCTTCCGTCGATAAACTAGTATGCGGGCCTCGAGATCCAATCTCGAGTCACGTTAGCCTCTTGTGCAGGACCCGAAAGGCGAGGGATTTAGGGCCAGAGCCCCCCCTGGCACCCAAGCGTCCTCCTGCTCCAAGTAGAGCTCAACAGAGAGACCTCTCGCTATGGGTTCGGTCCACGTTCCCGGCGCGGTCAACAACCCCCTTGGTTAGGGTCAGGCAGGCAGTCGGGGGTAACCGAAACTGCCTCTCCCTTCAGGCCTTCAACCTCAAGCGTAGATATTCATTTAATTTGTAATTCATAAATCAAAAAATGCTCTAAATTCTCTAGCAAGCACAAACACTTTCATTAACGGATCTTGTTGTTGGCAAATTGCTAAGGAATGATTCTTTCCTTTCGAATGCATCAGCACTCGTTCCAAGGTGTCTTGCAACTTGGCAAGATCCCTTATATTCTGGGTTAGGGCGTACCTTATTAACCCAACTTGGTCAACCCTAAAGTTCATTAGATACTTTAGATTCCGTTTTTAAACTTTCCTTATTTAGAAGGATATCAAAAAAATACATCCTTTTGCAAGATAACTTGCGTAAGGATCTGCCATCCTTGTTGAGGGCATTTAACCTTCCTTCTTATGAATCAATCACAATACTATAAAACTTCATACTTGCTGCGTAAGTCCTGCATCGTAATATACGATGAAATAATCCGTTTTAGTTTCTTTAAGCTGACGTTTGTTGGACCTAGGGTCTCTTTTTAAGAACCTCAGGGACAACCCTAGTTCTTTTACATGTATGAATTTATTGACCCTACAATTAGGGAAGATAGTCAAGTGTTTAAGGTATAAACATTTCTTGGTCTTTAAATAATTTCCAAGGCATATTTTTTAGCATAGGTATTTCTAAGTTTACATTAATTCAATTATCTTTTAGAAGGTAATATTGAGATCACCTCGGCACGATTTGTTATCCTTGTGACAATTGATTATTCAATCCTAAACTTTAATGCTTTGAGGTTAGGTAAATTCAATTAATCTTCCTTTTTCCTTGAAAACGAAACTCATGCCAAATAACAAACTTTTCCTTGCTAAGATATGCAATTAGCAATGATAACTTCCTAGAATTCAAGGCAACGTAAGAAACCTTTCATGAATTTCATCTTCTACGATGATTCGTTGCATAAAGGAATAGGGGATAATGGTGCAAGATGCAGTTTTTATACCTTCAAGATTTAGCTGAAATATACTACTACAGTAGGCAGATAATCTTGCTCGTAATTCGTTTCGAAGCATGATGCTATTTGAAAGAACTATGTTTATTATATTATCATTTTTCCATGTTTAATTAAACTAAACTCCTTCATCGTAAATAACTAGGACAAAAATATATATTATCCCAGACAATTCATCTTGCATGATTAAATTAAACCGATATAAAACCAAGAAGGAAAAACCTGGTTTTGAGGTGAGATATCCACATGGATACTGGGAGATGACCCTCCCGCAGCTACTACTTGGACTTTCTTAGGCAGCATCGCACTTCAAACGTGAAGGCAGTTTTTACTCTTTCTTTCAGATTTCTACCGTCTCTCTTTCGAGGCAAGAAGTCGTTCAAAAAGTTGACCACGAGGAGGAATAATAAGATCTTTAGGTTCTTAGCTTCTTCGGAGAGGGAAAGATTTATAAAACCTAAAAAGGCCCTATAGGGTATATACACGGCAAAAAAAGTTGTGCGTGAGTGTGGCTTTGCAACATACGCACCTTGAGAGATTTTTGTGCATGGGAGTGAAAGGACTTAGGGGTTTTCAAACCTAGGGGGAAAATTTGAAGGGTAACACAAGGGATTATAGCACGGGGAGAGGGTGTGAAGGAAAAAGGGTACACGGGGGTAAGGGCTTAGGGGGTGTGTTAAAAGGAGTATGGGGGGTGGAAGGGAAAAAAGATTATGAGGGGGTGAAGGGTAAAAGGAGTATGAGTATAGGGGGGGTTGAGGGTTTTAGAAACCCGAGGGAAAATGATGGAGTAAAAGGGTCATGGGTATAGGAAAGGGAACTTGAGGGTTTTAAAAACCCGGGGGAGGGGGGGAAATTTATGGAGTGGAAGGGATATGAGGGAGTGAAAGGGGCTTAATTAGCCCCCCCTTAGGAAGCTTCACAAGGAATCTTCCTTTATCCCACATGGTAGGAGGGGGGGGAACAATCTGGTGGGGATGGAAAATTCAGCCCCGGTGGCCGACGATGGCACTGTGGGGAGAGAAGCTGGAGGTGATAGGCGGTAGCGTCGGCAGCTTGGCAGCATCAGGCAGCTCTCCTTATCTTCGACCTCCCTTGGTAGCAGCACTAGCAGCACCAGAGCTTGCTTCAAGTGCCTCTCGGCCTCCATATCTCAGCTGCCCACCCGTGCTTTTATAGGGAAGGGGAGGAAATCCTCCCCCCCTCGACTGTCTCAACGCATGTTGAAGGAGCCAAGCAAGCTCCAGCGAGGAGCTTGCTGGCTCCTCTATCCTCCCTCGACACTCCAGCTCGATGCACCACTGCGAAGGTGAAAATATATATATTTAATATATTACATAGTCATTGCGCGTCAGCTATGTGAGAGGTAGCCATGGCAGCTCGGCTTGAAACGCTTGATCAATAAGCGGTCCGTAGGTCTCGGGGTAGAGCTTCGTAGCTCCCCTTCACATCACAAGGTAAGTATTGGTTATAATGCATATAAGTGGATATATCATGTACGCACAACTAGTGTTATCATCGATCATGCTTGATGAACGAACATATGCAATGAAACTTTACACCAAGGTAGGTTACAATTTCTCTTCCATTATGCTCATCTTTGTGTTGATGTTGAAGTCGATAGTTTTATAGCCAATTGATTAGAAGAGTAATGATCAAGTTGCAAGTTGCATCTAAAAGACCTTCCAAGGGCATATTTTTCCTTGTTATGATCCTCACACTAGATTTTTTTGGGAGCTTTACAGAAGAGCTAGATCTTTGACTTTATCAAGGGTATAGTGCATTTTCAAGTCACACTTTTTTCCCACTGAAATGGACATCTCAGACTATATGCTTAAGTTGCTACTAGTTATCATGCTTTGTTGATTCATACTCTGTTTTAACTAATTTTGATGACTTACTACTCTTGTGAACTATCTGAGTTGATTTGGTAGTAAGGCTATTGGTATGGAGGAGGATGTAAGTTCTTACCTCCAACATTACTTGCACCGACATGTCACAAATTTTGTCTTTAAATCTGTAGGTATAAGTAGTGATTGTTCTCATTTTGGATATGTAGTTTTTCATGTCTTTGTAATACTCTTGTTATATCATTGTTAAATATTTTATGCAGAGGTACCCTGGTAGTGATGTTTTGAATACATACACATCCATCGATGCATCTTTTCCTTCTCATCCATGCATTGGGGAAGCAAGATTGGTTGCAGGATCAGCTGCATATTCATCTATATAGAGATCTATTTCATCGTTGGCTCCCTTTTATGGGGCAAAGAGATTGGCAAACATAGATAAGATGTGGTCAGATTCTTGTTCACGATCTTTGATTTTTGGAGCAAGGTCAGCATCCACCATAGCCATGGTGGGCATGGGACAAAGGTTCTCCAGGGACAGGGAATTTGTAGGAAAGGTAGGCTTTAGGGCAGTAAGTAAGGTTGCAATGGTATCTTCTAGATCATCTATGGCATTGGATATGTGAGTATCATCGTTGACCATTACTAGGTTGGCCTTCACAGAGGGTAATATGGGCATCGAAGGGCAGTGATCTTCGAAATGAAGTGCACCAAGACCATTAATAGGTCGTTTATCTTCCTCTCGTTGGATGGGCATCAGGCCCTAGGTTGTTACCAAGCGACTAATAACATGTGGATGGCCATGGCTAGGAGGCCTACCACTATCATAGTGAAGTAGAGAAAGCATGAAAGAGAGGAGAATGAGAGTTGAAAATAGAGAATACAATGAAGAAGAGATATGTATTGAAGTAGGCATTACATCTTCTTGAATAATAGTCAATGTCATTATTATCATTGTTTCCTCTAACTTGGATCTTGATGCTCTTTTCTAGAAATTTTTGGTCATCTACAGGATAGGTTACATTGGTTCTCACGATCAACAATCATGCATGGACAAATTAATGTGTGCAATAGGGTTTCCATGAGCCCTCATGTATTAAAGGAAATAGTTAATATCCTACAACACCCTAATGAAGAGGGTTTGTATATACATTTTTGTAACATAAAAATTCACATATAATAGTCTGGCATCTTAGTCAATAATCAGCCTTATTTATTTCCTTAAAATCATTATTAGATTCACTTAGCTTTACACATTTCCTTGTTCTATTCTCTCATTTTACCTTATCTGGTTGACCAAATGCATGAGCATTATCCATGTGTCTGTAATTTTAAGCAACTTGTGGAATGTCTTTAGGTAGTGGATTGGCTTTCTGTTTGAGAGTATGCACAAAGCCAATGTGTGAATGGGAATCCATGGCATGACATTCAATGCTATAGTAGGCTCTTCTATATGCCATAGCAAGTCATCCTTTTGTGTGTAGATCCTTGGCTAATATTTTTTATGGTAGAGCATGACTACAAGGGATGAGTAATCAGACTAATGGAGTGTTTCTCAATTCTAGCATATAAACTCCAAAGAGGCTACACCTTCAACCAAGTATGGAAAGTTTTACAATGGGAAGTGCTATATAGTCTTTTACTTTCATCCAAGAGAACATAGAGATAAACATCTTCTAGTTTCTTAGTTGGGGGACCATAGCACTATGGTGATCAAACATGTTTTGTCTGGCGCAATGGTGTGTATATGTGATTATCTTGTTTTTTCACAATTGCAAGCTTGTGTATTGGAAGGAAACCCTTTCTTCAACACAATATGATAATGGAATTGCAAATCTGACGCTTGAATTTTCAATTCAGGTAATGCCTTTTGTTAGAATATAGTGCTTCTAAATTGTCTTGTTACTATAATTGTAAAATTGTCACTATAATTGTGGTGGAAAATAGAAAGTTTTAGTTTTTAGAAAAAGCTTGAATAAATTGAAAGTTTTCCATGCAATCAACCAACCATAATAGTTGTATTTTTTCTATCTAGATAGCTTCACAATTGGGTGGCATCATTCTTGAATCATAGATGGACTACTCTTGTTGTGTTTAGGATGTGTCTTGGGTACAACACATTTTTAGAGATACTTCAAAAGTCATGGGTACAACAAATTCTCAAAGAAGCTTCTGATTTGTATTATTAGTAAAGAAAATATAGGTTTAAATATGTTTAGAGTATTATAGTAGATTTGTTATAACAACTATAGATAGATTGCTCTCCTTATCCATGGGATTCCCTATAATAGCTAAAGATGGATTCGTCCATCTCCTGTTGACAATGCTGACCCTTATTTCATAAGGAACTTTCAATCATTTCCTACGTCATAGGAAAAAAAAAGGGAATTCCCTATCAATTACCTAGTTAATAAAATACATAAGTAGGGAAAGTAACTGATAGGAAAAATGGAATATTTCCTAGGGAAAATTCCTACATAGAGAAAATTCCGTATGTAGTTCCTAGGAAATTTTCCCTATGTAGGAAATTTGATATGTGATTCCCTAGTTTCTATAACTAGGAAATGTTTCATTTTTTGTATCATTTACTTTTCGTGCTTATGTTTATTTTTTACTAGGGAATTCCCTTTTCTTTTCCTATGTAGGGAATGATTAAAATTTCCTTGTGGGGGTGAGTGACTGATCTATCATTTCAAAATGAGTGACTATCAAGATTGAATGTTGTACACCTCGCCATCCACAACCTAACCAATGCTTCATAAAAAAAGCTACCTCCCTGGGTGTTGTTGGGTGGTCCTTGCCGTGTTGGACGAGTTCGACATGCCAATCTATGGTACCTCCTACCCAAGACAATGATCCTTGATGCAACAACGATAGTTTTCTTCGATCATTTGCAAATTGGGAGAAGTTTTTCTAACCCTACCCCTTTTGATTTCACGATTCAATCATGTTTCAAGTTTGGGGATGTACGTGTATGGGATATGATCTTGTGTTAGGCCCCTGTTGCATCGTTAATATGATCTTTTAAGGTCTTAAGTGTGGAGATGCATCCCTGCGCATCTGCTTTGTATACCCTCATGGACACATCCCTCTCGGACAATTTTGGCCTACCAAATCCTGGTCTCAACCCTAATAGGGTCCTTTCCCCACCCACCCATTCTCTTTTCAACCCATCTTAGGGTTGTTCATTGTCCGTTTGCCTTTTTTTCTCCTATTTTTTGCTGCTTTACCATGTGAATGCATCCTATATTCACCAAATTTACAATCTAACCTTACAACCTTGTTCATCCCTTTGAATTGGCTACTTTTCTTTTTTACAAACCCCTATTATGAGCCACGGACCATGAGTTATTAATCTGTGAAGATGTTTTTACACATTTAACGTGTTTCCATGTGAATGTGTCTTTTTTGCTTCGAAACAATACTCTGATATGACAGCCATGACCTACCCCTTGGGATATTTTTCCTTTTTACTGCCTATCATTTTGATGTATGGTTTGTTTGTTATTAATTATTTTTTCTTTTTAGACATTTTCATGTACATTTTTAATCATTTTTAGATGTGAAATTGCCTTAACCACCACGAAAAATAACCCTGACCGTGGTTTGGTATCTTGTACGACTTTCCTTTTTCCCTCATCCTAATCCGGCCTACCAATTTTATTTTATTAAGTTTTCCATGTGTTTTTGTACAGTTTTTTCTACTTTTCTCCATGTGAATGCCCCTTAACACCATCACAATTGAATTTTGACTCAACAAACTTGTCCCAAAAGCTACCCTTGCCATTTTTTATTTTTGTTGCTCTCCATTTCCATGCACAGATGTTTTTGTATAAATTTTCGACTCTGTTTTCGTTGGTATTTTTATTCTTTTTTCTATGCGAATGCACTCTACCATCCTCGAAACCACGTGTTCAACCTCACCAATCTTGTCTAACATCTTCCTGTGAACATTTTTTGTGCTCATCTTGTCGGGTTGCGACCTCTGCATTTCTTCGTATTAATTTTTATTTCCAATTTTGGGTGTGTTTTTTTTTGTTTTTTCCATGTGAACACATCCTATCCTTGTCACAACTACATTCTCATCTGGCAAGCTGCCCCACACATCATTTTGCACACTTTTTCTTTTTTCTGTGCTTCATTTTGATGATCGAATTTTTCAGAGTTACTTTTTCTAGGAATTTACCTTCCTATATTACGCGTGTTTGCATGTGCACAGTCTGGATTCTTGCTTCTCATGTAAATTGACGTGTTTATCCCGCTGTCCTCCACCCATGCGTGTTCTTGCACGTCCTCTCAATCCTCAGAACATTAATCTTTTTACCCTCGTCCCATGCACACATGTGGGACGAGGGCACCGATGGTTGTTTATTTCCAAATTTAATAAAAAAACAAACAAAAACAAACCCCTACTCCCCCTTATTGCCCCCCCCATAGACCCTACCCCCCCGCGTTTAGTTACCCTTCCTCTCCTTAGTGACACCTACCCCCTAGTCCCCACCACCCCTAGGTCCCCACCCCATTTCTAACTCCCCTACCCAACCCTTAGTTACCCTACGCTCCCCTTAGTGCCCCTCCCTACCCCACCCATGACCCCCCCTACTATCCCCCTAATGGGCCCTTCCTTCCTCATGCCCCATCCCACCTTCCCCCCTCCCACCAACCATCCCTCCCCCCCTTCCCCCCCGCATACTCTCTGCCCCTCCCCTCCTCTTTCCCCATCTCTCCTTCTCCTCCCATATCCTCCCTCTCCTTGCTCTCCCTCCTCCCCAGCTCCTTTTGCTCTCCCCACTAGTGGACACCAACTGTGAAACCCGTCACCTAGAACTGCCCATTGCCACTACAAGACACTTGTTGCCATGAGCCCATCACCAAGATTTGCCACGTTGCCACCGCAGAGACCCATGGCCTGCTAGTGGTCGCTATCACCCACTATGTTTGCTATCATGCCACCGCCCAAAGCACTTGGGCTGCCCACTTTACCTCGACTTTGCCGCTGCGCCATCCATGCCATGTTCCATCCCTGCCCGCCTCGACAATCACCCTGTTTGCCACGCACCTGACAGCACTGTCGCCACAACCTTATGAAGCGCCCAGGATGCCTCTCACACACACCTCTCCCACCTCCTCCTCCCTATCCTCTCCTCGACTTCCCTTTGTTGAGAAATGTGCAATCACATCCACCATAGCCTCTTTGTAAGGAACAAACAAGGCCAAGAAACACATTGCAAATAAAGCCTTAGACTAGGTCATGTATGCATAGTTTATTAAAACCACAGTTGGTGAATACGGAGGAATGCGGAGGAAATGGGAGAGGAATGCGGAGGAAATGAGAGAGGGAGAGGGAGGGAGAGAGAGAGAAAGAGAGGGAGAGGGAGAGGGAGGGGGATGAAATGAGAGAGGGAGAGGGAGGGAGAGTGCATTCTCTCTCTCTTTTACTTTTTTTTGTATAATTTGTGTATATTGAGAGAGGGAGAGGAAATGAAAGAGAAAGAGAGGGAGAGGGAGAGGGAGGAAATGGAAGAGGGAGAGGGAGGGAGAGAGAGAGAAAGAGAGGGAGAGGGAGAGGGGGAGGAAATGGGAGAGGGAGAAGGAGGGAGAGGAAATGAGAGAGGGAGAGGGAGACATTAAACATAATAGGGAAATGAGAGAGGGAGAGGGAGAGGGAGGGAGAGAGAGAGAAAGAGAGTGAGAGGGAGAGGGGTAGGAAATGGGAAAGGAAGAGGGAGAGTGAGCGAAAGACAAAGAGAGGGAGACGGAGAGGGAGGGAGAGGGAGACATTAAAAATAATAGGGAAATAATAGAGGGAGAGGGAGAGGTAGAGAAAGGGAGACATTAAACATAATAGGGAAATGAGAGAGGGAGAGGGGAGAGAAAAAGAAATGAGAGAGAGAGAGAGGAGACAGAAAAAGAGAAAAAAATCATTCAACCTAATAGGGAAAGAGAGAAAGAGAGGGTGAGGGTGAGGGAGGGAGAGGAAATGAGAGAGGGAGAGAAAGAGAGAAAAGGAAATGAGAGAGGGAGAGGAGAGAGAAAAAAATGAGAGAGAGAGAGAGAGGCGAGAGAAAAAGAGAAAAAAATCATTAAACCTAATAGAGAAAGAGAGGGTGAGGGTGAGGGAGGGAGAGGACATGAGAGAGGGAGGGAAAGAGAGAAAAGGAAATGAGAGAGGGAGAGGAAAGAGAAAAAAATGAGAGAGGGAGAGAAGATAGAAAAAGAGAGAAAAATCATTAAACCTAGTAGGGAAAGAGAGAGAGAGGGTGAGGGTGAGGGAGGGAGAGGAAATGAGAGAGGGAGAGAAAGAAAGAAAAGTAAATAAGACCTTACAATAAGCTCATCCTAGGCTCATAGGGGTTAGGCCGATCCTCAACAAACCTAAGGAATATATGGCTAGAGAGCCCTAGCATACTTGTGCCTCCTAGCATAATGTTCTTCCTGCAAAGATACCTCTCATACTACATGGGGCTTGTCCTAGCCTCTACCACGCAAGTATACAACGAAGGCAATCAGCCTATCAGTATGAAAAACATTCATTTTTCATAACATAAATCCAAAAATAACTTTGGATATTCCATAAAAATCAATCTCTTCTTAAAAAGACAAATACAAGAAACTAAAATAGCATCATTCATATGCTTTGCAAAACTAAAATAGCATCACAACAAGATCTCTTAGGAAACTCATCCTCAACTATCAATTTTAATTAATAAATATAATATAAAATCACTTGCAAGGAAGGACACTCTTTTATCATTAACTCTCTTTCTTCCTTAGAATAGTCGTAGGAATAAATATTTGCTCTAACAAGCATATATTTGAGCATATTAACTATTTTAAGGTTTATTCCACGAGTAGTAGTAGTATATATGTAACCACCAAGCTAGAGATCATGCTTTGGTATCTGTGGAGATCCCAATCTCATGCCCTCATAGAGATTGTAGTGTGCAATAGTGTGGAGAGAAGGTATGTGAGTTGTAAATGGTAAAGGAGAATTCTATTGATGATGGAGAGAAGATGAGGTGAATCGCCAATTCTATTCTTAGTGAGTGCAACCTACCCATAGTATGGCATCCATGATCGATTGAAATCAATAAGACTTTGAAATCCTACCTCGAATATTATAACTTTTATTTTGTGGTGGATTTTCTTGCCATAATTCAATGTCAATTTGTGCTTGTGTTTTCCAGTGTGTTGACTATGGGTGTCAAATGCTCTAGTCGGATCTCTCTCTCTTTCTCCTCTCTCTTCTCTCAACTCTTGTCTCTCTTTTCATCTCTATATAAGTAGTCATAGTCGTATTCGTGCTCATGGTTGTGGTCGTAGTCATAGTCATGGTCGTTTTCGTGGTCGTAGTGGTCGTGGTCGTGGTCGTAGTCATGGTCGTGGTTGTCGTAGTCTTGGTCATGGTCATGGTCATGGTCCTGGTTGTAGTCATAGTCGTGGTCGTGGTTGTGGTCGTGGTCGTGGTCATGGTCGTGGTCATGGTCATAGTCGTAGTCGTAGTCGTGGTCATATTCCTATTCGTAGTCATGGTCATGGTGGTCGTGGTGGTCGTGGCGTGGTCATGGTCATGGTCATGGTCATGGTCATGGTCGTGGTCGTAGTTGTGGTCATGGTCATCATAGTCGTGGTTGTGGTCATGGGTCGTGGTTGCGGTCGTGGTCGTCATAGTCGTAGTCGTGGTCATGGTCGTGGTCGTGGTCATGGTTGTGGTTGTAGTCGTAGTCGTGGTTGTAGTTGTAGTCATGGTCGTAGTCGTGGTCGTCATCGTGGTCGTGGTCGTAGTCATAGTCGTGGTCGTGGTCATGGTAGTCGTAGTGTGGTCTTGGTCGTGGTCGTGGTCATGGTCGTGGTCGTAGTCGTAGTCGTAGTCATCGTCATGGTTGTGGTGGTCATCGTGGTCGTGGTCGTGGTCGTAGTTGTAGTTGTGGTCGTGGTCGTAGTCGTAACGTAGAAAAAGAAAGAGAGATGGATGTAGAGGATAACAATTTAAGAAATAAAAAAAAAGAGAGAGATGGAAGGAGAGGAGAACAATTTAAGAAAGAAAAAAAGAATGATAACAAAAACAAATTGTTTGTCATAACGTAGACAAAATGGAAAACGATGAAGGTCCTGTTGTTCAAGATCATGGGGCGTATCTTAATCAACGTGTCCCATGCCCTTATTCTCAATGCAAGCTGGTAATTAGACGAAAACGTTGATTGTCTATAGAACACGTACGACGATTTGGCAAGTTTCAATCTAAGATCATTGATCAAGCGATTGCAGATTTTCAGCAAACGGTAAGAAAAGTTAATATCAATCATGCATTGTACTCGCAAGCTAATTGAATACCATATACAATAAGATTGGGTCTGGCTGGCAAATTTTCTATCCAGGGAGGTGACGTCTCGTCCCAAAGAGAATTGCACCCTTTGCGGCCAATTAGAAGAGTTCGTGGGCCTGCGATGGATGGAGTGCATGAGCCAATCCACCACTTGCAAGACCAATCTATATCGTCAATGCCAAAGGAGACATGCAGCCTTCGAGACCTACCTACAATCTTGGAGCCTGAGATGGAGGCAATGATCGATGCATTGATTCCTATGGATATCGAGACTTCTAATCCACTTAGAGAGGAAGCATCCATACCATTATATAATGGGTACCACTACAACAGAAATGAGGCATAGACGCACATGTTAGACGCACAAAGTCGGGTGCATCTATCACAGCGTCTATAAGCACGTCTAAATAGATACGATTTTTGTGTCTATATATCTGCGCAAATAGACGCGCTTATACACGCAAAAATAGACGCACACGTCAAAATTTAAATCATACTTAAATCATTTCTTTTCAAACTACGCCTTTCCTTTCCTACGTTTTTTGCGGTTTTGAAGCTTGAGTTTAGCCGACATGCAATCTCTTCATGCCTGACCTAGTCTTTTCATGCCTCACCTCCTCATGACTCACCTCTTCTTTCATTTCAAACACATAAGAAGGGAAAAAGGAAAGTCAAGGAGAGGAAGAAAGAGATAACAAGAGAGAGGAGAACAAGAAGAAGCAGCAAGCAAGGAAGCAAGCATCAAGGGAGGGTAACTTACCAAGAAGAGGAAGAAGGAGAAGGAAGAAGCGCTACCACCCACCACACCAAACACCCAAGGTGAGTCTCTCTCTCTCTCTCTCTCTTTCTATCTTCCTCTCTCTACTCTGTCTGTGTATTTAGGATTTTTGATTTCATTATGTATTGCATTTTGTAAATCAATAATGGCGGTCGTCTGCTAAAATCATCCGACCAAGTGCGTCTGATAGCGCGTCTGATAGCGTGTCTACATCTCAGTGTAGACGCAGATATAGACGCGGAAAAAATTTCTTTGGGGATGCGTCTTTGAGCATGTGTGCTCTATAGTGTACACATGAGGATACACGCACTGACAGACGCTCACAGAGATGCAGGTATAGACGCGCACAGAGACGCAGGTATAGATGTTGTATGTAATATGTTTTATCTATACAGGGTAATATGATTTTTTTTGTGTAGATGTGGAATCCTGGATCGTCCAGCACCCCATTCAACAAGGAGTAATTCGTGGGGGAGATGACCAATTATCTTGGTCACCCTCCCAATGCAGATGAGGTTTTTAGTGTGATGTCTGGGACACCTATCACATCTTTGCCTACACAGGGATCAGCTGAGGTACATGGATCGGTTGAAGCACGTACATTTGCAGAGGCACGTGTATCAAGTGAGGTAAAGGGTAGTGCACGTCGAGGGAGGAGGGAGAGTGGTGTGGGAGGATGAGGGGGTCGAGGGCTTTGTGGGGGTTGCCTAGGTGGTGGCTCTTGATCACCCTCATCGGAAAATGAGAGAGGTGAGCCTCCACAAATGTACTACTCTATCACTGATGTTGGTGGTATCTTGCATGACTTCGAGGGGAGGGAAGTGATAGCCTACTTGAGGAGTGTCGTGCATGCCACATACAAAGATTGCATGATTCCCTTCAAGCACCAAAAAAATGGTTTGTGGCAAGAGGTGCTGCGGGCAGTACATAAAAGGTACCCTAATCCGGAGAATTCACGATTCTCAAATGATTGGGGATGGTCAAAGGTGAGAGACGGGCTTCATAACAAGAGGTCTCACCTTATGATGCGCGCCAAGAAGTCATTGCGGAGACAAGAGCAGGGGCGCCCTGGATATGGCCAACCACCCAATTGCCACCGCAAGGAGTGGAAAGAGGCCAAGAAGAGAGCAACGGAGAAAATGACAAGTCGCCAGCATCATGCAGAGGCGCGACGTATCCAAATGGAAACCATGGGATCGTCGCATTATGGATTGGGTGGCAAGGAGTCATGGGAGGCTGAGTTTGTAAGTATTATTTGATTTATTTTTTTAAATTAAATTTTGTAATTTCTTTCACTTCATTATGTAGTGTGTTTTAATACGTTGTATGTTCAAATTGTTTTGTAGTTCCATATCGTTGGTAGGATGCCTACTCCTAGAGAGGTAGGCTACCATCGAGGTCATAACCGGGCGGCAACATTTCTACAAGGAGGGACTCATCACGGAGGAGCAATATAATCGCGCCATGAGGATTCCACCATCAGAAGAGGTATGTTTTATTTTTTACATGAAAAGTATAGATCAATATGATTTATTGTTTGTAATGGTATCTATATACTTTAATCCTTTGTGTAGGCGAACCCTAATGCAGTTGAGGATAGCGAAGGGGGGACTAGCAGTAGCAGTGGCGGCAACAGCAACGGCACATGCAGCGGTGGTGGTAGCGATGATGATGCCTCTTCTGAGGAGATATAGAGGAGCCCCATGCATGCATGTCTCCCCTTGGCTTGTAATTTTCATTTTTGATATGTATTACTTTCAGCGTGCTTGCGATCATGACGTCACAAGCACTAGAACTCATAATGTAAAAACATTTTATCTATATATATGAAATTTTGTGTGCTACATACATTGTTTTGTTTTCAGTATCCAATCTTCGAAATAATCTTTTTCTATTTTCCCTAAGTATACAATTTGATGCTGATGGGGGGAAAAAAACCCGAGAGCATGTGGCCTACAAAGCCACATGCTCTCTGGTTTTTTTTTCATACCTCTGTTTTGCGCGTCTATCAACGCGTCTAAATTACAGGATAAATGCATGTCTATTCTCGTAAAAAACTTTTAGAGTAAACGTGGTGTTAGACGCGTAGATACACGCGTGTATATACGCACAATATGAATATATCCACTTTTTTTAAAATATGATTATATATTTATGTAGCACGTTTATACCTGCGTCTATAGGCGCGTCTAAATATGCGTCTACTTCTGCCTATAAGCGCGCTTTTAGATGCGCTTTTGAAGACGCGAAAATAGACGTGTTAATAAACGCACCCGACTTTTTTTTTCACAATTCAAATATTGCATCTACAAGTGCGTCTATGGAGCCTTTTTGTTGTAGTGTATTGAGTATCTCACTTGAAGACACTGCTTGCACTCTTTAGTGTGCAAGCAAAATATGGGTGGAGCGATGCAAGTGTGAGACCGAGTTGTTTAGGTACCTTATACATACGCTTCGTTGATTTTTTTTCGACACAATTATTAAAAACATTTATGCTTTTTCAAGGCATTTTATGTTTTTTTAAGATTATTGAAATATCATATATTACCACCTACAAATACCATGCCTGAGTCTCGTGATGATGCACGACATGTTTTACGAAAGCTTGGCATGGACTACAACAACATCCATGCATGTATCAACGATTGCATACTGTTTCGAGGAGAATACAAGACTATGGAGACATGCCCAAAGTGTGTTGCTCATAGGTATCGACAGGACTTGTAAGGGCAAACTATCCCTCCAAAAGTTCTCAGACACTTTTCGCTTATCCCCCACATAAACCACATGTTTCGTACGTCTGGCATGGCGAGCTTGACAATGTGGCATGCGCAGAATAGGTCCACGGATGGAGTTCAACGAATATCAGCGGATTCACATGCATGGAGCCACATTGACTCTACCTTCTGAGGCTTTACCTGAGAGTCAAGGAATCTTCGACTCAGTTTTGCAATGGATGGCATGAACCCATTCGGTCTGTGCTCAACTTCTTACAGTGTGTGGCATATAGTCCTTGTCAACTACAATATCCCTCCATGGCTTTTTACGAAGAAAGGACATCTCATCCTTAGCTTACTCGGCCCCAGCTGCTACAAAGTCAAAAATATGGACGTGTATCTTCGTCCATTAGTCGATGAGATTAAGATTTTGTGGGAGGAGGGGGTCACCGTGCAAAATATGAGCAAGCACGATGGTCAGCGGTCTACCAATATTCGAGCCATCCTCATGTGGACGATGCATGACTTTCCGGGATTTGGAGAGTGCTCAGGTAAATAGGCTTCCATTCCCGTTGGTAATATCAATATTTTATCTCGTTCAAGCTTGTATTCACTAGGTCATGGTGTTGGAACAGGTCTGGTTACCTCAGGTTATCATGCATGTCCATTGTGCGGGCTACAGTTATACTCCCAAAGGTCACGAACCATGAAGAAGATGGTATATTAAGGACACGCTGCTTTCTTGCCGGAGGATCATGAACTCAGGGAAGGTTTTTCTAGATGACCTCCAACACATATGAATGCCACAAGTTGGTATGAGCTGAAAATGGTCCACGTGGAGTCACATCCAAACGGAATGCGACGGTTCTCAGTTTTCCACGAGTTGCCATATTGGACCCACTTACAGGTCAACCACTTATTGGATCCCATGCATATTTTCAAGAATGTGGACAACTTGCTATGGGACCACATCACAGGAAAGAGAGACACTATAGGGGCACGAATGGATTTGAAGGAGGTAGGTAAGATGGAGGCACTTTGGCCGTAGTTGAGTGCTAATGGTCACGTGCAGCTACCTCGCGCTCCTTGGGTTTTGTCCACTAAAGAAGAGCGCATTGTGAAGCAAGTAGTCAAGTCTATCCACACTCCGATTAGTATGATGCGTTCTCTCAAGTCTGCAGTTTCTAAAGATGACCAATTATCAAGGCTAAAATCCCATGATTGGCATAAGGTATGTCAGGTTTGTATTACCAATGGATTGTAATTGGCGTGCGCATTTTTCTATTTGGAGTGTAGCCATTGTTTATAATGCTTTCTCATTTGTGGCAGTTTGTACTACCAATCGTGATCCTAGGATGTCTTACTCCAGAAATACGCAAGGCCATTTACAGGTTGTCGACTTTGGTGCAATGGATCTCACAGAAGGAGATTAAGACGTCCTCTATTGAATCTGCGAGGCGGGGAGTAGTGGAGACGGTCTGTCTCTTTGAGAAATACCTACCTACCAGCATGCTCACGATACAAATCCACCTTCTTGTGCATCTTATAGATGAAGTGGAGATTGCTAGACATGTCTATATGATGGATGTTCTTCTTGGAGTGCTTCATGAAAACCCTGATAGGCTTTGTATGAAAACGAGTTCGGCTAGAAGGTAGCATGACTGAAGGTTGGTTGATGTCTGAGGCGCTAGTGCATATTTCACAATGGCTACCAACGGTAGATCCAGACAATAAAATGCTATGGTCACTGAAGGACGATGATAGATTGACTGGAGATGTGGTGGTTGGAAATGGGGTAGAAAAAAAAATGGATGCTACAATGGAGGAGAAGGTGAATCGCTTTTCTATGTTGCACCATGCCTCTATAGAGACGTGGCTCGCCAAGTACCAGATCGCTAGGCAAGATTGAGAGGAAGCGCGATCTGAATTTCGACGTAGTATGTGTCATCGACCGATTTGTGACAAAGTATGAATTGCCTCCAAGAGATACATTTTTTGTAGGCCCCCAAATGTCTGTATGCACAACATCAAGGATATTTCTGCTTACATCTCTGTCATGTGAAAAGGGTTTTCTTGCCTGCTTACCAAACTCACATGCTTCGCATACCTTATGAAATTCTGCAACTCTAAATGTAGGCAAACCTATATAACCAACCCTTTGGACTGCATTAATTTTAGCCTTTGTACATTTGCATGTCCAATGCGTTTGTGCCAAATTTAATTATCTCCAACAACACCTTTTCCTTTAGCATACATAGCAGCATTCATAGTAGAAATTCCAGCATCCAGAGTAAACATACGTCCAACTCTACTTCCCTTTATAACTAACTTGCACTTGTCATTGAAGTCTTCTACAAAGCAACCCTTTGCATTAAATCTCACTTGCAGCCCTTGATCTACCATTTGACCGACTGACACCAAGTTCTTTGTAATAGATGGCACATGTAATACATCTGAAAGACTCTTTGTCTTACCATCATGCAAGGACAAGGGAACTTTTCCAATGTGTGAAATTGGGTGGCATGAATCATCACTCGTCTGCACATAACCTACATTTTGCAAATCCTATATCTCTCCAAACCATTCTGCATGGCTGGTCATATGAATTGATGTACTTGAATCAACATACCAAACATCATCATGTGTTCCCTATCCTATAACAGCATTCAGCATATGCTGCATAACAAACAGACGCTCATTTTTGTCTTCATTCTGTCGTGAAGACGATGAATAGTTTCCTTGCTACAACTTACCACTGCAAATATAATCTTTCTTAGCATAACATTGGGCTCCAATATGACAAGTTTTGTCGCAGTAGTGACACACAATACTAGAGTTGTTAGAACCTCTGTTCTGCCATCCACCTCTTCCTCTAAAGCTCCCCCTGCCTCTAAAGTTACTGCGACCTCCTCAAACCTGCATATCACCAAATTGCTGATTCAATGTATTTTGCTGGTTGCCACTACCACGTCCTGTACCACGGCCTCTTGAAGAGAACCTGCCACGTCCCCTTCCTGAACTGGAGTAGAAAGCTTGGACCTGTTCACCACTTGTTTCAGATGTCTCACTCTGCATGTTGATCTCTTCAGTATCATAAGGGAGACCAACACATCAAAATCTGGAAATGGCTTTCTAACATATACAGAAGTTACAAAAGACTTCCAAGCCTTTTCATTGTTAAGTCCACCCAAGGTAGACGACACCAAATCATCATCATCGGGCATTGCATCAATCGCTGCCAATGCATCTGCAATGCTCCTTACCTTCAGTGCATACTCATTGATAGACATCTTCCCTTTCTTCAATGTATTTAACTCTTGCTTGAGTTGAATCTTTTGTGCCTTTGTATTTACGGAAAACATACTTTCAAGTATGGTCCAAGCTGCATATGAATTCTCTACATTTCTGATATGTCCCAGCATATTATTGTCAATTACTGCAGACAACCAATACATGACATTCTTATCTTTTGAATTTCATTCCTTCCGTGCCTTTGTCTCTTCTGCAGTTGGAGGATCACTCACCTCCGGCTCCTTTTCTTCACCTGAAACAAACTCGTAGAGGCCTTTTCCAATAAGGAAATTCGTGATACAGAACTTCCATGAAGGGTAGTTGTTCTTGTCAAGCTTCTCAATGATAGGGCTTCCACTGTTCTCTGCCATTATCACAAAACTAATACAAAAAAAAAGCAAATCTTCTGTAACCCTCGACTTGTAGTGCACAGCAATACACCAGACAGCCTTTTTCACTGTCTACTCAACAATACATGTAACCTGTTTGCAGATAAACCTTATGTTTGCTTCCTACAAACACCTCAAGAATTACAGATTTGCAATCTGTAACCTGTGCACCCACTTTCGGTCAAAACAACCAAAATCACAATGTACTCTGAAATTGTTGTCCGCAACCTTGCAGCTCTAAAACGGGGCCTAAAAGGGACTTAGATGCCCAAAATAATTGTGGATAAAACCCTAAAGGGATTATTTGCAGAAAACACAATGCTCTTCGCGCACACCAAATCTCACTGCAATCTCAGATTTTTGCTCTGGCTTGCTTCCGGTGCCTCCACAGGCACTATCCAAGAGAAAGCGTGAAGAATGGGAGAGCTTCTTACCCGTGGCTTGCTTGCTCTAACCTTGCTTCTTCTCCTTCACTTCAGCCTTTGAAATCAGCCTTTCTCAGTGGCGTGGCTCTGATACCATGTCAAGAATCGCATGGTGGGGAGAGTTGCTCAAGATGTTGCACTGAACACACACGGAATGCACAAGGAGAAGCTCACTCAGGAGACAAGAAGAGAGATGGAGGCCAAAATGTTTTCTTGCTGTTTTCTTCTTCTTCTTCCACACACTTTACAATGTACACAAAGTATAGATAAGATACAATACAAAGGAAAGTGGCCTACTAAGTCAAACAATGCATAACCGACTACATTAGTTGACTAGTGCTATAACTATGCCAGCTGTAAATAGGTGTAACAACCTGAATATAATAAGTAATGAGTCAGTGGCCATGTGTGAGTCATAATGACCACCGACGTGCTAAGTGTAGACGTGTGGACCCATCTAACCAGGTGGTCCATCATCAAGTCTGTATGTGTTGAGCTTGTCATCTCAACACCCACGATATAGGGGATCTTGCCAAGTCGCAAGTAATCCAGGATTGAGTGTTGAATGCATTCGGAAAGAAGGATTCGCTCCTTAGCAGTTGGCAAAAAATAATGACCAATGGAATTGTTTGTGCTTGTAATAGCATTAAGAGCACTGTTTTGCTTTGTTTGCTCAAAGAACTAAAGGATAAATGGATATCTAATGCTTTAGGTTGAAGGCCTGAAGGGTGAGGCAGCTTCAGTTACCCCCGGCTGCCTGCCTGACCCTAACCAAGGGGGTTGTTAACCGCACCAGGAAGGTGGACCTAACCCGCTGCGATAGGTCTCTCCGTTAAGCGCTACTTGGAGCAGAAGGACACTTGGGTGCCGGGGGGAACTCTGACCGTAAATCCCTCACCTTCCTGGCCCTATACAAGAGGCTAACGTGACTCGGGATTAGATCTTGAGACCCACATACTAGTCTACGGGTGGAATCTTAGATTATTGATCCCTGTGGATTGCTGGATAGCATTCGGACGGATTGTGGATAAGTCTACGGGCTAGACTTTATGTATTTCAAAGATAAATATGATAACTTGTTAAAAAGAAACTTGTTTGATATTGTTTTTCTATGTCAAGTGCTATGATTACGTGAATGAATCAGTGCCTAACGGGCAAATTAAGGAAGCCGATTGATACATGTCCAACTAAATTTGTTAGATAATTAAAAAACTAAAACAACCCGAGGAAAGTGCGGTGGATGTGGCCATAGGTCCATCCTACGGATGGGTGGTCCCGGTTGACCAAGAACTTTTCTCAATCAAGATGGACAACAGAAAGATCGTTCAAAGAACACAAACAACAGGAGCGTTGACCTAGAGTTATAACTAATCCTGATTTATGTTGTTTTAGGAAAACAAAATGGGACCTATTCTCCTTTAACCAAGTGCAGCGTGAATCCGCTTTGGACCTGGCGTTTCTACGTAAAGTAGTTCACTCAGATTCGACGCTAGTTGTTGTTAGGTAATGACCAATAGGGAAAACCCTAATTCATGTCGGTCCTAAGTGGGAACGGTGGAATACTTCCGCTACGTGGCAGATGCGGAAAATCCTAGATCGCAAACCCCGTAACATTCCATGGGAGTGTCGGGGGCGGAGCTTTCTAGACATCCTTTCCGATGGACTGCTAAGACGTGTCCTGAAGATAACAAGTGGACACGTTACAGTTGGTATTAGAGCCAACCAACAATAGAATTGTTTTTATGAAATCTTAATAAGATAAAGTAAAGAAAATGTTACTCTTCCAAACATTTTCTTATTTTCAATGCTATCTTGTAGAACTATGAAGCATGGAATAGGTTCTTGGTATTTCAAGTCATGTTTATGACTGTGATGCATTCCCACATTATCGACAAAGGGTTGAGATGATGAACATCCTAGAGAAAATCTATAATCCATCGCCTTTGTACATGGAACGAAGATAGATGGGTGTCAGGAATCTACTATATAGCTGCCCACCAGTTATACCAACAGACCCCTAAAGACCATCAAGTGGTTGGAAGACCTAAAAGTCGTGAAGCTGTTCATTTTTGTGGAAGCCAACATAAATTCAACTTTACTTATTTGAGGTGGGAGGGTTGAACTAAACTCATATGTATATGAGGAAGTAACCCGTGTAATCCCCACCGACAGGATTAAAGTGTTGGGATGCCATGAGAAGAATGGGTTCCAAATGAAAGGATAGCCTGAACTTCCAATGACTTACCGATTCCTGAAGATCCATGACCCAAAACCATACTATTATACAGTTTATGTAAATAAATGTAATACAACATTATTCTCCCCAAACTAAAGGTAACAGTTGGCTTATCATCATAAGAAATGTTGTATTCCAAAAGGGCTATGCCCATAAAAATACAATAAGACTTCTTTTTATCAATGTCTATTCCGTCATTGAGAATTGACAATAAGCTAAGTGGTTAGATTGCTTGATTGATAGCTGAAATCGAAATGAAATATAAATCGTAACGATTATCAATTAATAACGTTAAGAATCCTTTATCTAGGCACAACCCCAGGTACAGAATCCCAGTTCACCTCCTACATCAAGTACTGCTGTAATCCAGGAGAAGAAGTTTCTTCTCAAGCAGATTAAGCCACCGGAATTTGACGGGAGAGACAGATCCGTCCAAGCAGGTGCTAAAATTTGGATTGAATCCATGGATGATTACTTTGAAGCAGCCCGTACTACACCCACCAATCAGGCTATGCTCGCCAAGCTGAAGCTCACCGGCGAAGCCAGGCTTTGGTGAAAGCAATGGTGCAGGGATCAAGGGGTCGTGAAAGGATCCGTTACCTGGGAGAAGCTAAAGAAAGCCGTGCACGGAAGATACTTACCACCTGCATATTGCAAGCAAAAAATGAATGAGTTCTACGAGCTAAAACAACTGGGACTCACTCTTTACGCATACTACTCCAAATTCGTCTCACTTTTAAAGTATGCGCCACAGATGGACATGACATACTAGGTGTCAAAATTTTGTGCTGGTTTAAATCCACCAGTGAATACCTGTCTCAAATCAATCCGCCCATCAGATCTTTAAGATACACTCATTCGAGCTGCCCCTATAATTCAAGAGGTGCAAGCTAGACCAAGAGGTAACAAAACTTGGTCTTATAATGACCCGAAAAGAGGAGCATTCAGGCCTCAAATGAAGAGAGTTCAAGGTCAGAATTAGGGACAAAGAAAGAAAGAAAGAACTAACAATGTCAACAACTTTGCTCCTACTCAAAGCAATGGCCGAAACCTCCGTTGTTTCCACTGCAACGAGCTCGATCATTTCAAGAGGCAATGCCCCAATCTTGGAGGAGGACATCGCCAAGCACCTTTCCAAGGAATGGGCTGTTGAGTGTTGAAATGACTTGTTTTTTGGCTGATTTTTGTTGTTTTTGAGAGCTGAATGGTTGATTTTATGGGATGATTGGTTGATTTAGAAGTGGTTTGAGAATGTTTTAGATGATATTGATTGTGTTTTGGAAGTTCATGATGTTTGTTGATGGTTCTGTGATGTTCTGATAGGTTTTGATTGGTTCTGTATACCTTCTGTTTTGTTCTGTTTTGGTCTGTTTTGTTCTGATTGTCTTCTGTAAGGAGGGATGAAGTATTGATTGATGAAGAATGAGATCTTGTGAAAGTTTATTGAATGTTTTTTGAGAGTTTGAAATGGTTTAAGAATGAGTGATGTGGTTTTGATGACCTTCTGTAATCTTCTGTAGGTCTTCTGTAGAGCTTCTGCTTCTGTTCTGTCTCTGTTCTGTTCTGTACTGTAGCTATTTTGGTACTGTTCTGTAGACTGTTCTGTATGCTTCTGTAAGTGTTCTGTGGAATGTATGTGTGACTTTGGGAAAGTTTTCTAGCCTTGGAAAGAGGTGAATACAAGTGCAAAAGAGCTGAAGGAAGTGGAAGAAGTAGCTGCTGAAGACTCAAGAGAAGACTAGAGTGAAGTGACAGTAGTGAGCCGTGAAGAGACACTGTAGTGGCTCTGGTGACCCTTCATATCAGACATACCTCTTGGGAGGGGTATCCACGACCTAAGAGTGATTATTGAGAGTAATTGTTGGGAGATTGTAGTGAGGATATGATGTATTATTGATGGAGTGAGAGAGAGAGAGTCAGAGATAGCCAATTCTACTCAACCAGAGTGATTGTATATGAGAGATTGAGAGAGAAGACTATGAAGATATTGAAGATGAATACTATGTGATGTATTTCCATTCAAAGATGGTGTATTCTTTTACTTTCTTTGTTCTATTGATGGATTTTATGAAGATATTGAAGAATATGGTTGATTCTATTAAAAACCGTGGGAGATTTACATGATGCTACATGAAGATTTGTTGTGCCTGGTGTTCTTTTCTTCATTGTGATCATATGAAACTTGCCATCAACAAGCACCAAAAGAGGCTGAAAATGAAGGAATTGGCATTGCCAAGAAGAGAAGAATTCAATGGATGTTTGTAAAATTCCTTCTTCCACTGAAGAGTTGGAATTTCTCATAATCAAAGCCACTTTCCACAAGAATTTCATCCCACAATGGCGGAAACACATCACCATCATGATGCATGCTTTATGTGATGGACAGTTTCCTCTTCTTGTTGAAGCAGCAGAAACTTGCATCTTGGTGGCAAACTATTTGGGAACAAACTAAAGAACAGAAACAGAGAGAATGACCATCCATGGAAGATTTGGCATTCATTGAGAAGTTTCCAGACAACATCAAGTGGGAGATTGTGAAGAAGCTTCAGGAGTCTTGGTCTGTAGAGGTTCACAAAGATAAGAAGGAAAAGAGTTGGAATTTGTTCGTGGATGCTCAACAGCAAGATACATGGGATGCTTGGTGTACTGATAATCTTCTGTTTGTTCAATTAGCAACCCACTGGAAGTTGGTAGACAGAGTGCTTTTCACAACATACACTATTGAAACCATCAGAAGCTGGCATTACTATGATGATGGTACCACCACAATGCTCAGACGTATGCATTTTGACACCTTCAGAACCGAATACCTTCCTCTCTGTAGTGGCATGAAAGCAGAATTCAGGGACGTTGAAAAGAAAGAAGTAGAAGAAATGTTGGCAAGAGAGTCCTACAGAGACTGAGGCCTTCTGTTAACCCTCTGTGGAGCACTAACAACATAGTGGAGCCAACCCCTTGATGAATGACGCAATAAAAAGGGAAGCGTTAGAACGAGTCCAGAGGTACGTGAGAAGAGAGAAAGCAAAAATCAGAGCCGAGAGCGAGCTCCCAGCAGAAGCCGCCTTTGACGCCCTTGCGGAACTCTTTACAGAAGTCCCAATGGCACATCAAGCCCTTCCTCCTCCCGCTGGAGGTCCACTTCCAAGCCAGATCCGTCCTGGAAATATTGATGACAGACCAGCGAATGTAGTCCCATTGCCAGTTTTTAAGGGAGAGTACAATGAAGATCCCGATCTTCATGTAGCAGAGTTTATGGTAGCATGTGTGGCTAACAATGCCAGAACCCCTGAGCATTGGTTAGCAATATTCCCCGCCACTTTCAAGGGCGCGGCGTTTCAGTGGTATGAGAGACAAGCAGCAGGAACTTTTGGCACATGGGACGACCTGAAGTTGGCCTTCCTCACTAAATTCAGGCGTGAAGGTTTTGAAGAGCGGATGAGAGAGGAATTTATGAATCTAAGTCATTCCTCTGGAGAAAGAGTAGAAGCTTATGTCTCACGAATGGAATCCATCCTGAAGAGATGGACTAACCATAATCTAGATGATGGCATTCAGAAGGGAGTGTTTCTCAGAGGATTACAACCAGAAGTCCGTAAGTTTGTGGAGCTGCAAAGACCAGCCACACTGCAAGCTGCAACAGAAGGTGCAAGACTGTACGATGAAGTGGAAGCTGGATTGGCGATGAATTCAGGAAGAGGAGTCCTAGCTCCTCTGATGCCAGGAATGATGTACCCATCAAATGCAGTTCCAGGGACTGTTCCCTATCCCTACCAACAGATGCCCTCAGTATCACAGTACAGTGCACCAAATCCACAGTGGCCACATCCATGCCTCAAATGATGGTTCAACCACAACAACCATGGTCTCAACCAATTTCCTCAATGCCAAATCAGCAGCAACAGTGGAATCCTACCAACTGGAGTCAACAGCCAACAGTTCAAACAGGAGCACTGAATCAGAACCAGAACAGAGACCCCTCTGTACCAGCCCAACCCGTTTATGCAGTGATTACAGAGACTCCTCAAAACCCTCCTGCCAGTACGTCCGGAGGAGAAAGCTTGAAGGATTATTTATCCAACTCAGTTGCAAACATTAAGAAGGAGTTGATGGATGTGATTACAGAACAACTATAGACGCTGAAAGTGAATACCGCTAGCATATCCAATGTTGCAGGAGCAGGAAGAGATGTGATGCGGTCAAACACTTGGTGTGGTAAGTGTCATCAAGCAGGCCATTTAGCCACTGAATGTACACGAAAACCAACCATCCCTGGGGCCTTCTGTTCCGACTGTTTGCGGAAGAATCATACAGAGGACATTTGCTCCCTGAAGGAGATGCATGATAGGAGAAGGAAGGAAGAAGACGCAAGATTTAACCTGCTGGAATCCAAAATGACAACACAAGATATTGGACCCAAGCCTAGAGAGTTTGGTCCTAATTTCGGACCTAGAAGATTTCCTTCTCAGAGTTACAGAGGAAGACAATCTGGCGGTGGTCAGAGATCAGAAGTGGAGTGTTACAGATGCGGAGAAAAGAGACACATCTCACCAAATTGTCCAAATCCTCGAAGGTCAGTGGATTACAAGCCCTTATGCAGTCGTTGCAAAGGAGAAGGCCACACTGCAAAAGACCGTCCAAGCCCAGCCCCAGTGAAAAACAGTGCTACTGATAGTCCGTCTAAGGCCCAAGAGCCTACCTCCAATTTGGTAGAATTGGAAGTTGCTGCCATCACGCGTGCAAAACAGAAGGAACCACCTATCCAGAAAGAAAATAACCCTTCCGCCAGAACAGAACAGGGCCTAACAGTGCCGTACAGAGCCCTACAGTGCCACAGAGAGTTACAGAGACAGTTACAGAGACAGGACCATAGGTCCAGGATACAGAAGAGGAGGAAGTGCCACAAGTGGCAGAAGAAGTTCCTGTAATTCCTCTGATGGAAGAAAGAGGGAAAATGAAAATGGGTGTTGCCCCATTCCCTAATCGGTTAGAGAAGCCAGTGGATCCTATTAAGGAATACGATCTGGTCAGAGATCTAGATACCTTTAAACCAAACCTCACATTCCGACAATTATTGATGTTGTCTCCCAGTTGCCGGAAAAGATTCAAAAGTATACTGACAAAAAGACGTGGTTTAAGGATTGCTCCCTCAACAGTGACAAAGTCCAACAAGGCTTCAGAGCCTGTAAAAGAAGTGGACGTGGCTAATGCTTTCCTAGATCCGGGTACTCCAGAGACTGGTGCGTGGATAGAAGGCTGCTTCATTGCAAATGCACTAATTGATGGAGGCTCATCAGTGAACATTATGATGGATGTGACGATGAAGGATCTAGGCCTACAAGGTGTGCAACCCACCCAATGGCTCATCAGACTGGCGGATCAGAGTAGAATCAAGCCTTTGGGCATTCTTCCATATGTGAAGACTACAGTGGCTGGAAAAGATTATTGGCTAACCTATCTGGTGGTGAAGCCAAACTCTTATGGCACATCCTATCCTCTGTTACTGGGCAGACCATGGCTTTTCGAAGCCTGAGCAAGGACGGATTGGTTCAAAGGAACTTTGACCTTGGGTAGAGGATCCAATAAAGTGGTGCTGAAAATGTATGGTTCTCAAAAAGGACATGGATCCACCTCCTTGGAATTATCTTCTGATTCCCCTAATGAGGCTACAGATGGAACATCAGCAGACGAAGATGCTGTAAAACAGATCCTTCCCAAGAAAACAGTGGCACATTCCTTAACAGTGGATACTGTAAGCCGACTTCCAAAAGATGCAAAGCCATTATCAATGGGTGAATACTTCTTGCCTGAACCGGGAATGACTTCTGAAATCACTTCTGACAGTGAGATAGAAGCATGGATGTACTGCTCTCTCTTCGATGCGATAACCAAAGTGCTATTAGTCTTACCAAAGACTATATACAACATAGTAAATCAAAGCATATTGCTATTCATTATCATTATGTTCGACATGAAGTCAAGAAAGGTTCCATTATAGTGGAGCATTGTCCTAGTGATCAAATGGTTGCAGACATCTTCACAAAAGCTCTTAGTGAAGCTCGCTTTAGCTCATTAAGACATGAACTTGGTATTGTTTCAAGTTCTTGTCTCACTGATTGAGGCATGTATCATTGTATTCAAGAAAACTTTATAGTAAATCATTTTTGTATCATAGGTATGTGTAGGGGCTTGGGTTTTTCCCTTGTTCTCCCCAAGGGCTTTTTCACTCGCAGCCACAGACCTTTGTTTGAGTGGGGATATTACAGCTATATATATCATCTCTCACTTGACTTGGGTCTCACCTATATATACTAACTCTACATCAATATGAATCATTCTTTGGGAGCATGTCTTGTGTATCTCTCTCGTACTCTCTCTCTCTCTCAACATACATAAAGATACAGTTACTTTTCTTAACAAAGAGTCGATGCTCTCTCAATATATCAAATACCCTTCTGACATGTGTCAAGTGCTCCTCTTGTGATTTGTTGTAAATAAGAATCTCATCAAGGAAAACAACACAAACTCGAATAGGAAGGGGTGAGGAATTTTATTCATGAGTCTTTGAAATGTAGCGGGGGTGTTAGTCAACCCAAAAGGCATTGCTAGAAAATAATAAAGCCCGCAATCACTTTCCTGAAACCTATTTTGATCTCATCACCCTCCCTCATATGGATCTGATGGTAGCCAGAGCACAAATCAATCTTGGTGGAAAAGCATGCTTCTTTCAACTCATTCAACAAGTCATCAAACGTGGGATGGAATTGTGGTACTTCATGGTAATTTTGTTCAAGTCTTTTTAGTCGATGCACATGCAGAAAGAGCCATCTTTCTTCTTAATTAACAAGACATGGGATGCATAAGGGAAAGAACTCGGTTCAATGAAACCAATCTCAAGTAACTCCTTGGCTTTCTTTGTAACCTCTTCACCTTCACACTTGGAGAGCCTATAAGGTGGCTTGTTCACTAGCTTGAAATGGGGCTCTAAATCAAGTTGGTGATCCACTTGCCTCTTAGGGGGAAGGGTTGTAGGTATCTAAAATAAATCAGTATACTGCTCAAGTAAAGCGTGTAAGACTGAATCCTTAGATACTTTGGAGGGTTGATCTAGATTTTCCTTATTCAAGTGCAAGAAAAAGATCTATGAACATTTCTTAAAAATCCCGTTTGAGTTGCTTTGCTATAATGAGCTAAAAATCAATATTATCATTAATTCCCTCTAAGCAACTGAGTTGTCTATGCATCATAAAATCCATGTGAAGTTGAGAGAATTCCATATAAAATTTTCCCAATTGTTTCAGCCAATCATAACCCAAGATAATATCAATGGAGCCCATGTCTAATGCAATTAGGTCAACCAATGCCACATAATTCTTAGCCAATCATAGGGGGACTATGGAACATACATGTGTGCTAATTTAATCCTTGCCATTTTCTACTTGAAATTTTTGGGGATCTTCTAATTCCGTAGGGGTGCAATTCAATCGATTAAGGGTTAATTTTATTCACAAAACTATGAGTACTACCACTATCCACAAGGATAAATACACACTTTCTATGAATACTGCCTTGAATGCATAGGGTGTTGGGGCTCCTAGAATGCATCGAAGCATCCAAGGAGATGGAGCAAAGGGGGGTGGTAGTCAGGAAGAATATCAAATCAAGTGCATGGGATAGACAACTGCCTCCGCCAAAGGGAAAACGATGCTCTAGGGATCATAGAGCTACTCGTGGTCCAGATCCTCTACATGGTCCTCATTTTCAACAAGTAAGTCATCCTTATCATTGTTCCAATCTTCCATTGCATACATGCTATAAAATTTAACCTTGGCTATCTTGTAAGGGCACTTGGAGGCATGATCAACAATGTATGTGTCCCCACATTTAGAACATACACCTTTTTCTTTTTGTTTCTTCACAACATTTGGGGAAATGAATCTTTGGCCACTCAAACCATTGGAGGGTGATGGAGGAAGTGACTATTTTTAATTTATTTAATCTCGGCATTAGATCCAAGTGTTGTCCCAAAAGTGCCTTATTTTCTTTCAACATGGAAGGGGGGGGGATAAGTGGCTATTTAGAGGTTGTTATTAGGTTGGAATGGCCTCTTAAACCACCCCCATATGGAATTCATCTCAATGGGGTGTGGGGCTGTCCATAAACTTACTAAAAACTCTCATTGTTATAATACTTTCTTGTATATATTTTAGCCAATTAAATTGCATGAAATAGTGTAGTAGGCTTTTGATCCATGACCCACTGATAGGCGTGGTTCCATCCCATAGATGTAATTGTATAATTTTGCATCAACAATAATGCTCTCCACATACATGGTGAAGTTCATAAACTAATTTGTGTACTCTCGTATAGTGAGATTACATTGGTCAAGAGTGTACCATCATGTTGCCAACCTCTCTCTTTCCAAGGGATATGAATACTTGAACCGTATGCATTTGAAAGTCTTCTCAATTAATGAATTGATGATTCTCCTAATTGATATAGCACCATCATGTGCCGGCAAATCCTTCCAAGTGAAGAGCAAAAAATATAAATTTTTGATCATCTGTGCGGGGGTAGATATTGAAGTAGAACTCTAATTTGGATGTCTATTCTTCCAAGTCTGATGGTGAGGGAGATTGCTCATTGTACTCATAGAGATCATGAGAGCCTTGCTACCCATGGAAACCTTGATATCCATACATACCATGATATCCATACATACCTTATTTTTCATAAATACCATGTTGTGTATGTATCCCATGCTGCCCAATATAACCATGCTATCCATTATTGCCATGTTGCCCATGATTACCATGGTTGCTATTAATACCATACTGTCCATGATGGGGTTGAGCCATATAAGTTCCATTGGGACTTCGAGGAAAAGTAGGGGAGCTTCTACCAATGGTGGGTGAGGATCTCACCAGAGGGTTGGTTGCATGGGTGATGGACAAGCTCAACAGAGGCTGACACAGACTCACCATGAGCATGAGAGGATTCATTGACTTCATTAGTGTAATATTTCCACTAAGAAATATTCAAGACCCAAAATCTCGTGCAAAAGAGGTTTAAATTAATCTCCCACAACAATAAAATTTCAGACTAAATATTCCCTTCGCGTGCACTACCAAACTCCAGCCCGCGTTGTGCATAAGAGGCGGTGGCTTAAAACCTGTAGCCCACGTAGGAACACCCCTTCAAGGGGGAAGAAAAAGGGATAATGGATAAATTTGTGCAAATTTTTTTAATTAAAAACTCCCTCCCCTTCAGTTGTTGCATGGCGGGGGAGAGGGAGTGTGAGAGGAGTGGGGGTAGAGTAGGAGTGCATGGGGGGGGGGAAAGGAGTGGGGGTGGAGTGGGAGTGCATGGGGGGGGAAGGAGGCATGCTGCTTGTCGTGTGTATGGCTACCCCCCCTTAAAGCCTATAAGAATCCCCCCTTAAGCTTGAGGGGAGGGAAGGAATCGTGGAGCCTACCTATCACCATGAGCTGCTCCCGCTGTGAGGAGCGCCGTCGCCACGCTGTTGCAGTCTCCATCATTACCACCATCATCATCATAGTCATCATCGTCATCATCCTCTCCATCATCCTATCCATCATCCTTTTCTCTCTCCATGTCATTTTCTATGGAACAGAAGCTTGTAAGCTTCCATTAAGGCTTCCATAAGCCTTGTTTATATGTGCCTTCCCCGGTTTTTAAAACCGTGTCCAGCAAGGATAGTGCCTTGCGTGGGGGAGGAGATATCGGACAGAAGTGGCTTTGTAGCGCAAATGAGAGCCAAGAGAAAGATTTGTTGAGTTGTGATCTACGTCATCAATGGCTCCAAAGCAAAAGTCGTGAGGCACACACGTGGGAGCTTCCACCCCGAATACGCGAGTGGACAACACCTCGAATCCTAATGCCCAGGTTCCGTTAAATAGTCCCGCATGAAAAGAATGCATTAAGCATGTTTAAATCTTGTAGGCAAGTTTAAATACATTGGAAAATTTATTTGCTCACCCGATTTATAAAATTTAGCTGTATGTCATGCATTTGGAATTGCTTGCACTTATGTGGTCAAGATGAAACTCTAAACGTTTGATGCATAAATTGAAAGATGGAATTGTGCAAAGGCATCTTGCTATACCTCCCAAAAGATAGGACATATAACTCGTAATGCATTGATGTAATTAATTCTTGGTTGTGTCTTACGATTAAGATAATCATAGACGGACATTAAATGATGTCCGAATAGTTGCAATGCATGGAAAGGATTTATGTACCTTGAATATTGCATGGGATGATAATTACATCTTAGGTTGGGTTCAGTGCTAAAGGACGGATTAGATCAATAATGGTCTCATGGCATTCGCTCATGCATGGAGTTCTTTTATCGAAGTTTGTATTTATCAAAGGATGCATCTTAATATCAAAGCTTGATTTTGTTGCATCAACGTAGGGTTATAAGTGTTGGTTCCGAATTATCAATCATTATAGTTTAGGCAAGGAAAAGTAACAATCATTGTAGATCTTATAGCTACATAGAAGGAAAATTCTATAGTCTTGAAATCTCATATTTGCATGGAATGTTATATCTTGCAGTTGCTTGCTTCTTCTAGGGAAAGGTACTTGCTAATTTAGAAGGAAGTTATTGCATCTTTAAAAAGGAAGATCGTCTCTAATCGTGTGTTAATTAAATCAACTAAGCAATTTGCGTATAGTTGAGTAGCTCACATGAAAATCATAAAGGTACAATTAGATTGCATATAACGATCACCTCAAAGTGCTAGGTAGGGTTAAGTTACGTTAAAATTATGCCTAGTATCGCACTTGGGATGCCGATTTAGGACTCTTGATCCCAAAGATCCTACCCACATTCACGGAATGCTAGGGTTAGCCAATCGCTGTGCAAGAATGATCTAGGGTTCTCACCCTAAGGATCAATTGGGTCAAATACTAGACTTCCGTATGAATTTAGGAACCCTAGGGCCAAAGCGTTATGGGCCTAGTAGGGTTAGTTTGGGTCAAGAGGATTCTCAAACCCTACTTCTTGACCAAGGGTATTCTTGACCAAGGAATACCGGATGATGGGAGAATTAATCCCACAAGTTAGATGCGACACCTATCTCGTGCAACAAGTTGCAACGACATATGATTTGCGTCTAAAACACAAAGTAGTATTGCCACTCCTTAGAATAAGGTTGGCGAGTTCTAAGTACAAGTCTAATTTTTCTAGAGGATGAACAATCATCCTGCTACATCACCTCCCCTTGGGGATGATTTGCCAAGTTAGGGAAATTATAAATTGCCTAAGCAAGAAATCGTCCAATCAAGTGGGGACAACGGGGTTGTCCAGGATTTATTGACCATAATATATGGAAACCTAAAGTATCGATAATTTGGATTAACAGGGTATAAACCCTAACCCAAGGATAAAGGGTAAACAAGCAACTTAGCTTACGAGACCCTTGGGATCTTGCCAAGTCGAAATTGATCCCGGATCGAATGCTGGCTATATTCGGAGAGAAGGAATTATACCTTAGTAGTTGGCTGTATAAACGACCATTGGAGTGCTTGTGTTTGTACACTTAGGAGCACTGTATTTTCGTCTATGCTCAAGAAACTAATGCTGGAAAATAACTAATGCTTCAGGTTGAAAGCCTGGAGGGAGAGGCAGTATCAATTACCCCTGATTGTTTTCCTGACCCTATCGAAGGGGGTTGTTAGCCGCGCCGGGTACATGGACCGAACCCGCCGCGAGAGGTCTCGCCGTGGGTGCTACTTGGAGTAGGAGCACACTTGGGTGCTAGGGGGGCTTTAGCCATAAATCTCTTGCCTTCAGACCCTACACAAGAGACCGATATGACTCGAGATTGGATCTCAAGGCCCACATACTAGTCAACGGGTAGAAACTTGGAATAGCAATCCTTGAGGATTGCTGGAATTGCCTTCGCGCGGATTATGGAATTGCCTTCAAGCGGATTATGGAATAGCCTTCGGGCTAGATTATATGATGTATTCCGAAGACTGATAAATAAAGATCAAATGTTGAAAAGGAACTTGTTTGACATTGTTTTTCTATGTGGCTGAAGGAACCAGTGATTAATTGGTTAATTAAGAAAGTTTTTTTTGCTTGTCAAACTAAATGTGGTAGGTAATTAGATAACTAAAGCAACCTGAGGAAAGTGTGGTGGTAATGACCATACGGAAGGGTGGTCTTGGTTGGCCGAGAACTTTCCTCAAAGGAATTGACAGCAAGGTAAACGATGACCTAGAATCTTTAGAGCTAGAGTCCAGATTTGTACTGTTTTAGGGGAACGGAATGGGACTATGCCTTACGGGCAGAGAGATCGAGCTTCGCATCCCTCTTATTTCCCATTCTCCTTGAACTAAATGTTGTATAAATTTGCTTCGACCCTGATGTTTCTACGTAAAGTAGTTCGCCTGGGGCTCGACACTAGCCACCTTCTAGGAACTTGACCACTAGGAAAACCATGATTCAGGTCGATCCTAAGTGGGAACGGCCGGAATGCTTCCGCTTCATGGCAGACATGGGAGGACCCAGATCGCAAACCCCGTGACATTCCTTGGGAGTGCAGGGTGGCACTTTCTAGACTCTGTCTTCTCGATGGGCTGCTAAGACGTGTCCTGCAAGTGGATTGGGAAACACATTACATACAGTTGGTATCAGAGCGAATCAACGGATCTAATATTTACAAGGAAACTTAATGAGGAGAAGTAGAGCAAATGTTGTTGTTAAGAACATTTCCTTACTTACTTATCGATGCTGGCCTGCAAAGTCGTGAAGCATGGAACAAATTCTTGGTGTTCCATGTTATGTTTATGATTGTGATGCGTGCTTCGGATTATCGATGAAGGCTAGGTATGATGAATATCCTTGATCGCATCTACAATCCTTCAACCCTATACGTGGAACGGAGATGGACAGGTGATTCAGGAATTTATTACATAGCTGCCCATCGACTTGCGTACCTTCAGACCAACTTGAAGAGAATCAAGTGGATGGAGGACTTAAAGATCATAAAGCTGTTCATCTTTATTGAGGCTCATGCAAACACAACCCTACATGTTGGTAGACAAAAGGTCAACCAGAACAAGTATGTGTACGAGGAAGTGACTCGTATAATCCCTGCCGACAGAATCAAGGTGTTGGGATGTTATGAGAAGAATGGGTATAAAAAAAAGGGATACCCCAAACTTCCTATGACCTATCAATTCCTAAAAATCCATGACCTCAATCCATATTATTACTCACTTCTTGTAGCCAAATGTAACACAATCTTATTCTCCCCAAATTAATGTATCATCTTGTTCTACCTTCCCAAATAAATGTACTCGAAAGGGCTATGCACATATGAATGAATAAGATTTTTCTTATCAATGGCTGTCTTGGTTATAAGTGTTGATAAAGGAGTTAAGTGATTAGGTCACTTGGCTAAAAGTTGGACTGGGCATGTAATGTAATGTGAGAAATGTCTAGCAAGTTTTAACGTAAGGAATTTTATTGCCCAGGCACAACCTCAAGTGCAGATTCCTATTCCGACCCCTACACCAAGTACTGCTATAATTCAAGAGAAGAAGTTTCTTCTCAAACAAATCAAGCCCCATGAATTCGATGGTAAGGGAAGGACTGTCCAAACTAATGCCAAGATCTGGATCGAATCCATGGAAGATTATTTTGAAGCAGCAGGTACTGCACCCGCTAACCAAGCGATGCTCGCCAAACTGAATCTTACTAGCGAAGCAAGACTTTGGTGGAAGCAATGGTGCAGAGACCAAGGGATCTCGGAAGGATCAGTTACCTAGGAGAAGCTTAAAAGAGTTGTGCGAGGGATATATCTACCACTTGCCTATCGCACATAGAAGATGAACGAGTTCTATGAATTAAAGCAGCTTTGACTATCTCTTGATGCATACTATTCAAAGTTCGTCTCTCTCTTTAAGTATGTGCCACAAATGGATATGAAACAACAGGTGTCAAAGTTTTGTGCTGGATTAAACCCACCCATAAACACCCGCCTAGAATCAATGCGTTCAATAGATTTGCAAGACGCGCGCATTCCACTTGCACCGATAATACAAGAGGTGCAGACCAAGCCAAGAAATAACAAGACTTGGTATTACAAGGATCAAAACAAGGGAGTGTATAGGTCTCAGACCAAGAGAGCACAAGGCCAAAACCAAGAACAAAGGAAGAAAGCTAGGGTGAACGCTGCTAACAACTTCCTTCCTACACAAGGTAATGGCCCGCAATCTCTGTTGCTTCCATTGCAACGAGCTTGGTCACTTTAAAAGGCAATGTCCCAAGCTTAGCAGAGGACAACGTCAAGGACCATTCCAAGGAGCCGCCCATAGACAAGGAACCACTATCATGGCCAGAGGGAGAACTGCTAGTGTTGCCAACAAGGAGATGGGTGAGAGCGGTGTTTTGAGCCCGGGATGTGCCTGAAATTTGCCAAAAAATCTAGAATTCAGGGGAAAAATATTCGACATCGAAGGTGGCAGCGGCTGCAGCTAGGACGATTTTAAGCACCAAGTGAAAGACGACTTTTAAAAGGTGCCTGAGTGATACTTGTGGAGTTTTGATAAATTTTTTGACTCTCGTAAGGGATACCAGGAGCTGCCAGTCAGTGCGGGATGCCGAGACAGATGCGCAGGATTTTTCAGAGGCTGAAACGGAGCCCAGATGCGGAAGAGACCAAAAATTGGCCAAGATTCGAAGAGGTGGACAAAATTTTAGGACCAAAGGGGGGGTGCCAATTGAGACCTTGACCACCCCCCCCCCCCCCCCCTCATTTCTCATGAAAATGGCGGTAGCATGGCGTGGAGATGCAGGTAGCGCAAATTTCGCCCCCCCACCAATCATGATTGTGCACTGTAAGCAACCCATGGAACCAACAATACCCGGCAACTACTCCCTCTTTGCTGATTCTATCGCCGGTCCTCACACGAGATATGGCTGTCTGGATAAAGAGATCAGAATCTAGTCTTTCTCTCTCCTCCCTCTCTCTCTTCTCTATGGGCTATTCATGTGCACTCTCTTGAAGAAGAAACTGGAAGGGAGATTGAAGGAAAATGGTGATGGAGATTGATGGAGATACTGAAGATTGAAGTGCAACATTGGATTGAGAGCAATGGAGGCTCCGTCGACTAGTTATGTAGTAATTTAAGGCATCTCGGGTCTCGTAAGAACACGGTATGACCATTTTTATGAAGAAAAATGAAGGTTTGTTTATAGTTTATGATAGTGATAATGTTTTTATTGGATGAAAATTTGTTTGAGTGCTGATTGCATCATGATTAATTGCTGTTCATAAATTTTTTTTGATTTTGCAATGATTTACATGCTCTATTTAATTCTCGTAAACCCGAAATGCGATTTTTAAGCAGTAAAATGGTAGTTATTCCGTTTTGGGTGGGTGAAATATGTTCCCAGGGGGAAAAATGGAAGATAAATTAAATGTTAGTATGCTGAAGTAATTGGAACAAGAAAAATCAAAAAATAGCATATTTTATTGCCAAATAAATTAAGAAAATGGAGAAAATAAGGGGAAAAATAGAAAAACGCCTCACAAAAATAGGAAAAAATATAATGATTGTTTGTGGATGTATGGTAATGGCAAAGCATGAGGTTCAGCCTCAGTTTTCCCTATCTCCTTGTCAAAGTTTGTGATTTATCTCTTTTTATACATCAAAACATGACAAAATGAACCTCTACACCTATGCAACGAAAGCAATACCTAAACGTAGGAGGTTGGGATGTTTGAATGGTGTGATTTGCATGCTGATTGTTGCTGATTTTCTGATGCATTTCAAGACATAGGGTTTAGTGTATTTTAATTAAGAGGATACTAGCATGGGCATTGTCTCGGTGCTATCCTTATATCGCCGCAATGGGTTAGTAAATACATTGGAAAGCGTGGTTGTGCACCACATGTTTCTGATTGAAAATTATGTTTGAGCACTTTAGGATCATTCACTTTTGCATGTGCATGTTAATTATGGTGTCAAAATAAAAAGATTGGATGCATAGTACCTGTTTTCGATGATGATGACCCACGCTTGAGTGTGGAAAGGCAACCTAAGCCGTAGGATAGACGTTCGTTTCTTGGGAAATTATTTGGTAAGGACACATGGTATCTCATGAAATACTTTTAAAATGGAAGAGTGGGGTTTTTTTGTTTGTTCTATATGTTGAGTAGTGCATCAAGGGGCTAATCCCTGCGATGTAGGAGAGCTGCGGTGAGGCTGCGGTGATTCCACCGAGAGGTTGCCTCCCATGTATGTGATTATGGTGTCATTTATTGCCAATGTGTATGGGTTCTCCCTCTATGGATTTTATAGAAAGGGAAATGTTAGACTACAAAACTATAAACACATAGATTAGGCTTTAGGACAGTTCGTCCTTTAGCAGTAGATAGATGCTCCTAGCCCGTGAGGCCGTGTGGGTGTGTTTGTCTATTATGAGCATGAGGTCCGGCCACTGCCATAGACAGTGACGGCCCATTTGAGGTCCCATCAGTGGTGCATTTTCCACGAGCTGCCAATAAGTGGTGCTTCTCATATCTAGGGTTTTTAGGGACCAAAAAGTTGGTTTATGTCCTCTAACAAGGACCATCAAGCCGAAATACAAAAAGCAGAATGTGTTGAGAGGGCTAGACGGCGGTTGGAGATTGTAAGTCGTTATTGTCCTCAAAGGAGTAGACCGATACGCATAAAAGGCAGTGGTCTTAGTAACCCAACTGCTGCACATAGTCCTTTAGGTGCAGGAGGAAGTGCAAGTTCTTCCTTTCTTTCATCAAGTCAACCCACTTCAAGTGGGGGTGTGATCGCATCAGTTCAAACTCCTATTGTTAATCCGATTGTTGTCATGGCACAACCCATTGCAATTCCTGTAGGGACGTCGGATCTGCTAGCTTTAGGAGTTTCTTCACCCATTTTTAATGGGTTAGTCGAAGAAGATGCGGAGTTTCACATTTGTGAATTCCAAATATTAATGTTTAATTACCGCATCCAAGATGAGGGACATCTCATGATGTTCTTTAATATGAAATTAAAAGGAAGGGCTGCAGTATGGTATCATAGCATAGAGACTGGAACCATAACCACAATCGACCAATTTTATGCAACTTTTCAAGGAGAATATGTCCCTGAAAGAGGTGGCCAATATTGGTTTCCTGTTTTGAATATAACACGCCAAGACCCCCATGAGAATGTGAAATCCTATGCTAAGAAGCTTAAGGAAGTGTTTTGTAAGTTAAAACTTACATCCCTATTCCGCCGGCTACCCAATTGCAATACTTCTTGCATGGATTGGATTTCAATATTTAGGTGCAATTGAGCAGTGTGGCTTTGGCTGATATAGACACTGCCATCACACAAGTAGAAGGAGTAGAGTCATGATTACAAATGGCCTACTCCTCTTGAATAAATCTTAATGTGGGTCTAGTACCTGGAGGCAATTTATCATTGATAAATGGAAGTCAAGGGATGCCTGTGAATAACCCTAATGGGAGACGAAGCATGGTTCAAAATGTACCTTTGCTGCCCGCTCCTCCCAGTGTGACTATGCCTATGGCTAGTCAGTTGGCTCCACCAAATGTTGGAGGCCAAGCTTTGAACCCTAATGTGGTTCCTGTGAGTCAACAACTAATGCCCAAACAAATTGTCAGGCCAATATAATGACGGTCAGACGATCAAGGCTATGAGTCGAGCGCCTCTAATGTCCTTGGCAAAGTTAAGGATATGATGAAGCACTACACTGACATGATTTCTGAACAATATTGGTAAATAGCTCTTGACGTCAATTTCCCAAAGAAGTAGCAGAATCTGATAGGGAGCCGACGCCCTAAAGAGGGTGGTCCCTCAAGATTCAGTTGTAAGTGGTGTGGCAGACAACATTTCCCTAGAAACTGTCCAAATGTTAAATGTGATATTTGTGGGAATTCGGGCCATTTAGTCGCTACCTGTTGGAGTAAGATTAGTTCCCTCCAACAAGGGAGTAGACAGCCAGGTCCAGTTAATCATAGAGTGCAAGGTAATGACCTCCAGCAAAATGATGGACCAAGACAAATATTGCAAAGGGGAAAGACCACTATAGAGGAGTTGCCACAAGGCAATGGAGTTAGCCTTATTGAGGCTGTACGCATCAATGGCAATGAGGCCTCTAACCTATGAGCTGTGAGAGGCCAAAAGGCTAAAGAGGGTGATAAAGATAATGCAAAATCGGTCGAGGGAAACCCTAAGCAAGGGGATAAGGGGACGTAAACCTTGAATCCTGGCGTGGAAGGTGGACCTCTAAGGCCTATTGACAAAAAAGTCGATCCTAAGAAGGATGAGGAAGTGCCAAGAAAGAAGGAAAGAGCTAAAAAAGAAGCACCAAAGCCGGTCCCGAGACCAAAGGAAAGAATGGTTTGGCGAGAAAAGAGAGCTTTGGATACCTATCATGATTTTGATTTAGCAAGTTCTGTTTGCGAAGTCAAACCAGATGTAAACCTCTTACAATTGATTAAATTATCTCCAAGAGTACGCAAGGAATTCAAAAATATCTTGCGTATTGGGTATATTGTAGAACCTTTGGGTATAGCATGAGTAGGGGAAGATTGGTTTGATCATGCTGAAAAGAATTGCCGTAGGGTTTCAGCATACGCGGATGGAATACTAGCGGAGCATGCTATCGTAGACATTGGGTCCTCTGTCAATATCATGAGTTCAGAGTTGATGGAGAGGTAAGGTCTAGGCATCCAAAAAGATAGCTCCACCCTTCTTAGAATGGCTGATGATAGTCTAAGACAACCAGAAGGTTGCATTACTAAAGTCCATGTTACAGTTGCAAGTGTAGAATGCTTCTTGGACTTTAGGGTGATAAGATTTGCAGGATGTACGAGCTATCGAGTCTTGCTAGGTAGGCCTTGGATCTTACAAACAGACTGTCAAGTCGATATACCCGCCAGTAGAGTGGTTCTAGGTAGAGGTGCTAATCGAGTAATAGTCAATGCTTACCCTGAGTCGCCTCAGAGTGAGAGAGCTCCTTTATCCTCTACTGAATTAGAAACAGCAAATGATCCATCTCATAGTGAGACATCATCCAACGATGAATTTAAAGAGGGGTCCACTACAGAGGATATTTATCAGATAACTCTAAATGAGCCGATAGAGCTGCAAGTTAGGATAAGAGACATGGATGTGATTGAGTTGGACCTTGGCATGCCGAATGATTCGCGACCAATTAAATTAGGTTCCATGCTCAGCTTAGCAGAAAGGGAGGACTATGTGTCCTTGATTCAAGAATTTCGCAACATCTTTGCTTGGAGTTATGTAATATTCCCACCCGTGAATATTGACTTCCCGCACACGACGTAAACCTTGTGCAAAGGTTATCTCTCGTATTGAAATTATCGGCGGTGTAATGAGTGATCTGCACGCGAGAAATGGGGTCCTCCGCATTGGTAAATCAAAACCGAAAGTTCGAAACCGCAAGTCTCACATAAACACCCTCTTGGAAGGGGCAATTTGAATATTCAAGGCAAATTTTTTTATTTTTATCCCTTTTGCCCCAGCCGATGCACGACTGGAGAAAAGGGAGTGTGGGGGAATGGGTCATGGAAGAGTCGTGGGCTGCATGGGAGGGGGGGAAACCCATGCAGTGGCCACGTGGTGGAGGCCTTCTCTCCCCCCCCTTTGCCTATATATACTCCCTCTAAGGGAGAAGGGGGGGAAAGGGAGAGGAATCGGACGCTGCTGCCATCGCCGGAGACCAGAGCGGCGTGGAAATAGAAGGGGGGGGAGTCGTTGTCCGCTAGGGAACCGCCATCAGGGTGCCGCCGCCTTGCAGGAAACCGCCAGGCCGCCGCCCGTCCTCGCCTCGACCACACCTTTTCCTCCCAATCATTGGGACCCCCCCCCCCCCCCCCCCCCCGACGTTGCTGCAGACTCCCAGAAGCTTCCCTTAGAAGCTTCTTTAAGAAGCTTCTAAGGGAAGGCCATAAGCCTTGGTCCTATGCGGGCTTCTCAGCCTTAAAACCGGGCCTTCCATACTCCCAAAAACCCGTGAGGCCGGTACTCTCAAGGGTCCGCCCTAGGGAAGGGATCTCCGGCGTACGATTTTGAAGCGGCTCGCAAAATTGAAGAAGACTCATCGAACATGTAAGGGTAAAGGCAAACCGAAAGTCCGTAAGCACGCTAACGATGGCTCCCAAGAAGTTGCAAGGCGCACTTGCGGGAGGTTCATCTCCTAGCATTCAAGTGGACATCTCCCCGAGTCCACAGACCCAGGTTTTTATGATTTTTGATTCTACGCAAAAGTAATGCATTAGGTATGATAACTCTCATGGAATAGAAAGCACATATGCATGTTCAAACTTACCAAGCCGAATTAAAAGGAAATTGAGGAAAATTTGTCTATTTGATCGATTACTAGAATTATCTCATGACATGAAATGGAGTTATTAATATTTTCAATATGATGAACGTGAGTTGTCTATCCATCTTACGACCTTAGTATTATGTTGCCTTATCATGCATTTCAAAGGACGAGCCTAGAACACCTACCGCCTATCATTATAAGGCTGAAGTTATTAAGTGAATTTTTTAATAGACATGGAAAGAATAAGCTTATGTCGCAATTTAGGAAAAATCTTTATTGTAATGGTTCATGGGAGAAAAGTTGTTAACACCCGTAGGAGGTTATCCGAAAAGTAATGGTGGTGTGTCAAAAATGAATCTATGGATTGGCATGTGGCATGTGCTTGCAAGAAAGAATATACCAACACTAACTCTACAATAATCTCATTTAACTACGTTGTAGTTATGAAAGGGTTGCATGTTGCACTTTCATCGTGCATAAAATTCATTCATCAAGTGTTGCATTTGGGAAAGTTTGCAGGATTTAAACAAAGCATGAGATTCTAAAGTGTAGATAACAAGGTAGTAGACATGATTATTTGAAGTAAGTCCTAGTAGGTCCTAAGAAAGTTGGTATCCAGCTTATCATGTATTTTTACTTTACCAATGAAAGATAGAGTGAGTCGCATGTTTACATGTATGGTGGTAATCGAAACTATTTTTCTTCTTTAGATCTAGTTTATTATCTCTAGGGAAGGATTCATCCTTCTCGCGAGACAAGCATAGTGAATTACCCAAATCACCTAGCCGCAAGGGATTCGTATGGCATGGTTCAGTCAGTACGATAGATACCCCAAACACTAACTAGGTATTAGCACGTTAAGGATTCGGCCAAGTTTTCCAATTGTCGCTAAGTCGAAACCTTCATGCCCAATGGCCCTAACCACATTCTCGAAATGTTGAGTCAATTGGGTGCTCATGCAAACAATAATCTAGGGTTCCTACCCTAAGGACCAATCGTTCAAAATGATGAAACTCGAATTGAGTTGGAACCCTAGGACTAAACGTTGTCGATCTAGTGAAATTAGGGATGGGTTGGGTAAAAAGACACCCTAAACCCTGCTTCTCGTCTGAAGATAATTCCGTGACCAGAAAACGCCATTCAATAGGTGAAATGATCTCTTGGAATGGAGGCGACACTTGTGCAACTAGTTGCAACGTCGCATGGTCTTGTGGCTTGATCACAAGAAAGTTTTGCCAATCCTTGGAATGAGGTTGGCAGGTTCTTGCGCAAGTTTAACTTGCAAGGGGATGGGTAGTCATCCTGTTACATCGCCCTCATTAGGAAAAAATTTGCCAAGTTAAGGGAAGTTAGGTAATTGCTCGGACGCAAATGATTAGTCAATAAATTAAAGCGACATGGTCGCCGGGATTACTACTAATTAAAACCTAAGGTATTGGTTAAGTTGGGTTAACAGGGTATGACCCTAACCCAAGGACGATAGGAATCTTGCCAAGTTGCAATCGATTCCGGATCGAATGCGGTATGCATTCGGAGAGAAGGAGTCACTCCTTAACAGTTTGCCAACTAAACGACCACTGGAATTGATTGTGCTTGTAACAGTTTAGAAAGCACTGTTTGCATTGTTTGTTCAAGGAATTAAAGGATGAAAGATATATAAATGCTTCAGGTTGAAGGCCTGAAGGGAGTGGCAGCTCAGTTACCCCCGACTGCCTGCCTGACCCTAACCAAGGGGGTTGTTGACTGCGCCGGGAACGTGGACCGAACCCGTCGCGAGAGGTCTTTCTGTTGAGCTCTACTTGGAGCAGGAGGACGCTTGGGTGCCAGGGGGGGCTCTGGCCGTAAATCCCTCGCCTTCCGGGTCCTGCACAAGAGGCTGACGTGACTCGGGATTGGATCTCGAGGCCCACATACTAGTCTACGGGCAGAAGCTTGGAATAGTGATCCCTAGCGGATTACTGGATAGCCTTCGGGCGGATTATGAACAAGCCTACAGGCGGAACCTCTGTATTTCAAAGATAAAATGATGATATGATAATAAAGAAGTTGTTTGATATTGTTTTTCTATGTCACGTGATAAGATTACGTGAAGGAACCAGTGCTTAACGGGATTAATCAAGGAAGCTGTTTGTTATATGTTAAATTAATGTGTTAGGTAATTACATAACTAAAACAAACCGAGGAAAGTGCGGAGGTTGGACCATGGGTCCGTCCTATGGATGGGTGGTCCCGGTTAGCCGCGAACTTTTCTCAAAATCACTCGACGAATAGCGGGATGATCATCATCATCAAAGCTAATAATAAGAACGATGACCTAGAGTTACATCCTACCCGATTTACACTGTTTTAGGGGAACGGAATGGGACTATGCTTTATGGCAGAGAGGTTGAGCCTTGCATCCCTCTCGTTTCCCATTCTCCATGAACCAAGTGCAGCGTGAATCCGCTTCGGACCTGGTGTTCCTGCGTAAAGTAGTTCGCTCGGGTCTGACGCTAGTTGCTGTTAGCTAATGACCAAATAGGGAAACCCTAATTCCGGTCGATCCTAAGTGGGAAACGGCCAGGATACTTCCGCTACGTGGTAGATGCGGGAAGACCTAGATTGCAAAACCCGTAACATTCCAAGGGAGTGGCGGGCGGAGTTTTCTAGACATTCTTCCCGATGGACTACTAAGACGTGTCCTAGATGATTCTAGTGGACACGTTACAGTTGGTATCAGAGCCGACCAACAACGGAATTGTTTTCGTGAGATCTCAATAAAATGAAGTAAAGAAATTGTTGCTGTCCAAACATTTCCTCATCTTCAATACTATCTTGCAGAACTATGATGCGTGGAACAAGTTTTTGGTGTTCCGGATCATGTTTATGACTGCAATGCATTCTCCGCATTATAGGCGGAGAATTGAAATGATGAACATCCTGGAGCAGATTTATAACCCATCACCTTTATATATAGAACAAAGATGGACTGGGTCTTCAGGAATCTACTACATAGCTGCCCACCGGTTCGCTTATCTACAAACCAACCTAAAGAGGATCAAGTGGTTGGAAGATTTGAAAGTTGTGAAGCTGTTCATTTTTGTGGAAGCTCACGTAAATTCGACTTTGCATATTCAAGGTCGGAGGGTTGAATTGAACTCATATGTATATGAGGAAGTAATCCGTGTAATCCCAGCTGACAGGATTAAGGTGTTAGGCCGCCATGGGAAGTATGGATTCCAGCGGAAAGGATATCCTGAACTTCCGATGAATTATCGATTCCTAAAGATCCATGATCCAAAACCCTACTATTACACAGTTCCTGTAGACAAATCCAATACAATGTTGTTCTCCCCAAACTAAATGTAATGACTGGATTATCATCACACGAGATGTTGTATAAGGCTATGCCCATGTAAATATAAATAAGGACTTCCTTTATCAATATCCGATTGTGCATCAGGGTTGTTGCGAAAAGTTAAGTAGCTTCATGATTTACGAGATAGCTGAACTAAAGATAAGCTAATATCAATTATCATACAATAATGTTAAGAAAACTTTTACTCAGGCACAACCCCAGGTACAGGTTCCAAATTCGCCCCCTACATCAAGTACTACTGTGATCCAGGAGAAGAAGTTCCTCCTCAAGCAAATAAAGCCACCCGAGTTTGACGGGAAAGGCAGATTCGTCCAGTCTGATGCTGAAATTTGGATTGAATCTATGGAGGATTACTTCGAAGCAGCTGGTACTGCTCCCACCAATCAGGCCATGCTTGCCAAATTAAAACTCACAGGTGAAGCCAGACTATGGTGGAAACAATGATGCAGGGATCAAGGGACTTCAGAGGGGTCCGCTACCTGGGAGAAGTTAAAGCAAGCCGTGCAGGGGAGATATTTGCCACCTGCATATCGTACACAGAAAATGAATGAGTTCTATGAGCTAAAACAGTTAGGACTCACCCTTGACGCTTATTACTCTAAATTTGTCTCACTCTTAAAGTATGCGCCACAAATGGACACGACGCAGCAGGTGTCCAAATTTTGCGCGGGCTTAAATCCACCTGTAAATACTCGTCTCGAATCTATGCGTCCATCAGATCTTCAGGATGCACTCATTCAAGCGGCACCTATAATTCAGGAAGTGCAAGTTAGACCGAGGGGTAACAAAAATTGGTCTTATAGCGACCCGAACAGAGGGGCATTCAGACCCCAAGTTAAGAGAGTTAAAGGCCACAATCAGGGACAAAGGAAGAAAGCAAGGACAAATAACATCAATAACTTTGTTCCTACTCACAGTAATGGCCGAAACCTCCGATGTTTCCACTGCAACGAACTCGGTCACTTCAAAAGGCAATGTCCCAAGCTCAGCGAGGGACACCGTCAAGGTGCAGGCCGCGGTCAGGGAGCCGCCACCCGTGGAAGAGGAAGAACTGCCTGCATTACCAATAGGCAAAGATGTGAAACAGAAGAAGAGGAAGATCCGACTATGGAAGCGGAATTCGAAAGAGCGACAGTCCATGCCGCTTTACACAAGAAGGGGCCGAATCGCCAGTTCTCGGTGATTCAAACACCGTCGGACTATCAAGGTAAAGGTTTCAAAACCTTGATTGATTGTGGCAGTACACATTCCTTTATCTCACCAGCGTGTGCTAAGAGATTAGGAATAGCCACATTAGAAGCACCTACCCTATTTGCGGAATTGGCAAACGGTCGTGAGGTAACTTGTACCAGGCAAACTGCTAAGGAGGAGTTCTATCTGGGAGGAAAGAAAACCTCAGTCAAATTCAGAGTCATGAGTTTAGGTATCCATGAGTGTCTACTAGGGATGGATTGGCTTAAGCCTAATGATGCTCACATCCACTGTGGGAAGGGTCAAGTTTCCTTTCGGAACTCTAAAAAAGAGTTTGTTACGACTCAAGGTGAAGCGGGAGTGCCAAGAATCCAGTTAGCCAAAGTATCACGGATCATAAAAGGGGCTAGAAAAGGATTACCTGTGTACCTGATCAAACTCAACAAATTAGATCAAAGCCAAAAGTCTCATGAGGGACCCTCTTGGCTAAAGGAATACGCTGACGTATTCCCTGAGGAATTAACTAAACTTCCACCTCCAAGGGAAGTTGATCATGAAATAAGGTTAATGCCTGGGAGCTGCGCCAATTGCAAAGAGACCTTATAGAATGTCCATTCCAGAAGCTATTGAGTTGAAGGAACAACTCAAGCAACTGTTAGATCAGCGTTACATCCGGCCTAGCAACTCACCATGGGGAGCTCCAGTACTATTCCAGAAAAAGAAAGATGGGACACTTCGGCTATGTATTGATTACCGTGGGCTGAATCAATCAACAGTCAAGAATAAGTATCCTATTCCTAGAATAGATGAGCTTCTTGATTGTCTTCAAGGTGCAAAGATCTTCTCCAAAATTGATCTCAGGTCAGGTTACTATCAAATCAGGATCAAGGATGAAGATATTCCAAAAACGGCCTTCAATACAAGATATGGGCACTTCGAATTCTTGGTTATGTCATTCGGGCTTACAAATGCACTTGCCACCTTCAATAGATTAATGCAGGATATTTTTAGACCATATCTTGATGATTTTGTGCTTGTCTTCTTCGATGACACTTTAGTCTATTCTAAATAGGAAGAAGATCATGAACCTCAACTTCGGATTGTCCTTGAGACAATGAGGTCTCATAAGCTATATGCAAAAATGAAGAAGTGTGCATTTTTCAAACGTCAGATTGAATATCTAGGATTCATAGTATCATCAGAAGGAATATCAGTAGATCCAGCCAAAGTCAGAGATGTGCTTGAATGGCCAATACCAGTATCCGTCAAAGAAATACGCAGTTTTCTTGGCTTGACAGGATGGTATAGGGTCTTTATCAAAAATTATGCTTTGATTGCAGCACCTCTTACCGACTTACTAAAGAAGCAGACTTCTATTACATGGTCAACTCCCGAGCAAAATAGCTTCCATCAATTGAAGTAATGTTTGATATCAGCACCTATTCTGAAACTTCCTGACCTCAATAAGGAGTTCGAGGTAGTAACTGATGCCAGCATTCTTGCCTTGGGGTGTGTACTTATGCAGGAAGGTCATCCAGTAGCATATTCTTCAAGGAAATTGAAGAGTCATGAAAAGAATTATGCCACGCATGATCTGGAGTTATTAGCTGTCATCCATGCTCTAAAGCTTTGGAGACACTACCTGTTGGGTAACAAGTTTACTCTAGTAACCGATCATAAGAGTCTCAAATGGATTTTTACCCAGAACGAGCTCAACATGAGGCAACGTCGATGGATTGAAGTATTGGAGGAATATGATTTTGAAATCAAGTATCGACCAGGGAAAGAGAATGTAGTTGCCGATGCACTCAGTCGCAAGGCATTCCTAAATTCCCTAATCTTGCAGAATCCATCAACGGCCAGATCTCTGGCTACAAAGGTATCTATGCCAAGCAACCCTATACTCGAACTAGCTAGAGAGGAAGCATGCCATGATTTGGCCTACCAAACCATGATAAAAGAAATATCTACCAAGGAGCAGAATCTGAAGTCACAAGCTAAGTATCGGGAATTTTCCATTGATAATGGACTTGTCTACTACAGAACAAGGCTATGTATACCAACAAGCCAGTCACTTAAGCATAAGATATTATGGGAAGCTCATGATTCCCCCTTCGCAGGACATCCTGGTTATGCAAAAACTCTTAATGCAGTTAGAAAGAGCTACCATTGGGAGAGGCTCAAAGGTGATGTTCTCAAATATGTCATTGAATGTTTGTCTTGCCAACGTATCAAGGCTGAACATGTCATGATGCCAGGAAAATTGCAACCACTTGACATTCCCCAAATGAAATGGGAATTCATCAGTATGGATTTTGTGGTGGGCTTACCCCAAGTCCAAGGAGGATACAACTCCATTATGGTTGTAGTTGACATGCTTAATAAGGTTGCACACCTGATTCCAGTAAAGACAAACTATAAAGCCTCCGACATTGCAAGAGTGTTTATCAAGGAGATATTCAAGTTACATGGGTTACCTAGAAGGATCATTAGCGATCGAGATTCTCTCTTCACTTCACACTTCTGGAGAGCTATCTTTGAAGCTATTGGAACTCAACTCTGTTTTAGCACCGCCTACCATCCCCAAACGGATGGACAAACAGAGCGAGTAAATCAAATCATTGAGGATATGCTTAGGGTATACTGCTGTCGGGAGCCGAAGAGGTGGATTCAGTACTTGCCGTTAGTAGAATTTGCCTACAATGCTTCTTACCAGCAGAGCATTCAAATGACCCCTTTCCAGGCATTGTATGGTCATGATTGTCGAAGTCCCCTAAATTTTTCTGATCCTACCCTAAGAGTGGAAGCTTCAAGACAAATGTTGGAGGACATGGATGACCAAATAAGGTCAATAAGACAAGACATACAAGCAGCCAAAGATAGACAAAAGGCATATGCGGATTTGAAACGCCAAGAGAGGGTCTTCGGAGAAGGAGACATGGTCTTCATTCGTGTACGGCCGAAAAAGAGTTCTCTATCTCTAGGACAATGCAAGAAGCTAAGTCCAAGGTATTGTGGGCCGTATAAAATCCTCAAATGCCTGGGACCCAATGCTTATAAATTGCAACTTCCGGATAACCTAAAAGTTCACAATGTATTCCATATTAGTCTCTTAAAAAAATATGTGCCCAACCCTAATCATGTACTCGATGACCAACAAATTGTAATGCCTAGTCAAGGAGTCCTTGAACTAAGACCGGAAAAGATTTTAGATGTCAGGGAGAGACAGTTAAGATCTAGAACCTTGAAAGAATGCCTCGTCCCGTGGAAGGATTATCCCGAAGAGGATGCTACCTGGATGGATGAAAGCTCTCTCAACCTTCAATATCCCCAATTTATCTCGAGATGAGGACATCTCGATTCTTCTAAGGGGAAGAGAATGTAATATTCCCACCCGTGAATATTGACTTCCCGCACACGACGTAAACCTTGTGCAAAGGTTATCTCTCGTATTGAAATTATCGATGGTGTAATGAGTGACCTGCACGCGAGAAATGGGGTCCTCCGCATTGGTAAATCAAAATCGAAAGTTCGAAACCGCAAGTCTCACATAAACACCCTCTTGGAAGGGGCAATTTGAATATTCAAGGCAAATTTTTTTATTTTTATCCCTTTTTCCCCAGCCGATGCACGACTGGAGAAAAGGGAGTGTGGGGGAATGGGTCAAGGAAGAGTCGTGGGCTGCATGGGAGGGGGGGAAACCCATGCAGTGGCCACGTGGTGGAGGCCTTCTCTCCCCCCCCTTTGCCTATATATACTCCCTCTAAGGGAGAAGGGGGGGAAAGGGAGAGGAATCGGACGCTGCTGCCATCGCCGGAGACCAGAGCGGCATGGAAATAGAAGGGGGGGAGTCACTGTCCGCTGGGGAACCGCCGTCAGGGTGCCGCCGCCTTGCAGGAAACCGCCAGGCCGCCGCCCGTCCTCGCCTCGACCACACCTTTTCCTCCCAATCATTGGGACCCCCTCCCCCCCCCCCGACGTTGCTGCAGACTCCCAGAAGCTTCTCTTAAGAAGCTTCTAAGGGAAGGCCATAAGCCTTGGTCCTATGCGGGCTTCTCAACCTTAAAACTGGGCCTTCCATACTCCCAAAAACCCGTGAGGCCGGTACTCTCAAGGGTCCGCCCTAGGGAAGGGATCTCCGGCGTACGATTTTGAAGCGGCTCGCAAAATTGAAGAAGACTCATCGAACGTGTAAGGGTAAAGGCAAACCGAAAGTCCGTAAGCACGCTAACGATGGCTCCCAAGAAGTTGCAAGGCGCACCTGCGGGAGGTTCATCTCCTAGCATTCAAGTGGACATCTCCCCGAGCCCACAGACCCAGGTTTTTATGATTTTTGATTCTACGCAAAAGTAATGCATTAGGTATGATAACTCTCACGGAATAGAAAGCACGTATGCATGTTCAAACTTACCAAGCCGAATTAAAAGGAAATTGAGGAAAATTTGTCTATTTGATCGATTACTAGAATTATCTCATGACATGAAATGGAGTTATTAATATTTTCAATATGATGAACGTGAGTTGTCTATCCATCTTACGACCTTAGTATTATGTTGCCTTATCATGCATTTCAAAGGACGAGCCTAGAACACCTACCGCCTATCATTATAAGGCTAAAGTTATTAAGTGTATTTTTGACTAGACATGGAAAGAATAAGCTTATGTCGCAATTTAGGAAAAATCTTTATTGTAATGGTTCATGGGAGAAAAGTTGTTAACACCCGTAGGAGGTTATCCGAAAAGTAATGGTGGTGTATCAAAAATGAATCTATGGATTGGCATGTGGCATGTGCTTGCAAGAAAGAATATACCAACACTAACTCTACAATAATCTCATTTAACTACGTTGTAGTTATGAAAGGGTTGCATGTTGCACTTTCATCGTGCATAAAATTCATTCATCAAGTGTTGCATTTGGGAAAGTTTGCAGGATTTAAACAAAGCATGAGATTCTAAAGTGTAGATAACAAGGTAGTAGACATGATTATTTGAAGTAAGTCCTAGTAGGTCCTAAGAAAGTTGGTATCCAGCTTATCATGTATTTTTACTTTACCAATGAAAGATAGAGTGAGTCGCATGTTTACATGTATGGTGGTAGTCGAAACTATTTTTCTTCTTTAGATCTAGTTTATTATCTCTAGGGAAGGATTCATCCTTGTCGCGAGACAAGCATAGTGAATTACCCAAATCACCTAGCCGCAAGGGATTCGTATGGCATGGTTCAGTCAATACGATAGATACCCCAAACACTAACTAGGTATTAGCACGTTAAGGATTCGGCCAAGTTTTCCAATTGTCGCTAAGTCGAAACCTTCATGCCCAATGGCCCTAACCACATTCTCGAAGGTCAATTGGGTGCTCATGCAAACAATAATCTAGGGTTCCTACCCTAAGGACCAATCGTTCAAAATGATGAAACTCGAATTGAGTTGGAACCCTAGGACTAAACGTTGTCGATCTAGTGAAATTAGGGATGGGTTGGGTAAAAAGACACCCTAAACCCTGCTTCTCGTCTGAAGATAATTCCGTGACTAGAAAACGCCATTCAATAGGTGAAATGATCTCTTGGAATGGAGGCGACACTTGTGCAACTAGTTGCAACGTCGCATGGTCTTGTGGCTTGATCACAAGAAAGTTTTGCCAATCCTTGGAATGAGGTTGGCAGGTTCTTGCGCAAGTTTAACTTGCAAGGGGATGGGTAGTCATCCTGTTACATTGCCCTCATTAGGGAAAAATTTGCCAAGTTAAGGGAAGTTAGGTAATTGCTCGGACGCAAATGATTAGTCAATAAATTAAAGCGACATGGTCGCCGGGATTACTACTAATTAAAACCTAAGGTATTGGTTAAGTTGGGTTAACAGGGTATGACCCTAACCCAAGGACGATAGGAATCTTGCCAAGTTGCAATTGATTCTGGATCGAATGCGGTATGCATTCGGAGAGAAGGAGTCACTCCTTAACAGTTTGCCAACTAAACGACCACTGGAATTGATTGTACTTGTAACAGTTTAAAAAGCACTGTTTGCATTGTTTGTTCAAGGAATTAAAGGATGAAAGATATATAAATGCTTCAGGTTGAAGGCCTGAAGGGAGTGGCAGCTCAGTTACCCCCGACTGCCTGCCTGACCCTAACCAAGGGGGTTGTTGACCGCGCCGGGAACGTGGACCGAATCCGCCGCGAGAGGGCTTTCCGTTGAGCTCTACTTGGAGCAGGAGGACGCTTGGGTGCCAGGGGGGCTCTGGCCGTAAATCCCTCGCCTTCCGGGTCCTGCACAAGAGGCTGACGTGACTCGGGATTGGATCTCGAGGCCCGCATACTAGTCTACGGGCAGAAGCTTGGAATAGTGATCCCTAGCGGATTACTGGATAGCCTTCGGGCGGATTATGAACAAGCCTACGGGCAGAACCTCTGTATTTCAAAGATAAAATGATGATATGATAATAAAGAAGTTGTTTGATATTGTTTTTCTATGTCACGTGATAAGATTACGTGAAGGAACCAGTGCTTAACGGGATTAATCAAGGAAACTGTTTGTTATATGTTAAATTAATGTGTTAGGTAATTACATAACTAAAACAAACCGAGGAAAGTGCGGAGGTTGGACCATGGGTCCGTCCTATGGATGGGTGGTCCCGGTTAGCCGGGAACTTTTCTCAAAATCACTCGACGAATAGCGGGATGGTCATCATCATCAAAGCTAATAATGAGAACGATGACCTAGAGTTACATCCTACCCGATTTACGCTGTTTTAGGGGAACGGAATGGGACTATGCTTTATGGCAGAGAGGTTGAGCCTTGCATCCCTCTCGTTTCCCATTCTCCATGAACCAAGTGCAGCGTGAATCCGCTTCGGACCTGGTGTTCCTGCGTAAAGTAGTTCGCTCGGGTCTAACGCTAGTTGCTGTTAGCTAATGACCAAACAGGGAAACCCTAATTCCGGTCGATCCTAAGTGGGAAACGGCCAAGATACTTCCGCTACGTGGTAGACGCGGGAAGACCTAGATTGCAAAACCCATAACATTCCAAGGGAGTGCCGGGCGGAGTTTTCTAGACATTCTTCCCGATGGACTACTAAGACGTGGCCTAGATGATTCTAGTGGACATGTTACAAGTTATGACAAGTTGAGAGACGTTCCTCCTAGCCTGGCTGTTCATACTATTCTTGTAAAAGAAGGTAGTCGTCCTATGCATCAGAAAGTAAGGAATACTCCTTTTGAATTGAGGGACGGGTTGTTTGAGGAGTTACAGAAGTTACGGAAAGATGGTTTAATCTTCCATGTACAGCACACAGAATGGTGTTTACCAGTTGTTATCAGGAAAAAGAAAAACAACCAGATTTGACTATGTGTAGATTTTAAAAAGCTAAATAAGCAGATGGTTAAGGATTACTACTCATTTCCATTTATTGACCAAATTTTGGATCAATTTGCAGGTAGGAAAATATATTCGTTTATGGATTGCTTTGCAGTTTACAACCAGATGGCAATTGCAGAAGAGGACAAGTTGAAAATAACCTTCATTACTACCTTTGGTACTTTTGCGTACCATGTGATGGCCTTTGGTTTGTGCAATGCACCTGGATCATGGCAACGAACAACAGAAAAAACCTTTGGTGACATCTCCCAGAGGAGTTGAAAGTATTTATTGATGACCTGGGGGCAATCACTGTGAGTGAAAGGATGTTGATTATCTTAAGAAAGTGCTTTGAGCACTGCTGACAATTTTGTATCAATCTTAACCCACGGAAGTGTGTCTTTGGAGGGCCTTATGGTCTATTGCTAGGCCATGTGGTCAGCTCAGTAGGGATCGCAAGTAACCCTGAAAAGATAAAGGTTATAGTCACTATGAGTCTACCACGCACTTCGAAAGAGGTACATAGTTTTCTGTCATCGATAGGGTACTATCGGAGGTTTATAAATGCCTTGGCAGAAAGGACATTGCCATTAATGAACTTTTTATCCTTTAGCTGTCTATTTGTATGGAGCGACCCTTGTAAGGTAGCTTTCGAGGATGTGAAATAGGAGTTAGTAAAAGCACCAATTTTAAAAGCACCTAAAAGAGGCGAGGTATTTTACATATTTTCAGCGGTCACCATGCATAGTGTCTGCTGTTGTTTAGCCCAAATCTAGGAGGAAAAGTGGTATCATCCGCTAGCTTTTTCTAGTTGAAAATTGGGCATATCAGAAATTAACTACACCTACATGGAGAAGTTATGCCTTGCGATGGTCTTTGCCACTAAAAAATTCAGGCACTACATCCTCTATGAGAAGGTAGTTCTCTATAGGAAGGCAGAAGGGCTTAGATTGCTTATGAACAAGCTACAACTGCCTGATCGTCTGGCAAAGTGGTTAATCACTTTGCAGGAGTTTGATTATGAGATTAAGAGTAAGCCACTGAGGTTGCAAGGTATTGTGGAATGCCTTGTGGATTTTGGGGAGCCAAAAGAGACTTTGGCTAAAGGAAGTGATGTTGAAGAAATGTTTAAAATTGATATAGCTTCTATCCCATCTTGGTATGCTGCTATCATGCATTATCTATCAACAGGAGAGACTGGAGCTAGTTTATCAAAATCAGAAAAGAGGAAAATCAGACAACATGATTTGAAGTTTTCCTTGATCGTCGCAGGAACACTATATCGTCGCAGGAACATGTCTCTGAGTGTGGAGGGCACTTCGCTGGACGGTTGACGGCACAGAAAGCTTTAAGAGCTGGATATTGGTGGCCGTCCGTCTTCCAAGATTCCTTTGAGTACATTAAGAGATGTGATACTTGTCAAAAGCATGACAGCAGAGAGAATAGGAAACGCCCACTTATGCCTATTATGGCTATCCTTCCATTTAAGAAGTGGGGCATTGACTTTGTGGGTCCTATCACCCCGTCGTCTCTACTACCTAGAAGAGGTACATTATAGTAACAATTGATTATTTTACAAAATGGTTAGAAGCGTGGGTGACGAGGTAGGACAATGCAAAAGAGACTGCAAGTTTCCGTTTAGAGCAGATTATCTCCCGTTTTGGTCCACTGAAGGAACTAGTGTCGGACCGTGGAATCCACTTTTTGAATAAAATGATCAAAAGCCTGACTGAAGCTTGGCAAATCAAGTATAACAAAACGACTCCTTATAATCCGCAAGCCAATGGACAAGTCAAAAGTACTAATAAGCAACTTGTGGGTATCTTGTCTAAAATAGTTTTTGAGAAGTAACGAGACTGGGACATGAAGTTGTGTGTGGCAGTATGGGCATACAATACAATGTTCAAGCATGCTACCGGCCATACTCCATTTAAGTTAGTTTATGGGGAAGAGTGTGTGTTACCCCTCGAAATCGAGTTGCCAACCATACGGTTTGCAATTAACCACTCCTTGGGAGATGAGGATGCACTCTTTGAACGTTTCATGACCATAGCCCACCTGGATGAGCTGAAATTGCAAAGCTTATTACACCAACAAGTAGCTAAACGATGGATAAAGCAGTTGCACAACCTTAAAGCAAAGAAGTATACCTTTAAAAAAGGGCAATTAGTTCTATATTATGATGTGCATAGGGAGTTGTTTCCAGGGAAGCTAGAACCCAGATGGGATGGCCCCTACAAGATTGTGAGGATAGCAAAAAATAGGTCTATGGCTCTACTAGCTGATCTGCAGGGAGTAGAGTTTAAAAATAAGGTTAATCTTAATAAGATTAAACCTTATTATTTCTAAGAGTGCTAACACGGTGAAATGCATTGCAGGTCCATGTTGGGGCTGATTCGAGACCTATAAAAGAGCTTAAAGCTGGTTGATGGGGCGGTTAATTCCTTATCTAGAGCACCCATATCTGGAGCAGAGATACCATCAGGGGAAACTTATCTGGTGGAGCAAAGGATACAAAGTGATTGAGCAAGGGGATGGAACCTTTGTATGGGAGATCAAAGTCTTCTACCATCACTGCTTACGAATGTTGACAAGTATCCCTGTCGAGTTTAATGAAGAAGGTGGGATGGAGCTGTTCATTCTCTAAACATGCTAAATTTTGACTATCATAATTACAAATAGAGGAGTTCGTGATGGCAGGCTGTGTAAACCCATTGTGGACGTATACATTATATTTTGACGGAGCATCCAGGGGCCCTAATAAAAAAGGGAGCATTGGAGTAGTAATCCGAGATCCCTGACATAGAGTCACAATGAAGTTAGCTGCTTATCTTGAGGTAGGATTCACTAACAACATGGTGGAGTATAAAGCTTTGATTGTGGGACTACATATTGCAAAGCAAGGTGGTATTCGGTGGTTGTTAGTAAAAGGGGATTCCCAGTTGATTTAGAATCAGCTAGATGGGACGTACACAATGCGGAATCCCATCCTTTATATGTATCATTGAACTGCCATGACCCTACTTGAGGAGTTTGAGAGAGTGTCTCTTTAGCTGATTCCCCGTTATTGGAATCAGTTTGCGGATTCACTGGCAAATCTAGCTTATGAAGAAGACATTTTCTTCAACTGTGGTCCTAGTTTGGATATTGCTATCAATAATGAGACAGGACCTGGCCGCTTGTGGAAAATATTATCAGAGCATGCAATATATTGCAAGCGATGGTTGATATGGGTGATGCAAAGAGTAGCCGAGACCCATCTACCATTGTTATCCTGGACCCATAGGCTGATTAGACAACATGTTATGCATACGCCTCTTGCTATATATGCAGGAGGGATAGGTCATAACCTTATGCATTTAGTTTAGGGCTGCAAGCCATATTTTCCCCCCTTGGAAAGGAGCATCTTACTGCATATCTGTACTCTTTTGGGGAGGGATGTGTAGATGCTATTCTATTTGATCTCGTTAGGCCAAGAGGGCCAGTTTTGCGAGGTTCTCAATGTTTTATTAGGCCAAGAGGGCCAGTTTTGCGAGGTTTTAAATGTTTTATTTCATTAGGCCAAGAGGGCCAATCAGTTTTGGTAGTGAAATGCTTTATTTCATTAGGCCAAGAGGGCCAGTCATCTGTTTAGTACGGGTGCGGTTAATGATTTCTTGTTTTAGTCCAGTGCCAGACAGGTTTAAAGAAGAGCTTGGCAGGAGCCTATGTCACGCGGAGACTTCTCGTGGCCCTATCCAGGTGATATCTCTCCTTTACGAGTACCGTGTTTTCTATGCTATCTGTGTCTGTGTACTTATAGGGGATTTTCTTTTCTTGTTGGGGACTAGCGTCCAAGGCATGAAGTCCCAGGTTTAGATTAGGCATGTTTGAGGGAGGGCTGAGTAGTCGTTGCCTCCTATAAAGACATTGCCAGTCATCGAAAGACCTGTTTTAGAAAGCAGTCCTAGTGACCCTGTTCTGTTAGCCTGCTAGGCAGCCGTTCTAGGAGTTCTTGCTTAGTTGTGAGGCAATTAGAGAAGCCTGCCGAAGGAAAAAATCATAATGATAGAGAGGAAAAACCCCGAATATCTCAAAGACAATAAATATATACAAAGGTGTGTAAAAAGGGGTTCTAACCCCTATAAAAATAGAAAAGAAAAGAAAGGAAAATTTGTAAGTAGTTGATCATCTCCTTGCGAAGGCCTGGTAGGTTCCTAGGGATGAGTCAGACCCGGGACCAATGCCTTGTCTTCCTAGGGGTGGCATCTCGCTGGAAAAGAAGAAAGTAAGGAAGGTTGGAGTGAAAATAAAAGTGAGCGTTAGAAAAGGATTAAGTGTCACCTTGCAAGGGCTTGGTAGGTTCTTGGGTACTGAGATAGGACCTAAGGCTGATGCCATGTTCTCCTTGGGTCACTACGCTCAGCTCTCTCCTTTTTCCACGCCCGAGTATGGAAACATGAAAACCTAAAAGAAGAAATATGCTACAAGAAAATACTTCTTGATCAGGTTATAGGAGTCCTCGCCTAATAGGAGCTCCTAGTTGTGTTGTCCTTAGTTAGGTAGGTAGTTCAGACCACCACTTAGGGTGACCTCTTTGATAATTCTTTTTAGTTTGGCCGTGTTGGAGCAGTTGGTTAGTGACTAGCTTCAGACCTTCTATCAGATTATGCTAAGCCTACTCCTTGTGGATTTCATGCCTTGGTTTTGTCAGGGGAGTAGGGGAAAAATATTCGATATCGAAGGCGACAGCTGTAGCTAGGACGATTTTAAGCACCAAGTGAAAGATGACTTTTAAAAGGAATCCGATTGACACTTGTGGATTTTTGATGCCGAGACGGACGCGCAGGATTTTTCAGAGGCTGAAACGGAGCCCAGACGTGGAAGAGGCTGAAAATTGGCCAACATTCGAAGAGGTGGACAAAATTTTAGGACCAAAGGGAGGGTGCCCTTTGGGACCTTGACCCCCCCTCCCTCATTTTTCACGAAAATGGTGTCAGCATGGCGTGGAGATACGAATTTCATCCCCCCCCCCTCACCATCATGGTTATGGACTGTAAGCAACCCATGCAACCGACAATACCCTGCAAACTACTCCCTCTTTGCTGATTCTATCACCGGTCCTCGCACGAGATATGGCTGTCTAGATGAAGAGATCAGAATCTAGTCTTTCTCTCTCCTCCCTCTCTCTCTTCTCTATGGGCTGTTCATGTGCACTCTCTTGAAGAAGGAACCTGGAGGGAGATTGAAGGAAAATGGTGATGGAGATTGATGGAGATGCTGAAGATTGAAGTGCAACATTGGATTGAGAGCAATGGAGGCTCCGTCTACTGGTTATGTAGTAATTTAAGGCGTCTTGGGTCTCGTAAAAACACGGTATGACCATTTTTATGAAGAAAAATGAAGGGTTTTTTATAGTTTATGATAGTAATGATGTTTTTATTGGATGAAATTTTATTTGAGTGCTGATTGTATCATGATTAATTGTTGTTCATCAGAAAATTCTGATTTTGCAATGATTTACATGCTCTATTTAATTCTCGTAAACTTGAAATGCGATTTTTAAGTAGTAAAATGGTAGTTTTTCCGTTTCGGGGGGTGAAATATGTTCCCATGGGAGGAAAATGGAAGATAAATTGAATGTTAGTATGCTGAAGTGATTGGAAAAAGAAAAATAAAAAATACATATTTTTTTGCCAAATAAATCAAGAAAATGGGAAAAATAGAAAAATGCCTCACAAAAATAGGAAAAAATATAATGATTGTTTGTGGATGTATGGTAGTGGCAAAGCATGAGGTTTAGCCTCAGTTTTCAATATCTCCTTGTCAAAGTTTGTGATTTATCACTTTTTATACATCAAAACATGACAAAATGAACCTCTACACCTATGCAACGAAAGCAATACCTAAACGTAGAGGGTTGAGATGTTTGAATGGTGTGATTTGCGTGCTGATTGTTGCTGATTTTCTGATGCATTTCATGACATAGGGTTTGGTGTATTTTAATTAAGAGGATAGTAGCATGGGCGTTGTCTCGGTACTATCCTTATATCGCCGCAATGGGTTAGTAAATACATTGGAAAGCCTGGTTGTGCACCACATGTATCTGATTGAAAATTATATTTGAGCACTTTAGGATCATTCACTTTTGCATGTGCATGTTAACCATGGTGTCAGAATAAAAGGGCAGGATGCATAGCACCTGTTTTCGATGACGATGACCCACGCTTGAGTGTGGAAAGGCAACCTAAGCCGTAGGATAGACGTTCGTTTCTTAGGGAATTATTTGTTAATGACACATGGTATCTCCTAGAATACTTTTAAAATGGAAGAGTGGAGTTTGTTCGTTTGTTCTATATGTTGAGCATCGCATCAAGGGGCTAATACCTGTGAAGTAGGTTAGTTGTAGTGAGGCCGCGGTGATTCCATCGAGAGGTTGCCTCCCATGTATGTGATTATCGTGGCATTTATTGCCAATGTGTATGGGTTCTCCCTATCTGGAGTTTATAGAAAGGGAAACGTTGGACTACAAAACTATAAAGGCATAGATTAGGTTTTAGGACAGTTCGTCCTTTAGCAGTAGATAGACGCTCCTGGCCCGCGAGGCCGTGTGGGTGTGTTTGTCTGTTATGAGCATGAGGTCCGGCTAGTGCCATAGCCAGTGCCGGCCCATTTGAGGTTCCATCAATGGGTGATGATGAAGACCCAACCATGGAAGCTGACTTTGAGAGGGCAATAGTTCATGCCGCTCTTCACAAGAAAGGCTCAAATCGCCAATTCTCGGTGATTCAAACACCATCAGATTATCAAGGTAAAAGCTTCAAGACCCTACTTGATTGTGGCAGTACACATTCCTTCATTTCACCAGTTCGTGCAAAAAGATTAGGAATAGCCACAGTAGATGCACCTACCTTACTTGTGGAATTACAAATGGTCGTGAGGTCTCTTGTACCAAGAAAATTGCTAAGGTGAAACTCCTACTAGGTGGAAAAGTGACTTCGGCCAGATTCAGGGCTATGAACCTAAGTGTCCACGAGTTTTTGCTCGAAATGGATTGGCTAATACCCAATGACGCCCACATTCACTATGGAAAGGGCCAAGTCTCCTTCTGAAATTCTGAAAGGGAACTGGTTACAACTCAAGGAGAGGCTGGTAGGCCAAAAATTCAATTGGCCAAAGCAACACAGATAATAAAATGAGTTAGAAAGGGGCTACCTGTCTATTTGATTAAACTGAATAAGCTAGATCAGAATCAGATTCTAGGGAAGAAGCTTCATGGTTAAAGGAATACGCTGACATATTTCCTGAAGAGCTGACAGAACTTCCTCCTCAAAGGGAAGTCGATCATGAAATCAAGCTAGCACCAGGAGCTGCACCAATCGCAAAGAGACCATATAGGATGTCTATCCCGGAAGCGATTGAGCTGAAGGAGCAACTCAAGGAACTGTTAGATCAAGGCTACATCCTTCCTAGTAGTTCGCCATGGGGAGCTCCAGTGTTGTTTCAGAAGAAGAAAGATGGAACGCTTCGGCTATGCATTGACTACAGAAGGTTGAATCAATCAATCATTAAGAACAAATATCCTATTCCAAGAATGATGAACTTCTTGACCATCTTCAAGGTACGAAGATCTTCTCTAAGATAGATCTCAGGTCTAGATATTATCAGATAAGAATCAAAGAAGAAGATATCCCATAGACCACATTTAGCACAAGGTATGGACACTTCGAATTCCTAGTCATGTCATTCGGGCTGACAAATGCACCTGCTACCTTCAATGGGCTAATGCACGATATCTTTAGGCCCTATCTTGATGACTTCATACTCGTCTTCTTTGACGATATCCTAGTCTACTCCAAGCAGGAAGAAGATCATGAACCCCAGCTTTGCATTGTTCTTGAAACAATGAGAGCATACAAGCTTTATGCCAAGAAGAAGAAGTGTGCATTTTTCAAGCGACAGATTAAATATTTGGGATTCATTGTATCAGCAGGAATATCAATAGATCCGACCAAGCTTAGAGACGCTCTGGAGTGGCCAACACCAACTTCTGTCAAAGAAATAGGTAGTTTTCTTGGATTGAGAGGATAGTACAGGGTCTTTATCAAAAACTATGCTTTGATTGCAGCGCCTTTGACTGATCTACTAAAGAAGCAAGTATCAATTGTATGGTCACCTATTGAACAATCCAGCTTTGACAAAATAAAGAAAAGTTTGGTATCAGCACCCATCCTAAAACTTTCAGACCTTAGTAAGGAGTTTGAAGTGATAACTGATGCTAGCACACTTGCCTTAGGATGTGTGCTTATGCAAGAAGGTCATCCCGTAGCATACTCTTCAAGGAAACTGAAGAGCCATGAAAGGAATTATGCTACCCATGATCTAGAACTGTTGGCTATCATACATGCTCTCAAACTTTGGAGACACTACTTGCTGGGTAACAAGTTTACCTTAGTGACAGACCACAAGAGTCTTAAATGGATTTTCATCCAGAATGAGCTCAATATGAGGCAACATCGATGGGTTGAAGTGCTGGGGGAATATGATTTTGAAATCAAATACCGGCCTGGAAAGGAGGATGTAGTTGCCGATGCACTCAGTCACAAGGCATTTCTGAATTCTCTAATTTTGGAAGATCCATCAACGGCAAGATCTCTAGCCACAAAGGTATCCATGCCAAACAACCCAATTCTTGGGCTAGCTAGAGAAGAGGCATGCCATGACCCAACCTATCAGAAGTTGCTAAGGGAGATCCCCATCAAGGATCAAGACCCAAAGCTATAGGCAAAGTATCAAGAATTCTCTATCATTAGTGGACTTGTCTACTATAGGACAAGATTATGTATACCGGCAAGTCAATCACTCAAGCAAAAGATACTTTGGGAAGCCCATGACTCCCCTTTCTGAGGAAATCTTGGCTATGCCAAGACCCTTAATGCACTCAGAAAGAGCTATTATTGGGAGAGGCTCAAAGGTGACGTTCTCAAATATGTCACTGAATATTTGTCTTGTCAACACATTAAGGCCGAACATGTCAAAATTCCAGGGAAATCACAACCACTTGACATTCCCCAAATGAAATGGGAATTCATTAGTATGGACTTTGTGATTGGCCTGCCCCAAGTACAAGGAGGATACAACTTCATTATGGTCGTGGTGGATATGCTCACCAAGGTTGCACATCTTATCCCTGTTTAGACAAACTATAAAGCCTCAGACATTGCAAGGCTGTTCATCAAGGAAATATTCAAACTGCATGGGCTACCTAGAAGAATCATTAGTGATTGTGACTCTCTCTTCACATCAGACTTTTGGAGGGCGATCTTTGAGGCCATTGGGACTCAACTCTGTTTCAATACAGCTTATCATCCCCAAACTGATGGTCAAACAGAATGAGTCAACCAAGTCATTGAAGATATGCTTAGGGCACACTGCTGCCGCGAACCCAAAAAGTGGATTCAATATTTTCCACTGGTTGAGTTTGCCTACAATGCTTCTTACCAACAAAGCATTAAGATGACCCATTTTCAAGAATTGTATGGGCACGATTGTCGTAGTCCTTTAAACTTTTTGGATCCAACCCTGAGGGTTGAAGCTTCAAAGTAGATGTTGGAAGACATGGATAACCAAATCAAGTCAATAAGATAGGACATCCAAGCCACCAAGGATAGACAGAAGGCTTAGACGGACCTGAAACGGCAAGACAGATCCTTTGTTGAAGGTGATATGGTCTTCATTCGCGTACGCCCAAAGAAGAGTTCCCTATCTTTGGGTGAATACAAAAAGCTAATTCCAAGGTATTGTGGACCCTAGAAGATTCTCAAGTTCCTAGGGCCTAATGCTTACAGATTACAATTCCCTGAGAACCTAAAAGTTCACAATGTATTCCATATCAGTCTATTGAAAAAGTATGTACCTAACCCTAGTCACGTACTTGATGATCAACAAGTTGTAATGCCTAGCCAAGGAGTCCTTGAGCTATGGCCTGATAGGATCTTAGATGTTAGGGAGAGACATTTGAGATCCAGAACCTTAAGAGAATACCTCGTCTAGTGGAAAGATTATCCCGAAGAGAATGCCACCTGGATGGATGAAAGTACTCTCAACCAACAATACTCCCAGTTCTTCTCGAGATGAGGACATCTCGATTCCTTTAAGAGGTAGAGAATGTAATATTTCTGCTACGAAATATTCAAGACCCAAAATCTTGCGCAAAAGAGTTTTAAAGTAATCTCCCGCAATAATAAAATTTCAGGCTAAGTATTCTCTCCGCATGCACTAGCAAACTCCAACCCGCATTGTGCATAAGAGGTCGTGGCTTAAAACCCGTAGCCCACGTAGGAACACCCCTTCAACGGGGAAGAAAAACGGATAATGGATAAATTTGTGCAAATGTTTTAATTAAAAACTCCCTCCCCTTCAGCCATTGCATGGCGGGAGAGAGGGACTGTGAGAGGAGTGGGGGTGGAGTAGGAGTGCATGGGGGGGAAAGAGCATGCTTCCTGCCATGTGTATGGCTACCCCCCCCCCCCCCCCTTAAAGCCTATAAGAACCCCCCCTTAAGCTTGAGGGGAGGGGAGGGATCGTGGAGCCTACCCATCGCCATGAGCTACTGCCGTTGTACGGAGCGCCGTCGCCACACTGCTGCCGCCTCCATCATTACCACCATCATCATCATATTCATCATCGTCATCATCCTCTCCATCATCCTATCCATCATCCTTTTCTCTCTCCACATCATTTTTTGTGGAACAAAAGCTTGGAATCTTCTTCTGGAAGCTTCCATTAAGGCTTCCATAAGCCTTGTTTATATGTGCCTTCACCGGTTTTTAAAACGGTGTCTAGCAAGGATAGTGTCCTGCGTGAAGGAGGAGATATCGGGAAGAAGTGGCTTCGTAGCGCAAATGAGAGCCAAGAGAAAGATTTTCTGAGTCGTGATCTACGCCATTGATGGCTCTAAAGCAAAAGTCGCAAGGCGCACACGCAGGAGCTTCCACCCCGAATACGCGAGTGGACAACACCTTGAATCCTAATGCCCAGGTTCCGTTAAATAGTCCCGCATAAAAAGAATGCATTAAGCATGTTTAAATCTTGTAGGCAAGTTTAAATACACTGGGAAATTTATTTGCTTGCCGGATTTATAAAATTTAGCTGCATGTCATGCATTTGCAATTTCTTGCACTTCCGTGGTCAAGATGAAACTCTAAACGTTTGATGCATAAATTGAAAGACAGAATTGTGCAAAGGCATGTTGTTGCACCTCACAAAGGATAGGACATAAAACTTGTAACGCATTGATGTAATTAATTCTTGGTTCTATCTTGCGATTAAGGTAATCATAGATGGACATTAAATGATGTCCGAATAGTTGCAATGCATGGAAAGGATTTATGTACCTTGCATATTGCATGTGATGATAATGACATCCTAGGTCAGGTTAAGTGCTAAAGGACGGATTAGATCAATAATGGTCTCATGGTTCGCTCATGCATGGAGTTCTTTTATCAAAGTTTGTATTTAGGAAAGGATGCATCTTAATATCAAAGCTTGATATCGTTGCATCAACATAGGGTTATAAGAGTTAGTTCTGAATTATCAATCATTATAGTTTAGGCAAGGAAAAGTAACGATAATTGTAGATCTTATATTTGCATAGAAGGAAAAGTCTATGGTCTTGAGATCGCATATTTGAATGGAATGTTATATCTTGCAGTTATTTGCTTCTTCTAGAGAAAGGTACTTGCTAATTTAGAAGGAAGTAATTGCATCTTTAAAAAGGATGATCGTCTCTAATCATGGGTTAATTAAATCAACTAAGTAATTCGCGTATAGTTGAGTAGCTCATATTAAAATCATAAACGTACAATTAGATTGCATATAACGATCACCTCAAAGTTCTAGGTAGGGTTAAGTTACGTTAAAATTCTGCCTAGTATCGCACTTGGGATACCGATTTAGGACTTTCGATCCCAAAGATCCTACCCACATTCACAGAATGTTAGGGTTAGCCAATCTCCGTGCAAGAATGATCAAGGGTTCTCACCCTAAGGATCAATTGGGCCGAATACTAGACTTCTGTATGAATTTAGGAACCCTAGGGCCAAAGCGTTATTGGCCTAGTAGGGTTAGATTGGGTTAATAGGACTCCCAAACACTACATCTTGACCAAGGGTATTCTTGACCAAGGAATACCGGATGATGGGAGATTTAATCCCACAAGTTATATGCGACACCTATCTCGTGCAACAAGTTGCAGCGATGCATGATTTGCATCTAAAACACAAAGTAGTATTGCCACTCCTTAGAATAAGGTTGGTGAGTTCTAAGTACAAGTCTAATTTTTCTAGAGGATGAACAGTCATCCTGCTACATCACCTCTCCTTGGGGCTGATTTGCCAAGTTAGGGAATTATAAATTGCCTAGGCAAAAAATTGACCAATCAAGTGGGGACAATGGGGTTGCCCAGGATTTATTGACCATAATGTATGGAAACTTAAAGTATTGATAATTTGGGTTAATAGGGTATAAAACCTAACCCAAGGATAAAGGGTAACCAAGCAACTTAGCTTACGAGACCCTTGGGATCTTGCCAAGTCGAAATTGATCCCAGATTGAATGCTGGATGTATTCGGAGAGAAGGAATTATACCTTAGCAGTTGGCCGTATAAACGACCACTGGAGTGCTTGTGTTTGTATACTTAGGAGCACTATTTGTTCTTCTATGCTCAAGGAACTAATGTTGGAAAATAACTAATGCTTCAGGTTGAAAGCCTGGAGGAAGAGGCAGCATCACTTACCCCTGACTATTTGCTTGACCGTATCCAAGGGGGTTGTTAGCCACACCGGGTACGTGGACACACCCGCCGCGAGAGGTCTCTCCATGGGTGCCAGGGGGGGCTCTGGCCGTAAATCCCTTGCCTTTGGACCCTCCACAAGAGACCGATGTAATTCGAGATTGGATCTCGAGGCCTGCATACTATTCAATGGGTGGAAACTTGGAATAGCAATCCTTGAGAATTGCTCGAATTGCCTTCGGGCGGATTATGGAATTGCCTTGGAGCGGATTATGGAATAGCCTTCAGGCTGGATTATATGATGTATTCCGAAGACTGATAAATAAAGATCAAATGTTGAAAATTAACCTGTTTGACATTGTTTTTCTATGTCATTGGCTAAGTTACGTGAAGAAACTAGTGATTAATTGGTTAATTAAGGAAGCTTTTTTTGCTTGTCAAACTAAATGTGGTAGGTAATTAGATAACTAAAGCAACCTAAGGAAAGTGCGATGGATGTGACCATGGGTCCGTCCTACGGAAGGGTGGTCTTGGTTGGTTGGAAAATTTTCTCAAAGGAATCGACAGTAAGGTAAATGATGACCTAGAATATTTAGATCTAGAGTCTCGATTTGTGCTGTTTTAGGGGAACAGAATGAGACTATGCCTTACGGGTAGAGAGGTCGAGCTTCGTATCCCTCTTGTCTCCCATTCTCCTTGAACCAAGTGCAGTATAAATTTGCTTCAACCCTAACATTTTTGCGAAAAGTAGTTCACCTGGGGCTCGACGCTAGCCACCTTCTAGGACCTTGACCACTAGGAAAACCCCGATTCAGGTTGGTCCTAAGTGGGAATGGCCGGAATGCTTCTCCTTCATGGCAGACTCGGAAAGACCTAGATGGAAAACCCCGTGACATTCCTTGGGAGTGCAAAGTGGCACTTTCGAGACTCTCTTCCCGATGGGCTACTAAGTCGTGTCCTGCAAGTGGATAGGGGGACACGTCACAATTAGGTAGAAGGGGGAATACCCTTCAATCCAAGAATGCCATGTGGACCATGTAATGGCTCCAATGGTGGAGGTCATGGAGACCCACTCTTGGATTCATTCACCTTTTCTTGGGACGGAGTCATAGCTAACTGAGCTACAATAGCAGTGAGCTACTCTAGGGTTTGTTGAGTCCTAGAGTTCTAGAGGGCCATTTTCTCAATTTCTTCATCAAATTTTGACATCATTTGGTGATGGTTGGCAACCATGTGATTATGCCTCTCCATGTGACGAAGCTCATATTGGCATAAAGTGTGGTTGAACGCACTATAGGGATCCAGATTGAGCACTTCCTAATGCATATCACCACGATAAACTTGTGCCAATCTAGGTTCATCATTCATTGACGTCATGGAGTCCCTAATCTCCCTTTGTACCTCTTCATTGGCCTTACTTTTACCTTTTTGGCTAGCCATGTAGATGTAGACCTCCACAAGACCCACTGTTGATAAATAAGATGTAACTTTTGATGAAAAATCTGATCAATGGGATTTTTTATTCAAATCAAAGGGGAGGAAGCCCCCTTTGAGATGAGCTATTAATATTTTGATAGAAAATGGTCAAAGATTTCTATAATTCTATTTTTGTTTCTATCCTGGAGTGGGCTGCACCTTGTCCACAGTGACTTGAGTGAACAAAAATGGCCATAGATATTATATTGTAGCTCCGATTGGGGAGAACTTTGATTCAAATCGGAGGGAATAAAACTCTCTTCAAGATGAGTAATAGAGTTCACTCACATGTGTAACACAAATTTTTGGTAATAAGATCTTTGTGATTGTCCCTGATTGACTGTGAGTAAAAACACTCTCTATCCCTTTATGCAAATGCATTGTATGGATGGCTCTGTAATATTTCCACTCTAAAATATTACTAAACCTGACTCCCCGCACACAGTGTAAAAACCTGTACAAGGTTATCTTCTGGATTGTAATTGCCAACAATTTAATCCGTAACCCGCACGTGCAAAAACGAGACCTCCGCATTGGGAAATCAAGCTCGAGGGTTCAAGTCCGCATAAAGGCGGGGAAACACCCTCTTGGGAGGGGGAAAAGTGGATAATATTAATCCACTTTTCCCCCTTTTGGGAGGGGGCAAAGTGGATAATATTAATGCTAATTTTTTTATTATTATCCCTTTCCCCCAGCCAATGCATAGCTAGAGGAGAGGGAGTGTGTTGAGGGATGGGCTAGGTGGGAGTTGTGGGCTGCATGAGGGGGGGAAAGCCATGCAAAGCCCATGTGGTGGAGTTTCTCTCCCCACCCCTTAAGCCCTATATAAACCCCCCTTAGCCTTAGGGGGGGAAGGTAGAGGGAGCAGAGGGAAGATGCGGTGCTGAGGGAGAGGAGTGAGAGAGTGGAGGCCGCCATCACCATCCAATGCCAGCAGGCTACCGCACCATCAAGCAAAGGAAGAGGAGGAGCGCCGTTGCTGCCGTTGCATACATTAATCCGCTGCCACCTCTGGGCTGAAGCCGCCGTCGCAGTGTTGCTATCAGCCGTGACTGCACGTTGGCATAGCAAAGTCAACCTTCTCCCCCCCCCCCCCCCCATTCGAGGTCATCCTTCCTTTTTCTATTAGCCCCCAATCATTTCCTTTGATCCCACATGGTTCCTGGGGAAGTAGAAGCTTTTGGAAGCTTCTAATAACAAAGCTTAAGGCCTTGCACACACGGGTTCCACCCCGGGTGTTTAAAATCCTTCTCTTAAAGCCTCCATTCCCATAAGCTTTTTCGAAAGGCTCCATTCCCGCAGCTCTATTTGTAAAAGCCCCATTCCCACAAACAAAGCTCCTACCCCACAAGCCCTCCCATAAGCCAAAATCCCGCAAGCCCCGGTATTCTCAAGGATCCGCATTTCGGTGAAGGGATCTCCTGCATGCGAGGGATAAGGGCAAGATCTTGAGGCTGCTTACCAAGGTTGAGGAAATTCACCGATCACGTAAGGGTAAAGGCAAACCAGAAGTCTGTAATCATGCCTATGATGGCCCTCAAGAAATCACAAGGCGCGCCTATGGGAGGTTCTTCTCCTAACATTCACGTGGACATCTCCCCGATCCCACAAGTCCACATTTTTTCAAGTTTATTCTCCCATAAAGAAATGTTTTAGGCACGCTTATTCCATAAGGGAGAATGCATTTTGCTCTTATCATTAATGCATGTGGAAGAGATAAAAGTACACTTGATAAATTCTTTTTAAACGTTAGAGAAGGTTGGTGCATGTCGTGAAATTGGAATATTTGCATTTCTAAAGTTTTCCGTCTTAGGAGATTAGCTCCATGTTGCTATTTTTGTGCATTTCCAAATTAATGAGTCTAAACGCCTATTACTTAGGGAAAAGGAATAAAATTGTTAAGTGCATTGGCCGTGAAGGAAAGGAGTATCTTGCATTTAGTCAATAATTTCCTTCATTATGATTTGCACGAGAAAATTGTTAACTTCCATTTCATGGCATGAAAATGAACTCCGGTCTTGTAAGTTGCATGGAAATGGATTAAATCAACACTAGCCTTAGTGTTGCATGAACTTAATATTCGATGTTGTTGTATCTAAAGGTCGCATGTTACATATTCGCAAATTTCATTTCGTCAAGTTGAATTTGGAAAATATTGCATGGCTTATTAAAACATGAAATTCAAACACTTAGACAAAAGGTTTTAGGCATTATTCCTCAATGTAAATCCTAGTAGGTTCTATGAAAGTTATTATGCAAATTATCATGCGTTTTGATTTTAACAAGAAAGGTTAGGATTATTGTGAATCTAGTGGTACGTAGAAGCAATGAATCGCGTGTTTACGTGTATTGTGGCATGTTGCAACTAGTTTTCTCCTTTAGATCAAGTTTATCACCTCTAGGAATGGCTCGTCCTTGTCGTCAGACAAGTAGATTGGATTATATAAATCACCTAACCCGCAAGGGATTCGTATAGGCATGGTTCAGTCCATAGGATAAATAACCCAAGTACTAACTAGGGTTTAGAACGTTAAGGATTCGGCCTAGTTTCGCACTTGTTGCCAAGTCGAAACCCTCATACCCAAAGGTCCTACCCACATTCATGGAATGTTGGGTCACTTGAACTCTCATGTAAATAACGATCTAGGGTTTCTACCATAAGGATCATTCGTTGAAATACTAAAACACGGATTGAGTTGAAATCCCTGTCGGCCTAGTGCAATTAGGATTGGGTTGGGTAAGAAGACACCCTAAACCCTGCTTCTTGTCTAAAAACACAATATTAGTGAGTTTGGGAATCTCCCAATTTCCCATTTTTGAATACTAAAAAGGTGGCACTTGGATAACATGCCCATAAGTTTCTCAAAACCCTATGATGTGAACTATCATTGGAAAGTGCTTGAAAAATGGAATTTATTGAGCTATAGAGCACTCAATTTGGAGTTATAGTGTTCAAGTTATGACAAATCCAAAGATTTGACCACATGTCCCAAACTTATGAACACCATATTGGGGAATATGGGCATTTCCCATAAGTTTGGAACACATGGTCAAATCTTTGCATTTGTCATAACTTGAACATTATAACTCCAAATCAAGTGCTCCATATCTCAATAGATTCCATTTTTCAAGTGCTTTTCAATGATAGGTCACATCATATGGTTTTGAGAAACTTATGGGCATGTTATTGGGGTGCCACATTTTTAGTATTCAAAAATGGGAATTAGGAGATTCCCAAACTCACTAATATTGTGTTTATGGGAAATTCCCATATTCCCCAATATGGTGTTTAAACATAATTCCTTGACCAGAGAATGCCGTTCAATGGGTGAAATGATCCCATGGAATAGACGCGACACTTGTGCAACAAGTTGCAACGTCGCATGGTCTTGTGGTTTGATCACAAGAGAGTTTTGCCATTCCTTGGAATGAGGTTGGCAGGTTCTTGCACAAGTTTAACTTGCAAGAGGATGAGTAATCATCCTGTTACATCACCTTTCTTGGGGATCTTGCCAAGTCGTAATTGATCCCGAATTGAATGTTGGATGCATTCAGAGAGAAGGATTTACTCCTTAGTAGTTGGCAAAAAATAATCGACCACTGGAATTGATTTTGATTTTGTAATAGTTTAGGAGCACTATTTGCATTATTTGCTCAAGGAGCTAAAGGACGGAAAGATATTTAATGCTTCAAGTTGAAGGCCTGAAGGGAGAGGCAGCTTTAGTTACCCCCGACGACTGTCTGCTTGAGCCTAACCAAGGGGGTTGTTAGAGCTGCGCCGGGAATTTGGATTGAACCCGTCGCGTGAGGTCTCTCTGTTGAGTGCTACTTGGAGCAGGAGGACGCTTGGGTGCCAGGGGGCTCTAGCCGTAAATCCCTTGCCTTCCGGGCCCTTCACAAGAGGCCAACGTGACTCGGGATTGGATCTCGAGGCCCGCATACTAGTCTATGGGCAGAATCTTGGATTAGTAATCCTTGTGGATTGCTGGATGTTGAGAGAGAGAGAGAGTACGAGAGAGATACACAAGACATTCATATTGATGTAGAGTTAGTATATATAGGTGAGACCCAAGTCAAGTGAGAGATGATATATATAGCTGTAACATCCCCACTCAAACAAAGGTCTCTGGCTGCGAGTGAAAAAACCCTTGGGGAGAACAAGGGAAAAACCCGAGCCCCTACACATACCTACGATACAAAAATGATTTACTATAAAGTTTTCTTGAATACAATGATACATGCCTCAATCAGTGAGACAAGAACTTGGAACAATACCAAGTTCATGTCTTAATGAGCTAAAGCGAGCTTCACTAAGAGCTTTTGTGAAGATGTCTGCAACCATTTGATCACTGGGACAATGCTCCACCATAATGGAACCTTTCTTGACTTCATGTCGAACATAATGATAATGAATAGCAATATGCTTTGATTTACTATGTTGTATATAGTCTTTGGTAAGACTAATAGCACTTTGCTTATCGCATCGAAGAGGTGTACTAGATGATGAAGGATGTCCCAAATCTGCAAGTAGTTGTCAAAGCCAAACTAGCTCGCGAGCTGCTAATGATGCAGCAACATATTCGACTTCAGTTGTAGAAACCGCAACACATCGTTGTTTCTTGCTAGACCAAGAAACCAAACATCCATTTACAAAGAAACAATTCCCACTTGTAGATTGCATGGATAAGTGTGAACTTGCCCAATCAGTGTCTGTATATCCAATAAGGTCAAGAGAAGTTGAAGAAGATAAAGAAGAATCCTCTCGACGATGATAAATAAGACCAAATTCCTTAGTACCCTTGAGGTACTTAAGAATACGTTTTGCAGCACTCCAATGAATAGTGGAAGGGGAAGAAAGATATTGTCCCAAAAAGTTAGCTGCAAATAAAATATATGGTCTTGTGTTTAAATCAATAAATTGAAGACAACCAACAAGATTAGCAAAAGGTTGATGAATGGCTGATTCTTCATTGCGTGTTGTAGATGTACCCTTGGTAGAGCTTGAAAGAATGGGAGTGTTAGCAGAGTGCGCATTTGTCAACCCAAACTTCTTAACAATATCATTAATAAACTTTGTTTGGCAAAGAAGAAGAATGCCTTGTTGTCGGTGTCATTGAACTTGAATACCCAAACAAGAGTGTATCTCACCAAGATCCACCATTTCAAATGCAGTCGATAAAAGCTTCTTCATAGCATCCACGAAAGCAATATTATTTGACACAAGAATAGTATCATCAACATATAGAGCAAGAATAATAAAATATTTATCCTCCCTTTTGATGTGAAGATTTGGGTCAGCAAAACATGCAACAAAACCTTTAGATGTGAGGAACTTATCAATCTTAATATACCAAGCACGAGAGGCTTGCTTCAATCCATATAATGCACGATGAAGCTGACATACAAGATGCTCCTTTCCTGCAATCATAAAACCTTCAGGTTGCTCCATATAGATTTCTTCTTCAAGATCTCCATTGAGAAAAGCCGTTTTAACATCCATTTGGTGAATTTCTAGATCAAATAGTGTTGCAAAAGCCAAAATCATACGAACAGTTGTGGAGCACACAACAGGAGAAAATGTTTCTTGATAATCTACTCCTGCAATCTGTGAGTAACCTTTTGCAACAAGTCATGCTTTGAACTTATCAAACAAGCCATCATCTTTGGTCTTGGTTTTATAAACCCATTTACATTTGATAGGAACACGATTTGGGGGGAGTTCAGTAAGAATCCATGTACCTTTGGAGATTAAAGAATCGTACTCAGCTTGCATAGCTTCTTGCCATTGATCCCTTTGAGACGAATTGATAGCTTCCATATACGATATTGGATCCTCTTGGATAGACATAGCATCATCAAAGACATCATATTCAATAGAATAGAATCCATGCTCTATCTCAACAGGAAGATCAACATAGATCTCCAAATTTTCATCAATCTTCTTTGGAGGTGAAGGAGGTTTATGATCATCAGAATTAGTAGAATCACAAAGCAAGTAAGGAAATGCACTAAGCAAAGATTGTGTATCATCTGAAACATCTGATGACCATGTGCCACCCATAGTCTTCTCATCAAATATAGCATCACGACTAATGATAACCTTTTGAGAAGAAGGATCATAAAATTTGTAACCTTTGGAATGATCTGAATAACCAAGAAAAATAACCTTCAAACCTGGAGGATCCAACTTATGTCGAGTGTCCTTGGGCACATGAATATAAGCAATGCAGCCAAATGTGCGAAAGTGAGAGACTGAAGGTGTCTTCCCTGTCCAAATTGTTATAGGAATTTTACCAACAGGTGCAGTAGTTGGAAGATGATTTTGAATAAAAACAGCTGTTAGAAGTGCTTCAGTCCAAAACTTTCGAGACAAACCAGAGTGTATAAGCATGCAACGTATAGCATTAAGAATCGTGCAATTTTTGCGCTCAGCAACACCATTTTCACCGCCGTTGATCCTTACAGAAGTCATCAAATAGATTGGATATATATTCACCGCCGTTGTCACTGCGAAGCGACTTTATAGAGAATCCAGTTTGAAGCTCCACACTTATCTTGTATTGTTTAAATATAGATAAAGCCTCAGACTTATGTCGAAGAAGATAGACATGTGTGTACCGTGAGAAATCATCAATGAAAGTTATAAAATATCGATATTGAGACTTTGAGGCAGGAAAAGGACCTCAAATATCGGTATGAACCAAATCCAAGAGAGCACAGGAATGTGATGAAGTAGAAGTGTGAAAAGGGGAACGATGGTGTTTTCCAAGTGCACAGTACTCACATATTCCCATACGTGGATGAGATTTAAGATCCATACCTTGCACAAGACCATGACGATGAAGATCAAGAATTTTGGCAAAATCGGAGTGTGCAAATCGTTGATGCCATAATTTGCAATCTGCATCTCCAGGGGCAGTAACAACATTTGGAACTGTATCATTCAATGATAGCTCAAATAGATTACCATGTCGAGGAGCCACTGCTATAGTATGCCCGTCTTTCTCTATACGACACTGATTATGATCAAAGCCAACAAACAAACCAAGATCAACTAGATGAGCAACAGAAAGAAGATTTCTTTGCAAATCTAGAACATGAAGAACTCCTCTTAATATTCTAGTGGATGAAACAGTCCCCAGATATAAATCACCCACTCCTTTGACTTGACAAGTCGTATCATCCGCAAGGGAACGACGAAAAGTATTGAGTGACTAAAAAGAAAGCCCGAAATAGAGAGGCGTAACGTGCAAGACGAGATGACACATATAAGAAAAGTGCTATTTCGGTCGAGCAAAGAACGTGAACAATAATAAAACATCGCTAAAAATAGCAAGATGTTTGCTTTTGGTAATCAACATCATTAATGAAGAAGAGCGATTAATAAACTGTAATTGGGGCTTAACGAACTGTAATTAGAAATACAGTTTTAAATAAAGAATCACAGATTTGAGCAGAATTACTGTCTTGAATCCTGAATTGTCATAACTTTTGATCCAGAATTCCGATTGACAAGCGGTTTTGACAGGATTCGAGAGCACGATAATAGCTACGCACCTGGATTCGAGAGCATGACGAGAGCTACGCACCTGGACCTGGTTTTGTTTTTAAAGACAAAATTAACTAATACTTCTAATTTGAACAAGTTCATGTATCAAATCATCACTTGTGCAAAGAATTCAATCAAGTATAAACAATGAAACAACTTATCTTCCTTGTTGTTGCTACGCATCCATAGCTCTGATACCATGTTGAGAGAGAGAGAGAGTACGAGAGAGATACACAAGACATGCTCCCAAAGAATGATTCATATTGATGTAGAGTTAGTATATATAGGTGAGACCCAAGTCAAGTGAGAGATGATATATATAGCTGTAACACTGGATAGCCTTTGGGATCATGGATTGCCTTTGGGCAGATTATGGATTAGCCTGCGGGCTAGATTTTATGGATGTATTCCAAAGATAAATAAGATAACCTATTGAAAAGGAACTTATTTGACATTGTTTTTCTATGTAAAGTGCTAAGATTACGTAAAGGAACTAGTGTCTAACGGGTTAATTAAGGAAGCTGCTTGATGCATGTCCAACTAAATGTGGTAGGTAATTAGACAACTAAAGAAACCTTGAGGAAAGTGCGGTGGATGTGGCCATGGGTCCATCCTACGGATGGGTGGTCCTGGTTGGCCGAAAACGTTTCTCAATCGAAATGGACAGCAAGGAGCTCTTCTCGAAGGAAATGAATAGCAAGGGCACTAGCCTAGGGTTTACGTTACTAGAATCCCGATTTATGTTGTTTTAGGGGAACGGAATGGGACTATGCCTTATGGGCAGAGAGGTTGAGCCTTCCATCTCTCTCGTTTCCCATTCTTCTTGAACCAAGTGCAGCATGAATCTGCTTCGTCCTTGGCATTTCTGCGTAAAGTATTTCACTTGGGGTTTAAGACTAGCTGCCATTTAGGAAAGTGACCATTAGGGAAACCCTTATTCAAGTCGGTCCTAAGTGGGAACGGCCGGAATACTTCCGCTACATGGCAGGTGCGAGAAGTCCTAGATCTCAAACTCCATAACATTCCATGGGAGTGCCGGGCAGAGCTTTCTAGACTCACTTTCCGATGGATTTCTAAGAGGTATTCTGTAAGGGAATAGGTGGACACGTTACAATTGGTATTAGAGCGAACCAATGAAGGATCTATCTTTATAAGAAAACTTAAGAAGTAAAGGAAATGTTGCTGTTAAGAACATTTCCTTACTTATCGATGTTTTCCTTCAGAATTATGAAGCATGGAACAGATTCATGGTGTTCTAGGTCATGTTTATGACCGTGATGCATGCCTCAGATTATCGACGAAGGATCGATATGATGAACATTCTAGACCGTATTTACAATCCATTGCCTTTGTACGTGGAATGGAGATGGACGAGTGACTCAGGAATCTATTATATAGCTGCCCACTGGTTTGCATACCTTTGAACCAACTTAAAGAGAATCAAATGGTTCGAGGACCTGAAGATCGTGAAGCTATTCATTTTTGTTGAGGCTCACATAAACACAACTTTACATGTTGAAGGTCGGAGAGTCGAGCTGAAAGCATATGTGTACGAGGAGGTGACCCGCATAATCCCTGCCGCACAAGATCAAGGTATTGGGATGCTACGAGAAGAATGGGTACCAAAGAAAAGGATACCCTAATCTTCCAATGACATATCGATTCCTGAAGATCCATGACCCAAATCCATAGTACTACCTAGTTCCCATAGCTAAATGTAACACAACCTTATGCTTCCAGAATTAATGTATTAGTTACTCTACCATGCCAAGAAATATTGTACTCCGAAAGGGCTATGCCCATATGAATGAAATAAGACTTCTTTTTATCAATGATTATCTTGTCTATGAGTATTGATAAAAAGTTAAGTGATTAGGTTTCTTGGCTGAAAGCTGAGTAGGGCATAATGTGTAATGTAAGAGATGTTTAGCGAGTTGTTAATGCCTAGGCACAACCCCAGGTAGAGGTTTCTAGTCCGACCCCTACACCAAGTACGGCCGTGATTCAGGAGAAGAAGTTTCTTCTCAAGCAGATCAAGCCGCTAGAATTTGACAGAAAATGAAGGACTGTAGATGCTGAGATTTGGATAGAGTCCATGGAAGATTATTTTGAAGCGGCCGGTACTACACCCGCCAACCAGGCAATGCTTGCCAAGCTAAAGCTCACTAGCGAAGCCAGGCTTTGGTGAAAGCAATGGTGCAGAGATCAAGGGATGTCGAAAGGATCCGTTACCTAAGAAAAGCTAAAAAAGCTGTGCAAGGAAGATACTTACCACCTGCGTACCGCACGCAAAAAATGAATGAGTTCTATGAGCTGAAACAACTTTGGGCTTGACTCTTGATGCATACTACTCAAATTTTGTCTCTCTTCTGAAGTATGCGCCATAAATGGATATGACACAACAGGTGTCCAAATTTTGTGCCAGTTTAAATCCACCTGTAAATACCCGCCTCAAATCAATGCACCCAATAGATCTTCAGGACGCACTCATTCAAGTTGTGCCCATAATTTAGGAAGTGCAGGCCAAGCCAAGAAGTAACAAGACTTGGTCTTATAATAATCAGAACAAAGGAACATATAGGCCCCAAGCCAAGAGAGTGCAAGGTTAAAATCGGGGACAAAGAAAGAAAGCAAGGACCAATAATGTCAATAACTTTATCCCTACCCAAGGTAATGGCCGCAATCTCCATTGTTTCCACTGCAAGAGACCGGTCATATCAAAAGGCAATATCCTAATCTTGGCAGAGGACAATGTCAAGGACCTTTCCAAGGTACGGCCCGTGGCCAAGGAGTTGCCACCCGAGGCAGAGGAAGAGGCACCTATATTGCCAACATGGAAATGTGAGAAGAAGAAGACCCTACCATGGAAGCAGACTTTGAAAGGGCAACAATCCATGCTACCCTTCACAAGAAATGCCCGAATTGCTAGTTTTCAATGATTCCGGACTATCAAGGTAAAGGCTTCAAAACCTTGATTGATTGTGGCAGTACACATTCCTTTATCTCAATAGCTTGTGCAAGAAGATTAGGAATAGCCCCAATAGAAGCACCTACCCTGCTTGTGGAATTCACAAATGGTCGTGAGGTTACTTGTACCAAGCAAACTGCTAAGGTGGAATTCTTTCTGGAAGGAAAGTCGACCTCGGTCAGATTCAGAGTCATGAACCTAGGTATCCATGAGAGTTTGCTCGGAATGGATTGGCTTAAACCTAATGACACCCACATTCATTGTGGAAAGGGCCACGTTTCCTATCGAAACTCTGAAGGGGAATTGGTCACAACTCAAGGAGAGGCTAGAAAGCCGAAAATTCAATTGGCCAAAGCATCTCGGATTATAAAGGGAGCTAGAAAGGGACTACCTATCTACTTGATTAAGCTTAATAAGCTAGATTAGAAGCAAGAGTCTAGTGAAGGACCTTCATGGCTAGAGGAGTATGCGGACGTATCTCTTGAAGAGCTGACAGAACTTCTGTGAGAAATGCGGGATCTAGAGCATGGCATAACCGGAAGCTATGGAGGATGGAAATAGAAGTGTAGACTCATGATGGAATGGACACTGTTTGTTACACAAGTGAATTAGGTTCCAAGATTGAGTCTTGGACTCATAAACACAATCTTGTGTATGTCGACAATGACATTGACACTTTATTGAAATGAAAAGAGTACTATCATTGCATTAAGAAAAGGAAGCAAGTACAATGCTTTATAGGAAAGTAGGAAACTGCAGTAGGCACCATTGTGCATATGGGATAAGTTAGCCTGCATGTCCTTGACCCTGAGACTCCATACAAAGAGGCTGTTTGAGTGTGATTGCTGATTCTCAACACCCCTCCTCAATCACAACTAGGAAAGGCACAAAGTGTGTAGAGGCTGTAATGAGAACCACCTGCAAAGTGTGGGCATACCATAGACATGACAAAACACCAGAGGCTGTTGCAGAAAAAGCTAAGTGTGGGTACCATAAACATGGTGGACATCCAGAGGCTGTAACAGGGGCCTCACAAAGTGTACAGGGACTGTAATGCCAAGTTACATAAGGAGTTTACAAAGCTTATGGCAGGAAGCATCAGGGCAAGGAAAATACAAGGCTATTAAAACAATCTATCATAATTATGAGAGTACAAGGACTGATGAGTCTTATCCTTCCGATCCTGGTAGTTTTCATCTTCATCTTCTTCTTCCTTTGCTCCATTTTCTTCTTCTTCTTTGACTGCGACTAGATAGGCCTTTTGGGATCTCTTTCTTGCGTGGCAGAACTTCTCGGTGTGTCTGGTCCTTTTGCAGAAGTCACAAAAGAGCTGATCCTTCTTGCCTTTGTACCTGTTGCCAACATATAATGCATGCTCATCTCTAGAGGTACTTGGTTCTTCTTTGGTTTTTAGCTTCTTTTCTTCTTCTAATAGTGATGCTTGGATATCAACAAGTTCAGGATTTGGCATGTTGATTAAAGTTGTTGATATGTTATTATATTCAGGAGGCAAGCTCTTAAGTAGAACACCGATACAAACATCTTCATCCATTTTAATGTTGATTCCTGCAAGTTGGGTTAGGAGTCCTTCCATGTAATTAAGATGTGTGGCAAGTGATGTGCTTGACTTCATTTCAAGCCTGAAGAACTCAATCAAGAGACCATACTTCGATGATTTAGATTGTGCACCGAACAGGGTGTCAAGTCTTTTCCATGTATCCTGTGAGGTCTCACAGTTATCCACATGATGGATATAACTGTCGTCTAGCTCCAGTTTGATAATGGCCTAAGCTCTGTCATCATTCTTTTGCCAAGTAGTTGCAAGGTCCGCGTCCCGAGGTTTCTTCTCTTTGCCATTTGTGATGGCCCAGAGACCCTTCTTCATCAAAATGAGCTTGATGCGGGTTTGCCAAGTGTGGAACCCGACTCCTTTGAATCGAGCATTTGGAGAGTCTTTTCCCATGTTATATTTACGGGAACAGTAGCAAATCAACTTCAGACTTATTGGATTTGAGCAACAGAAGAATTGATTGAGAGACACAAGTGTTAAAAAACACTAACCGAGTGTCAATCAATACCAAATCTGCAAAAGTCTTTTACTCTTTTAAAATCCAAGTGATCTTCCCCTTCTTGATTTGATGCTTTGATTTTGTTGATGCTTATCTTCTTGAATCTTTTTCTTGCTGGGAACTTCAGTAACACAGTGGATCAGAGTGACAGTACTTGCTTTGCCAAATGGAGGAAGAAGCTTGAGACTTGGTGTTGATGTCTTCGAATCTTCCTTTACTGATTTGATGCTGGAAGCTTCAGATCTGAGTTGCAATAGCCTTGTCTAAGTGCCAATAGCTTGACAGACGTAAAAAATTCAAGTGGTTTATGAGCTTGAACTTGACATTGCTATGGTGGAGCTTTAGGGTTTCTGCAGTCAGGCCGACTGCTTTTGGGCTGCTGCAACTCGTGGGACGGATCATTCGGCGTGCTGGTTGATGAGAAGCAAGCCTATGGGGTAAGCTTCAAAAGCCCTAAGCCCGCAGGGTAAATCGCGCAGCGCAGAGGTAGAGTCGGACGTACGACCAGCACAGGCGCAGATCTGGACAGCAATCACGAATCTGAGCAATGCTGGAGCATAGACGGACCAATGTCAGACTGTGATGTACCAGGAGGCTTCGCCCTGACCTAGACAAGATATCTCAAGAAGAAAGCGTGTCAAAATATTGAGTGTGGAAGGAGATCAAGAAGCTCCAAGGAGGCAGGGTGCAGTCCTGGCTATGGCAGACACAGTTCAAGATGAAGGTCAAGTTGAAAAATGGAGTCATGAGCTGACATTGAGTTGGATGTGAGCTGGATAGAGGTTGAGAGGAATCAAGAGAGGCTAGACAAGAAATGCCATGCCCAACTGGGCTCTGATACCATGTGAGAAATGCGGGATCTAGAGCATGGCATAACCGGAAGCTATGGAGGATGGAAAGAGAAGTGTAGACTCATGATGGAATGGACACTGTTTGTTACACAAGTGAATTAGGTTCCAAGATTGAGACTTGGACTCATAAACACAATCTTGTGTATGTCGACAATGACATTGACACTTTACTGAAATGAAAAGAGTACTATCATTGCATTAAGAAAAGGAAGCAAGTACAATGCTTTATAGGAAAGTAGGAAACTGCAATAGGCACCATTGTGCATATGGGATAAGTTAGCCTGCATGTCCTTGACCCTGAGACTCCATACAAAGAGGTTGTTTGAGTGTGATTGCTGATTCTCAACAACTTCAAAGGGAAGTTGATCATGAGATCAAGCTAGTGCTGAGAGCTACACCAATTGCAAAGAGGCCTTATAGAATGTCCATCCCGGAAGCAATTGAGCTGAAGGAGCAACTCAAGAAACTGTTAGATCAGGGCTACATCCATCCTAGCAGTTCACCATGGGGAGATCTAGTGATGTTCCAGAAGAAGAAGGATGGAACGCTTCGATTGTGTATTAGTTACAGAGGGTTGAATCAATCAACGATTAAGAACAAGTACCCTATTCCTAGAATAGATGAACTTCTTGACCGTCTTCAAGGTGTGAAGATCTTCTACAAGATTGATCTCAGGTCTAGATACTAACAGATAAGGATCAAGGAAGAAGATATCCCAAAGACAGCATTCAACACAAGATATGGACACTTTGAGTTCCTAGTCATGTCATTCGGGCTTAAAAATGCACCTGCCACCTGAACACGTTAATGCAGGATATCTTTAGGCCATATCTTGATAATTTCGTACTTGTCTTCTTCAATGATACCTTAGTCTACTCCAAACAGGAAGAAGATCATGAACCCCAGTTTCGCATAGTCCTTGAGACAATGAGAGCACACAAGCTTTATGCTAAGATGAAGAAGTGTGCATTCTTCAAATGTCAGATTGAATACCTAGGATTCATCGTATTAGCGGAAGGAATATCAGTGAATCCGCCAAAGCCAGAGATATTCTTGAATGGCCAATACCAACAACTCTCAAAGAAATACGTAGTTTTCTTGGATTGACAGGATGGTATAGGGTCTTTATCAAAGACTATGCTTTGATTACAGCACCTGTGATGAATCTACTGAAGAAGCAAACATCCATTGCATGGTCAACTGCCGAACAATCTAGCTTTGATAGATTAAAGCAAAGTTTGGTATCAACACCTATCCTGAAACTTTTGGACCTCAGTAAGGAGTTCGAAGTAGTAACTAATGCTAGCACGCTTTCTTAGGATGTGTGCTTATGCAAGAAGGTCATCCTATAGTATACTCTTCAAGAAAACTGAAGAGCCATGAGAAGAGTTATACTACCCATGATCTAGAACTATTAGCTGTCATCCATGATCTAAAGCTTTGGAGACACTATCTGTTGGGTAACAAGTTTACCCTAGTAACGAATCATAAAAGTCTCAAGTGGATCTTTACCCAGAATGATCTCAACATGAGGCAACGTCAGTGGATTGAAGTGCTGGAGGAGTATGATTTTGAGATCAAATACTGGCATGGAAAGGAGAATGTAGTTGTCGATGCACTGAGTCCCAAGGCATTCCTTAATTCTCTAATCTTGCAAAATCCATCAACAACTAGATCTCTAGCCACAAAGGTATCCATGCCAAACAATCCAATACTTGAGCTAGCTAGAGAAGAAGCATGCCATGATCCAACCTACTAGAAGATGCTAAGGGAGATCCCTATCAAGGATCAAGACCCAAAGCTACAGGCTAAGTATCAAGAATTCTCTACCAATAGTGGACTTGTCTACGATAGAACAAGGTTATGTATACCGGCAAGCCAGTCACTCAAGCAGAAGATACTTTGGGAAGCTCATGATTCCCCTTTCTCAGGACATCTTGGCTATGCCAAGACCCTCAATGCAATCAGAAAGAGCTACTATTGGGAGAGGCTTAAAGGTGATGTTCTCAAATATGACACTGAGTATTTGTCTTGTCAACGTATTAAGGCCGAACATGTCAAAATGCCAGGAAAGTTGCAACCACTTCACATTCCCCAAATGAAATGGGAATTCATCAGTATAGACTTTGTCGTTGGTCTACCCCAAGTTCAGGGAGGATACAACTCCATTATGGTTGTGGTTGATATGATTACTAAGGTTGCACACCTTACCCCTGTTAAGATAAACTATAAAGCCTCAGACATTGCAAGGTTGTTCATCAAGGAGATATTCAAGCTACATGGGTTGCCTAGAAGAATCATTAGTGATCGTGATTCTCTCTTCACATCACACTTTTAGAGAGCTATCTTCAAAGCCATTGGGACTCAACTCTATTTTAGTACAATTTACCATCCCCAAACCGATGGTCAAATGGAGCGAGTCAACCAAATCATTGAGGATATGGTACGGGCACAGTGCTGCCGTGAACCAAAAAGGTGGATTCAATACTTGCCAATGGTTGAGTTTGCCTATAATGCTTCTTATCAACAAAGTATTCAGATGACCCCTGTTCAAGCATTGTATGGACATGACTGTCGAAGTCCTTTAAACTTCTCAGATCCAGTCTTGAGGGTTGAAGCTTCAAGGCAGATGTTGGAAGAGATGGATGACCAAATGAAGTCAATAAGACAGGACATCCAAACCACCAAGGATAGACAGAAGGCATACGCGGATTTGAAACATCAAGATAGAACCTTTGAGGAAGGAGACATGGTCTTCATTCCAAAGAAGAGTTCCCTATCTTTAGGAGATTGCAAGAACCTAAGTCCAAGATATTGTGGACCACACAAGATCCTCAAGAGCCTAGGACCCAATACTTATAGACTGCAACTCCTTGAGAACTTAAAGGTTCATAATGTATTCCATATTAGCCTACTAAAGAAGTATGTACCTAATCCTAGCCATGTACTTGATGACCAACAAGTTGTTATGCCTAGCCAAGGAGTCCTTGAGCTATGTCCTGACACGATCTTAGATGCTAGGGAGAGACAATTGAGATCCAGAACCTTGAGAGAATGCCTCGTCCAGTGGAAAGATTGTCCCGAGGAGTATGCCACGTGGATGGATGAAAGCACTCTCAACCAACAATACCCCTAGTTCTTCTTGAGATGAGGACATCTCGATTCCTCTAAGGGGAAGAGAATGTAATATTTTCATTCGAAAATATTACTAAACCTGACTCCCCGCACACCGCGTAAAAACCTGTGCAAGGTTGTCTTCCGTATTGTAATTACAGGCAGTTTAATCCGTAACCCGCATGTGCAATAATGAGACCTCCGCATTGGGAAATCGAGCCCCGGGGTTCAAGTCCGCATAACCACGGAGAAAAACCCTCTTGGGAGGGGGAAAAATGGATAATATTAATGAATTTTTTTTAATTATTATCCCTTTCCCCCAGCCGATGCATGGCTGGAGGAGAGGGAGTGTGGGGAGGGATGGACTAGGTGGGAGCTGTGGGCTGCATGAGGGGGGGAAGGCATGCACAGCCCACGTGGTGGAGTTTCTCTCCCCACCCCTTAAGCCCTATATAGACCCCCCTTAGCCTTAGGGGGGGAAGGTAGAGGAAGCAGAGGGACGATGCCGTGCTGAGGGAGAGGAGTGAGAGAGTGGAGGCTTCCATCACCATCCCATGCCAGCAGGCTGCTGCGCCATCAAGAAAAGGAAGAGGAGGAGGAGCACCGCTGCTGCCATTGCATACATTAATCCGCCGCCACCTCTGGACTGAAGCAGCTGTCGCAGTGTTGCTGTCGGCTATGGCTCCACCTTGCCATAACAAAGTCAACCTTCTTCTCCCCCCCCCCCAATTCGACATCATCCTTCCTTTTTCTATTAGCCCCCAATCATTTCCTTTGATCCCATGTGGTTCCTGGGCAAGCAGAAGCTTCCTAGAAGCTTTTGAAAGCTTCTAAAAACAAAGCTTAAGGCCTTGTACACATGGTGTCATCATGTTGGGGGTTGAAGGTCTTCCACCAGGGTTTAGAGCAGAAGAGGAGTGTGGGATTCAAGGTTAGGAGAGGGAGAAAAGATTGGGGTTTGATAAGACTTGGGTTTTAGAGAAGACTCAGTTGAAGAAGAAGACCTCAAGCTTTTTCTTTAACTTAGCATACATGAATGGATTGAAAGACTTTGACTTGATTACATCCAATGCATATGCGGATAATAAACCAATACATTTAGGGAATATCTCAGATTTAATCCAAATGCATACTTCAAATGCACGCTCAAACGGTTTCTATTTCTTGAATACTAATGGACAACAACTCCAAGATACAAGCATTTTGGTGGTAGACTCTACTACATTCAAGACATAGATCAAAATCTCATGAAATGCATTGACAAAGCATAAAATTAACTTCAGCCCTGTTTTGAAATAGTAATTTCTAGCCCATAAACAAGCTCCTAAAATTGCACATAATCTCAAGAATAAGCCTCTCTAGTCATACTCAAATGAATTCCTGATGTTAAGAGGTCAATTCCTTCACTTACAACCACATAGATCACTTGTTTTCTCATCAAAATGGACAAGAACAGTGGGCTGCTCTATTTATGAGTGGTTTTATTAGTCCAAAACAGCCCATACACCTCCAAAATTCTCCCCTTTGCTTGCCCCAAAGTCACTCAAGTACTTTGGTACAAGACGGGCTTCATTGGACCAGGAATATTGTAGAACAATGGAAGAAGACGTACATAAGAGCAGGCTGAATACTTTTTCTCAGGTTTCCCCCTTTTATGGAGTGTCATACCACTCATTTTTGTCGTACCGAATGGACGGGCAAGAAGAGCTATTACCTTCTTTGTTTGTATCTCCTTCTTTAGCTTTAGTTTGCCCTGAGTTTGCATGCTTTGGAGCATGCACCATAGCCTTCAGCTCACCCTCCATCTACCGCATGTATGCAGGCTCAAAATTTGCACTGAAAAATGTGAGCTACACTCCCTTTAGCTCCCACACTACAGTTTGACCATTTAGCTCATTTATAAGTCACATAAGTCCATTATTCTAGGTCCCATACAAACCTAGTGGATTTCCAAGCAAATATTCTTCTTGAACCAATGTGACTTAGCCTGTAGACTGTCAATTACCTCCAGTTGATCAAGTTGCGGATTCCCATAGACTTAATTTTTGTCAATTTACATGGTACAACTGAAAATTGCATGAGAGTTTACAAAAGAACTTATGAGATTAAGTGATATCTAAGTCGGATGTTGGGTAATAATGACTGAATTATGTATGAAAGTTTATCATGTGAATCCTAATGAAGTTCTTTGGCAAACATAAGAACTCTATGATTTATATCATGAATAGAAAACTCTTTGAAATTCACCCCCTCCTAACCTACACATCCTCCGGCATGTGCCATTTCACAAAATTGCAGGTTAAGGAGGCTCTTCTTCAGACATATCTTCATCTTCATGCTCTAAGTTTTCTTCATCTTCCTTGTCTTCAAGTAGATGGCTCACATCCAAGTCATCAAGCTCATAAGTAGAAGACTCTCTTCGTTTGAAGAGCTTGATACGTTTGTCAGCTATTGGTACCTTAACCATGGTTCCATCCATTTCAGCCAAAGTATAAGTAGCATTATCATGTACTACTTTCACCACATATTGTCCAAACCATTGCTTGGCTAGCTTCCTATGAGCACTATATTGATTGTCCAGGCTGCTGTCATAGACAAGCACGCAATCATTTTCTTGAATAACTCTTGGATGGAGTCGATGATGCTTATCAAACCTCTTCTTATTCTTCAATCTTGCTATCTTCATCCTTTCAATTGCTGTCTTGACATCTTCTGGCCTTCTTTCAAGTTGCCTTATGTGCAAAATTAGCAACTCTTCTCTATTTATGCCTTCATCCCAAGGCAAGATACTCCATGTGATAATAGACACCTCAATAGGCATAATAGGTGGCTGCCCATATATTAGTTTAGCCGGCATATAACCTATTACTGCACTGTGGGTAGTTCTATCAGCCCATAATGTGAATGGAAGCGTTCTAGGCCATTCTCTCATCTTTCCTCTGCAAAATTTTGCCAATGCTTTGAGAATTGGTTGATAACCTCTTTCACTCTTACTATTGCCTTCAGGATTGTAGACTGATGTAAGAGATAGCTTGATTCCCAATTGAGCAAGAAAATGGCGAGCCTCGTCGGCATCCAATTCTCCTCTATGAGCAATTACTTTGGCAATACAGCCATACCTGCAAAATACTTCTTCAAGTAAAAATCTACAAACAGTTTGAGTACACTTTGTTGTCAAGGCTTTTCCTTCCACCTGATTTGTGAGATCTTATCTAGCAAGCACTAGATATCTCATGTTTCAAATTCTTGTAGGCATGGTTACTAAATCAACAACCCATTTGTAATGAATACATAACAGAAAGGTAGGCCATCTCTATGCTTAACCATAAAGTACATTTGATAAACATGACAAGTCTCGACAAAATGCTCAATGTCTTTATACATGTTTTGCCACCAAATTTTATCTTTTATTTTGGCAAAAGTTACCCATATGCCTCTATGGCCAACCAATAGGCTTTTATGAACTTGCATGACATGTCTTTGAGTCTTCTTATCTCCTAAGACAAGAACATGCGCTCTTCCTTTCTTCTTCGCATACCTCCAAAGGTAGCCATCTTTGAGAAAGAAGCCATAAGCTTTTCTTCTGATTCTCTTGAACTCTTCATTAGTCCAATCTTTCTTCTTTGTCATAGTGCTCAGAAATTGGCCAATTTTTAGCAAATCACCTGCATAATATTCTTCTTTAAAATGTGTACAAACCAAAACAAAACATTGAGCATGCTGTCTTTCAATTGCCCACTGTCCTTCCATGGTTGTTTCTTCTATCTTTGCTGCTATAAATTTTGTTACAGTAGTTGAACCTGTTGTACTTGCCGTCGTAATTAATGTTGTACCTGCATTTTTGACAGTTGTACCATAATTAGGAACAGATATACTTGCTGTTTTAAGATCTGAACTTGCAATTACAACATCATTTTTAGCAAATATAGACTTGTTTCTTCCTCATCCATCATCTCTTCTTCATCCTTATATCTGGCACGCGAAAGCATGTCAGCAACTGGATTATCTCTTCCTGCAATATGTTTCAAATCAGGATTTAAGGATTTAATATAGGCTATCCATCTTAGCATAGCTATGTCGAGAGTGGAGCAGTTGGCAATCATGCCCAAAAGTGGAAGACAATATGTTTTAACTATTACATGTGCGCCCATCCTATCCCAATAGGACTTGTGTCTACTATGAGTATGATAGGCTATCCATTAGAGTAATTGGCCCTCTTTAAGGTGGGGGAAGAAATCAACAATTTCTTCAAATTTCAAATAGCTTGTGTATGCTCTTTTTCCCATATAAACCTTTGACCTTTTCTTAACAGTTGATAAAGATTTTCAGCAACATGACAAAAGTGTGGGATCCAAATAAGATAGAAAACACATGCTCCAAGAAATCTTTGTCAAGATTGTGGGAGAGAAGGAAGGAGTCTCACTTGTAGCTTTCTTGCTTGCACAATGGGGGAATACACACACAAGTGGAGGCTGAAAACAGTTTTCCTCTTCTTAGTTCTCTAAGCCAAAAAGAACTCTAGTACATAGAAATAGAAGAACCCTATATATGGGTCTCAAACCAAACTCAACTAACTAAGGTGGCATACTAACTGAGCCACCAACTAGAGTGGATAAGGATAGTTGTCATCTAGCTATTATTCATGGGCGGTGTACCAATCGCATCTACAGCTAACAAGTCGGTGACATAAATGCACAACGGTAACCCTAGCATATCACGAGTGGAGCTCGATATCTCAACACTCCCCCTCGAGCTCAATCCCAATCCCTACACACCAAGCAAGTCTCTGAACTTGCGCAGCTTCTCTATGCCCAATGCCTTCATGAATATGTCAGCTACGTGATCCTTTGTGCTAACATAAACTAGATCAATAAGACCTAGTAAAACCCTCTCCCGCACATAGTGATAATGCACCTTAATGTGCTTTGTTCTAGCATGATAGACTAGGTTATTTACCAAGTGTATACTACTCATGTTGTCACAATAAATGACAAATGGCCCATCTGTAGGCTGATGCATATCATAAAGTAGCTTATGCAACCAAGCTACGTCACATGCAGTCATTGCTGCACCCCTATATTCAGCCTCTGTGCTCGACAAGGCAACTGTAGGCTCTTTCTTGCTGCTCTAAGTGACTGCAACACTCCCAAAACTAAACACATATCCACTGGTAGATCATCTATTAGAAATACTACCAGCCCAATCAGCATCAGTGTTTCCATGCAACTGTATCTGAACCCTAGTCTAATAAAATAGTCCATACTGCAATGTGAACTTCATATACCTGAGTATGTGTCTAGCCGCATCCAAATGCAGTTTCCTTGGAGCCTGCATAAAATGACTTACAAATCCAACAACATAGCTCAAATTTGGCCTAGTAATAGCCATATAAATCAAACTTCCTACTATGTGTCTGTACATAGTAGGGTCTTCGAGAAGCTCACCTACATCTGCGCTCAGCTTCACATTCTGCTCCAAAGGAACTGAAATAGGCTTACAACATGTCATCCCATATTTGGACAGCATGTCCAATCCATACTGCCTCTGCAAGAGCGGTATCCCACTTGGTGATCTAATCACCTCAATGCCCAAGAAATAATGCAGCTCTCCCAAATCCTTCATCTCAAACTTCTGCTTCAATAGCCTTTTCACATGAAGGATATCTTCATCACTATCACCTGTCATAATCAAATCATCAACATAAATGATAAGTAGCATAATACCTTTCTCTGTTTTTCTCACATCAAATGAGAAATCTGTCTTGGAAATCTGAAAGCCAATAGTGACAAGATACTGTCCTATCTTGTCAGACCATGCTCTAGGTGCTTGCTTCAAGCCATACAATGCTTTCTTCAACCTGCAAACAAACTTAGGATGAACAGCATGCACATAACCTGGTGGCTGCTCCATATAGACCTCTTCTTGCAAATCACCATGCAAGAAGGCATTCTTTACATCCATCTGATGTAAAGACCATCCCTTTGATGCAGCCATAGCCATGACTGCTCTTACGATTGCCATCCTTGCAACCGGACTGAATGTTTCTTTATATACCTTATGTATTTCTGCAACCTTGAATTTAGGCAATCCTGGAACAAAATTTTGGGCTTGCATTGATTTAAGTCATTGTACATTAACATGACCAATGCGTTTATGCCAAATATCAATATCTGCAACTACACCGGTCCCATGTGCAAACATTGCTGCACTCAATTCAGGCATGTTTGCTTCTGATGTAAACATTCTGCCTTTCTTCTTTCCTTTTGCTATCAAGCGACCTTTATTTTTCATATCCTCAACAAAGCATCCATGAGAATTAAATCTGACTTGCAAGCCTTGCTCAACCATTTGACCGGTTCTTGGTGATATTCAGAACATGAAATACATCCGACAAGTATTTCTTTTTCCCATCCTACATAGACAAAGGAAATTTTCCAATTTGCACAATAGGATGTGTAGTATCATCACCAGTCTCCACAAATCCTGGTTTTTCCATTTTCCTTGCATCATGCATCCATTCTACATGACTTGTAATGTGGTTTAATGCACCTGAGTCAACATACCACACATCGTTGCTTTCTTCTACACTTGTCACAGAATTGGTCATGTGCTGCACCATAATCAAATGCTCATTTCTGTCATCACCCTGTCTACTAGAAGATGCATAATTTCCTTTTTGCAATTTTCGATTCATGATGTCATTTTGCTTTTTATAGCAGTCTTTAGCCATATGACCCATTTTACCATAGTAGTAGTATTCAACATTGTTGTTTGCATTTTGGCCTCTTTGCCATCCACCACGACCTCTTTGGCTCCCCCTGCCTCTAGAGTTACCACGTCCTCCTCCATAGGACTGGTTTTCTTGAGTTTGTTGCATATTTTGATTTCTACGACGGCCTCCAGATTGGCCTCCTCTACCTCTTCCAGCATTTGAGTAGAAGATAGCTTCTTTTGAAGTTCCTCCTAAAGAAGATGCACCACCATTTCTCTGCTCCTTAGAAATTAGAAGAGAAATCAACTCCTCAAAATCAGGAAATCTTTCATGGACGGAAATGGATGTTCGGAACTGTGCATAATCCTTTCCTAGACCATTCAAGGTCACAGAAACTAAATCATCATCTTCCCACTGGTGACCCAATGGAAGCAAGTGCATCTGCAATCTTCTTCACCTTCATGTGGTATTGATGCTCATACTTTCTCTTTGCACATTGTGCAACTCTTGCTTGAGCTGCATTTTCCTGGCTTGCGTATTTGTGCTATACATTTTTGACAAAGTATTCCATGCCTCCTTTGGCATACTTGCATCTTGAATATGCACAATCATAGAGTTTGAAATGCTGATAGACAGCCAGTACATAACTTTTCTGGCTCTCTCATGCCATGCTTTAAATGCATGCATTTGTTGTTGATTGGGAACATCAGGAAGTATTGGTTCTTCTTTATTTCCTGCAACGAATTCCCAATATCCTTTTCCCATAAGGAAATTCGTCATTCTAAACTTCCATGCTTGGAAGTTGTTATTGTCAAGCTTTTCAGTGACAATATGTGAAAGAGAATCAGATGCTATTATAGAACACTGCAAAGAATTCTGTCACTGCAAAAAACACAGCTTTAGCCTTACAAGGGCAAATCTGCAAAACTGACAAAAGTGGTATTTGACCACACAGTCACTTCCTAGTGAAGATTTTGCATCAACAGGCAACAAGGATGATTCTGTAACTCCCAATGTCTCTGTGCACACGCATACGATGCAATGTCTACAGTAACTTTTCACTGACCTGTAGAACAGTGGTCGCACAACAAAAAAAGGGCCTTTTCGTGAGCGTGTGCGAAAAACTTCCGCCTCCAAAATAGGCACCGAAATGGCCTCGAATTAAAAAAACAGGGCAACCATGGGCCAAAGCCCTTCCACCGGAGCATATACTACCCTCTTGCTGCACCGCGAAGGGTCTCTCAATCTGAGACAATGCACTCTTGCACTTTCCGTCTATGCTACCTGCAGAGACTTGCTTCCAAACTCAAAAAATGAAAGCAACACTAGTCCTCTTACCAGAACACCGCAAACTTGTTTTGCTTTCTTGAGCTCTTTATCACGAACCAGGCTCTGATACCATGTCAAGATTGTGGGAGAGAAGGAAGGAGTTTCTGTAAAGTTCTAAATCTCCTTCCTCGTGTGAGCTACCCCTTATAGTAAAGGGGGATAATGTTAAGGCATTTTTTTAGAAAAAATTTCTTGACGATAAATGCAGATCCCCCCCCCCAACTGACAATCGTGCTGGAGGGGGAGGAATAGAAACTATGCGGAAGCTCCTCGGTGGGAGCTCGCAGGGTGTTGTGGCCATGCCTCGCGACACTTTGGAGGGGAAGCATCTCCCTCCCCTCCCCTATTTAAACTAAGGAGAACGAAGAGGGACGGGGGAGCGCTCCATTGATGCTTGAAGGGAGAACTGCGCCTGAGCCACCGAACTGCCATCATAGAGGAGAGAGGGCTACGTAAGGTTGCAGGAGAATAGTCATGAGAGAGGAGAGGGAGGCTACGTGAGACAATAGTCATGAGAGAGGAGAGGGAGGCTACGTGAGACCCTGAATGCTTTCGTCGCCATAGAAGAGGAGGACTTGACATCAATGCTGTGCAGTCGTGCTGCAAGACTGGAGGACACCGCGAGTCATTGCCGCCGTGAGGCCAAAGACTGCCGCCTACAACGCCAACAGTCGTCCCATCATTCCTTTTTTCCTTCATCATAATTATTACCCCCTCTCATCCACGTGGTTCTCTGGTCGTAGTAGAAGCTTCATAGAAGCTTCTTAAGGAAGCTTCTAAGGGGGCGTCCCTAAGTCCCCCTTCCCACCAATCACCCAATAAGTCCATCTCGAGACTTTGAAGAAGAGGAAGCTACAAAGCCCCTTCCCACCAATCATCCCTAGGCCGGGATTTTGAAGAGGAAGAGAGGAAGCCTATAAAGGCCCTTCCCACCAATCACCCACAAGGCCGGTCCGGAAGGAGAAGAAGAACTCTAAAGCCTCCATTCTTGCAAGGCCCATTCGCAAGAGCCCTTTCCACGAACATCCTCGTAAGGCCTCAATTGTTGAAACTCCATTCATAGAATCCCCATTTACAAGAACTTTGTAGGAGCCCCATTTCCACAAACCAGGCTCCAACCCCGCAAGGCCTTCCATAAGGCCAAATTCCGCAAGCCGGTATTCTCAAGGATCCACACTTCGAAAGGGATCTCCTGCGTACCAGGGAGAAAAGGGCAAGATCTTGAGGCTGCGTACCAAGGCAAGTAAAGTCACCGATCGGGTAAGGATAAAGGCAAATCAGAAGTCCGTAATTACACCTACGATGGGCCCTAAAAAGTCACAAGGTGCGCCTGCGGGAGGTTCTTCTCCTAATATTCACATGGATATCTCCCCAAGCCCACAAGTCCAGGTTTTTACTAATTTTGATTCCACGCAAAAGCATTGCATCAATCACGATAACTTCATGGATTAGGAAGCATCTATGCATGCTTAAAATCACCTAGTCAAGTTAAATGCAACTGGAAATAAATCGACTATTCGAACAATGATTAGAATTAGTTCATGACATGAAATTGAGTCATATAAAGAAATTGTCTATCCATTTAACGTCCTTAATAGTATGTTGCCTTGTCGTGCATGTCAAAGTGATGGCCTAGAACACCTATTGCCTATCATTATAAGGTTGAGATTATTAAAGTGCACCTTTGAATAGGCATGGAAAGATTAATTGCATGTCGCATTTTTAGACAATTCTTCATTGAATGATTTCATTAGGGAAAGTCCTTAACCCCGTAGGAAATAGAAGAGCGCGGAAATGATTCTAGGAATTTGCGTGTGGCATGTGATTGTAAATTGGAATAGGTCAACCCTAGTTTTTTTGGCATGAATTTCACTACGTTGTAGTCAGGAAAGGAGTGCATCTTGCACATTTGTCATATGAAAAAATTCATTCATCAAGAGTTGTATTTAGGGAAAGGCTGCATGGTTTAATTGAAGCATGAAATCTTAAAAGCTTAGAAAAAGAATTGTGGGCATGATTCTTGAATGCAAGTCCTAGCAGGATCAATGGAAGTTATGCCGCAATTTAACATGCGTTTTGATCTTAACAAGAAAAGTTAGGGTTATTGTGAATTTAGGGGTACGTAGAAGCAATGAATCTCGCGTTTAGGTGAATTGTGAGATGTTACAACTAGCTTTCTCCTTTAAGATCGAGTTAGCATCTCTAGGGATGGTTCGTCCTTGTCGCAAGACAAGTAGAACGAATTATCTAAATCGCCTAACCCGTAAGGGATTCGCATAGGATGGCTCAACCGATACGATAAATAACCCAAGTGTTAAACTAGGGTTTAGCACGTTAAGGACTTGACCTAGTTTCACGCACTTGTTACCAAGACAAACCCTTGAACCAAAGGTCCTACCCACATTCACGGAATGTAGGAACAATTGTATGCTCATGCATAAAACAATCTAAGGTTTCTACCCTAAGGATCACTCGTTCAAATGATGAAACTCGGATTGAGTTGGAATTCCTAGGACCAAACGTTGTCAGCCTAGTGTAATTAGGAATGGATTGGATAAGAAGACACCCTAAACCCTGCTTCTCGGTTGGAGATAATTCCGTGACCAGAAAACGCCGTTCAATGGGTGAAATGATCCCATGGAATAGATGCGACACTTGTGCAATAAGTTGCAACGTCGCATAGACTTGTAGTTTGCTCACAAGAGAGTTTTGCCATTTCTTGAAATGAGGTTGGCAAGTTCTTGTGCAAGTTTAACTTGAAAAAGGATGAGTAGTCATCCTGTTACATCACCTTTCTTGGGGAAAATTTGCCAAGTAAAGGGAAGTTAGGTATTTGCCTGGAAGCGAATGATCAATCAATAAATTGGAGCGACATGGTCGCCAGGATTTACTGTTAATAAAACCTAAGGTATTGGTTAAGCTGGGTTAACAGGGTATGGCCCTAACCCAAGGACAAAAGGGTGAACAAACAAACCCTTGGGGACCTTGCCAAGTCACAATTGATCCTGGATCGAATGCTGGATGCATTCGGAGAGAAGGATTCACTCCTTAACAGTTGGCCAAGTAATCGACCACTGGAATTGATTGTGCTTGTAACAGTTTAGAAAGCACTGTTTGCATTGTTTGCTCAAAGAACTAAAGGATGAAATGATATCTAATACTTCAAGTTGAAGGCCTGAAGGGAGAGGCAGCTTCAGTTACCCCCGATTGCCTGCCTGACCCTAACCAAGGGGGTTGTTGACCGCGCCGGGAACGTGGACCGAACCCGCCGCGAGAGGTCTCTCCGTTAAGTTCTACTTGGAGCAGAAGGACGCTTGGGTGCCAGGGGGCTCTGGTCGTAAATCCCTCGCCTTTCGGGTCCTGCACAAGAGGCTAACATGACTCGGGATTGGATCTCGAGGCCCGCATACTAGTCTACGAGCGGAAGCTTGGAATAGTGATCCCTAGCGGATTACTGGATAGCCTGCGAGCGGATTATGGACAAGCGTATGGCCGGAACTCCTTGTATTTCAAAGATAAAATGATGAAATGATAATAAAGAATTTGTTTGGTATTGTTTTTCTATTTCACGTGATAAGATTACGTGAAGGAACCAATACTTAGTAGGATTAATTAAAGAAGCTGATTGTTATATGTCAAATTAATGTGTTAGATAATTACATAACTAAAACAAACCGAGGAAAGTGCGGAGGATGGGCCATGGGTTCGTCCTACGGTTGGGTGGTCTCGGTTAGCCGGGAACTTTTCTCAAAAATCTCGAAAGAACAGTGGGAGGATCATCAAAATGAATAACGAGAGCAATGACCTAGAGTTACGTCTTACCCGATTTACGTTGTTTTAGGGGAATGGAATGGGACTATGCCTTATGGCAGAGAGGTTGAGCTTTGCATCCCTCTGGTTTCCCATTCTCCGTGAACCAAGTGCAGCATGAAACCGCTTCGGACCTGGTGTTTCTACGTAAAGTAGTTCACTCGGGTTTGACGCTAGTTGCTGTTAGTTAATGACCAATCATGAAAACCCTAATTCCGATGGATCCTAAGTGGGAACGGCCAGGATACTTCCGCTATGTGGCAGACGCGGGAAAACCTAGATCGCAAATCCCGTAACATTCCATGGGAATTCCGGGCGGAGCTTTCTAGACATCCTTTCCGATGGACTGCTAAGACATGTCCTGGATGATACTAGTGGACACGTTACAGTTTCACTTGTAGTTTTCTTGCTTACACAATGGAGGAATACACACATAGGTGGAGGCTGAAAACAGTTTTCCTCTTCTTAGTTGTGTAAGCCAAAAAGAACTCTTGTACATAGAAATAGAAGAACCCTATATATGGGTCTCAAACCAAACCCAACTAACTAAGGTGGCATACTAACTGAGCCACGAACTAGAGTAGGTAAGGATAGTTTTCATCTAGCTATTATTCATGGGCGATGTACCAACCGCATCTACAGCTAAGAAGTCGGTGACATAAATGCACAACGGTCACCCTAGCATATCGTGAGTGGAGCTTGATATCTCAACAATCTTCTCACCTCCGAAACATTTGTGCATATTTCTCGCATTTTGCTGATAGAATCAATCTTGATTGGAGAAGGATTTCGGCCATATGGACCACACATATGCCCCAACCACAAGAACTTCTTCGACTCCAAAAACAAACTCAGCACCTGAAAGAGTAAGATGAACTTCTTCCAATTTAGACAAGATTTGAGCACAATCATTAATATGTTCGGAAACAAACTTGCGGCATCCAAGCTCATTGAGTTCTTCATACTTCTCACGAATTTCACATCCTTTGATCGGTACATCATCAAGGAAAGGAAGAGTTAGTTGGGGAATATAATCTCTCAATACTTTATGCATGGCATTCATCATGTGAGCTATTGAATTTGTAGCTCCTTGAGGTAGAGTACACATGCAGACTAAACCAAGAGGCATCTTCATTGTGGTAATGTCTCGGCTCTCCAAATCAAGTTGAAATTGATCATAACCTGAATATAAATCACCCATGGAGTAAATTTCTCTACCTGCAAAAGCCTCAGCAAATTCATCAACAATTGGCCCCAAACATTTCTAATAGTGACTTTATTGACAGGCTGTAAATCTTGAATGAATCGCAAAGATCCATTCTTCTTAGGCACGGTAAACCATCAGTTGGAATACAAAGTTGAAGATAGCTCCAATATTCGCATCTTTATCTTTTCATTTAAAAGCTCTAGTAACTTAGGCAAATGAGCCCTTGGAACCGAAATTGGTTTAAGATTCCAAGGAACGTGTGGGACCGTGAAAATCACCATTGGTGCCACAACACTTGGATCTACACAGCCAATTTCATGAGACTGAAATGAAAAATCTTTTCCATGTTTCTTTAATATCTACATAAAGGCTTGCTTTTCAACTGGCAAGAGAAAAGAGTCTTCACCAATTTTTAGCTCTTGTAAACTTTCAGCTGTAAATTGGTGACCAATATCTTTGGGGTCACAAAGGCTTGGCTGTTTGGATGCCCTTTCTGCCAGTCCTTCACTTTTGGGAGGTAATGGAGTTGCCACCGGCTTGACCTTCTTGTCAATCATCTTATACTTCATCTCTACTCTTACCTTAACCGTGTTTGGCTGTCCAAAAGCTTCATGATCAGCAAATTCTTGAATTATGTCATAAATATCCAATGTGCATATCTGTATGGACTGATTTTCAGCCTGCTTTTCTGCATGAACATATGCATGTATTTCAGCCAATGTATCATTATAAATCAGCCCATAAAATAGCCTTGATATTTCTTTATTTTCAGCCAAAACATCAACTTTCTTTAGCTCTCCTTCCACATGACATAAATGCTTTCTTTCAGCCCTATTCATGGCTGAAAACTGTTTATAACAGCCCACACTGTTGCCCATAAATACATGCAAGTCAGCTTTTGACATAGCCCCCTTTACATGTGGAGGAAAATTTTTATGACATGAAGCACTGCCATAGCCTCCACTTATAGCAGTGCTACCCAAAAACCCTTAAATTCTTGGGAATTAGGAGGTATAGGATGATTTCTCAATCGATCTCTATTCCGGTGATGATTTACACATACAGTCAGAAATTGGACAGCTTTGTCATTATCCTTACTTCTTATCCAAGCATATGATGAACCATCATCAAGGGCCTTTGTCTCCAAACGAGACTCAGAAATAAAAGGTTGACCAAGAATGATAGGATAGCTATAGGAATCTTGAACAAAGAAGTGAAAAATAGTAACCCGTACATAAGGACATGTCGCATAGAGATCGCCAAAGGGATTATTGGCTGCTTTCATGCACCATCCCGACTTCACATCTATGGGCCATCTGCCATTCTCATAGAGACTTCTTGATATGATATTGATCTCTGAGCCATGGTCTATGAAGGCAATGCATGGAGTCTTTCTTTCTCCAATCTTGACAACAAAGATTTCGGTGATCGCCCTTGCCCAATGGGTACGGAAGTAGTGACTACTAGGAATAAAATGAGCATCAATCTCTTCTTGCATGTTGTGAAGACGAGCTTTGGATTGAGAAGACCCCACCATAACATTGTCTGCAATAGCTTCTTCAATTTTTTCTTCATAGATGTCTTCATCTTTGGCTTCTATGGCTACAATCAATTCTTTGATTGCCTCCAATCGAATCCCTTGAGTATTTAGCTTCTCTTCATGTTGCAAATACACATGAAGTGCTTGGAAAATGCATGCCTAGATTATTTAGTTTCCTCACCAACATATTGTCTTTTTCGTTAAATTACATCAATTATTACATCATGAAATCCTCGTTTTGGAATTCCGAGAATTTCACCCAATGTAAATTCAATTATGCTTCCAAGAATCCTTTCTTCTAGGATCCACTTGAAATTCGTCGCAGTCTTTATGTCAGACTACAGCTTGTAGCCAGGACATTTACCTTTTCTCTTTCCTTTCGTCTTCTTTGCTTGTGGGGAATTTTCCATATCATGCTCTCGCGGTGGTGGTGGATTTTTAGCAGCCTTCTGCTAATCTAATTTACTTCTTGTCACACGTTTGGTTGGCCCTGAAGAGGAGGAAACGACAACATCTTCATCTCTTCTTCTCTTTTCTACTATCATAGCTTTATGATTATTAATTTCAGCCAACCGAGTGAAAGCTAAAATGAATCAACTAGCTTTGTGTCCATCCGGTTCTTCCTCGGATGCATTGATTGGCAGTAGTTAAATCATCTTTGGATGCCTTGCCTCGCTCCATGCGATCTAAGGCCTGCATCCACACTTTATATTTTGCATCAACTTTACATGCTTTAACAATTTCATTAGTTGGCTCAATTTGCAGCCCATAGGTAGCTGCATCAACAGCTGCATAGGCTGTTCTTGTTGCCAAATCCTTCAGTCTTTTCTTCATGCCACTGTTACCAAAAATTGGCTCAAGAGGAAGCCCGGTTTCGGTTGCATGGATTTTACCATCCTTCCAAAAGACTAATTTTTGCACATCAGCTTCACGGAATGCACTACACTCCCTCTTATCATACTGTAGGCTATCACACTAGACACAGCGTCTTTTGAAGCCTTCTCGTACAGGTCTTTGGGCAGCTGTCTGTCCTCTTTCTTCTACTTTTACATCAAGCCTTTCCACCTCGGAATTAATCTTCGTTAGATTAAGATGGAGATCCCACATGCTCTTGATCAGCTCGTCCATAACATCCTTCTTTGGAAGTGGAACAACAGGATTTCTTGGTTGCTCGGCTATAGAGACAGGAGGTCGAGATACATGAACGTGCTCCTTTATGGATTCAGTTGGTGCAGAGGTAGATCCCCACCTTAGGCGCATCCGCTCTCTTCTAGCAATCATATTAACTACTTCAGTGACATCACCCCAAGAAGTCTTCAATCTCGTCTCAGAGTCATGATCTTCAAGCTGATCAGTTAGCTTCTCTTGAAGAAAAGGATCCGTGGCCTTCAGAAACAATTCAATCTTCTGGCTTTCCATACCCTCTGATTGTCAGGATCTAGTTGAGCAAATTTTCTTTCAAATTCGCTGTGAAGAGCAGTGGAAGTTAGTCCCTTATTGGGCCTCTCAACCCATTCAGTGAAGACTTTCTTCGTCATGAGGCCAGAATCTTCAAGAAAGAAGTCTTCTCGAAGAGCCTTCTTGAATGTAGACCATCCCACATCTTTTTGAAAAAGACTATGAATCTGGTCTTGGAGGCCATGCACGGCCAAACGGGCAAAGTATCGACTCCAAGCATGATGAGGAACTCCAAAGAAGACCATCTTGTCAGTATAGAGGCAGATAAAAGAGGACACATTTTGCCCATTAAATTGCTTGAGCTCTTGCCCAACTACTTCCAAAGCTTTAATGGCAGCGACATCATTCCACTCTTCATCTTGTCTCCGCTGTTGCTGCGGCAACTGTACTGAAATTGCAATTGTTGTTGTTGGCTCTCTTGCATCAGATGAACCAACTACTACAAGGCATCTCCTCCCGAACTTGATGATTGTCCCATTGTACTTTCTCTTCTGTGGTGGCTGACCTTCACATCCGGTTCACCACTGTCGTCATGTTGGGGGTTGAAGGTCTTCCACCAGGGTTTAGAGTAGAAGAGGAGTGTGGGATTCAAGGTTAGGAGAGAGAGAAAACATTTGGGTTTGATAAGACTTGGGTTTTAGAGAAGACTCAGTTGAAGAAGAAGACCTCAAGCTTTTTCTTTAACTTAGCATACATGAATGGATTGAAAGACTTTGACTTGATTACATCCAATGCATATGCGGATAATAAACCAATACATTTAGGGAATATCTCAGATTTAATCCAAATGCATACTTCAAATGCAAGCTCAAATGGTTTCTATTTCTTGAATACTAATGGACAACAACTCCAAGATACAAGCATTTTGGTGGTAGACTCTACTACATCCAAGACATAGATCAAAATCTCATGAAATGCATTGACAAAGCATAAAATTAACTTCAGTCCTCTTTTGAAATAGTAATTTCTAGCCCATAAACAAGCTCCAAAAATTGCACATAATCTCAAGAATAAGCCTCTCTAGTCATACTCAAATGAAGTCCTGATGTTAAGAGGTCAATTCCTTCACTTACAACCACATAGATCACTTGTTTTCTCATCAAAATGGACAAGAACAGTGGGCTGCCCTATTTATGAGTGGTTTTATTAGTCCAAAACAGCCCATACACCTCCAAAATTCCCCCCTTTGCTTGCCCCAAAGTCACTCAAGTACTTGGGTACAAGACGGGCTTCATTGGACCATGAATATAGTAAGAGAATGGAAGAAGACATACATAAGAGCAAGCTAAATACTTTTTCTCAGGTTTTCCCCTTTTATGGATTGCCATACCACTCATTTTTAGTCATACCAAATGGACGGGCAAGAAGAGCTCTTACCTTCTTTGTTTGTATCTCCTTCTTTAGCTTCAGTTCTTGCATTAATCTATTGAAGGTGGCAGGTGCATTTGTAAGCCCGAATTACATAACCAGGAACTCAAAGTGCCCATATCTTGTATTGAAGGCTGTCTTTGGAATATCTTCTTCCTTGATCCTTATCTGATAGTAACCTGACCTGAGATCAATCTTGGAGAAGATCTTTGCACCTTGAAGACGATCAAGAAGCTCATCTATTCTAGGAATAGGATACTTGTTCTTAATTGTTGATTGATTCAACCCTCGGTAATGAATACATAGTCGAAGTGTCCCATCTTTCTTTTTCTGGAATAGTACTGGAGCTCCCCACGGTGAGTTGCTAGGCCGGATGTAACCCTGATCTAACAGTTGCTTGAGTTGTTCCTTCAACTCAATTGCTTCTGGTATGGACATTCTATAAGGTATTTTTGCGATTGGTGCAGCTCCAGGCACTAACCTAATCTCATGATCTACTTCTCTTTGAGGCGGAAGTTCAATCAATTCCTCAGGGAATACGTCAGCGTATTCCTTTAGCCAAGAAGGTCCCTCATGAGATTCTTGCTTTTGATCCAACTTGTTGAGTTTGATCAGGTAAACGAGTAATCCTTTTCTGACTCCTTTTATGATCCGAGATACTTTGGCCAATTGGATTCTTGGCACTCCTGCCTCACCTTGAGTTGTGACAAATTCCCTTTCCGAGTTTCGAAAGGAAACTTAACCCTTTCCACAGTGAATGTGGGCGTCGTTGGGCTTAAGCCAATCCATTCCGAGTAGACACTCGTGGATACCTAAATTCATGACTCTGAATTTGACTGAGGTCTTCTTTCCTCCCAGAAAGAATTTCACCTTAGCAGTTTGCCTGGTACAAGTTGCCTCATGACCGTTTGTCGATTCCACAAGCAGGATAGGTGCTTCTACTCTGGCTATTCCTAATCTTTTTGCACATGCTGGTGAGATAAAGGAATGTGTACTACCACAATCAATCAAGGTTTTGAAACCTTTACCTTGATAGCTCGACGGTATCTGAATCACCGAGAACTGGCGATTCGGCCCTTTCTTATGTAAAGCGGCATGGACTGTTGCTCTTTCGAATTCTGCTTCCATAGTCGGATCTTCCTCTTCTTCTTCTTCGCATCTTTGCCTATTGGCAATGCAGGCAGTTCTTCCTCTTCCACGGGTGGCGGCTCCTTGATCGTGGCCTGCACCTTGGAAAGGCGTTTGACGATGTCCTCCGCTGAGCTTGGGACATTGCCTCTTGAAGTGACCGGGTTCGTTGCAGTGGAAACAACGGAGGTTTCGGTTGTTACTTTGAGTAGGAACAAAGTTGTTGACGTTATTTATCCTTGCTTTCTTCCTTTGTCCCTGATTGTGACCTTGAACTCTCTTCATTTGAGGTCTGAATGCTCCTCTCTTCGGGTCACTATAGGACCAAGTTTTGTTACCCCTTGGTCTAGCTTGCACCTCCTGAATTATAGGCGCTACTCGAATGAGTACATCTTGAAGATCTGATGGACGCATAGATTCAAGATGGGTATTTACGGGCGGATTTAAGCCCGCGCAAAATTTGGACACCTGCTACGTCATATCCATCTGTGACCCATACTTTAAGAGTGAGACAAATTTAGAGTAGTATGTGTCAAGGGTGAGTCCTAGCTGTTTTAGCTCGTAGAACTCATTCATTTTCTGAGTACGATATGCAGGTGGTGAATATCTTCCCTGCACGGCTTTTTTCAACTTCTCCTAGGTAACGGACCCCTCTGAAATCCCTTGATCCCTGCACCATTGCTTCCACCAAAGTCTGGCTTCACCGGTGAGTTTTAACTTGGTGAGCATGGCCTGATTGGTAGGTGCAATACCAGCTCCTTCAAAGTAATCCTCCATGGATTCAATCCAAATTTCAGCATCAGCCTGGACGAATTTGCCTCTCCCGTCAAACTCGGGTGGCTTTATCTGCTTCAGGAGGAACTTCTTCTCCTAGGTCACAGCAGTACTTGATGTAGGAGACGAATTTGAAGCCTGTACCTGGGGTTGTGCCTGGTTAAAAGTTTTCTTAACGTTATGATATGATAATCGACATTAGCTTATCTTTCATTTTTAGTTCAACTATCTCGTAAACAATGTAGCTACTTAACTTTTTAACAACTCTTATGCACAGCCAGATATTGATAAAAAGAAGTCTTTATTTGTATTTATATGGGCATAGCCTTATACAACGTTTCGTGTGATGATAATCCAATCATTACAATCAGTTTGGGGAGAACAACGTTGTATTGCATTTATCTATAGGAACTGTGTAATAGTAGTACGGTTTTGGGTCATGGATCTTTAGGAATCGATAGTTCATTGGAAGTTCAGGATACCCTTTCCATTGGAATCCATACTTCTCATGGTGGCCCAATACTTTAATCCTGTCGGCTGGGATTACACGGGTTACTTCCTCATATACATATGAGTTCATTTCAAACCTCCGACCTTGAATATGTAAAGTCGAATTTACGTGAGCTTCCACAAAAATGAATAGCTTCACGACTTTCAAGTCTTCCAACCACTTGATCCTCTTTAGGTTGGTCTGTAGATAAGCAAACTGGTTTCCCATCCTGCATAGACAAATGAATTTTTCCAATCTGCACAATAAGATGTGCAGTATCATCACCAGTATCCACAAATCCTGGTTTTTCCATTTTCCTTGCATCCTCCATCCATTCTGCATGACCTGTCATGTGGTTTGATGCACCTGAGTCAACATACCACACTTTGTTGCTTTCTTCTACACTTGTCACAGAATTGTTCATGTGCTGCACTATAAACAAATGCTCATTTCTGTCATCACCCTATCTACTAGAAGATGCATAATTTCGTTGTTGCAATTTTCCATTCATGATGTCATTCTGCTTTTTATAGCAGTCTTTAGCCATATGACCCATTTTACCACAGTAGTAGCATTCAACATTGTTGTTTGCATTTTGCCCTCTTTGCCATCCACCACGACCTCTTTGGCTCCCCTTGCCTCTAGAGTTACCACGTCCTCCTCCATAGAACTGGTTTTCTTGAGTTTGTTGCATATTCTGATTTCTACCACGGCCTTCATATCGGCCTCATCTACCTTTGCCGCTACCTCTTCCAGCATTTGAGTAGAAGACAGCTTCTTTTGAAGTTCCTCCTGAAGAAGATGCACCACCATTTCTCTGCTCCTCAAAAATTAGAAGAGCAATCAACTCCTCAAAATCAGGAAATCTTTCACGGACGTAAATAGATGTTCCGAACTGTGCATAATCCTTTCCTAGACCATTCAAGGTCACAGAAACTAAATCATCATCTTCCAATGGCTACCCAATGGAAGCAAGTGCATCTGCAATCTTCTTCACCTTCATGTGGTAGTCATTGATGCTCATATTTTCTCTTTGCACATTATGCAACTCTTGCTTGAGCTGCATTTTCCTGGCTTGCGTATTTGTGCTATATATTTTTGACAAAGTATCCCATGCCTCCTTTGGCATACTTGCATCTTGAATATGCACAATCATAGAGTCTGAAATGCTGATAGACAGCCAGTACATAACTTTCCTGGCTCTCTCATGCCATGCTTTAAATTCCTGCATTTGCTGTTGATTGGGAACATCAGAAAGAACTGGTTCTTCTTCATTTCCTGCAACAAATCCCCAATATCCTTTTCCCATAAGGAAATTCGTCATTCTAAACTTCCATGCTTGGAAGTTGATCTTGTCAAGCTTTTCAGTGACAATCTGTGAAAGAGAATCAGACACCATTACAGAACACTGTAAAAAATTCTGTCACTGCAAAGAACATAGCTTCAGCCTCACAAGGGCAAATCTGCAAAACTGACAAAAGTAATATTTGACCACACAGTCAGCTTCCTAGTGACAATTTTGCATCAACAGGCAACAAGGATGATTCTGTAACTCCCAATGTCCCTGTGCACAAGCATACAATGCAATTTTTATAGTAACTTTTCACCGACCGGTGGAACAGTGGTCGCACAGCATAAAATAGGGTCTTTTTCTGAGTGCGTGCAGAACACTTCTGCCTCCAAAACAGGCCCCGAAATGGCCTCAAATAAAAAAAACAGGGTCACCAAGGGCTAAAGCCCTATCCCACAGCATATACTGCCCTCTTGCTTCACCGCGAAGGGTGTCTCAACCTGAGACAATGCACTCTTGCAATTTCTGGTTGTGCTACCTACAGAGGTCTGCTCCCAAAACAGAAAATGAAAGCAACACTGCTCCCCTTACCGGAACACTGCGAACTTGGTTTGCTTTCTTGAGCTCCTTACCACAAACAAGGCTCTGATACCATGTCAAGATTGTGGGAGAGAAGGAAGGAGTGTCACTTGTAGCTTTCTTGCTTGCACAATGGGGAAATACACACAGAGGTGGAGGCTGAAAATAGTTTTCCTCTTCTTAGTTGTGTAAGCCAAAAAGAACTCTAATACAAAGAAATAGAAGAACCCTATATATGGGTCTCAAACCAAACTCAAATAACTAAGGTGGCATACTAACTGAGCCATGAACTAGAGTAGATAAGGATAACTGTCATCTAGCTATTATTTATACTACTGAGCCAACACAACGTCTTGGATAAGGATAGCTATCATCTAGATAAGGATACGAACTAGAGGAGATAATGAATGTGGTGCGCAGATCGGACGCAGGTAGCTCACGTAGTGAATTCCCAAAGGTCCCCAAGAACAAAGCACTCTACTTTTTAGCACAAAAACCAATGTAAAAACAAGCACGACATGAGACAAGAGACAAATTGGGTTCAATCTCCCCCATGCCTTGTGTGAGCGCTTCACAAAGCATGTATTTAATGTATATTTCCAATCTTTATGCTCAAAAATAGCCCAATTACAAAAATATGACAAGCTTTTAGCTTTTGAGTTTGCTTTCTACCAAAAATAAGAAAATAAAGCTAATGGACGGTACCCATAGTGTCTGGCACGCCCGATCTCAATGTCCAAATAAAAATAACATATCCAGGCGCATAAGCGCATACAAAATAATAATAAATAATCGATGTCTCTATAGACATAATCAAAATATAGGCGTGGCGCCTATCAAAATATAGTCGAAAACCCGCTAAACTCCAATGCTTTCCTCCGCCACTGCTGCTATCTCTACACATCAACTGAAGCATTCACAATCGTTAGTAAAATAACACAATTAAACCGACAAAAGTGAATACCTAGCAGTCTTCAGCTACATAAATAAATCAACTGGTTAGAAATAAATCCTAACCTTAATTTATTACGAGTGCGCACTCTAAACTCATAAATGTTTATTAATTTAATATGCATTTTGCAGAATCACCCGCTATGGAATCACCCATGTACACACTAAATTAATGAAACGCCCGAAAAGGACAGGCGTCCCCATCAACTTCTCGCACAAAGAATCCTCTTTGCGTATGAGCCCCGGTCATCTAAGTTTACGGAATCCACCGTAAAACCTCACGGAATCCACCGTGGAATATGCCTCCTGGCATCATACCCCCGGGGTGGGATAGCAATTGACCTCAATTGCTATTAGCTCAATGTGGAGCTAACAGAGTGGGGAAAGCATTTAGGTCTCTAGCGTGCATCCATTGTGCTTCCTCTACAGGATGGTTCTTAAATTTCACTAGAGATCTAGAATACCTTCGGCCAGTTCTAGTGGTCATATAGTCAGTGTCTATAATGGCTTCTGGTTCAAGTATTTTAGTCTCTTCTTCTAGTAAAGGTGGGTTTTCATAGACAGGGTGGATAGGTAGTTGTCCTCTAAATGGTCTCAATAAACTAATATGAAATGTATTATGAATTTTCCAATGAGATGGCAGTTCTAACTTGAATGCATTGTCATTAATCTTATGAATGATTCTAAATGGTCCGTAGAATCTAGGGGCTAATTTGACAACTGGATGTCTATCTACACTTTGCAGTCTACGCTTTTCTATTCTAAGCCAAACATAATCATCAACTTTGAAATTCATGGCTTGTCTTTTCTTGTTGGCTTGTTTGGTATATGATTGTTGGGCTTTAGCAATCATATCCTTTACCTCATCAAAAATAGTGTTATGCATAACAGCAATATCATCGGCACTTTGTATTCTATTAGACAAAGATGCAACAGGTGTAGATAATCTATGTCCATAAATAACTTCAAAAGGTGCTTTCTTTGTAGATGTGTGCGGTGTATTATTGTAAGCAAACTGTAATAAATGCAAATGAGTATCCCATGTTTGAGGTTTAGAGATAGTGTATGCACGTAAAAGATCTAAAATAGTGCTATTTGTGGCTTCTGTTTGTCCATTTGTTTCTGGATGAAATGCAGATGAGAAATCAATCTTTGTGCCTAGATTTGCAAACAGTGTAATCCAAAAATTATTACAAAATCTAGAATCTCTATCTGAAATGATCACTTTCGGCAATCCATGGTTAGTAAAAACAGTTTTCAAAAATAATTGTGCTGCTTGTGATGCTGTTAAAGTTTTCTTACATGCAATGAAATATGCTTGCTTACTAAATCTATCTACAATTGTCCAAATCATGTCATGGTTAGATTTAGTATTTGGTAAGCCAGTAATGAAATCCATAGATATATGTTCCCAAGGTTTAGATGGAATAGATAAAGGCATTAATAACCCATACTGTTTACCATGATGTCTTTTTATTCTTTGACAAATCAAACATTCAGAAACAAAATTAGACACATCTGCATCCATATGTGGCCAATAAAAATATTCAGTTAACATGCGTAATGTAGAAATGATACCTCTATGACCTTGATATGGGGGACAATGAATTTCATTCAAAACAAAAGATCGGAATGGAATAGTAACACACAGTCTCTTTTCAAAGAACATGAATCCATCATTATATGACAATGAATCAACAGGAATGAAATTATTTTGAACTAATTTTTGCCAATCAGAATGAAAAGTAATATCCTGGTGATATGTGTCTTTCATAGTAATTAAAGAATCAAAAGATATGATAGAAATGTTATGTATTGCAGGTCTTCTACTCAATGCATCAGCAACTACATTTTCTTTTCCAGGTTGGTATTGAATGATAGGATGAAAACTTTGAATGAATGAAGCCCATTTGATATGGCGGTCAGAAATTTGGGGTTGGCTAAGTAGATGTCTAATGCTTTGCTAGTCAGTCTTTATCATGAATTCTGAACCCATTAAATAATGCTTCCATTGTTTTAATGCTTGTACAACTGCTAAGAGTTCCTTGTCATAAGTGGAATATTTGAGCTCAGAGGGTTTCAGTTTAGAACTAGAATATGCTATTGGATGGTTGTCTTGCATAAGCACAGCTCCTATTCCTGATCCGCTAGCATCAGTCACAACTAAAAAGAATGGTCTATTAAAGTCAGGCAATTGTAGGACAGGGGCATTGGTCAATGCACGTTTAAGTAAATCAAAGGATTTCTGCTGGTTTTCAGTCCATTGATAAACAATGCCTTTCTTAAGAAGTTTGGTCAGTGGTAAAGCAAGTAATGAGAAATTACGTACAAACTTCCTATAGAAACTAGCAAGACCAAGGAATGAGCGTAATTCATGTACATTTTTAGGAATAGGCCAATGCAATATTGCGTCAATTTTCTTAGGATCAACTTTTATTCCTTCTTCTGATACAATATGACCTAGATATTCTATTTCTGTCTTAAAGAATTCACTCTTGTCAGGATTTGCAAATAATTGATTTTCTTTCAGTAATTGAAAAACTAATGATAAATGCTCATAATGCTCTTTTTCACTTTGACTGAATACTAAAATATCATCAAAGAAAACAATCACACAATACTGATATTTTAGAAAAATACGGTTCATCATTCTACTGAAAGTAGCAGGTGCATTAGTTAATCCGAATGGCATAACTAAGAATTCGTAATGGCCAAACTGTGTCCTGAATGCAGTCTTAAATATGTCGGATCTATCTAGCCTCACCTGATGATATCCAGATTTAAGGTCAATTTTACTAAATATAGAAGATCCTTGCAGTTTGTCCATAAGGTCATCAACTCTAGGTATAGGATACCTATTCTTTACAGTGATCTTGTTTAATGCTCGGTAGTCAATACACATCCGATAAGTATTATTCTTTTTCTTGACTAAGAGCACAGGTGCACCGAATGGAGAACTGCTAGGTCGAATTAAACCTCTATTTAGTAATTCTTCTACTTGACTCTGGATTTCTTTTTGCTCTATTTGATTGTGCCTATATGGGGCTTTGCAAGGTGGTTGTGTGCCAGGTATTAGGTCAATTTTATGATCTTCTGGACGTGATGGAGGTAAACCTGGTGGTAGGTCTTCTGCAAAACAGTCCTTAAAATATGCAAGAAATTCCTTGTGCCTAGGGTGCATATGAGTTTCTTTTGCGTGTAATTCATTCACCCAAATGAGATATGATTTAGTGTTCTTGCGTAGTGCACGTTTTGCTTGAGTATGCGAAAGCAGTGGAAACATATGAGATGCATGCATACCAAATAATGTAATAGATTTTCCTTGAAAATTAATATTCATTGTATGCGTAGAATAATCTATATTGGGATTATGTTGGTGTCTCCATGGCATTCCTAGAATAATGTCGCTAGACTGTAATGGGACAACTAAGAAATTTCTTCTTTCAATATATGGACCAATTTGAATTTCTAAATTTTGAACTTCTTGTGTGCCATTGTACCTAGTACCTAAAAATGCAGCTTTTATGCGATAGTGCGTAGGTACTGTATGTAATTTCAATTCCTTTACCAATTTTGCTGAAATAAAGTCATGGGTACTACCGTCATCATGCAATATAATTCTTTCTTTTCCATGCACCATACATTTCATAGTCAACAATGAATGTAAAGTAGGCATACCTGGTAAAGTGTCGGAAGTAGTAGTAGGATCATCTTCTTCTTCAGTGAAATCCGGCATATCCTCATGCTCGTCTTCGTCCATAGTTCCAAGGTAGTTGATATGTGCTAATGGCTTCTTTGAATGACAATTTGCTGCGAGATGGCCTGGCTGGTGACACTTGTAGCATACGATGGGCTTGGCTTTGGTCACATTATTTGCAATGGCTGGGAGTCTGGGTATATTTGGATTTGCTTGTTGGATAGGCTTAGGATTTGGATTGACAGTGGATGGTAATGCAGGTGGTTTAGGCCAATTCTTGCGAAAAGATGGTGATGAAAAACGTCCTGGATTAAACCTTCTGAAATTTGAATTGAATTGTTTAGATCCATAATTACCGTTTGCTTGGAATGGCTGTGGTCGTCGATCTCTTCCATGTAACTTATCTTCAGTGTCGTGAGCTAAGGAGATGGCATCTTCAAGGGTAGCAGGCTTAAACATATTCACCTCAGCGTAGTAATGTCCAAGAAGTCCAGACATGTACTTCCGCTTATGTGTCGTCTCTGGTACGTCTTCAAGCATGCGTAACTGTAGGAGTGCATTCCAAAAACGCTCTGTATACTGTGGAATAGGCTCACGGTCACGTTGTTGCAGTAAATCCCATTGCTTGATAGCCTTCTCATGAAATTGCGGTGGTAGGAAATTTTGCATGAACTTCTTCTTGAAATCTTCCCATGTAGCAGGACATTCTATGCTCTTGCGGACTACAGTCCACCAAAGTGATGCTCTATCTATCAGATGATTAGTAACACAATTGATTTTATCTTTCTCAGGATAAGTTTCCTCATGGAAATAGTCATCAAACTGGCTAATGAATGATAAAACAGTCTTTCCTTCTCTTATGCCATTGAAAGTGCGAAACTTGAAACTTCGTTTACTTATCTTGGATTCCTTGCGAATGGTTTGTGCTTCAAGAGTGACGTCGATGGTACGCCGAATCAGATCTTCAGCTTGAGGTTCTTCTTTATCAGTGGACGCTCCTTGTAGCTTTGTCAATTGCGCTTGCAAGGCTTGCCTAGCTCTTCGCTCTTCGTCCAATTGTAGCATGATAAGATCCAGCTTTTGTTCCATGGTAGGCTCGGGTAGGTCGTCTTCAGCCATAGGATCATCCATATGTGGGGTAGTCATCCTGTAAAACTCAACAAACCTTTCTCACTCAAAATCAGTTAGCGGGATGAGCGTAGCTCAAATTTGGGGTTACAAGGCTATGTATTTTTGGGTATTTTCTTCTTCAATTTTCAGAAATTCTGAAATATTTCTGTCTCCGTTTGCTGAAAGTACTTCAACGAACTTGCAGATAGGTAAAACAGCTTGCTGCGAACAACTTTCCAGTTCTGAGTTTTTGCAAACGAACAAGTCTTCTATGAGTTTCGAGCGTTAGTCAGTTCTGATTTAGTCTGACTTGCAGAGTTGCAGACTTAACAGACTTACAGGGTTGTTGACTTGCTGGACTTAGCCGACTTGTAGAACTTGCAGGACTTGATTAGTGTCGACTTGCGAAACTTGACTTCTGATGCACAGGACCCGGAGTTTACAGACTTGTTTGCCTTCACTGACTTGCAGAGTTTGAAGTAACTTAAGCTTAATTAGTTAAGCTTAAGCTAATAAGCTTAAGAAACAGGCCGTCGTTTTTGAATCGTGGGGGGGGGGGGCGTTTTGACTGCGCGCGATTTTCGGGCTGATCCTCCTCTTGCCACGATTTGACGATTTGAAGCTAATAAGCTTCTTTAATACCCTTAAGCTTTATAATTAAGCTTTTGATTAATAGGATTAAGAGCTTTTCTCACAGTTTCTTCACGACTTGTATGTGAGGATGTAGGAGTGGTCCTCCGCCGACAGAGAGTGGTCCTTCGCGATCTGACAGTGGAAATAGGGGTTCTTGATCGCCAGAAGTCTGCCTGTATCGACGGTTCGCGACGAGATTGACTGTAGAGGCCGTTTGTTCCTGGAGCTCCGCCTTCACCCGAGATTGGTAGCGATTGGAAGCCCTTGATCTCTACTCCGCTCTGATACCACTGGTGCGCAGATCGGACGTAGGTAGCTCACGTAGTGAATTCCCAAAGGTCCCCAAGAACAAAGCACTCTACTTTTTAGCACAAAAACCAATGTAAAAACAAGCACGACATGAGACAAGAGACAAATTGGGTTCAATCTCCCCCATGCCTTGTGTGAGCGCTTCACAAAGCATGTATTTAATGTATATTTCCAATCTTTATGCTCAAAAATAGCCCAATTACAAAAATATGACAAGCTTTTAGCTTTTGAGTTTGCTTTCTACCAAAAATAAGAAAATAAAGCTAATGGACGGTACCCATAGTGTCTGGCACGCCCGATCTCAATGTCCAAATAAAAATAACATATCCAGGCGCATAAGCGCATACAAAATAATAATAAATAATCGATGTCTCTATAGACATAATCAAAATATAGGCGTGGCGCCTATCAAAATATAGTCGAAAACCCGCTAGACTCCAATGCTTTCCTCCGCCACTGCTGCTATCTCTACACATCAACTGAAGCATTCACAATCGTTAGTAAAATAACACAATTAAACCGACAAAAGTGAATACCTAGCAGTCTTCAGCTACATAAATAAATCAACTGGTTAGAAATAAATCCTAACCTTAATTTATTACGAGTGCGCACTCTAAACTCATAAACGTTTATTAATTTAATATGCATTTTGCGGAATCACCCGCTATGGAATCACCCATGTACACACTAAATTAATGAAACGCCCGAAAAGGACAGGCGTCCCCATCAACTTCTCGCACAAAGAATCCTCTTTGCGTATGAGCCCCGGTCATCTAAGTTTATGGAATCCACCGTAAAACCTCACGGAATCCACCGTGGAATATGCCTCCTGGCATCAGAATGATGAGGGGAGGAGGGTGATGGCTTGTATGAGAGAATTGTGCCAACACAACGTCTTGGATCATTGCAAGAACATATCATAGGGGAGCAAGAACTACATATTAGCATCCTTGCATGAGGAGTTTCCGGTACCAACTGTAGTAGATAGGTTTTCTACGGGCTGGATGATGGAGCGCATGCATGCATATATGTCACATAGATGATCGGACTCACGCAAGGCACTCAAGAGTGGGGTTTCAAAGCCCGAGTAGCTAGGTGCAGATGAGTGGCGTCGACTGAGGAAGGAGGCTATAGATTCTCTAGGACGTTGGAGATAGCAGTGAGAGGCGACGAGGGCACGACTAGCAACTGGAGTGGTCCATCATCTTGGGAGTGGCGGCCACAAGACATATCTGGAAACACAATATTAGTGAGTTTGGGAATCTCCAAATTCCCATTTTTTGAATACTAAAAAGGTGGCACTCGGATAACATGCCCATAAGTTTCTCAAAACCATGTGATGTGATCTATCATTGGAAAGCACTTGAAAAATGGAATCTATTGAGCTATAGAGCGCTCGATTTGGAGTTATAGTGTTCAAGTTATTACAAATCCAAAGATTTGACCATGTGTCCCAAACTTATGGAAAATTCCCATATTCCCCAATATGGTGTTTGGAGGACTTTCTAAGTTTTTATTTTGTTTTACTTGCTTATTTTTTTGCAATATCCTCTATACTAACAATCATGTTTCTAACAGTTGTATTTTGTTTTCTTTGTAGTACTCCATTACAAATTGCGATCCCACCAGCCTTGAGACTTGATATACAGAGAGGCATGGTCTCACTGCATGGATTGACCGATTGTGTGGACGCGGCGGCCCTGTAAGTCACTCATTTTTCTTGTCCGTAGTTACCATGTCTAATTAGAATGCATTATTGTATGGTGGACTAATGTGTAGTTTTTTTTTTTTTGCAGAGTCTATTCGATGCTCCTTTGCGGCGGGACGAGGTTTTGGATGGCGATGATCTATAGCTCGCCCTTTGATCCCTGGAGTTCACATACTCGTCTTTTTTAGTCACATGATCTGTATAGACATTTTCTATGTAGTAGTAGTATCTTGCCATGATTGTACATACTCATTAATATCATTAAACTTTAAATAAACTAGTACACTCCATGTTCATACTATCATGTGTACAATGTTTGTTTTCCTTTCCCTTCTTTTAATCCTCATTAATCACTTAAAATTTAAAGAAACTAGTTCACTCCATGTTCATACTATCCCCTAATTGATTTTGGGTCAAACAAAGGGGCAAACCACCTCAGATTTGTGATTCGACTAGATGAGCAACTTCCTAGTATAAAAAACTATTACCTTGGCCTCGACCACTTGCTTTTGAGCTTTTGGATCAAGTAGCTACTTTATAACACCAATTTTTGCAGCCATTAAATGGGGGGTCCAACAAACTCTGATTGATGAAGGGACACTTGCATTGGATTCCTAGCATCGAGATGCACCTATGAAAACTCTAGCTCCTTAGTCCATGATTGACATATTTTTCTACAAAAATAAGCATTTTTATGGATCTTGGTCCACTTTTGTGCTTTACATTTCACCTTAAAATTGGCTCTAAAGTTTCAAAATGTGTTTATTGTTAGATATGATCAATGCCCCACTCTCATTAGGTGCTACCAATGATCCATGGTGCTCAAAGTTGTAAGGCCCCCATTATGAGGAGAAGCCAAGTGTGAGCCCGGACATTGGTTGAGTCCTGACTTGTATATCAGATGAGGTCTATGTGACCGGATGGCAAAAAGGTGACTGTTGTGGGTCTAATCTTTGGGTTAGACGGAGTGGTTAAGCTGGTAGCAACTCGAGGCGCATTGCATCGAGTTGCGGTGTAAGGGAGTTAAAAGGGGCCCCTATTGTGGGGTCTGAGGGCTGCGGAAGCGGAAGCAGAAGCGGCCCCTGGCTGGGGGGTCCCACGGGGGCCAGCGGCCCCCCTGGCGGGGGTCCGGGGGCAACGCCCCCGGCCCGATGGTAAAGGGAATATTCCCTGGCCGACTAGTGGAGGCTCATATGGTAGGTCGGTCAGCAGGCCGACCTAACGACCTTCGCGGGCTATAAAAGCTAAACCCCTTTGCAGCCATCTTACACTTATCTTTCACCCAGTCAGAGTTGTTATTCCAGCTAGCCTTAAGCTCTTCACCTATCTTCTGTCTAGATCACCATCTAAGCTTCACACAGTGGAAGCGCACGGGTGGACAGAGCCATCTTTGTATCAATTGTTTGGAGTTAAAGAATTTACTGATTCTCCTCTTATCTGTTGTGTACTCTCTATCTCTTTTCTCAGATTTTGTTCGCTGCGCCGTGTAATATTTTACATTTATGTAATGCAAGAGACCGAGATGAGAGGAGAGAAAAAGGGGGAAGAATTCAAAAAAGAGAGAGAAAGAGGGAGAAAAAGAGAGAGAAAGAATAACAAAGATTTGTTAGTGTGATAGTATATTTACCCATGGTTCCCATGTGATCTCACTCTTTAAGTGTAATGTTATAGCATGATGATGCAAAAAAGCATTGGGCTTGTTGAGGAGCATGCACAATAAAGATGTGGAATAGGTGAGGTGATGGATGAGGAGTAGGGATGGACCTATTGCCACTCTATGTTGCCTTCAGAGATTGTGTGAAAAGCCAATAAGGAAAATAGTACATCAATCCATAGCACACCAAATATAAGTCACTTGCAAAAGGACATAGTATACACATTTTTATGGGTTGCAAGCTCGGGAAAGTTACTATATGTATATCCCCTACATCACATGTGTTCAAGGCCTATTTATAAATATCCTTATCTATGAGTTTTTTCTAAATAAAACATAACCCTTTTCTATTCAATTTGTAAATAAACCCTTTATGTTACACCCTTTTGTATGTAAAAATGTATTAAAAATTTATTTTAAAAATACCTTATTTTGAACCCATGTGATGCACACATATATTCATAAGTAACTTATCTGATACTGCAAGTTCAAAAGATAGTCTCATGGAATGCACTAATTGTAGGATATGTTTCTCACTATGTACTTACAATGGTGAAGAAACACTTTTTTAATGAAGAATATGGCAATGGCTATAAATTGATTGCTAAAGGTAAGAGAGATGGCATAATGTTTACATTGGATATATCTATCTTGGAATTGAAGGCAACCATGATTGCCCATGATAATGGAGTAGTTTGGGATGTACAAATTTGCCAGAAACGCATCAGTCATGTTTATGTATAGAAACTGAAAACATTAGGGCTAAAAATGCTTCAAAAAATGCACTTTTGTTAATCACGGGATTAAGGAAAGGGTCCAAGAGACTTTGCCATGTGTGCAAGAATATGGTATGCTATAAATATGGAGAGAATGGTTATATCTCCCCAAATACTAAAGACTATCCTAGTCTAGCCCCTATTAAGGTGAAGGCCATAGACAACCAATAAAAGAATTAGGAGCCTCCCTTTAGCTTCATAAAATTGGAAGTAGCTATAGTTACACATGCCAAGAAAATAGAACCAACAATTCAATGCATCTTCATATCAAGCATATCTCCTAGGAGGGGTATCTAGGACCTAGATAAGATTATTGAGTGTGATTATTTGTTATTCTCATGTACTATTGAGAGAGACCATATATGAGAGAGATAATGTATAAGAGATAGCCGATTTCTATGAAGAAACATTGTATTTACATGAGACAGATTGAGCAAAGGACTATAAAGACTTTGCAAACGATGAAATATGAATACTATGTGATGAATTCCATTCAAATTTGATCTTTTCTTTGTGTTCTTTTGGTTCTTTAGTGGTTTCTATGAAGAATATGCAGATTATGTTGAAGATTTGTTGTGGTAAATCCGTGGGAGATTCACTATATGATGATGCACGAAGATTGGTGGTTCTTGATGTTCTTTTTCTTATGAAGGTTTATTAAAGTATGAAGAACATGCTTGTTGGTGTGACAAGATAGATTTTCTTGTAGTAATCTCCCCATTTTCTTAGTGTTCTCTTGGGCTCCATGGCATGCCTCTATTTGCTCACTCTCTTATTTGAAGTGAAACCTTGCATAGCTTATTATTCCATTGCATTTTTTGTATTTTGAATTATTGCATTGTGTTTATCTTATGTACATTCATATATCTCATTTCTTTCTCTAAGAAAGTTGCTTAGGTGACTTATTAAGCCATGTGAAGCCCACTTTCTTTGTCAAACATTAGGACTTTGGATGAGCTTGAGGTGATCGAGGTCAAAGAGAAGCTAAGAAAGAGGGGTTTAAAATTGATACTAGAAAGAAGTCAAGGAGGTGATGTCCAAGCTAAACTTGCAGTATTTGAAGTTAGAAGAAAGCAGGGCTCGAAATTGTTGACCATGAAGAGGAAGTTTAGGAGATTGAGAAAACAAAAAATGCTAATTCCTCTCAAGAAGTTAATACTCAATCCTTATAAAAGGATATATTATCTCAAGCTATGGAAGTGAATCCACCCCCTAAGGACTTACGACCTAATAAATTTCTAGATAGTATATTTACCAGGAGTGATGATGGCATTTGTTAAAATATAGAAATATGTTAGAACTCAAGCTTGAATAGGGCCATCCAACTTGAATAATGAAACTTGTGCATAGGAATATGTAGATAGTCATGATAAATTGGTGTAGTATTAGACTTTTGTATGTTTCATGACCAAACCCCTTTATTATTTTATAGAAAACTTTAATTTACTATTAGTAAAGTAGATATAGTGATTCTCTCAAGGACAAAAATCTAGTGAGGGTTAAGGACATGAGGGAAATGTAAATCTTGTGTGTGATGATCCTCACACATTTACTCAGAAAATTGGATTCTTTCTAGATGCCAAAACTCATGAGAACATTGGGTTTGAAGATTTTTCCCATGTTGAGGTGTGTATCTTCTTGCAATTAGTTTAGTAGAATGGAGGATGAGTCAATATTTATAGATGATGTAACACAATTGTTGCAGACTCTTACTCTTTATTTGCAGCAACACCAACAAGATACGCAACAAGAGCAACACACTATTTTTATCATAAATCTATCATCACGAAAGCTTTTTAGGCTATGGAGAGCCAATTGAAATTGTTTGATGGTAGAAATATTTCCAATTATCTAAAGGTCTATGCTAAAAAGATGGATTTCTATGGGATTCCTCCACACAAGATGAGCCAGTACTTCTTAAGCCTTGCAGTGCATGAGCTCAAGCCATGCACAAATGAAAATTATGCAAAATATGTTGATTGGGATGAGCTTTGTATTAATGACACACGTTTAGTGACTTGCAAGACATTTATGGAATATAAAACTTTTACATAAATTAGAGGGAACTTTGGGATAGTTGGATACTATAGAGTAAAATGTGAAGATGGAGTTGTTATTAGAAGCTAAGGATCGTGCTTTGGAGTTAAGCTTAGAAGAGGTTTTGGAAGCTCTATCTAGAATGAACTCATTTAGAAGAGGCATGATGTGTAGTTGAAATTAGCTAGGACAGAAGAAAAGGATCCATCTGTTACACCAAGAGCCATGATGTGGGAAGCATTTATATGATGAGGTATTTGGTGTGACAATACAAAACATGAGTGCAGAAATTGCAAAAATTATAGGGATGCATTAGAAAAGAACTTGAGGTCCTTAAAGATGGCAAGATCCATTCGCATGAGACTAGTTTGCCACTTACCCAAAATTTTGGGAAGCATGGAATAAAAAAGATAATGGATGAGATGAATGTATGAAATGCATATACACCAGTGGAAGTTTCTATTTTTGGTTTTCCAATTCAAACAAGATGTCACTTGATGGGCACAATAGAAGATGGATATGGCCTTTTTTTGCAAGAAAGCAAGAAAAGCAAGGGGAGAGATTAAGGCAGCATATGTAGATGCCATGAGATCAAGTCAAGGAGTTACAACATTGTTGGCTTGAGTATTGCAAGATGTCATAGATGATAATATTAGTGTTTTGGATATGTTGGATATGCATTTGTCCCAAGACATTACACATATGTACTTTTTCAATTATGTACAAGAACAAAATGTACAGATGTCTAGAGAAGTCACAAAGTTTCTTATAGATCTTCAATATCTCATAGATAGTAGTGACAAAGGCTCTTCATTTATTAATAGTAATTGTACTTATCTTTTAGGATTTATCATGTATTATTCAGCTTTATTAAATTATGTAAGCTTTTATATGAAGGCTTACTGAAGGATGCCCATGATCCAAAGCCTTCACCAATAAACATTATGGTTCATAATCGAAAGACCATTTCTAAAAATTTAGGCTTCTTCTCATGTTTGCTTGCACCTTACATGTCACGTACTTCTTAAAGTTAACATTATCCCCCTCATAAATGAGTGCTAGTCCCATGGCACTCTTCCTCATAGGTGACATGCTTTAACTTGCAGCAATGACGTTGATGCTAGGGGCCATCATATGTTGGCTGGTGGAGTTCTTTATGTGTGGAACCTTCTGGTTGTAAGGTAAGTTGTTGTTGGAGAGGTGGAAGGTGTCTTGGTTGCTAAAGTTGGTGGGATTCTCTTGGTGGGTTCCAATGTGAGTCACTTGAAATAGAAGCTAATGGCACTTGGAGCTTTGAGTTCTTGCAAATGAGAAACCCTTTTGTGTAGTTTCTCCCTAGCGGTTTGGGAGATAGGAAATCCAAGCAAGCCCAAAGTGTTGTCCTGCACACTCAAGGGCCCAAACTGTGCATAGGTCAAGGTGTTATGTTTACTTTAGGGAGACATGTCTACCGAGCAAACTTGGAATGCATTTCCCTTGATGTACCCCCTAAAGTAATGATATGGGAAATTGGACTAGGAGGTGGCCCACTTAGATGTTGTATGTGTAATCTTTTGTTTTTTTTCTCTCTCTTTCTTTGTTTATATTTTTTAATTTGGGAAACAAATAAGGATGAATGATACGTAGAGCCACTACTCAAGAACTAGCTTGAGCCCATGTTGAAGGCATCCCATGCGAACCATGTATTCTTTGAATGAATTGCATAATTGTAGAGGTGATGAATGTATTCTTGAGCACATGCCGAATGCATCCCATGCTGACCATGTATTCTTTGAATGAATTGCGTAATTGTAGAGGTGATACACAGTAGAAGGGATGCATAAATAGTGCAAAAATACTATCTACCATATCCTCAAGTAGCTCAATATAATAGATATTCAATACCAAGGCTCAAAGATGGACTTGCATCATTGCGCACACTCGGTCAATTTCTATGTTCATATAAAATAACAAAGGTGGGAGTCACTTGTCATATGGCCTGATTGGCTGTCAAAGTAGAGTAATGAGGAGTCAAAGAGAGTTGTAAGTGGTAATAAAGGAGGGATTAGGGTAGTGGAAAATATTCTCATGAAGAGGGAAAATAATGGAACGAGGTCAAGGGGTTGGAACATGTAGGCCTTTCTCTTGTAAACAACTCTTATGTTGGGGATTTTGAGAAAGTTACATCTACCATGCTCTTCTTCTTCCTTACTGTGTCATTGAGGATATGGATAGTGAATGGATTCACCTTTGCAATGGGGCTTGAGTAGACAAAGGCTTGCCAAGCTATTTTGTCCTTTTCCAGAATGGTGTATCTCCATTTCGATTGTCTTGGCTATGCCTCCCATGGCTTCATGGTGAGGTACTTACTTTTTCCATTAATGACTTAGCAAGATTTCCTGAAAAATTTTATATCAAGTTTGTCTACCCATTCTTTTGTTATGCTCTTAGTTTCCCTAATGAGCACTCCTACTATACATGGAGGAAGTGACTCTTTGTACTTTTTTCTCTCATCCACCTTGAAGTCAAATATCACTATATTGTTGGACTCCTCTTGTGCATGGTATTTTTGCACTAGTTCTTCACGATTCACTTGATTTGCATCAATCAAAAGTCCAAGATGGAGAGGGCAATTCATGACCTTATCTGGCTATGCCTTCAATTCCTTGATCATGGTTTCATAGCTTATTTTTACTCTAGGGGTTCATCCATCGGCTGTTCTGGTTCCTCGAAGTCAAAATAGGGAAGGTTGGGTAGATCCATGGAAGGGCTCATAGCACTTAGTGGTTTCAAAGCTAATAGAGACTTGGGAGGAGAAGATTTTCCTTCAATTAATCCCATCCTTTCTATGTTGTTCCCTATATCCCTTCTGCAAGAGGCTCATTTTGATCTCCTATCTTGTAGGCTTAGTCATTAATAAGAGTGGCTCCTTGATTTGCTCTAACACCTCCAAGTGGCTTTGCACTGTCCCCAAATGTGCCTTAAGCTCATTAGGATTTTCGAAGAGTTGTATGCAAGCTCTAGAAGTTGCCTCCTTGGAGATTTGCTATTGTTTGAGAAGGATACACTTGTAAGCATTCAATGAGATCTTATACTAGGTTTCTAGATACAAGGCATTGCCTCAATCAGTGGATAGTTTGAGGAGAATTTCTCATTGTATTCTCAAGGGATTTTTTTTCATAGAATCCATGCCTTGTGCTAGCTAACTAATGATGGTCTATTGTAGGGTGTTAAAGGTTGTTTTCCACGATTATCATTCATGAAAATGCACTTGGTGATCCCTTTCTTGCTATTGTACTTTGACTTTTTCTTGGAAAATCACTGCCTTACTTTCAATGAGTCTATGGCTCAGTCCTAGATTTTCTACCTTGAGTCTTCCATTCTCTATTTGGCATGATTTGTAGTTAGTTGGAATTTTATAAAGTTTTTTATTGCTGCTTTGGAGGGCTCCCTCTTTATACTCAAGCTCTTTTTGAGGTATTGCTTCCCTGTGATTGGCGGTTTAGTTGTTCACTTGCAAGACACTCTCATTTTCCTTCAATTCCTTCTAGAATATCTCATTTAAGAGATTTCCTTTTTCTAGCCAAAATTTTTGGATTTTTGCATGTAGGGTTTCATTTTCTTGTAATGCCTTTTGGATGTCCTTATTAGAGGTGGCTCTAACCATGTTGAGCTCTTTTTCTCTTTGCTTGAAGTTGTGCTTCCTTTTCCTTGAGCTATTCTTATAGTTTTGGTGTTTGTTTCTCTTTTTCTATAATGAAGCTCCTATAATTTTCCTACAAGTCATCTAACTCTTCTTGCAAATCTTGTTTTTCTTTAAGTGCGTTAGTATTTTCCATCTTGAGATCTTTGCACATTCTCTCTAAGGTTTCTATTCCTCCTTCTTTTCAATGTCGTTCAAGGTATCTATAGACACCTATTGTGGATTCTACATGTTGCTACTTTTCTTGCTGATTGTTTGTGGTGGTCTCCTATAGGGTCTTTGCTTTGGCTAGTTTAGAGACCTATACTTGTAGCTGGTCCATATTTCTTTCCATGTCGAGAAAGAGGGAGGAGGGGATAGGTTCTTCATCTGCCCTCTCCCTATCATTCTTGGAGCTTCATTCTCCCTTTCCAAGGGCCATCAAAGTCATGACCTATTCCAAGATGGAGGTCTCCGCAGCCAACTTTCAATTTGCCAAATTCTAAGTTGGATATTCGAGCTGTCATCTCAAATAGTCTTTGTTCCTCCTCATTGACCATGTATTCTCTTGAACGGTTCTATTTCTACTCTTTCTCTGGTTCTTTCCTAGCATGATTGGTTGTTGGTAGGGGGTCAGGCATCGATTTATTGATGAGGAACTCAAGGTGTGTAACATTACTGATTTCTAAACATGCATTCTTCATATGAACCTCCTCTTAGGAGGCCAAAATGATAATTTATGGGGGGATAATGGCAATTTTTTTAAATTATCCCTCTCTCCTCTGAGAGGGGAATAGCAAGGCTGTTTAAGCCCCTTGCTGGAGCTCGCAGGGGCGTGAAGACCATGCAGGAAGCCGCGTGGGGGAGGGAAGATCCCCTCCCCTCACCTATAAAAGCTTTGTGGGGGGGGAGTGAAGGGAAAAAAAGAAGGCCATCACGCCGCTCAGTGGAGCTGTTCGTACCGCTGCGTAAAGGAGAGTGGGTGGAGATCTGCCGTGTCGTGAGGGAGGAGCCACACTGCTCTGCTGCGCGGTGAGGGAGGAGCGCCGCCATCATCTTGGCCTTGCCCGCCGCCAGCAAGTCGTCATCGAAATACCCTCCTTCTCCTACATGTGTTTTAAGCCCCTTACAGAAGCTTCCAAGAAGATTCTTGGAAGCGTCTAAGGGAAGGGGCTAAGCCCCCCCTTCCTATGAATTTATTAAGCCTTCTTCTTGAAGGTTTTTATAACCTCTTTACCACCCCCCTAGGATTTAATCCCCTCATAGGCGATTCTTATACTTTTTTTTTCCCCCCCTTTTGTCCACCGCGTGCATTTTAAAACCTTCCCCTCCCCGGGATTTGAAATCCTCCCCGTGGGTTTTTCCCCCCACAAAATGCTTTAGGGCCCTTTAAGCCCCCTTTTATATTGCAAGTTCCTCAAAGGTTCATCTTAACCTTGGGGTCCCTTAGAACCCCCTTCCTATTGGCCTTCACAAACACATTTTTTTCCCCTTTTTCATTTCAACCAAGGCTCTTTAAAAACTCATCTAAACCCGGAGTTTAGCCCTTCTTCTCCCCTTGGGTTCCCTACAAAGCTTCCACTAGCCCGAGTTCTAAAACTCTTCCCGTGGCACTTCCCTATTGCCCTCTCAAGCGGATTCTTAATATTTCGGGATCTTTTAAAATCCCCTTTTAAATTGCCTTCCCAAAGCAATCTTTTACAACCCTTCTTCCTTGAAGTTTAAGGAGGAATCCTATAAAGCCTTCTAAATCCAGTTCCAAAAGACGGAAAAATTAATCAAGGAGGCCGAATCACAAAGGGAGTTTCGCGTTTGAAGAAGATCGGACAAGATCATAAATCTGCATCCAAGACGAAAAGATCGAATTCACGATGGCTCCTAAGAAGGCACAAGGTGCAACCGTAGGAGGATCGTCTCCTAGCATCCATGTGAACATTTCACCACAAATCTAGGTTTTCTTCCTAATTTTGATTCACATTGTAAAAATTCAATTGTTCATGATTCATTTGCGAAATTTAGGATGCACTATTTTTAAAATTGAAATACTTTGGATAAATTAAAAGGAAATAGCTTACGCTCAAGGAATTTGTCATTTGTATTTTTCCAATGGAACGAATGAAAGGACATATGACGTCTATGCATCCTTAGAAATTTGTTACAGTAACGAATTTAGATTAATTAAAGATCATCTTTATAAAGTCAAAATTATTATCGTGCATTTCGATTAGTCATGGGAGTATAAATTGCATGTCGCATTATTAGACATCTTGTCTTTGCAATGATTCATCATATAAAGTTGCTAATAATCCATAGGAATTTGCAATGCATGAAATGGTTCTTGAGCTGCATAACTCTAGTCAATTGGTATAAATATAGTTTCAATTGCGAAATTATTAGAAAAGGTTGCATGGTTCAAACATAGAACCCTAAAGCTTAGTAGCATGAAACTTGATTGCATGTTATAGAAGGATCACTAGGAATTATTCCATAACTTAACTTACGCTTTGATCTTAGTCGGAGAAGTTAGGGATTGTAAAACTACTCATACATAGACAATACATCACGTGATTACAAAAATAGTATTGTAAATATCTTCAAGAATATATAAGTAAATTGGTTTAAACCTAAACACCTAAAAACCGCAACGGACTTGTTTAGGAAGTGTTAATTCAATGCAAAATATCCCAAAGAGCTAACTAGGGTTTCAGCACGTTGAGGTCATAACCTAATCGCTCTTATTGCCGAAACTGAAACTCTTATACCCTAAAAGACTTGTCTACATTCACGGAATGTCGGGACAATAGGACGTACTTGTGAGTGATGATCTAGGGTTTTTACCCTAAGGATCGCTCGCTAAAAGGATGAAACTTGATTTGAATTTGGAACCCAAAGACTGACAATGTGGCCTAATGCAATCAGGAACGGATTGTTATGAAGACACCCTAACCCTATTTCCTATCTAATCATGATTTCGTGATTAGAAGATGCCATTCGATGGATAGAATAGTCCTATGGATTAGGTGCAACACTTGGCAACAAGTTGCAGAGTCGCATGATCTTGTGAGTTGATCACAAGGGAATGGCCAAATCCTCGAATGAGATTGGCAGATTCTTACGCAAGTTATCTTGCAAGAGGATGAATAATCGTCCTGATATAGTATCTTCTTGGGTAGAGTGACCAAGATACGGGGATTAGATATTTGCTTGAAAGAAAAAGACCAAACAGTAAATTGGAATAACATATGTATTGCTATTTGAACTTAAGGTATTAATTAAGTTGGGTTAATAGGGTACGGCCCTAACCCAAGGATATAGGGTTAACAAAACAAACCCTTGGGAATCTTGCCAAGTCGCAATTGATCCTGGATTGAATGCTAAATGTATTCTAAAAGAAGGATTCACTCCTTAGTAGTTGGCCAAAAATATCGACCACTGGAAATGATTGTGCTTGTAATAGTTGTATAGAGCACTTTTTTCTTTGTTTGCTCAAGGAATTAAAGGATGAAAAGATATCTAATGCTTCAAGTTGAAGGTCTGAAGGGAGAGGAAGTTTTAGTTATCCCCGACTGCTTTCCTGACTCTAACCAAGAGGGTTGTTAACCGTTCCAGGAAGGTGGACCGAACCTACCGCGAGAGGTCTCTCCGTTGAGCGCTACTTGGAGCACGAGGACGCTTGGGTGCCAAAGGGGGCTCTAGCCGTAAATCCCTCTTCTCGGGCCCTGCACAAGAGGCCAACGTGACTCGGGATTGGATCTCAAGGCCCGCATACTACTCTACAGGCAGAATCTTGGATTACTAATCCCTGTGGATTGCTGGATAGCCATCGGGTGGTTTATGGATAAGCCTACAGGATGGACTTTATGTATTTCAAAGATAAATATGATAACTTGTTGAAAAGGAATTTGTTTGATATTGCTTTTTTTTATGTCAAGTGCTATGATTACGTGAACGAACCAGTGCCTAACTGGCTCATTAAGGAAGCTGATTGATACATGTTCAACTAAATATGTTAGGTAATTAAATAACTAAAACAACTTGAGGAAAGTGCAGTGGATGTGGCTATGAGTCTGTCCTATGGATGGGTGGTCCCGGTTGGCTGGGAACTTTTCTCAATTATGATGGACAGCAAGAAGATCGTTCAAAGGATACAAATAACAAGGGCGCTGACCTAGAGTTTAAGTTATAATAATCCCGATTTACGTTGTTTTAGGGGAATGGAATGGGACTATGCCTTATGACAGAGAGGTCAAGCCTTGCATCCCTCTCATTTTCCATTCTCCTTGAACCAAGGGGAGCGTGAATCCGCTTCGGACCTGATGGTTCTGTGTAAAGTAGTTCGCTCAGGTTCGACGCTAGTTGCCATTTAGGAAATGACCAATAGGGAAAACCCTGATTCAGGTTGGTCCTAAGTGGGAACGGCCAGAATACTTCCGCTACGTAGCAGACGCGAAAAGTCCTAGATCGCAAACCCCCTAACATTCCATGGGAGTACTGGGCGGAGCTTTCTAGACATCCTTTCCAATGGACTGCTAAGACGTGTCCTGAAGACAACAGGTGGACACATTACAAGGTGAGTAGCTACCAATTGTATAAGCATGGATCCATAGTTAATGATTGTATTCTTGGCCTCTATGCGACTCAATTTGGAGGGTGTATCTTTCTTATAAACCTTATGAGCTCATACCAGAGACTCAAAAGTATATTCTTACCATCGTACATTCAAGTCCTTGTTCACTATATTTTGTGTCATAATATGCTCCATGAGCCATTTCAGAATCCTTAGAAATTTAGATGTAGGTTTATTGTAAGTGAAGAGGTGGTGCAAGACTTGTGTACTTGCTATCAATTATGTTGATATATCGAGCTCTACATGAGCTAGCATCCACTACATACTTAGTGATATGGTAGGATATTATTCATTGCCATGCTAGGTGGCTGACATGATGATATACTAGTAATTCTATAGCTAGAAGACACCTAGGTAGTATGGCACATTTATTGTGTCATCTCTTCTTTCCTAGTGGGTTCACACTTAGTGACCACATGTACATATGTTGTGGTATTTTCATATTATTCTTTCATCATGTTGTAGATTAAGTTTTTTTGTACATAAGAAGAAATAAGAAGAAGAAGAAGTTTTCAGCCCTATCTCTATGTGTCCTCAAGTCTCTATTGCTTTTTTGTGCGTGTGTGTGCTCTTGAGTACTTCACCTCTCTCCCCTATTGTCTGTTTTCATGGTATCAGAGGGAGCTGTCCCACCAATATGCAGAGCTCCATTGAAGGCTGAGGTGAAGACGTTGGAGAAGAAACCAACCAAGCAATCAATGGTAAGAAACTCTTCTACCTTGCTCAATTTGCCTTAGGTTATAGCCATAGGAGGCTCTTGAGGTTGGCAGGGCTGCAATCTTTGATCACAGTGAGACTTGACAAGGTTGTTTTTGCCTCCATTTTGAACCTGCAAGTGATCTTGGCAATAAATTTTAGGCATACTACATTTTTGGCTGTGTCTGCCATTTACAGATGCACATGTTACAGATTTTGAATGTGCAAGGATTCAGGTGTTTGCTAGGTTGCAGACACAAAAGGCATTTGTATAAAGATTACTAATTGTAGTTACTATTTTCTAGTGAGTGAAAAAAGTGTTGTGTTTAGTTGTGGTATACTTGGTATCAGCTTGCTTGCAGATTGTAGGTTTTTGCAATATTTTCTATTTTGTTAAAATGTTTGACAAATTCAACCAAGAATGAGAAGCTTGATCAGAATAATTATCCTCCATGGAATTGTAAAATATTACACGGCGCAGCGAACAGAATCTGGGAAAGAGATAGAGAGTACACAACAGATAAGAGGGGAATCAGTAAATTCTTTAACTCCAAACAACTGATACAAAGATGGCTCTGTCCACCCATGCGCTTCCACTGTGTGAAGCTTAGATGGCGATCTAGACAGAAGATAGGTAAAGAGCTTAAGGCTAGCTGGAACAACAACTCTGACTGGGTGAAAGATGAGTGAGTGATGGCTGCGAAGGGGTTTAGCTTTTATAGCCCGCGAAGGTTGTTAGGTCGGCCTATTGACCGACCTACCATATGAGCCTCCACTAGTCGGCCAAGGAATATTCTAGGGAATATTCCCTTTACCATCGGACCGGGGGCAGCCAGGGGCCGCTTCCGCGGCCCCCGGACCCCACAATAGGGGCCCCTTTTAACTCCCTTACCATGCAACTCAATGCAATGTGCCTCGAGTTGCTACCAGCTTAACCACTCCATCTAACCCAAAGATTAGACCCACAACAGTCACCTTTTTTCCATCCGGTCACATAGACCTCATCTGATATACAAGTCACGACTCAACCAATGTCCGAGCTCACATTTGGCTTCTCCTCATAATGGGGGCCTTACAACTTTGAGCACCATGGATCATTGGTAGCACCTAATGAGGGTGGGGCATTGATCATATCCAACACCCCCCCTCAATGTCCACCCATAGGTGAACTATCTCCTCGGCCCAATGCCGAGTCTCTGAAGATGAACTTGAAGCAGATCCTTCGTAAGTGCTTTGGTGAAGATATCTGCTCCATTCTCCTCTGTTGGACAGTAGATCAATTCCACTATCCCATCCTCCATCAAATCACGCACATAGTGATACTGGATCTCTATATGTTTGGTGCGTACATGAAACACTGGATTTTTGGCAATGGCGATGCAACTCTGATTGTCACATCTCAGCACAGTTGGTTCTTCATCCTGCACTCCCATATGCCATAGAATCCTTCTCAACCATACGGCCTCACATGCAGCAAAACAAGCTGCCTTGTACTCTGCTTCAGTAGAAGACAATGCCACTGTTGGTTGCTTCTTACTAATCCAAGAGAAAATTCCTGAACCCAAAGAGAAACAATAACCAGAAACTGACTTCCTGGAATCAATGTCTCCTGCCCAATCTGAGGCACAGTTCCCCACAAGAGAAGTTCCGAAACTGTATGTGATACCATAGTCAAGAGTTCTCTTCAAGTATCTGAGCACCCGCATCCCAGCCTTCCAATGACTCTCATGAGGTTTGTTTGAGAACCTGCTCAAAACACCAACAGCAAAACTGATATCTGGTCTGGTGTTACACAAGTAGATCAGACTGCCGACCAACCTCCTATACCTCCCAATGTCTGCTAGTGCTGATGTATCCTCAACGGATAACTTTGCATTCACTTCCATAGGTGTAGCTATCTCCTTGCACTAGGTCATGCCAAATGCCTTCAAGATCTCCCATGAATACTTTTTCTGAGAGATGAAGATCTTTTCTGGCTCTTGCCAGACTTCAATCCCCAAACAATAGTACAGCAAGCCCAAGTCTGTCATTTCAAACTCTGAACTCAAAGCCTTTCGAGTTTGGTTGATCATATCTTCATAGTCACCTGTAATAAGAAGGTCGTCCACATATAGGACAATCACTACAGACTTTTTACCATCCCTGTAAACATACAAGTTAGCATCTGAGGCACATCTTTTGAAGTTTAGGTTTAAAAAGAATCTATCTATCCGCTGGTACCATGCTCTGGGGGCTTGTTTCAGCCCATACAATGCCTTCTTCAGTTTACACACTTTGTTCTCAGAATGGGGGGCCTCAAACCCTGGTGGTTGAGCCACGTACACCTCCTTCTTGAGGTCACCGTTTAAGAATGCTGACTTAACATCCATTTGGTACACTGGCCACTTCTTGTGGGCAGCCACTGCAAGTACCGTGCGAATAGTGGTCATTCTGGCAGTTGGGGCAAATGACTCTTGAAAATCAAACCCTTCAACTTGTGAAAATCCTTGGGCAACCAGTCTAGCTTTGTACTTTTCTAAGGTACCATCAGCCTTGTACTTTACCTTCCAGATCCACTTGGTGCCAATAACCTTCCGCTTTGCTGGTCGATCCACTAGCTCCCAAGTGTCATTCTTCATTATGCTGTCATACTCTGCCTGCATAGCAGCCTTCCATGATGGATCTGCAAGTGCTTCTTCTAAGTCAGTTGGCTCCTTTACTTCTCTCATAATCTCAACCATCAAGGCCATATTGACTATGTGAGCAGAAGCCCTCCTTTGCTCCTCTATTCTCTGAGACCTCCTTGGTCCGTCTGCCTTCTCCTCAACAGATGCAGGCATAGGATTATTGTGGTCATAGAGCTGCTTCACCCAGCGCGGCAATGGCTTTTCTGGTGGGGTGATGTCAGGTTGGTGAACTTTTTCCTCATCATCTGAAGATGATGCTTCCTCCTCCTTAAGGATAGGGATAGCTCGCGGGACAGGTTCATAGTTTACTACTTCTTCACTTGATGATAAAGTGGAAGAACTTGCCTTCTCCTCCTCCACTGTATGCGGCTCCTCCTTGAACACCACATCACGGCTCGCGATGATCTTCTTTGCCTCTTGGTCATATAATTTGTAAGCCTTCTGCTCATCACTATAACCCAAGAAGATACATTTTCTGCTTTTTGGTTGTAACTTGTTTCTCTTCTCATCTGGAACATGTGCATAACATTCACATCCAGAAATTCTGAAATGTGAGACAAATGGTTTCTTACCAGTGTAAGCCTCATGAGGTGTTTTTCCCTTGAGAGCCTTTGTATAGCTCCGATTTAGAATGTAGACTATAGTATTAACAGCTTCAACCCAAAAATGGTTAGGCAATCCCTTGCCCTTTAGCATGCATCTTGCCATCTCCACAATGGTGCGATTCCTGCGTTCCACAACACCGTTCTGCTGAGGTGTGTGAGGCATCGTCAATTGACGCTTGATCCCTTTGCTCTTGCAAAAGCCTTCAAACTCCTTTGAGTTGAACTCACCACCACCATCTGTTCTAAATTTCTTCACACTTTTCCCTGTTTCATTCTCAACAAGTATTAGCCATTCTTTAAACTTACCAAAAGCTTGAGCCTTATCACGAAGGAAGTACACCCACATCTTCCTACTGTAGTCGTTGACAATCAACATAAAATAAGAAGATCCCCCCAAGGCCTGTGTAGGCATCTTACCACACAAGTCAGCATGCACCAACTCTAGAGGAGCCTGTGCTCTATTCTTGCTTTCTTGTGGAAATGCCTTTCTTTGTTGCTTGCCCATCATACAAGCTTCACATGGTTCCTTCAATTCAGTTATTGTAGGTAGGTGAGCAACCATACCTTGCTTTTGCATCTCCTTCAATACTGCAAATCCGATGTGTCCAAACCTTTCATGCCAAAGCTTACTTGTGCCCACTCCAGCGGTGGCTGTAAGAGCACTTAGCTCATACAGGTTGTTCCTTCTTTCTCCTTTGCCAACAATTGTGCCAGCACTATCAATAATTTCTGCACCTGTCTTCTTGAACCTCACTTCATGACCAAGATCAGTTATGGCAGCAACTGATAAGAGATTTCTCCTGATTTCGGTAACATACAACACATTTAAAATCTTTTTGACTTCACCATTTGCAGCAACAAAAGAAATAGTACCTGTGCTCGCAGCAGGGCATTTAGCATCATTTCCAACCGTCACAGTGATGGATTCTTGTAGAGGCTGCATAGAACTGTATAGACCTTTCTTGTTGGTCATGTGACAGGAGGCCCCACTATCCAACACCCAAGAGTCAGTGGTAGATTCTTCTTGCGCTGAGGAGCACACTTCCTCAATGGTTGCCATGAATAATTCCAACTCTGCTTCAGCCGTATTGGTTGTCTCTTTCCCTTTACTTTTAAGGGTACCATTCTTTTCATCTGCCTTCTTGACACGACAATCTGCAATTGCATGTCCTTTCTTCTTACAGTAGAAGCACTCTCCTTGAAACTTCTTCTTGCCGCCCTTCTTCTTTTTGTCACCATCATTTTTGGTGGAGGAAACACCTTTGCCTTTTGCATTGGCAGAGAATGCAGCATCTCCATTGTTGCTTCCTTCTCGGGCTTTCAGCCTCAACTCCTCCTCCATTAATAATGCACAAAACTCCTCAAAAGTCAAAGCTTGAGGTCTCACCTGAGTATTAAGGGCAGTTACTAGTCCATCAAACTTTTGTGGACAAATCCGAAGACACCTCCGAGCTAGCTCTTCGCTAATCTTTTGTATCCCAGCGCCAGCCATCTGGTCGCGCAGATTCTTAATCCGAGTGATGAATGCTTCAACCGTCTCTCCTTCAGCAAACTTCTCCGCTGCTAGTTGATTCTCCAAGTTTTGAATCCTTGTTTGGTTTCGTGTTTCATACTGACTCCTTAGTACATTCCAAGCCTCTGACGCTTTGGTTGTATGCTGAATCAGAGTCAAAACACTGTCAGAACAGCTTGTAACTAAGGCACACAATGCATTTGCATTCCTTCGTTTCCAAGCTCGTAGAAGATCTGCATTCGGAGGAATCATCACACTAGGATTTGATGGGTCGGGGGTAGGCTGTGGTTTTGCGCCAGTCCCCAACATAGTCTCCAGAAGCTCATAAGAATCAAGGATAGTTGTAATTTTGAACTTCCACAAGGTATAGTTTGTACCATCTAACTTGCCTTCGCTGAAGGTTGGTGGACGAATCCTCAGTGTTTGAATAGCCGGTACAGCAACACCACCTCCTGCACCGCTTCCTGATGCGCCATAACTGCTTCCCGGAGTCGACATCGTTTCTCTTTGCTGTTGAAGCCTTTGCCTCTTGCATGCTCTCCGATCTCTAGAGCCCCCTGGGCTTTGATACCATGTAAAATATTACACGGCGCAGTGAACAGAATCTGAGAAAGAGATAGAGAGTACACAACAGATAAGAGGGGAATCAGTAAATTCTTTAACTCCAAACAACTGATACAAAGATGGCTCTGTCCACCCGTGCACTTCCACTGTGTGAAGCTTAGATGGCGATCTAGACAGAAGATAGGTGAAGAGCTTAAGGCTAGCTGGAACAACAACTCTGACTGGGTGAAAGATGAGTTAGTGATGGCTGCGAAGGGGTTTAGCTTTTATAGCCCGCGAAGGTCGTTAGGTCGGCCTATTGACCGACCTACCATATGAGCCTCCACTTGTCGGCCAGGGAATATTCCATGGAATATTCCCTTTACCATCGGGCCGGGGGCAGCCAGGGGCCGCTTCCGCATCCCCCGGACCCCACAATAGGGGCCCCTTTTAACTCCCTTACCACGCAACTCAATGCAATGTGCCTCGAGTTGCTACCAGCTTAACCACTCCATCTAACCCAAAGATTAGACCCACAACAGTCACCTTTTTGCCATTCGGTCACATAGACCTCATCTGATATACAAGTCAGGACTCAACCAATGTCCGGGCTCACATTTGGCTTCTCCTCATAATGGGGGACTTACAACTTTGAGTACCATGGATCATTGGTAGCACCTAATGAGGGTGGGGCATTGATCATATCCAACAGGAATTTTATGATGACAAATTTCTTGAAGGGAATAGATGTTTGGAATTACATTGAAGGAGACATGGCGTAGTACAACCTGAAGGTCCTGCACAAAATACTATTGCAAAATGATTAAAGGCTAAGAAAGATTGGGAGCCCACATGGACTAAAGTCTTGTATTGGTTGTTTGTTATTGACACAATAGCATGATGGACTGTTTGTAGGAATCTAAAACCCCTACTATTGCATGGAAGAATTTGGCAAGACTGAAGTAAATACAAAGGGTAGAAAGCTGTAGCTAAAGTCAAAGCTAAATTAAGTGACCGGTCTATTAATGATTATGTCTTGAAGATCAAGATTATTGTGAAAGATCTTGGATATATCAGTGTGTTAGTTGATGATTATGTTATTGTGCAAGCATGCTTAGATAGACTTGGAGATGAATACAAGCACTTCAGGTCATGTATGAATACAAGGGATGATATCCTTGATCTTGTAGATTTCACTTCTATGCTGATACTTGAGGAGAAGAACCTTGACATGGATTTCTCTTCTTCTCAAAGCAAGAACAAGTTTGAATAGGTGTTTTTCTCTATTAGTAGAGAGATAGAGGTCATGGCAGAGACCAAGGTGGTGGTGGTGGTCAAGGTTATGACACAAGGTTATGATGCACAGTAAAATAGAGGAATTTAGTCCTAATTTTGATGATAGCAGAGAGTATTGGCATTGTGGTTAAAAAATGCCACATTTCTAAAAATTACTTCAAAAAGAAAGCTAATCTCCTTTTGTAGGATTGAGAACATGGAGGTATTATTTATATTAAATGTTTCAAAAGCAATAAGAAAAAAAGCCATTAGAGAAATGCAACCCCCATAGTTGCTCCCAAACATGGGTAAGAATACTTGCATTAAGGAAGTGGTAGAGTCTACTATGAGCATCCTTTTCTAAAATTTGATATAAGAGTCGTGGTATAACAAGTGAGGTCTGCAATCATAAAACTTATGTGAGACACATGTTAGGAAGAAACTAGTAACCAAACACTTTATAATGAAGAGTCCAATATTTTATGTAAAGAAATGAGAAAAACATGCACTTATATATACCTGATGAGTTGATCTAAGTCAATGTGTAATTTTGACTGCAGGAAAAGGCTATCAAGAAACCATTCACTATAAATTGAGATCACAATATCATCAATGAATATTGTTCCCTCCACCGTGAATGGATTATAGAGGCCTTTCGACATAATAGAATGAATATCTAAAAACCATAGATTTATTATTCAAACAAGAAATTATTCTTATTTAGTGATCATGAAAAACTATGCCTTCTATCATAGCATCATTTTTGAACAATTGAAAGCTTACCTGTAATCGAGTAGGAAGCCATTTGGTTGATATTCTCATCCCAAGCCAACATTTTATCACCAAGGACAATGTCTTTTGCATTTTTTAATAAAAGAGATGGTCATTTCCTACTAAGAAAATAGGTTGTTAAATGAATGAGTTCTAGAATGTATGGGTATTAAGATATGAGAAGGTCAAATGGCTAAGGGAAAATCCACCATATTGATCAATTACCAGAATGAATTAGAACAAAGTGCAAAGGAGTGAGCTCAATCTTCTTTAATTGCCGGGGGGTCCACTAAGGTTTATTGTATGGTACCATGTGAGTGTAAGGGAGGGGGTTATTTAAGGGAAGGAAGGTACATTTTATAAGGTAAGGTCCCATAAATAGAGGGTAGATAAGGGGTATTTTCATATATTTCTTGTACACAGGCACTAATGTCTCCTAATTACCACTAGTGAATCCCCCGTGTTTATTGTGTGCCAAAAGAACCATGATTTTGAGAGAGCTCGAATTGTGAAAACATTGATCATGCATTTGCATCAGCATGCCCAAATCCATAAATATGATTAAATTCTAGCATTTGTAGATTGGTCTTCTAGATTCCAACCTTTTATGAAAATAGAAGGTACAAAAGAATAAGTTGTGCATGATGAAGTAGTCAAATGGGAGTAGCTAGATAATATTTTAAAAAATAAGAACATAAATTAATTGTTAGAAAATTCCAAGCATTTCAAGTGTAAATAGAAAAATGTTCTAAAACCTTTTCTCCAATGTCAATGTCACATATTTTTTTGCAATGTCCAACCTCTGTTATGATCATGGAGGTTCCTATACCATAATCCCATTCAATTGATTATGGATACTCGTAGCTCTTATTGTATTTTCATTGGCTACAATAATACTATATCTATATCAAATGGGGGTTCCCAAATTACATGGAGATTCTCAAATTCCCTAATATAGTGTTAACCCATATATGCAGCCATGCAAACCATGAAAATCCAAGGAAGGAATGCCAACTCTACTTTCTTTTATGGCCAACCCATGCTTTTCTACCCCAAGCTCAGGTGAGGGAAGAGGTGTTGGATGATCATGGCTAGGTGGTGAGAGCCTCACATAGAAATTGAGAGCGGAATTTAGGTGACGGGAAGTGCTTAAAAATAGCTAAAAAATTATGAATATCAAGGGAAAATATTCACTGTCAAAGGCGGCGGCTCGATCTAGGACGATTTTAAGCGCCAAAGTGCTTTAAAGGCGCCCGAGCGACACTTGTTGATTTTTCATAATTTTTCAGACAGTCGTGCGGGTTGACACGAGCTACTGGCCAATGCGGGATGCTAAGCCGGACGCCCAGGATTTTTCAGAGCTCGATTCCGAGTCCGGACGGGGAAATGGCCAAGAAACCGATCAAGATGCGAAGAGGTGGACAAAATTTGGCCAAAATGGGCAAGTGACCTTTGGGAGCCCAAAATTTAAATGTAGCATGAAACTTTCATGCAAATGGAAGAAAAAAAAACGTGAGGATGGAGGCGCCATACTGCGCCCGAAAAATGCGCTTGAAGGGAGGATCTTCAATCTCCAGCCTGCAAGTAACCCCTATCAATCATCATTGCCCCTCATTCCCTCCTGGATGCCAATCATTTCGCCGCCCTTCGCCCGTCAAATGATGCCCTCTTTGAAGATCTCTGATTTCAGTCTTTCTCTCTCCTCCCTCTCTCTCTTCTAAAGGCAAGTTCATGTGGGGAGAAGAAGGAAGAAGAAAGAATGGTGGAGGCTTGTCCGGCATAGATCGGATTGCTCCACGGGTTGGAAATGGTGATTGGTGATTGTGCTGGACATGAAGTGCTGCTGGTTTCCAAATCTATAGCCATGGACATGAAACCCGAAACACACAAATAAGCGGTAATTTAAAATTTTCAAAGGAAATTTGAGCTTTTATGGCTTTTGTTTGATGAAATGTTGTTCATGTGGGATAATAATTGTTCATGTTGCTGTTTTCTATGAGTTCTTGCTGGTCATAATAAAAAAATCAGAAAAATATGCATTTTGTGGTTCAAAATAATATGCTAAAACACGTCAAACATGAAAAAACAAGGGAAAATGAGGGTTTTTGGCATAAAAATGGGGAGGTAAATAGGAACATCAACTAAACTTTCATTTTTTCTGCAAGAAGGAACTAAGGGCCACAGCCCATAACCTGTTCTTAATTTTCAGCAATTAAATAATGCATAAAAATAAGGGAAAATACAAGAAAATGGTGGAAAACCCCTAAAAAATAGGGAAAAAATACATTTTGGGTTCCGAAAAATAAGGATAAATAAGAGCAATGTTTGTGAATGTTTGTGGGGACTGAAGCATGAGGATTTGCCTCAGTTCAACCCCACCTTCCCGTTCTAGTGTGTCTTTTTCTGTTTTTTCCACATAAAATGATGGTGAAATACCCTATAAATCTATCCAACGATGCAATACTTAAACGGGGAAGGGTAGAGAAGTTGAAATATGTCTAAATGCCGTGTGAGATGATGGAAAAGTTGCTGATTTCTATGCATAGCATTTAGGACGGATGATAATTAAAATTAAGAGCTTAGTAGCACGAGGATCACCTCGGTGCTAGGCCCATGCAACGAAGCACGAACGGTAGTTGGAAACCATTAAAAGAATGTTTTGCACTTGTGCACGATACTGTTTTGCTAGATGTTTGAGCACTAGACATCCACCAAATGCATAGAGCATGAAAAGAATTTAAAAGTATCAGTGATCAGCTCCTGGACATGCATTGCAATTGGTTTATGAGGACATGACCTACGTTGAGAGGCAGTGAGGTACCCATGCTGAAGGTAGACGTGGGATCCTAAAGGGGAAATCAAGTAAGGACAATGGTACATTCCTGGACACGCTTATTTGGTACCTTGAGCGACGTTTGTGCGAAATGTCTAAATGTTGAGCGACGCATCGAGGGGCCAATCCCCAAGGTGTAGGAGAGTCGCAGAGGGTTGACGGCATTCAGCCGTAGGAGGAACCCCATGTGTATGTGATTCGAGCCTTTTGGCTATGTGAAAGGGACTCCCTCTGAGGAGTAATATTGGGTTAGGATCAGTTGGACTACAACGTATTACAAACGCAATGTGCAGGAAGGCAGAGATTTTGATAGACGCTCCTGGCCGCGAGGCCGAGGGGTTGTCTTGTGCATAGTGACGAAGTCCGGCTAGTGCATGAGCCAGTGTCGGCCGGTTTTTAGGTCCATCAGTGGTGCGTCTGCCGGGAGCCGCTTAAAAAACAACAAAATTTGATAGGAAGTAGATACCCGAAGGAGGATGCACCGTCGAGGTTTAGTTGCAAATGGTGTGGTGGGCAGCACTATCCAAGAAATTGCCCAAATGTTAAGTGCGACATTTGTGGAAAATCCGGCCATTTAGCAGCTACTTGCTGGAGTAAGATCAGTTCCCTCCAGCGAGGAAGTCGGCAACTGGGGCCTGTTAATCATCGTGCCCAACGAAATGATTCCCAGTGAGAGGACGGGCCTAAACAAATACTTCAACGACCAAAGACTACAGTGGAGGAGCTACCTAGTGGTAGTGGGGTTAGTTTGATTGAGGCTGTACGCGTTAATGATGCTGAAACCTCTAATCTGCGAGCTGTTCTTACAAGAGGTCAAAAGGGTAGAGGAGCCGACAGGGATAAGCCTATCGACGGAAACCCTAAACAAGGCGACAAAGGAACGCAAGTTTTGGATCCTGCCATGGAAGGGGGACCTTTGAAGCCCGTGGAAAGTAAAGTCGATAAGGAACCACCAAAGAAGAAGGTGAAAGTTAAGAAAGAGGCAATAAAGCTGGTTCAGCGACCTAAAGAGCGGATGGTTTGGCGTGAAAAGTGAGCTCTATCGAACTATCATGAATTCGATTTAGCGAGCTCTCTTTGCAAAGTCAAGTTGGATGTGAATCTTTTACAGCTTATTAAGCTTTCCCCAGGAGTACGTAAGGAATTTAGAAAGATCCTACGTACTGGGTATATCGTAGAACCTTTGGGTATTGCGCGAGTTGGTGATGACTGGTTTGAGCATGCTGAGAAGCATTGCCCAAGGGTTGCAGCCTATGTCGATGGGATATTAGTAGATTATGCCATTGTCGACACGGGATCATCTGTTAACATTATGAGTTCTGAACTGATGGAAAGGTTGGGTCTTGCGATTCAGAAAGATACCTCCACAATTCTCAGAATGGCAGATGACAGTTTGAGACAGCCGGAAGGCTGCATTACTAAGGTCCATGTCACTGTTGCAAATGTAGAATGCATGTTGAACCTTAGGGTGATTCGTTTTGCAGGGCGGCCAAGTTACCAAGTATTACTTGGACGACCTTGGATCTTGCAAGCGGACTGCCAAGTAGATATACCTGCCGGTCGACTGATATTCGGCAGAGGTGCCCAGCGTGTGGTGGTTGATGCTTATCCTGAGTCCCCACAGAGTGAGAGAGCTCCTCTATCTTCTACAGAATTGGAGACATTAGAAGATTTATCTGGCAGTGAGACATCATCGAGTGATGAGTCCAAAGAGGGATCCACCACGGAGGACATCTATCAGATCACTTTGAATGAGCCGATAGAGGGCCAAGATCGTATAAGAGATGCAGATGTCATCGAGCTAGACCTTGGTACGCTTGGTGATTCACGGCCAATCAAATTAGGTTCTATGCTCAGCACAGCAGAAAGGGAGGACTATGTGGCCTTGATCCAGGAATTCCGTGATATTTTTTCCTGGAGTTATGATGAGTTGAGAGGCATTCCTCCTAGTCTTGCTGTTCATACAATTCCGTTGAAAGAGGGCAGTCGTCCTGTACGGCAGAAAGTAAGGCGTATGCCTTTCGAATTGAGGGACGGGCTGTTTGAAGAGTTACAGAAGCTTCGAGAAGCGGGCTTGATTTTTCCTGTGCAACACACGGAATGGTGTTCGCCAGTTGTGATTAGAAAGAAGAAGAATAATCAGATCCGTTTATGTGTAGACTTTAGGGAGCTGAATAAGCACACAGTTAAGGACTATTACCCGTTGCCATTTATTGACCAGATTTTGGATCAATTAGCGGGTAGAGAGATATATTCGTTTATGGATTGCTTTGCAGGATATAACCAAATGGCAATTGCAGAAGAGGATAAGTTGAAAACAACTTTCATTACTATATTTGGTACTTTTGCGTACCATGTGATGGCCTTTGGTTTATGCAATGCGCCTAGTTCGTGGCAACGAATAGCAGATAAGACATTCGGTGACATACCCCTGAAGAGTTGAAGGTGTTTATTGATGACTTAGGGGCTGCCACCGTGAGAGAAAGGCAGTTGATCATTTTGAGAAAATGCTTTGAGCGCTGTAGACAATTTTGCATCGCCCTAAACCCACGGAAGTGTGTTTTTGGAGTACCTTATGGGCTATTGCTGGGTCATGTGGTCAGTTCGGTAGGAATTGCGACAGACCCCGAGAAGGTCAAAGTTATAGTTGCCATGGGTCCACCACGCACTCCGAAAGAGGTTCATAGCTTTCTGTCTTCGGTTGGTTACTACCGTAGATTCATTAACGCCTTAGCAGAAAGAACGTTGCCACTTACAAATTTATTGTCCTTTAGCTGTTCGTTTGTATGGGGTGACCCTTGTAAGGTAGCATTCGAGGATGTGAAACAAGAGCTAGCAAGAGCGCCCGTTTTAAAAGCACCTAAAAGAGGTGAGGTGTTTTATATCTTTTCAGCAGCCACCATGTATAGTATCAGCTGCTGTTTAGCCCAAATTTGGGAAGAGAAGTGGTACCACCCGATTGCTTTTGCTAGTCGGAAGCTGGGGGTATCCGAAATCAATTACACCTACATGGAGAAGCTGTGTCTAGCGATGGTCTTTGGGACCAAGAAATTCAGGCATTACATTCTCTATGAGAAAGTCGTGCTTTATACGAAGGCGGAGGGACTTCGACTATTGATGAATAAGTTACAGCGGCCTGATCGTTTAGTGAAGTGGTTAATCACTTTGCAGGAATTTGATTATGAAATCAAGAGTAAGCCACCAAGGTTGCAAGGCATCATGGAATGTCTTGTGGACTTTGGGGAGCCGAAAGAATCTGTGTCTGAAGGTAGTGATATGGAGTGGTTATTTAAAATAGATACGGCATCTATTCCCTCCTGGTATGCTGCAATAACGCATTATTTATCAACGGGAGAGGCGGGATCCGAATTATCTAAGGCTGAGAAAAGGAAAATTAAGCAGCAAGAGTTAAAGTTTGCATTGATCGCAGGTACATTATATCGGCAAGGGGTTGATGATATCTATCGCCGGTGTGTGATGCCTGACGAGGTGCCATTCATTTTGGAAGAGTGCCATGATTCTGCTTGCGGTGGCCATTTTTCTGGACGGCTTACAGCACAGAAGGCTTTAAGAGCAGGTTATTGGTGGCCTGCCATCTTCCAGGATGCGTTTGCGTATGTTAAGCGATGCGATATTTGCCAACGACATGATAGTCGAGAGAATAGGAAACGACCACTCACCCCTATTATGGCGATACTTCCATTTGAGAAGTGGGGAATAGACTTTGTGGGTCCTATTACTCCGTCATCGACTACGCAAAAGCGGTACATCATTGTAGCAACTGACTACTTCACAAAGTGGTCAGAAGCACGTGCAACAAGGAAAGATGATGCTAAAGAAACTGCTAGTTTCCTCTTAGAGCAGATAATATGCCGGTTTGGTCCGCCGAAAGAATTAGTGTCGGACCGCGGAACCCATTTCCTAAATAAGGTGATCAAAGGTTTGACGGAGTTGTGGCACATCAAGCATAACAAGACAACCCCATATAATCCGCATGCCAATGGGCAAGTTGAAAGCACCAACAAGCAGCTTGTGGGCATCCTGTCCAAAATTGTATCAGAAAAGAAACGGGATTGGGATAAAAAGTTATACGTGGCAGTGTGGGCTTATAATACGACTTTCAAACGAGCCACTGGCCATACCCCGTTCAAGTTAGTATATGGGGAGGAGTGTGTTTTGCCTTTAGAAATTGAGCTGCCGACTATTCGGTTTGCCATCAATCATTCTTTGAGTGATGAAGACGCTCTTTTTGAGCGCTTGACGACACTGGCACATTTAGATGAGCTTAAGTTGCAGAGCTTATTGCACCAAGAAGTGGGGAAGCGCCGAATGAAGAAGCTACATGACCTCAAAGCCAAGAAATACACCTTCAAGAAAGGACAACTTGTTCTGTATTATGACGCACGACGAGAATTATTTCCAGGCAAGTTAGAGCCCAAATGGGATGGGCCCTATAAGATCGTTAGGATAGGAAAGAATAAATCTACAGTGTTGTTAGCTGACCTTGAGGGGATAGAATTTAAAAATAAGGTTAATCTTAATAAGATTAAACCTTATTATTTCTGATTGCACTAATTCTATGACTGCCTTGCAGGTCTAGGCAAGATCGATCAAACATCTGCAAGGAAATCGTGATAGAGGTTGATGGGTCGTCTGATCCCTTATTTAGAACACCCACATTTAGAACAAAGGTATCATCAGGGGAAGCTCATTTGGTGGAGCAAAGGATACAAGGTGATTGAGCAAGAAGGCGGGACATTTATTTGGGAAATCGAGGTCTTCTGCCATCACTGCCTACAAATTTTGACGAGCATCCCTGTTGAATTCAATGATGATGGAGAGATGGAGCCTACAGTCCACCTGTTGAATATGCTGAATTTCGATTACCATAATTACGAGTAGAGTCCGGGATGGCGGGATATGTAAACCCTTTATGGACGTACACCTTGTACTTTGATGGGGCGTCCAGGGGTGCATGTAAAAAAGGAAGTGTAGGAGTTGTCATTCGAGACCCCCGACGACGCATTGTCATGAAGTTAGCTGCTTATCTCGGGGCGAATTTTACTAATAATATGGCCGAATACAAAGCCCTGATCATGGGTTTGAATATTGCAAAGAAGGGTGGTATCCGCCAGTTGTTGGTAAAAGGGGACTCTCAGTTGGTTTTAAATCAATTCAATGGGACGTACATGGTACGAAACCCCATCCTTTGTATGTACCATCATACTGCCATAGCCCTGCTAGACTAATTCGATAGAGTGTCTTTTCAGTTGATTCCACGGAATTGGAATCAGTTTGCCGATTCATTGGCTAATTTTGCGTATGAAGAGGACCTCTTCTTTAATTGTGGGCCTTGTCCCGATATATCTATTGACGATGAGACAGGACGTGGTCGTTTGTGGGGTATGCTTTTTGAACATGCCCTCTTTGGCAGACGATGGTTGATCTGGGTGATGCAGAGGGTAAGCGAGACTCATCTGCCTTTATTATCTTGAACCCACAGACTGATTAGACAACATGTGATGCGAACACCTCTTGCGATATATGCAGGAGGGATAGGTCATAATTTAATGCACTTAGTATAGGGCTACGAGCCTCTATTCCCCTGGGAATAGTATGCTTTGATGTCTATCATGGTTGTTCCCAGGTGGATGTTCTACATAGTATTGTTTTATTTCATTAGGCCAAGAGGGCCGATTCAGTTTTGTAGTGAAGTGTTTCATTTCATTAGGCCAAGAGGGCCATTTCCCTGTCTAGTGCGGGTGCGTTTAATCGGGTTTTTGTTTTAAGTGTTGTGCTGGACAGATTTCATGGTTAGTGGAATTTGGTGGAGCCTGGAGGAGCCTTTGCTGCGATGGAAGCTTCTTGTGGTCAATCCAGGTGATATTTCTCCTTTACGACTACCTTTCCTTCTTGTTATATGTGTATTTGTACTTGTCGAGGGGACACATTTTTGTTGGGGACCGGGAACCAAGGCATGAAGTCCCAGGTTTAGGCTAAGTATGTTTGAGGGAGGTCGGAGTAGTCATTGCCTCCTGTAAAGACATTGTTAGGCATTGAAAGACCTGTTTGAGAAGGAAGTCCTAGTGGCCCTGTTCTGCCAGCCTGCTAGGCAGCCGTTCTAGGAGTTCTTGTTAGTAGTGAGGCAGTTAGAGAAGCCTGCTAGAAGATCATAATAATAATGCCAAGAAATCCTGAATATCCTAAAAGATGAATATCAATACGAAGGTGTGTAAAAAGGGGTTCTAACCCCTATCAAAGAAAAGAAAAGAAATGAAAATATATAAGCCGTTGCTCATTGCCTTGCGAAGGCCTGGTAGGTTCCTGGGGACGAGTTAGACCCGGGGCTGATACCTTGTCTTCCTAGGGGTGGCTTCTTGCTGGATAAATAATACCAAAACAAGGAAGGGTGGAGCGAAAGTAAAAGTGAGCGTTAGAAAAGGATTAAGTGTCGCCTTGCGAGGGCTTGGTAGGTTCTTGGGTGCCGAGACAGGTCCTAAGACCGATGCCCTGTTCTCCTTGGGTCACTACGCTCAGCTCCCTCCTTTTTACATGCCCAAGTATGTTCATCCAATACAAACCCCAAAAGAAGACATGTACTGGCAGAAAGTACACTTTGATCAGGCTATAGGAGTCCTCGCCTTGTAGGAGCTCCTAGTTGTGTTGTCTTTAGTTGGTCAGTAGTTCAGACTACCACTTAGGGCAACCTCTTTGACAGTTCTTTTTAGTTTGGCTGTGTTGGAGCAGCTGGTTAGTGACTCGCTTCGGATCTTCTATTAAATGATGCTAGGCCTACTCCTTGTGGATGTTATGCCTTGGTTCTGCCAGGGGTAGGGGGAGCATTGTGCTGAGTTTTATGATGATAATTGTTTTGTATCAATTTGATGCTTCTTTGGTTGTTTATGTGCAGATATGTTCGTGGATTCGACGGGCTGTGTCGCCCTATCCCGTGGTCGCCAATGAGAGCGGAATTTAGGTGACGGGAAGTGCTTAAAAATAGCTAAAAGATTATGAATATCAAGGGAAAAATATTCACTGTCAAAGGCGACGGCTCGATCTAGGACGATTTTAAGCGCCAAAGTGCTTTAAAGGCGCCCGAGCGACACTTGTTGATTTTTCATAATTTTTCTGACAGTCGTGCGGGTTGACACGAGCTATTGGCCAATGCGGGATGCTAAGCCGGACGCCCAGGATTTTTCAGAGCTCGATTCCGAGTCCTGACGGGGAAATGGCCAAGAAACCGATCAAGATGCGAAGAGGTGGACAAAATTTGGCCAAAATGGGCAAGTGACCTTTGGGAGCCCAAAATTTAAATGTAGCATGAAACTTTCATGCAAATGGAAGAAAAAAAAAACGTGAGGATGGAGGCGCCATACTGCGCCCGAAAAATGTGCTTGAAGGGAGGATCTTCAATCTCCAGCCTGCAAGTAACCCCTATCAATCATCATTGCCCCTCATTCCCTCCTGGATGCCAATCATTTCGCCGCCCTTCGCCCGTCAAATGATGCCCTCTTTGAAGATCTCTGATTTCAGTCTTTCTCTCTCCTCCCTCTCTCTCTTCTAAAGGCAAGTTCATGTGGGGAGAAGAAGGAAGAAGAAGAATGGTGGAGGCTTGTCCGGCATAGATCGGATTGCTCCACGGGCTGGAAATGGTGATTGGTGATTGTGCTGGACATGAAGTGCTGCTGGTTTCCAAATCTACAGCCATGGACATGAAACCCGAAACACGCAAATAAGCGGTAATTTAAAATTTTCAAAGGAAATTTGAGCTTTTATGGCTTTTGTTTGATGAAATGTTGTTCATGTGGGATAATAATTGTTCATGTTGCTGTTTTCTATGAGTTCTTGCTGGTCATAATAAAAAAATCAGAAAAATATGCATTTTGTGGTTCAAAATAATATGCTAAAACACGTCAAACATGAAAAAACAAGGGAAAATGAGGGTTTTTGGCATAAAAATGGGGAGGTAAATAGGAACATCAACTAAACTTTCATTTTTTCTGCAAGAAGGAACTAAGGGCCACAGCCCATAACCTGTTCTTAATTTTCAGCAATTAAATAATGCATAAAAATAAGGGAAAATACAAGAAAATGGTGGAAAAACCCTAAAAAATAGGGAAAAAATACATTTTGGGTTCCGAAAAATAAGGATAAATAAGAGCAATGTTTGTGAATGTTTGTGGGGACTGAAGCATGAGGATTTGCCTCAGTTCAACCCCACCTTCCCGTTCTAGTGTGTCTTTTTCTGTTTTTTCCACATAAAATGATGGTGAAATACCCTATAAATCTATCCAACGATGCAATACTTAAACGGGGAAGGGTAGAGAAGTTGAAATATGTCTAAATGCCGTGTGAGATGATGGGAAAGTTGCTGATTTCTATGCATAGCATTTAGGACGGATGATAATTAAAATTAAGAGCTTAGTAGCACGAGGATCACCTCGGTGCTAGGCCCATGCAACGAAGCACGAACGGTAGTTGGAAACCATTAAAAGAATGTTTTGCACTTGTGCACGATACTGTTTTGCTAGATGTTTGAGCACTAGACATCCATCAAATGCATAGAGCATGAAAAGAATTTAAAAGTATCAGTGATCAGCTCCTGGACATGCATTGCGATTGGTTTATGAGGACATGACCTACCTTGAGAGGCAGTGAGGTACCCATGCTGAAGGTAGACGTGGGATCCTAAAGGGGAAATCAAGTAAGGACAATGGTACATTCCTGGACACGCTTATTTGGTACCTTGAGCGACGTTTGTGCGAAATGTCTAAATGTTGAGCGACGCATCGAGGGGCCAATCCCCAAGGTGTAGGAGAGTCGCAGAGGGTTGACGGCATTCAGCCATAGGAGGAACCCCATGTGTATGTGATTTGAGCCTTTTGGCTATGTGAAAGGGACTCCCTCTGAGGAGTAATATTGGGTTAGGATCAGTTGGACTACAACGTATTACAAACGCAATGTGCAGGAAGGCAGAGATTTTGATAGACGCTCCTGGCCGCGAGGCCGAGGGGTTGTCTTGTGCATAGTGACGAGGTCCGGCTAGTGCATGAGCCAGTGTCGGCTCGTTTTTAGGTCCATTAGAAATGGAGGAAACGAGGGGGTTTGGGAAGGGGGCTTTGTCGCATGGAATACATGCGGAGTTGGTGAAGTCACTCACTGCAGGGATGCTTTGCAAGATGGAAGCAAGGATGATGAAGAGTACTCAACTCAAGGTAAATACATAGAGAAAAAAGAATGCTTGGGTTTCATATTTGATCAATTACATATATTGGCATAAAAAAGAAGAAGTGGGAATTCAAGGAATTCAATCTTCACAATACATCATTTCAGCTAAGATGAACTTGATCATATTTAGGTATGAAGAGTTCAAATCTGGATTACACTTGAAATTTGTTGATTTTTCTTCTATGGCTTGACACAATGAGGTGTTCAACGATGATAGATCAAGATTAGTTCATAGGAGACAAAAGTACAAGACAAGTACAAGCTGCTAAACAATTCCTGAAGGTCTTGTAGGTCTATAAGCCCTCTCCCATGTTACAACTCCAAACAGAACTTGCTCTATTTTTTCTTCAATCCCCAAAAAATTGGAATAGAAAGGGAATTGACAGGAAGGTTGTTCACTATGATCACACTAACTCCATTGACGCTAACCTCCATGGACACCTTGACCACCTCCATCTTCAAGTTTTGGTAATCCTTTCTTCTTCCTTCCTGCTCTCTTGAAAGCTCTGTCTGAATAATAATAAGGTGCTAGCAACCTGTAGTGGTGATCGCAAAATTCAACAGAAGAGTTCCATGACTGGCTAGCTTTTTATTGTTTTATTTTACACGTGCAGCTAGACATCCTTCATGGCTCACAACCTATAGAGGCCTTCCCTCTAAACATGAACAAACTTAAGCTTACTTTACCATCAGTGTGAGCTCGCTATGAGGTGCCACCAAACATGCTCTGATATATCTGTTGATCAACAAAAAATTATATATACTCCTCATTGCTTGGCCCAAAATATGCATTACCTCGTTCATCATTGAGTTTCTGCTCACTATCAATCACCTTCGACAAATTGGTCCATGTATCATCATCCCAAGTGCCGAAAGAGCAAAGGATATGGCTCTCAAAAGACTAAAATATCAAACAAACAATTGCTAGCTTTATCACCGTCTTTGAAACCAAATCATTAGAATCTGTATGATTTCTCTCGGGGAATCATTTCAGAATCCTACACCCTTCCTCTTCAACCAACCATGGCTATTAGTGGATAGGCATCGATTCTGTACTTTGATTGATGTGCACTTTCTCTTTGGGCAATATCACCCTCTCTACAGTCACATGCTAGCCTTCTCATAAACATAAACATGTCCCTCCTCTCTTGTGAAAGGTGAGAAGGATCGAAGCTGCACTCAAGAGCTATGGTAGGAGAGCAAGAGCAAGAAAGAGAGAGATAAGAAATGGGAACTCCAATAGTCACAATGTGTGATCGAGCCTTCCTTTATTCAAATTGTCACTAAAAGAATAAAGAATAAAGTGATGGTGACGGGCGCCTGCCACCTGCAATGTACAGTGGCAGTGAGTGTCAGTGTAGTAATACACGGGCGACTAGGCGGAGGTGCCTTTACCCCCAACAACCTCCCACTTAAAGTCAAATCTGCACTAGTGAGGAGTGAAAAAAAAAAGAAAAAGACACTACAACATGTACACATGTACAATAGGATGAGGAAAGATGTCATGTCATCCCATGCCCATCAACCTCTTGAGGAAGGAAAAGCGCTTAGTAGAGAGGCTTTTTGTGAGTAGATCTATAGGATTCTGGTCAATTGAGATCTTAACAACGTCAACAGACTTGTCCTCAATAACCCCATGTATGAAGTGATACCTTACCTCAATGTGTTTCATCTTCGCATGGAAGATCGGATTCTTGGCTAACTGAATAGCACTCATAGAATGCGAATGCAGTGTAGGGATAGCATCAATACCAAGGTCAATAACCAAACGACCTAACCAAATGGCCTCCTTGCAAGCCTCAGTGGCTGCAACATACTCGGCCTCTGTAGTAGAAAGTGCTGGGCATTTCTGCATCCTGGACATCCAAGAAACTTTCAAGATTGTGGGAGAGAAGGAAGGAGTCTAACTTATAGCTTTCTCACTTACACAATGGGGGAATACACACAAAGGTGGAGGCTGAAAACAGTTTTCCTCTTCTTAGTTGTGTAAGACAAAATAACTCTCATACAAAGAAATAAAAGAACCCTATATATGGGTCTCAAACCAAACTCAACTAACTAAGGTGGCATACTAACTGAACCACGAACTAGAGTAGATAAGCATAACTGTCATCTAGCTATTATTCATGGGCGGTGTACCAACCGCATCTGCAACTAACAAGTCGGTGACATAAATGCCGAACGGTCACCCTGGCATATCATGAGTGGAGCTCGATATCTCAACACTCCCCCTCAAGCTCAATCCCAATTTGTGAATATGTCAGCTACCTGATCCTCTGTGCTGACATAAACTAGATCAATAAGACCTAGTAAAACCATCTCCCGCACATAGTGATAATGCACCTCAATGTGCTTTGTTCTAGCATGATATACTGGGTTATTTGCCAAGTGTATACTACTCATATTGTCACAATAAATGAAAAATGGCCCATGTGTAGACTGATGCATATCATAAAGTAGCTTATGCAACCAAGATACCTCACATGCAGCCATTGCTATACCCCTGTACTTAGCCTCTGTGCTTTACAAGGCAACTGTAAGCTATTTCTTGCCACTCCAAGTGAGTGCAACACTTCCAAAAGAGAACACATATCCACTGGTAGATCGTCTATCAGAAATACTACCAACCCAATCAGCATTAGTGTATCCATGCAACTGTATCTAAATCCCAGTCTCATAAAATAGTCCATACTGCAATGTGGACTTCACATACCTGAGTATGCATCTAGCCGCATCCAAATGCGGTTTCCTTGGAGCCTGCATAAACTGACTTACCAATCTAATAGCATAGCTCAAATCTGGCCTGGTAATAGTCATATAAATCAAACTTCCTACTATGCGCGTGTACATAGTAGGGTCTTCCAGAAGCTCACCTGCATTTGCGCTCAGCTTCACATTCTGCTCCAAAGGAACTGAAATAGGCTTACAGCCTGTCATCCCATATTTGAACAACATGTCCAATCCATACTGCCTCTGCAAGAGCCATATCCTACTTGGTGATCTTATCATCTCAATGCCCAAGAAATAACGCAGCTCTCCCAAATCCTTCATCTCAAACTTCTATTTCAATAGCATTTTCACATGAAGGATATCTTCATCACTATCACGTGTGATAATCAAATTATCAACATAAATGACAAGCAGCATAATACCTTTCTCTGTTTTTCTCACATAAAGTGAGAAATTTGCCTTGGAAATCTGAAAGCCAATAGTGACAAGATACTATCCTATCTTGTCAGACCATGCTCTAGGTACTTGTTTCAAGCCATACAAGGCTTTCTTCAACCTGCAAACAAACTCAGGATGAACAATATGCACATAACCTGGTGGCTTCTCCATATAGACCTCTTCTTGCAAATCACCATGCAAGAAGGCATTCTTTACATCCATTTGATGTAAAGACCATCCCTTTGATGCATCCATAGCAATGACTGCTCTTATGGTTGCCATCCTTGCAACCGGACTGAATGTTTCTTCATAATCAATGCCATATGTTTGTGCATATCCCTTGACTACTAATATTGCCATGTATCTGTTCACAGAACCATCTGCATTGTGCTTCACCTTATAAACCCACTTACAACCAATTGCATTCTTATCTTTAGGCAAAGGTACCAATTCCCATATAGCATTTGCTTCCAAAGCATCCATTTCTTCATCCATGGCTTTCTCCCATTTTTCTTTTCCCATGGCTTGCTCAAAAGAAGTGGGTTCTGGTTCTTGTATCACTTTGACTATATAGACATAGTGAATGGCTGTAAATCCATCATATTTCAGCCTATCCACAGGATACCTAGCTCTGGTAGACCTACGCAAAGTAGACTCACTTCTAGGTGCTCTCAAAACATCCTTGGTCTTCCCTACTCTAGGTGTAACAATAGAAGGAATACCCAACTCATCATCAATGCTCTGTTCTGAGCCACTGGATTCACCATCCACATAAGAGTGACCTGCATTCACATCAAACATGGGCTGATCTACCTTCCCTTTTTGTTTTCATGATACATGCATACTATTATCTGTATTTCTTTGAGAAGATTCTCTTGATCTCAATCTGCATGTCCATGGTGAAGAATGTGAACCATTGTTAGAGCACACTCCAGGTTCACTAATATCTTGTGACTGCTACTATGAATTCTGTGCAGCATTACCATTTTGTGCATCTACATTATCAATCACATTTACTGGTTTATACCAGCTACTCATCTCATTTAAAAAAACATCTCTGCTCACTATAAACTTACGAGTAGAAGGGTCATAGCATCTTTACCCTTTTTGCCTGCTGCAGAGAGTAATCAATAAAGATGCACTTCTAAGATTTTGGATCCAACTTCGATCTCAAGTCATCTGGCACTTGAACATGGGCAATGCAACCAAAAATTTTAAAATGAGAAGTATCTGGTTTCCTACCTGTATACCTCTCCTCTGGAGTCATGCCATGTATTGTTGCAGTGGGAGTCCTGTTCATTATGTAGACTGTTGTAGCAACTACCTCAGCCCAGTAAAAATATGGCAAGTCTTTTTCATTGAGCATGGCACAAGATACCTCTCCAATATGCTTGTTTTTTCTTTCTGCAATTCCATTTTACTGTGGGGTATGACTACATGAATATTGCTACTTTATGCCATGCTCCTGCAAGAACCTTGCAAACTCATTTGAGAGGTACTCTCCCCCTCCATTTGACCTTAGGCATTTTATTTCCAGGCCTATTTCTTTTTCAGTCATAGCTTTAAGAGTTTTGAAATGCCCAAAAACTTCACTTTTCTTTTTCATAAAATATACCCAGAATTTTCTACTATAGTCTCATCAATAAAAGTGACAAAATAATGACAGCCCTTCTTATTTCCTTTTGCTATCAAGCGACCTTTATTTTTCATATCCTCAACAAAGCATCCATGAGGATTAAATCTTACCTGCAAGCCCTTCTCAACCATTCGACCAACAGAAACTAGATTCTTGGTGATATTCGGGACATGAAATACATCTGACAGGTATTTCTTTTTCCCATCCTGCATAGACAAATGAATTTTTTCAATCTGCACAATAGGATGTGCAGTATCATCAACAGTCTCCACAAATCCTAGTTTTTCCATTTTCCTTACATCCTGCATCCATTCTGCATGACCAGTCATGTGGTTTGACGCTCCTGAGTCAACATACCACACTTCGTTGCTTTCTTCTGTACTTGTCACAGAATTGTTCATGTGCTGCACCATAAAAAAATTCTCATTTCTGTCATCACCCTGTCTACTAGAAGGTGCATAATTCCCTTGTTGCAAATTTCCATTCATGATGTCATTCTACTTTTTATAGCAGTCTTTAGCCATATGACCCATTTTACCATAGTAGTAGCATTCAACATTGCTGTTTGCATTTTGGCCTCTTTGCCATCCACCACGACCTCTTTGGCTCCCCCTGCATCTAGAGTTACCACGTCCTCCTCCATAGGACTGGTTTTCTTGAGTTTGCTACATATTCTGATTTCTACCACGGCCTCCAGGTCGGCCTCCTCTACCTCTGCCTTTGCCTCTTTCAGCATTTCAGTAGAAGACAGTTTCTTTTGAAGTTCCTCCTGAAGAAGATGCACCACCATTTCTATACTCCTCAGAAATTAAAAGAGCAATCAACTCCTCAAAATCAGAAAATCTTTCACGGTCAGAAATGGATGTTCGGAACTATGCATAATCCTTTCCTAGACCATTCAAGGTCATGGAAACTGAATCATCATCTTTCACTGGTGACCCAATGGAAGCAAGCGCATATGTAATCTTCTTCACCTTCATGTGGTAGTCATTGATGGTCATACTTTCTCTTTGTATATTGTGTAACTCTTGCTTGAGCTGCATTTCCCTGGCTTGCGTATTTATGCTATATATTTTTGACAAAGTATCCCATGCCTCCTTTGGTGTGCTTGCATCCTGAATATGCACAATCATAGAGTTTGAAATACTGATAGACAGCCCGTACATAACTTTTTTGGCTCTCTCATGCCATCCTTTAAATGCCTGCATTGCTGTTGATTGGGAACATCAGGAAGAACTGGTTCTTCTTCATTTCCTGCAACAAATTCCCAATATCATTTTCCATAAGGAAATTCGTCATTCTAAACTTCCATACTTGGAAGTTGTTCTTGTCAAGCTTTTTAGTGACAATCTGTGAAAGAGAATCAGACGCCATTACAGAACATTGCAAAAAATTCTGTCACTGTAAAAAACACAGCTTCAGCCTCACAAGGGCAAATACGCAAAACTGACAAAAGTGATATTTGACCACACAGTCACTTTCTGGTGACGATTTTGTATCAACAGGCAACAAGGATGATTATGTAACTCCTAATGTCTCTGTGCATAGGCATACGATGCAATTTCTATGGTAACGTTTCGCCGACCTGTAGAACAGTGGGGTCGCACAACATAAAACAGGGCCTTTTCTTGAGTGCGTGCAGAAAACTTTCGCCTCCAAAACAGGCCCCGAAATGGCCTCAAATAAAAAAAACAGAGCAACCAAGGGACAAAGCCCTATCTCGTAGCATATACTGTCCTCTTGCTACACCGCAAAGTGCATCTCAATCTGAGACAATGCACTCTTGCACTTTCCGGTTGTGCTACTTGTAGAGACTTGCTCCCAAATCAGAAAAATAAAAGCAACACTGGTCCTCTTACCAGAACACCGTGAACTTGGTTTGCTTTCTTGAGCTCCTTACAATGAACAACACTTTGATACCATGTCAAGATTGTGGGAGAGAAGGAAGGAGTCTCACTTATAGCTTTCTCACTTACACAATGGGGGAATACACACAAAGGTGGAGGTTGAAAACAGTTTTCCTCTTCTTAGTTGTGTAAGCCAAAATAACTCTCATACAAAGAAATAGAGGAACCCTATATATGGGTCTCAAACCAAACTCAACTAACTAAGGTGGCATACTAACTAAACCACGAACTAGAGTAGATAATGATAGCTGTCATCTAGCTATTATTCATGGGCGGTGTACCAACCACATTTGCAACCAACAAGTCAGTGACATAAATGCCCAACGGTCACCCTGGCATATCACGAGTAGAGCTCCATATCTCAATAGAAACAACACCTCCAACATAGGTGAATACATAGCCGAAAGTGGAATTCCTACTATTTGCATGTCCTACATAATCAGAGTCAATGTACCCCACAACTCCTGTATCTTGGTTGCCATAGCATATGCACATATCTATAGTGCCCTTCACGTACCTCATGATACCCTTCATGGCATCCCAATGCTTCTTGCTAGGTATAGCCGTATAGCGTGCCACAACACCAACTGCAAAGGCAATATCTAGATGAGTGGCGATCCTGGCATACATAAGACTGCCCACTGCAGATGCATAGGGAATCTTGGCCATCTTGGCCCTCTACTCATCTGTTTGTGGACAATCAGCCTGTGATACCTTCACATAAGAAGGCAATGGATAGCCAATAGGCTTTATGTCCTGCATGGAAAGAGCTCAAGGAATTTATGAATGTACTCCCTTTGTGAAAAGTAGAGGATTCCTTGATGCCTGTCGCATCTAATACGCATACCAAGTATGTGAGAGGCCTCTCCCAAGTCTTTCATCTCAAAGCTCTTCTTGAGCTGAGCCTTAAGAGCATCTAGCTCATCATGAGCTTTCCCTGCTATCAGCAAATCATCCACATAGAGTGCCAAAATCAATAAAGAATCATCACAGGCTTTCTTCGTATAAAGACACGGATCCATAGCACTCATGCTGTAGCCCTGTGGACTGCATAAAGGCATCAAACTTATGATACCACTCCCTAGGTGCTTGCTTCAAGCCATAAAGGCTTTTCTTCAATTTGCACACTAGGTGCTCCCTGTCAGGTTCTGTAAAGCCCTTAGGCTGCTCCATATAAATCTCATCATGCAAGTCCCCATGTAAGAAAGCCGTCTTTACATCCATCTGGTATAAATCCAAGTCAAGCTGAGCAACCAAAGCCAAGACTAAGCGCAGGGTGGTCATCTTAACCATAGGAGAAAATACCTCATCAATGTCCATACCATGCTTGTGCTTAAAACCCTTTGCTACCAATCTAGCCTTGTATGTCGGCTTGGGGTATCTAGGGGTACTTTTTAGCTTGTACACCCACTTGCATGGCAAAGCCTTCTTGCCTGTAGGCAAGGAAACCAAATCCCAAGTCTCATTCTTATGCAAGGAGTCTATCTTAGACTACATAACCCTCTCCAAGGAGTGACTGTCACCCCTGCTCATAGCCTCATCATAAGTGAATGGCTCTCCTGCATCTGTAACCAAGACATAATGCATCGAGGGCTGAAATCTATCAGCTGTCTCTAGTAGACCGTCTTAGGCTCTGTTGCTTGCCCAGCTGCCTGTCCAATACCTTGACCATGAGCATCTACTGCAGCTGTAGGCTGTCCAACTGGCTGGGCGATAGCTCTCAACTCCTCCTGAAATATGACCCTGCGGATCTTAACAACTCTCTTAGGCTGCCTATGCATCTTGTCTTCATGGAAGACTACATCATGACTGCGGATGACTTTCCGTGCCTACGGATCTCAGAGATGGTAACCCATCTCACCTGCATCCCCATAACCAAGGAAAATGGATTTGAAACTCTTAGGATCCATCTTACTTCTCTTGTCCTTGGGCACATGGAAAAATGCCTCACATCCAAAGACACGGAGATGTGCATAAGAGGGAGGTTTTCTAGTCCATACCTCTGCAACGTGAAAATCCAAATGACTAGAGGGTGATCTATTTATGACATGCATAGCTGCACTAACTGCCTTAGCCCAAAAGCTGCTTACATGGCTAAGCATACTGCGTATACGCTCCTGGATGGTTCTATTCATCCGCTCAGCCAAACCATTCTGGGGGGGTGTAGGGGTTAGTCAACTGACGCTTAATACCCCTCTCATCACATAACTTCTCAAAAGCATGTGAGACATACTCACTCCCATTATCTATCCTTAGGCATTTGAGCCTATACCCAGATTGATTCTCAACCAGTGCAAGCCATCTCTAAAACATAGCCAAGACATCGGTTTTCAGCTTAATGGGATAAGCCCAAAATTTTCGTGAAAAATCATCTATGAAAGTAACAAAATACTTTGCACCACCCATAGACTAACAAGGCATGGACCCACAGACATCTGAATGTACCAATGCCAAGGGCTCACTCATCTGTGGCCTACTAGACTTCTTATATGTAGACCTAGTCTGCCAGCCATAAAGACAATGCTCACATGAATCAAAACATGCATAATCAAGGGGCGGTAAGTACTACAAACTAGAAAGCATTTTCATTTCCTTCAAAGACATATGACCCAAATGGGCATACCAAAGAGATACATGTGGGATAGAACCCACAGACAAAACATGATCAAGGGAAGAAGTGGATACAATCAAGGGATAGAGGCTACCAGCATTGGCACCTCTCGCAATCACAAGTCTACCACAAGTGATCTTGCATGCAGAGTCTCCAAAATATACATGATAACCTACGTCATCAAGTTGTCCAGTTGACATGAGATTGCATGTCAAAGTAGGTACATGACATACATCCTGCATAACAAAACTGTTGCCAGAAGGAAACTGCAGCCTAACATCACCAATGCCCACAATATCAAGAGAGTTATCATCACCCAAGCGCACAGAACCCGAAATAGTACGTGATGAATGAAACCACTCTCAGCAAGGCGTCACATGAAAGGACACACCTGGGTCCAAGAGCCAACATTGTGCATACATAGAGTGTATCTCTGTCATCTGCGAAGCACTGGAAGAAGCTGCAAGGATATAATCATCATCAACATCCTCAGGCTGCATAACATCGATCTCTTCAATTTTAACACTGAACTTTGCAGGCACTATGCTGCGATCAGAAGACTTATCTTGCACTTTGTCTTTCCCCTTATCTTTGCACCTTTCATTGCACAGTTCATGGCATTGTGGCCTAATATGGCCGTAACATCTGCATTTCTGCCATGGGATTCGCTATGTGACTTCCCATGAGACTTGGACCAAGATTCCTGAGAATTCCATCCACAGCCATTGCCACTGCCATGCTTTCCATATCCATCATTCTTGCCTCTAACTGTCATAGTATGCAACACACAAGAGGCATCCAAATTCTTAGGATTAACCCCTTCTTGCAGAAGAGCACTCTCAACATCAGATAATTTCAAGGTAGCAGTAGAGGCACATAATGTAGTGCAAAATGCATCCCATGACTCATTAAGAGTACCAAGAAAGAAAAGAGGAGTGACATCCTCTACAAAAGTGATGTCCTGTGAAGTCAAGTTCTTGAGTATAGCATGAAACTGGCTCAAGTGAGCAGACATAGTCACATTCTCCTTCATGTGCAGATCCATACGCTGCTTTAGCCAATACATTTGACTCACTGGACTTTTCTTGTCATAGAGATTCTTGATTTTATCCCACAACTGCCATGCACTCTGTTCTTCCTCAAATACATTGTAATGAATGTGTCTGTGAGAGATAATACAATAGTGGACTTGCATAGCTCATGAAGCTCAAGCCATTCCTCATCTAACATAGTTGCAGGTGGATGCTCGCTCAACCTCAAAGGTTTGAACTGTGATTTCTGCACCATTACCTGCCAAATCTAGCTCTTCCAATAAGAGTAATCCGTACCATCAAGCTTAGTGATGTTGAAAATAGCATGATCAGTGGGCGAACTCGCCATAATGCAGGCTGAAAGACTGCATACAGTTTAAAACTGCTTGGTGTTTACTACAGAAAATTACAAAAAAATCACCAAAATCGAGGAAAAAATGGCAAGAAAAGTGTAACCAAAGCTGCTGCCCACCAAGTACTAGTGAAAGTACATCATTTCAGAATATTCCAGCATGAAAAATCCATGTTAGTCCGGAGTTATATGTTTGCTGTAATAAATGATAGCATGGTACTATGAGAGGCAATTGCTGATCAAACCACTACACCAAGTCAAGAAATGATAGCCAAGACATGACTAGCCATAAATGGGCATAAATCAATACCAAACAGTCATCAAGACCCTGAGAAAATACCCAAACATGTCACCAAAGCATCCGTCAGAGCAAGTAGGCATACCCCCTGGACAATAAGGAAAAGTATACATAACACTGGCAAGACGTGATACCAGTAGGTGTATGCTCACAAGACCAAGCTCAGGTCAAAAGCAACTCCAAGATATCAGTGCATGGACCATGCATCATTTAAGTGTAAGAGATCCCAAAGTCTCAAGTATATGCAAAATGCTCAAAATAGCATAAACCTCCTGCTCAATGTCGGTCAAGCATAGAAGATGCTCCCATTGGCACAAAAGGAAGATAAATGAGCTCAACAACTCAATCAAACCATGTCAGAGTACCAAAGACAGGTAACCAAGACAATGCCTCAATAGCGTCCCAAGAGCATGATGGCTACAAAGCAACTATAGGTAGCATCCATGAGCAAGACATACATCCCAATAAATATCTTTGACAACCAAAATAATAGCCAATACAAAATTTTGGAATAGCAAATGAGAATCCAAGCCAAGTCTTTAGAGAGCACTAAAGCTCAATAAGCACATGGTACACTGTGCCAAGACAAATGCATCAAGACATAGGCGTCGAGTAAGCATGTACTCAAATAGCATATAACTATCAAAGCAATGACCACTGTCAAGCATAGAAGACCAATGTCAATAAGTGTGGGCTAAAATAAGCTCAAGCTTCCAAAAGCATCCGGATCCAATGACAAGCTTGAATTCCTCCCTCGAAGATCAATACATCATAGCATAACTCAAGACATACACTCGCAACGAGTAGGTATATATCAAAGCATGAAAGAAAACTTCAGCCCAAGAGTATTCACCCTGCATATAACCTCTACAAACTGAGAAAATTAGTACTCAATCCAACCTCAAATCCATAGGCAAACCATAGGCATACATTCCCGTATGTATAGGTACCAATCAGGCATAATCGGGCATCAAATGCCAAGACCTGTAAGCATAAAATTGAAGTAACAGGTGGCTACCCTATTTTGGATAGATTTGGGATTGTTCAAAATAGTCAATGACTGAGCTAAATCAGCTCCAAATGTGTCTCATATAAGAGGCATAACATCCACAAGTGATCTGGTATCAACAGATATCAATAGAAGCATCACATAAGCCATAGGCACACAAACACATGCTGTCTCAGACCTGAAATCTATTGAAAAATATTCTATCATTAGAAATTGGCAAATGCGACATCACCATCATGTCTGGAGTGTGCCAAAATCCCAACTTAGACTCTTACCTTGCCTAAATCGGGTTCCGAATGCCCGAGATATGACAAAAAGAGTGATTTTTGGGCCAGATTTTGAAAGAGGCGCAAAAAAATGTGAGCTAGCTGGGGAGGTTTGTTGTCCCACTTGTCAACATTGGGGCCCAAAGGGGGACACAAATGGGGGCCAAAGAAGGCATACACCAAGCCTTAGCAAGCCTTGATAGGCTGGAAGCAAGATCCAAGTGAAGGAAGCTTCAAGAGGTGTGTGCTATGGCTGCCCACAACCTGTGAAAACCCTGTTTACCTAGACATGTGGACCGAGATAAATCTCTGAAATAATAAAGCAATACCTCAATGTCCATGCCCTAATGGTGCCTCAATAGCCCGGGAAGAAGCTCAGGAAGCCGGGGAGTGACGGGACCTAAAGAGAATGAGGTATGGCTGCTGGGAAGGAGACCCAATGCGAGTGGGGATTCAATGGGAAGTTGAGAATGCCACGAGCCAAGCTCAAGAGTCGAGAAGCCATGCTATGATACCGGTTGAAAGGTGAGAAGGATCAAAGCTAGCACTCGATAGCTATGGCAGGAGAGCAAGAGCAAGAAAGAGAGAGACAAGAAATGGGAACTCCAACAGTCACAATGTCTGACCAGGCCTTCCTTTATTCAACTGTCACTAAAAGAATAAAGAATAAAGTGACGTTGACACACGCTTGCCACCTGCAGTGTACAGTGGCGGTGACTGTCAGTGTAGTAATACACGGGCAGCTAGGAAGAGGCGCCTTTACCCCCAACATCTTGATAGCAGGCAAGCTCCTCGGCTTCGCAACAACTCACCTATTTCTTCCTCACCTCCATATCCTATGTCATCTCGTCCTCATCCTCTGTCACCTCAGTCACAACAGTGTCCTCTTTTTTCCTTTTATAAATGTTCGATTTCTTGCAAAGCTTACAAAAAATCTTTAAAAAATCGTTTAGCTTCTTTTGTTTAAGCCGCCCAAAAACCATTCTTTTAATTCATCTCTAATTGGCGTCATAGATTACATCATCATGCCTAACTTCTTGAGCGGTATGCTTTCCATGGACCTTTAGACTTTACAAAAGTTACAATAGCCATGATAGCGATCATTGATATTTTGTAATCTCAATTCTCTGCCCAGGTTTAGCCAAAATGAGGCCTTTTCTTGTTGAAAATATCTCGTTTAAAACTTTAGTAGGGGTCAGCTGCACTTTGATGTAGCTTGGATTGATCCAATCTCAACACTTGTGTTTCCTTATCATTTGTTGGAGCCATATCTTCATGAAGTACTATGATGTCATGAGCAGTTGTCTGAACCCATAACCCTTCACCGTTTGCAATATCTAGCCATTCCCAGACTTTACTTACAACAATGATAAGAGTTGTAGCCATCCTTTTGTGGGTTTGACAAGTAAGTAACTTATTGTACCTCAACATCTTTAGTTTGTGGAGGATAATCACAAAATTATTATATCGAGATATCAAAAAAATATGTGCAGGGGACACGTTTTCAATTTCCCAAAGAAGCACATTAGTAAGTAGAACACGATCACAATAATTTTTGCCACAATTTGGGATGTGCTTGATGTCAATGCTGGTCTGAGTGAAAGCTTCCAAGAGATTACTTGTGGTAGTCAAATGTATCAGCTCTACCATCGCCTCCTCCTTCTTCCTTATCTTTGCTGGAAACATCTAAATTATAAGTCACATGGGAAAATGATAAAACAAAGGATTAGTATTGCAATCTTTTCCTCAAGTTCTTGAGTCAGAAACCTTCATATGAACCTATTTTCCCATGCAGTGTTTCCTATCAAGTACATGCTTTGAAAAGAACTTTGTGCCCAATCACTTATGTATTTTACAAATTAGAATACATGCTATGAAATCAATCGGGTGATGCTTCCACAAAAAAAAATTATGAATGCACTGAGAAAATTGTGCCTAGTCTAACTGCATGTGCTCCTGCATCATGCAAATGCGCAAACACAAAAGATACACACAATGGAAAATAAACTCCTAATGATGTTGACTAATGTGATCAAATTCTTGGCATAAAAATCTGCCCTTAGATTTGTAGTGGTGGATGCACAGCGTCATGATAGCGTATTGGGGGTGATGGATTGCATCAAAGTGGCACACCTTGCTCCCAAACCTGCAAGAGTGGTAACCGCCACCACAGCTAGTGTACAAGAAGGATCAAGTATTGGATCAGCTACAATACATGTGAGTAGTGCACTAGCTACTCCAAATATGCGACTAGGAGCAACACCTGGAGCTCATTGGGAGGTGCCTAGTTAGATACATGGCTTATGGTAACTTTGGAGTATATAACACCTCAAAGATCAGTACATGAGCATTGGATCACAAACATGTCAAAGTCATGCACAATCAACATAGCTGACAAACCAATATTAGTTATAAGATGATAAAAATGCGATAACCATACATACATATATGTGTGTAGGTTTGACATACATATATGTGTAAGAAACTAATATTAATCCTAAGATGATAACAATGCGATAACCATACATACATATATTTGTGTAGGTTTGACATGCACATACATGAGTGCATGCACAAAGGCTATGGAATGATGATCCATGAAAGTTTGTGTTGTGTGGAAAGAGCAACGTTTTGATATTTTTAACCAACCATGAAAGAGAATGGTCTTTTTCTTAAATATTAGTGAATAATGCACAGTAGATACGAGAAGATAACCTTTGCCAACACAAATGGGTGAGACGTCCATGAGACGTCATCCATTATTTGAATTTGTAAGAGTGAGAGGCCCATATTCAGCACTAAAGTTGGAAACATCAACTTTGGTGGTTGCTGATGTGGTGGAAGAGGATGTGACCATCATCGATGGATCAGTTGTGAGGGTACTTGTTGAGGTCCCTTCTTTGTACAAGGAGTTGACATCATCTTTGGTATTATAAAGACCACACACCATAGTGCAAGCATTGTTGTCACATATGATCATAGAGCCCAATAAATAGAAAACATAGCTATGTTAGCATAGCTACACACCATAAGCATGCGTACAATAGTATATACTCAACAAGCAACCACTTACAACATTGGTGACTTCTGAATCATGGATGAAGACAATCTCTACAATAGCATGGGATTTTGATGATGCATTGTAGCCTCCAGTCACTTGGATCTAGTACACATACATGGTACAAGGTGGCTTAGTTGTATGTGTGTGTGTGTATCTATTATAAGAGAAAATACCAGCTCACTCGCACAATATTGTGGTTGAGCGGGGTGAAGCTTATATACTCATACGATACCACTCTCAAAGAGTTACAACACGCCAGGTTCAATGCCTGGCCGATGATGCTGGGCATTTGGCTATCGTGACCATTGCCAATTTGTAATTTTAGGACTAGAGAGCTAACACGGTGTTATGGGTATGAAACGGGTTAGACTCATTGGTAAGAATCCAAGGGAAAATATGCTAGCAAACATGTGGAAGCATGGAGCTTTTCATCGTTTCTTACATGGAAGATTTCAACATTTCCCACATGTTCATGTTGTGCCCCCCATATGCAACTAGGGGATTGCATTCCGCATTTACAATAATGGAGACTCCTAATGCGAATGAGCCAACATTTCCTATCCATATATACATACAACTAGGGAATGGCATCATGCATCTATAATTCTAGGGAGTTTCAATATCCCCTACATGTCTATAAATGTACTCTTGCATAAGACTAGGAATTACATTTTGCATTTAATGTAGGGAATTATGGGTATAGAGAATTCATCAATCACCAAAAATCAATTAAAGAGAAGGGGCATTAAGTCCCCATGCCATGTACTACATGGATATGCATTATTCGTTTCAAATCAACATCAACACACGACACACTCCATCATTAGTTCATTCAGGTTTATTGTTCCTACAAACCTAAGGGATAAGTCAAAAGTAAGTATCATACTTGTGACAACTAGAGAAGTTTCCTACTTTTTAGCATTGAGATGTTATGCAATATGGTATTAAGGTTTGAGTTCCATCTCAAAATAGTTGATTCAATTAAGGCATTTAATGGAAACTAGGAGGTTGGTCTAAGTGATGTGAATGTGTGAACCTTAGGTTATGAAAATGGTGTGTGCTTTACAAACTTTAGGTTAAATGCTAGGAAAACTGACTTCCTCATAGGGAAAATCATTAAAAGAAATGTACAACCGACATACTATTACATATATTTTGATGCTTAGAAAATTAATCAAACAATGAGAGGTTCTCTCATAATTATGTCAGTCTACCACTTGGAAATGTTTAAAATACATTTCTTAGATCTTTTCTATATATGGAAAGGTATTATTTAATGGGGATGTTCACAAATTGAATGGGAAAAAGGGTGTATTTTATTCATGAAATTTTTTCACATGAGGGATTTTAATTAGGCCTTCGACACATGTGACAACTAGGGTTTATATATAGTAATTCCCTTGAGTTCAAACACAAAAGGGGACACTTCAATGGGTTGAGAAATTCAAGAAGCGTTGATCATAAAAATCCTAAAAACTAGATAATGAATTAAAGTATGGAAGAAAAAAACCACTGAATTGCTCAAGTTGAGAAGGAAAATAGTCAAGTAAATGGCTTTTAAATATATTATTTCTTTCAAAGATCTTCAAATAAACTCCTACATTGAAGAATCCATATTAGCAGAGATTTCCACACATTCTTGGTTGTTGAGATAGTTGGGAAAGGATATCCATGCATTATATTGGAATGAAAATATTGAGAAATATTTAGCATCTTTCCTTCCTAAGGCCATTACAATGTCATCAGTACTTAGGAAAAGTTGCCATCCTTGGTTAGGAATAAACTACTCATGAGTATCGATCAATGCTTGGGGTAAAGAAGGCCTCCATAGACAAGGGTTTTGTTCTTCTCACAAGTAGTAAATTACTGGAGCTCTAGTCTCAATGTCGTTGATAGTCCTACAGTGGAAACTGAAATCTCTATGCATTGCAATATTAGAGGACTCCATTCTAGATAAGTAAATATAAATGCAAAACTATTGGGTCAGTTGCATGCTTTGCTAGAAGATCCTTTAAATTCACTACAAGGATATGAGGCTATAGTGGCGGGCGTTAGCGATGACAAATAGCGGCGTCACTATTAGCATCGTGACGCTAATAGTGACGCAAATAGCGACGGTACCCGAAACAAAAAAACGTGGGCCGAAACCCAAGCGCGTCATTTTTCGCGCATTCACGAAAGAGAGAGCAAGAGGGAGAGTGACCATCTTGCTGAGAGGGAGAGAAAGAGAGAAAGAAGGCTTCTCACCACCACCGCCGCCCACCGCCCTCGCCACTGCTGTTTGCGAAGAAGAGGAGGAGATGTATAGAGGGCAAAGAGGAGTTGCCGTCAAACCCTTCTTTGAGTCTTTATAGTGAGTGCATTGTCCATTCTTGCTTGGCTTTTGTGTTTTCTCTCTCTCTTTTACTTGTTTTTGGTATAATTTTTGTATATTGAGAGAGAGAAAGGAAATGAGAGAAAGAGAGGGAGAGGAAGAGGGAGGGAGAGGAAATGAGAGAGGGAGAGGGAGAGGGAGGAAATGGGAGAGGGAGGGAGAGAGAAAGAGAGGGAGAGGGAGAGGTGGAGGGAGAGAAAATGAGAGAGGGAGAGGGCGTTTTCTCTCTCTTTTACTTGTTTTTGGTATAATCCGTGTGTATTGAGAGAGGGAGAGGAAATGAGAGAGAAAGAGAGGGAGAGGGAGAGGGAGGGAGAGAGAGTGTAATATTCCCGCTCAAAAATATTACTAAACTTAACTCTCTGCACACCGCGTAATACCTGTGCAAGGTTATCTCCCACCTTGTAGTTACCGGTAGCTTAATCTGTACCCTGCACGCGCAAAGATGAGGCCTCCACTTCATGAAATCAAGCGCGGGGATTCAAGACTGCATAACAGCGGGGAAACACCCTTTTGGAAGGGGGAAAAATGGATAATGATGGAAATAAAGCAAATTTTTTTATTAACTCCCCCAGCCGATGCATGGCTGGAGGGAAGGGAATGGGAGAAGGAGGTGATGTGGTGAAGGGTGTATGGGGGGAGAGCCATGCACCAACTACGTGGTGGCTTCTCTCTCCCCCCCTTAAGCCTATATAAGAACACCCCTTAATGGGGGATAAGGAAGAAGCAGAGGAACATCGCCGTATTGAGGGAGAGGAGAGAGAGAGTGGAGGCCGCCATCGCCATCTCCAAACCAGGTAGCTGCTGCCAAGCTGTCGTAAGGACCACCTCGCCACGCCTAGACCTACCGCTCGCCGCTGCCATTGCAGCTCTACTGCCGCCTTAGCTCACAATTGCCACCATCTCAAGCTTTCCCTTCGTCGTCAGACTCTCCTTTTCCCAATCATTGACCATTCTTCCATGTGGTCCTGGGCAATTAGAAGCTTCTTAGAAGCTTCTCGAAGAAGCATCTAAAGGGATAAGGCTTGGGCCTTGTTCCTACACACCTTCCCCGGTTTTTAAACCGGGCTCATAAAAGCCCCATTCCTACAAGCAAAGCTCCAACCTCACAAGCCTTTCCATAAGCCTAAATCCCACAAGCCTCGGTATTTTCAAAGATCCGCGTTTTGGTGAAGTAATCTACGAGGGAGAAGGCACATCTTGAGGCTGTCCAGAGAATGCATAAAAGCGAGGATAATCTGTGGAGTTCAAGTCCTTAATGATGGCTCCCAAGAAGTCGCAAGGGGCACCTGCAGGAGGTTCCTCCCCGAGCTTACACGTGGACATCTCCCCAAGCCCACAAGCCCAGGTTTTACGATTCTGATTCCACACAAAAATAATGCATTAAGCACGATAACTTTCATGGAATAGGAAGCACCTATGAATGTTCAAATTCACTAGCTTAGTTAAAATGCAATTGAGGAAAAATTGCCTATTTGATCGATTACTAGATTTAATTCATGACATGCAATTGGGTTATTGGAATTTTCAATATAATGAACGCAAATTGCCTATCCATCTTATGACCTTAGTAGCATGTTGCCTTGTTGTGCATTTCAAAGTGAGGAGCCTAAAACACCTATTGCCTATCATTATAAGGTTGAAATTATTAAGTGCACTTTTGACTAGACATGGAAAGAATAAGCGTATGTTGTATTTTAGGAAATATCTTCATTGTAATGATTCATGAGGAAAAGTCGTTAACACCCGTAGGATATTATCTGAAATGAAATAGCAGAGCACGAAAATGATTCTATGGACTTGCATGTGGCATGTGCTTGTAAAATGGAATAAGTTAACACTAGCTTTGGTTTTGCTTGAACTTCATTAACTACATTGTAGCTAGGAGAAGGTTGCTTGTTGCATATTCATCATGCGAAAAAAATTTATTCATCAAGAGTTGCATTTAGGAAAGTTTGCATGGTTTATTAAAGCATGAGATTCTAAAGAATAGACAAAAAGGTTGTAGGCATGATTCTTTGATGTAAGTCCTAGTAGGCCCTATGAAAGTTATTCTACAAATTATCATGCGTTTTGACTTTTAACAAGAAAGGATAGGATTATTGCGAATCTAGTGGTACATAGAAGCAATGAATCCCATGTTTACATATATTGTGACATTTTGCAACTATTTTTCTCCTTTAGATCAAGTTTATCATCTCTAGGAAAGGCTCGTCCTTGTCGCAAGATAAGTAGATCGAATTATCTAAATCACCTAACCCACAAGGGATACATATAGGCATGGTTCAGTCGATATGATAAATACCCCAAGTGCTAACTAGGGTTTAGCATGCTAAGGATTCGACCTAGTTTCGCACTTGTTGCCAAGTCGAAACCCTCATACCCAAAGGTCCTTCCCACATTCACGGAATGTTGGGTCAATTGGATGCTCATGCAAATAACGATCTAGGGTTTCTACCCTAAGGATCATTTGACCTAATGCTAAAACTCAGTTTGATTTTGGAATCCCTAGGACCAAACGTTGTCGGCCTAGTGCAGTTAGGTTTGGGTTGGGTAAGAAGACACCCTAAACCTTGCTTCTTGTCGGCCTAGTGCAATTAGGTTTGGGTTGAGTAAGAAGACACCCTAAACCCTGCTTCTTGTCTAAACATAATTCCTTGACAAGGAAACATTGTTCAATGGGCGAAATGATCCCAAGGAATAGATGCAACACTTGTGCAACAAGTTGCAACATCGCATGGCCTTGTGGTTTGATCATAAGAGAGCTTCGCCATTCCTTGGAATGAGGTTGGCAGGTTCTTGCGCAAGTTTAACTTGCCTAAGGATGAGTAGTCATCTTGTTACATCACCTTTCTTGGGGAAAATTTTCCAAGTTAAGGGAAGTTATGTATTTGCTTGAAAGCAAAGGATCAATCAAGTTAGAGTGACATGGTCGCCAGGACTTACTATTAATTTATGAAACCTAAGGTGTTGGTTAAGTTGGATTGACAGGGTATGACCCTAACCTAAGGAGAAAAGGGTGAACAAACAAACCCTTGGGGATCTTGCCAAGTTGCAGTTGATCCCGAATTGAATGCTGGATGCATTCGAAGATAAGGATTCACTCCTTAGAAGTTGGCCAAATAATCGACCATGGGATTGATTGTGTTTGTAATAGTTTAGAAGCACTATTTGCATTGTTTGCTCAAGAAACTAGAAGATGAAAAGTTAATTAATGCTTCATGTTGAAGGCCTGAAGGGAGAGGCAACATCTATTACCCCTAGGGGTTGTTAGCCACACCGGAAATGTGGACCAAACCCGCCGCGAGAGGTCTCTCCATTGGGCACTACTTGGAGCAAGAGAACACTTGGGTGCCACGGGGGGCTCTGGCCGTAAATCCCCTGCCTTCTAGGCCCTGCAGAAGAGGCCAACGTGACTTGGGATTGGATCTTGAGGCCCACATACTAGTCTACGGGCGGAATCTTGGATTAGTAATCCCTGTGGATTGCTGGATAGCCTTCGGGTAGATTATGAATAGCCTTCGGGTGGATTATGGATTAGCCTATGGGCTAGACTTTATGGATGTATTCTAAAGATAAATAAGATAACATGTTGAAAAGGAACTTGTTTGGCACTATTTTTCTATGTCAAGTGCTAAGATTACGTGAAGGAACCAGTGTCTAACTGGCTAATTAAGGAAGCTATTTTATGCATGTCCAATTGATTGTGGTAGGTAATTAGACAATTAAAGCAACCCTAAGGAAAGTGTGGCGGATGTGGCCATGGGTCCATCCTACGAATGGGTGGTCCCAGTTGGGAACTTTTCTCAATTGAAATGGACAGCAAGGAGCTCTTCTCTAAGGAAGTGAACAACAAGGGCGCTGACCTAGGGTTTAGGTTACTAGAATCCCCATTTATGCTGTTTTAGGGAAACGGAATGGGATTATGCCTTATGGGCAGAGAGGTTGAGCCTTGCATCCCTCTTGTTTCCCATTCTCCTTTAACCAAGTGCAGCATGAATCCACTTTGTTCCTAGTGTTTCTGCGTAAAGGAGTTTACCTGGGGTTCGATGCTAGCTACCATTTAGGAAAGTGACCATTAGGGAAAACCCTGATTCACGTCGGTCCTAAGTGGAAACAGCCGGAATACTTCCACTACGTGGCAGACACGGGATGTCCTAGATCGCAAACCCCATAACATTCCATGGGAGTGTCGGGCGGAGCTTTTTAGACTCTCTTTTCGATGGACTTCTAAGACATGTCCTGAAAGGGAATAGGTGGACACGTTACAGAGAGAGAAAGAGAGGGAGAGGGAGAGGGGGAGGGAGAGAAAATGAGAGAGGGAGAGGGAGTTTTCTCTCTCTCTTTTACTTGTTTTTTGTATAATTCGTGTGTATTGAGAGAGGGAGAGGAAATGAGAGAGAAATAGAGGGAGAGGGAGAGGGAGGGAGAGGAAATGAGGTATAATTCATGTGTATTGAGAGAGAGGAAATGAGAGAGAAAGAGAGAAAGAGAGAGAGGGAGGGAGAGAGAAAGAGAGGGAGAGAGAGGAGGGGGAGAGAAAATGAGAGAGAGAGAGAGGGGGGGAGTTTTCTCTCTCTCTTTTACTTGTTTTTGGTATAATTCGTGTGTATTGAGAAAGGGAGAGGAAATGAGAGAGAAAGAGAGGGAGAGGGAGAGGGAGGGAGAGGAAATGAGAGAGGAAGGAAATGGGAAAGGAAGAGGGAGGGAGAGGGAGATGAAGGGAGAGAGAAAGAGAGGGGGAGGGAGAGGGAGAGGGAGGGAGAGGAAATGGGAAAGGGAGAGGGAGACATTAAACAAAATAGGGAAATGAGAGAGGGAGAGGGAGAGGGAGGGAGAGAGAGAGAGGGGGAGGGAGAGGAGAAGAGAGAAAAAACATTAAACATAATAGGGAAAGAGAGAAAGAGAGGAAGAGGGTGAGGGAGGGAGAAGAAATGAGAGAGGGAGGGTGAGGGAGGGAGAGGAAATGAGAGAGGGAGAGGAGAGAGAAAAAAAATGAGATAATGAGAGGAGAGAGAAAAAGAGAGAAAATATGTTAAACATAATAGGGAAAGAGAGAAAGAGAGGGTGAGGGTGAGGGTGAGGGAGGGAGAAGAAATGAGATAGGGAGAGGAGAGAGAAAAAAATGAGATAAGGAGAGGAGAGAGAAAATGTGAGAAAATATATTAAACATAATAAGGAAAGGGAGAAAGAGAGGGAGAGGGTGAGGGTGAGGGAGGGAGAGGAAATGAGAGAAAGAAAGAAATAAAGTTATATTAACCTCTTCTAAAGACCAAAACTAGCCTATGAGACAAACTGTGAGACAACTGATGAGGTCCAGCTATCCAAAATAAAAGTGCTGAATGAAAAGCTAAAAACTGGAAACTGAAAATACGGTGCTGTGAGTGTGATAAGTGTCGTGTATGTGTATGTGCGTATGTAGCTCTGGTACTCCAGATAATGGCTACAAAAGGGGAACAAATGTCGGTTGTGATAGGGGAACAACTGTCGGCTGTGATAAAGTGGTGCGATGTGTATATGTAACAAATGCAGGGAGATATACTATCCTGGGATGTAGTAGCAGTCGTCGAAGTCGCTAATAGCAGGTGATCCCTCCTGGATGCAGGATGTGGTACATCGACGGTGGAGAAAGAGCAAATTGGAGGTCTGAGATCCACTGTGTCGAGTGTCGTCGGATCTCAGTCTGCTATCGATGTAGATCAAGAATCCTCCGGATCTCCTGTCGGTATGGCTGTGGGGTCCGAAACCCACGGATCCTCGTGCGGCATCGGGTACGTTGGTCCTCAGTCTACTGTAGTGTGAGCCCGGAGGTCTGGCTGGAGGCTAGTACAGTAGCTCTCACTCTGTCTATCTGAAAGAATTGTGTAATAGTCGTCTGGGTGGGCCCCTCTCTGACTGGGACCTGCTCTGTGAGCTGCTCAATGTGTATCTAGATCTCAACTCTGAGTATGCCAGACATCTGAGAACAAAATGCTCCTCACTCTCCACCTCTGATCTGCAAAGGGGGCATATCCTCTCCTCTCGTGGGATGCCACTGTCTCTGCCACTCTCAATCACAAGCTGATGTGATGATACCCTGAGCTGTCCAATAATAACTCTCAATCAATATGGCATATAGATCTGCATATATCTTGGAATCTCTATGAATCCCTGCTCTGATATGCTCAAGAATTATGTATAATAATGTGCCATCTTCGATGGCAGTGTGGCTGTGCAGGGCTGACCCATGTCCTCTGTATATAAATATGCCATATCTCCTGTCTGATGACTCTGTTCCTCTCAGAGACAGAGAGGGTGTAAGTGGGAGCCTGAGTATCATATAGAAGAGGTGGGAGTCTATCAATGTCCAGCCCATGTCTATCAAACCAAGCTCTAGTCTGTGCATACCATGATGTGGTATCCCCCGCTCGAGCCATCTCCTGAGATGCCATATATGCTCTGTATGCAATGCGATCTCTGTCCATATCCTAAAATCTGTGTAGGAAGCAGATTGTCTGAAATAGTGCCTCTACTAGCATGGGTGGTGTGGCAAGCTCTGCTCGCACAATGCCATGTGGGACTGAGGCCTTGCTGCGAATCAATCTAGATATCATGATCACTTGAGGTCTCTCCATCAATGTCCATACATAATCGGCAAGGCCTGTCCCCCATATAGCTGCTCCATACATCAGTGCTGGAGTGACTAGAGTATCAAAGAGCCACCCCTTCGTGCGAGGCTCCTGGAATGTGCCCAATGACACTGTCGCTCCATCAGAGCCAATGCTGAGTATCCTCTAGTGAGGCGGTCACGAGCTGTCTGTGTCATCGAGAAAATCCCTAAAGCTGTTGTAAAGGTGATTCCCAAATATACATATGATCCAGTGACCTCAATACTCCCTCTTGCTGCCATGAAAATACTCTGTCTGCGTAATCTGAGCTGATGTATGGAATATAAGAACCTTGGTTTTACCAAGGTTCACTATCATGCCTCTCTGTATGCAAAAATCATCCAATGCTAATAAATGCTGCTGTAATCCCTGAGCTAAATCTGAGAACACAATGTCATCTGCATATAGTAAGATATGAACTGTGGCTCCACTAAGATCTATACCTCCACCGGTGTAACGTGTCCACTAGAATCGTTCCGGACACGTCTTAGGAGTCCATCGGGAAGGATGTCTAGAAAGCTCCGCCCGGCACTCCCATGGAATGTTACGGGACTTGCGATCTAGGTCTTCCCGCGTCTGCCACGTAGCGGAAGTATCCTGGCCGTTCCCACTTAGGATCGACCTGAATTTGGGTTTTCCTGTTTGGTCATTAGCTAGCAACAACTAGCGTCAGACCCGAGCGAACTACTTTACGCAGAAACGCCAGGTCCGAAGCGAATTCACGCTGCACTTGGTTCAAGGAGAATGGGAAACAAGAGGGATGCAAGGCTCGACCTCTTTGCCATAAGGCATAGTCCCATTCCGTTCCCCTAAAACAACGTGAATCGGGTAATAGTTAATTCTAAGTCATCGTTCTCGTTACCTGTTTCAGTGATGACGATCATCCTTTGTTCGTTGAAGACTTTGAGAAAAGTTCCCGGCTAACCGGGACCACCCATCCATAGGACGAACCCATGGTCCATCCTCTGCACTTTCCTCGGTTTGTTTTAGTTATGTAATTACCTACCACATTAATTTGACACATATCAAACAGCTTCTTTGATTAACCCTGTTAAGCACTGGTTCCTTCACGTAATCTTATCACAAGACATAAAGAAAACAATGTCAAACAACTTCTTTGTTATCATTTTATCCCTTTTATCTTTGAAATACAAGGAGTTCCGCCCGTAGGCTTAATCATAATCCGCCCGAAGGCTATCCAGTAATCCACCAGGGATCACTAATCCAAGTTTCCGCCCATAGACTAGTATGCGGGCCTCGAGATCCAATCCCGAGTCACGTTAGCCTCTTGTGCAGGGCCCGGAAGGCAAGGGATTTACGGCCAGAGCCCCCTCTGGCACCCAAGCGTCCTCCTGCTCCAAGTAGAACTCAACGGAGAGACCTCTCACGGCGGGTTCGGTCCACGTTCCCGGCGCAGTTAACAACCCCCTTCGTTAGGGTCAGGTAGGCAGTCGGGGGTAACTGAAGCTGCCTCTCCCTTCAGGCCTTCAACCTGAAGTATTTAGATATCTTTTCATCCTTTAGTTCATTGAGCAAACAATGCAAACAGTGCTTTCTAAACTGTTACAAGCACAATCAATTCCAATGGTCGTTTAGCTGGCAAACTGTTAAGGAGTGACTCCTTTTCTCCGAATGCAACCCGCATTCGATCCGGAATCAATTGCAACTTGGCAAGATTCCTATCATTCTTGGGTTAGGGTCATACCCTACCAATACTTTAGGTTTTGTTATGGTAGATTCCAGCGACCATGTCGCTTCAATTAATTGATTGGTCAATTGCCTCCAGGCAAATACCTAACTTTCCTTTTCCTTGGCAACTATTTCCCAGGAAAGGTGATGTAACAGGATGATTACTCATCCTTTTGTAGGTTAACTTAGCGCAATAACTTGCCAACATCATTTCCAAGAAATGACAAAACTCTCTCGTGGACAAATCTCAAGTCTATGCGATGTTGCAACTTTTTGCACATGTGTTGTATCTATTCCACGGGATCATTTCACCCATTGAATGGCGTATTCAGGTCACGGAATTAACTTCAGGCGAGTAGCAGGGTTTAGGGTGTCTTCTTACCCAACCCATTCCTAATTATATTGGTCCACGGTCCTAGGAATTTCCAACCCAGTCGGAGTTTCATCATTTGAACGAATGATCCTTAGGATAAAACCTTAGATCATTTTATGCATGAGCATCCAATTGATTCGACATCTCGTGAATGTGTGTAAGATCTTTGGGTTTGCGGGTTTTGACTTGGCAACCAGTGTAAAACTAGGTCGAATTCTTATTGCACTAAACCCTAGATAGCACTTGAGATACCTATCATATCGACCCAACCATGTCCATAAGAATCCTTGTGGTTTAGGTGACTTAGTCAACTCAATATACTTGTCTTGCGTCACGGATGAACCTTTCCTAAAGGTAATAAACTAGATCTAGTGGAGATTAATAGTTACAACTACACCAATACGTGTAAACATGTGATTCACTGCTTCTACGCATCACATGGTTCACAATAACCCTATCCTTCCTTGGTAAGGTAAAAATGCCTGATAACCTGGACACTAACTTTCCTAGGTCCTACTAGGACTTACATCAAATAGTCATGACTACAACCTTATTGTCTATACTTAGAATCTTATGCTTTGACTCCTAAATGCGGCTCCTAATGAATGACATTTTTGCATGATGACTATGCAATACGCAACGTTCTCCTAGCTACAATGAAGTTCATACAAAACTACAGCTAGTGATAATTGATTCCATTTTACATGCCACTTGCAAGCCCATAAGATCATTTCCGTACTCTCTTCTATTTCTTTTCGGATAATATCTTATGGGTGTTAACTTTTCCTCATGAAATCATTACGAGGAGGATGTTGCCTAACATGCGGCACATACTTATTCCTACCATGTCTAAGAAGAAAAAAATGCACTTATAAATTCCATTTCTTTGCCTAAGTAATATATGTTTAGACTCATTACTTTGATAATGTACCAAAATAGCATCATGCAGTTAGTCTCCTAAGGCGGGCAACCCGTTTCGAATTCATGACATACTTCAACCTTGCCTAACGTTTCAAGAGATACTTTATCAAATGTCTTTTTACCACTGCCACATGCATTAAAAATAAGCGTAAAATGCATTCTTCCCTATGGAACTAAGCGCACCTAATCATTTCTTTAAGCGAAAATAAACTTGAAAGAACCTGGACTTGTGGGCTCGGGGAGATATCCACTTGTATGCTCGGAGATGAACCTCCCATAGTCGCACCTTGTGATCTTTTTGGGGCCATCGTAGATGTAGAGGATTTGGGCTCCGGGTTTTGTCCTTACCCCTTTATGGCCCTCAAAATTTCCTCCGAGTCTTGGCAAGTAGTCTCCAAATATGTTTACTTCTCCATTATGTAGGAATACCCCTTTATAGGGTATGGATTTTAAGATCCCGGAAAGCTCGTGGAAATGGCTTATGGGAGGTCTTTATGAGCTTCACCCTCTCCTCTTCAAGGGTCCGGGGGTATGAATAGACCTTTGGGGGATGTAGTGGGAAGGGGGGTTAAGGAAGCCCCCCCTTAGAAGCTTCTTAAGAAGCTTCTAAGAAGCTTCTTGGCTTCTGCAGCAACGTCGAGGGGGGGGGGGAGTCGTAATCCAGCGGGCGGCGGCGGATTGAAGTGGCCTGGCGGCTTCCTGCACGGCGGCGGACTGTGGCGGTCTGACGGAACGTGGTGGCGGCTATGGCGGCTGGCGACTTCCTGCATGGCGGCCTCCTCTCACGCTTTTCCTCCTCCAACACGGCGACCTCTCCACCTTCTCATAGCCCGTCCTCCTCCCTTCTCCCTTGGGAGGGGGGGTTTTTATAGGCCTTGGGGGGGGGGGGGGGGGAAGAGGGCCTCCACACACGTGGAGGACTCCTCCTCATGCAATCCGACTCACTCCTCCTTGGCCATTCCTCCCCACACTCCCTCTCCTCCAGCCATGCATCGGCTGGGGGAAGGGATATTAATTTAAAAAAATTTGCCTAAAAATCTCCAAATTGCCCCTTCAAGAAAAAGGGTGTTCCCTCGCGGCTTTTACGGTTTTCAACCTCAGCCTCTTATTTACAATGTGGAGGCCTCATTTTTTAGCGTGCACGGTATGGATTATGCTCCCAATAATACGATGTAGGGAATAACCTTGCACAGGGTTTACACGGCGTGCGGGAAGTTAATATTTACGGTACGCAGTGCGCGGAAATATTACAACCGGCTCGCTGTTGAATAAACTCTGCTATCTCATCAATGTATAGCCCAAATAGAGTCGGTGAGAGTGGGCATCCTTGTTTCACACCAATGGTGCTCACAAGGGGATCTGATATACCTCCCGGACATCTGACTCTTCCAGTAACCTGCTCATATAGTGCATAAATACCCCACATCATGTCATCATCCACCCCCACATCAAGTAGGCGTCTGAAAAGCCTCTCTCTCGGAACCGTGTCAAAGGCTTTGCGAAAATCCACAAAGCAACAATACAATCTCTGTTTCTTCACTCGTGTCTGGTCGATCAGACAACAGAGAGTGAAGATGTGGTCTATGGTAGAAAATGCCCGCGTTTGAACCCTGCCTGTCCGGGTGCGCGCATGCACTCTCTCTCTGCCAGCGTGCTGAGCTCCTCCTCCATCACCGTGCCATAAAGTTTGGCCAAAACTGGCCCAATCATGATGGTCCTATACGTGTTAGGATCCATAGGATCCCCTGACTTGTGGATAGGTACAATGGTGTGCTCTGTGTCCACGAGTCAGGGAACCCCTCAGACAATGCATGGCTGAAGAGGTGAGCAATGAGTGGAGCCAATGTGTCTCTGCCATATATAATATGCTCTACCTGAAGATCAAACTGGTCTTGAGCGTGGCCATGCTGTAACCGTGAGATAGCATGTTTCACCATATTAGTGGTGAAAAATGATAAAATACCCGGTCTCGGTGTACATGGTGTGGGTATCAGCGGCTGTGCGGGTACATGATATAAACTCTATGCGTATCCATACCATATTGCAGGGTCATGTATTGGTGTGGGTGAGCGTGGTTCTCTGATCTGCCTCCATGCCTCTGCACAATCTCTGCTCATAAGAAGGTGGTATATATCCCAATATCTCTCCTCCTCCCGTTCCCACTTTTTACGGCGGGTCAAGCGGTGCATGCGTCTCTGCGCCTGTCTGTGTGTGATCTCTCCTTTGGCCTCCAAATCGTGTAGCTGTCGACATAGATCTCTGCACTCATCATCATACCACCTGTTCTGTGACATGGTACCGGTCCAAGGGGGTGTGTGTATGTGCGATGTGGAAAACTAAGTGTAGCAAAATCATGCAGAATGCATTTGATATCAGTGGTCAGTGTATCAAGGGGTGCGTATGGATCAAGTGACGTGATGTGGTCCTCCAGATGCTGTGAGTAAACATGTGAGAGCTCAAGAGTGAAGTGTGTGGTAGTATGCATGTGGGATATGATATCTATAGGTGGTGATGGTAATGAGGTGAGGAGTGAGAAACTGAGAAAGGTGTGATTGGCACCAAGTGGAAGTCTCCCAAGGCCGAAGGACTCGATAGTATGCATCCCATCGATTGATCCGAGTAGATAATCTATAGTGCTCTCGCCCCCCCCATGTGGGAAGCATGTAAGACCTCCTGAATATGGCCATCGTACCATCCCGTTATAAATAACGAGATGATGTCTACTACCAAGCTCAAGTAAATGCCCTCCATACCCTGTGGCGTCTGGCCCAGTATGTGCTGACTCCCAACCGATTCCCAACTCCTGAGGGTCTAATACTCTCATGATCTTTGGCTGCTCCATATCAAAACTCTCACACTGTCGGCTCTGTGTGCGCCCGTTGAAGTCCCCCATAAGGAAGACCTCACCCAAACTAGAATACATAATAATGTCCTGTGAGAGCTGTGAATAAGGGGAGGGGGAATCTCTGGCCTGAATATCACCCTGCATAGTAGCATATCTGGACCCTCGTGGTGAAAAGTAGCATACTCCCATATAGATCCATTTCCCATCTGATATCTGCACTCTGATCCATATGTAACTGGCCTCCTCATCTCGTCTCACTAACTGGATATGTCTCTGTATCCCCTGACGGAATAGAACTGCCACCCCTCTTGAGCCCCTGGATGTACTCTGCCTAGTAGTAGCCCGATATGTAGATACCCACTCAAATCCTGTAATGTGTGGAAGCTCTCTCTCTGGGCTCTCATGTGTCTCTGTGAGGCATATAACATCATGGTCGAATAAAATCTCCTCAAGTTGTCCGGTCATGACCATAGGGAGCCGTTACCGTTCCAAACTGCCACACGTATCGGGATCTCAGGGAGAGGAAGAGAGAAAAGGAAATGAGAGAGAGAGAGAGAGAGGAGAGAGAAAAATCATTAAAACTAATAGGGAACGAGAAAAAGAGAGGGTGAGGGTGAGGAAGGGAGAGGAACTAAGAGAGGGAGAGAAAGAGAGAAAAGGAAATGAGAGAGGGAGAGGAGAGTAAAAAAAAATGAGAGAGGGAGAGGAGAGAGAAAAAGAGAGAAATTTTATTAAACCTAATAGGGAAAGAGAGAAAGACAGGGTGAGGGTGAGGGAGGGAGAGGAAATGAGAGAGGGAGAGAAAGAGAGAAAAGGAAATAAGACCTTACAATAAGCTCATCCTAGGCTCATAGGGGTTAAGCCGATCCTCAACAAACCTAAGGGATATATGGCTAGAGAACCCTAGGACACTTGTGCCTCCTATAATGTTATTCCTACAAAGAGATTCCTCATACATGGGGCTTGTCCTAGCCTCCACCATGCTCAAACTATCCCCTTGGTGAAGGGATCTAGCCACTAACCTTGGGGGAGGTTTAATGTGTAACCAAATATCCACCTATGAGGGCACAAGAACTTTTGTAGAAGTATACAATGAAGGCAATCAGCCTATCAGTTAGAGAAACATTCATTTTTCATAATGTAAATCCAAAAATGTCTTTGGATATTCCATAAAAATCAATCTCTTCTTAAAAAGACAAATACAAAAAACTAAAAGAGCGTCATTCATATGCTTGGCAAAAACTAAAACAACATCACCACAAGATCTCTTAGGAAACTCATCTTCAACTATCAATTTTAATTAAAAAATATAATATAAAATCACTTGCAAGGAAGGATACTCTTTTATCATTAACCCTCTTTCATCCTTAGAATAGTCTTAGAATAAATTTCTCCTCTAACAAGAATATATTTGAGCATAATAACTATTTTAAGGTTTCTTCCATGAGTAGTAGTAGTATATATGCGACCATCAAGCTAGAGATCATGCTTTGTATCTGTGGAGATCCCAATCTCATGCCCTCATAGAGATTGTATTGTGCAATAGTGTGGAGAGAAGGTGGGTGAGTTGTAAATGGTAAAGGGGAGTTCTATTGATGATGGAGAGAAGATGAGGTGAATCGCTAATTCTTAGTGAGTGCAACCTACCCATAATATGGCATCCATGACTGATTGAAATTAGTAAGACTTTGAAATCCTACCTCGAGTATTATAACTATTGTTTTGTGGTGGATTTTCTTGCCATAATTCAATGTCAATTTGTGGTTGTGTTGGCTATGGGTGTCAAATGCTCTAGTCGGATCTCTCTCTCTTTCTCCTCTCTCTTCTCTCAACCATTCTCTCTCTCTCAATCTTCCCTCTTTCTCTCTTCCTATACTCTCCCTAAATCCTTCTCTCCCCCCCTATCTCTTTTCTCTCTCTATCACTCTTTCTATTTCTACCTCTGTCACTTCTCTCCTCTTCTTCTCTAACTTTACTCTCTCCCTAACTCTAGTCTCTCTCTTCATCTCTATATAAGTAGTCGTGGTCGTGGTCATTGTGGTTGTAATCGTTGTCGTGGTCCTAGTCATAGTCGTAGTCGTAGTCGTAGTCGTGGTCCTGGTAGTTGTGGTCGTGGTCCTGGTAGTCATGGTCATGGTGTTGATTGTGGTCGTGGTCATGGTCATGATCGTGGTCGTAGTTGTAGTTGTGGTCATAGTCGTAGTTGTAGTCATAGTCGTGGTCATGGTCATGGTCATGGCCTTCATCCTAGTCGTAGCTGTGATCGTTAAAGAAAATGAGAGAGAGGAAGGAAGAGAAAAAAGAAAAAGGAAGGAGAGAGAGGGAGAGGAAATACATACATCATAACAAAGAAAGAGAAAGAGAGCGAGAGATGGAAGGAGAGGAGAAAAATTTAAGAAAGAAAAAAAGAATGATAACAAAACAAATTTTTTTCGTAACGTAGAAAAAATGGAAAATGATGAAGGTCTTGTTGTTCAAGATCGCAAAGCGTACCTTTATCAAAGTGTCCCATGTCCTTGCTCTCAATGCAAGCTAGCAATTAGACAAAAACGTCGATTATCTATAGAGCACACACAATGCTTCGGCGAGTTTCAATCTGAGATCATTGATCAGGCGATTGCAAATTTTCAACAAACGGTAAGAAAAATTAATATCAATCATGCATTGTACTCGCAAGCTAATTGAATACCATATACAAGAAGATTGGGTGTGGCTAACAAATTTTCTATCCAGGGAGGTGACGTCTCGTCCCAAGGAGGAGTGCACCCTTTACGGCCAATTAGAATAGTTCGTGGATGTGCGATGGATGGAGTGCATGAGTCAATCCACCACTTGGAAGGCACTACCCAATCTATACCATCAATACCAGAGGAGACAAGCATCCTTTTAGACCTACCTACAATCTTGGAGCTTCAGATGGAGGCAATGATCGATGCATTGATTCCCATGGATGTGGAGACTTTTGATCCGCTTAGAGAGGAAGCATCTATACCATTATATGATGGGTGCCGAGTATCTCGCCTGAAGACACTGCTTGCACTCCTAAGTGTGCAAGCCAAATACGGGTGGAGCGATGCGAGTGTGACCGAGTTGTTTAGGTGCCTTGTAATTATGCTTTGTTGATTTCTTTTCGACACTATTATTAAAAATATTTTTGATTTTTCACTTGACAACATGGCATGCGCAGAATAGGTCCGCAAATGGAGTTCAATGAATATCAGCAGATTCACGCGCATGGAGCCACATTGACTTTACCTTCCCACAATTTGCACGAGAGCCAAGGACTCTTCTGCTCGGTCTTGCAATGGATGGCGTGAACCCATTCAGTCTAGGCTCAACTTCTTACAATGTGTGGCCTATAGTCCTTGTCAACTACAATATCCCTCCATGGCTCTCTACGAAGAAAGGACATCTCATCCTTAGCTTACTCGTTCCCAGCTGCTACAAAGTCAAAAATATGGATGTGTATCTTTGTCCATTAGTTGACAAGCTTAAGATTTCTTGGGAGGAGAGGGTCACCGTGCAAGATATGAGCAAGTGCCATGGTCAAGGGTCCGCCAATATTCAAGCCATTCTCATGTGGATGATGTATGATATTTCAGGAGTGCTCAGGTAAATAGGCTTCCGTTCTCGTTGGTAATATCTATATTTTATCTTGTTCAAGTTTGTATTCACTGGATAGAGGTGTTGGAACAAGTCTCGTTACCTCAGGTTATCATGCATGTCCATTGTGCGGGCCACAATTAGAATCTCAAAGGTCACGAACCATGAAGAAGATGGTATATCAAGGACACACCACTTTCTTGCCAGAGGGTCATGAACTCAAGGACAATTTTCTTGGAGGATCTCCAGCACGTATGAATGACCAAAGCTAGTAAGAGCTGAAAATGGTCCACGCGGAGTCACATCCAAATGGAATGCGATGGTTCTCAGTTTTCTATGAGTTGCCATATTGGACCCTCAACCACTTGTTGGATCCCATGCATATTTTCAAGAATGTGGGCAACTTGCTATGGGACTACATCAGAGGAAAGAAAGACACTATAGGGGCATGATCCAAATTTCCGCATCTGCTTGGGCGAACCTACCTCTCCCGTTGGATTCGGGCGGCTTAATCTGCTTGAGAAGAAACCTCTTCTCTTGGATTACAACGGTAGTTGATGTGGAAATGAACTAGGAACCTATACTTGGGGTTGTGCCTGGATAAAGGTTTCTTAATATTATTACACGATAATCATTATTGATTTATATTTCATCTCCATTTTTGCTATCAGCCAAGCAAACTAACCTCTTGACCTTTTATCAATTCTTATGCACAATGAAACATTGATAAAAATAAGTCTTATTTGTATTTATATTGGCATAGCCCTTTTGGAATAAAACATGTCTTGGGATGATAAGCCAACTGTTTACATTTACTTTGGGGAGAATGATGTTGTATTACATTTATCTACAGGAACTGTATAATAGTATGGTTTCGGGTCATGGATCTTCAGGAATCGGTAAGTCATTGGAATTTCAGGGTATCCTTTTCTTTGGAACCCATTCTTCTCATGGCACCCCAACACTTTAATCCTGTCGGAGGGGATTACACGAGTCACTTCCTCATATACATATGAGTTTAGTTCAACCCTCCAACCTCGAATATGTAAAGTTGAATTTACGTGAGCCTCCACAAAAATGAATAGCTTCACGACTTTCAGGTCTTCCAACCACTTGATCCTCTTTAGGTTGGTTTGTAGGTACGCAAATCGGTGGGCAGCTATATAGTAGATTCCTGAGGTACCCATCCATCTTCGTTCCATGTACAAAGGCGATGGATTATAGATACGTTCTAGGATGTTTATCATCTCAACCCTTTGTCCATAATCCGGGGAATGCATCACAGTCATAAATATGACACAGAACACTAAGAACTTGTTCCATGCTTCGTAATTTTGCAAGACAGGCTTCACGACTTTCAGGTCTTCCAACCACTTGATCCTCTTTAGGTGGGTTTGTAGGTACGCAAATCGGTGGGCAGCTATATAATAGATTCCTGAGGTACCCATCCATCTTCGTTCCATGTACAAAGGCGATGGATTATAGATATGTTCTAGGATGTTTATCATCTCAACCCTTTGTCCATAATCCGCGGAATGCATCACAGTCATAAATATGACACAGAACACTAAGAACTTGTTCCATGCTTCGTAATTTTGCAAGACAGCATTGAAAGTAAGGAAATGTTTGGAACAGCAACATTTGCTTTACTTCATCTTATTTAAATTTCATAAAAACAATTCCGTTGTTGGTTCGCTCTGATACAACTGTAATGTGTCAACCTGTCATCTTCAGGACACGTCTTAGCACTCCATCGGAAAGGATGTCTAGAAAGCTCCACCCGGCACTCCCATGGAATGTTATGGGGTTTGCGATCTAGGACTTTTGCATCTGCCATGTAGCAGAAGTATTCCGTCTGTTCCCACTTAGGATCGACCTGAATTAGGGTCTCCCTATTGGTCATTTTCGAACGGCAACTAGCGTCGAGCCCGAGCGAACTACTTTACGTAGAAACACCATGTCCGAAGTAGATTCACACTGCACTTGGTTCAAGGAGAATATAAAATGAGAGGGATGTGAAGCTCAACCTCTCTGCCATAAGCATAGTCCCATTCTATTCCCCTAAAACAGTGTAAATCCGGATCAGTTATAACTCTAGGTCAATGCTCTTACTGTTCGTGTTCTTTGAAGGATCTTCCCGCTGTCTATCTTGATTGAGAAAAGTTCGCGGCCAACTAGGAGCACCCATCCATAGGACGGACCTATGACCACATCCATCGCACTTTCCTCAGGTTGTTTTAGTTATTTAATTACCTAACACATTTAGTTGGACATGTATCAGTCAGCTTCCTTAATAAGCCCGTTAGGCACTGGTTCCTTCACGTAATCATAGCACTTGACATAGAAAAGCAATGTCAAACAAGTTTCTTTTTAACAATTTATCATATTTATCTTTGAAATACATAAAGTCCAGCTTGTAGGCTTATCCACAAACCGCCCGAAGGCTATCCAACAATCCACAGGGATCACTAATCCATGTTTTCGCCTATAGACTAGTATGCATGCCTCGAGATCCAATCCCAAGTCACGTTAGTGTCTTGTGCAGGGCTCGGAAGGCAAGGGATTTACGGCCAGAGCCCCCCTGGCACCCAAGCATCCTCTTGCTCCAACTAGCGCTTAACGGAGAGACCTCTCACGGTGGGTTTGGTCCACCTTCTCGACACGGTTAACAACCCCCTTAGTTAGGGTCAAACAGGCAGTCGGGGGTAACTTAAGCGGCCTCTCCCTTCAAGCCTTCAACTTGAAGCATTAGATATCCATTTATCCTTTAATTCATTGATCAAATAAAGCAAAATAGTGCTCTTAAATCTGTAATAAGCACAATCATTTCCATTGGTCGTTATTGTTGGCCAACTGCTAAGGAGTGAATCCTTCTTTTCGGATGCATCCAGCACTCAATCCAGGATTACTTGCGACTTGGAAAGATCCCCTATATCCTGGGTTAGGGCCATTCCCTATTAACCCGACTTGGTCAATACCTTAAGTTCATATGTTATTCCAATTTATTGGTTGGTCTCTTGCTTTCAAGCAATTATCTTTACCCAAGAAAGATAATATATTAGGACGATTTTTCATCCTCTTGCAAGATAACTTATGTAAGAGTCTGCCAACCTCATTCCGAGGAATTTTTCCATTTCCTTATGATCAATTCACAAGATGGTGCTACTCTACTACTTGTCGCACAAGTGTCGCATCAAGCTTTGGGACTATTTATCCTTCGAATAGAGTCACGAAACAATCTGTCCATGATTACATTAGGCTAACGTTGTCAATCCTAGGGTTCCAAGTTCCATCTTTTTTTAGCGAGAGATTCCTAGGGAGAAAACCCTAGATCACTTCTCAAGTATGTTCCAATGTCCCTACATTCCGTGAATGTGGGCAAGTATTTAGGGTATAGGAGTTTCATTTCTAGCAATACGTGTGACTAGGTAAATGTCTTTACCGTGCTAATCCTAGTCAATTCCTTGGGATATGTTGCATTGAAGTACTGCATGGATTTTAGGTGTTTAGGTTTATGCCAATTTAACCTGTCTATTCTTGACGATAATTACGCTATCATTTCCATAACCACATTACTCATTGTCTACATGTAAGTTGATTTTCAAACCCTAACTTTTCAGTCTAAGATCAAGCATAGGTTAGGTTATAGCCTAATTCAAATTAACCATCCTATAACTTGCGAACAAGATTCATGCTAAAACAAGCAGCCTTTTACTAATAATTATGCAGTTGAAAAATGATAATTAACTAGAGTTATGCAACATAAGGATCATTTCATGCCTTGCAATTTTCTATGGGCTATTAGCACTTTCCATAATGACTCATTTGTGAAGAAGATATGTCCTAATAATGCGACATGCAAATTATACTCCCATGCCTAAACGAAGTGCACTATCTTAATTCCGTTTTGTAAACATGGACATTAATCTAAGTTCAATTCATTGAAATGCACAAAAACTACTTGCTAGAAGTACATATCAATCTTTTGCTCACTTTATTTGTTCATTTTATTAAAAATACTAATGGCCGAACTCTTCTGTCTCGTGAGCTAATTCTTTCAAAATTAACGAAAGTTTTAAAGACGAAAAATGCATCCTATCTCAATAAATTATCTACGCCCAATTGAATTATAACGACGCAAAATAAAAATTAGGAAGAAAAACCTGGACTTATGGTGAGATGTCCATGTGGATGCTAGGAGAGGATCCTCCTACGGCTGTCCCTTGTGCTTTCTTAGGAGCCATTTACGAATTCAGCCTTTCGCCTTGGGCATGGAGTTAGGATCTTGTCCGTCTCCTTCGTACGCGAACACCCTTAGTGAATTTGCTTTAGAAGGCATTAAGACCGGTTAGGAGAGGAAAAATCCACAAGAAGGCTTTAAGGACTTGTGGGAAACCTTACGGGAAGGGATTTAGGTGGAATTCAGGTGAAATTGGGTGGAAGAATCCTGAGGAGGAGGGAAAAACAAAGGGTATGAAAGGGACACACGAAGGGCTTTGGATTCCCGGGGCAGGGGGTGTTTTAGTAAGCCCACATGACCAAGGCTAGGAGGTTTTTCTCGAATCCGGACCCTCGTAGCTAAGGTTTCCAAAAGAACCTCGAAAAGGGGGAAAATGGGTGTAGAAGACCCTTAAGAGGGGATTTTTGTGTGGGGGAACAAAGGGTATGTATGGGCTTTAAGAAGGACTTTTTGTATGGGGGAAAAAAAAAGGCTCAAGGGCCACATGAAGGCCCTTCAAGGGGAAAATTTGGGGGGGGGAAAGGTGTAATAGGAAGGCTTAAATGGGCCACATGAAGGGGGGCTTAGGAAGCCCACCCTTAGAAGCTTCCAAGGAGCTTCCAAAACCTTTTGGGGGTTTCAGACTCCACGTGGAAGGAGCGGAATGTAGCTCGATCAGCGGCACCATCCCCACTCCTCCTCTCCCTCTCACAGCGGCACGTTCCACTCCTCCTCTCCACTCATACAGTCTAGCCGTGACCTCCTCTCGTTATATGATAGCAAGCGCCTTGTCTCCTCCCTCTCTACAGCCAATCAAATGGCTTCTCCCCTTGCTTCAAAGTAGCACGACAGTCTCCCTTGCTCTTATGGCATCGACGACCACCTCTCTCACTCTTGCCCAGAGTCATGGCTCTTCAACCCTTTTCTCAAGCTCTATGGCAGCGGCCGCCCCTAATCCTCCCACCATCATTGGCTTAAATAGGTGAGGGGAGGGGGATCCTCCCTCCCCTGTGTGGCATCTTGCATGCCCTCCTCTCTCCTGCAAGCTCCATCAAGGAGCCTGATCAAACCTTCTATTTCCCTCCTCCTCCAACACGACAGTCGACTGGGGGGATAAGGGGAATAATTTTTTTTTGTCATTATCCTAACCTTAGAGGGCATTCATATGCAAAATGTGTAGTTAGGTTGGTAAATATTACATTCTCTCCCCCTTGGAGGAATCGAGATGTCCTCATCTCGAGACAAACTGGAGATATTGATGGTTGAGAGTGCTTTCATCTATCTAAGTGACATCGTCTTTGGGATAATCTTTCCACTGGACGAGGCATTCTCTCAAGGTTTTGGATCTTAGTTGTCTCTCCCTAACATCTAAGATCCTGTCAGGCCTTAGTTCAAGGACTCCTTGACTAGGCATTACAACTTGTTTGTCATCAATTACGTGGTTAGGATTAGGTACATACTTCTTCAATAGGCTGATATGGAATACATTATGAACTTTTAGATTCTCAGGGAGTTGCAGTCTATAAGCATTAGGCCCTAGGCACTTGAGGATCTTGTACGGTCCACAATATCTTGGACTTAGCTTCTTGCACTCTCCTAAGGATAGGGAACTCTTCTTTGGGCATACGGGAATGAAGACCATGTCTCCTTCTTCAAAGACTCTATTTTGACACTTTAAATCCGCGTATGCCTTCTTTCTATCCTTGGCAGCTTGGATGTTATTTCGTATTGACTTCATTTGGTCATCCATCTCTTCCAACATCTACCTTGAAGCTTCAACCCTTAAGGTTGGATCTGAGAAGTTTAGGGGACTTCGACAGTCATGACCATACAATGCTTGAAAAGGGGTCATCTGAATGATTTGTTGGTAAGAAGCATTGCAGGAAAATTCAACCAAAGACAAGTATTGAATCCACATTTTTGGCTCATGACAGCAGTGTGCCCTAAGCATATCCTTGATGACTTGATTGACCTACTCTATTTAACCATCGGTTTGGGGATGGTAAGCTATGCTAACAGAGTTGAGTCCCAATGGCTTCAAAGATAGCTTTCCAGATGTTTGATGTGAAGAGAGAGTCACGATCACTAATGATTCTTCTTGGTAGCCCATGTAGCTTGAATATCTCCTTGATAAACAATCTTGCAATGTATGAGGCTTTATAGTTTGTCTTTACTGGAATAAGGTGTGCAACTTTAGTAACCATGTCAACCATGACCATGATGGAGTTGTATCCTCCCTGAACTTGGGGTAGGCCAACAACAAAATCCATACTGATTAATTCCCATTTCATTTGGGGAATGTCAAGTGGTTGCATCTTCCCTAGCATCTTGACATGTTCGGCTTTGATACATTGATAACACAAACACTCGGTGACATATTTGAGAACATCACCTTTAAGCCTCTCCCAATGGTAGCTCTTCCTAACTGCATTGAGAGTCTTGGCATAGCGAGGATGTCTTGAGAAAGGGGAATCATGAGCTTCCCACAATATCTTCTGCTTAAGTGACAGGCTTGCCGGTATACCCAGTCTCGTTCTATAGTAGACAAGTCCACTATTTATAGAGAATTCATGATACCTAGCCTGTAGCTTTTGATCCTGATCCTTCATAGAGATCTCCCTTAGCATCTTTTGATAGGCTGGATCATGGCATGCTTCATCTCCAGCTAACTCAAGTATTGGATTGTTTGGCATAGATACCTTTGTGGCTAGAGATCTAGCTGTTGATGGATTTTGCAAGATTAAAGAATTTAAGAATGCCTTGCGACTGAGTGTATCGGCAACTACATTCTCTTTTCCTAGTCGGTACTTGATTTCAAAGTCATACTCCTCCAGCACTTCAATCCACCGACGTTGCCTCATGTTCAGCTCGTTCTGGGTAAAGATCCACTTGAGACTCTTATGGTTAGTTACTAGTGTAAACTTGTTACCCAATAGGTAGTGTCTCCAAAGCTTTAGAGATGGATGACAGCTAACAATTCCAGATCATGGATAGCATAATTCTTCTCATGACCCTTCAGTTTCCTTGAAGAGTAGGCTAGAGGATGACCTTCCTGCATGAGCACACATCCCAAGGCAAGTGTGCTAGACTCTGTTACTACCTCAAGCTTCTTATTGAGGTCTGAAAGTCTTAGGATAGGTGCTGATACCAAACTTTGCTTCAGTTTATCAAAGCTGGTTTGTTTGGGAGTTGACCATGCAATGGATGTTTGCTTTTTTAGTAGATCCATCAAAGGTGCTGCAATCAAAGCATAGTTCTTGATGAAGACCCTATACCATCCTGTCAATCCAAGAAAGCTACATATTTCTTTGCTAGATGTTGGTATTGGCCATTCTAGCACATCTCTGACCTTGGTTGGGTCCAGCGAGATTCCTTCCGTTGATACTATGAATCCTAGATACTCAATCTGATGTTTGAAGAATGTACACTTCTTCATCTTAGCATACAGCTTATGTGACCTCATTGTCTCAAGGACAATCCGAAGTTGGGGTTCATTATCTTCTTCCTGTTTAGAATAGACCAAAGTGTCATCGAAGAAGACGAGTACGAAATCATCAAGATATGGCCTAAAAATATCCTGCATTAACCTATTGAAGGTGGCAGGTGCATTCATAAGCCTGAATGACATAACTAGGAACTCAAAGTGTTCACATTTTGTATTGAAGACTGTCTTGGGGATATCTTCTTCTTTGATCCTTATCTCATAGAAACTCGACCTGAGATCAATCTTGGAGAAGATCTTTGCACCCTGAAGATGATGAAGAAGCTCATCTATTCTAGGAATAGGGTACTTGTTTTTGACAGTTTATTAATTCAATCCTCTGTAATCAATACATAGTCAAAGTGTTCCATCTTTCTTTTTCTGGAATAGTAATGGAGCTCCCCATGGTGAACTGCTAGGACAGATGTAGCCCCGATCTAGTAGTTGCTTGAGTTGTTCCTTCAACTCAATTTCTTCCAGGATGGACATTCTATAAGGTCTCTTTGCAATTGGCGCACCTCCTGGTACTAGCTTAATCTCATGATCCACTTCTCTTTGGAACGGGAGTTCTGTCAACTCTTCAGGAAATACATTCGTGTATTCCTTTAGCCAAGAAGGTCCTTCAATAGACTCTTTCTTTTGATCTAACTTGTTGAGCTAATCAAGTAGACAGGTATGTTAGATATGATCAATGCCCCACCCTCATTAGGTGCTACCAATGATCCATGGTGCTCAAAGTTGTAAGGCCCCCATTATGAGGAGAAGCCAAATGTGAGCCCGGACATTGGTTGAGTCCTGACTTGTATATCAGATGAGGTCTATGTGACCGGATGGCAAAAAGGTGACTGTTGTGGGTCTAATCTTTGGGTTAGACGGAGTGGTTAAGCTGGTAGCAACTCGAGGCACATTGCATTGAGTTGCGTGGTAAGGGAGTTAAAAGGGGCCCCTATTGTGGGGTCCGGGGGCCGCGGAAGCGGCCCCTGGCTGGGGGGTCCCAGGGGGGCCAGCGGCCCCCCTGGCGGGGGTCCGGGGGCAGCGCCCCCGGCCCGATGGTAAAGGGAATATTCCCTGGAATATTCCCTGGCCGACTAGTGGAGGCTCATATGGTAGGTCGGTCAGCAGGCCGACCTAACGACCTTCGTGGGCTATAAAAGCTAAACCCCTTCGCAGCCATCTTACACTGATCTTTCACCCAGTCAGAGTTGTTGTTCCAGCTAGCCTTAAGCTCTTCACCTATCTTCTGTCTAGATCGCCATCTAAGCTTCACACAGTGGAAGCGCACGGGTGGACAGAGCCATCTTTGTATCAGTTGTTTGGAGTTAAAGAATTTACTGATTCTCCTCTTTTCTGTTGTGTACTCTCTATCTCTTTCTCAGATTCTGTTCGCTGCGCCGTGTAATATTTTACATGGTATCAGAGCCCAGGGGGCTCTAGAGATCGGAGAGCGTGCAAGAGGCAAAGGCTTCAACAGCAAAGAGAAACGATGTCGACTCCGGGAAGCAGTTCTGGCGCATCAGGAAGCGGTGCAGGAGGTGGTGCTGCTGTACCGGCTATTCAAACACTGAGGATTCGTCCACCAACCTTCAGCGAAGGCAAGTTAGATGGTACAAACTACACCTTGTGGAAGTTCAAAATTACAACTATCCTTGATTCTTATGAGCTTCTGGAGACTGTGCTGGGGACTGACGCAGAACCACAGCCTACCCCCGACCCATCAAATCCTAGTGTGATGATTCCTCCGAATGCAGATCTTCTACGAGCTTGGAAACGAAGGAATGCAGATGCATTGTGTGCCTTAGTTACAAGCTGTTCTGACAGTGTTTTGACTCTGATTCAGCATACAACCAAAGCGTCAGAGGCTTGGAATGTACTAAGGAGTCAGTATGAAACACGAAACCAAACAAGGATTCAAAACTTGGAGAATCAACTAGCAGCGGAGAAGTTTGCTGAAGGAGAGACGGTTGAAGCATTCATCACTCGGATTAAGAATCTGCGCGACCAGATGGCTGGCGCTGGGATACAAAAGACTAGCGAAGAGCTAGCTCGGAGGTGTCTTCGGATTTGTCCACAAAAGTTTGATGGACTAGTAACTGCCCTTAATACTCAGGTGAGACCTCAAGCTTTGACTTTTGAGGAGTTTTGTGCATTATTAATGGAGGAGGAGTTGAGGCTGAAAGCCCGAGAAGGAAGCAACAATGGAGATGCTGCATTCTCTGCCAATGCAAAAGGCAAAGGTGTTTCCTCCACCAAAAATGATGGTGACAAAAAGAAAAAGGGCGGCAAGAAGAAGTTTCAAGGAGAGTGCTTCTACTGTAAGAAGAAAGGACATGCAATTGCAGATTGTCGTGTCAAGAAGGCAGATGAAAAGAATGGTACCCTTAAAACTAAAGGGAAAGAGACAGCCAATACGGCTGAAGCAGAGTTGGAATTATTCATGGCGACCATTGAGGAAGTGTGCTCCTCGGCGCAAGAAGAATCTACCACTGACTCTTGGGTGTTGGATAGTGGGGCCTCCCGTCACATGACCAACAAGAAAGGTCTATACAGTTCTATGCAGCCTCTACAAGAATCCATCACTGTGACGGTTGGAAATGATGCTAAATGCCCTGCTGCGGGCACAGGTACTATTTCTTTTGTTGCTGCAAATGGTGAAGTCAAAAAGCTTTCAAATGTGTTGTATGTTCCCGAAATCAGAAGAAATCTCTTATCAGTTGCTGCCATAACTGATCTTGGTCATGAAGTGAGGTTCAAGAAGACAGGTGCAGAAATTATTGATAGTGCTGGCACAATTGTTGGCAAAGGAGAAAGGAGGAACAACCTGTATGAGCTAAGTGCTCTTACAGCCACCGCTGGAGTGGGCACAAGTAAGCTTTGGCATGAAAGGTTTGGACACATCGGATTTGCAGTATTGAAGGAGATGCAAAAGCAAGGTATGGTTGCTCACCTACCTACAATAACTGAATTGAAGGAACCATGTGAAGCTTGTATGATGGGCAAGCAACAGAGAAAGGCATTTCCACAAGAAAGCAAGAATAGAGCACATGCTCCTCTAGAGTTGGTGCATGCTGACTTGTGTGGTAAGATGCCTACACAGGCCTTGGGGGGATCTTCTTATTTTATGTTGATTGTCGATGACTACAGTAGGAAGATGTGGGTGTACTTCCTTCGTGATAAGGCTCAAGCTTTTGGTAAGTTTAAAGAATGGCTAATACTTGTTGAGAATGAAACAGGGAAAAGTGTGAAGAAATTTAGAACAGATGGTGGTGGTGAGTTCAACTCAAAGGAGTTTGAAGGCTTTTGCAAGAGCAAAGGGATCAAGCGTCAATTGACGACGCCTCACACACCTCAGCAGAATGGTGTTGTGGAACGCAGGAATCGTACCATTGTGGAGATGGCAAGATGCATGCTAAAGGGCAAGGGATTGCCTAACCATTTTTGGGCTGAAGCTGTTAATACTGCAGTCTACATTCTAAATCGGAGCTACACAAAGGCTCTCAAGGGAAAAACACCTCATGAGGCTTACACTGGTAAGAAACCATCTGTCTCACATTTCAGAATTTTTGGATGTGAATGTTATGCACATGTTCCAGATGAGAAGAGAAACAAGTTACAACCAAAAAGCAGAAAATGTATCTTCTTGGGTTATAGTGATGAGCAGAAGGCTTACAAGTTATATGACCAAGAGGCAAAGAAGATCATCACGAGCCGTGATGTGGTGTTCAAGGAGGAGCCGCATACAGTGGAGGAGGAGAAGGCAAGGTCTTCCACTTTATCATCAAGCGAAGAAGTAGTCCACTATGAACCTGTCCCGAGAGCTATCCCTATCCTTAAGGAGGAGGAAGCATCATCTTCAGATGATGAGGAAAAAGTTCACCAACCTGACATCACCCCACCGGAAAAGCCATTGCCGCGCTGGGTGAAGCAGCTCTATGACCACAATAATCCTATGCCTGCATCTGTTGAGGAGAAGGCAGACGGACCAAGGAGGTCTCAGAGAATAGAGGAGCAAAGGAGGGCTTCTGCTCACTTAGTCAACATGGCCTTGATGGTTGAGATTATGAGAGAAGTAAAGGAGCCAACTGACTTAGAAGAAGCACTTGCAGATCCATCATGGAAGGCTGCTATGCAGGCGGAGTATGACAGCATAATGAAGAATGACACTTGGGAGCTAGTGGATCGGCCAGCAAAGCGGAAGATTATTGGCACCAAGTGGATCTGGAAGGTAAAGTACAAGGCTGATGGTACCTTAGAAAAGTACAAAGCTAGACTGGTTGCCCAAGGATTTTCACAAGTTGAAGGGTTTGATTTTCAAGAGTCATTTGCCCCAACTGCCAGAATGACCACTATTCGCACGGTACTTGCAGTGGCTGCCCACAAGAAGTGGCCAGTGTACCAAATGGATGTTAAGTCAGCGTTCTTAAATGGTGACCTCAAGGAGGAGGTGTACGTGGCTCAGCCACCAGGGTTTGAGGCCCCCCATTCTGAGAACAAAGTGTGTAAACTGAAGAAGGCATTGTATGGGCTGAAACAAGCCCCCAGAGCATGGTACCAGCGGATAGATAGGTTCTTTTTAAACCTAAACTTCAAAAGATGTGCCTCAGATGCTAACTTGTATGTTTACAGGGATGGTAAAAAGTCTGTAGTGATTGTCCTATATGTGGACGACCTTCTTATTACAGGTGACTATGAAGATATGATCAACCAAACTCGAAAGGCTTTGAGTTTTGAGTTTGAAATGACAGACTTGGGCTTGCTGCACTATTGTTTGGGGATTGAAGTCTGGCAAGAGCCAGGAAAGATCTTCATCTCTCAGAAGAAGTATGCATGGGAGATCTTGAAGGCATTTGGCATGACCGAGTGCAAGGAGATAGCTACACCTATGGAGGTGAATGTAAAGTTATCCGTTGAGGATACATCAGCACTAGCAGACATTGGGAGGTATAGGAGGTTGGTCGGCAGTCTAATCTACTTGTGTAACACCAGACCAGATATCAGTTTTGCTGTTGGTGTTTTGAGCAGGTTCTCAAACAAACCTCATGAGAGTCATTGGAAGGCTGGGATGCGGGTGCTCAGATACTTGAAGAAAACTCTTGACTATGGTATCACATACAGTTTCGGAACTTCTCTTGTGGGGAACTGTGACTCAGATTGGGCAGGAGACATTGATTCCAGGAAGTCAGTTTCTGGTTATTGTTTCTCTTTGGGTTCAGGAATTTTCTCTTGGATTAGTAAGAAGCAACCAACAGTGGCATTGTCTTCTACCGAAGCAGAGTACAAGGCAGCTTGTTTTGCTGCATGTGAGGCCGTATGGTTGAGAAGGATTCTATGGCATATGGGAGTGCAGGATGAAGAACCAACTGTGCTGAGATGTGACAATCAGAGTTGCATCGCCATTGCCAAAAATCCAGTGTTTCATGCACGCACCAAACATATAGAGATCCAGTATCACTATGTGCGTGATTTGATGGAGGATGGGATAGTGGAATTGGTCTACTGTCCAACAGAGGAGAATGGAGCAGATATCTTCACCAAAGCACTTACGAAGGATCTGCTTCAAGTTCATCTTCAGAGACTCGGCATTGGGCCGAGGAGATAGTTCACCTATGGGTGGACATTGAGGGGGGGTGTTAGATATGATCAATGCCCCACCCTCATTAGGTGCTACCAATGATCCATGGTGCTCAAAGTTGTAAGGCCCCCATTATGAGGAGAAGCCAAATGTGAGCCCGGACATTGGTTGAGTCCTGACTTGTATATCAGATGAGGTCTATGTGACCGGATGGCAAAAAGGTGACTGTTGTGGGTCTAATCTTTGGGTTAGACGGAGTGGTTAAGCTGGTAGCAACTCGAGGCACATTGCATTGAGTTGCGTGGTAAGGGAGTTAAAAGGGGCCGACTAGTGGAGGCTCATATGGTAGGTCGGTCAGCAGGCCGACCTAACGACCTTCGCGGGCTATAAAAGCTAAACCCCTTCGCAGCCATCTTACACTGATCTTTCACCCAGTCAGAGTTGTTGTTCCAGCTAGCCTTAAGCTCTTCACCTATCTTCTGTCTAGATCGCCATCTAAGCTTCACACAGTGGAAGCGCACGGGTGGACAGAGCCATCTTTGTATCAGTTGTTTGGAGTTAAAGAATTTACTGATTCTCCTCTTTTCTGTTGTGTACTCTCTATCTCTTTCTCAGATTCTGTTCGCTGCGCCGTGTAATATTTTACAAGGTAATCCTTTTCTGACTCCTTTTATGATCCAAGATGCTTTGGCCAATTGGATTTTTGGATTTCCAGCCTCACCTTGAGTTGTGACTAATTTCCTTTCAGAGTTTCGAAAGGAAACTTGGCCCTTTCCACAATGAATGTGGGCGCCATTAGGTTTAAGCCAATCCATTCCGAGTAGACACTCATGGATACCTAGGCTCATGACTCTTAATTTGACCGAAGTCGTCTTTCCTCCCAGAAAGAATTCCACCTTAGCAGTTTGCCTGGTACAAGTAACCTCACGACCATTTGCCAATTCCACAAGCAAAGTAGGTGCTTCTACTGTGGCTATTCCTAGTCTTATTGCACAAGCTGGTGAGATAAAGGAATGTGTAGTGCCATAATCAATCAAGGTCTTGAAAATTTTACCTTGATAGTCCGACGGTGTCTGAATCACCGAGAATTGGCGATTAGGGCCTTTCTTGTGTAGAGCGGCATGGACTGTCGCCCTTTTAAATTTTGCTTTCATGGTCAGATCTTCTTCTTCTTCGCACATTTGCCTATTGGCAATGTAGGCAGTTCTTCCTCTACCTCGGGTAGCAGCTCCCTGACCGCGGCCTGTTCCTTGGAAAGGTGCTTGGCGATGTCCTCCTCCAAGCTTGGGACATTGCCTCTTGAAATGACCGGGCTTGTTGCAGTCAAAACAACGGAGGTTTCGGCCATTGCTTTGAGTAGGAACAAAGTTGTTGACATTGTTAGTTCTTGCTTTCTTTCTTTGTTCTTGATTCAGACCCTGAAATCTCTTCACTTGAGGCATGAATGCTCCTCTATTCGAGTCATTATAAGACGAAGTTTTGTTATCTCTTGGTCTAGCCTGCACCTCCTGAATTATAGGTGCAGCTCGAATGAGAGCATCTTGAAGATCTGATGGACGCATAGATTCGAGATAGGTATTTATTGGTGGATTTAAACCAACACAAAATTTTGACACCTGCTGTGTCACGTCCATCTGTGGTGCATACTTACGAAGTGAGACAAATTTGGAGTAGTATGCGTCAAGTGTGAGTCCCAATTGTTTTAGCTCATAGAACTCAATCATTTTCTGCGTGCGATACGCAGGTCGTAAGTATCTTCCCTATGCAGCTTTCTTCAGCTTCTCCCAAGTAACGGATCCTTCCGTGATCTCTTGATTCCTGCACCATTGCTACCACCAAAGCCAGGCTTCGCCGGTGAGCTTCAGCTTTGCGAGCATACCCGGATTGGCGGGTGCAGTACGACTGCTTCAAAGTAATCCTCCATGGATTCAATCCAAATTTTAGCATTTTCTTGGGCGGACCCGGCCTCTCCCGTCAAATTCGGGTGACTTAATCTACTTGAGAAGAAACTTCTTCTCCTCGATTACAGTGGTACTTCATGTAGGAGGTGAACTAGGAACCTGTACCTGGGGTTGTGCCTGGATAAAGATTTCTTAATGTTATTGCACGATAATCGTTATTGATTTATATTTCATCTCCATTTTCGCTATCAACCAAGAAAACTAACCACTTAACTTTTAATCAATTCTTATGCACAATCACACATTGATAAAAAGAAGTCTTATTTGTATTTATATGGGCATAGCCCTTTTGGAATACAACATGTCTTGGGATGATAAGCCAACTCTTTACATTTACTTTGGGGAGAATAATGTTGTATTACATTCATCTATAGGAACTGTATAATAGAATGGTTTCTGGTCATGGATCTTCCGGAAGCGGTAAGTCATTGGAAGTTCAGGATATCCTTTTCTATGGAACCAATTCTTCTCATGGCACCCCAACACTCTAATCCTGTTGGCGGGGATTATACGAGTCACTTCCTCATATACATATGAGTTTAGTTCAACCCTCCGACCTCGAATATGTAAAGTTGAATTTACGTGAGCCTCCACAAAAATGAACAGCTTCACGACTTTTAGGTCTTCCAACCACTTGATCCTCTTTATGTTGGTTTGTAGGTATGCAAACCGGTGAGCAGCTATATAGTACATTCCTGAGGTACCCGTCCATCTTCGTTCCATGTACAAAGGAGATGGATTATAGATACGTTCTAGGATGTTCATCATCTCAACCCTTTGTCGATAATCCGAGGAATGCATCACAGTCATAAACATGACGCGAAACACTAAGAACCTGTTCCATGCTTTGTAATTCTGCAAGACAGCATTGAAAGTAAGGAAATGTTTGGAATAGCAACATTTTCTTTACTTCATCTTATTAAGATTTCATAAAAACAATTCCGTTGTCGGTTCACTCTGATACCAACTGTAATGTGTCCACCTGTTATCTTCAGGACACATCTTAGCAGTCCATTGGAAAGGATGTCTAGAAAGCTCCGTTCTGGAATGTTAGGGGGTTTGCGATCTAGGACTTTCCGCGTTTTCGAGATAGCGGAAGTATTCCGGCCGTTCCCACTTAGGACCGACCTGAATTAGGGTTTCCCTATTGGTCATTTCCTAACAGCAACTAGCGTTGAACCCGAGCAAACTACTTTACGCAGAAATGCCAAGTCCGAAGCGGATTCACACTGCACTTGGTTCAAGGAGAATAGAAAATGAGAGGATGCAAAGCTCAACCTCTCTGCCATAAGCATAGTCCCATTCCATTCCCCTAAAACAACGTAAATCGGGATTAGTTATAACTCGAGGTCAATGCTCTTGCTTTTCATGTCCTTTGAACAATCTTCCCGTTGTCTACCTTGATTGAGAAAAGTTTTCGGCCAACCGGGACCACCCATTTGTAGGACGGACCTATGGCCACATCCACCGCACCTTCCTCATATTTTTTTAGTTATTTAATTACCTAACACATTTAGTTGGACATGTATCAATCAGCTTCCTTAATTAGCCCGTTAGGCACTGGTTCCTTCACGTAATCATAGCACTTGACATAGAAAAGTAATGTCAAACAAGTTTCTTTTTAACACGTTATCATATTTATCTTTGAAATACATAAAGTCCAGCCCATAGGCTTATCCACAATCCGCCCGAAGACTATCCAACAATCCACAGGGATCACTAATTCAAGTTTCTGCCTCTAGACTAGTATGCGGGCCTCGAGATCCAATCCTGAGTCACGTTAGCCTTTTGTGTAGGGCCCGGAAGGTGAGGGATTTACGGGCGGCTAGAGCCCCCCTGGCACCCAAGCGTCCAACTGCTCCAACTAGTACTTAACGGAGAGACCTCTCGTGGTGGGTTTAGTCCACCTTCCCAGTGCGGTTAACAACCCCCTTGGTTAGGGTCAGGCACGCAGTCAGGGGTAGCTGAAGCTACCTCTCCCTTCAGGCCTTCAACTTGAAGCATTAGATATCCATCTATCCTTTAATTCATTGACCAAACAAAGCAAAACAATGCTTTTAAAACTGTAACAAGCATAATCATTTCCATTGGTCGTTATTGTTGGCAAACTGCTAAGGAGTGAATCCTTCTTTCCGAATGCATCGAGCACTCGATCCGGGATTACTTTTGACTTGGCAAGATCCCCTATATCTTGGGTTAGGGCTGTTCCCTATTAACGCGACTTGGCAATACCTTAAGTTCATATGTTATTCCAATTTATTGGTTGGTCTCTTGCTTTCAAGCAATTCTCTTTACCCATGAAAATTACTATATTAGGACGATTTTTTATCCTCTTGCAAGATAACTTGTGTAAGAGTTTGCCAACCACATTCTGAGAAATTTGGCCATTTTCTTGTGATCAATTCATAAGATCGTGTGACCCTACTACTTGTCACACAAGTGTCGCATCAAGCTCTGGGACTATTTATCCTTCGAATAGAGTCACGAAACAATCTGTTCATGATTACATTAGGCTGACATTGTTAATCGTAGGGTTCCAAGTTCCATCTTTTTTTAGCGAGAGATTCCTAGGGAAAAAACCCTAGATCACTTCTCAATTATGTTCCAATGTCCCTACATTACGTGAATGTGGGTAAGTATTTAGGGTATAGGAGTTTCATTTTTAGCAATACGTGCAACTAGGTAAATGTCTTCATCGTGCTAATCCTAGTCAGCTCCTTGGGATACGTTGCATTGAGGTACTCCACGGATTTTAGGTGTTTAGGTTTATGCCAATTTAACCTGTCTATTCTTGACGATAATTACACTATTATTTCCATAACCACATGACTCATTGTGTACACGTAAGTTGATCTTTGAACCCTAACTTTTCAGTCTAAGATCAAGCATAGGTTAGGTTATAGCCTAATTCCAATTAATTATCCTATAACTTGCGAACAAGATTCATGCTAAAATAAGCAACCTTTTACTAATAATGATGCAGTTGTAAAATGATCATTAACTAAAGTTATGCAATGGAAGGATCATTTCATGCCTTGCAATTTTCTACGGGTTATTAGCACTTTCCATAATCACTCATTTGCGAAGAATATATGTCCTAATAATGCGACATGCAAATTATACTCCCATGCCTAAACGGAGTGCACTATCTTAATTCCGTTTTGTAAACATGGACATTAATCTAAGTTCAATTCATTGAAATGCATAAAAACTACTTGCTAGAAATGCATATCAATCTTCTGCTCACTTTATTTGTTCGTTTTATTAAAAATACTAATGGCCGAACTCTTCTGTCTCGTGAGCTAATTCTTTCCAAATTAACCAAAGGTTTTAAGACGAAAAATGCATCCTGTCTCCAAAAATTATCTACGCCCAATTGAATTATAATGATGTAAAATAAAAATTAGGAAGAAAAAACTAGACTTGTGGTGAGATGTCCACGTGGATGCTAGGAGATGATCCTCATGCAGCTGTCCCTTGTGCTTTCTTAGGAGCCATTTGCGAATTCAGCCTTTTCGCCTTGGGCACGGAGTTATGATCTTGTCCGTCTCCTTCATATGCGAACACCCTTACTCAATTTGCTTTTGAAGGCCTTAAGACCAGTTAGGAGAGGAAACATCCACAAGAAGGCTTTAAGGACTTGTGGGAAACCTTACGAGAAGGGATTTAGGTGGAATTCATGCGAAATTGGGTGGAAGAATCCCGAGGAGGAGGGAAAAACAAAGGGTATGAAAGGGGCACGCGAAGGGCTTTGGATTCCCGAGGCAGGGGGTGTTTTAGTAAGCCCACATGACCAGGGCTAGGAGGTTTTTCTTGAATCCCTAGGAGGAGGGAGTACAAACCCTCGTAGCTAAGGTTTCCAAAAGAGCCTCACAAAGGGGGAAAATGGGTGTAGAAGACCCTTAAGAGTGGATTTTTGTGTGGGGGGACAAAGGGTATGAATGGGCTTTAAGAAGGGCTTTTTGTATGGGGGAAAAAAAAATCTTAAGGGCCACATGAAGGCCCTTAAAGGGGAAAACTTGCCGGGGGGGGGGGGGGGGGGGGGAGAAGGTGTAATAGGAAGGCTTAAATGGGCCACATGAAGGGGGGCTTAGGAAGCCTACCCTTAGAAGCTTCAAATGAGCTTTCAAAACCTTCTGGGGTTTTCAAACTCCACGTGGAAGGAGCCAAATGTAGCTCGATCCGCGGCAGTGGCCCCACTCCTCCTCTCCCTCTCACGGCGGCATGATCCACTCCTCTCCACTCCCGCAGTCTTGCGGCAACCTCCTTTGGTTGCACGAAAGAAAGTGCCTTGTCTCCTCCCTTTCGACAGCCAGTCGGAGGGCTCCTCCCCTTGCTTCATGGTAGCATGGAAGTCTCCCTTGCTCTTATGGCAGCCCGACGACCACCTCTCTCACTCTTGCCCAGAGTCACAACTCTTCAACCCATTCTTAAGCTCTATGGCAGCGGCCACCCCTAATCCTCCCACCATCATTGACTTAAATAGGTGAGGGGAGGGGGATCCTCCCTCCCTTGGGTGGCATCTTGCATGCCCTCCTCTCTCCTACAAGCTCCATCGAGGAGCCTGATCAAACCTTCTATTCCCCTCCCCCTTCAGCACAACGGTCGGCTGGGGGAGATAAGGGGAATAAAAAGAATTTGTCATTATCCTAACCTTAGAGGGCATTCATATGCAAAATGTGTAGTTAAGTTGGAGAATATTACATTCTCTCCCCCTTGGAGGAATCGAGATGTCCTCATCTCGAGACAAACTGGAGATATTGATGGTTGAGAGTGCTTTCATCTATCCATGTTGCATACTCTTTGGGATAATCTTTCCACTGGTCAAGGCATTCTCTCAAGGTTCTGGATCTTAGTTGTCTCTCCCTAACATCTAAGATCCTGTCCGGCCTTAGTTCAAGGACTACTTGACTAGGCATTACAACTTGTTGGTCATCAATTACGTGGTTAGGATTAGGTAAATACTTCTTCAATAGGCTGATATGGAATACATTATGAACTTTTAGGTTCTCAGGGAGTTGCAGTCTATAAGCATTAGGCCCTAGGCACTTGAGGATCTTGTATGGTCCACAATATCTTGGACTTAGCTTCTTGCACTCTCCTAAGGATAGGAAACTCTTCTTTGGGCGTACGCAAATGAAAACCATGTCTCCTTCTTCAAAGACTCTATCCTGACACTTTAAATCTGTGTATGCCTTCTGTCTATCCTTGGCAGCTTGCATATCATGTCTTATTGACTTCATTTGGTCATCCATCTCTTCCAAAATTTTCCTTGAAGCTTCAGCCCTTAAGGCTGGATCTGAGAAGATTAGGGTACTTCGACAATCATGACCATACAATGCTTGGAAAGGGGTCATCTGAATGCTTTGTTGGTAAGAAGCATTGTAGGAAAATTCAACCAAAGGCAAGTATTGAATCCACCTTTTTGGCTCATGACAGTAGTGTGCCCTAAGCATATGCTCGATAACTTGATTGACTCGCTTTGTTTCACCATCGGTTTGGGGATGGTAAGCTGTGCTAAAACAAATTTCGAGTCCCAATGGCTTCAAAGATAGCTCTCAAGAAGTGTGATGTGAAGAGACAGTCATGAACACTAACGATTCTTCTTGGTAGCCCATGTACCTTGAATATCTCCTTGATAAACAATCTTACAATGTGTGAGGCTTTATAGTTTGTCTTTACTGGAATAAGGTGTGCAACTTTAGTAGCCATGTCAAACATGACCATGATGGAGTTGTATCCTCCCTGAACTTGGGGTAGGCCAACAACAAAATCCATACTGATGAATTCCCATTTCATTTGGGGAATGTCAAGTGGTTGTATCTTCCCTAGCATCTTGACATGTTCGACTTTGATATGTTGATAAGACAAACACTCGGTGACATATTTGAGAATGTCACCTTTAAGCATCTCCCAATGGTAGCTCTTCCTAACTGCATTGAGAGTCTTGGCATAGCCAGGATGTCCTGAGAAAGGGGAATCATGAGCTTCCCACAATATCTTCTGCTTAAGTGACTGGCTTGCCGGTATACACAGCCTCGTTCTATAGTAGACAAGTCTACTATTGATAGAGAATTCATGATACCTAGCCTGCAGCTTTTGATCCTGATCCTTGATAGAGATCTCCCTTAGTATCTTTTGATAGGCTGGATCATGGCATGCTTCCTCTCCAGCTAACTCAAGTATTGGATTGTTTGGCATAGATACCTTTGTGGCTAGAGATCTAGCTGTTGATGGATTTTGCAAGATTAAAGAATTTAGGAATGCCTTGGCAACTACATTCTCTTTTCCTGGTCGGTACTTTATTTCAAATTCATACTCCTCTAGCACTTCAGTCCACCGACGTTGGCTCATGTTGAGCTCGTTTTGGGTAAAGATCCACTTGAGACTCTTATGGTTAGTTACTAGTGTAAACTTGTTACCCAATACGTAATGTCTCGAAAGCTTTAGAGCATGGATGACAGCTAACATTCTAGATCATAGGTAGCATAATTATTCTCATGACTCTTCAGTTTCCTTGAAGAGTAGGCTACAAGATGACCTTCCTACATGAGCACACATCCCAAGGCAAGTGTTCTAGCATCAATTACTACCTCGAACTTCTTATTGAGGTCTGGAAGTTTTAGGATAGGTGCTGATACCAAACATTGATTTAGTCTATCAAAGCTGGTTTGTTCGAGAGTTGACCATGCAATGGATGTTTGCTTTTTCAGTAGATCCATCAGAGGTGCTACAATCAAAGCATAGTTCTTGATGAAGACCCTATGCCATCTTGTCAATCCAAGAAAGCTACGTATTTCTTTGACAGATGTTGGTATTGACCATTCTAGCACATATTTGACCTTGGCTGGGTCTACTGAGATTCCTTCCGCTGATACTATGAGTCCCATATATTCAATCTGACTTTTGAAGAATGTACACTTCTTCATCTTAGCATATAGCTTATGTGACCTCATTGTCTCAAGGTCAATCCGAAGTTGGGGTTTATTATCTTCTTCCTGTTTAGAATAGACTAAAGTGTCGTCGAAGAAGGCAAGCATGAAATCATCAAGATATGGCCTAAAAATATCCTGCATTAACCTGTTGAAGGTGGCAGGTGCATTCGTAAGCCTGAATGACATAACTAGGAACTCAAAGTGTCCATATCTTGTATTGAAGGCCATCTTGGGGATATCTTCTTCCTTGATCCTTATCTCATAGTAACCCGACCTGAGATCAATCTTGGAGAAGATCTTTGCACCCTGAAGATGATCAAGAAGCTCATCTATTCTAGGAATAGGGTACTTGTTTTTTACAGTTGATTGATTCAATCCTCTGTGATCAATACATAGTCAAAGTGTTCCATCTTTCTTTTTCTGGAATAGTACTGGAGTTCCCCATGGTGAAGTGCTAGGACGGATATAGCCCTGATCTAGCAGTTGCTTGAGTTGTTCCTTCAGCTCAATTGCTTCCGGGATGGACATTCTATAAGGTCTCTTTGCAATTGGTGCAATTCCTGGTACTAGCTTAATCTCATGATCCACTTCTCTTTGAGGCGGGAGTTCTGTCAACTCTTTAGGAAATACATCCGCGTATTCCTTTAGCCAAGAAGGTCCTTCACTAGACTCTTGCTTCTGATCTAGCTTGTTGAGCTTAATCAAGTAGAAAGGTAATCCTTTTTTGACTCCTTTTATGATCTGAGGTGCTTTGGCCCATTGGATTTTTAGATTTCCAGCCTCACCTTGAGTTGTGACTAATTTCTTTTCAGATTTTTGAAAGGAAACTTGGCCCTTTTCACAATGAATGTGGGCGTCATTAGGTTTAAGCCAATCCATTCTTAGTAGACACTCATGGATACCTAGGCTCATGACTCTGAATTTGACCGAAGTCGTCTTTCCTCCCAGAAAGAATTCCACCTTTGCAGTTCTCCTGGTACAAGTAACCTCATGACCATTTGCCAATTCCACAAGCAAGGTAGATTCTTCTATTGTGGCTATTCCTAATCTTTTTGCACAAGATGGTGAGATAAAGGAATGTGTACTGCCATAATCAATCAAGGTCTTGAAACTTTTACCTTGATAGTCCGACGGTGTCTAAATCACCGAGAATTGGTGATTCGGGCATTTCTTATGTATTGCGGCATGGACTATCGCCCTTTTAAATTCTGCTTCCATAGTCAAATCTTCTTCTTCTTCGCACATTTGCCTATTGGCAATGCAGGTGGTTCTTCCTCTACCTCTAGTAGCGGCTCCCTGACCATGCCCATTCCTTGGAAATGTGCTTGGTGATGTCCTCCTCCAAGCTTGGGACGTTGCCTCTTGAAATGGCCAGACTCGTTGCAGTGGAAACAACGGAGGTTTTGGCCATTGCTTTGAGTAGGAACGAAGTTGTTGACATTGCTAGTTCTTGCTTTCTTTCTTTGTCCCTGCTTTTTGTTGAGAGAGAGAGAGAGTACGAGAGAGATACACAAGACATGCTCCCAAAGAATGATTCATATTGATGTAGAGTTAGTATATATAGGTGAGACCCAAGTCAAGTGAGAGATGATATATATAGTTGTAACATCCCCACTCAAACAAAGGTCTCTGGCTGCGAGTGAAAAAACCCTTGGGGAGAACAAGGGAAAAACCTGAGCCCCTACACATACCTACGATACAAAAATGATTTACTATAAAGTTTTCTTGAATACAATGATACATGCCTCAATCAGTGAGACAAGAACTTGGAACAATACCAAGTTCATGTCTTAATGAGCTAAAGGGAGCTTCACTAAGATCTTTTGTGAAGATGTTTGCAACCATTTGATCACTGGGACAATGCTCCACCATAATGGAACTTTTCTTGACTTCATGTCGAACATAATGATAATGAATAGCAATATGTTTTGATTTACTATGTTGTATATAGTCTTTGGTAAGACTAATAGCACTTTGGTTATCGCATCGAAGAGGTGTACTAGAGGATGAAGGATGTCCCAAATCTTCAAGTAGTTGTCGAAGCCAAACTAGCTCGTGAGCTGCTAATGATGCAGCAACATATTCGGCTTCAGTTGTAGAAACCGCAACACATCGTTGTTTCTTGCTGGACCAAGAAACCAAACATCCATTTACAAAGAAACAATTCCCACTTGTAGATTGCATGGATAAGTGTGAACTTGCCCAATCAGCATCTGTATATCTAATAAGGTCAAGAGAAGTTGAAGAAGATAAAGAAGAATCCTCTCGACGATGATAAATAAGACCAAATTCCTTAGTACCCTTGAGGTATTTAAGAATATGTTTTGCAGCACTCCAATGAATAGTGGAAGGGGAAGAAAGATACTGTCCCAAAAAGTTAGCTGCAAATAAAATATCTGGTCTTGTGTTTAAACCAATAAATTGAAGACAACCAACAAGATTAGCAAAAGGTTGATGAATGGCTGATTCTTCATTGCGTGTTGTAGATGTACCCTTGGTAGAGCTTGAAAGAATGGGAGTGTTAGCAGAGTGCGCATTTGTCAACCCAAACTTCTTAACAATATCATTAATAAACTTTGTCTGGCGAAGAAGAAGAATGCCTTATTGTCGGTGTCGTTGAACTTGAATACCCAAACAAGAATGTATCTCACCAAGATCCACCATTTCAAATGCAGTCGATAAAAGCTTCTTCATAGCATCCAAGAAAGCAATATTATTTGACACAAGAATAGTATCATCAACATATAGAGCAAGAATAATAAAATATTTGTCCTCCCTTTTGATGTAAAGATTTGGGTCAGCAAAACATGCAACAAAACCTTTAGATGTGAGGAACTGATCAAGCTTGCTTCAATCCATATAATGCACGATGAAGCTGACATACAAAATGCTCCTTTCCTGCAATCATAAAACCTTCAGGTTTCTCCATATAGATTTATTCTTCAAGATCTCCATTGAGAAAAGCCGTTTTACCATCCATTTGGTGAATTTCTAGATCAAATAGTGTTGCAAAAGCCAAAATCATACGAACAGTTGTGGAGCGCACAACGGGAGAAAATGTTTCTTGATAATCTACTCCTGCAATCTGTGAGTAACCTTTTGCGACAAGTCGTGCTTTGAACTTATCAAACGAGCCATCAGCTTTGGTCTTGGTTTTATAAACCCATTTACATTTGATAGGAACACGATTTGGGGGGAGTTTAGTAAGAATCCATGTACCTTTGGAGATTAAAGAATCGTACTTAGCTTGCATAGCTTCTTGCCATTGATCCCTTTGAGACGAATTGATAGCTTCCATATACGATATGGGATCCTCTTGGACAGACATAGCATCATCAAAGACATCATATTCAATAGAATAGAATCCATGCTCTATCTCAATAGGAAGATCAACATAGATCTCCAAATTTTCATCAATCTTCTTTGGAGGTGAAGGAGGTTTATGATCATTAGAATTAGTAGAATCATAAAGCAAGTAAGGAAATGCACTAAGCAAAGATTGTGTATCATCTGAAACATCTGACGACCATGTGCCACCCATAGTCTTCTCATCAAATATAGCATCACGACTAATGATAACCTTTTGAGAAGAAGGATCATAAAATTTGTAACCTTTGGAATGATCTGAATAACCAAGAAAAATAACCTTCAAACCTAGAGGATCCAACTTATGTGGAGTGTCCTTGGGCACATGAATATAAACAATGCAGCCAAATGTGCGAAAGTGAGAGACTGAAGGTGTCTTCCCTGTCCAAATTGTTATAGGAATTTTACCAGCAGGTGCAGCAGTTGGAAGATGATTTTGAATAAAAACAGCTGTTAGAAGTGCTTCAGTCCAAAACTTTCGAGACAAACCAGAGTGTATAAGCATGCAACGTATAGCATTAAGAATCGTGCAATTTTCGCACTCAGCAACACCATTTTGCTGAGGAGAATAAGGAACTGTAAACTCATGATGAATACCTTGATCCTTAGAGAAGTCATCAAATAGATTGGATACATATTCACCGCCGTTGTCACTACGAAGCGTCTTTATAGAGAATCCAGTTTGAAGCTCCACACTTATCTTGTATTGTTTAAATATAGATAAAGCTTCAGACTTATGTCGAAGAAGATAGACATGTGTGTACCGTGAGAAATCATCAATGAAAGTTATAAAATATCGATATTGAGACTTTGAGGCAGGAAAAGGACCGCAAATATCGGTATGAACCAAATCCAAGAGAGCAGAGGAATGTGATGAAGTAGAAGTGTGGAAAGGCAAACGATGGTGTTTTCCAAGTGCACAGTACTCACATATTCCCATACGTGGATGAGATTTAAGATCCATACCTTGCACAAGACCATGACGATGAAGATCAAGAATTTTGGCAAAATCGGAGTGTGCAAATCGTTGATGCCATAATTTGCAATCTGCATCTCCAGGGGCAGTAACAACATTTGCAACTGTATCTTTCAATGATAGCTCAAATAGATTACCATGTCGAGGAGCCACTGCTACAGTATGCTCGTCTTTCTCTATAGGACATTGATTATGATCAAAGCCAACAAAAAAACCAAGATCAACTAGACAAGCAACAAAAAGAAGATTTCTTTGCAAATCTGGAACATGAAGAACTCCTCTTAATATTCTAGTGGATGAAACAGTCCCCAGATATAAATCACCCACTCCTTTGACTTGACAAGTCGTATCATCCGCAAGGTAAACAAACTTCTTGATAGGAAGAGAATGATAATTATGAAGCCACTGCGATTGGTATGTCATGTTTCTAGTGGCACTTGAATCAATGATGAATAGAGAACCATCATGAACATGAAGTACCTTTTCTGGAGAGATATCATAATGGACGAAATTGAGCTCCTAATGAGTATGATCATCATCAGTCGTAGTTTGTTGAACAATATAAGCTCGAGAACGTTCTTCATCATATCTGTATGTGCACAGTAATCAAAAGGAGGAAAACTTTTGGACGATCGAGGTTGCTTTGTAGTAACTCCATGCTCCTCATCATATTGACGTGCCCAGCAATCAGAAGCCACATGACCTTTCTTATCACAATAAGAACAATGTTTGTTAGGATAAGCAAGACGAGAAGATTTACTACCTGGATTAGGGCGTCCACCCTGCTGAAAACGTGAAGCAGGACGCTTGCGAGCAACAAAAGCAGCATCAAAATTCCTTTGTTCCCGAGTGACCAAAACAGCATCGGATTTTTCCAAATGATGCTCATGACGTTGAGAATATTCAATAAGAGATATACATGCTTTCTCAAAGTGGATATCATCCTTGTTAGACAAAATAGTGATGATATTGTCATATAAAGGATCTTTGATGGTATGAAGAAGTTGAGTAACAATCTGATTTTTAGCAACAAGAGCCTTTAAAAGCCTCGATATGAGAGTGCATAGACGTACCAACCTTATATTGAAGATTCTTCAAACAAGTTTGGAGATATAAAATTTCGGTGACCGATTTCTTCTCAAACGTTGAGATAAGATACTCCCAAATAGCACGAGAGGTTTCCAGATGAAAGACATCCAACATAAGTGAGTCAGGAAGTGCAGGCAATATATAACGACAAGCTGCTTTGTCACGAGGAATCCAATCAGTATGATCAATTTTCCATTCTTCAAATAATGGACCATCAGTAATCACAGAATCGTTATTCATCACATCAATAGGTTGAACTGGGCAAGACAGGTCGCCCAAAACAATATCAAATAATTCGTCATCTTCAAGAATTAGCATCATCTTTGCTTTCCACCCAGGAAAGCCTTGTCCTTAGAAGAAGGGAACCGAACGTTGGCCGGACGGATATCCGTTAACAATTACGCAATTGGCCATGCCTATATGTCGAGAGAAAACAAATAAGATGAGATCGCAGAATGTGCAAACCATGATCAAGACGAGTGTAGTTGAGATGCATGACAATCAAAATAGGGATATGCACGTAAGAACGACAAAAAGTATTGAGTGACTAAAAAGAAAGCCCGAAATAGAGAGGCGTAACGTGCAAGACGAGATGACGCATATAAGAATAGTGCTATTTCGGTTGAGCAAAGAACGTGAACGATAATAAAACATCGCTAAAAATAGCAAGATGTTTGCTTGTCATAATCAACATCATCAACGAAGACGAGTGATTAATAAACTGTAATTGGGGATAAACAAACTGTAATTGGAGATACAGTTTTAAATAAAGAATCGTAGATTTTAGCAGAATTGCTATCTTGAATCCTGAACTGTCATAACTTTTGATCCAGAACTCCGATTGACAAGCGGTTTTGACAGGATTCGAGAGCACGACAAGTTCATGTATCAAATCATCACTTGTGCAAAGAATTCAATCAAGTATAAACAATGAAACAACTTATCTTCCTTGTTGTTGCTACGCATCCATAGCTCTGATACCATGTTGAGAGAAAGAGAGAGTACGAGAGAGATACACAAGACATGCTCCCAAAGAATGATTCATATTGATGTAGAGTTAGTATATATAGGTGAGACCCAAGTCAAGTGAGAGATGATATATATAGTTGTAACACTTTTGACTCTGAACTCTCTTCACTTGAGGCCTAAATGCTCCTCTGTTCGGGTCATTATAAGACCAAGTTTTTTTTCCTCAGTCTAGCCTACACCTCCTGAATTATAGGCACAGCTCGCATGAGAGTGTCTTGAAGATCTGATGGACGCATAGATTCGAGACGGGTATTTACTGATGGATTTAAACTAGCACAAAATTTTGACACCTGCTGTGTCATGTCCATCTATGGCACATACTTAAGAAGTGAGACAAATTTGGAGTAGTATGCGTTGAGAGTGAGTCCCCGCTGTTTTAGCTCATAGAACTCATTCATTTTCTGCGTGCGATACGCATATGGTAAGTATCTTCCCTACACGACTTTCTTCAGCTTCTCCTAGGTAACAGATCCTTTCGCGATCCCTTGATCTCGGCACCATTGCTTCCACCAAAGCCTGGCTTCACCGGTGAGCTTCAGCTTGGCGAGCATAGCTTGATTGGGGGGTGCAGTATGGGCTGCTTCAAAGTAATCCTCCATGGATTCAATCCAAATTTCAGCATGTGCTTGGGCGGACCTGCCTCTCCTGTCAAATTCGGGTGGCTTAATCTGCTTGAGAAGAAACTTCTTCTCCTAGATTATAGTAGTACTTGATGTAGGAGGCGAACTAGAAACCTGTACCTAGGGTTGTGCTTGGATAAAGGTTTCTTAACGTTATTACACGATAATCGTTATTGATTTATATTTCATCTCCATTTCCGCTATCAACCAAACAAACTAACCACTTAATTTTTTATCAATTCTTATGCACAATCAGACATTGATAAAAAAAAGTCTTATTTGTATTTATCTGGGCATAGCCCTTTTGGAATACAACATGTCTTGGGATGATAAGCCAACTCTTTACATTTACTTTGGGGAGAACAATGTTGTATTACATTTATCTACAGGGACTGTATAATATTATGGTTTCGGATCATGGATCTTCAAGAATCAGTATGTCATTGGAAGTTCAGGGTATCCTTTTCTTTGGAACCCATTCTTCTCATGGCGCCCCAACACTTTAATCTTGTTGGCGAGGATTACACGAGTCTCTTCCTCATATACATATGAGTTTAGTTCAACCCTCTGACCTCGAATATGTAAAGTTGAATTTACGTGAGCCTCCACAAAAATGAACAGCTTCACAACTTTTAGGTCTTCCAACCACTTGATCCTCTTTAGGTTGGTTTGTAGGTATGCAAACCGATGGACAGCTATATAGTAGATTTCTGAGGTACTTGTCCATCTTCGTTCCATATACAAAGGCGATGTATTATAGCTACGTTCTAGGATGTTCATCATCTCAACCCTTTGTCCATAATCCGGGGAATGCATCGCAGTCATAAACATGATGCGAAACATTAAGAACCTGTTCCATGCTTCTTAATTCTTCAAGACAGCATTGAAAGTAAGGAAATGTTTGGAACAACAACATTTGCTTTACTTCATCTTATTAATATTTCATAAAAACAATTCTGTTGTCGGTTTGCTCTGATACCAATTGTAACCTGTCCACCTGTCATCTTCAGGACACATCTTAGCAATCCATCGAAAAGGATGTCTAGAAAGCTCCGCCCGGCACTCCCATGGAATGTTACGGGGTTTGCGATCTAGGACTTTTCGCGTCTGCCACGTAGAGGAAGTATTCTGGCTGTTCCCACTTAGGACCAACCTGAATCAGGGTTTCCCTATTGGTAATTTCCTAATGGCAACTAGCGTCGAACCCGAGCAAACTACTTTATGTAGAAACACCAGGTCTGAAGCGGATTCATGCTACACGGTTCAAGGAGAATGGGAAACGAGAGGGATGCGAAGCTCAATCTCTCTGCCATAAGCATAGTCCCATTCTGTTCCCCTAAAATAGAGTAGATCCTGATCAGTTATAACTCTAGGTCAATGCTCTCGATGTTCGTGTCCTTTGAACGATCTTCCCGCTGTCTATCTTGATTGAGAAAAGTTCGCGACCAACTAGGACCACCTATCCATAGGACGGACCTATGGCCACATCCACCGCACTTTCCTCAAGTTTTTTTCGTTATTTAATTACCTAATACATTTAGTTGGACATGTATCAATCAACTTCCTTAATTAGCCCGTTAGGCACTGGTTCCTTCACGTAATCATAGCACTTGAAATAGAAAAGAAAAGTCAAACAAGTTATCATATTTATCTTTGAAATACATAAAGTCCAGCCCATAGACTTATCCACAATCCGCCGGACGGCTATCCAGCAATCCACAGGGATCACTAATCCAAGTTTCTGCCCGTAGACTAGTATGCGGGCCTCGAGATCCAATCTCCAGTCGCGTTAGCCTCTTGTGTAGGGCCCGAAAGGTGAGGGATATACGGCCAGAGCACCCCTGGCAACCAAGCATCTTCCTGCTCCAAGTAGCGCTTAAGGGAGAGACCTCTCGCGACAGGTTCGGTCCACCTTCTTGGCGCGGTTAACAACCCCCTTGATCAGGGTCAGGCAGGTAGTCGGGGGTGAAGCTGCCTCTTCCTTCAGGCCTTCAATCTGAAGCATTAGATATCCATTTATCCTTTAATTCATTGATCAAACAAAGCAAAACAGTGCTCTTAAATCTGTAACAAGCACAATCATTTCCATTGGTCGTTATTGTTGGCCAACTACTAAGGAGTGAATCCTTCTTTTCGAATGCATCGAGCACTCGATTTGGGATTACTTGCGACTTGGCAAGATCCCCTATATCTTGGGTTAGGGTCATTCCCTATTAGCCCAACTTGGTCAATACCTTAAGTTCATATGTTATTCCAATTTATTGGTTGGTCTCTTGCTTTCAAGCAATTATCTTTACCCAATAAAGATACTATATTAGGACGATTTTTCATCCTCTTGCAAGATAACTTGTGTAAGAGTCTACCAACCTCATTCCGAGGAATTTGGCCATTTCCTTGTGATCAATTCACAAGATCATGGTGTTACAACTATATATATATCATCTCTCACTTGACTTGGGTCTCACCTATATATACTAACTCTACATCAATATGAATCATTCTTTGGGAGCATGTCTTGTGTATCTTTCTCGTACTCTCTCTCTCTCTCAACATGGTATCAGAGCTACGGATGCGTAGCAACAACAAGGAAGATAAGTTGTTTCATTGTTTATACTTGATTGAATTCTTTGCACAAGTGATGATTTGATACATGAACTTGTTCAAATTAGACCTGTCAAAACCTGTCAAAACCGCTTGTCAATCGGAGTTCTGGATCAAAAGTTATGACAGTTCAGGATTCAAGACAACAACTCTGCTCAAATCTGTGATTCTTTTTTTAAAACTGTATTTCTAATTACAGCTCCTTAATCCCCAATTATAGTTTATTAATCGCTCTTCTTTGTTAATGATGTTGATTATGACAAGCAAACATCTTGCTATTTTTAGCGATGTTTTATTATCGTTCAAGTTCTTTGCTCGACCGAAATAGCACTTTTCTTATATGCGTCATCTCGTCTTGCACATTACACCTCTCTATTTTGGGCTTTCCTTTTAGTCACTCAATACTTTTCGTCGTTCTTACGTGCATATCCCTATTTTGATTGTCATGTGTCTCAACTACGCTCGTCTTGATCATGGTTTGCAGATCTGCGATCTCATCTTATTTGTTTTCTCTCGACATACAGGCATGGCCAATTGCGTTATTATTAACAGATATCCGTTTGGCCAACGTTCGGTTCCCTTCTTCCAAGGACAAGGCTTTCCTAGGTGGAAAGCAAAGATGATGCTAATTCTTGAAGGTGACAAATTATTTGATATTGTTTTGGGCGACCTGTCTTGCCCAGTTCAACCTATTGATAGGATGAATAACAATTCTGTGATTACTGATGGTCCATTATTTTAACAATGAAAATTTGATCATACTGATTGGATTCGTCGTGACAAAGCGGCTCGTCGTTATATATTGTCTGCACTTCCTGACTCACTTATGTTAGATGTTTTTCATCTGGAAACCTCTCATGCTATTTGGGAGTATCCTATCTCAACGTTTGAGAAGAAATCGGTCACCGAAATTTTATATCTGCAAACTTTTTTGAAGAATCTTCAATATAAGGTTGGTACTTCTATGCACTCTCATATCGAGGCTTTTAAAGACATTATCAATCAGCTAGGTGCTGCCGGCGCTCCTGTTGCTAAAAATCAGATTGTTACTTAACTTCTTCATACCATCAAAGATCCTTTATATGACAATATCATCACTATTTTGTCTAACAAGGATGATATCCACTTTGAGAAAGTATGTATATCTCTTATTGAATATTCTCAACGTCATGAGCATCATTTGGAAAAATCTGATGCTGTTTTGGTCACTCGTGAACAAAGGGATTTTGATACTGCTTTTGTTGCTCGCAAGCGTCCCGCTTCACGTTTTCAGCAGGGTGGACGCCCTAATCAAGGTAGTAAATCTTCTCGTCTTGCTTATCCTAACAAATATTATTCTGATTGTGATAAGAAAGGCCATGTGGCTTTTGATTGCTGGGCACGTCAATATGATTAGGAGCATGGAGTTACTACAAAGCAACCTCGCTCGTCCAAAAGTTTTCCTCCTTGTGATTACTGTGCACATACAGATCATCCATCTCGCGTTGTTATAAACGCAGATATGATGAAGAACATTCTCGAGCTTATATTGTTCAACAAACTACAACTGATGATGATCATACTCATCAAGAGCTCAATTTTGTTCATTATGATATCTCTCTAGAAAAGGTACTTCATGTTCATGATGGTTCTCTATTCATCGTTGATTCAAGTGCCACTAGAAACATGACATACCAATCATAGTGGCTTCACAATTATCATTCTATTCCTGTCAAGAAGTTTGTTTATCTTGCGGATGATACGACATGTCAAGTCAAAGGAGTGGGTGATTTATATCTTGGGACTATTTCATCCTCTAGAGTATTAAGAGGAGTTCTTCATGTTCCAGATTTGCAAAGAAATCTTCTTTTTGTTGCTCGTCTAGTTGACCTTGGTTTGTTTGTTGGCTTTGATCATAATCAATGTCGTATAGAGAAAGACGGGCATACTATAGCAGTGGCTCCCCGACATGGTAATCTATTTGAGCTATCATTGAAAGATACAGACAGTTGCAAATGTTGTTACTGCCCCTGGAGATGTGGATTGCAAATTATGGCATCAACGATTTGCACACTCTAATTTTGCCAAAATTCTTGAACTTCATCTTCATGGTCTTGTGCAAGGTATGGATCTTTAATCTCATCCACGTATGGGAATATGTGAGTACTGTGCACTTAGAAAACACCATCGTTTGTCTTTCCACACTTCTACTTCATCACAATGCTGTGCTCTCTTGGATTTGGTTCATACCGATATTTGCGGTCCTTTTCCTGCCTCAAAGTCTCAATATCGATATTTTATAACTTTCATTGATGATTTCTCATGGTACACACATGTCTATCTTCTTCGACATAAGTCTGAGGCTTTATCTATATTTAAACAATACAAGATAAGTGTGGAGCTTCAAACTGGATTCCCTATAAAGACGCTTCGCAGTGACAATGGCGGTGAATATGTATCCAATCTATTTGATGACTTCTGTAAGGATCAAGGTATTCATCGTGAGTTTACAGTTCCTTATTCTCCTAAGCAAAATGGTGTTGCTGAGCGCAAAAATCGCACGATTCTTAATGCTATACGTTGCATGCTTATACAGTCTGGTTTGTCTCGAAAGTTTTGGACTGAAGCACTTCTTACAGCTATTTTTATTCAAAATCATCTTCCAACTACTGCACCTGTTGGTAAAATTCCTATAACAATTTGGACAGGGAAGACACCTTCAGTCTCTCACTTTCACACATTTGGCTGCATTGCTTATATTCATGTGCCCAAGGACACTTGACATAAGTTGGATCCTCCAGGTTTGAAGGTTATTTTTCTTGGTTATTCAGATCATTCCAAAGGTTACAGATTTTATGATCCTTCTTCTCAAAAGGTTATCATTAGTCGTGATGCTATATTTGATGAGAAGACTATGGGTAGCACATGGTCGTCAGATGTTTCAGATGATACAAAGTCTTTGCTTAGTGCATTTCCTTACTTGCTTTGTGATTCTACTAATTTTGATGATCATAAACCTCCTTCACCTCCAAAGAAGATTGATGAAAATTTGGAGATCTATGTCGATCTTCCTATTGAGATAGAGCATGGATTCTATTCTATTGAATATGATGTCTTTGATGATGCTATGTCCATCCAAGAGGATCCAATATCGTATATGGAAGCTATCAATTCGTCTCAAAGGGATCAATGGCAAGAAGCTATGCAAGCTGAGTACGATTCTTTAATCTCCAAAGGTACATGGATTCTTACTGAATTCCCCCCAAATCGTGTTCCTATCAAATATAAATGGGTTTATAAAACCAAGACCAAAGCTGATGGCTCGTTTGATAAGTTCAAAGCACGACTTGTTGCAAAAGGTTACTCACAGATTGCAGGAGTAGATTATCAAGAAACAATTTCTCCTGTTGTGCGCTCCACAACTGTTCGTATGATTTTGGCTTATGCAACCCTATTTGATCTAGAAATTCACCAAATGGATGTTAAAATGGCTTTTCTCAATGGAGATCTTGAAGAAGAAATCTATATGGAGAAACCTGAAGGTTTTATGATTGCAGGAAAGAAGCATCTTGTATGCCAGCTTCATCGTGCATTATATGGATTGAAGCAAGCCTCTCATGCTTGGTATATTAAGATTGATCAGTTCCTCACATCTAAAGGTTTTGTTGCATGTTTTGCTGACCCAAATCTTTACATCAAAAGGGAGGACAAATATTTTATTATTCTTGCTCTATATGTTGATGATACTATTCTTGTGTCAAATAATATTGCTTTCTTGGATACTATGAAGAAGCTTTTATCGACTACATTTGAAATGGTGGATCTTGGTGAAATAAATTCTTGTTTGGGTATTCAAGTTCAACGACACCGACAACAAGGCTTTCTTCTTCTTCGCAAGACAAAGTTTATTAATGATATTTTTAAGAAGTTTGGGTTGACAAATGTGCGCTCTGCCAACACTCCCATTCTTTCAAGCTCTACCAAGGGTACATCTACAACACACAATGACGAATCATCCATTCATCAACCTTTTACTAATCTTGTTGGTTGTCTTCAATTTATTGGTTTAAACACAAGACTAGATATTTTATTTGCAGCTAACTTTTTGGGACAGTATCTTTCTTCCCCTTCCACTATTCATTGGAGTGCTGCAAAACGTATTCTTAAGTACCTCAAGGGTACTAAGGAATTTGGTCTTATTTATCGTCATCGAGAGGATTCTTCTTTATCTTCTTTAACTTATCTTGAACTTATTGGATATACAAACGCTGATTGGGCAAGTTCACACTTATCCATGCGATCTACAAGTGGGAAATTTTTCTTTGTAAATGGATGTTTGGTTTCTTGGTCCAACAAGAAACAATGATGTGTTGTGGTTTCTACAACTGAAGCCGAATATGTTGTTGCATCATTAGCAGCTCGCGAGCTAGTTTGGCTTCGACAACTACTTGCAGATTTGGGACATCCTTCATCATCTAGTACACCTCTTCAATTGATAACCAAAGTGCTATTAGTCTTACCAAATACTATATACAACATAGTAAATCAAAGCATATTGCTATTCATTATCATTATGTTCGACATGAAGTCAAGAAAGGTTCCATTATGGTGGAGCATTGTCCCAGTGATCAAATGGTTGCAGACATCTTCACAAAAGCTCTTAGTGAAGCTCGCTTTAGCTCATTAAGACATGCACTTGGTATTGTTCCAAGTTCTTGTCTCACTGATTGAGGCATGTATCATTGTATTCAAGAAAAATTTATACTAAATCATTTTTGTATCGTAGGTATGTGTAGGGGCTCGGGTTTTTCCCTTGTTCTCCCCAAGGGTTTTTTCACTCGCAGCCAGAGACCTTTGTTTGAGTGGGGATGTTACAACTATATATATATCATCTCTCACTTGACTTGGGTCTCACCTATATATACTAGCTCTACATCAATATGAATCATTCTTTGGGAGCATGTCTTGTATATCTCTCTAGTACTCTCTCTCTCTCTCAACACATGCAACTCTACTACTTGTCGCACAAGTGTCGCATCAAGCTCTCGGACTATTTATCCTTTGAATAGAGTCATGAAACAATCTGTTCATGATTACATTAGGCTAACGTTGTCAGTCCTAGGGTTCCAAGTTCCATCTTTTTTTAGCGAGAGATTCCTAGGGAAAAAACCCTAGATCACTTCTCAAGTATGTTCCATGTCCCTACATTCCGTGAATGTGGGCAAGTATTTAGGGTATAGGAGTTTCATTTTTAGCAATACGTGCGACTAGGTAAATGTCATTACTGTGCTAATCCTAGTCAGTTCCTTGGGATACGTTGCATTGAAGTACTCCGCGGATTGTAGGTGTTTAGGTTTATGCCAATTTAACTTGTCTATCCTTGGCGATAATTACGCTATCATTTCCATAACCACATGACTCATTGTGTACACATAAGTTGATCTTCGAATCCTAACTTTTTGGTCTAAGATCAAGCATAGGTTAGGTTATAGCCTAATTCCAATTAGTTATCCTATAACTTGCGAACAAGATTCATGCTAAAACAAGCAGCCTTTTACTAATAATTATGCAGTTGAAAAATGATAATTAACTAGAGTTATGCAACGTAAGGGTCATTTCATGCCTTGCAATTTTCTATGGGTTATTAGCACTTTCCATAATGACTCATTTGCGAAGAAGATATGTCCTAATAATGCAACATGCAAATTATACTCCCATGCCTAAAAGGAGTGCACTATCTTAATTCTGTTTTGTAGACATGGACAATAATCTAAGTTCAATTCATTGAAATGCACAAAAACTACTTGCTAGAAATGCAAATTAATCTTTTGCTCACTTTATTTGTTCGTTTTATTAAAAATACTAATGGCCAAACTCTTCTGTCTCATGAGCTAATTCTTTCAAAATTAACCAAAGTTTTTAAGACGAAAAATGCATCTTGTCTCCAAAAATTATCTATGCCCAATTGAATTATAACGACGTAAAATAAAAATTAGGAAGAAAAACCCGGACTTGTGGTGAGATGTCCACGTGGATGCTAGGAGATGATCCTCCTGCAGAGCTGTCCCTTGTGCTTTCTTAGGAGCCATTTGTGAATTCAGCCTTTTCGCCTTGGGTGCGGAGTTACGATCTTGTCCGTCTCCTTCGTACGCGAACACCCTTAGTGAATTTGCTTTAGAAGGCCTTAAGTCCGGTTAGGAGAGGAAAAGTCCACAAGAAGGCTTTAAGGACTTGTGGGAAACCTTACGGGAAGGGATTTAGGTGGAATTCACGCAAAATTGGGTGGAAGAATCCCAAGGAGGAGGGAAAAACAAAGGGTATGAAAGGGGCACACTAAGGGCTTTGGATTCCCGAGGCAAGGGGGTATTTTAGTAAGTCCACATGACCAGGGCTACGAGGTTTTTCTTGAATCCAAATGGGGAGGGAATACCAACCCTCGTAGCTAAGGTTTCCAAAAGAACCTCGGAAAGGGGGAAAATGGGTGTAGAAGACCCTTAAGAGTGGATTTTTGTGTGGGAGGACAAAGGGTATGAAGGGGCTTTAAGAATGAATTTTTTTATGGGGGGAAAAGAAAGGCTTAAGGGCCACATGAAGGCCCTTAAAGGGGAAAATTTGGGAGGGGGGAAAGGTGTAATAGGAAGCTTAAATGGGCCACATGAAGGGGGGCTTAGGAAGCCCACCCTTGGAAGGTTCCAAGGAGCTTCCAAAACCTTCTAGGGGTTTCAGACTCCAAGTGGAAGGAGCTAAATGCATCTCGATCAGCGGCAGCGGTCCCACTCCTCCTCTACCTCTCATGTTGGCACATTCCACTCCTCTCCACTCCAGCAGTCTGGCCGCGACCTCCTCTAGTTGCATGACAGCTAGCGCCTTGTCTCCTCCCTCTCAATAGCTAGTCGGATGGGTTCTCCCCTTGCTTCATGTTAGCAAGGCAGTCTCCCTTGTTCTTATGGCAATGATGACCACCTCTCTCACTCTTGCCTAGAGTCACAGATCTTCACCCCCTTCTCAAGATCTATGGCAGTCGGCTGCCCCTAATCCTCCCTCCATCATTGACTTAAATAGGTGAGGGGAGGGGGATCCTCCCTCCCCTGCATGGAATCTCGCATGCCCTCCTCTCTCCTGCAAGCTCAATCGTGGAGGCTAATCAAACCTTCTATTTCCCTACCCCCTCCAGCACGACAGTCGACTGGGGGGGATAAGGGGAATAATTTTTTTTTTTCATTATCCTAACCTTAGAGGGCATTCATATGCAAAATGTGTAGTTAGGTTGGAGAATATTACAGCACTCGAATGCTGATGGTCGCGTGCAGCTACCTCGCGTTCCTTGGGGTTTTGTCCACTAAAGAAGAGCGCATTGTGAAGCAAGTAGACAAGTCTATCTGCACTCCGATGGGTATGATGTGTTCTCTCAGGTTTGCATTTTCTAAAGATGACCAATTATCAAGGCTAAAATCCCATGACTAGCATAAGATATATCAGGTTTGTACTACGAATGGATTGTAATTGGCGTGCGCATTTTGCTATTTGGAGTGTGGCCATTGTTCATAATGCTTTCTCATTTGTGGTAGTTTGTACTACCGATTGCGATCACAGGATGCCTTACTCCAAAAATACATGGGACCATTTACAGGTTGTCGACTTTGGTGCCTGTCTCTTTGAGAAATACCTGCCTACCAATGCTCACGATACAAATCCACCTTCTTGTGCATCTTTTAGATGAAGTGGAGATTTTTGGACCTGTCCATACGCGATGGATATTCTTCTTGGAGTGCTTCATGAAAACCCTGAAAGGCTTTGTGCGACAACGAGCTCCACCAGAAGGTAGCATGGTTGAAGGTTGGTTGGTGTTTGAGACGCTAGTGCATATTTCACAATGGCTACCAACGGTGGATCTAGACAACAAAATGCTATGGTCGCTAAAGGACGATGATAGACTGACCAAAGATGTGGTGGTTGAAAATGGGATAGAAAAAAGAATGGATGCTACAATGGAGGAGAAGATGAATCGCTTTTGTATGTTGCACCATGCCTCTATGGAGACGTGGCTAGCCAAGTACCAGATCGCTAGGCAAGATCGAGAGGAAGCACGATCTAAATTTCGACGTAGTACGCACCATCAAGTGATTCAATATCTCGAGGGCATGGAGGAGATGCCGCGGTTCATGTCAATGCGATGGTTGCATGGAGCTTTGACCGCAGCGTCTTGCGAAGGGGCAGAGGTCTCAATGGAGGAGTGAGAATTCTCGAGGGGATGTAGTCCAAAGGTGATGATGTGTTTAGGATTTATTATATCTATATTTTATATGGGACAACTAATTTGAGTGTTTCAATGTACAGTACAAAATATATAATAAAACGTGATCATGCGAACGATATTTTTGCGTGGAGTGTATTGATAAAATGTGCTCCACAATGGACTGTGGTATCATGGCAAGGTTCGAATAGGATAGCCGACGATGAGCAACGGATCCAAACACGGTTATAGATGAGATTGATTATTTTGGGAACTTCCAAAGTATTGTTACGATGGATTACCGTAGCTTCTCCATGATACTATTCGATGTGCAGTGGTTCAAAGTGGTACTTGAAGGAGCTGAAGCAATAGTTTGAAGAGGTCCATCTGGATTTTTTGAAATAGATTTCGAAAAAAAATGGATGGATTTGCGTGACACCTTTGTGTTACCGGCCCATTGTGAACACGTGCATGAACTCATTTGTTTATTAATTATATTACGACATGTTATATGTTACAATAGTTTAATCTCTCTTGTACGTGTTTGTGAATAAGTAATCTTCTATCCAAACCCTTGACAACCTCGATGGTGATATGTTATACATTCATCTCCCCGAAGTGCAAGAGTATATAATCAAAGTGATGTTCCGAGCATAGATGAGGAAAATATACAAATAGAGGGGTCGATATTGCAAGGGGTGGAGACCACCGAAAGCTTGGAGCATGTAGAGGAGCTAGCATAGGCCAACAATGATGGAAATACAAGAGTCCAAGAATTCTTTGAGAACAAGGTGGACTCATCCTTTTGTGGTGACATGTCTATCGGCCTTCCAGTGTATGCGGAGTTGTGTCAGAAGATTGACATGGAACCATAGGATACTTCATACTTGGAGCATCCACTTACTCAATTCATTGACTAATCGCTTATAAGGGTACATAAAATATGCATTTTAAGTGAGATCATTTTTTAAGGATTTATATTACCGTGATTTGTATGATTTAAATTGATTATTCTAACATTATTTTTTGTATATGCAGGTGACCTTTTCAGGATGAGTCGAGGGATGAGCGATGAGGATTTGCAAGATATCTTCATGTGCATGTCTCTAAATCAGATGGCAAGATTCAAAGACATGGCAGACTAGGAGATGTCTCGGACATCGTTAGGCCGCTCTACTAGATCTACTTCGGTGCGATTAGATGCTTCGGCGACTTGGACCAGACGAGGTCGACGCTCCAAACTTGAGCCAGAGGGAGAGAGTTCTATAGAGATACAGAGGCAATGAGCCCACGGTCGGAATGGGATACAGGCGAGACTCCTCGCTCTCGTGGCGGTTCTAGGGAGCCTGGCTCAAGTGGATGTTGTGGAGGCATGGATGCGGTGTCTTCGCTCGTCATTCTGTTGGAGTTGCATCACCTCCAGGATTTGTCACACCTGTGGGGATGTCTACTCCAATTACTCCTCAGCCGTCTGTAGTAGGTGGCACCCCTATGGGTGCTACTCCAATAGATATTAACCTGATCGGTACACCAGATGTACAGGGGTCTTTTGGATATGCCCAGAAGCATGGACGCAAGTGGGAGAGGACCCATCTTAGGCATACCTCAGAGGGATATGCCTATCTCATGATGATAGGTTAGGAGCCATCATCATGAATGATGAGGGGAGGAGGGTGATGGCTCGCATGAGAGAGTTGTACCAACAAGTTTTCCAGCACAACAGCTTAGATCATTGGAAAAACATACCGGAGGGGAGCAATGACTACATAGTAGCATCCTTGCATGAGGAGTTTCCAGTTCTAACTACAGTAGATAGATTTTCTACAGGCTGGATGATGGACTGCATGCGTGGATATATGTCACACAGACAATCAGACGCACACAAGGCACTCAAGAGTGGGGCTACAAAGCTCGAGTGGCTAGACACGGACGACTAGTGCCGACTGAGGGAGGAGGCTACAGATTCTCTAGGACGTTGGAGTCAGTAGCGCGAGGAGACGAGGGCACAACTAGAGGTTGGAGTGGTCCATCATCTTGGGAGTGGTGGCCACAGGAGATATTTGGAGGACTTTGTAAGTTTCTCTTTTGTTTTGCTTGCCTCTTTTTTTGCAATATCCTTTGTACTAACAATCATGTTTCTAAAAGTTAGTATTTTATTTTCTTTGCAGCACTCCATTACAAATCTTGATCCGACCGGCCTTGATACTCAATATGCAGAGAGGCACGGTCTCACTACATTGATCAACCGATTGTATAGACATGGCAGCCTTGTAAGTCACTCATCTTTCTTGTCCGTAGTTACCATGTTTAATTAGAATGCATTATTGTATGGTGGACTAATGTGTTGTTATTCCTTTTTTGCAGAGTCCATTCGATGCTTCTTTGCGGCGGGACAAGCTTTCGGATGGCGAGGATATGTAGCTCGCCCTTGGATCCCTGGAACTCACACAACCTTCTTTTTTGGTTGCTCTATCTGTGTAGAAATTTTCTATGTAGTAGTTATATCTTGTCATGATTATACCAGTCACTTTCATTATGCGATCATGTATTTATTTCATGTATCAGTGTTATGATTTCAATACACTTTGTTTTTGTTTACACGAGCATTGTATACAGTGCAGAAATTATTTGTATGGCCCAAATAAAGCACACAAGTGCCCTGCTACAAATTTTTTCCCTAATACCGTCGCTAGTAGCATCACAAATTTACCTGCACGCGTCATTATTTGTGTCATAGAGCGTCGTTATCAGCGTCACTATATTTGCAATGCAAATAGTGACACTGATACTGTGACTGTTCTATGGCGTTGACA